>NC_140987.1:329765498-330965498 GCF_052327205.1 Somniosus microcephalus | reverse complement strand
TGATTCTTGTTCTGATGATTCTTGTTGTGATGATTCTTGTTGTGATGTTTCTTGTTGTGATGATTCTTGTTGTGATGATTCTTGTTCTGATGATTCTTGTTGTGATGATTCTTGTTGTGATGATTCTTGTTCTGATGATTCTTGTTGTGATGATTCTTGTTGTGATGATTCTTGTTGCGATGATTCTTGTTGTGATGATTCTTGTTGTGAAGATTCTTGTTGTGATGATTCTTGTTGTGATGATTCTTGTTCTGATGTTTCTTGTGATGATTCTTGTTGTGATGATTCTTGTTGTGATGATTCTTGTTGTGATGATTCTTGTTGTGATGATTCTTGTTCTGATGATTCTTGTGATGATTCTTGTTGCGATGATTCTTGTTGTGATGATCCTTGTTCTGATGATTCTTGTTTTGATGATTCTTGTTGTGATGATTCTTGTTGTGAGGATTCTTGTTGTGATGATTCTTGTTGTGATGATTCCTTTTCTGATGATTCTTGTTGTGATGATTGTTGTTGTGATGATTCTTGTTGTGATGATTCTTGTTGTGATGATTCTTGTTGTGATGATTCTTGTTGTGATGATTCTTTTTCTGATGATTCTTGTTGTGATGATTCTTGTTGTGATGATTCTTGTGATGATTCTTGTTGTGATGATTCTTGTGATGATTCTTGTTGTGATGATTCTTGTTGTGATGATTGTTGTTGTGATGATTCTTGTTCTGATGATTCTTGTTGTGATGATTCTTGTTGTGATGATTCTTGTTCTGATGATTCTTGTGATGATTCTTGTTGTGATGATTCTTGTTGTGATGATTCTTGTTGTGATGATTCTTGTTGTGATGATTCTTGTTGCGATGATTCTTGTGATGATTCTTGTTGTGAAGATTCTTGTTCTGATGATTCTTGTTGTGATGATTCTTGTGATGATTCTTGTTGTGATGATTCTTGTTGTGATGATTCTTGTTGTGATGATTCTTGTTGCGATGATTCTTGTTGTGTTGATTCTTGTTGTGAAGATTCTTGTTGTGATGATTCTTGTTGTGATGATTCTTGTTGTGATGATTCTTGTTGCGATGATTCTTGTTGTGATGATTCTTGTTGTGATGTTTCTTGTTGTGATGATTCTTGTTGTGATGATTCTTGTTGCGATGATTCTTGTTGTGATGATTCTTGTTGTGATGATTCTTGTTGTGATGATTCTTGTGATGATTATTGTTCTGATGATTCTTGTGATAATTCTTGTTGTGATGATTCCTGTTGCGATGATTCTTGTTGTGATGATACTTGTTGTGGTGATTCTTGTTCTGATGATTCTTGTGATGATCCTTGTTGTGATGAATCTTGTTGTGATGATTCTTGTTGTGATGATTCTTGTTCTGATGATTCTTGTTTTGATGATTCTTGTTGTGATGCTTCTTGTTCTGATGATTCTTGTTGCGATGATTCTTGTTGTGCTGGTTCTTGTGGTGATGATTCTTGCTCTGATGTTTCTTGTGATGATTCTTGTTGTGATGAATCTTTTTGTGATGATTCTTGTTGTGATGATTCTTGTTGTGATGATTCTTGTTGCGATGATTCTTGTTGTGATGATTCTTGTTGCGATGATTCTTGTTGCGATGATTCTTGTTGTGATGATTCTTCTTGCGATGATTCTTGTTGCGATGATTTTTGTTGCGATGATTCTTGTTGTGATGATTCTTGTTGTGATGATTCTTGTTGTGATGATTCTTGTTGTGATGATTCTTGTTGTGATGATTCTTGTTGTGATGATTCTTGTTCTGATGATTCTTGTTGTGATGATTCTTGTTGTGATGATTCTTGTTGTGATGATTCTTGTTGTGATGATTCTTGTTGTGATGGTTCTTGTTGCGATGATTCTTGTTGTGATGCTTCTTGTGATGATTCTTGTGATGATTCTTGTTCTGATGATTCTTGTGATGATTCTTGTTCTGATGATTCTTGTTGTGATGATTCTTGTTATGATGATTCTTGTTCTGATGATTCTTGTTCTGATGATTCTTGTTGTGATGATTCTTGTTGTGATGTTTCTTGTTGTGATGATTCTTGTTGTGATGATTCTTGTTCTGATGATTCTTGTTGTGATGATTCTTGTTGTGATGATTCTTGTTCTGATGATTCTTGTTGTGATGATTCTTGTTGTGATGATTCTTGTTGCGATGATTCTTGTTGTGATGATTCTTGTTGTGAAGATTCTTGTTGTGATGATTCTTGTTGTGATGATTCTTGTTCTGATGTTTCTTGTGATGATTCTTGTTGTGATGATTCTTGTTGTGATGATTCTTGTTGTGATGATTCTTGTTGTGATGATTCTTGTTCTGATGATTCTTGTGATGATTCTTGTTGCGATGATTCTTGTTGTGATGATCCTTGTTCTGATGATTCTTGTTTTGATGATTCTTGTTGTGATGATTCTTGTTGTGAGGATTCTTGTTGTGATGATTCTTGTTGTGATGATTCCTTTTCTGATGATTCTTGTTGTGATGATTGTTGTTGTGATGATTCTTGTTGTGATGATTCTTGTTGTGATGATTCTTGTTGTGATGATTCTTGTTGTGATGATTCTTTTTCTGATGATTCTTGTTGTGATGATTCTTGTTGTGATGATTCTTGTGATGATTCTTGTTGTGATGATTCTTGTGATGATTCTTGTTGTGATGATTCTTGTTGTGATGATTGTTGTTGTGATGATTCTTGTTCTGATGATTCTTGTTGTGATGATTCTTGTTGTGATGATTCTTGTTCTGATGATTCTTGTGATGATTCTTGTTGTGATGATTCTTGTTGTGATGATTCTTGTTGTGATGATTCTTGTTGTGATGATTCTTGTTGCGATGATTCTTGTGATGATTCTTGTTGTGAAGATTCTTGTTCTGATGATTCTTGTTGTGATGATTCTTGTGATGATTCTTGTTGTGATGATTCTTGTTGTGATGATTCTTGTTGTGATGATTCTTGTTGCGATGATTCTTGTTGTGTTGATTCTTGTTGTGAAGATTCTTGTTGTGATGATTCTTGTTGTGATGATTCTTGTTGTGATGATTCTTGTTGCGATGATTCTTGTTGTGATGATTCTTGTTGTGATGTTTCTTGTTGTGATGATTCTTGTTGTGATGATTCTTGTTCTGATGATTCTTGTTGTGATGATTCTTGTTGTGATGATTCTTGTTCTGATGATTCTTGTTGTGATGATTCTTGTTGTGATGATTCTTGTTGCGATGATTCTTGTTGTGATGATTCTTGTTGTGAAGATTCTTGTTGTGATGATTCTTGTTGTGATGATTCTTGTTCTGATGTTTCTTGTGATGATTCTTGTTGTGATGATTCTTGTTGTGATGATTCTTGTTGTGATGATTCTTGTTGTGATGATTCTTGTTCTGATGATTCTTGTGATGATTCTTGTTGCGATGATTCTTGTTGTGATGATCCTTGTTCTGATGATTCTTGTTTTGATGATTCTTGTTGTGATGATTCTTGTTGTGAGGATTCTTGTTGTGATGATTCTTGTTGCGATGATCCTTGTTGCGATGATTCTTGTTGTGATGTTTCTTGTTGCGATGATTCTTGTTGCGATGATTTTTGTTGCGATGATTCTTGTTGTGATGATTCTTGTGATGATTCTTGTTGTGATGATTCTTGTTGTGATGATTCTTGTTGTGATGATTCTTGTGATGATTCTTGTTGCGATGATTTTTGTTGTGATGATTCTTGTTGTGATGATTGTTGTTGTGATGATTCTTGTTGTGATGATTCTTGTTGCGATGATTCTTGTTGCGATGATTGTTGTTGTGATGATTCTTGTTGTGATGATTCTTGTTGTGATGAATCTTGTTGTGATGATTCTTGTTGTGAGGATTCTTGTTGTGATGATTGTTGTTGTGATGATTCTTGTTGCGATGATTATTGTTCTGATAATTCTTGTTGTGATGATTGTTGTTGTGATGATTCTTGTTGTGATGATTCTTGTTGTGATGATTCTTGTTGTGATGATTCTTGTTGTGATGATTCTTGTTCTGATGATTCTTGTTGTGATGATTCTTGTTGTGATGATTCTTGTTGTGATGATTCTTGTTGTGATGATTCTTGTTGTGATGGTTCTTGTTGCGATGATTCTTGTTGTGATGCTTCTTGTGATGATTCTTGTGATGATTCTTGTTCTGATGATTCTTGTGATGATTCTTGTTCTGATGATTCTTGTTGTGATGATTCTTGTTATGATGATTCTTGTTCTGATGATTCTTGTTCTGATGATTCTTGTTGTGATGATTCTTGTTGTGATGTTTCTTGTTGTGATGATTCTTGTTGTGATGATTCTTGTTCTGATGATTCTTGTTGTGATGATTCTTGTTGTGATGATTCTTGTTCTGATGATTCTTGTTGTGATGATTCTTGTTGTGATGATTCTTGTTGCGATGATTCTTGTTGTGATGATTCTTGTTGTGAAGATTCTTGTTGTGATGATTCTTGTTGTGATGATTCTTGTTCTGATGTTTCTTGTGATGATTCTTGTTGTGATGATTCTTGTTGTGATGATTCTTGTTGTGATGATTCTTGTTGTGATGATTCTTGTTCTGATGATTCTTGTGATGATTCTTGTTGCGATGATTCTTGTTGTGATGATCCTTGTTCTGATGATTCTTGTTTTGATGATTCTTGTTGTGATGATTCTTGTTGTGAGGATTCTTGTTGTGATGATTCTTGTTGTGATGATTCCTTTTCTGATGATTCTTGTTGTGATGATTGTTGTTGTGATGATTCTTGTTGTGATGATTCTTGTTGTGATGATTCTTGTTGTGATGATTCTTGTTGTGATGATTCTTTTTCTGATGATTCTTGTTGTGATGATTCTTGTTGTGATGATTCTTGTGATGATTCTTGTTGTGATGATTCTTGTGATGATTCTTGTTGTGATGATTCTTGTTGTGATGATTGTTGTTGTGATGATTCTTGTTCTGATGATTCTTGTTGTGATGATTCTTGTTGTGATGATTCTTGTTCTGATGATTCTTGTGATGATTCTTGTTGTGATGATTCTTGTTGTGATGATTCTTGTTGTGATGATTCTTGTTGTGATGATTCTTGTTGCGATGATTCTTGTGATGATTCTTGTTGTGAAGATTCTTGTTCTGATGATTCTTGTTGTGATGATTCTTGTGATGATTCTTGTTGTGATGATTCTTGTTGTGATGATTCTTGTTGTGATGATTCTTGTTGCGATGATTCTTGTTGTGTTGATTCTTGTTGTGAAGATTCTTGTTGTGATGATTCTTGTTGTGATGATTCTTGTTGTGATGATTCTTGTTGCGATGATTCTTGTTGTGATGATTCTTGTTGTGATGTTTCTTGTTGTGATGATTCTTGTTGTGATGATTCTTGTTCTGATGATTCTTGTTGTGATGATTCTTGTTGTGATGATTCTTGTTCTGATGATTCTTGTTGTGATGATTCTTGTTGTGATGATTCTTGTTGCGATGATTCTTGTTGTGATGATTCTTGTTGTGAAGATTCTTGTTGTGATGATTCTTGTTGTGATGATTCTTGTTCTGATGTTTCTTGTGATGATTCTTGTTGTGATGATTCTTGTTGTGATGATTCTTGTTGTGATGATTCTTGTTGTGATGATTCTTGTTCTGATGATTCTTGTGATGATTCTTGTTGCGATGATTCTTGTTGTGATGATCCTTGTTCTGATGATTCTTGTTTTGATGATTCTTGTTGTGATGATTCTTGTTGTGAGGATTCTTGTTGTGATGATTCTTGTTGCGATGATCCTTGTTGCGATGATTCTTGTTGTGATGTTTCTTGTTGCGATGATTCTTGTTGCGATGATTTTTGTTGCGATGATTCTTGTTGTGATGATTCTTGTTGTGATGATTCTTGTTGTGATGATTCTTGTTGTGATGATTCTTGTTGTGATGATTCTTGTGATGATTCTTGTTGCGATGATTTTTGTTGTGATGATTCTTGTTGTGATGATTGTTGTTGTGATGATTCTTGTTGTGATGATTCTTGTTGCGATGATTCTTGTTGCGATGATTGTTGTTGTGATGATTCTTGTTGTGATGATTCTTGTTGTGATGAATCTTGTTGTGATGATTCTTGTTGTGAGGATTCTTGTTGTGATGATTGTTGTTGTGATGATTCTTGTTGCGATGATTATTGTTCTGATAATTCTTGTTGTGATGATTGTTGTTGTGATGATTCTTTTTGTGATGATTCTTGTTGTGATGATTCTTGTTGTGATTATTCTTGTTGTGATGATTCTTGTTGTGATGATTCTTTTTCAGATGATTCTTGTTGTGATGATTCTTGTTGTGATGATTCTTGTTGTGATGATTCTTGTTCTGATGATTCTTGTTGTGATGATTCTTGTTGTGATGATTCTTGTGATGATTCTTGTGATGATTCTTGTTGTGATGGTTCTTGTTGCGATGATTCTTGTTGTGATGCTTCTTGTTGTGATGATTCTTGTGATGATTCTTGTTCTGATGATTCTTGTGATGATTCTTGTTCTGATGATTCTTGTTGTGATGATTCTTGTTATGATGATTCTTGTTCTGATGATTCTTGTTCTGATGATTCTTGTTGTGATGATTCTTGTTGTGATGTTTCTTGTTGTGATGATTCTTGTTGTGATGATTCTTGTTCTGATGATTCTTGTTGTGATGATTCTTGTTGTGATGATTCTTGTTCTGATGATTCTTGTTGTGATGATTCTTGTTGTGATGATTCTTGTTGCGATGATTCTTGTTGTGATGATTCTTGTTGTGAAGATTCTTGTTGTGATGATTCTTGTTGTGATGATTCTTGTTCTGATGTTTCTTGTGATGATTCTTGTTGTGATGATTCTTGTTGTGATGATTCTTGTTGTGATGATTCTTGTTGTGATGATTCTTGTTCTGATGATTCTTGTGATGATTCTTGTTGCGATGATTCTTGTTGTGATGATCCTTGTTCTGATGATTCTTGTTTTGATGATTCTTGTTGTGATGATTCTTGTTGTGAGGATTCTTGTTGTGATGATTCTTGTTGTGATGATTCCTTTTCTGATGATTCTTGTTGTGATGATTGTTGTTGTGATGATTCTTGTTGTGATGATTCTTGTTGTGATGATTCTTGTTGTGATGATTCTTGTTGTGATGATTCTTTTTCTGATGATTCTTGTTGTGATGATTCTTGTTGTGATGATTCTTGTGATGATTCTTGTTGTGATGATTCTTGTGATGATTCTTGTTGTGATGATTCTTGTTGTGATGATTGTTGTTGTGATGATTCTTGTTCTGATGATTCTTGTTGTGATGATTCTTGTTGTGATGATTCTTGTTCTGATGATTCTTGTGATGATTCTTGTTGTGATGATTCTTGTTGTGATGATTCTTGTTGTGATGATTCTTGTTGTGATGATTCTTGTTGCGATGATTCTTGTGATGATTCTTGTTGTGAAGATTCTTGTTCTGATGATTCTTGTTGTGATGATTCTTGTGATGATTCTTGTGGTGATGATTCTTGTTGTGATGATTCTTGTTGTGATGATTCTTGTTGCGATGATTCTTGTTGTGTTGATTCTTGTTGTGAAGATTCTTGTTGTGATGATTCTTGTTGTGATGATTCTTGTTGTGATGATTCTTGTTGCGATGATTCTTGTTGTGAAGATTCTTGTTGTGATGATTCTTGTTGTGATGATTCTTGTTCTGATGTTTCTTGTGATGATTCTTGTTGTGATGATTCTTGTTGTGATGATTCTTGTTGTGATGATTCTTGTTGTGATGATTCTTGTTCTGATGATTCTTGTGATGATTCTTGTTGCGATGATTCTTGTTGTGATGATCCTTGTTCTGATGATTCTTGTTTTGATGATTCTTGTTGTGATGATTCTTGTTGTGAGGATTCTTGTTGTGATGATTCTTGTTGCGATGATCCTTGTTGCGATGATTCTTGTTGTGATGTTTCTTGTTGCGATGATTCTTGTTGCGATGATTTTTGTTGCGATGATTCTTGTTGTGATGCTTCTTGTTGTGATGATTCTTGTTGTGATGATTCTTGTTGTGATGATTCTTGTGATGATTCTTGTTGCGATGATTTTTGTTGTGATGATTCTTGTTGTGATGATTGTTGTTGTGATGATTCTTGTTGTGATGATTCTTGTTGCGATGATTCTTGTTGCGATGAGTGTTGTTGTGATGATTCTTGTTGTGATGATTCTTGTTGTGATGAATCTTGTTGTGATGATTCTTGTTGTGAGGATTCTTGTTGTGATGATTGTTGTTGTGATGATTCTTGTTGCGATGATTCTTGTTCTGATAATTCTTGTTGTGATGATTGTTGTTGTGATGATTCTTTTTGTGATGATTCTTGTTGTGATGATTCTTGTTGTGATTATTCTTGTTGTGATGATTCTTTTTCAGATGATTCTTGTTGTGATGATTCTTGGTGTGATGATTCTTGTTGTGATGATTCTTGTTGTGATGATTCTTGTGATGATTCTTGTTATGATGATTCTTGTTGTGATGATTCTTGTGATGATTCTAGTTCTGATGATTCTTGTTCTGATGATTCTTGTTCTGATGATCCTTGTGATGATTTTGTTGTGATGATTCTTGTTGTGATGATTCTTGTTGTGATGATTCTTGTTGTGATGATTCTTGTTGCGATGATTCTTGTGATGATTCTTGTTGTGAAGATTCTTGTTCTGATGATTCTTGTTGTGATGATTCTTGTTGTGATGATTCTTGTTGTGATGATTCTTGTTGTGCTGATTCTTGTTGCGATGATTCTTGTTGTGTTGATTCTTGTTGTGAAGATTCTTGTTGTGATGATTCTTGTTCTGATGATTCTTGTGATGATTCTTGTTGCGATGATTCTTGTTGTGATGATTCTTGTTGTGATGATTCTTGTTGTGATGATTCTAGTTCTGATGTTTCTTGTGATGATTCTTGTTGTGATGATTCTTGTTGTGATGATTCTTGTTGTGATGATTCTTGTTGTGATGATTCTTGTTCTGATGATTCTTGTGATGATTCTTGTTGCGATGATTCTTGTTGTGATGATCCTTGTTCTGATGATTCTTGTTTTGATGATTCTTGCTGTGATGATTCTTGTTGTGAGGATTCTTGTTGTGATGATTCTTGTTGTGACGATTCTTTTTGTGATGATTCTTGTTCTGATGATTCTTGTTGTGATGATTGTTGTTGTAATGATTCTTGTTGTGATGATTCTTGTTGTGATGATTCTTGTTGTGATGATTCTTGTTGTGATGATTCTTGTTCTGATGATTCTTGTTGTGATGATTCTTGTGATGATTCTTGTTCTGATGATTCTTGTTGTGATGATTCTTGTTGTGATGATTCTTGTTGCGATGATTCTTGTTGTGATGATTCTTGTTGTGAAGATTCTTGTTGTGATGATTCTTGTTGTGATGATTCTTGTTCTGATGTTTCTTGTGATGATTCATGTTGTGATGATTCTTGTTGTGATGATTCTTATTGTGATGATTCTTGTTATGATGATTCTTCTTCTGATGATTCTTGTTGCGATGATTCTTGTTGTGATGATCCTTGTTCTGGTGATTCTTGTTTTGATGATTCTTGTTGTGATGATTCTTGTTGTGAAGATTCTTGTTGTGATGATTCTTGTTGTGACGATTCTTGTTGTGATGATTCTTGTTCTGATGATTCTTGTTGTGATGATTGTTGTTGTAATGATTCTTGTTGTGATGATTCTTGTTGTGATGATTCTTGTTGTGATGATTCTTGTTGTGATGATTCTTGTTGTGATGATTCTTTTTCTGATGATTCTTGTTGTGATGATTCTTGTGATGATTCTTGTTGTGATGATTCTTGTGATGATTCTTGTGATGATTCTTGTTGTGATGATTCTTGTTGTGATGATTGTTGTTGTGATGATTCTAGTTCTGATGATTCTTGTTGTGATGATTCTTGTTGTGATGATTCTTGTTCTGATGATTCTTGTTCTGATGATTCTTGTGATGATTCTTGTTGTGATGATTCTTGTTGTGATGATTCTTGTTGTGATGATTCTTGTTGCGATGATTCTTGTGATGATTCTTGTTGTGAAGATTCTTGTTCTGATGATTCTTGTTGTGATGATTCTTGTTGTGATGATTCTTGTTGTGATGATTCTTGTTGTGATGATTCTTGTAGCGATGATTCTTGTTGTGTTGATTCTTGTTGTGAAGATTCTTGTTGTGATGATTCTTGTTCTGATGATTTTTGTTGTGATGATTCTTGTTGTGATGATTCTTGTTATAATGGTTCTTGTGATGATTCTTGTTGCGATGATTCTTTTTGTGATGATTCTTGTTCTGATGATTCTTGTTGTGATGATTCTTGTTGTGATGATTCTTGTTGTGATGATTCTTGTTGTGAGGATTCTTGTTGTGATGATTCATGTTGTGATGATTCTTGTTGTGATGATTCTTGTTCTGATGATTCTTGTGATGATTCTTGTTGCGATGATTCTTGTTGTGAGGATTCTTGTTGTGATGATTCTTGTTGTGATGATTCTTGTTGTGATGATTCTTGTTGTGATGATTCTTGTTCTGATGATTCTTGTTGTGATGATTCTTGTTGTGATGATTCTTGTTGCGATGATTCTTGGTGTGATGTTTCTTGTTGTGATGATTCTTGTGATGATTCTTGTTCTGATGATTCTTGTGATGATTCTTGTTCTGATGATTCTTGTTGTGATGATTCTTGTGATGATTCTTGTTGTGATGATTCTTGTTCTGATGATTCTTGTGATGATTCTTGTTGCGATGATTCTTGTTGTGATGATTCTTGTTGTGATGATTCATGTTGTGATGATTCTTGTTGTGATGATTCTTGTTCTGATGATTCTTGTGATGATTCTTGTTGCGATGATTCTTGTTGTGATGATTCTTGTTCTGATGATTTTTGTTGTGATGATTCTTGTTGTGATGATTCTTGTTATAATGGTTCTTGTGATGATTCTTGTTGCGATGATTCTTTTTGTGATGATTCTTGTTCTGATGATTCTTGTTGTGATGATTCTTGTTGTGATGATTCTTGTTGTGATGATTCTTGTTGTGAGGATTCTTGTTCTCATGATTCTTGTGATGATTCTTGTTGTGATGATTCTTGTTGTGATGATTCTTGTTGTGATAATTCTTGTTCTGTTGATTCTTGTTGAGATGATTCTTGTTGTGATGATTCTTGTTCTCATGATTCTTGTTGTGATGATTCTTGTTGTGATGATTTTTGTTGTGATGATTCTTGTGATGATTCTTGTTGTGATGATTCTTGTGATGATTCTTGTTCTGATGATTCTTGTTGTGATGATTCTTGTGATGATTCTTGTTGTGATGATTCTTGTTGTGATGATTCTTGTTGTGATGATTCTTGTTGTGATGATTCTTGTTGTGATGATTCTTGTTGTGATGATTCTTGTTGCGATGATTCTTGTTGTGATGATTCTTGTTGTGAAGATTCTTGTTGTGATGATTCTTGTTGTGATGATTCTTGTTCTGATGTTGCTTGTGATGATTCTTGTTGTGATGATTCTTGTTGTGATGATTCTTGTTGTGATGATTCTTGTTGTGATGATTCTTGTTCTGATGATTCTTGTGATGATTCTTGTTGCGATGTTTCTTGTTGTGATGATCCTTGTTCTGATGATTCTTGTTTTGATGATTCTTGTTGTGATGATTCTTGTTGTGAGGATTCTTGTTGTGATGATTCTTGTTGTGATGATTCTTGTTGTGATGATTCTTGTTCTGATGATTCTTGTTGTGATGATTGTTGTTGTGATGATTCTTGTTGAGATGATTCTTGTGATGATTCTTGTGATGATTCTTGTTGTGATGATTCTTGTTGTGATGATTCTTTTTCTGATGTTTCTTGTTGTGATGATTCTTGTTGTGATGATTCTTGTTGTGATGATTCTTGTGATGATTCTTGTTGTGATGATTCTTGTTGTGATGATTCTTGTTGTGATGATTCTAGTTCTGATGATTCTTGTTGTGATGATTCTTGTTGTGATGATTCTTGTTCTGATGATTCTTGTTCTGATGATTCTTGTGATGATTCTTGTTGTGATGATTCTTGTTGTGATGATTCTTGTTGTGATGATTCTTGTAGCGAACATTCTTGTGATGATTCTTCTTGTGAAGATTCTTGTTCTGATGATTCTTGTTGTGATGATTCTTGTGATGATTCTTGTTGTGATGATTCTTGTTGTGATGATTCTTGTTGTGATGATTCTTGTTGCGATGATTCTTGTTGTGTTGATTCTTGTTGTGAAGATTCTTGTTGTGATAATTCTTGTTCTGATGATTCTTGTGATGATTCTTGTTGCGATGATTCTTGTTGTGATGATTCTTGTTGTGATGATTCATGTTGTGATGATTCTTGTTGTGATGATTCTTGTTCTGATGATTCTTGTGATGATTCTTGTTGCGATGATTCTTGTTGTGATGATTCTTGTTCTGATAATTTTTGTTGTGATGATTCTTGTTGTGATGATTCTTGTTATAATGGTTCTTGTGATGATTCTTGTTGCGATGATTCTTTTTGTGATGATTCTTGTTCTGATGATTCTTGTTGTGATGATTCTTGTTGTGATGATTCTTGTTGTGATGATTCTTGTTGTGAGGATTCTTGTTGTGATGATTCTTGTTGTGATGATTCTTGTTCTGTTGATTCTTGTTGAGATGATTCTTGTTGTGATGATTCTTGTTGTGATGATTCTTGTTCTGTTGATTCTTGTTGAGATGATTCTTGTTGTGATGATTCTTGTTCTCATGATTCTTGTTGTGATGATTCTTGTTGTGATGATTTTTGTTGTGATGATTCTTGTGATGATTCTTGTTGTGATGATTCTTGTGATGATTCTTGTTGTGATGATTCTTGTTGTGATGATTCTTGTTGTGATGATTCTTGTTGTGATGATTCTTGTTGTGATGATTCTTGTTGTGATGATTCTTGTTGTGATGATTCTTGTTGTGATGATTCTTGTTCTGATGATTCTTGTTCTGATGATTCTTGTTGTGATGATTCTTGTTGTGATGATTCTTGTTGTGATGATTCTTATTGTGATTTTTCTTGTGATGATTCTTGTTCTGATGATTCTTGTTGTGATGATTCTTGTGATGATTCTTGTTCTGATGATTCTTGTTGTGATGATTCTTGTTGTGATGATTCTTGTTCTGATGATTCTTGTTGTGATGATTCTTGTTGTGATGATTCTTGTTGCGATGATTCTTTTTGTGATGATTCTTGTTGTGATGATTCTTGTGATGATTATTGTTCTGATGATTCTTGTGATGATTCTTGTTGTGATGATTCCTGTTGCGATGATTCTTGTTGTGATGATACTTGTTGTGGTGATTCTTGTTCTGATGATTCTTGTGATGATCCTTGTTGTGATGAATCTTGTTGTGATGATTCTTGTTGTGATGATTCTTGTTCTGATGATTCTTGTTTTGATGATTCTTGTTGTGATGCTTCTTGTTCTGATGATTCTTGTTGCGATGATTCTTGTTGTGCTGGTTCTTGTGGTGATGATTCTTGCTCTGATGTTTCTTGTGATGATTCTTGTTGTGATGAATCTTTTTGTGATGATTCTTGTTGTGATGATTCTTGTTGTGATGATTCTTGTTGCGATGATTCTTGTTGTGATGATTCTTGTTGCGATGATTCTTGTTGCGATGATTCTTGTTGTGATGATTCTTCTTGCGATGATTCTTGTTGCGATGATTTTTGTTGCGATGATTCTTGTTGTGATGATTCTTGTTGTGATGATTCTTGTTGTGATGATTCTTGTTGTGATGATTCTTGTTGTGATGATTCTTGTTGTGATGATTCTTGTTCTGATGATTCTTGTTGTGATGATTCTTGTTGTGATGATTCTTGTTGTGATGATTCTTGTTGTGATGATTCTTGTTGTGATGGTTCTTGTTGCGATGATTCTTGTTGTGATGCTTCTTGTGATGATTCTTGTGATGATTCTTGTTCTGATGATTCTTGTGATGATTCTTGTTCTGATGATTCTTGTTGTGATGATTCTTGTTATGATGATTCTTGTTCTGATGATTCTTGTTCTGATGATTCTTGTTGTGATGATTCTTGTTGTGATGTTTCTTGTTGTGATGATTCTTGTTGTGATGATTCTTGTTCTGATGATTCTTGTTGTGATGATTCTTGTTGTGATGATTCTTGTTCTGATGATTCTTGTTGTGATGATTCTTGTTGTGATGATTCTTGTTGCGATGATTCTTGTTGTGATGATTCTTGTTGTGAAGATTCTTGTTGTGATGATTCTTGTTGTGATGATTCTTGTTCTGATGTTTCTTGTGATGATTCTTGTTGTGATGATTCTTGTTGTGATGATTCTTGTTGTGATGATTCTTGTTGTGATGATTCTTGTTCTGATGATTCTTGTGATGATTCTTGTTGCGATGATTCTTGTTGTGATGATCCTTGTTCTGATGATTCTTGTTTTGATGATTCTTGTTGTGATGATTCTTGTTGTGAGGATTCTTGTTGTGATGATTCTTGTTGTGATGATTCCTTTTCTGATGATTCTTGTTGTGATGATTGTTGTTGTGATGATTCTTGTTGTGATGATTCTTGTTGTGATGATTCTTGTTGTGATGATTCTTGTTGTGATGATTCTTTTTCTGATGATTCTTGTTGTGATGATTCTTGTTGTGATGATTCTTGTGATGATTCTTGTTGTGATGATTCTTGTGATGATTCTTGTTGTGATGATTCTTGTTGTGATGATTGTTGTTGTGATGATTCTTGTTCTGATGATTCTTGTTGTGATGATTCTTGTTGTGATGATTCTTGTTCTGATGATTCTTGTGATGATTCTTGTTGTGATGATTCTTGTTGTGATGATTCTTGTTGTGATGATTCTTGTTGTGATGATTCTTGTTGCGATGATTCTTGTGATGATTCTTGTTGTGAAGATTCTTGTTCTGATGATTCTTGTTGTGATGATTCTTGTGATGATTCTTGTTGTGATGATTCTTGTTGTGATGATTCTTGTTGTGATGATTCTTGTTGCGATGATTCTTGTTGTGTTGATTCTTGTTGTGAAGATTCTTGTTGTGATGATTCTTGTTGTGATGATTCTTGTTGTGATGATTCTTGTTGCGATGATTCTTGTTGTGATGATTCTTGTTGTGATGTTTCTTGTTGTGATGATTCTTGTTGTGATGATTCTTGTTCTGATGATTCTTGTTGTGATGATTCTTGTTGTGATGATTCTTGTTCTGATGATTCTTGTTGTGATGATTCTTGTTGTGATGATTCTTGTTGCGATGATTCTTGTTGTGATGATTCTTGTTGTGAAGATTCTTGTTGTGATGATTCTTGTTGTGATGATTCTTGTTCTGATGTTTCTTGTGATGATTCTTGTTGTGATGATTCTTGTTGTGATGATTCTTGTTGTGATGATTCTTGTTGTGATGATTCTTGTTCTGATGATTCTTGTGATGATTCTTGTTGCGATGATTCTTGTTGTGATGATCCTTGTTCTGATGATTCTTGTTTTGATGATTCTTGTTGTGATGATTCTTGTTGTGAGGATTCTTGTTGTGATGATTCTTGTTGCGATGATCCTTGTTGCGATGATTCTTGTTGTGATGTTTCTTGTTGCGATGATTCTTGTTGCGATGATTTTTGTTGCGATGATTCTTGTTGTGATGATTCTTGTTGTGATGATTCTTGTTGTGATGATTCTTGTTGTGATGATTCTTGTTGTGATGATTCTTGTGATGATTCTTGTTGCGATGATTTTTGTTGTGATGATTCTTGTTGTGATGATTGTTGTTGTGATGATTCTTGTTGTGATGATTCTTGTTGCGATGATTCTTGTTGCGATGATTGTTGTTGTGATGATTCTTGTTGTGATGATTCTTGTTGTGATGAATCTTGTTGTGATGATTCTTGTTGTGAGGATTCTTGTTGTGATGATTGTTGTTGTGATGATTCTTGTTGCGATGATTCTTGTTCTGATAATTCTTGTTGTGATGATTGTTGTTGTGATGATTCTTTTTGTGATGATTCTTGTTGTGATGATTCTTGTTGTGATTATTCTTGTTGTGATGATTCTTGTTGTGATGATTCTTTTTCAGATGATTCTTGTTGTGATGATTCTTGTTGTGATGATTCTTGTTGTGATGATTCTTGTTCTGATGATTCTTGTTGTGATGATTCTTGTTGTGATGATTCTTGTGATGATTCTTGTGATGATTCTTGTTGTGATGGTTCTTGTTGCGATGATTCTTGTTGTGATGCTTCTTGTTGTGATGATTCTTGTGATGATTCTTGTTCTGATGATTCTTGTGATGATTCTTGTTCTGATGATTCTTTTTGTGATGATTCTTGTTATGATGATTCTAGTTCTGATGATTCTTGTTCTGATGATTCTTGTTGTGATGATTCTTGTTGTGATGTTTCTTGTTGTGATGATTCTTGTTGTGATGATTCTTGTTCTGATGATTCTTGTTGTGATGATTCTTGTTGTGATGATTCTTGTTCTGATGATTCTTGTTGTGATGATTCTTGTTGTGATGATTCTTGTTGCGATGATTCTTGTTGTGATGATTCTTGTTGTGAAGATTCTTGTTGTGATGATTCTTGTTGTGATGATTCTTGTTCTGATGTTTCTTGTGATGATTCTTGTTGTGATGATTCTTGTTGTGATGATTCTTGTTGTGATGATTCTTGTTGTGATGATTCTTGTTCTGATGATTCTTGTGATGATTCTTGTTGCGATGATTCTTGTTGTGATGATCCTTGTTCTGATGATTCTTGTTTTGATGATTCTTGTTGTGATGATTCTTGTTGTGAGGATTCTTGTTGTGATGATTCTTGTTGTGATGATTCCTTTTCTGATGATTCTTGTTGTGATGATTGTTGTTGTGATGATTCTTGTTGTGATGATTCTTGTTGTGATGATTCTTGTTGTGATGATTCTTGTTGTGATGATTCTTTTTCTGATGATTCTTGTTGTGATGATTCTTGTTGTGATGATTCTTGTGATGATTCTTGTTGTGATGATTCTTGTGATGATTCTTGTTGTGATGATTCTTGTTGTGATGATTGTTGTTGTGATGATTCTTGTTCTGATGATTCTTGTTGTGATGATTCTTGTTGTGATGATTCTTGTTCTGATGATTCTTGTGATGATTCTTGTTGTGATGATTCTTGTTGTGATGATTCTTGTTGTGATGATTCTTGTTGTGATGATTCTTGTTGCGATGATTCTTGTGATGATTCTTGTTGTGAAGATTCTTGTTCTGATGATTCTTGTTGTGATGATTCTTGTGATGATTCTTGTTGTGATGATTCTTGTTGTGATGATTCTTGTTGTGATGATTCTTGTTGCGATGATTCTTGTTGTGTTGATTCTTGTTGTGAAGATTCTTGTTGTGATGATTCTTGTTGTGATGATTCTTGTTGTGATGATTCTTGTTGCGATGATTCTTGTTGTGAAGATTCTTGTTGTGATGATTCTTGTTGTGATGATTCTTGTTCTGATGTTTCTTGTGATGATTCTTGTTGTGATGATTCTTGTTGTGATGATTCTTGTTGTGATGATTCTTGTTGTGATGATTCTTGTTCTGATGATTCTTGTGATGATTCTTGTTGCGATGATTCTTGTTGTGATGATCCTTGTTCTGATGATTCTTGTTTTGATGATTCTTGTTGTGATGATTCTTGTTGTGAGGATTCTTGTTGTGATGATTCTTGTTGCGATGATCCTTGTTGCGATGATTCTTGTTGTGATGTTTCTTGTTGCGATGATTCTTGTTGCGATGATTTTTGTTGCGATGATTCTTGTTGTGATGCTTCTTGTTGTGATGATTCTTGTTGTGATGATTCTTGTTGTGATGATTCTTGTGATGATTCTTGTTGCGATGATTTTTGTTGTGATGATTCTTGTTGTGATGATTGTTGTTGTGATGATTCTTGTTGTGATGATTCTTGTTGCGATGATTCTTGTTGCGATGAGTGTTGTTGTGATGATTCTTGTTGTGATGATTCTTGTTGTGATGAATCTTGTTGTGATGATTCTTGTTGTGAGGATTCTTGTTGTGATGATTGTTGTTGTGATGATTCTTGTTGCGATGATTCTTGTTCTGATAATTCTTGTTGTGATGATTGTTGTTGTGATGATTCTTTTTGTGATGATTCTTGTTGTGATGATTCTTGTTGTGATTATTCTTGTTGTGATGATTCTTTTTCAGATGATTCTTGTTGTGATGATTCTTGGTGTGATGATTCTTGTTGTGATGATTCTTGTTGTGATGATTCTTGTGATGATTCTTGTTATGATGATTCTTGTTGTGATGATTCTTGTGATGATTCTAGTTCTGATGATTCTTGTTCTGATGATTCTTGTTCTGATGATCCTTGTGATGATTTTGTTGTGATGATTCTTGTTGTGATGATTCTTGTTGTGATGATTCTTGTTGTGATGATTCTTGTTGCGATGATTCTTGTGATGATTCTTGTTGTGAAGATTCTTGTTCTGATGATTCTTGTTGTGATGATTCTTGTTGTGATGATTCTTGTTGTGATGATTCTTGTTGTGCTGATTCTTGTTGCGATGATTCTTGTTGTGTTGATTCTTGTTGTGAAGATTCTTGTTGTGATGATTCTTGTTCTGATGATTCTTGTGATGATTCTTGTTGCGATGATTCTTGTTGTGATGATTCTTGTTGTGATGATTCTTGTTGTGATGATTCTAGTTCTGATGTTTCTTGTGATGATTCTTGTTGTGATGATTCTTGTTGTGATGATTCTTGTTGTGATGATTCTTGTTGTGATGATTCTTGTTCTGATGATTCTTGTGATGATTCTTGTTGCGATGATTCTTGTTGTGATGATCCTTGTTCTGATGATTCTTGTTTTGATGATTCTTGCTGTGATGATTCTTGTTGTGAGGATTCTTGTTGTGATGATTCTTGTTGTGACGATTCTTTTTGTGATGATTCTTGTTCTGATGATTCTTGTTGTGATGATTGTTGTTGTAATGATTCTTGTTGTGATGATTCTTGTTGTGATGATTCTTGTTGTGATGATTCTTGTTCTGATGATTCTTGTTGTGATGATTCTTGTGATGATTCTTGTTCTGATGATTCTTGTTGTGATGATTCTTGTTGTGATGATTCTTGTTGCGATGATTCTTGTTGTGATGATTCTTGTTGTGAAGATTCTTGTTGTGATGATTCTTGTTGTGATGATTCTTGTTCTGATGTTTCTTGTGATGATTCATGTTGTGATGATTCTTGTTGTGATGATTCTTATTGTGATGATTCTTGTTATGATGATTCTTCTTCTGATGATTCTTGTTGCGATGATTCTTGTTGTGATGATCCTTGTTCTGATGATTCTTGTTTTGATGATTCTTGTTGTGATGATTCTTGTTGTGAAGATTCTTGTTGTGATGATTCTTGTTGTGACGATTCTTGTTGTGATGATTCTTGTTCTGATGATTCTTGTTGTGATGATTGTTGTTGTAATGATTCTTGTTGTGATGATTCTTGTTGTGATGATTCTTGTTGTGATGATTCTTGTTGTGATGATTCTTGTTGTGATGATTCTTTTTCTGATGATTCTTGTTGTGATGATTCTTGTGATGATTCTTGTTGTGATGATTCTTGTGATGATTCTTGTGATGATTCTTGTTGTGATGATTCTTGTTGTGATGATTGTTGTTGTGATGATTCTAGTTCTGATGATTCTTGTTGTGATGATTCTTGTTGTGAGGATTCTTGTTGTGATGATTGTTGTTGTGATGATTCTTGTTGCGATGATTCTTGTTCTGATAATTCTTGTTGTGATGATTGTTGTTGTGATGATTCTTTTTGTGATGATTCTTGTTGTGATGATTCTTGTTGTGATTATTCTTGTTGTGATGATTCTTTTTCAGATGATTCTTGTTGTGATGATTCTTGGTGTGATGATTCTTGTTGTGATGATTCTTGTTGTGATGATTCTTGTGATGATTCTTGTTATGATGATTCTTGTTGTGATGATTCTTGTGATGATTCTAGTTCTGATGATTCTTGTTCTGATGATTCTTGTTCTGATGATCCTTGTGATGATTTTGTTGTGATGATTCTTGTTGTGATGATTCTTGTTGTGATGATTCTTGTTGTGATGATTCTTGTTGCGATGATTCTTGTGATGATTCTTGTTGTGAAGATTCTTGTTCTGATGATTCTTGTTGTGATGATTCTTGTTGTGATGATTCTTGTTGTGATGATTCTTGTTGTGCTGATTCTTGTTGCGATGATTCTTGTTGTGTTGATTCTTGTTGTGAAGATTCTTGTTGTGATGATTCTTGTTCTGATGATTCTTGTGATGATTCTTGTTGCGATGATTCTTGTTGTGATGATTCTTGTTGTGATGATTCTTGTTGTGATGATTCTAGTTCTGATGTTTCTTGTGATGATTCTTGTTGTGATGATTCTTGTTGTGATGATTCTTGTTGTGATGATTCTTGTTGTGATGATTCTTGTTCTGATGATTCTTGTGATGATTCTTGTTGCGATGATTCTTGTTGTGATGATCCTTGTTCTGATGATTCTTGTTTTGATGATTCTTGCTGTGATGATTCTTGTTGTGAGGATTCTTGTTGTGATGATTCTTGTTGTGACGATTCTTTTTGTGATGATTCTTGTTCTGATGATTCTTGTTGTGATGATTGTTGTTGTAATGATTCTTGTTGTGATGATTCTTGTTGTGATGATTCTTGTTGTGATGATTCTTGTTGTGATGATTCTTGTTCTGATGATTCTTGTTGTGATGATTCTTGTGATGATTCTTGTTCTGATGATTCTTGTTGTGATGATTCTTGTTGTGATGATTCTTGTTGCGATGATTCTTGTTGTGATGATTCTTGTTGTGAAGATTCTTGTTGTGATGATTCTTGTTGTGATGATTCTTGTTCTGATGTTTCTTGTGATGATTCATGTTGTGATGATTCTTGTTGTGATGATTCTTATTGTGATGATTCTTGTTATGATGATTCTTCTTCTGATGATTCTTGTTGCGATGATTCTTGTTGTGATGATCCTTGTTCTGATGATTCTTGTTTTGATGATTCTTGTTGTGATGATTCTTGTTGTGAAGATTCTTGTTGTGATGATTCTTGTTGTGACGATTCTTGTTGTGATGATTCTTGTTCTGATGATTCTTGTTGTGATGATTGTTGTTGTAATGATTCTTGTTGTGATGATTCTTGTTGTGATGATTCTTGTTGTGATGATTCTTGTTGTGATGATTCTTGTTGTGATGATTCTTTTTCTGATGATTCTTGTTGTGATGATTCTTGTGATGATTCTTGTTGTGATGATTCTTGTGATGATTCTTGTGATGATTCTTGTTGTGATGATTCTTGTTGTGATGATTGTTGTTGTGATGATTCTAGTTCTGATGATTCTTGTTGTGATGATTCTTGTTGTGATGATTCTTGTTCTGATGATTCTTGTTCTGATGATTCTTGTGATGATTCTTGTTGTGATGATTCTTGTTGTGATGATTCTTGTTGTGATGATTCTTGTTGTGATGATTCTTGTTGCGATGATTCTTGTGATGATTCTTGTTGTGAAGATTCTTGTTCTGATGATTCTTGTTGTGATGATTCTTGTTGTGATGATTCTTGTTGTGATGATTCTTGTTGTGATGATTCTTGTAGCGATGATTCTTGTTGTGTTGATTCTTGTTGTGAAGATTCTTGTTGTGATAATTCTTGTTCTGATGATTCTTGTGATGATTCTTGTTGCGATGATTCTTGTGATGAATCTTGTTGTGATGATTCATGTTGTGATGATTCTTGTTGTGATGATTCTTGTTCTGATGATTCTTGTGATGATTCTTGTTGCGATGATTCTTGTTGTGATGATTCTTGTTCTGATGATTTTTGTTGTGATGGTTCTTGTTGTGATGATTCTTGTTACAATGATTCTTGTGATGATTCTTGTTGCGATGATTCTTTTTGTGATGATTCTTGTTGTGATGATTCTTGTTGTGATGATTCTTGTTGTGATGATTCTTGTTCTGATGATTCTTGTTGTGATGATTCCTGTTGTGAGGATTCTTGTTGTGATGATTCTTGTGATGATTCTTGTTGCGATGTTCCTTGTTGCGATGATTCTTGTTGCGATGATTCTTGTTGCGATGATTCTTGTTGCGATGTTTCTTTTTGTGATGATTCTTGTTGTGATGATTCTTGTTGTGATGATTCTTGTTGTGATGATTCTTGTTCTGATGATTCTTGTTGTGATGATTCTTGTTGTGAGGATTCTTGTTGTGATGATTCTTGTGATGATTCTTGTTGCGATGATCCTTGTTGCGATGATTCTTGTTGTGATGATTCTTGTGATGATTCTTGTTGTGATGATGCTTGTGATGATTCTTGTTGTGATGATTCTTGTTGTGATGATTGTTGTTGTGATGATTCTTGTTCTGATGATTCTTGTTGTGATGATTCTTGTTGTGATGATTCTTGTTCTGATGATTCTTGTTCTGATGATTCTTGTGATGATTCTTGTTGTGATGATTCTTGTTGTGATGATTCTTGTTGTGATGATTCTTGTTGTGATGATTCTTGTTGCGATGATTCTTGTGATGATTCTTGTTGTGAAGATTCTTGTTCTGATGATTCTTGTTGTGATGATTCTTGTTGTGATGATTCTTGTTGTGATGATTCTTGTTGTGATGATTCTTGTTGTGATGATTCTTGTTGCGATGATTCTTGTTGTGTTGATTCTTGTTGTGAAGATTCTTGTTGTGATGATTCTTGTTGTGATGATTCTTGTTGTGATGATTCTTGTTGCGATGATTCTTGTTGTGATGATTCTTGTTGTGATGTTTCTTGTTGTGATGATTCTTGTTGTGATGATTCTTGTTCTGATGATTCTTGTTGTGATGATTCTTGTTGTGATGATTCTTGTTCTGATGATTCTTGTTGTGATGATTCTTGTTGTGATGATTCTTGTTGCGATGATTCTTGTTGTGATGATTCTTGTTGTGAAGATTCTTGTTGTGATGATTCTTGTTGTGATGATTCTTGTTCTGATGTTTCTTGTGATGATTCTTGTTGTGATGATTCTTGTTGTGATGATTCTTGTTGTGATGATTCTTGTTGTGATGATTCTTGTTCTGATGATTCTAATTGCGATGATTCTTGTTGTGATGATCCTTGTTCTGATGATTCTTGTTTTGATGATTCTTGTTGTGATGATTCTTGTTGTGAGGATTCTTGTTGTGATGATTCTTGTTGTGATGATACATTTTCTGATGATTCTTGTTGTGATGATTGTTGTTGTGATGATTCTTGTTGTGATGATTCTTGTTGTGATGATTCTTGTTGTGATGATTCTTGTTGTGATGATTCTTTTTCTGATGATTCTTGTTGTGATGATTCTTGTTGTGATGATTCTTGTGATGATTCTTGTTGTGATGATTCTTGTGATGATTCTTGTTGTGATGATTGTTGTTGTGATGATTGTTGTTGTGATGATTCTTGTTCTGATGATTCTTGTTGTGATGATTCTTGTTGTGATGATTCTTGTTGTGATGATTCTTGTTCTGATGATTCTTGTGATGATTCTTGTTGTGATGATTCTTGTTGTGATGATTCTTGTTGTGATGATTCTTGTTGTGATGATTCTTGTTGCGATGATTCTTGTGATGATTCTTGTTGTGAAGATTCTTGTTCTGATGATTCTTGTTGTGATGATTCTTGTTGTGATGATTCTTGTTGTGATGATTCTTGTTGTGATGATTCTTGTTGTGATGATTCTTGTTGCGATGGTTCTTGTTGTGTTGATTCTTGTTGTGAAGATTCTTGTTGTGATATTTCTTGTTCTGATGAT
This sequence comes from Somniosus microcephalus, assembly GCF_052327205.1. Classification (NCBI taxonomy): domain Eukaryota; kingdom Metazoa; phylum Chordata; class Chondrichthyes; order Squaliformes; family Somniosidae; genus Somniosus; species Somniosus microcephalus. The sequence continues at coordinate 330,941,602 of NC_140987.1, read as the reverse complement.
TCTTGTGATGATTCTTGTTGCGATGATTCTTGTGATGATTCTTGTTGTGAAGATTCTTGTTCTGATGATTCTTGTTGTGATGATTCTTGTTGTGATGATTCTTGTTGTGATGGTTCTTGTTGTGATGATTCTTGTTGCGATGATTCTTGTTGTGTTGATTCTTGTTGTGAAGATTCTTGTTGTGATGATTCTTGTTGTGATGATTCTTGTTGTGATGATTCTAGTTCTGATGTTTCTTGTGATGATTCTTGTTGTGATGATTCTTGTTGTGATGATTCTTGTTGTGATGATTCTTGTTGTGATGATTCTTGTTCTGATGATTCTTGTGATGATTCTTGTTGCGATGATTCTTGTTGTGATGATCCTTGTTCTGATGATTCTTGTTTTGATGATTCTTGTTGTGATGATTCTTGTTGTGAGGATTCTTGTTGTGATGATTCTTGTTGTGACGATTCTTTTTGTGATGATTCTTGTTCTGATGATTCTTGTTGTGATGATTGTTGTTGTAATGATTCTTGTTGTGATGATTCTTGTTGTGATGATTCTTGTTGTGATGATTCTTGTTGTGATGATTCTTGTTCTGATGATTCTTGTTGTGATGATTCTTGTTGTGATGATTCTTGTTCTGATGATTCTTGTTGTGATGATTCTTGTTGTGATGATTCTTGTTGTGAGGATTCTTGTTGTGATGATTCTTGTTGTGAAGATTCTTGTTGTGATGATTCTTGTTGTGATGATTCTTGTTCTGATGTTTCTTGTGATGATTCATGTTGTGATGATTCTTGTTGTGATGATTCTTATTGTGATGATTCTTGTTATGATGATTCTTCTTCTGATGATTCTTGTTGCGATGATTCTTGTTGTGATGATCCTTGTTCTGATGATTCTTGTTTTGATGATTCTTGTTGTGATGATTCTTGTTGTGAAGATTCTTGTTGTGATGATTCTTGTTGTGACGATTCTTGTTGTGATGATTCTTGTTCTGATGATTCTTGTTGTGATGATTGTTGTTGTAATGATTCTTGTTGTGATGATTCTTGTTGTGATGATTCTTGTTGTGATGATTCTTGTTGTGATGATTCTTGTTGTGATGATTCTTTTTCTGATGATTCTTGTTGTGATGATTCTTGTGATGATTCTTGTTGTGATGATTCTTGTGATGATTCTTGTGATGATTCTTGTTGTGATGATTCTTGTTGTGATGATTGTTGTTGTGATGATTCTAGTTCTGATGATTCTTGTTGTGATGATTCTTGTGATGATTCTTGTTCTGATGATTCTTGTTCTGATGATTCTTGTGATGATTCTTGTTGTGATGATTCTTGTTGTGATGATTCTTGTTGTGATGATTCTTGTTGTGATGATTCTTGTTGCGATGATTCTTGTGATGATTCTTGTTGTGAAGATTCTTGTTCTGATGATTCTTGTTGTGATGATTCTTGTTGTGATGATTCTTGTTGTGATGATTCTTGTTGTGATGATTCTTGTAGCGATGATTCTTGTTGTGTTGATTCTTGTTGTGAAGATTCTTGTTGTGATAATTCTTGTTTTGATGATTCTTGTGATGATTCTTGTTGCGATGATTCTTGTGATGAATCTTGTTGTGATGATTCATGTTGTGATGATTCTTGTTGTGATGATTCTTGTTCTGATGATTCTTGTGATGATTCTTGTTGCGATGATTCTTGTTGTGATGATTCTTGTTCTGATGATTTTTGTTGTGATGGTTCTTGTTGTGATGATTCTTGTTACAATGATTCTTGTGATGATTCTTGTTGCGATGATTCTTTTTGTGATGATTCTTGTTGTGATGATTCTTGTTGTGATGATTCTTGTTGTGATGATTCTTGTTCTGATGATTCTTGTTGTGATGATTCTTGTTGTGAGGATTCTTGTTGTGATGATTCTTGTGATGATTCTTGTTGCGATGATCCTTGTTGCGATGATTCTTGTTGCGATGATTCTTGTTGCGATGATTCTTGTTGCGATGATTCTTTTTGTGATGATTCTTGTTGTGATGATTCTTGTTGTGATGATTCTTGTTGTGATGATTCTTGTTCTGATGATTCTTGTTGTGATGATTCTTGTTGTGAGGATTCTTGTTGTGATGATTCTTGTGATGATTCTTGTTGCGATGATCCTTGTTGCGATGATTCTTGTTGTGATGATTCTTGTGATGATTCTTGTTGTGATGATTCTTGTGATGATTCTTGTTGTGATGATTCTTGTTGTGATGATTGTTGTTGTGATGATTCTTGTTCTGATGATTCTTGTTGTGATGATTCTTGTTGTGATGATTCTTGTTCTGATGATTCTTGTTCTGATGATTCTTGTGATGATTCTTGTTGTGATGATTCTTGTTGTGATGATTCTTGTTGTGATGATTCTTGTTGTGATGATTCTTGTTGCGATGATTCTTGTGATGATTCTTGTTGTGAAGATTCTTGTTCTGATGATTCTTGTTGTGATGATTCTTGTTGTGATGATTCTTGTTTTGATGATTCTTGTTGTGATGATTCTTGTTGTGATGATTCTTGTTGCGATGATTCTTGTTGTGTTGATTCTTGTTGTGAAGATTCTTGTTGTGATGATTCTTGTTGTGATGATTCTTGTTGTGATGATTCTTGTTGCGATGATTCTTGTTGTGATGATTCTTGTTGTGATGTTTCTTGTTGTGATGATTCTTGTTGTGATGATTCTTGTTCTGATGATTCTTGTTGTGAGGATTCTTGTTGTGATGATTCTTGTTCTGATGATTCTTGTTGTGATGATTCTTGTTGTGATGATTCTTGTTGCGATGATTCTTGTTGTGATGATTCTTGTTGTGAAGATTCTTGTTGTGATGATTCTTGTTGTGATGATTCTTGTTCTGATGTTTCTTGTGATGATTCTTGTTGTGATGATTCTTGTTGTGATGATTCTTGTTGTGATGATTCTTGTTCTGATGATTCTTGTTGCGATGATTCTTGTTGTGATGATCCTTGTTCTGATGATTCTTGTTTTGATGATTCTTGTTGTGATGATTCTTGTTGTGAGGATTCTTGTTGTGATGATTCTTGTTGTGATGATTCCTTTTCTGATGATTCTTGTTGTGATGATTGTTGTTGTGATGATTCTTGTTGTGATGATTCTTGTTGTGATGATTCTTGTTGTGATGATTCTTTTTCTGATGATTCTTGTTGTGATGATTCTTGTTGTGATGATTCTTGTGATGATTCTTGTTGTGATGATTCTTGTGATGATTCTTGTTGTGATGATTCTTGTTGTGATGATTGTTGTAGTGATGATTCTTGTTCTGATGATTCTTGTTGTGATGATTCTTGTTGTGATGATTCTTGTTCTGATGATTCTTGTTCTGATGATTCTTGTGATGATTCTTGTTGTGATGATTCTTGTTGTGATGATTCTTGTTGTGATGATTCTTGTTGTGATGATTCTTGTTGCGATGATTCTTGTGATGATTCTTGTTGTGAAGATTCTTGTTCTGATGATTCTTGTTGTGATGATTCTTGTTGTGATGATTCTTGTTGTGATGATTCTTGTTGTGATGATTCTTGTTGTGATGATTCTTGTTGCGATGATTCTTGTTGTGTTGATTCTTGTTGTGAAGATTCTTGTTGTGATATTTCTTGTTCTGATGATTCTTGTGATGATTCATGTTGCGATGATTCTTGTTGTGATGATTCTTGTTGTGATGATTCATGTTGTGATGATTCTTGTGATGATTCTTGTTATAATGATTCTTGTGATGATTCTTGTTGCGATGATTCTTTTTGTGATGATTCTTGTTCTGATGATTCTAGTTGTGATGATTCTTGTGATGATTCTTGTTGTGATGATTCTTGTTCTGATGATTCTTGTTGTGATGATTCTTGTTGTGAGGATTCTTGTTGTGATGATTCTTGTTGTGATGATTCTTGTTGCGATGATCCTTGTTGCGATGATTCTTGTTGTGATGATTCTTGTTGCGATGATTCTTGTTGCGATGATTTTTGTTGCGATGATTCTTGTTGTGATGATTCTTGTTGTGATGATTCTTGTTGTGATGATTCTTGTTGTGATGATTCTTGTTGTGATGATTCTTGTTGTGATGATTCTTGTTGTGATGATTCTTGTTGCGATGATTCTTGTTGTGATGATTCTTGTTGTGATGATTGTTGTTGTGATGATTCTTGTTGTGATGATTCTTGTTGCGATGATTCTTGTTGTGATTATTCTTGTTGTGATGATTCTTGTTGTGATGATTCTTTTTCAGATGATTCTTGTTGTGATGATTCTTGGTGTGATGATTCTTGTTGTGATGATTCTTGTTGTGAGGATTCTTGTGATGATTCTTGTTGTGATGATTCTTGTTGCGATGATCCTTGTTGCGATGATTCTTGTTGTGATGATTCTTGTTGCGATGATTCTTGTTGCGATGATTTTTGTTGCGATGATTCTTGTTGTGATGATTCTTGTTGTGATGATTCTTGTTGTGATGATTCTTGTTGTGATGATTCTTGTGATGATTTTTGTTGTGATGATTCTTGTTGTGATGATTCTTGTGATGATTCTTGTTGCGATGATTCTTGTTGTGATGATTCTTGTTGTGATGATTGTTGTTGTGATGATTCTTGTTGTGATGATTCTTGTTGCGATGATTCTTGTTGCGATGATTGTTGTTGTGATGATTCTTGTTGTGATGATTCTTGTTGTGATGAATCTTGTTGTGATGATTCTTGTTGTGAGGATTCTTGTTGTGATGATTGTTGTTGTGATGATTCTTGTTGCGATGATTCTTGTTCTGATAATTCTTGTTGTGATGATTGTTGTTGTGATGATTCTTTTTGTGATGATTCTTGTTGTGATGATTCTTGTTGTGATTATTCTTGTTGTGATGATTCTTGTTGTGATGATTCTTTTTCAGATGATTCTTGTTGTGATGATTCTTGGTGTGATGATTCTTGTTGTGATGATTCTTGTTGTGATGATTCTTGTGATGATTCTTGTTATGATGATTCTTGTTGTGATGATTCTTGTGATGATTCTAGTTCTGATGATTCTTGTTCTGATGCTTCTTGTTCTGATGATCCTTGTGATGATTTTGTTGTGATGATTCTTGTTGTGATGATTCTTGTTGTGATGATTCTTGTTGTGATGATTCTTGTTGCGATGATTCTTGTGATGATTCTTGTTGTGAAGATTCTTGTTCTGATGATTCTTGTTGTGATGATTCTTGTTGTGATGATTCTTGTTGTGATGATTCTTGTTGTGATGATTCTTGTTGCGATGATTCTTGTTGTGTTGATTCTTGTTGTGAAGATTCTTGTTGTGATGATTCTTGTTCTGATGATTCTTGTGATGATTCTTGTTGCGATGATTCTTGTTGTGATGATTCTTGTTGTGATGATTCTTGTTGTGATGATTCTTGTTGTGATGATTCTTGTTCTGATGATTCTTGTGATGATTCTTGTTGCGATGATTCTTGTTGTGATGATTCTTGTTCTGATGATTCTTGTTGCGATGATTCTTGTTGTGATGATTCTTGTTCTCATGATTCTTGCTGTGATGATTCTTGTTGTGATGATACTTGTTGTGATGATTCTTGTTCTGATGATTCTTGTTGTGATGATTCTTGTTGTGAGGATTCTTGTTCTCATGATTCTTGTGCTGATTCTTGTTGTGATGATTCTTGTTCTCATGATTCTTGTGATGATTCTTGTTGTGATGATTCTTGTTGTGATGATTCTTGTTGTGATGATTCTTGTTGTGATGATTCTTGTTGTGATGATTCTTGTTGTGATGATTCTTGTTGTGATGATTCTTGTTGTGATGATTCTTGTGATGATTCTTGTTCTGATGATTCTTGTGATGATTCTTGTTCTGATGATTCTTGTTGTGATGATTCTTGTTATGATGATTCTTGTTCTGATGATTCTTGTTGTGATGAATCTTGTGATGATTCTTGTTGTGATGATTCTTGTTGTGATGATTTTTGTTGTGATGAATCTTGTGATGATTCTTGTTGTGATGATTCCTGTTGCGATGATTCTTGTTGTGATGATACTTGTTGTGGTGATTCTTGTTCTGATGATTCTTGTGATGATTCTTGTTGTGATGACTCTTGTTGTGATGATTCTTGTTGTGATGATTCTTGTTCTGATGATTCTTGTTTTGATGATTCTTGTTGTGATGCTTCTTGTTCTGATGATTCTTGTTGCGATGATTCTTGTTGTGCTGATTCTTGTGGTGATGATTCTTGCTCTGATGTTTCTTGTGATGATTCTTGTTGTGATGATTCTTGTTGTGATGATTCTTGTTGTGATGATTCTTGTTGTGATGATTCTTGTTGCGATGATTTTGTTGCGATGATTCTTGTTGCGATGATTCTTGTTGCGATGATTCTTGTTGCGATGATTCTTGTTGCGATGATTCTTGTTGCGATGATTTTTGTTGCGATGATTCTTGTTGTGATGATTCTTGTTGTGATGATTCTTGTGATGATTCTTGTTGTGATGATTCTTGTTGTGATGATTCTTTTTGTGATGATTCTTGTTGTGATGATTCTTGTTGTGATGATTCTTGTTGTGATGATTCTTGTTGTGATGATTCTTGTTGTGATGATTCTTGTTGTGATGATTCTTGTTGCGATGATTCTTGTTGTGATGATTCTTGTTGTGATGATTCTTGTGATGATTCTTGTTCTGATGATTCTTGTGATGATTCTTGTTGTGATGATTCTTGTTGTGATGATTCTTGTTATGATGATTCTTCTTCTGATGATTCTTGTTCTGATGATTCTTGTTGTGATGATTCTTGTTGTGATGATTCTTGTTGTGATGATTCTTGTTGTGATGATTCTTGTGATGATTCTTGTTGTGATGATTCTTGTTCTGATGATTCTTGTTGTGATGGTTCTTGTGATGATTCTTGTTGCGATGATTCTTGTTGTGATGATTCTTGTTGTGACGATTCTTGTTGTGAAGATTCTTGTTGTGATGATTCTTGTTCTGATGTTTCTTGTGATGATTCTTGTTGTGATGATTCTTGTTGTGATGATTCTTGTTGTGATGATTCTTGTTCTGATGATTCTTGTGATGATTCTTGTTGCGATGATTCTTGTTGTGATGATCCTTGTTCTGATGATTCTTGTTTTGATGATTCTTGTTGTGATGATTCTTGTTGTGAGGATTCTTGTTGTGATGATTCTTGTTGTGACGATTCTTTTTGTGATGATTCTTGTTCTGATGATTCTTGTTGTGATGATTGTTGTTGTAATGATTCTTGTTGTGATGATTCTTGTTGTGATGATTCTTGTTGTGATGATTCTTGTTGTGATGATTCTTGTTCTGATGATTCTTGTTGTGATGATTCTTGTTCTGATGATTCTTGTTCTGATGATTCTTGTTGTGATGATTCTTGTTGTGATGATTCTTGTTGCGAAGATTCTTGTTGTGATGATTCTTGTTGTGAAGATTCTTGTTGTGATGATTCTTGCTGTGATGATTCTTGTTCTGATGTTTCTTGTGATGATTCTTGTTGTGATGATTCTTGTTGTGATGATTCTTATTGTGATGATTCTTGTTATGATGATTCTTCTTCTGATGATTCTTGTTGCGATGATTCTTGTTGTGATGATCCTTGTTCTGATGATTCTTGTTTTGATGATTCTTGTTGTGATGATTCTTGTTGTGAAGATTCTTGTTGTGATGATTCTTGTTGTGATGATTCTTGTTGTGATGATTCTTGTTGTGATGATTCTTTTTCTGATGATTCTTGTTGTGATGATTCTTGTGATGATTCTTGTTGTGATGATTCTTGTGATGATTCTTGTGATGATTCTTGTTGTGATGATTCTTGTTGTGATGATTGTTGTTGTGATGATTCTAGTTCTGATGATTCTTGTTGTGATGATTCTTGTTGTGATGATTCTTGTTCTGATGATTCTTGTTCTGATGATTCTTGTGATGATTCTTGTTGTGATGATTCTTGTTGTGATGATTCTTGTTGTGATGATTCTTGTTGTGATGATTCTTGTTGCGATGATTCTTGTGATGATTCTTGTTGTGAAGATTCTTGTTCTGATGATTATTGTTGTGATGATTTTTGTTGTGATGATTCTTGTTGTGATGATTCTTGTTGTGATGATTCTTGTAGCGATGATTCTTGTTGTGTTGATTCTTGTTGTGAAGATTCTTGTTGTGATAATTCTTGTTCTGATGATTCTTGTGATGATTCTTGTTGCGATGATTCTTGTGATGAATCTTGTTGTGATGATTCATGTTGTGATGATTCTTGTTGTGATGATTCTTGTTCTGATGATTCTTGTGATGATTCTTGTTGCGATGATTCTTGTTGTGATGATTCTTGTTCTGATGATTTTTGTTGTGATGGTTCTTGTTGTGATGATTCTTGTTACAATGATTCTTGTGATGATTCTTGTTGCGATGATTCTTTTTGTGATGATTCTTGTTGTGATGATTCTTGTTGTGATGATTCTTGTTGTGATGATTCTTGTTCTGATGATTCTTGTTGTGATGATTCTTGTTGTGAGGATTCTTGTTGTGATGATTCTTGTGATGATTCTTGTTGCGATGATCCTTGTTGCGATGATTCTTGTTGCGATGATTCTTGTTGCGATGATTCTTGTTGCGATGATTTTTGTTGCGATGATTCTTGTGATGATTCTTGTTGTGATGATTCTTGTTGTGATGATTCTTGTGATGATTCTTGTTGTGAAGATTCTTGTTGTGATGATTCTTGTTGCGATGATTCTTGTTGTGATGATTCTTGTTGTGATGATTGTTGTTGTGATGATTCTTGTTGTGATGATTCTTGTTGCGATGATTCTTGTTGCGATGATTGTTGTTGTGATGATTCTTGTTGTGATTATTCTTGTTGTCATGAATCTTGTGATGATTCTTGTTGTGAGGATTCTTGTTGTGATGATTGTTGTTGTGATGATTCTTGTTGTGATGATTCTTGTTCTGATAATTCTTGTTGTGATGATTGTTGTTGTGAGGATTCTTTTTGTGATGGTTCTTGTTGTGATGATTCTTGTTGTGATGATTCTTGTTGTGATGATTCTTTTTCTGATGATTCTTGTGATGATTCTTGGTGTGATGATTCTTGTTGTGATGATTCTTGTGATGATTCTTGTGATGATTCTTGTTATGATGATTCTTGTTGTGATGATTCTTGTGATGATTCTAGTTCTGATGATTCTTGTTCTGATGATTCCTGTTCTGATGATTCTTGTGATGATTCTTGTTGTGATGATTCTTGTTGTGATGATTCTTGTTGTGATGATTCTTGTTGTGATGATTCTTGTTGCGATGATTATTGTGATGATTCTTGTTGTGAAGATTCTTGTTCTGATGATTCTTGTTGTGATGATTCTTGTTGTGATGATTCTTGTTGTGATGATTCTTGTTGTGATGATTCTTGTTGCGATGATTCTTGTTGTGTTGATTCTTGTTGTGAAAATTCTTGTTGTGATGATTCTTGTTCTGATGATTCTTGTGAAGATTCTTGTTGCAATGATTCTTGTTGTGATGATTCTTGTGATGATTCTTGTTGCGATGTTTCTTGTTGTGATGATTCTTGTTCTGATGATTCTTGTTCTGATGATTCTTGTTGTGATGATTCTTGTTCTGATGATTCTTGTGATGATTCTTGTTGCGATGATTCTTGTTGTGATGATTCTTGTTCTCATGATTCTTGTTGTGATGATTCTTGTTGTGATGATACTTGTTGTGATGATTCTTGTTCTGATGATTCTTGTGATGATTCTTGTTGTGAGGATTCTTGTTCTCATGATTCTTGTGATGATTCTTGTTGTAATGATTCTTGTTGTGATGATTCTTGTTGTGATGATTCTTGTTCTGTTGATTCTTGTTATGATGATTCTTGTTGTGATGATTCTTGTTCTCATGATTCTTGTTGTGATGATTCTTGTTGTGATGATTGTTGTTGTGATGATTCTTGTGATGATTCTTGTTGCGATGATTCTTGTGATGATTCTTGTGATGATTCTTGTTGTGAAGATTCTTGTGATGATTCTTGTTGTGAAGATTCTTGTTCTGATGATTCTTGTTGTGATGATTCTTGTTGTGATGATTCTTGTGATGATTCTTGTTGTGATGATTCTTGTTGTGATGATTCTTGTTGCGATGATTCTTGTTGTGTTGATGCTTGTTGTGAAGATTCTTGCTGTGATGATTTTTGTCCTGATGATTCTTGTGATGATTCTTGTTGCGATGATTCTTGTTGTGATGATTCTTGTTGTGATGATTCTTGTTGTGATGATTCTTGTTCTGATGATTCTTGTGATGATTCTTGTTGCGATGATTCTTGTTGTGATGATTCTTGTTCTGATGATTTTTGTTGTGATGATTCTTATTGTGATGATTCTTGTTGTGATGATTCTTGTTCTGATGATTCTTGTTGTGATGATTCTTGTGATGATTCTTGTTGTGATGATTCTTGTTCTGATGATTCTTGTTGTGATGATTCTTGTTGTGAGGATTCTTGTTGTCATGATTATTGTGATGATTCTTGTTGTGATGATTCTTGTTGTCATGATTCTTGTTGTCATGATTCTTGTTCTCTTGTTTCTTGTTATGATGATTCTTGTTGTGATGATACTTGTTCTCATGATTCTTGTTGTGATGATTCTTGTTGTGATGATTCTTGTGATGATTCTTGTTGTGATGATTCTTGTGAGGATTCTTGTTGTGATGATTCTTGTTGTGATGATTCTTGTTGTGATGATTCTTGTTGTGATGATTCTTGTTGTGATGATTCTTGTTGTGATGATTCTTGTTGTGATGATTCTTGTTCTGATGATTCTTGTGATGATTTTTGTTGTGATGATTCTTGTTGTGATGATTCTTGTGATGATTCTTGTTGTGATGATTCTTGTTGTGATGATTCTTGTTGTGAAGATTCTTGTTCTGATGATTCTTGTTGTGATGATTCTTGTTGTGATGATTCTTGTTCTGATGATTATTGTTGTGATGATTCTTGTTATAATGATTCTCGTTGCGATGACTCTTGTTGTGTTGATTCTTGTTGTGAAGATTCTTGTTGTGATGATTCTTGTTCTGATGATTCTTGTGCTGATTCTTGTTGCGATGATTCTTGTTGTGATGATTCTTGTTGTGATGATTCTTGTTGTGATGATTCTTGTTGTGATGATTATTGTTCTGATGATTCTTGTGATGATTCTTGTTGCGATGATTCTTGTTGTGATGATTCTTGTTCTGATTATTCTTGTTGTGATGATTCTTGTTGTGATGATTCTTGTTCTGATGATTCTTGTGATGATTCTTGTTGCAATGATTCTTGTTGTGATGATTCTTGTTCTGATGATTCTTGTTCTGATGATTCTTGTTGTGATGATTCTTGTTGTGATGATTCTTGGTGTGATGATTCTTGTTGTGATGATTCTTGTTGTGATGTTTCTTGTTCTCATGATTCTTGTGATGATTCTAGTTGTGATGATTCTTGTTGTGATGATTCTTGTTCTGATGATTCTTGTTCTGATGATTCTTTTTGTGATGATTCTTGTGATGATTCTTGTTCTCACGATTCTTGTTGTGATGATTCTTGTGATGATTCTTGTTGTGATGATTCTTGTTGTGATGATTCTTGTTGTGATGATTCTTGTGATGATTCTTGTTGTGATGATTCTTGTTGTGATGATTCTTGTTGTGATGATTCATATTGTGATGATTCTTATGATGATTCTTGTTCTGATGATTCTTGTTCTGATGATTCTTGTTCTGATGATTCTTGTGATGATTCTTGTTGTGATGTTTCTTGTTGTGATGATTCTTGTTGTGATGAGTCTTGTTCTGCTGATTCTTGTGGTGATGATTCTTGTTCTGATGTTTCTTGTGATGATTCTTGTTGTGATGATTCTTGTTGTGATGAATCTTGTTGTGATGATTCTTGTTGTGATGATTCTTGTTGTGATGATTCTTGTTGTGATGATTCTTGTTGTGATGATTCTTGTTCTGATGATTCTTGTTGTGTTGATTCTTGTGATGATTCTTGTTCTGATGATTCTTGTTGTGATGATTCTTGTTGTGATGATTCTTGTTGTGATGATTCTTGTTCTGATGATTATTGTTGTGATGATTCTTGTTGTAATGATTCTCGTTGCGATGACTCTTGTTGTGTTGATTCTTGTTGTGAAGATTCTTGTTGTGATGATTCTTGTTCTGATGATTCTTGTGCTGATTCTTGTTGCGATGATTCTTGTTGTGATGATTCTTGTTGTGATGATTCTTGTTGTGATGATTCTTGTTGTGATGATTATTGTTCTGATGATTCTTGTGATGATTCTTGTTGAGATGATTCTTGTTGTGATGATTCTTGTTCTGATTATTCTTGTTGTGATGATTCTTGTTGTGATGATTCTTGTTCTGATGATTCTTGTGATGATTCTTGTTGCAATGATTCTTGTTGTGATGATTCTTGTTCTGATGATTCTTGTTCTGATGATTCTTGTTGTGATGATTCTTGTTGTGATGATTCTTGGTGTGATGATTCTTGTTGTGATGATTCTTGTTGTGATGTTTCTTGTTCTCATGATTCTTGTGATGATTCTAGTTGTGATGATTCTTGTTGTGATGATTCTTGTTCTGATGATTCTTGTTCTGATGATTCTTTTTGTGATGATTCTTGTGATGATTCTTGTTCTCACGATTCTTGTTGTGATGATTCTTGTGATGATTCTTGTTGTGATGATTCTTGTTGTGATGATTCTTGTTGTGATGATTCTTGTGATGATTCTTGTTGTGATGATTCTTGTTGTGATGATTCTTGTTGTGATGATTCATATTGTGATGATTCTTGTGATGATTCTTGTTCTGATGATTCTTGTTCTGATGATTCTTGTTCTGATGATTCTTGTGATGATTCTTGTTGTGATGTTTCTTGTTGTGATGATTCTTGTTGTGATGAGTCTTGTTCTGCTGATTCTTGTGGTGATGATTCTTGTTCTGATGTTTCTTGTGATGATTCTTGTTGTGATGATTCTTGTTGTGATGAATCTTGTTGTGATGATTCTTGTTGTGATGATTCTTGTTGTGATGATTCTTGTTGTGATGATTCTTGTTGTGATGATTCTTGTTCTGATGATTCTTGTTGTGTTGATTCTTGTGATGATTCTTGTTCTGATGATTCTTGTTGTGATGATTCTTGTTGTGATGATTCTTGTTGCGATGATTCTTGTTGTGATGATTCTTGTTGTGAAGATTCTTGTTGTGATGATTCTTGTTGTGATGATTCTTGTTCTGATGTTTCTTGTGATGATTCTTGTTGTGATGATTCTTGTTGTGATGATTCTTGTTGTGATGATTCTTGTTGTGATGATTCTTGTTCTGATGATTCTTGTGATGATTCTTGTTGCGATGTTTCTTATTGTGATGATCCTTATTCTGATGATTCTTGTTGTGATGATTCTTGTGATGATTATTGTTCTGATGATTCTAGTGATGATTCTTGTTGCGATGATTCTTGTTGTGATGATTCTTGTTCTGATTATTCTTGTTGTGATGATTCTTGTTGTGATGATTCTTGTTCTGATGATTCTTGTGATGATTCTTGTTGCAATGATTCTTGTTTTGATGATTCTTGTTCTGATGATTCTTGTTGTGATGATTCTTGTTGTGATGATTCTTGTTGTGATGATTCTTGTTGTGATGATTCTTGTTGTGATGATTCTTGTTGTGATGCTTCTTGTTCTCATGATTCTTGTGATGATTCTAGTTGTGATGATTCTTGTTGTGATGATTCTTGTTCTGATGATTCTTGTTCTGATGATTCTTTTTGTGATGATTCTTGTGATGATTCTTGTTCTCACGATTCTTGTTGTGATGATTCTTGTGATGATTCTTGTTGTGATGATTCTTGTTGTGATGATTCTTGTGATGATTCTTGTTGTGATGATTCTTGTTGTGATGATTCTTGTTGTGATGATTCATATTGTGATGATTCTTGTTGTGATGATTCTTGTTCTGATGATTCTTGTTCTGATGATTCTTATTCTGATGATTCTTGTGATGATTCTTGTTGTGATGTTTCTTTTTGTGATGATTCTTGTTGTGATGAGTCTTGTTCTGCTGATTCTTGTGGTGATGATTCTTGTTCTGATGTTTCTTGTGATGATTCTTGTTGTGATGATTCTTGTTGTGATGAATCTTGTTGTGATGATTCTTGTTGTGATGATTCTTGTTGTGATGATTCTTGTTGTGATGATTCTTGTTGTGATGATTCTTGTTCTGAAGATTCTTGTTGTGTTGATTCTTGTGATGATTCTTGTTCTGATGATTCTTGTTGTGATGATTCTTGTTGTGATGATTCTTGTTGCGATGATTCTTGTTGTGATGATTCTTGTTGTGAAGATTCTTGTTATGATGATTCTTGTTGTGATGATTCTTGTTCTGATGATTCTTGTGATGATTCTTGTTGTGATGATTCTTGTTGTGATGATTCTTGTTGTGATGATTCTTGTTGTGATGATTCTTGTTCTGATGATTCTTGTGATGATTCTTGTTGCGATGTTTCTTGTTGTGATGATCCTTATTCTGATGATTCTTGTTGTGATGATTCTTGTTGTGATGATTCTTGTTCTGATTATTCTTGTGATGATTCTTGTTGCGATGTTTCTTGTTGTGATGATTCTTGTTGTGATGATTCTTGTTCTGATGATTCTTGTTGTGATGATTCTTGTTGTGATGATTCTTGTTCTGATGATTATTGTTGTGATGATTCTTGTTGTGATGATTCTCGTTGCGATGATTCTTGTTGTGTTGATTCTTGTTGTGAAGATTCTTGTTGTTATGATTCTTGTTCTGATGATTCTTGTACTGATTCTTGTTGCGATGATTCTTGTTGTGATGATTCTTGTTGTGATGATTCTTGTTCTGATTATTCTTGTTGTGATGATTCTTGTTGTGATGATTCTTGTTGTGATGATTCTTGTGATGATTCTTGTTGCAATGATTCTTGTTGTGATGATTCTTGTTCTGATGATTCTTGTTGTGATGATTCTTGTTGTGATGATTCTTGCTCTGATGATTCTTGTTGTGATGATTCTTGTTGTGATGATTCTTGTTCTCATGATTCTTGTTGTGATGATTCTTGTGATGATTCTTGTTGTGATGATTCTTGTTGTGATGATTCTTGTTGTGATGATTCTTGTTGTGATGATTCTTGTTGTGATGATTCTTGTTTTCATGATTCTTGTTGTGATGATTCTTTTTGTGATGATTCTTGTTGTGATGATTCTTGTTGTGATGATTCTTGTGATGATTCTTGTTGTGATGATTCTTGTTGTGAAGATTCTTGTTGTGATGATTCATATTGTGATGATTCTTGTTGTGATGATTTTGTTCTGATGATTCTTGTCCTGATGATTCTTGTTCTGATGATTCTTGTGATGATTCTTGTTGTGATGTTTCTTGTTGTGATGATTCTTGTTGTGATGATTCTTGTGCTGATTCTTGTGGTGATGATTCTTGTTCTGATGTTTCTTGTGATGATTCTTGTTGTGATGATTCTTGTTGTGATGAATCTTGTTGTGATGATTCTTGTTGTGATGTTTCTTTTTGTGATGATTCTTGTTGTGATGATTCTTGTTGTGATGATTCTTGTTGTGATGGTTCTTGTTCTGATGATTCTTGTGATGATTCTTGTTGCGATGTTTCTTGTTGTGATGATTCTTGTTGTGATGATTCTTGTTCTGATGATTCTTGTTGTGATGATTCTTGTTGTGATGATTCTTGTTCTGATGATTCTTGTTGTGATGATTCTTGTTGTGATGATTCTTGTTCTGATGATTCTTGTTCTGATGATTCTTTTTCCGATGATTCTTGTTGTGATGATTCTTGTTGTGATGATTCTTGTTGTGATGATTCTTGTTGTGATGATTCTTGTTGTGATGATTCTTGTAGTGATGATTCTTGTGATGATTCTGGTTGTGATGATTCTTGTTGTGATGATTCTTGTTGTGATGATTCTTGTTGTGATGATTCTTGTTGTGATGATTCTTGTTGTGATGATTCTTGTTCTGATGATTCTTTTGATGATTCTTGTTGTGATGATTCTTGTTGTGATGATTCTTGTTGTGATGATTCTTGTTGCGATGATACTTGTTCTGATGATTCTTGTGATGATTCTTGTTTCGATGATTCTTGTTGCGATGATTCTTGCTGCAATGATTCTTATTGCGATGATTCTTGTTGCGATGATTCTTGCTGTGATGATTCTTGTTGTGATGATTCTTGTTGTGATGATTCTTGTTGTGATGATTCTTGTTGTGAGGATTCGTGTTGCGATGATTCTTGTTGTGATGATTCTTGTTGTGATGATTCTTGTTCTGATGATTCTTGTTGTGATGATTCTTGTTGTGATGATTCTTGTTGCGATGATTCTTGTTGCGATGATACTTGTTCTGATGATTCTTGTGATGATTCTTGTTGCGATGATTCTTGCTGCGATGATTCTTATTGCGATGGTTCTTGTTGCGATGATTCTTGCTGTGATGATTCTTGTTGTGATGATTCATGTTGTGATGATTCTTGTTGTGATGATTCTTGTTGTGATGATTGTTGTTGTGATGATTCTTGTTGTGATGATTCTTGTTGTGATGATTCTTGTTGTGATGATTCTTGTTGTGATGATTCTTGTTGTGATGATTCTTGTTGTGATGATTCTTCTGATGATTCTTGTTCTGATGATTCTTGTTGTGATGATTCTTGTTGTGATGATTCTTGTTGTGATGATTCTTGTTGTGATGATTCTTGTTGTGATGATTCTTGTTGTGATGATTCTTGTTGCGATGATACTTGTTGTGATGATTCTTGTTGTGATGATTCTTGTTGTGATGATTCTTGTTCTGATTATTCTTGTTGTGATGATTCTTGTTGTGATGATTCTTGTTCTGATGATTCTTGTGATGATTCTTGTTGCAATGATTCTTGTGATGATTCTTGTTCTGATGATTCTTGTTGTGATGACTCTTGTTGTGATGATTCTTGTTCTGATGATTCTTGTTGTGATGATTCTTGTTGTGATGATTCTTGTTCTCATGATTCTTGTTGTGGTGATTCTTGTTGTGATGATTCTTGTTGTGATGATTCTTGTTGCGATGATTCTTGTTCTGATGATTCTTGTTGTGATGATTCTTGTTGTGATGATTCTTGTTTTCATGATTCTTGTTGTGATGATTCTTTTTGTGATGATTCTTGTTGTGATGATTCTTGTTGTGATGATTCTTGTGATGATTCTTGTTGTGATGATTCTTGTTGTGATGATTCTTGTTGTGATGATTCATATTGTGATGATTCTTGTTGTGATGATTTTGTTCTGATGATTCTTGTCCTGATGATTCTTGTTCTGATGATTCTTGTGATGATTCTTGTTGTGATGTTTCTTGTTGTGATGATTCTTGTTGTGATGATTCTTGTGCTGATCCTTGTGGTGATGATTCTTGTTCTGATGTTTCTTGTGATGATTCTTGTTGTGATGATTCTTGTTGTGATGAATCTTGTTGTGATGATTCTTGTTGTGATGATTCTTGTTGTGATGATTCTTGTTGTGATGATTCTTGTTGTGATGATTCTTGTTCTGAAGATTCTTGTTGTGTTGATTCTTGTGATGATTCTTGTTCTGATGATTCTTGTTGTGATGATTCTTGTTGTGATGATTCTTGTTGCGATGATTCTTGTTGTGATGATTCTTGTTGTGAAGATTCTTGTTGTGATGATTCTTGTTGTGATGATTCTTGTTCTGATGTTTCTTGTGATGATTCTTGTTGTGATGATTCTTGTTGTGATGATTCTTGTTGTGATGATTCTTGTTGTGATGATTCTTGTTCTGATGATTCTTGTGATGATTCTTGTTGCGATGTTTCTTGTTGTGATGATCCTTATTCTGATGATTCTTGTTGTGATGATTCTTGTTGTGATGATTCTTGTTGCGATGATTCTTGTTGTGATGATTCTTGTTCTGATGTTTCTTGTGATGATTCTTGTTGTGATGATTCTTGTTGTGATGATTCTTGTTGTGATGATTCTTGTTGTGATGATTCTTGTTCTGATGATTCTTGTGATGATTCTTGTTGCGATGTTTCTTGTTGTGATGATCCTTATTCTGATGATTCTTGTTGTGATGATTCTTGTTGTGATGATTCTTGTTGCGATGATTCTTGTTGTGATGATTCTTGTTGTGAAGATTCTTGTTGTGATGATTCTTGTTGTGATGATTCTTGTTCTGATGTTTCTTGTGATGATTCTTGTTGTGATGATTCTTGTTGTGATGATTCTTGTTGTGATGATTCTTGTTGTGATGATTCTTGTTCTGATGATTCTTGTGATGATTCTTGTTGCGATGTTTCTTGTTGTGATGATCCTTATTCTGATGATTCTTGTTGTGATGATTCTTGTTGTGATGATTCTTGTTCTGATTATTCTTGTGATGATTCTTGTTGCGATGTTTCTTGTTGTGATGATTCTTGTTGTGATGATTCTTGTTCTGATGATTCTTGTTGTGATGATTCTTGTTGTGATGATTCTTGTTCTGATGATTATTGTTGTGATGATTCTTGTTGTGATGATTCTCGTTGCGATGATTCTTGTTGTGTTGATTCTTGTTGTGAAGATTCTTGTTGTGATGATTCTTGTTCTGATGATTCTTGTACTGATTCTTGTTGCGATGATTCTTGTTGTGATGATTCTTGTGATGATTCTTGTTCTGATTATTCTTGTTGTGATGATTCTTGTTGTGATGATTCTTGTTCTGATGATTCTTGTGATGATTCTTGTTGCAATGATTCTTGTTGTGATGATTCTTGTTCTGATGATTCTTGTTGTGATGATTCTTGTTGTGATGATTCTTGTTGTGATGATTCTTGTTGTGATGATTCTTGTTGTGATGATTCTTGTTCTCATGATTCTTGTTGTGATGATTCTTGTGATGATTCTTGTTGTGATGATTCTTGTTGTGATGATTCTTGTTGTGATGATTCTTGTTGTGATGATTCTTGTTGTGATGATTCTTGTTTTCATGATTCTTGTTGTGATGATTCTTTCTGTGATGATTCTTGTTGTGATGATTCTTGTTGTGATGATTCTTGTTGTGATGATTCTTGTGATGATTCTTGTTGTGATGATTCTTGTTGTGAAGATTCTTGTTGTGATGATTCATATTGTGATGATTCTTGTTGTGATGATTTTGTTCTGATGATTCTTGTCCTGATTATTCTTGTTCTGATGATTTTTGTGATGATTCTTGTTGTGATGTTTCTTGTTGTGATGATTCTTGTTGTGATGATTCTTGTGCTGATTCTTGTGGTGATGATTCTTGTTCTGATGTTTCTTGTGATGATTCTTGTTGTGATGATTCTTGTTGTGATGAATCTTGTTGTGATGATTCTTGTCGTGATGATTCTTTTTGTGATGATTCTTGTGATGATTCTTGTTGTGATGATTCTTGTTGTGATGGTTCTTGTTCTGATGATTCTTGTGATGATTCTTGTTGCGATGTTTCTTGTTGTGATGATTCTTGTTGTGATGATTCTTGTTCTGATGATTCTTGTTGTGATGATTCTTGTTGTGATGATTCTTGTTCTGATGATTCTTGTTGTGATGATTCTTGTTGTGATGATTCTTGTTCTGATGATTCTTGTTCTGATGATTCTTTTTCCGATGATTCTTGTTGTGATGATTCTTGTTGTGATGATTCTTGTTCTGATGATTCTTGTTCTGATGATTCTTGTTGTGATGATTCTTGTAGTGATGATTCTTGTGATGATTCTGGTTGTGATGATTCTTGTTGTGATGATTCTTGTTGTGATGATTTTTGTTGTGATGATTCTTGTTGTGATGATTCTTGTTCTGATGATTCTTGTTCTGATGATTCTTTTGATGATTCTTGTTGTGATGATTCTTGTTGTGATGATTCTTGTTGTGATGATTCTTGTTGCGATGATACTTGTTCTGATGATTCTTGTGATGATTCTTGTTGCGATGATTCTTGTTGCGATGATTCTTGCTGCAATGATTCTTATTGCGATGATTCTTGTTGCGATGATTCTTGCTGTGATGATTCTTGTTGTGATGATTCTTGTTGTGATGATTCTTGTTGTGATGATTCTTGTTGTGATGATTCGTGTTGCGATGATTCTTGTTGTGATGATTCTTGTTGTGATGATTCTTGTTCTGATGATTCTTGTTGTGATGATTCTTGTTGTGATGATTCTTGTTGCGATGATTCTTGTTGCGATGATACTTGTTCTGATGATTCTTGTGATGATTCTTGTTGCGATGATTCTTGTTGCGATGATTCTTGCTGCGATGATTCTTATTGCAATGGTTCTTGTTGCGATGATTCTTGCTGTGATGATTCTTGTTGTGATGATTCATGTTGTGATGATTCTTGTTGTGATGATTCTTGTTGTGATGATTCTTGTTGTGATGATTGTTGTTGTGATGATTCTTGTTGTGATGATTCTTGTTGTGATGATTCTTATTGTGATGATTCTTGTTGTGATGATTCTTGTTGTGATGATTCTTCTGATGATTCTTGTTCTGATGATTCTTGTTGTGATCATTCTTGTTGTGATGATTCTTGTTGTGATGATTCTTGTTGTGATGATTCTTGTTGTGATGATTCTTGTTGTGATGATTCTTGTTGTGATGATTCTTGTTGCGATGATACTTGTTGTGATGATTCTTGTTGTGATGATTCTTGTTGTGATGATTCTTGTTCTGATTATTCTTGTTGTGATGATTCTTGTTGTGATGATTCTTGTTCTGATGATTCTTGTGATGATTCTTGTTGCAATGATTCTTGTTGTGATGATTCTTGTTCTGATGATTCTTGTTGTGATGACTCTTGTTGTGATGATTCTTGTTCTGATGATTCTTGTTGTGATGATTCTTGTTGTGATGATTCTTGTTCTCATGATTCTTGTTGTGGTGATTCTTGTTGTGATGATTCTTGTTGTGATGATTCTTGTTGTGATGATTCTTGTTCTGATGATTCTTGTTGTGATGATTCTTGTTGTGATGATTCTTGTTTTCATGATTCTTGTGATGATTCTTTTTGTGATGATTCTTGTTGTGATGATTCTTGTTGTGATGATTCTTGTGATGATTCTTGTTGTGATGATTCTTGTTTTGATGATTCTTGTTGTGATGATTCTTGTTTTGATGATTCTTGTTGTGATGATTCTTGTTGTGATGATTCTTGTTGTGATGATTCTTGTTCTGATGATTCTTGTTGTGATGATTCTTGTTGTGATGATTCTTGTTTTCATGATTCTTGTGATGATTCTTTTTGTGATGATTCTTGTTGTGATGATTCTTGTTGTGATGATTCTTGTGATGATTCTTGTTGTGATGATTTTGTTCTGATGATTCTTGTCCTGATGATTCTTGTTCTGATGATTCTTGTGATGATTCTTGTTGTGATGTTTCTTGTTGTGATGATTCTTGTTGTGATGATTCTTGTGCTGATTCTTGTGGTGATGATTCTTGTTCTGATGTTTCTTGTGATGAATCTTGTTGTGATGATTCTTGTTGTGATGATTCTTTTTGTGATGATTCTTGTTGTGATGATTCTTGTTGTGATGGTTCTTGTTGTGATGGTTCTTGTTCTGATGATTCTTGTGATGATTCTTGTTGCGATGTTTCTTGTTGTGATGATTCTTGTTGTGATGATTCTTGTTCTGATGGTTCTTGTTGTGATGATTCTTGTTGTGATGATTCTTGTTCTGCTGATTCTTGTTGTGATGTTTCTTGTTGTGATGATTCTTGTTCTGATGATTCTTGTTCTGATGATTCTTTTTCCGATGATTCTTGTTGTGATGATTCTTGTTGTGATGATTCTTGTTGTGATGATTCTTGTTCTGATGATTCTTGTTGTGATGATTCTTGTTCTGATGATTCTTTTTCTGATGATTCTTTTGATGATTCTTGTTGTGATGATTCTTGTTGTGATGATTCTTGTTGTGATGATTCTTGTTGCGATGATACTTGTTCTGATGATTCTTGTGATGATTCTTGTTGCGATGATTCTTTTTGCGATGATTCCTGTTGCGATGATTCTTGCTGTGATGATTCTTGTTGTGATGATTCTTGTTGTGATGATTCTTGTGATGATTCTTGTTGTGATGATTCGTGTTGCGATGATTCTTGTTGTGATGATTCTTGTTGTGATGATTCTTGTTCTGATGATTCTTGTTGTGATGATTCTTGTTGTGATGATTCTTGTTGCGATGATTCTTGTTGCGATGATACTTGTTCTGATGATTCTTGTGATGATTCTTGTTGTGATGATTCTTTCTGTGATGATTCTTGTTGTGATGATTCTTGTTGTGATGATTCTTGTTGTGATGATTCTTGTGATGATTCTTGTTGTGATGATTCTTGTTGTGAAGATTCTTGTTGTGATGATTCATATTGTGATGATTCTTGTTGTGATGATTTTGTTCTGATGATTCTTGTCCTGATGATTCTTGTTCTGATGATTCTTGTGATGATTCTTGTTGTGATGTTTCTTGTTGTGATGATTCTTGTTGTGATGATTCTTGTGCTGATTCTTGTGGTGATGATTCTTGTTCTGATGTTTCTTGTGATGATTCTTGTTGTGATGGTTCTTGTTGTGATGAATCTTGTTGTGATGATTCTTGTCGTGATGATTCTTTTTGTGATGATTCTTGTGATGATTCTTGTTGTGATGATTCTTGTTGTGATGGTTCTTGTTCTGATGATTCTTGTGATGATTCTTGTTGCGATGTTTCTTGTTGTGATGATTCTTGTTGTGATGATTCTTGTTCTGATGATTCTTGTTGTGATGATTCTTGTTGTGATGATTCTTGTTCTGATGATTCTTGTTGTGATGATTCTTGTTGTGATGATTCTTGTTCTGATGATTCTTGTTCTGATGATTCTTTTTCCGATGATTCTTGTTGTGATGATTCTTGTTGTGATGATTCTTGTTGTGATGATTCTTGTTCTGATGATTCTTGTTGTGATGATTCTTGTAGTGATGATTCTTGTGATGATTCTGGTTGTGATGATTCTTGTTGTGATGATTCTTGTTGTGATGATTTTTGTTGTGATGATTCTTGTTGTGATGATTCTTGTTCTGATGATTCTTTTTCTGATGATTCTTTTGATGATTCTTGTGATGATTCTTGTTGTGATGATTCTTGTTGTGATGATTCTTGTTGCGATGATACTTGTTCTGATGATTCTTGTGATGATTCTTGTTGCGATGATTCTTGTTGCGATGATTCTTGCTGCAATGATTCTTATTGCGATGATTCTTGTTGCGATGATTCTTGCTGTGATGATTCTTGTTGTGATGATTCTTGTTGTGATGATTCTTGTTGTGATGATTCTTGTTGTGATGATTCGTGTTGCGATGATTCTTGTTGTGATGATTCTTGTTGTGATGATTCTTGTTCTGATGATTCTTGTTGTGATGATTCTTGTTGTGATGATTCTTGTTGCGATGATTCTTGTTGCGATGATACTTGTTCTGATGATTCTTGTGATGATTCTTGTTGCGATGATTCTTGTTGCGATGATTCTTGCTGCGATGATTCTTATTGCGATGGTTCTTGTTGCGATGATTCTTGCTGTGATGATTCTTGTTGTGATGATTCATGTTGTGATGATTCTTGTTGTGATGATTCTTGTTGTGATGATTGTTGTTGTGATGATTGTTGTTGTGATGATTCTTGTTGTGATGATTCTTGTTGTGATGATTCTTATTGTGATGATTCTTGTTGTGATGATTCTTGTTGTGATGATTCTTCTGATGATTCTTGTTCTGATGATTCTTGTTGTGATGATTCTTGTTGTGATGATTCTTGTTGTGATGATTCTTGTTGTGATGATTCTTGTTGTGATGATTCTTGTTGTGATGATTCTTGTTGTGATGATTCTTGTTGCGATGATACTTGTTGTGATGATTCTTGTTGTGATGATTCTTGTTGTGATGATTCTTGTTCTGATTATTCTTGTTGTGATGATTCTTGTTGTGATGATTCTTGTTCTGATGATTCTTGTGATGATTCTTGTTGCAATGATTCTTGTTGTGATGATTCTTGTTCTGATGATTCTTGTTGTGATGACTCTTGTTGTGATGATTCTTGTTCTGATGATTCTTGTTGTGATGATTCTTGTTGTGATGATTCTTGTTCTCATGATTCTTGTTGTGGTGATTCTTGTTGTGATGATTCTTGTTGTGATGATTCTTGTTGTGATGATTCTTGTTCTGATGATTCTTGTTGTGATGATTCTTGTTGTGATGATTCTTGTTTTCATGATTCTTGTGATGATTCTTTTTGTGATGATTCTTGTTGTGATGATTCTTGTTGTGATGATTCTTGTGATGATTCTTGTTGTGATGATTCTTGTTTTGATGATTCTTGTTGTGATGATTCTTGTTTTGATGATTCTTGTTGTGATGATTCTTGTTGTGATGATTCTTGTTGTGATGATTCTTGTTCTGATGATTCTTGTTGTGATGATTCTTGTTGTGATGATTCTTGTTTTCATGATTCTTGTGATGATTCTTTTTGTGATGATTCTTGTTGTGATGATTCTTGTTGTGATGATTCTTGTGATGATTCTTGTTGTGATGATTTTGTTCTGATGATTCTTGTCCTGATGATTCTTGTTCTGATGATTCTTGTGATGATTCTTGTTGTGATGTTTCTTGTT
Organism: Somniosus microcephalus; assembly: GCF_052327205.1. Lineage (NCBI taxonomy): Eukaryota > Metazoa > Chordata > Chondrichthyes > Squaliformes > Somniosidae > Somniosus > Somniosus microcephalus. The sequence continues at coordinate 330,916,874 of NC_140987.1, read as the reverse complement.
GTGATGATTCTTGTTGTGATGATTCTTGTGCTGATTCTTGTGGTGATGATTCTTGTTCTGATGTTTCTTGTGATGAATCTTGTTGTGATGATTCTTGTTGTGATGATTCTTTTTGTGATGATTCTTGTTGTGATGATTCTTGTTGTGATGGTTCTTGTTGTGATGGTTCTTGTTCTGATGATTCTTGTGATGATTCTTGTTGCGATGTTTCTTGTTGTGATGATTCTTGTTGTGATGATTCTTGTTCTGATGGTTCTTGTTGTGATGATTCTTGTTCTGATGATTCTTGTTGTGATGTTTCTTGTTGTGATGATTCTTGTTCTGATGATTCTTGTTCTGATGATTCTTTTTCCGATGATTCTTGTTGTGATGATTCTTGTTGTGATGATTCTTGTTGTGATGATTCTTGTTCTGATGATTCTTGTTGTGATGATTCTTGTTCTGATGATTCTTTTTCTGATGATTCTTTTGATGATTCTTGTTGTGATGATTCTTGTTGTGATGATTCTTGTTGTGATGATTCTTGTTGCGATGATACTTGTTCTGATGATTCTTGTGATGATTCTTGTTGCGATGATTCTTTTTGCGATGATTCTTGTTGCGATGATTCTTGCTGTGATGATTCTTGTTGTGATGATTCTTGTTGTGATGATTCTTGTGATGATTCTTGTTGTGATGATTCGTGTTGCGATGATTCTTGTTGTGATGATTCTTGTTGTGATGATTCTTGTTCTGATGATTCTTGTTGTGATGATTCTTGTTGTGATGATTCTTGTTGCGATGATTCTTGTTGCGATGATACTTGTTCTGATGATTCTTGTGATGATTCTTGTTGCGATGATTCTTGTTGCGATGATTCTTGCTGCGATGATTCTTATTGCGATGGTTCTTGTTGCGATGATTCTTGCTGTGATGATTCTTGTTGTGATGATTCATGTTGTGATGATTCTTGTTGTGTTGATTCTTGTTGTGATGATTGTTGTTGTGATGATTGTTGTTGTGATGATTCCTGTTGTGATGATTCTTGTTGTGATGATTCTTGTTGTGATGATTCTTGTTGTGATGATTCTTGTTGTGATGATTCTTGTTGTGATGATTCTTGTTGTGATGATTCTTGTTGTGATGATTCTTGTGATGATTCTTGTGATGATTCTTGTTGTGATGATTCGTGTTGCGATGATTCTTGTTGTGATGATTCTTGTTGTGATGATTCTTGTTCTGATGATTCTTGTTGTGATGATTCTTGTTGTGATGATTCTTGTTGCGATGATTCTTGTTGAGATGATACTTGTTCTGATGATTCTTGTGATGATTCTTGTTGCGATGATTCTTGTTGCGATGATTCTTGCTGCGATGATTCTTATTGCGATGGTTCTTGTTGCGATGATTCTTGCTGTGATGATTCTTGTTGTAATGATTCATGTTGTGATGATTCTTGTTGTGATGATTCTTGTTGTGATGATTGTTGTTGTGATGATTGTTGTTGTGATGATTCCTGTTGTGATGATTCTTGTTGTGATGATTCTTGTTGTGATGATTCTTGTTGTGATGATTCTTGTTGTGATGATTCTTGTTGTGATGATTCTTGTTGTGATGATTCTTCTGATGATTCTTGTTCTGATGATTCTTGTTGTGATGATTCTTGTTGTGATGATTCTTGTTGTGATGATTCTTGTTGTGATGATTCTTGTTGTGATGATTCTTGTTGTGATGATTCTTGTTGTGATGATTCTTGTTGTGATGATTCTTGTTGCGATGATACTTGTTGTGATGATTCTTGTTGTGATGATTCTTGTTGTGATGATTCTTGTTCTGATTATTCTTGTTGTGATGATTCTTGTTGTGATGATTCTTGTTCTGATGATTCTTGTGATGATTCTTGTTGCAATGATTCTTGTGATGATTCTTGTTCTGATGATTCTTGTTGTGATGACTCTTGTTGTGATGATTCTTGTTCTGATGATTCTTGTTGTGATGATTCTTGTTGTGATGATTCTTGTTCTCATGATTCTTGTTGTGGTGATTCTTGTTGTGATGATTCTTGTTGTGATGATTCTTGTTGTGATGATTCTTGTTCTGATGATTCTTGTTGTGATGATTCTTGTTGTGATGATTCTTGTTTTCATGATTCTTGTGATGATTCTTTTTGTGATGATTCTTGTTGTGATGATTCTTGTTGTGATGATTCTTGTTGTGATGATTCTTATTTTGATGATTCTTGTTGTGATGATTCATATTGTGATGATTCTTGTTGTGATGATTTTGTTCTGATGATTCTTGTCCTGATGATTCTTGTTCTGATGATTCTTGTGATGATTCTTGTTGTGATGTTTCTTGTTGTGATGATTCTTGTTGAGATGATTCTTGTGCTGATTCTTGTGGTGATGATTCTTGTTCTGATGTTTCTTGTGATGATTCTTGTTGTGATGATTCTTGTTGTGATGAATCTTGTTGTGATGATTCTTGTTGTGATGATTCTTTTTGTGATGATTCTTCTTGTGATGATTCTTGTTGTGATGGTTCTTGTTGTGATGGTTCTTGTTCTGATGATTCTTGTGATGATTCTTGTTGCGATGTTTCTTGTTGTGATGATTCTTGTTGTGATGATTCTTGTTCTGATGGTTCTTGTTGTGATGATTCATGTTGTGATGATTCTTGTTCTGATGATTCTTGTTGTGATGATTCTTGTTGTGATGATTCTTGTTCTGATGATTCTTGTTCTGATGATTCTTTTTCCGATGATTCTTGTTGTGATGATTCTTGTTGTGATGATTCTTGTTGTGATGATTCTTGTTCTGATGATTCTTGTTGTGATGATTCTTGTAGTGATGATTCTTGTGATGATTCTGGTTGTGATGATTCTTGTTGTGATGATTCTTGTTGTGATGATTCTTGTTGTGATGATTCTTGTTGTGATGATTCTTGTTCTGATGATTCTTGTTCTGATGATTCTTTTGATGATTCTTGTTGTGATGATTCTTGTTGTGATGATTCTTGTTGTGATGATTCTTGTTGCGATGATACTTGTTCTGATGATTCTTGTGATGATTCTTGTTGCGATGATTCTTGCTGCAATGATTCTTTTTGCGATGATTCTTGTTGCGATGATTCTTGCTGTGATGATTCTTGTTGTGATGATTCTTGTTGTGATGATTCTTGTGATGATTCTTGTTGTGATGATTCGTGTTGCGATGATTCTTGTTGTGATGTTTCTTGTTGTGATGATTCTTGTTCTGATGATTCTTGTTGTGATGATTCTTGTTGTGATGATTCTTGCTGCGATGATTCTTGTTGCGATGATACTTGTTCTGATGATTCTTGTGATGATTCTTGTTGCGATGATTCTTGTTGCGATGATTCTTGCTGCGATGATTCTTATTGCGATGGTTCTTGTTGCGATGATTCTTGCTGTGATGATTCTTGTTGTGATGATTCATGTTGTGATGATTCTTGTTGTGATGATTCTTGTTGTGATGATTGTTGTTGTGATGATTGTTGTTGTGATGATTCCTGTTGTGATGATTCTTGTTGTGATGATTCTTGTTGTGATGATTCTTGTTGTGATGATTCTTGTTGTGATGATTGTTGTTGTGATGATTCTTGTTGTGATGATTCTTGTTTTCATGATTCTTGTTGTGATGATTCTTTTTGTGATGATTCTTGTTGTGATGATTCTTGTTGTGATGCTTCTTGTGATGATTCTTGTTGTGATGATTCTTGTTGTGATGATTCTTGTTGTGATGATTCATATTGTGATGATTCTTGTTGTGATGATTTTGTTCTGATGATTCTTGTCCTGATGATTCTTGTTCTGATGATTCTTGTGATGATTCTTGTTGTGATGTTTCTTGTTGTGATGATTCTTGTTGTGATGATTCTTGTGGTGATGATTCTTGTTCTGATGTTTCTTGTGATGATTCTTGTTGTGATGATTCTTGTTGTGATTAATCTTGTTGTGATGATTCTTGTTGTGATGATTCTTTTTGTGATGATTCTTGTTGTGATGATTCTTGTTGTGATGGTTCTTGTTGTGATGGTTCTTGTTCTGATGATTCTTGTGATGATTCTTGTTGCAATGTTTCTTGTTGTGATGATTCTTGTTGTGATGATTCTTGTTGTGATGATTCTTGTTGTGATGATTCTTGTTCTGATGATTCTTGTTGTGATGATTCTTGTTGTGATGATTCTTGTTCTGATGATTCTTGTTTTGATGATTCTTTTTCCGATGATTCTTGTTGTGATGATTCTTGTTGTGATGATTCTTGTTGTGATGATTCTTGTTCTGATGATTCTTATTGTGATGATTCTTGTAGTGATGATTCTTGTGATGATTCTGGTTGTGATGATTCTTGTTGTGATGATTCTTGTTGTGATGATTCTTGTTGTGATGATTCTTGTTGTGATGATTCTTGTTCTGATGATTCTTTTGATGATTCTTGTTGTGATGATTCTTGTTGTGATGATTCTTGTTGTGATGATTCTTGTTGCGATGATACTTGTTCTGATGATTCTTGTGATGATTCTTGTTGCGATGATTCTTGTTGCGATGATTCTTGCTGCAATGATTCTTTTTGCGATGATTCTTGTTGCGATGATTCTTGCTGTGATGATTCTTGTTGTGATGATTCTTGTTGTGATGATTCTTGTTGTGATGATTCTTGTTCTGATGATTCGTGTTGCGATGATTCTTGTTGTGATGATTTTTGTTGTGATGATTCTTGTTCTGATGATTCTTGTTGTGATGTTTCTTGTTGCGATGATACTTGTTCTGATGATTCTTGTGATGATTCTTGTTGCGATGATTCTTGTTGCGATGATTCTTGCTGCGATGATTCTTATTGCGATGGTTCTTGTTGCGATGATTCTTGCTGTGATGATTCTTGTTGTGATGATTCATGTTGTGATGATTCTTGTTGTGATGATTCTTGTTCTGATGATTCTTGTTGTGATGATTGTTGTTGTGATGATTCCTGTTGTGATGATTCTTGTTGTGATGATTCTTGTTGTGATGATTCTTGTTGTGATGATTCTTGTTGTGATGATTCTTGTTGTGATGATTCTTGTTGTGATGATTGTTGTTGTGATGATTCTTGTTGTGATGATTCTTGTTTTCATGATTCTTGTTGTGATGATTCTTTTTGTGATGATTCTTGTTGTGATGATTCTTGTTGTAATGATTCTTCTGATGATTCTTTTTGTGATGATTCTTGTTGTGATGATTCTTGTTGTGATGATTCATATTGTGATGATTCTTGTCGTGATGATTTTGTTCTGATGATTCTTGTCCTGATGATTCTTGTTCTGATGATTCTTGTGATGATTCTTGTTGTGATGTTTCTTGTTGTGATGATTCTTGTTGTGATGATTCTTGTGCTGATTCTTGTGGTGATGATTCTTGTTCTGATGTTTCTTGTGATGATTCTTGTTGTGATGATTCTTGTTGTGATGAATCTTGTTGTGATGATTCTTGTTGTGATGATTCTTGTTGTGATGATTCTTGTTGTGATGGTTCTTGTTGTGATGGTTCTTGTTCTGATGATTCTTGTGATGATTCTTGTTGCGATGTTTCTTGTTGTGATGATTCTTGTTGTGATGATTCTTGTTCTGATGATTCTTGTTGTGATGATTCTTGTTGTGATGATTCTTGTTGTGATGATTCTTGTTGTGATGATTCTTGTTGTGATGATTCTTGTTGCGATGATACTTGTTGTGATGATTCTTGTTGTGATGATTCTTGTTGTGATGATTCTTGTTCTGATTATTCTTGTTGTGATGATTCTTGTTGTGATGATTCTTGTTCTGATGATTCTTGTGATGATTCTTGTTGCAATGATTCTTGTGATGATTCTTGTTCTGATGATTCTTGTTGTGATGACTCTTGTTGTGATGATTCTTGTTCTGATGATTCTTGTTGTGATGATTCTTGTTGTGATGATTCTTGTTCTCATGATTCTTGTTGTGGTGATTCTTGTTGTGATGATTCTTGTTGTGATGATTCTTGTTGTGATGATTCTTGTTCTGATGATTCTTGTTGTGATGATTCTTGTTGTGATGATTCTTGTTTTCATGATTCTTGTGATGATTCTTTTTGTGATGATTCTTGTTGTGATGATTCTTGTTGTGATGATTCTTGTTGTGATGATTCTTATTTTGATGATTCTTGTTGTGATGATTCATATTGTGATGATTCTTGTTGTGATGATTTTGTTCTGATGATTCTTGTCCTGATGATTCTTGTTCTGATGATTCTTGTGATGATTCTTGTTGTGATGTTTCTTGTTGTGATGATTCTTGTTGAGATGATTCTTGTGCTGATTCTTGTGGTGATGATTCTTGTTCTGATGTTTCTTGTGATGATTCTTGTTGTGATGATTCTTGTTGTGATGAATCTTGTTGTGATGATTCTTGTTGTGATGATTCTTTTTGTGATGATTCTTCTTGTGATGATTCTTGTTGTGATGGTTCTTGTTGTGATGGTTCTTGTTCTGATGATTCTTGTGATGATTCTTGTTGCGATGTTTCTTGTTGTGATGATTCTTGTTGTGATGATTCTTGTTCTGATGGTTCTTGTTGTGATGATTCATGTTGTGATGATTCTTGTTCTGATGATTCTTGTTGTGATGATTCTTGTTGTGATGATTCTTGTTCTGATGATTCTTGTTCTGATGATTCTTTTTCCGATGATTCTTGTTGTGATGATTCTTGTTGTGATGATTCTTGTTGTGATGATTCTTGTTCTGATGATTCTTGTTGTGATGATTCTTGTAGTGATGATTCTTGTGATGATTCTGGTTGTGATGATTCTTGTTGTGATGATTCTTGTTGTGATGATTCTTGTTGTGATGATTCTTGTTGTGATGATTCTTGTTCTGATGATTCTTGTTCTGATGATTCTTTTGATGATTCTTGTTGTGATGATTCTTGTTGTGATGATTCTTGTTGTGATGATTCTTGTTGCGATGATACTTGTTCTGATGATTCTTGTGATGATTCTTGTTGCGATGATTCTTGCTGCAATGATTCTTTTTGCGATGATTCTTGTTGCGATGATTCTTGCTGTGATGATTCTTGTTGTGATGATTCTTGTTGTGATGATTCTTGTGATGATTCTTGTTGTGATGATTCGTGTTGCGATGATTCTTGTTGTGATGTTTCTTGTTGTGATGATTCTTGTTCTGATGATTCTTGTTGTGATGATTCTTGTTGTGATGATTCTTGCTGCGATGATTCTTGTTGCGATGATACTTGTTCTGATGATTCTTGTGATGATTCTTGTTGCGATGATTCTTGTTGCGATGATTCTTGCTGCGATGATTCTTATTGCGATGGTTCTTGTTGCGATGATTCTTGCTGTGATGATTCTTGTTGTGATGATTCATGTTGTGATGATTCTTGTTGTGATGATTCTTGTTGTGATGATTGTTGTTGTGATGATTGTTGTTGTGATGATTCCTGTTGTGATGATTCTTGTTGTGATGATTCTTGTTGTGATGATTCTTGTTGTGATGATTCTTGTTGTGATGATTGTTGTTGTGATGATTCTTGTTGTGATGATTCTTGTTTTCATGATTCTTGTTGTGATGATTCTTTTTGTGATGATTCTTGTTGTGATGATTCTTGTTGTGATGCTTCTTGTGATGATTCTTGTTGTGATGATTCTTGTTGTGATGATTCTTGTTGTGATGATTCATATTGTGATGATTCTTGTTGTGATGATTTTGTTCTGATGATTCTTGTCCTGATGATTCTTGTTCTGATGATTCTTGTGATGATTCTTGTTGTGATGTTTCTTGTTGTGATGATTCTTGTTGTGATGATTCTTGTGGTGATGATTCTTGTTCTGATGTTTCTTGTGATGATTCTTGTTGTGATGATTCTTGTTGTGATTAATCTTGTTGTGATGATTCTTGTTGTGATGATTCTTTTTGTGATGATTCTTGTTGTGATGATTCTTGTTGTGATGGTTCTTGTTGTGATGGTTCTTGTTCTGATGATTCTTGTGATGATTCTTGTTGCAATGTTTCTTGTTGTGATGATTCTTGTTGTGATGATTCTTGTTGTGATGATTCTTGTTGTGATGATTCTTGTTCTGATGATTCTTGTTGTGATGATTCTTGTTGTGATGATTCTTGTTCTGATGATTCTTGTTCTGATGATTCTTTTTCCGATGATTCTTGTTGTGATGATTCTTGTTGTGATGATTCTTGTTGTGATGATTCTTGTTCTGATGATTCTTATTGTGATGATTCTTGTAGTGATGATTCTTGTGATGATTCTGGTTGTGATGATTCTTGTTGTGATGATTCTTGTTGTGATGATTCTTGTTGTGATGATTCTTGTTGTGATGATTCTTGTTCTGATGATTCTTTTGATGATTCTTGTTGTGATGATTCTTGTTGTGATGATTCTTGTTGCGATGATACTTGTTCTGATGATTCTTGTGATGATTCTTGTTGCGATGATTCTTGTTGCGATGATTCTTGCTGCAATGATTCTTTTTGCGATGATTCTTGTTGCGATGATTCTTGCTGTGATGATTCTTGTTGTGATGATTCTTGTTGTGATGATTCTTGTTGTGATGATTCTTGTTCTGATGATTCGTGTTGCGATGATTCTTGTTGTGATGATTTTTGTTGTGATGATTCTTGTTCTGATGATTCTTGTTGTGATGTTTCTTGTTGCGATGATACTTGTTCTGATGATTCTTGTGATGATTCTTGTTGCGATGATTCTTGTTGCGATGATTCTTGCTGCGATGATTCTTATTGCGATGGTTCTTGTTGCGATGATTCTTGCTGTGATGATTCTTGTTGTGATGATTCATGTTGTGATGATTCTTGTTGTGATGATTCTTGTTCTGATGATTCTTGTTGTGATGATTGTTGTTGTGATGATTCCTGTTGTGATGATTCTTGTTGTGATGATTCTTGTTGTGATGATTCTTGTTGTGATGATTCTTGTTGTGATGATTCTTGTTGTGATGATTCTTGTTGTGATGATTGTTGTTGTGATGATTCTTGTTGTGATGATTCTTGTTTTCATGATTCTTGTTGTGATGATTCTTTTTGTGATGATTCTTGTTGTGATGATTCTTGTTGTGATGATTCTTCTGATGATTCTTTTTGTGATGATTCTTGTTGTGATGATTCTTGTTGTGATGATTCATATTGTGATGATTCTTGTCGTGATGATTTTGTTCTGATGATTCTTGTCCTGATGATTCTTGTTCTGATGATTCTTGTGATGATTCTTGTTGTGATGTTTCTTGTTGTGATGATTCTTGTTGTGATGATTCTTGTGCTGATTCTTGTGGTGATGATTCTTGTTCTGATGTTTCTTGTGATGATTCTTGTTGTGATGATTCTTGTTGTGATGAATCTTGTTGTGATGATTCTTGTTGTGATGATTCTTGTTGTGATGATTCTTGTTGTGATGGTTCTTGTTGTGATGGTTCTTGTTCTGATGATTCTTGTGATGATTCTTGTTGCGATGTTTCTTGTTGTGATGATTCTTGTTGTGATGATTCTTGTTCTGATGATTCTTGTTGTGATGTATCTTGTTGTGATGATTCTTGTTCTGATGATTCTTGTTGTGATGATTCTTGTTGTGATGATTCTTGTTCTGATGATTCTTGTTCTGATGATTCTTTTTCCGATGATTCTTGTTGTGATGATTCTTGTTGTGATGATTCTTGTGATGATTCTTGTTCTGATGATTCTTGTTGTGATGATTCTTGTAGTGATGATTCTTGTGATGATTCTGGTTGTGATGATTCTTGTTGTGATGATTCTTGTTGTGATGATTCTTGTTGTGATGATTCTTGTTCTGATGGTTCTTGTTCTGATGATTCTTGTTCTGATGATTCTTGTTGTGATGATTCTTGTTGTGATGATTCTTGTTGTGATGATTCTTGTTGCGATGATACTTGTTCTGATGATTCTTGTGATGATTCTTGTTGCGATGATTCTTGTTGCGATGATTCTTGCTGCAATGATTCTTTTTGCGATGATTCTTGTTGCGATGATTCTTGCTGTGATGATTCTTGTTGTGATGATTCTTGTTGTGATGATTCTTGTTGTGATGATTCTTGTTGTGATGATTCGTGTTGCGATGATTCTTGTTGATATGATTCTTGTTGTGATGATTCTTGTTCTGATGATTCTTGTTTTGATGATTCTTGTTGTGATGATTCTTGTTGCGATGATTCTTGTTGCGATGATACTTGTTCTGATGATTCTTGTGATGATTCTTGTTGCGATGATCCTTGTTGCGATGATTCTTGCTGCGATGATTCTTATTGCGATGGTTCTTGTTGCGATGATTCTTGCTGTGATGATTCTTGTTGTGATGATTCATGTTGTGATGATTCTTGTTGTGATGATTCTTGTTGTGATGATTGTTGTTGTGATGATTGTTGTTGTGATGATTCTTGTTGTGATGATTCTTGTTGTGATGATTCTTGTTGTGATGATTCTTGTTGTGATGATTCTTGTTGTGATGATTCTTGTTGTGATGATTGTTGTTGTGATGAATCTTGTTGTGATGATTCTTGTTTTCATGATTCTTGTTGTGATGATTCTTTTTGTGATGATTCTTGTTGTGATGATTCTTGTTGTGATGATTCTTGTGATGATTCTTGTTGTGATGATTCTTGTTGTGATGATTCTTGTTGTGATGATTCATATTGTGACGATTCTTGTTGTGATGATTTTGTTCTGATGATTCTTGTCCTGATGATTCTTGTTCTGATGATTCTTGTGATGATTATTGTTGTGATGTTTCTTGTTGTGATGATTCTTGTGATGATTCTTGTGCTGATTCTTGTGGTGATGATTCTTGTTCTGATGTTTCTTGTGATGATTCTTGTTGTGATGATTCTTGTTGTGATGAATCTTGTTGTGATGATTCTTGTTGTGATGATTCTTTTTGTGATGATTCTTGTTGTGATGATTCTTGTTGTGATGGTTCTTGTTGTGATGGTTCTTGTTCTGATGATTCTTGTGATGATTCTTGTTGCGATGTTTCTTGTTGTGATGATTCTTGTTGTGATGATTCTTGTTCTGATGATTCTTGTTGTGATGATTCTTGTTGTGATGATTCTTGTTGTGATGATTCTTGTTGTGATGATTCTTGTTGTGATGATTCTTGTTCTGATGATTCTTTTTCCGATGATTCTTGTTGTGATGATTCTTGTTGTGATGATTCTTGTTCTGATGATTCTTGTTGTGATGATTCTTGTAGTGATGATTCTTGTGATGATTCTTTTTGTGATGATTCTTGTTGTGATGATTCTTGTTGTGATGGTTCTTGTTGTGATGGTTCTTGTTCTGATGATTCTTGTGATGATTCTTGTTGCAATGTTTCTTGTTGTGATGATTCTTGTTGTGATGATTCTTGTTGTGATGATTCTTGTTGTGATGATTCTTGTTCTGATGATTCTTGTTGTGATGATTCTTGTTGTGATGATTCTTGTTCTGATGATTCTTGTTCTGATGATTCTTTTTCCGATGATTCTTGTTGTGATGATTCTTGTTGTGATGATTCTTGTTGTGATGATTCTTGTTCTGATGATTCTTATTGTGATGATTCTTGTAGTGATGATTCTTGTGATGATTCTGGTTGTGATGATTCTTGTTGTGATGATTCTTGTTGTGATGATTCTTGTTGTGATGATTCTTGTTGTGATGATTCTTGTTCTGATGATTCTTTTGATGATTCTTGTTGTGATGATTCTTGTTGTGATGATTCTTGTTGTGATGATTCTTGTTGCGATGATACTTGTTCTGATGATTCTTGTGATGATTCTTGTTGCGATGATTCTTGTTGCGATGATTCTTGCTGCAATGATTCTTTTTGCGATGATTCTTGTTGCGATGATTCTTGCTGTGATGATTCTTGTTGTGATGATTCTTGTTGTGATGATTCTTGTTGTGATGATTCTTGTTCTGATGATTCGTGTTGCGATGATTCTTGTTGTGATGATTTTTGTTGTGATGATTCTTGTTCTGATGATTCTTGTTGTGATTTTTCTTGTTGCGATGATACTTGTTCTGATGATTCTTGTGATGATTCTTGTTGCGATGATTCTTGTTGCGATGATTCTTGCTGCGATGATTCTTATTGCGATGGTTCTTGTTGCGATGATTCTTGCTGTGATGATTCTTGTTGTGATGATTCATGTTGTGATGATTCTTGTTGTGATGATTCTTGTTCTGATGATTCTTGTTGTGATGATTGTTGTTGTGATGATTCCTGTTGTGATTATTCTTGTTGTGATGATTCTTGTTGTGATGATTCTTGTTGTGATGATTCTTGTTGTGATGATTCTTGTTGTGATGATTCTTGTTGTGATGATTGTTGTTGTGATGATTCTTGTTGTGATGATTCTTGTTTTCATGATTCTTGTTGTGATGATTCTTTTTGTGATGATTCTTGTTGTGATGATTCTTGTTGTGATGATTCTTGTGATGATTCTTTTTGTGATGATTCTTGTTGTGATGATTCTTGTTGTGATGATTCATATTGTGATGATTCTTGTCGTGATGATTTTGTTCTGATGATTCTTGTCCTGATGATTCTTGTTCTGATGATTCTTGTGATGATTCTTGTTGTGATGTTTCTTGTTGTGATGATTCTTGTTGTGATGATTCTTGTGCTGATTCTTGTGGTGATGATTCTTGTTCTGATGTTTCTTGTGATGATTCTTGTTGTGATGATTCTTGTTGTGATGAATCTTGTTGTGATGATTCTTGTTGTGATGATTCTTGTTGTGATGATTCTTGTTGTGATGGTTCTTGTTGTGATGGTTCTTGTTCTGATGATTCTTGTGATGATTCTTGTTGCGATGTTTCTTGTTGTGATGATTCTTGTTGTGATGATTCTTGTTCTGATGATTCTTGTTGTGATGTATCTTGTTGTGATGATTCTTGTTCTGATGATTCTTGTTGTGATGATTCTTGTTGTGATGATTCTTGTTCTGATGATTCTTGTTCTGATGATTCTTTTTCCGATGATTCTTGTTGTGATGATTCTTGTTGTGATGATTCTTGTTGTGATGATTCTTGTTCTGATGATTCTTGTTGTGATGATTCTTGTAGTGATGATTCTTGTGATGATTCTGGTTGTGATGATTCTTGTTGTGATGATTCTTGTTGTGATGATTCTTGTTGTGATGATTCTTGTTGTGATGATTCTTGTTCTGATGATTCTTGTTCTGATAATTCTTTTGATGATTCTTGTTGTGATGATTCTTGTTGTGATGATTCTTGTTGTGATGATTCTTGTTGCGATGATACTTGTTCTGATGATTCTTGTGATGATTCTTGTTGCGATGATTCTTGTTGCGATGATTCTTGCTGCAATGATTCTTTTTGCGATGATTCTTGTTGCGATGATTCTTGCTGTGATGATTCTTGTTGTGATGATTCTTGTTGTGATGATTCTTGTTGTGATGATTCTTGTTGTGATGATTCGTGTTGCGATGATTCTTGTTGATATGATTCTTGTTGTGATGATTCTTGTTCTGATGATTCTTGTTTTGATGATTCTTGTTGTGATGATTCTTGTTGCGATGATTCTTGTTGCGATGATACTTGTTCTGATGATTCTTGTGATGATTCTTGTTGCGATGATTCTTGTTGCGATGATTCTTGCTGCGATGATTCTTATTGCGATGGTTCTTGTTGCGATGATTCTTGCTGTGATGATTCTTGTTGTGATGATTCATGTTGTGATGATTCTTGTTGTGATGATTCTTGTTGTGATGATTGTTGTTGTGATGATTGTTGTTGTGATGATTCTTGTTGTGATGATTCTTGTTGTGATGATTCTTGTTGTGATGATTCTTGTTGTGATGATTCTTGTTGTGATGATTCTTGTTGTGATGATTGTTGTTGTGATGATTCTTGTTGTGATGATTCTTGTTTTCATGATTCTTGTTGTGATGATTCTTTTTGTGATGATTCTTGTTGTGATGATTCTTGTTGTGATGATTCTTGTGATGATTCTTGTTGTGATGATTCTTGTTGTGATGATTCTTGTTGTGATGATTCATATTGTGACGATTCTTGTTGTGATGATTTTGTTCTGATGATTCTTGTCCTGATGATTCTTGTTCTGATGATTCTTGTGATGATTATTGTTGTGATGTTTCTTGTTGTGATGATTCTTGTGATGATTCTTGTGCTGATTCTTGTGGTGATGATTCTTGTTCTGATGTTTCTTGTGATGATTCTTGTTGTGATGATTCTTGTTGTGATGAATCTTGTTGTGATGATTCTTGTTGTGATGATTCTTTTTGTGATGATTCTTGTTGTGATGATTCTTGTTGTGATGGTTCTTGTTGTGATGGTTCTTGTTCTGATGATTCTTGTGATGATTCTTGTTGCGATGTTTCTTGTTGTGATGATTCTTGTTGTGATGATTCTTGTTCTGATGATTCTTGTTGTGATGATTCTTGTTGTGATGATTCTTGTTGTGATGATTCTTGTTGTGATGATTCTTGTTGTGATGATTCTTGTTCTGATGATTCTTTTTCCGATGATTCTTGTTGTGATGATTCTTGTTGTGATGATTCTTGTTCTGATGATTCTTGTTGTGATGATTCTTGTAGTGATGATTCTTGTGATGATTCTGGTTGTGATGATTCTTGTTGTGATGATTCTTGTTGTGATGATTCTTGTTGTGATGATTCTTGTTGTGATGATTCTTGTTGTGATGATTCTTGTTCTGATGATTCTTTTGATGATTCTTGTTGTGATGATTCTTGTTGTGATGATTCTTGTTGTGATGATTCTTGTTGCGATGATACTTGTTCTGATGATTCTTGTGATGATTCTTGTTGCGATGATTCTTGTTGCGATGATTCTTGCTGCAATGATTCTTTTTGCGATGATTCTTGTTGCGATGATTCTTGCTGTGATGATTCTTGTTGTGATGATTCTTGTGATGATTCTTGTTGTGATGATTCTTGTTGTGATGATTCGTGTTGCGATGATTCTTGTTGTGATGATTCTTGTTGTGTTGATTCTTGTTCTGATGATTCTTGTTGTGATGATTCTTGTTGTGATGATTCTTGTTGCGATGATTCTTGTTGCGATGATACTTGTTCTGATGATTCTTGTGATGATTCTTGTTGCGATGATTCTTGTTGCGATGATTCTTGCTGCGATGATTCTTATTGCGATGGTTCTTGTTGCGATGATTCTTGCTGTGATGATTCTTGTTGTGATGATTCATGTTGTGATGATTCTTGTTGTGATGATTCTTGTTGTGATGTTTGTTGTTGTGATGATTGTTGTTGTGATGATTCTTGTTGTGATGATTCTTGTTGTGATGATTCTTGTTGTGATGATTCTTGTTGTGATGATTCTTGTTGTGATGATTCTTGTTGTGATGATTCTTCTGATGATTCTTGTTGTGATGATTCTTGTTGTGATGATTCTTGTTGTGATGATTCTTGTTGTGATGATTCTTGTTGTGATGATTCTTGTTGTGATGATTCTTGTTGTGATGATTCTTGTTGTGATGATTCTTGTTGTGATGATTGTTGTTGTGATGATTCTTGTTGCGATGATTCTTGTTGTGATGATTCTTGTTGTGATGATTGTTGTTGTGATGATTCTTGTTGTGATGATTCTTGTTGCGATGATTCTTGTTGCGATGATTGTTGTTCTGATGATTCTTGTTGTGATGATTCTTGTTGTGATGAATCTTGTTGTGATGATTCTTGTTGTGAGGATTCTTGTTGTGATGATTGTTGTTGTGATGATTCTTGTTGTGATGATTCTTTTTGTGATGATTCTTGTTGTGATGATTCTTGTTGTGATGATTCTTGTTGTGATGATTCTTGTTGTGATGATTCTTTTTCTGATGATTCTTGTGATGATTCTTGGTGTGATGATTCTTGTTGTGATGATTCTTGTTGTGATGATTCTTGTGATGATTCTTGTTATGATGATTCTTGTTGTGATGATTCTTGTTGTGATGATTCTAGTTCTGATGATTCTTGTTCTGATGATTCTTGTTCTGATGATTCTTGTGATGATTCTTGTTGTGATGATTCTTGTTGTGATGATTCTTGTTGTGATGATTCTTGTTGTGATGATTCTTGTTGCGATGATTCTTGTGATGATTCTTGTTGTGAAGATTCTTCTGATGATTCTTGTTGTGATGATTCTTGTTGTGTTGATTCTTGTTGTGATGATTCTTGTTGTGATGATTCTTGTTGCGATGATTCTTGTTGTGTTGATTCTTGTGGTGAAGATTCTTGTTGTGATGATTCTTGTTCTGATGATTCTTGTGATGATTCTTGTTGCGATGATTCTTGTTGTGATGATTCTTGTTGTGATGACTCTTGTTGTGATGATTCTTGTTGTGATGATTCTTGTTCTGATGATTCTTGTGATGATTCTTGTTGCGATGATTCTTGTTGTGATGATTCTTGTTCTGATGATTCTTGTTGTGATGATTCTTGTTGTGATGATTCTTGTTCTGATGATTCTTGTGATGATTCTTGTTGCGATGATTCTTGTTGTGATGATTCTTGTTCTCATGATTCTTGTTGTGAAGATTCTTGTTGTGATGATTCTTGTTGTGATGATTCTTGTTGTGATGATTCTTGTTGTGATGATTCTTGTTCTGATGATTCTTGTTCTGATGATTCTTGTTCTGATGATTCTTTTGATGATTCTTGTTGTGATGATTCTTGTTGTGATGATTCTTGTTGTGATGATTCTTGTTGCGATGATACTTGTTCTGATGATTCTTGTGATGATTCTTGTTGCGATGATTCTTGTTGCGATGATTCTTGCTGCAATGATTCTTTTTGCGATGATTCTTGTTGCGATGATTCTTGCTGTGATGATTCTTGTTGTGATGATTCTTGTTGTGATGATTCTTGTTGTGATGATTCTTGTTGTGATGATTCTAGTTCTGATGATTCTTGTTCTGATGATTCTTGTTCTGATGATTCTTGTGATGATTCTTGTTGTGATGATTCTTGTTGTGATGATTCTTGTTGTGATGATTCTTGTTGTGATGATTCTTGTTGCGATGATTCTTGTGATGATTCTTGTTGTGAAGATTCTTCTGATGATTCTTGTTGTGATGATTCTTGTTGTGTTGATTCTTGTTGTGATGATTCTTGTTGTGATGATTCTTGTTGCGATGATTCTTGTTGTGTTGATTCTTGTGGTGAAGATTCTTGTTGTGATGATTCTTGTTCTGATGATTCTTGTGATGATTCTTGTTGCGATGATTCTTCTTGTGATGATTCTTGTTGTGATGACTCTTGTTGTGATGATTCTTGTTGTGATGATTCTTGTTCTGATGATTCTTGTGATGATTCTTGTTGCGATGATTCTTGTTGTGATGATTCTTGTTCTGATGATTCTTGTTGTGATGATTCTTGTTGTGATGATTCTTGTTCTGATGATTCTTGTGATGATTCTTGTTGCGATGATTCTTGTTGTGATGATTCTTGTTCTCATGATTCTTGTTGTGAAGATTCTTGTTGTGATGATTCTTGTTGTGATGATTCTTGTTGTGATGATTCTTGTTGTGATGATTCTTGTTCTGATGATTCTTGTTCTGATGATTCTTGTTCTGATGATTCTTTTGATGATTCTTGTTGTGATGATTCTTGTTGTGATGATTCTTGTTGTGATGATTCTTGTTGCGATGATACTTGTTCTGATGATTCTTGTGATGATTCTTGTTGCGATGATTCTTGTTGCGATGATTCTTGCTGCAATGATTCTTTTTGCGATGATTCTTGTTGCGATGATTCTTGCTGTGATGATTCTTGTTGTGATGATTCTTGTTGTGATGATTCTTGTTGTGATGATTCTTGTTGTGATGATTCGTGTTGCGATGATTCTTGTTGTGATGATTCTTGTTCTGATGATTCTTGTTTTGATGATTCTTGTTGTGATGATTCTTGTTGCGATGATTCTTGTTGCGATGATACTTGTTCTGATGATTCTTGTGATGATTCTTGTTGCGATGATTCATGTTGCGATGATTCTTGCTGCGATGATTCTTATTGCGATGGTTCTTGTTGCGATGATTCTTGCTGTGATGATTCTTGTTGTGATGATTCATGTTGTGATGATTCTTGTTGTGATGATTCTTGTTGTGATGATTGTTGTTGTGATGATTGTTGTTGTGATGATTCTTGTTGTGATGATTCTTGTTGTGATGATTCTTGTTGTGATGATTCTTGTTGTGATGATTCTTGTTGTGATGATTCTTGTTGTGATGATTCTTGTTGTGATGATTGTTGTTGTGATGATTCTTGTTGTGATGATTCTTGTTTTCATGATTCTTGTTGTGATGATTCTTTTTGTGATGATTCTTGTTGTGATGATTCTTGTTGTGATGATTCTTGTGATGATTCTTGTTGTGATGATTCTTGTTGTGATGATTCTTGTTGTGATGATTCATATTGTGATGATTCTTGTTGTGATGATTTTGTTCTGATGATTCTTGTCCTGATGATTCTTGTTGTGATGATTCTTGTGATGATTCTTGTTGTGATGATTCTTGTTGTGATGATTCTTGTTGTGATGATTCTTGTTGTGATGATTCTTGTGATGATTCTTGTTGTGATGTTTCTTGTTGTGATGATTCTTGTTGTGATGATTCTTGTGCTGATTCTTGTGGTGATGATTCTTGTTCTGATGTTTCTTGTGATGATTCTTGTTGTGATGATTCTTGTTGTGATGAATCTTGTTGTGATGATTCTTGTTGTGATGATTCTTTTTGTGATGATTCTTGTTGTGATGATTCTTGTTGTGATGGTTCTTGTTGTGATGGTTCTTGTTCTGATGATTCTTGTGATGATTCTTGTTGCGATGTTTCTTGTTGTGATGATTCTTGTTGTGATGATTCTTGTTCTGATGATTCTTGTTGTGATGCTTCTTGTTGTGATGATTCTTGTTGTGATGATTCTTGTTGTGATGATTCTTGTTGTGATGATTCTTGTTCTGATGATTCTTTTTCCGATGATTCTTGTTGTGATGATTCTTGTTGTGATGATTCTTGTTGTGATGATTCTTGTTCTGATGATTCTTGTTGTGATGATTCTTGTAGTGATGATTCTTGTGATGATTCTGGTTGTGTTGATTCTTGTTGTGATGATTCTTGTTGTGATGATTCTTGTTGTGATGATTCTTGTTGTGATGATTCTTGTTGTGATGATTCTTGTTCTGATGATTCTTTTGATGATTCTTGTTGTGATGATTCTTGTTGTGATGATTCTTGTTGTGATGATTCTTGTTGCGATGATACTTGTTCTGATGATTCTTGTGATGATTCTTGTTGCGATGATTCTTGTTGCGATGATTCTTGCTGCAATGATTCTTTTTGCGATGATTCTTGTTGCGATGATTCTTGCTGTGATGATTCTTGTTGTGATGATTCTTGTGATGATTCTTGTTGTGATGATTCTTGTTGTGATGATTCGTGTTGCGATGATTCTTGTTGTGATGATTCTTGTTGTGATGATTCTTGTTCTGATGATTCTTGTTGTGATGATTCTTGTTGTGATGATTCTTGTTGCGATGATTCTTGTTGCGATGATACTTGTTCTGATGATTCTTGTGATGATTCTTGTTGCGATGATTCTTGTTGCGATGATTCTTGCTGCGATGATTCTTATTGCGATGGTTCTTGTTGCGATGATTCTTGCTGTGATGATTCTTGTTGTGATGATTCATGTTGTGATGATTCTTGTTGTGATGATTCTTGTTGTGATGTTTGTTGTTGTGATGATTGTTGTTGTGATGATTCTTGTTGTGATGATTCTTGTTGTGATGATTCTTGTTGTGATGATTCTTGTTGTGATGATTCTTGTTGTGATGATTCTTGTTGTGATGATTCTTCTGATGATTCTTGTTGTGATGATTCTTGTTGTGATGATTCTTGTTGTGATGATTCTTGTTGTGATGATTCTTGTTGTGATGATTCTTGTTGTGATGATTCTTGTTGTGATGATTCTTGTTGTGATGATTCTTGTTGTGATGATTGTTGTTGTGATGATTCTTGTTCTGATGATTCTTGTTGTGATGATTCTTGTTGTGATGATTCTTGTTGTGATGATTCTTGTTGTGATGATTCTTGTTCTGATGATTCTTGTTCTGATGATTCTTGTTCTGATGATTCTTGTTGTGATGATTCTTGTTGTGATGATTCTTGTTGTGATGATTCTTGTTGTGATGATTCTTGTTCTGATGATTCTTTTTCCGATGATTCTTGTTGTGATGATTCTTGTTGTGATGATTCTTGTTGTGATGATTCTTGTTCTGATGATTCTTGTTGTGATGATTCTTGTAGTGATGATTCTTGTGATGATTCTGGTTATGATGATTCTTGTTGTGATGATTCTTGTTGTGATGATTCTTGTTGTGATGATTCTTGTTGTGATGATTCTTGTTGTGATGATTCTTGTTCTGATGATTCTTTTGATGATTCTTGTTGTGATGATTCTTGTTGTGATGATTCTTGTTGTGATGATTCTTGTTGCGATGATACTTGTTCTGATGATTCTTGTGATGATTCTTGTTGCGATGATTCTTGTTGCGATGATTCTTGCTGCAATGATTCTTTTTGCGATGATTCTTGTTGCGATGATTCTTGCTGTGATGATTCTTGTGATAATTCTTGTGATGATTCTTGTTGTGATGATTCTTGTTGTGATGATTCGTGTTGCGATGATTCTTGTTGTGATGATTCTTGTTGTGATGATTCTTGTTCTGATGATTCTTGTTGTGATGATTCTTGTTGTGATGATTCTTGTTGCGATGATTCTTGTTGTGATGATACTTGTTCTGATGATTCTTGTGATGATTCTTGTTGCGATGATTCTTGTTGCGATGATTCTTGCTGCGATGATTCTTATTGCGATGGTTCTTGTTGCGATGATTCTTGCTGTGATGATTCTTGTTGTGATGATTCATGTTGTGATGATTCTTGTTGTGATGATTCTTGTTGTGATGTTTGTTGTTGTGATGATTGTTGTTGTGATGATTCTTGTTGTGATGATTCTTGTTGTGATGATTCTTGTTGTGATGATTCTTGTTGTGATGATTCTTCTGATGATTCTTGTTGTGATGATTCTTGTTGTGATGATTCTTGTTGTGATGATTCTTGTTGTGATGATTCTTGTTGTGATGATTCTTGTTGTGATGATTCTTGTTGTGATGATTCTTGTTGTGATGATTCTTGTTGTGATGATTGTTGTTGTGATGATTCTTGTTGCGATGATTCTTGTTGTGATGATTCTTGTTGTGATGATTGTTGTTGTGATGATTCTTGTTGTGATGATTCTTGTTGCGATGATTCTTGTTGCGATGATTGTTGTTCTGATGATTCTTGTTGTGATGATTCTTGTTGTGATGAATCTTGTTGTGATGATTCTTGTTGTGAGGATTCTTGTTGTGATGATTGTTGTTGTGATGATTCTTGTTGTGATGATTCTTTTTGTGATGATTCTTGTTGTGATGATTCTTGTGATGATTCTTGTTGTGATGATTCTTGTTGTGATGATTCTTTTTCTGATGATTCTTGTTGTGATGATTCTTGGTGTGATGATTCTTGTTGTGATGATTCTTGTGATGATTCTTGTGATGATTCTTGTTATGATGATTCTTGTTGTGATGATTCTTGTTGTGATGATTCTAGTTCTGATGATTCTTGTTCTGATGATTCTTGTTCTGATGATTCTTGTGATGATTCTTGTTGTGATGATTCTTGTTGTGATGATTCTTGTTGTGATGATTCTTGTTGTGATGATTCTTGTTGCGATGATTCTTGTGATGATTCTTGTTGTGAAGATTCTTCTGATGATTCTTGTTGTGATGATTCTTGTTGTGATGATTCTTGTTGTGATGATTCTTGTTGTGATGATTCTTGTTGCGATGATTCTTGTTGTGTTGATTCTTGTGGTGAAGATTCTTGTTGTGATGATTCTTGTTCTGATGATTCTTGTGATGATTCTTGTTGCGATGATTCTTGTTGTGATGATTCTTGTTGTGATGATTCTTGTTGTGATGATTCTTGTTGTGATGATTCTTGTTCTGATGATTCTTGTGATGATTCTTGTTGCGATGATTCTTGTTGTGATGATTCTTGTTCTGATGATTCTTGTTGTGATGATTCTTGTGATGATTCTTGTTCTGATGATTCTTGTGATGATTCTTGTTGCGATGATTCTTGTTGTGATGATTCTTGTTCTCATGATTCTTGTTGTGAAGATTCTTGTTGTGATGATTCTTGTTGTGATGATTCTTGTTCTGATGATTCTTGTTGTGATGATTCTTGTTGTGAGGATTCTTGTTCTCATGATTCTTGTGATGATTCTTGTTGTGATGATTCTTGTTGTGATGATTCTTGTGATGATTCTTGTTCTGTTGATTCTTGTTATGATGATTCTTGTTGTGATGATTCTTGTTCTCATGATTCTTGTTGTGATGATTCTTGTTGTGATGATTGTTGTTGTGATGATTCTTGTGATGATTCTTGTTGCGATGATTCTTGTTGCTATGATTGTTGTTGTGATGATTCTTGTTGTGATGATTCTTGTTGTGAGGATTCTTGTTGTGATGATTGTTGTTGTGATGATTCTTGTTGTGATGATTCTTGTTCTGATAATTCTTGTTGTGATGATTGTTGTGATGATTCTTGTTGTGATGATTCTTGTTCTGATGATTCTTGTTGTGATGAATCTTGTTGTGATGATTCTTGTTCTGATGATTCTTGTTGTGATGATTCTTGTTGTGATGATTCTTGTTCTGATGATTCTTGTTCTGATGATTCTTTTTCCGATGATTCTTGTTGTGATGATTCTTGTTGTGATGATTCTTGTTGTGATGATTCTTGTTCTGATGATTCTTGTTGTGATGATTCTTGTAGTGATGATTCTTGTTATGATTCTGGTTGTGATGATTCTTGTTGTGATGATTCTTGTTGTGATGATTCTAGTTGTGATGATTCTTGTTGTGATGATTCTTGTTCTGATGATTCTTGTTCTGATGATTCTTTTGATGATTCTTGTTGTGATGATTCTTGTTGTGATGATTCTTGTTGTGATGATTCTTGTTGTGATGATACTTGTTCTGATGATTCTTGTGATGATTCTTGTTGCGATGATTCTTGTTGCGATGATTCTTGCTGCAATGATTCTTTTTGCGATGATTCTTGTTGCGATGATTCTTGCTGTGATGATTCTTGTTGTGATGATTCTTGTTGTGATGATTCTTGTTGTGATGATTCTTGTTGTGATGATTCATGTTGCGATGATTCTTGTTGTGATGATTCTTTTTGTGATGATTCTTGTTCTGATGATTCTTGTTTTGATGATTCTTGTTGTGATGATTCTTGTTGCGATGATTCTTGTTGCGATGATACTTGTTCTGATGATTCTTGTGATGATTCTTGTTGCGATGATTCTTGTTGCGATGATTCTTGCTGTGATGATTCTTATTGCGATGGTTCTTGTTGCGATGATTCTTGCTGTGATGATTCTTGTTGTGATGATTCATGTTGTGATGATTCTTGTGATGATTCTTGTTGTGATGATTGTTGTTGTGATGATTGTTGTTGTGATGATTCTTGTTGTGATGATTCTTGTTGTGATGATTCTTGTTGTGATGATTCTTGTTGTGATGATTCTTGTTGTGATGATTCTTGTTGTGATGATTCTTGTTGTGATGATTGTTGTTGTGATGATTCTTGTTGTGATGATTCTTGTTTTCATGATTCTTGTTGTGATGATTCTTTTTGTGATGATTCTTGTGATGATTCTTGTTGTGATGATTCTTGTGATGATTCTTGTTGTGATGATTCTTGTTGTGATGATTCTTGTTGTGATGATTCATATTGTGATGATTCTTGTTGTGATGATTTTGTTCTGATGATTCTTGTCCTGATGATTCTTGTTCTGATGATTCTTGTGATGATTCTTGTTGTGATGTTTCTTGTTGTGATGATTCTTGTTGTGATGATTCTTGTGCTGATTCTTGTGGTGATGATTCTTGTTCTGATGTTTCTTGTGATGATTCTTGTTGTGATGATTCTTGTTGTGATGAATCTTGTTGTGATGATTCTTGTTGTGATGATTCTTTTTGTGATGATTCTTGTTGTGATGATTCTTGTTGTGATGGTTCTTGTTGTGATGGTTCTTGTTCTGATGATTCTTGTGATGATTCTTTTTGCGATGTTTCTTGTTGTGATGATTCTTGTTGTGATGATTCTTGTTCTGATTATTCTTGTTGTGATGATTCTTGTTGTGATGATTCTTGTTGTGATGATTCTTGTTGTGATGATTCTTGTTGTGATGATTCTTGTTGTGATGATTCTTGTTGTGATGATTCTTGTTCTGATGATTCTTTTTCCGATGATTCTTGTTGTGATGATTCTTGTTGTGATGATTCTTGTTCTGATGATTCTTGTTCTGATGATTCTTGTTGTGATGATTCTTGTAGTGATGATTCTTGTGATGATTCTGGTTGTGATGATTCTTGTTGTGATGATTCTTGTTGTGATGATTCTTGTTGTGATGATTCTTGTTGTGATGATTCTTGTTGTGATGATTCTTGTTCTGATGATTCTTTTGATGATTCTTGTTGTGATGATTCTTGTTGTGATGATTCTTGTTGTGATGATTCTTGTTGCGATGATACTTGTTCTGATGATTCTTGTGATGATTCTTGTTGCGATGATTCTTGTTGCGATGATTCTTGCTGCAATGATTCTTTTTGCGATGATTCTTGTTGCGATGATTCTTGCTGTGATGATTCTTGTTGTGATGATTCTTGTTGTGATGATTCTTGTTGTGATGATTCTTGTTGTTATGATTCGTGTTGCGATGATTCTTGTGATGATTCTTGTTGTGATGATTCTTGTTCTGATGATTCTTGTTCTGATGATTCTTGTTGTGATGATTCTTGTTGCGATGATTCTTGTTGTGATGATACTTGTTCTGATGATTCTTGTGATGATTCTTGTTGCGATGATTCTTGTTGCGATGATTCTTGCTGCGATGATTCTTATTGCGATGGTTCTTGTTGCGATGATTCTTGCTGTGATGATTCTTGTTGTGATGATTCATGTTGTGATGATTCTTGTTGTGATGATTCTTGTTGTGATGTTTGTTGTTGTGATGATTGTTGTTGTGATGATTCTTGTTGTGATGATTCTTGTTGTGATGATTCTTGTTGTGATGATTCTTGTTGTAATGATTCTTGTTGTGATGATTCTTGTTGTGATGATTCTTCTGATGATTCTTGTTCTGATGATTCTTGTTGTGATGATTCTTGTTGTGATGGTTCTTGTTTTCATGATTCTTGTTGTGATGATTCTTTTTGTGATGATTCTTGTTGTGATGATTCTTGTTGTGATGATTCTTGTGATGATTCTTGTTGTGATGATTCTTGTTGTGATGGTTCTTGTTGTGATGATTCATATTGTGATGATTCTTGTTGTGATGATTTTGTTCTGATGATTCTTGTCCTGATGATTCTTGTTCTGATGATTCTTGTGATGATTCTTGTTGTGATGTTTCTTGTTGTGATGATTCTTGTTGTGATGATTCTTGTTCTGATTCTTGTGGTGATGATTCTTGTTCTGATGTTTCTTGTGATGATTCTTGTTGTGATGATTCTTGTTGTGATGAATCTTGTGATGATTCTTGTTGTGATGATTCTTTTTGTGATGATTCTTGTTGTGATGTTTCTTGTTGTGATGGTTCTTGTTGTGATGGTTCTTGTTCTGATGATTCTTGTGATGATTCTTGTTGCGATGTTTCTTGTTGTGATGATTCTTGTTGTGATGATTCTTGTTCTGATTATTCTTGTTGTGATGATTCTTGTTGTGATGATTCTTGTTGTGATGATTCTTGTTGTGATGATTCTTGTTGTGATGATTCTTGTTCTGATGATTCTTTTTCCGATGATTCTTGTTGTGATGATTCTTGTTGTGATGATTCTTGTTCTGATGATTCTTGTTGTGATGATTCTTGTAGTGATGATTCTTGTGATGATTCTGGTTGTGATGATTCTTGTTGTGATGATTCTTGTTGTGATGATTCTTGTTGTGATGATTCTTGTTGTGTTGATTCTTGTTGTGATGATTCTTGTTCTGATGATTCTTTTGATGATTCTTGTTGTGATGATTCTTGTTGTGATGATTCTTGTTGTGATGATTCTTGTTGCGATGATACTTGTTCTGATGATTCTTGTGATGATTCTTGTTGCGATGATTCTTGTTGCGATGATTCTTGCTGCAATGATTCTTTTTGCGATGATTCTTGTTGCGATGATTCTTGCTGTGATGATTCTTGTTGTGATGATTCTTGTTGTGATGATTCTTGTTGTGATGATTCTTGCTGTGATGATTCTTGTTGTGATGATTCTTGTTGTGATGATTCTTGTTGTGATGATTCTTGTTGTGATGATTCGTGTTGCGATGATTCTTGTTGTGATGATTCTTGTTGTGATGATTCTTGTTGCGATGATTCTTGTTGCGATGATACTTGTTCTGATGATTCTTGTGATGATTCTTGTTGCGATGATTCTTGTTGCGATGATTCTTGCTGCGATGATTCTTATTGCGATGGTTCTTGTTGCGATGATTCTTGCTGTGATGATTCTTGTTGTGATGATTCATGTTGTGATGATTCTTGTTGTGATGATTCTTGTTGTGATGTTTGTTGTTGTGATGATTGTTGTTGTGATGATTCTTGTTGTGATGATTCTTGTTGTGATGATTCTTGTTGTGATGATTCTTGTTGTGATGATTCTTGTTGTGATGATTCTTGTTGTGATGATTCTTCTGATGATTCTTGTTGTGATGATTCTTGTTGTGATGATTCTTGTTGTGATGATTCTTGCTGCGATGATTCTTGTTGTGATGATTCTTGTTGTGATGATTCTTGTTGTGATGATTCTTGTTGTGATGATTCTTGTTGTGATGATTCTTGTTGTGTTGATTGTTGTTGTGATGATTCTTGTTGCGATGATTCTTGTGATGATTCTTGTTGTGATGATTGTTGTTGTGATGATTCTTGTTGTGATGATTCTTGTTGCGATGATTCTTGTTGCGATGATTGTTGTTCTGATGATTCTTGTTGTGATGATTCTTGTTGTGATGAATCTTGTTGTGATGATTCTTGTTGTGAGGATTCTTGTTGTGATGATTGTTGTTGTGATGATTCTTGTTGTGATGATTCTTTTTGTGATGATTCTTGTGATGATTCTTGTTGTGATGATTCTTGTTGTGATGATTCTTGTTGTGATGATTCTTTTTCTGATGATTCTTGTTGTGATGATTCTTGGTGTGATGATTCTTGTTGTGATGATTCTTGTTGTGATGATTCTTGTGATGATTCTTGTTATGATGATTCTTGTTGAGATGATTCTTGTTGTGATGATTCTAGTTCTGATGATTCTTGTTCTGATGATTCTTGTTCTGATGATTCTTGTGATGATTCTTGTTGTGATGATTCTTGTTGTGATGATTCTTGTTGTGATGATTCTTGTTGTGATGATTCTTGTTGCGATGTTTCTTGTGATGATTCTTGTTGTGAAGATTCTTCTGATGATTCTTGTTGTGATGATTCTTGTTGTGATGATTCTTGTTGTGATGATTCTTGTTGTGATGATTCTTGTTGCGATGATTCTTGTTGTGTTGATTCTTGTGGTGAAGATTCTTGTTGTGATGATTCTTGTTCTGATGATTCTTGTGATGATTCTTGTTGCGATGATTCTTGTTGTGATGATTCTTGTTGTGATGACTCTTGTTGTGATGATTCTTGTTGTGATGATTCTTGTTGTGATGATTCTTGTGATGATTCTTGTTGCGATGATTCTTGTTGTGATGATTCTTGTTCTGATGATTCTTGTGATGATTCTTGTTGTGATGATTGTTGTTGTGATGATTCTTGTGATGATTCTTGTTGCGATGATTCTTGTTGCTATGATTGTTGTTGTGATGATTCTTGTTGTGATGATTCTTGTGAGGATTCTTGTTGTGATGATTCTTTTGATGATTCTTGTTGTGATGATTCTTGTTGTGATGATTCTTGTTGTGATGATTCTTGTTGCGATGATACTTGTTCTGATGATTCTTGTGATGATTCTTGTTGCGATGATTCTTGTTGCGATGATTCTTGCTGCAATGATTCTTTTTGCGATGATTCTTGTTGCGATGATTCTTGCTGTGATGATTCTTGTTGTGATGATTCTTGTTGTGATGATTCTTGTTGTGATGATTCTTGTTGTGATGATTCGTGTTGCGATGATTCTTGTTGTGATGATTCTTGTTGTGATGATTCTTGTTGTGATGATTCTTGTTGTGATGATTCTTGTTGTGATGATTCTTGTTGTGATGATTCTTGTTCTGATGATTCTTTTTCCGATGATTCTTGTTGTGATGATTCTTGTTGTGATGATTCTTGTTCTGATGATTCTTGTTGTGATGATTCTTGTAGTGATGATTCTTGTGATGATTCTGGTTGTGATGATTCTTGTTGTGATGATTCTTGTTGTGATGATTCTTGTTGTGATGATTCTTGTTGTGATGATTCTTGTTGTGATGATTCTTGTTCTGATGATTCTTTTGATGATTCTTGTTGTGATGATTCTTGTTGTGATGATTCTTGTTGTGATGATTCTTGTTGCGATGATACTTGTTCTGATGATTCTTGTGATGATTCTTGTTGCGATTATTCTTGTTGCGATGATTCTTGCTGCAATGATTCTTTTTGCGATGATTCTTGTTGCGATGATTCTTGCTGTGATGATTCTTGTTGTGATGATTCTTGTTGTGATGATTCTTGTTGTGATGATTCTTGTTGTGATGATTCGTGTTGCGATGATTCTTGTTGTGATGATTCTTGTTGTGATGATTCTTGTTCTGATGATTCTTGTTGTGATGATTCTTGTGATGATTCTTGTTGCGATGATTCTTGTTGCGATGATACTTGTTCTGATGATTCTTGTGATGATTCTTGTTGCGATGATTCTTGTTGCGATGATTCTTGCTGCGATGATTCTTATTGCGATGGTTCTTGTTGCGATGATTCTTGCTGTGATGATTCTTTTTGTGATGATTCATGTTGTGATGATTCTTGTTGTGATGATTCTTGTTGTGATGTTTGTTGTTGTGATGATTGTTGTTGTGATGATTCTTGTTGTGATGATTCTTGTTGTGATGATTCTTGTTGTGATGATTCTTGTTGTGATGATTCTTGTTGTGATGATTCTTGTTGTGATGATTCTTCTGATGATTCTTGTTCTGATGATTCTTGTTGTGATGATTCTTGTGATGATTCTTGTTGTGATGATTCTTGTTGTGATGATTCTTGTTGTGATGATTCTTGTTGTGATGATTCTTGTTGTGATGATTCTTGTTGTGATGATTGTTGTTGTGATGATTCTTGTTGCGATGATTCTTGTTGTGATGATTCTTGTTGTGATGATTGTTGTTGTGATGATTCTTGTTGTGATGATTCTTGTTGCGATGATTCTTGTTGCGATGATTGTTGTTCTGATGATTCTTGTTGTGATGATTCTTGTTGTGATGTATCTTGTTGTGATGATTCTTGTTGTGAGGATTCTTGTTGTGATGATTGTTGTTGTGATGATTCTTGTTGTGATGATTCTTTTTGTGATGATTCTTGTTGTGATGATTCTTGTTGTGATGATTCTTGTTGTGATGATTCTTGTTGTGATGATTCTTTTTCTGATGATTCTTGTGATGATTCTTGGTGTGATGATTCTTGTTGCGATGATTCTTGTTGTGATGATTCTTGTGATGATTCTTGTTATGATGATTCTTGTTGTGATGATTCTTGTTGTGATGATTCTAGTTCTGATGATTCTTGTTCTGATGATTCTTGTTCTGATGATTTTTGTGATGATTCTTGTTGTGATGATTCTTGTTGTGATGATTCTTGTTGTGATGATTCTTGTTGTGATGATTCTTGTTGCGATGATTCTTGTGATGATTCTTGTTGTGAAGATTCTTCTGATGATTCTTGTTGTGATGATTCTTGTTGTGATGATTCTTGTTGTGATGATTCTTGTTGTGATGATTCTTGTTGCGATGATTCTTGTTGTGTTGATTCTTGTGGTGAAGATTCTTGTTGTGATGATTCTTGTTCTGATGATTCTTGTGATGATTCTTGTTGCGATGATTCTTGTTGTGATGATTCTTGTTGTGATGACTCTTGTTGTGATGATTCTTGTTGTGATGATTCTTGTTCTGATGATTCTTGTGATGATTCTTGTTGCGATGATTCTTGTTGTGATGATTCTTGTTCTGATGATTCTTGTGATGATTCTTGTTTTGATGATTGTTGTTGTGATGATTCTTGTGATGATTCTTGTTGCGATGATTCTTGTTGCTATGATTGTTGTTGTGATGATTCTTGTTGTGATGATTCTTGTTGTGAGGATTCTTGTTGTGATGATTGTTGTTGTGATGATTCTTGTTGTGATGATTCTTGTTCTGATAATTCTTGTGATGATTGTTGTGATGATTCTTTTTGTGATGATTCTTGTTGTGATTATTCTTGTTGTGATGATTCTTGTTGTGATGATTCTTGTTGTGATGATTCTTTTTCTGATGATTCTTGTTGTGATGATTCTTGTGATGATTCTTGTTGTGATGATTCTTGTTGTGATGATTCATGTGATGATTCTTGTTATGATGATTCTTGTTGTGATGATTCTTGTTGTGATGATTCTAGTTCTGATGATTCTTGTTCTGATGATTCTTGTTCTGATGATTCTTGTGATGATTCTTGTTGTGATGATCCTTGTTGTGATGATTCTTGTTGTGATGATTCTTGTTGTGATGATTCTTGTTGCGATGATTCTTGTGATGATTCTTTTTGTGAAGATTCTTGTTCTGATGATTCTTGTTGTGATGAATCTTGTTGTGTTGATTCTTGTTGTGAAGATTCTTGTTGTGATGATTCTTGTCCTGATGATTCTTGTGATGATTCTTGTTGCGATGATTCTTATTGTGATGATTCTTGTTGTGATGATTCTTGTTGTGATGATTCTTGTTGTGATGATTCTTGTTCTGATGATTTTTTTGATGATTCTTGTTGCGATGATTCTTGTTGTGATGATTCTTGTTCTGATGATTTTTGTTGTGATGATTCTTGTTGTGATGATTCTTGTTCTGATGATTCTTGTGATGATTCTTGTTGCGATGATTCCTGTTGTGATGATTCTTGTTCTGATGATTCTTGTTGTGATGATTCTTGTTGTGATGATTCTTGTTGTGATGATTCTTGTTCTGATGATTCTTGTTGTGATGATTCTTGTTGTGAGGATTCTTGTTGTCATGATTCTTGTGATGATTCTTGTTGTGATGATTCTTGTTGTGATGATTCTTGTTGTGATGATTCTTGTTCTGTTGATTCTTGTTATGATGATTCTTGTTGTGATGATTCTTGTTCTCATGATTCTTGTTGTGATGATGCTTGTTGTGATGATTCTTGTGATCATTCTTGTTGTGATGATTCTTGTGATGATTCTTGTTGTGATGATTCTTGTGATGATTCTTGTTGTGATGATTCTTGTTGTGATGATTCTTGTTCTGATGATTCTTGTTCTGATGATTCTTGTGATGATGATTCTTGTGATGATTATTGTTGTGATGATTCTTGTGATGATTCTTGTTGTGATGATTCTTGTTATGATGATTCTTGTTGTGAAGATTCTTGTTCTGATGATTCTTGTTGTGATGATTCTTGTTTTGATGATTCTTGTTCTGATGATTATTGTTGTGATGATTCTTGTTGTGATGATTCTCGTTGCGATGACTCTTGTTGTGTTAATTCTTGTTGTGAAGATTCTTGTTGTGATGATTCTTGTTCTGATGATTCTTGTGCTGATTCTTGTTGCGATGATTCTTGTTGTGATGATTCTTGTTGTGATGATTCTTGTTGTGATGATTCTTGTGATGATTCTTGTTCTGATGATTCTTGTGATGATTCTTGTTGCGATGATTCTTGTTGTGATGATTCTTGTTCTGATTATTCTTGTTGTGATGATTCTTGTTGTAATGATTCTTGTTCTGATGATTCTTGTGATGATTCTTGTTGCAATGATTCTTGTTGTGATGATTCTTGTTCTGATGATTCTTGTTCTGATGATTCTTGTTGTGATGATTCTTGTTGTGATGATTCTTGTTCTGATGATTCTTGTTGTGATGATTCTTGTTCTCATGATTCTTGTTGTGATGATTCTTGTTGTGATGATTCTTGTTGTGATGATTCTTGTTCTGATGATTCTTTTTGTGATGATTCTTGTTCTCATGATTCTTGTTGTGATGATTCTTGTTGTGATGATTCTTGTTGTGATGATTCTTGTTGTGATGATTCTTGTGATGATTCTTGTTGTGATGATTCTTGTTGTGATGATTCTTGTTGTGATGATTCATATTGTGATGTTTCTTGATGTGATGATTCTTGTTCTGATGATTCTTGTTCTGATGATTCTTGTTCTGATGATTTTTGTGATGATTCTTGTTGTGATGTTTCTTGTTGTGATGATTCTTGTTCTGATGATTCTTGTTCTGCTGATTCTTGTGGTGATGATTCTTGTTCTGTTGTTTCTTGTGATGATTCTTGTTGTGATGATTCTTGTTGTGATGAATCTTGTTGTGATGATTCTTGTTGTGATGGTTCTTGTTGTGATGATTCTTGTTGTGATGATTCTTGTTGTGATGATTCTTGTTGTGATGATTCTTGTTGCGATGATTCTTGTTGTGATGATTCTTGTTCTGATGATTCTTGTTGTGATGATTCTTGTTGTGATGATTCTTGTTGCGATGATTCTTGTTGTGATGATTCTTGTTGTGAAGATTCTTGTTGTGATGATTCTTGTTGTGATGATTCTTGTTGTGATGTTTCTTGTGATGATTCTTCTTGTGATGATTCTTGTTGTGATGATTCTTGTTGTGATGAATCTTGTTGTGATGATTCTTGTTCTGATGATTCTTGTGATGATTCTTGTTGCGATGATTTTGTTGTGATGATCCTTGTTCTGATGATTCTTGTTGTGATTATTCTTGTGATGATTCTTGTGATGATTCTTGTTGCGATGTTTCTTGTTGTGATGAATCTTGTTGTGATGATTCTTGTTCTGATGATTCTTGTTGTGATGATTTTTGTTGTGATGATTCTTGTTCTGATGATTATTGTTGTGATGATTCTTGTTGTGATGATTCTCGTTGCGATGATTCTTGTTGTGTTGATTCTTGTTGTGAAGATTCTTGTTGTGATGATTCTTGTTCTGATGATTCTTGTACTGATTCTTGTTGCGATGATTCTTGTTGTGATGATTCTTGTTGTGATGATTCTTGTTGTGATGATTCTTGTTGTGATGATTCTTGTTCTGATGATTCTTGTGATGATTCTTGTTGCGATGATTCTTGTTGTGATGATTCTTGTTCTGATTATTCTTGTTGTGATGGTTCTTGTGATGATTCTTGTTCTGATGATTCTTGTGATGATTCTTGTTGCAATGATTCTTGCAGTGATGATTCTTGTTCTGATGATTCTTGTTCTGATTATTCTTGTTGTGATGATTCTTGTTGTGATGATTCTTGTTGTGATGATTCTTGTTGTGATGATTCTTGTTCTCATGATTCTTGTTGTGATGATTATCGTTGTGATGATTCTTGTTGTGATTATTCTTATTCTGATGATTCTTGATCTGATGATTCTTGTTGTGATGATTCTTGTAGTGATGATTCTTGTTCTCATGATTCTTGTTGTGATGATTCTTTTTGTGATGATTCTTGTTGTGATGATTCTTGTTGTGATGATTCTTGTGATGATTCTTGTTGTGATGATTCTTGTTGTGATGATTCTTGTTGTGATGATTCATATTGTGATGATGCTTGTTCTGATGATTCTTGTTCTGATGTTTCTTGTGATGATTCTTGTTGTGATTATTCTTGTGATGATTCTTGTTCTGATGATTCTTGTGATGATTCTTGTTGCGATGTTTCTTGTTGTGATGAATCTTGTTGTGATGATTCTTGTTCTGATGATTCTTGTTGTGATGATTTTTGTTGTGATGATTCTTGTTCTGATGATTATTGTTGTGATGATTCTTGTTGTGATGATTCTCGTTGCGATGATTCTTGTTGTGTTGATTCTTGTTGTGAAGATTCTTGTTGTGATGATTCTTGTTCTGATGATTCTTGTACTGATTCTTGTTGCGATGATTCTTGTTGTGATGATTCTTGTTGTGATGATTCTTGTTGTGATGATTCTTGTTGTGATGATTCTTGTTCTGATGATTCTTGTGATGATTCTTGTTGCGATGATTCTTGTTGTGATGATTCTTGTTCTGATTATTCTTGTTGTGATGGTTCTTGTGATGATTCTTGTTCTGATGATTCTTGTTCTGATGTTTCTTGTGATGATTCTTGTTGTGATGATTCTTGTTGTGATGATTCTTGTTGTGATGATTCTTGTTGTGATGATTCTTGTTGTGATGATTCTTGTTGTGATGATTCTTGTGATGATTCTTGTTGTGATGATTCTTGTTGTGATGATCCTTGTTCTGATGATTCTTGTTTTGATGATTCTTGTTGTGATGATTCTTGTTGTGAGGATTCTTGTTGTGATGATTCTTGTTGTGACGATTCTTGTTGTGATGATTCTTGTTCTGATGATTCTTGTTGTGATGATTGTTGTTGTAATGATTCTTGTTGTGATGATTCTTGTTGTGATGATTCTTGTTGTGATGATTCTTGTTGTGATGATTCTTGTTGTGATGATTCTTTTTCTGATGATTCTTGTTGTGATGATTCTTGTTGTGATGATTCTTGTTGTGATGATTCTTGTGATGATTCTTGTGATGATTCTTGTTGTGATGATTCTTGTTGTGATGATTGTTGTTGTGATGATTCTAGTTCTGATGATTCTTGTTGTGATGATTCTTGTGATGATTCTTGTTCTGATGATTCTTGTTCTGATGATTCTGGTGATGATTCTTGTTGTGATGATTCTTGTTGTGATGATTCTTGTTGTGATGATTCTTGTTGTGATGATTCTTGTTGCGATGATTCTTGTGATGATTCTTGTTGTGAAGATTCTTGTTCTGATGATTCTTGTTGTGATGATTCTTGTTGTGATGATTCTAGTTGTGATGATTCTTGTTGTGATGATTCTTGTTGTGATGATTCTTGTTGCGATGATTCTTGTTGTGTTGATTCTTGTTGTGAAGATTCTTGTTGTGATAATTCTTGTTCTGATGATTCTTGTTGCGATGATTCTTGTTGTGATGATTCTTGTTGTGATGATTCATGTTGTGATGATTCTTGTTGTGATGATTCTTGTTCTGATGATTCTTGTGATGATTCTTGTTGCGATGATTCTTGTTTTGATGATTCTTGTTCTGATGATTTTTGTTGTGATGGTTCTTGTTGTGATGATTCTTGTTATAATGATTCTTGTGATGATTCTTGTTGCGATGATTCTTTTTGTGATGATTCTTGTTCTGATGATTCTTGTTGTGATGATTCTTGTTGTGATGTTTCTTGTTGTGATGATTCTTGTTCTGATGATTCTTGTTGTGATGATTCTTGTTGTGAGGATTCTTGTTGTGATGATTCTTGTGATGATTCTTGTTGCGATGATCCTTGTTGCGATGATTCTTGTTGCGATGATTCTTGTTGCGATGATTCTTGTTGCGATGATTTTTGTTGCGATGATTCTTGTTGTGATGATTCTTGTTGTTTTGATTCTAGTTCTGATGATTCTTGTTGTGATGATTCTTGTGATGATTCTTGTTCTGATGATTCTTGTTCTGATGATTCTTGTGATGATTCTTGTTGTGATGATTCTTGTTGTGATGATTCTTGTTGTGATGATTCTTGTTGTGATGATTCTTGTTGCGATGATTCTTGTGATGATTCTTGTTGTGAAGATTCTTGTTCTGATGATTCTTGTTGTGATGATTCTTGTTGTGATGATTCTAGTTGTGATGATTCTTGTTGTGATGATTCTTGTTGTGATGATTCTTGTTGCGATGATTCTTGTTGTGTTGATTCTTGTTGTGAAGATTCTTGTTGTGATAATTCTTGTTCTGATGATTCTTGTGATGATTCTTGTTGCGATGATTCTTGTTGTGATGATTCTTGTTGTGATGATTCATGTTGTGATGATTCTTGTTGTGATGATTCTTGTTCTGATGATTCTTGTGATGATTCTTGTTGCGATGATTCTTGTTGTGATGATTCTTGTTCTGATGATTTTTGTTGTGATGGTTCTTGTTGTGATGATTCTTGTTATAATGATTCTTGTGATGATTCTTGTTGCGATGATTCTTTTTGTGATGATTCTTGTTCTGATGATTCTTGTTGTGATGATTCTTGTTGTGATGTTTCTTGTTGTGATGATTCTTGTTCTGATGATTCTTGTTGTGATGATTCTTGTTGTGAGGATTCTTGTTGTGATGATTCTTGTGATGATTCTTGTTGCGATGATCCTTGTTGCGATGATTCTTGTTGCGATGATTCTTGTTGCGATGATTCTTGTTGCGATGATTTTTGTTGCGATGATTCTTGTTGTGATGATTCTTGTTGTGATGATTCTTGTTGTGATGATTCTTGTTGTGATGATTCTTGTTGTGATGATTCTTGTTGTGATGATTCTTGTTGTGATGATTCTTGTTGCGATGATTCTTGTTGTGATGATTCTTGTTGTGATGATTGTTGTTGTGATGATTTTTGTTGTGATGATTCTTGTTGCGATGATTCTTGTTGCGATGATTGTTGTTGTGATGATTCTTGTTGTGATGATTCTTGTGATGAATCTTGTGATGATTCTTGTTGTGAGGATTCTTGTTGTGATGATTGTTGTTGTGATGATTCTTGTTGTGATGATTCTTGTTCTGATAATTCTTGTTGTGATGATTGTTGTTGTGATGATTCTTTTTGTGATGATTCTTGTTGTGATGATTCTTGTGATGATTCTTGTTGTGATGATTCTTTTTCTGATGATTCTTGTTGTGATGATTCTTGGTGTGATGATTCTTGTTGTGATGATTCTTGTTGTGATGATTCTTGTGATGATTCTTGTTATGATGATTCTTGTTGTGATGATTCTTGTGATGATTCTAGTTCTGATGATTCTTGTTCTGATGATTCCTGTTCTGATTATTCTTGTTGTGATGGTTCTTGTGATGATTCTTGTTCTGATGATTCTTGTGATGATTCTTGTTGCAATGATTCTTGTAGTGATGATTCTTGTTCTGACGATTCTTGTTCTGATGATTCTTGTTGTGATGATTCTTGTTGTGATGATTCTTGTGATGATTCTTGTTGTGATGATTCTTGTTCTCATGATTCTTGTTGTGATGATTATCGTTGTGATGATTCTTGTTGTGATTATTCTTGTTCTGATGATTCTTGTTCTGATGATTCTTGTTGTGATGATTCTTGTAGTGATGATTCTTGTTCTCATGATTCTTGTTGTGATGATTCTTTTTGTGATGATTCTTGTTGTGATGATTCTTGTTGTGATGATTCTTGTGATGATTCTTGTTGTGATGATTCTTGTTGTGATGATTCTTGTTGTGATGATTCATATTGTGATGATGCTTGTTCTGATGATTCTTGTTCTGATGTTTCTTGTGATGATTCTTGTTGTGATGATTCTTGTTGTGATGATTCTTGTTGTGATGATTCTTGTTGTGATGATTCTTGTTGTGATGATTCTTGTGATGATTCTTGTTGCGATGATTCTTGTTGTGATGATCCTTGTTCTGATGATTCTTGTTTTGATGATTCTTGTTGTGATGATTCTTGTTGTGAGGATTCTTGTTGTGATGATTCTTGTTGTGACGATTCTTGTTGTGATGATTCTTGTTCTGATGATTCTTGTTGTGATGATTGTTGTTGTAATGATTCTTGTTGTGATGATTCTTGTTGTGATGATTCTTGTTGTGATGATTCTTGTTGTGATGATTCTTGTTGTGATGATTCTTTTTCTGATGATTCTTGTTGTGATGATTCTTGTTGTGATGATTCTTGTTGTGATGATTCTTGTGATGATTCTTGTTGTGATGATTCTTGTTGTGATGATTGTTGTTGTGATGATTCTAGTTCTGATGATTCTTGTTGTGATGATTCTTGTGATGATTCTTGTTCTGATGATTCTTGTTCTGATGATTCTTGTGATGATTCTTGTTGTGATGATTCTTGTTGTGATGATTCTTGTTGTGATGATTCTTGTTGTGATGATTCTTGTTGCGATGATTCTTGTGATGATTCTTGTTGTGAAGATTCTTGTTCTGATGATTCTTGTTGTGATGATTCTTGTTGTGATGATTCTAGTTGTGATGATTCTTGTTGTGATGATTCTTGTTGTGATGATTCTTGTTGCGATGATTCTTGTTGTGTTGATTCTTGTTGTGAAGATTCTTGTTGTGATAATTCTTGTTCTGATGATTCTTGTGATGATTCTTGTTGCGATGATTCTTGTTGTGATGATTCTTGTTGTGATGATTCATGTTGTGATGATTCTTGTTGTGATGATTCTTGTTCTGATGATTCTTGTGATGATTCTTGTTGCGATGATTCTTGTTGTGATGATTCTTGTTCTGATGATTTTTGTTGTGATGGTTCTTGTTGTGATGATTCTTGTTATAATGATTCTTGTGATGATTCTTGTTGCGATGATTCTTTTTGTGATGATTCTTGTTCTGATGATTCTTGTTGTGATGATTCTTGTTGTGATGTTTCTTGTTGTGATGATTCTTGTTCTGATGATTCTTGTTGTGATGATTCTTGTTGTGAGGATTCTTGTTGTGATGATTCTTGTGATGATTCTTGTTGCGATGATCCTTGTTGCGATGATTCTTGTTGCGATGATTCTTGTTGCGATGATTCTTGTTGCGATGATTTTTGTTGCGATGATTCTTGTTGTGATGATTCTTGTTGTGATGATTCTTGTTGTGATGATTCTTGTGATGATTCTTGTTGTGAAGATTCTTGTTGTGATGATTCTTGTTGTGATGATTCTTGTTGCGATGATTCTTGTTGTGATGATTCTTGTTGTGATGATTGTTGTTGTGATGATTCTTGTGATGATTCTTGTGATGATTCTTGTTGTGATGATTCTTGTTGTGATGATTGTTGTTGTGATGATTCTAGTTCTGATGATTCTTGTTGTGATGATTCTTGTGATGATTCTTGTTCTGATGATTCTTGTTCTGATGATTCTTGTGATGATTCTTGTTGTGATGATTCTTGTTGTGATGATTCTTGTTGTGATGATTCTTGTTGTGATGATTCTAGTTGCGATGATTCTTGTGATGATTCTTGTTGTGAAGATTCTTGTTCTGATGCTTCTTGTTGTGATGATTCTTGTTGTGATGGTTCTAGTTGTGATGATTCTTGTTGTGATGATTCTTGTTGTGATGATTCTTGTTGCGATGATTCTTGTTGTGTTGATTCTTGTTGTGAAGATTCTTGTTGTGATAATTCTTGTTCTGATGATTCTTGTGATGATTCTTGTTGCGATGATTCTTGTTGTGATGATTCTTGTTGTGATGATTCATGTTGTGATGATTCTTGTTGTGATGATTCTTGTGCTGATGATTCTTGTGATGATTCTTGTTGCGATGATTCTTGTTGTGATGATTCTTGTTCTGATGATTTTTGTTGTGATGGTTCTTGTTGTGATGATTCTTGTTATAATGATTCTTGTGATGATTCTTGTTGCGATGATTCTTTTTGTGATGATTCTTGTTCTGATGATTCTTGTTGTGATGATTCTTGTTGTGATGTTTCTTGTTGTGATGATTCTTGTTCTGATGATTCTTGTTGTGATGATTCTTTTTGTGAGGATTCTTGTTGTGATGATTCTTGTGATGATTCTTGTTGCGATGATCCTTGTTGCGATGATTCTTGTTGCGATGATTCTTGTTGCGATGATTCTTGTTGTGATGATTCTTGTTGTGATGATTCTTGTTGTGATGATTCTTGTTGTGATGATTCTTGTTGTGAAGATTCTTGTTGTGATGATTCTTGTTGTGATGATTCTTGTTGCGATGATTCTTGTTGTGATGATTCTTGTTGTGATGATTGTTGTTGTGATGATTTTTGTTGTGATGATTCTTGTTGCGATGATTCTTGTTGTGATGATTCTAGTGATGATTCTTGTTATGATGATTCTTGTTGTGATGATTCTTGTGATGATTCTAGTTCTGATGATTCTTGTTCTGATGATTCCTGTTCTGATGATTCTTGTGATGATTCTTGTTGTGATGATTCTTGTGGTGATGATTCTTGTTGTGATGATTCTTGTTGTGATGATTCTTGTTGCGATGATTATTGTGATGATTCTTGTTGTGAAGATTCTTGTTCTGATGATTCTTGTTGTGATGGTTCTTGTTGTGATGATTCTTGTTGTGATGATTCTTGTTGTGATGATTCTTGTTGCGATGATTCTTGTTGTGTTGATTCTTGTTGTGAAAATTCTTGTTGTGATGATTCTTGTTCTGATGATTCTTGTGATGATTCTTGTTGTGATGATTCTTGTTGTGATGATTCTTGTTGTGATGATTCTTGTTGTGATGGTTCTTGTTGTGAGTATTCTTGTTGTGATGATTCTTGTGATATTCTTGTTGCGATGATTCTTGTTGTGATGATTCTTGTTCTGATGATTCTTGTTGTGATGGTTCTTGTTGTGATGATTCTTGTTCTGATGATTCTTGTGATGATTCTTGTTGCGATGATTCTTGTTGTGATGATTCTTGTTCTCATGATTCTTGTTGTGATGATTCTAGTTGTGATGATACTTGTTGTGATGATTCTTGTTCTGATGATTCTTGTTGTGATGATTCTTGTTGTGAGGATTCTTGTTCTCATGATTCTTGTGATGATTCTTGTTGTGATGATTCTTGTTGTGATGATTCTTGTTGTGATGATTCTTGTTCTGTTGATTCTTGTTATGATGATTCTTGTTGTGATGATTCTTGTTCTCATGATTCTTGTTGTGATGATTCTTGTTGTGATGATTGTTGTTGTGATGATTCTTGTGATGATTCTTGTTGCGATGATTCTTGTGATGATTCTTGTGATGATTCTTGTTGTGAAGATTCTTGTGATGATTCTTTTTGTGAAGATTCTTGTTCTGATGATTTTTGTTGTGATGATTCTTGTTGTGATGATTCTTGTGATGATTCTTGTTGTGATGATTCTTGTTGTGATGTTTCTTGTTACGATGATTCTTGTTGTGTTGATTCTTGTTGTGAAGATTCTTGCTGTGATGATTCTTGTCCTGATGATTCTTGTGATGATTCTTGTTGCGAAGATTCTTGTTGTGATGATTCTTGTTGTGATGATTCTTGTTGTGATGATTCTTGTTCTGATGATTCTTGTTGTGATGATTCTTGTTGTGATGTTTCTTGTTGTGATGATTCTTGTTCTGATGATTCTTGTTGTGATGATTCTTGTTGTGAGGATTCTTGTTGTGATGATTCTTGTGATGATTCTTGTTGCGATGATCCTTGTTGCGATGATTCTTGTTGCGATGATTCTTGTTGCGATGATTCTTGTTGCGATGATTTTTGTTGCGATGATTCTTGTTGTGATGATTCTTGTTGTGATGATTCTTGTTGTGATGATTCTTGTTGTGATGATTCTTGTTGTGAAGATTCTTATTGTGATGATTCTTGTTGTGATGATTCTTGTTGCGATGATTCTTGTTGTGATGATTCTTGTTGTGATGATTGTTGTTGTGATGATTTTTGTTGTGATGATTCTTGTTGCGATGATTCTTGTTGTGATGATTCTTGTGATGATTCTTGTTATGATGATTCTTGTTGTGATGATTCTTGTGATGATTCTAGTTCTGATGATTCTTGTTCTGATGATTCCTGTTCTGATGATTCTTGTGATGATTCTTGTTGTGATGATTCTTGTGGTGATGATTCTTGTTGTGATGATTCTTGTTGTGATGATTCTTGTTGCGATGATTATTGTGATGATTCTTGTTGTGAAGATTCTTGTTCTGATGATTCTTGTTGTGATGGTTCTTGTTGTGATGATTCTTGTTGTGATGATTCTTGTTGTGATGATTCTTGTTGCGATGATTCTTGTTGTGTTGATTCTTGTTGTGAAAATTCTTGTTGTGATGATTCTTGTTCTGATGATTCTTGTGATGATTCTTGTTGCGATGATTCTTGTTGTGATGATTCTTGTTGTGATGATTCTTGTTGTGATGGTTCTTGTTGTGAGTATTCTTGTTGTGATGATTCTTGTGATATTCTTGTTGCGATGATTCTTGTTGTGATGATTCTTGTTCTGATGATTCTTGTTGTGATGGTTCTTGTTGTGATGATTCTTGTTCTGATGATTCTTGTGATGATTCTTGTTGCGATGATTCTTGTTGTGATGATTCTTGTTCTCATGATTCTTGTTGTGATGATTCTAGTTGTGATGATACTTGTTGTGATGATTCTTGTTCTGATGATTCTTGTTGTGATGATTCTTGTTGTGAGGATTCTTGTTCTCATGATTCTTGTGATGATTCTTGTTGTGATGATTCTTGTTGTGATGATTCTTGTTGTGATGATTCTTGTTCTGTTGATTCTTGTTATGATGATTCTTGTTGTGATGATTCTTGTTCTCATGATTCTTGTTGTGATGATTCTTGTTGTGATGATTGTTGTTGTGATGATTCTTGTGATGATTCTTGTTGCGATGATTCTTGTGATGATTCTTGTGATGATTCTTGTTGTGAAGATTCTTGTGATGATTCTTTTTGTGAAGATTCTTGTTCTGATGATTTTTGTTGTGATGATTCTTGTTGTGATGATTCTTGTGATGATTCTTGTTGTGATGATTCTTGTTGTGATGTTTCTTGTTACGATGATTCTTGTTGTGTTGATTCTTGTTGTGAAGATTCTTGCTGTGATGATTCTTGTCCTGATGATTCTTGTGATGATTCTTGTTGCGAAGATTCTTGTTGTGATGATTCTTGTTGTGATGATTCTTGTTGTGATGA
The DNA here is from genome assembly GCF_052327205.1 of Somniosus microcephalus. Classification (NCBI taxonomy): domain Eukaryota; kingdom Metazoa; phylum Chordata; class Chondrichthyes; order Squaliformes; family Somniosidae; genus Somniosus; species Somniosus microcephalus. The sequence goes on along the minus strand of NC_140987.1, from coordinate 330,873,829 downwards.
TTCTTGTTGTGATGATTCTTGTTGTGATGATTCTTGTGATGATTCTTGTTGCGATGATTCTTGTTGTGATGATTCTTGTTCTGATGATTTTTGTTGTGATGATTCTTATTGTGATGATTCTTGTTCTGATGATTCTTGTGATGATTCTTGTAGCGATGATTCTTGTTGTGATGATTCTTGTTCTGATGATTCTTGTTGTGATGATTCTTGTTGTGATGATTCTTGTTGTGATGATTCTTGTTCTGATGATTCTTGTTGTGATGATTCTTGTTGTGAGGATTCTTGTTGTCATGATTCTTGTGATGATTCTTGTTGTGATGATTCTTGTTGTGATGATTCTTGTTGTCATGATTCTTGTTCTGTTGATTCTTGTTATGATGATTCTTGTTGTGATGATTCATGTTCTCATGATTCTTGTTGTGATGATTCTTGTTGTGATGAATCTTGTGATGATTCTTGTTGTGATGATTCTTGTGAGTATTCTTGTTGTGATGATTCTTGTTGTGATGATTCTTGTTGTGATGATTCTTGTTGTGATGATTCTTGTTGTGATGATTCTTGTTGTGATGATTCTTGTTGTGATGATTCTTGTTCTGATGATTCTTGTGATGATTTTTGTTGTGATGATTCTTGTGATGATTCTTGTTGTGATGATTCTTGTTGTGATGATTCTTGTTGTGATGATTCTTGTTGTGAAGATTCTTGTTCTGATGATTCTTGTTGTGATGATTCTTGTTGTGATGATTCTTGTTCTGATGATTATTGTTGTGATGATTCTTGTTGTGATGATTCTCGTTGCGATGACTCTTGTTGTGTTGATTCTTGTTGTGAAGATTCTTGTTGTGATGATTCTTGTTCTGATGATTCTTGTGCTGATTCTTGTTGCGATGATTCTTGTTGTGATGATTCTTGTTGTGATGATTCTTGTTGTGTTGATTCTTGTTGTGATGATTATTGTTCTGATGATTCTTGTGATGATTCTTGTTGCGATGATTCTTGTTGTGATGATTCTTGTTCTCATGATTCTTGTTGTGATGATTCTTGTTGTGATGATTCTTGTTGTGATGATTCTTGTTATGATGATTCTTGTTGTGATGATTATTGTGATGATTCTTGTTGTGAAGATTCTTGTTCTGATGATTCTTGTTGTGATGGTTCTTGTTGTGATGATTCTTGTTGTGATGATTCTTGTTGCGATGATTCTTGTTGTGTTGATTCTTGTTGTGAAAATTCTTGTTGTGATGATTCTTGTTCTGATGATTCTTGTGATGATTCTTGTTGCGATGATTCTTGTTGTGATGATTCTTGTTGTGATGATTCTTGTTGTGATGGTTCTTGTTGTGAGTATTCTTGTTGTGATGATTCTTGTGATATTCTTGTTGCGATGATTCTTGTTGTGATGATTCTTGTTCTGATGATTCTTGTTGTGATGATTCTTGTTGTGATGATTCTTGTTCTGATGATTCTTGTGATGATTCTTGTTGCGATGATTCTTGTTGTGATGATTCTTGTTCTCATGATTCTTGCTGTGATGATTCTTGTTGTGATGATACTTGTTGTGATGATTCTTGTTCTGATGATTCTTGTTGTGATGATTCTTGTTGTGAGGATTCTTGTTCTCATGATACTTGTGATGATTCTTGTTGTGATGATTCTTGTTGTCATGATTCTTGTTGTGATGATTCTTGTTGTGATGATTGTTGTTGTGATGATTCTTGTGATGATTCTTGTTGCGATGATTCTTGTGATGATTCTTGTGATGATTCTTGTTGTGAAGATTCTTGTGATGATTCTTGTTGTGAAGATTCTTGTTCTGATGATTTTTGTTGTGATGATTCTTGTTGTGATGATTCTTGTGATGATTCTTGTTGTGATGATTCTTGTTGTGATGTTTCTTGTTATGATGATTCTTGTTGTGTTGATTCTTGTTGTGAAGATTCTTGCTGTGATGATTCTTGTCCTGATGATTCTTGTGATGATTCTTGTTGTGATGATTCTTGTTGTGATGATTCTTGTTGTGATGATTCTTGTTGTGATGATTCTTGTTGTGATGATTCTTGTGATGATTCTTGTTGTGATGATTCTTGTTGTGATGATTCTTGTTCTGATGATTTTTGTTGTGATGATTCTTATTGTGATGATTCTTGTTCTGATGATTCTTGTGATGATTCTTGTTGTGATGATTCTTGTTGTGATGATTCTTGTTCTGATGATTCTTGTTGTGATGATTCTTGTTGTGATGATTCTTGTTGTGATGATTCTTGTTCTGATGATTCTTGTTGTGATGATTCTTGTTGTGAGGATTCTTGTTGTCATGATTCTTGTGATGATTCTTGTTGTGATGATTCTTGTTGTGATGATTCTTGTTGTCATGATTCTTGTTCTGTTGATTCTTGTTATGATGATTCTTGTTGTGATGATTCTTGTTCTCATGATTCTTGTTGTGATGATTCTTGTTGTGATGATTCTTGTGATGATTCTTGTTGTGATGATTCTTGTGAGTATTCTTGTTGTGATGATTCTTGTTGTGATGATTCTTGTTGTGATGATTCTTGTTGTGATGATTCTTGTTGTGATGATTCTTGTTGTGATGATTCTTGTTGTGATGATTCTTGTTCTGATGATTCTTGTGATGATTTTTGTTGTGATGATTCTTGTGATGATTCTTGTTGTGATGATTCTTGTTGTGATGATTCTTGTTGTGATGATTCTTGTTGTGAAGATTCTTGTTCTGATGATTCTTATTGTGATGATTTTTGTTGTGATGATTCTTGTTCTGATGATTATTGTTGTGATGATTCTTGTTGTGATGATTCTCGTTGCGATGACTCTTGTTGTGTTGATTCTTGTTGTGAAGATTCTTGTTGTGATGATTCTTGTTCTGATGATTCTTGTGCTGATTCTTGTTGCGATGATTCTTGTTGTGATGATTCTTGTTGTGATGATTCTTGTTGTGATGATTCTTGTTGTGATGATTCTTTTTCTGATGATTCTTGTTGTGATGATTCTTGTTGTGATGATTCTTGTTGTGATGATTCTTGTGATGATTCTTGTGATGATTCTTGTTGTGATGATTCTTGTTGTGATGATTGTTGTTGTGATGATTCTAGTTCTGATGATTCTTGTTGTGATGATTCTTGTGATGATTCTTGTTCTGATGATTCTTGTTCTGATGATTCTTGTGATGATTCTTGTTGTGATGATTCTTGTTGTGATGATTCTTGTTGTGATGATTCTTGTTGTGATGATTCTTGTTGCGATGATTCTTGTGATGATTCTTGTTGTGAAGATTCTTGTTCTGATGATTCTTGTTGTGATGATTCTTGTTGTGATGATTCTTGTGATGATTCTTGTTCTGATGATTCTTGTTCTGATGATTCTTGTGATGATTCTTGTTGTGATGATTCTTGTTGTGATGATTCTTGTTGTGATGATTCTTGTTGTGATGATTCTTGTTGCGATGATTCTTGTGATGATTCTTGTTGTGAAGATTCTTGTTCTGATGATTCTTGTTGTGATGATTCTTGTTGTGATGATTCTAGTTGTGATGATTCTTGTTGTGGTGATTCTTGTTGTGATGATTCTTGTTGCGATGATTCTTGTTGTGTTGATTCTTGTTGTGAAGATTCTTGTTGTGATAATTCTTGTTCTGATGATTCTTGTGATGATTCTTGTTGCGATGATTCTTGTTGTGATGATTCTTGTTGTGATGATTCATGTTGTGATGATTCTTGTTGTGATGATTCTTGTTCTGATGATTCTTGTGATGATTCTTGTTGCGATGATTCTTGTTGTGATGATTCTTGTTCTGATGATTTTTGTTGTGATGGTTCTTGTTGTGATGATTCTTGTTATAATGATTCTTGTGATGATTCTTGTTGCGATGATTCTTTTTGTGATGATTCTTGTTCTGATGATTCTTGTTGTGATGATTCTTGTTGTGATGTTTCTTGTTGTGATGATTCTTGTTCTGATGATTCTTGTTGTGATGATTCTTGTTGTGAGGATTCTTGTTGTGATGATTCTTGTGATGATTCTTGTTGCGATGATCCTTGTTGCGATGATTCTTGTTGCGATGATTCTTGTTGCGATGATTCTTGTTGCGATGATTTTTGTTGCGATGATTCTTGTTGTGATGATTCTTGTTGTGATGATTCTTGTTGTGATGATTCTTGTTGTGATGATTCTTGTTGTGAAGATTCTTGTTGTGATGATTCTTGTTGTGATGATTCTTGTTGCGATGATTCTTGTTGTGATGATTCTTGTTGTGATGATTGTTGTTGTGATGATTCTTGTGATGATTCTTGTGATGATTCTTGTTGTGATGATTCTTGTTGTGATGATTGTTGTTGTGATGATTCTAGTTCTGATGATTCTAGTTGTGATGATTCTTGTGATGATTCTTGTTCTGATGATTCTTGTTCTGATGATTCTTGTGATGATTCTTGTTGTGATGATTCTTGTTGTGATGATTCTTGTTGTGATGATTCTTGTTGTGATGATTCTTGTTGCGATGATTCTTGTGATGATTCTTGTTGTGAAGATTCTTGTTCTGATGCTTCTTGTTGTGATGATTCTTGTTGTGATGGTTCTAGTTGTGATGATTCTTGTTGTGATGATTCTTGTTGTGATGATTCTTGTAGCGATGATTCTTGTTGTGTTGATTCTTGTTGTGAAGATTCTTGTTGTGATAATTCTTGTTCTGATGATTCTTGTGATGATTCTTGTTGCGATGATTCTTGTTGTGATGATTCTTGTTGTGATGATTCATGTTGTGATGATTCTTGTTGTGATGATTCTTGTTCTGATGATTCTTATGATGATTCTTGTTGCGATGATTCTTGTTGTGATGATTCTTGTTCTGATGATTTTTGTTGTGATGGTTCTTGTTGTGATGATTCTTGTTATAATGATTCTTGTGATGATTCTTGTTGCGATGATTCTTTTTGTGATGATTCTTGTTGTGATGTTTCTTGTTGTGATGATTCTTGTTCTGATGATTCTTGTTGTGATGATTCTTGTTGTGAGGATTCTTGTTGTGATGATTCTTGTGATGATTCTTGTTGCGATGATCCTTGTTGCGATGATTCTTGTTGCGATGATTCTTGTTGCGATGATTCTTGTTGCGATGATTTTTGTTGCGATGATTCTTGTTGTGATGATTCTTGTTGTGATGATTCTTGTTGTGATGATTCTTGTTGTGATGATTCTTGTTGTGAAGATTCTTGTTGTGATGATTCTTGTTGTGATGATTCTTGTTGCGATGATTCTTGTTGTGATGATTCTTGTTGTGATGATTGTTGTTGTGATGATTTTTGTTGTGATGATTCTTTTTGCGATGATTCTTGTTGTGATGATTCTTGTGATGATTCTTGTTATGATGATTCTTGTTGTGATGATTCTTGTGATGATTCTAGTTCTGATGATTCTTGTTCTGATGATTCCTGTTCTGATGATTCTTGTGATGATTCTTGTTGTGATGATTCTTGTTGTGATGATTCTTGTTGTGATGATTCTTGTTGTGATGATTCTTGTTGCGATGATTATTGTGATGATTCTTGTTGTGAAGATTCTTGTTCTGATGATTCTTGTTGTGATGGTTCTTGTTGTGATGATTCTTGTTGTGATGATTCTTGTTGTGATGATTCTTGTTGCGATGATTCTTGTTGTGTTGATTCTTGTTGTGAAAATTCTTGTTGTGATGATTCTTGTTCTGATGATTCTTGTGATGATTCTTGTTGCGATGATTCTTGTTGTGATGATTCTTGTTGTGATGATTCTTGTTGTGATGGATCTTGTTGTGAGTATTCTTGTTGTGATGATTCTTGTGATATTCTTGTTGCGATGATTCTTGTTGTGATGATTCTTGTTCTGATGATTCTTGTTGTGATGGTTCTTGTTGTGATGATTCTTGTTCTGATGATTCTTGTGATGATTCTTGTTGCGATGATTCTTGTTGTGATGATTCTTGTTCTCATGATTCTTGTTGTGATGATTCTTGTTGTGATGATACTTGTTGTGATGATTCTTGTTCTGATGATTCTTGTTGTGATGATTCTTGTTGTGAGGATTCTTGTTCTCATGATTCTTGTGATGATTCTTGTTGTGATGATTCTTGTTGTGATGATTCTTGTTGTGATGATTCTTGTTCTGTTGATTCTTGTTATGATGATTCTTGTTGTGATGATTCTTGTTCTCATGATTCTTGTTGTGATGATTCTTGTTGTGATGATTGTTGTTGTGATGATTCTTGTGATGATTCTTGTTGCGATGATTCTTGTGATGATTCTTGTGATGATTCTTGTTGTGAAGATTCTTGTGATGATTCTTGTTGTGAAGATTCTTGTTCTGATGATTTTTGTTGTGATGATTCTTGTTGTGATGATTCTTGTGATGATTCTTGTTGTGATGATTCTTGTTGTGATGTTTCTTGTTACGATGATTCTTGTTGTGTTGATTCTTGTTGTGAAGATTCTTGCTGTGATGATTCTTGTCCTGATGATTCTTGTGATGATTCTTGTTGCGAAGATTCTTGTTGTGATGAATCTTGTTGTGATGATTCTTGTTGTGATGATTCTTGTTGTGATGATTCTTGTTGTGATGATTCTTGTGATGATTCTTGTTGCGATGATTCTTGTTGTGATGATTCTTGTTCTGATGATTTTTGTTGTGATGATTCTTATTGTGATGATTCTTGTTCTGATGATTCTTGTGATGATTCTTGTAGCGATGATTCTTGTTGTGATGATTCTTGTTCTGATGATTCTTGTTGTGATGATTCTTGTTGTGATGATTCTTGTTGTGATGATTCTTGTTCTGATGATTCTTGTTGTGATGATTCTTGTTGTGAGGATTCTTGTTGTCATGATTCTTGTGATGATTCTTGTTGTGATGATTCTTGTTGTGATGATTCTTGTTGTCATGATTCTTGTTCTGTTGATTCTTGTTATGATGATTCTTGTTGTGATGATTCTTGTTCTCATGATTCTTGTTGTGATGATTCTTGTGATGATTCTTGTGATGATTCTTGTTGTGATGATTCTTGTGAGTATTCTTGTTGTGATGATTCTTGTTGTGATGATTCTTGTTGTGATGATTCTTGTTGTGATGATTCTTGTTGTGATGATTCTTGTTGTGATGATTCTTGTTGTGATGATTCTTGTTCTGATGATTCTTGTGATGATTTTTGTTGTGATGATTCTTGTGATGATTCTTGTTGTGATGATTCTTGTTGTGATGATTCTTGTTGTGATGATTCTTGTTGTGAAGATTCTTGTTCTGATGATTCTTGTTGTGATGATTCTTGTTGTGATGATTCTTGTTCTGATGATTATTGTTTTGATGATTCTTGTTGTGATGATTCTCGTTGCGATGACTCTTGTTGTGTTGATTCTTGTTGTGAATATTCTTGTTGTGATGATTCTTGTTCTGATGATTCTTGTGCTGATTCTTGTTGCGATGATTCTTGTTGTGATGATTCTTGTTGTGATGATTCTTGTTGTGTTGATTCTTGTTGTGATGATTATTGTTCTGATGATTCTTGTGATGATTCTTGTTGCGATGATTCTTGTTGTGATGATTCTTGTTCTGATTATTCTTGTTGTGATGATTCTTGTTGTGATGATTCTTGTTGTGATGATTCTTGTTGTGATGATTCTTGTTGTGATGATTATTGTGATGATTCTTGTTGTGAAGATTCTTGTTCTGATGATTCTTGTTGTGATGGTTCTTGTTGTGATGATTCTTGTTGTGATGATTCTTGTTGCGATGATTCTTGTTGTGTTGATTCTTGTTGTGAAAATTCTTGTTGTGATGATTCTTGTTCTGATGATTCTTGTGATGATTCTTGTTGCGATGATTCTTGTTGTGATGATTCTTGTTGTGATGATTCTTGTTGTGATGGTTCTTGTTGTGAGTATTCTTGTTGTGATGATTCTTGTGATATTCTTGTTGCGATGATTCTTGTTGTGATGATTCTTGTTCTGATGATTCTTGTTGTGATGATTCTTGTTGTGATGATTCTTGTTCTGATGATTCTTGTGATGATTCTTGTTGCGATGATTCTTGTTGTGATGATTCTTGTTCTCATGATTCTTGCTGTGATGATTCTTGTTGTGATGATACTTGTTGTGATGATTCTTGTTCTGATGATTCTTGTTGTGATGATTCTTGTTGTGAGGATTCTTGTTCTCATGATTCTTGTGATGATTCTTGTTGTGATGATTCTTGTTGTCATGATTCTTGTTGTGATGATTCTTGTTGTGATGATTGTTGTTGTGATGATTCTTGTGATGATTCTTGTTGCGATGATTCTTGTGATGATTCTTGTGATGATTCTTGTTGTGAAGATTCTTGTGATGATTCTTGTTGTGAAGATTCTTGTTCTGATGATTTTTGTTGTGATGATTCTTGTTGTGATGATTCTTGTGATGATTCTTGTTGTGATGATTCTTGTTCTGATGATTCTTGTTCTGATGATTCTTGTTGTGATGATTCTTGTTGTGATGATTCTTGTTGTGATGATTCTTGTTCTCATGATTCTTGTGATGATTCTTGTTGTGATGATTCTTGTTGTGATGATTCTTGTTGTGATGATTCTTGTTGCGATGATTCTTGTTGTGATGATTCTTGTTGTGATGATTCTTGTTGTGATGTTTCTTGTTGCGATGATTCTTGTTGCGATGATTCTTGTTGCGATGATTCTTGTTGCGATGATTTTTGTTGCGATGATTCTTGTTGTGATGATTCTTGTTGTGATGATTCTTGTTGTGATGATTCTTGTTGTGATGATTCTTGTTGTGAAGATTCTTGTTGTGATGATTCTTGTTGTGATGATTCTTGTTGCGATGATTCTTGTTGTGATGATTCTTGTTGTGATGATTGTTGTTGTGATGATTCTTGTGATGATTCTTGTGATGATTCTTGTTGTGATGATTCTTGTTGTGATGATTGTTGTTGTGATGATTCTAGTTCTGATGATTCTTGTTGTGATGATTCTTGTGATGATTCTTGTTCTGATGATTCTTGTTCTGATGATTCTTGTGATGATTCTTGTTGTGATGATTCTTGTTGTGATGATTCTTGTTGTGATGATTCTTGTTGTGATGATTCTTGTTGCGATGATTCTTGTGATGATTCTTGTTGTGAAGATTCTTGTTCTGATGATTCTTGTTGTGATGATTCTTGTGATGATTCTAGTTGTGATGATTCTTGTTGTGATGATTCTTGTTGTGATGATTCTTGTTGCGATGATTCTTGTTGTGTTGATTCTTGTTGTGAAGATTCTTGTTGTGATAATTCTTGTTCTGATGATTCTTGTGATGATTCTTGTTGCGATGATTCTTGTTGTGATGATTCTTGTTGTGATGATTCTTGTGATGATTCTTGTTGCGATGATTCTTGTTGTGATGATTCTTGTTCTGATGATTTTTGTTGTGATGCTTCTTGTTGTGATGATTCTTGTTATAATGATTCTTGTGATGATTCTTGTTGCGATGATTCTTTTTGTGATGATTCTTGTTCTGATGATTCTTGTGATGATTCTTGTTGTGATGTTTCTTGTTGTGATGATTCTTGTTCTGATGATTCTTGTTGTGATGATTCTTGTTGTGAGGATTCTTGTTGTGATGATTCTTGTGATGATTCTTGTTGCGATGATCCTTGTTGCGATGATTCTTGTTGCGATGATTCTTGTTGCGATGATTCTTGTTGCGATGATTTTTGTTGCGATGATTCTTGTTGTGATGATTCTTGTTGTGATGATTCTTGTTGTGATGATTCTTGTTGTGATGATTCTTGTTGTGAAGATTCTTGTTGTGATGATTCTTGTGATGATTCTTGTTGCGATGATTCTTGTTGTGATGATTCTTGTTGTGATGATTGTTGTTGTGATGATTTTTGTTGTGATGATTCTTGTTGCGATGATTCTTGTTGTGATGATTCTTGTTGTGATGATTCTTGTTGTGATGATTCTTGTTGTGATGATTCTTGTTGTGATGATTCTTGTTGTGATGATTCTTGTTGCGATGATTCTTGCTGTGATGATTCTTGTTGTGATGATTGTTGTTGTGATGATTTTTGTTGTGATGATTCTTGTTGCGATGATTCTTGTTGCGATGATTGTTGTTGTGATGATTCTTGTTGTGATGATTCTTGTTGTGATGAATCTTGTGATGATTCTTGTTGTGAGGATTCTTGTTGTGATGATTGTTGTTGTGATGATTCTTGTTGTGATGATTCTTGTTCTGATAATTCTTGTTGTGATGATTGTTGTTGTGATGATTCTTTTTGTGATGATTCTTGTTGTGATGATTCTTGTGATGATTCTTGTTGTGATGATTCTTGTTGTGATGATTCTTTTTCTGATGATTCTTGTTCTGATGATTCTTGGTGTGATGATTCTTGTTGTGATGATTCTTGTTGTGATGATTCTCGTGATGATTCTTGTTATGATGATTCTTGTTGTGATGATTCTTGTGATGATTCTAGTTCTGATGATTCTTGTTCTGATGATTCCTGTTCTGATGATTCTTGTGATGATTCTTGTTGTGATGATTCTTGTTGTGATGATTCTTGTTGTGATGATTCTTGTTGTGATGATTCTTGTTGCGATGATTATTGTGATGATTCTTGTTGTGAAGATTCTTGTTCTGATGATTCTTGTTGTGATGGTTCTTGTGATGATTCTTGTTGTGATGATTCTTGTTGTGATGATTCTTGTTGCGATGATTCTTGTTGTGTTGATTCTTGTTGTGAAAATTCTTGTTGTGATGATTCTTGTTCTGATGATTCTTGTGATGATTCTTGTTGCGATGATTCTTGTTGTGATGATTCTTGTTGTGACGATACTTGTTGTGATGGTTCTTGTTGTGAGTATTCTTGTTGTGATGATTCTTGTGATATTCTTGTTGCGATGATTCTTGTTGTGATGATTCTTGTTCTGATGATTCTTGTGATGATTCTTGTTGTGATGATTCTTGTGATGATTCTTGTTGCGATGATTCTTGTTGTGATGATTCTTGTTCTCATGATTCTTGTTGTGATGATTCTTGTTGTGATGATATTTGTTGTGATGATTCTTGTTCTGATGATTCTTGTTGTGATGATTCTTGTTGTGAGGATTCTTGTTCTCATGATTCTTGTGATGATTCTTGTTGTGATGATTCTTGTGATGATTCTTGTTGTGATGATTCTTGTTCTGTTGATTCTTGTTAAGATGATTCTTGTTGTGATGATTCTTGTTCTCATGATTCTTGTTGTGATGATTCTTGTTGTGATGATTGTTGTTGTGATGATTCTTGTGATGATTCTTGTTGCGATGATTCTTGTGATGATTCTTGTGATGATTCTTGTTGTGAAGATTCTTGTGATGATTCTTGTTGTGAAGATTCTTGTTCTGATGATTTTTGTTGTGATGATTCTTGTTCTGATGATTCTTGTGATGATTCTTGTTGTGATGATTCTTGTTGTGATGTTTCTTGTTGCGATGATTCTTGTTGCGATGATTCTTGTTGCGATGATTCTTGTTGCGATGATTTTTGTTGCGATGATTCTTGTTGTGATGATTCTTGTTGTGATGATTCTTGTTGTGATGATTCTTGTTGTGATGATTCTTGTTGTGAAGATTCTTGTTGTGATGATTCTTGTTGTGATGATTCTTGTTGCGATGATTCTTGTTGTGATGATTCTTGTTGTGATGATTGTTGTTGTGATGATTCTTGTGATTATTCTTGTGATGATTCTTGTTGTGATGATTCTTGTTGTGATGATTGTTGTTGTGATGATTCTAGTTCTGATGATTCTTGTTGTGATGATTCTTGTGATGATTCTTGTTCTGATGATTCTTGTTCTGATGATTCTTGTGATGATTCTTGTTGTGATGATTCTTGTTGTGATGATTCTTGTTGTGATGATTCTTGTTGTGATGATTCTTGTTGCGATGATTCTTGTGATGATTCTTGTTGTGAAGATTCTTGTTCTGATGATTCTTGTTGTGATGATTCTTGTTGTGATGATTCTAGTTGTGATGATTCTTGTTGTGATGATTCTTGTTGTGATGATTCTTGTTGCGATGATTCTTGTTGTGTTGATTCTTGTTGTGAAGATTCTTGTTGTGATAATTCTTGTTCTGATGATTCTTGTGATGATTCTTGTTGCGATGATTCTTGTTGTGATGATTCTTGTTGTGATGATTCATGTTGTGATGATTCTTGTTGTGATGATTCTTGTTCTGATGATTCTTGTGATGATTCTTGTTGCGATGATTCTTGTTGTGATGATTCTTGTTCTGATGATTTTTGTTGTGATGGTTCTTGTTGTGATGATTCTTGTTATAATGATTCTTGTGATGATTCTTGTTGCGATGATTCTTTTTGTGATGATTCTTGTTCTGATGATTCTTGTTGTGATGATTCTTGTTGTGATGTTTCTTGTTGTGATGATTCTTGTTCTGATGATTCTTGTTGTGATGATTCTTGTTGTGAGGATTCTTGTTGTGATGATTCTTGTGATGATTCTTGTTGCGATGATCCTTGTTGCGATGATTCTTGTTGCGATGATTCTTGTTGCGATGATTCTTGTTGCGATGATTTTTGTTGCGATGATTCTTGTTGTGATGATTCTTGTTGTGATGATTCTTGTTGTGATGATTCTTGTTGTGATGATTCTTGTTGTGAAGATTCTTGTTGTGATGATTCTTGTTGTGATGATTCTTGTTGCGATGATTCTTGTTGTGATGATTCTTGTTGTGATGATTGTTGTTGTGATGATTTTTGTTGTGATGATTCTTGTTGCGATGATTCTTGTTGTGATGATTCTTGTTGCGATGATTCTTGTTGTGATGATTCTTGTTGTGATGATTCTTGTTGTGATGATTCTTGTTGTGATGATTCTTGTTGCGATGATTCTTGTTGTGATGATTCTTGTTGTGATGATTGTTGTTGTGATGATTTTTGTTGTGATGATTCTTGTTGCGATGATTCTTGTTGCGATGATTGTTGTTGTGATGATTCTTGTTGTGATGATTCTTGTTGTGATGAATCTTGTGATGATTCTTGTTGTGAGGATTCTTGTTGTGATGATTGTTGTTGTGATGATTCTTGTTGTGATGATTCTTGTTCTGATAATTCTTGTTGTGATGATTGTTTTTGTGATGATTCTTTTTGTGATGATTCTTGTTGTGATGATTCTTGTGATGATTCTTGTTGTGATGATTCTTGTTGTGATGATTCTTTTTCTGATGATTCTTGTTCTGATGATTCTTGGTGTGATGATTCTTGTTGTGATGATTCTTGTTGTGATGATTCTTGTGATGATTCTTGTTATGATGATTCTTGTTGTGATGATTCTTGTTGTGATGATTCTAGTTCTGATGATTCTTATTCTGATGATTCCTGTTCTGATGATTCTTGTGATGATTCTTGTTGTGATGATTCTTGTTGTGATGATTCTTGTTGTGATGATTCTTGTTGTGATGATTCTTGTTGCGATGATTATTGTGATGATTCTTGTTGTGAAGATTCTTGTTCTGATGATTCTTGTTGTGATGGTTCTTGTTGTGATGATTCTTGTTGTGATGATTCTTGTTGTGATGATTCTTGTTGCGATGATTCTTGTTGTGTTGATTCTTGTTGTGAAAATTCTTGTTGTGATGATTCTTGTTCTGATGATTCTTGTGATGATTCTTGTTGCGATGATTCTTGTTGTGATGATTCTTGTTGTGATGATACTTGTTGTGATGGTTCTTGTTGTGAGTATTCTTGTTGTGATGATTCTTGTGATATTCTTGTTGCGATGATTCTTGTTGTGATGATTCTTGTTCTGATGATTCTTGTTGTGATGATTCTTGTGATGATTCTTGTTCTGATGATTCTTGTGATGATTCTTGTTGCGATGATTCTTGTTGTGATGATTCTTGTTCTCATGATTCTTGTTGTGATGATTCTTGTTGTGATGATACTTGTTGTGATGATTCTTGTTCTGATGATTCTTGTTGTGATGATTCTTGTTGTGAGGATTCTTGTTCTCATGATTCTTGTGATGATTCTTGTTGTGATGATTCTTGTTGTGATGATTCTTGTTGTGATGATTCTTTTTCTGATGATTCTTGTTCTGATGATTCTTGGTGTGATGATTCTTGTTGTGATGATTCTTGTTGTGATGATTCTTGTGATGATTCTTGTTGTGATGATTCTTGTTGTGATGATTCTTTTTCTGATGATTCTTGTTCTGATGATTCTTGGTGTGATGATTCTTGTTGTGATGATTCTTGTTGTGATGATTCTTGTGATGATTCTTGTTATGATGATTCTTGTTGTGATGATTCTTGTTGTGATGATTCTAGTTCTGATGATTCTTATTCTGATGATTCCTGTTCTGATGATTCTTGTGATGATTCTTGTTGTGATGATTCTTGTTGTGATGATTCTTGTTGTGATGATTCTTGTTGTGATGATTCTTGTTGCGATGATTATTGTGATGATTCTTGTTGTGAAGATTCTTGTTCTGATGATTCTTGTTGTGATGGTTCTTGTTGTGATGATTCTTGTTGTGATGATTCTTGTTGTGATGATTCTTGTTGCGATGATTCTTGTTGTGTTGATTCTTGTTGTGAAAATTCTTGTTGTGATGATTCTTGTTCTGATGATTCTTGTGATGATTCTTGTTGCGATGATTCTTGTTGTGATGATTCTTGTTGTGATGATACTTGTTGTGATGGTTCTTGTTGTGAGTATTCTTGTTGTGATGATTCTTGTGATATTCTTGTTGCGATGATTCTTGTTGTGATGATTCTTGTTCTGATGATTCTTGTTGTGATGATTCTTGTGATGATTCTTGTTCTGATGATTCTTGTGATGATTCTTGTTGCGATGATTCTTGTTGTGATGATTCTTGTTCTCATGATTCTTGTTGTGATGATTCTTGTTGTGATGATACTTGTTGTGATGATTCTTGTTCTGATGATTCTTGTTGTGATGATTCTTGTTGTGAGGATTCTTGTTCTCATGATTCTTGTGATGATTCTTGTTGTGATGATTCTTGTTGTGATGATTCTTGTTCTGTTGATTCTTGTTAAGATGATTCTTGTTGTGATGATTCTTGTTCTCATGATTCTTGTTGTGATGATTCTTGTTGTGATGATTGTTGTTGTGATGATTCTTGTGATGATTCTTGTTGCGATGATTCTTGTGATGATTCTTGTGATGATTCTTGTTGTGAAGATTCTTGTGATGATTCTTGTTGTGAAGATTCTTGTTCTGATGATTTTTGTTGTGATGATTCTTGTTGTGATGATTCTTGTGATGATTCTTGTTGTGATGATTCTTGTTGTGATGTTTCTTGTTACGATGATTCTTGTTGTGTTGATTCTTGTTGTGAAGATTCTTGCTGTGATGATTCTTGTCCTGATGATTCTTGTGATGATTCTTGTTGCGAAGATTCTTGTTGTGATGATTCTTGTTGTGATGATTCTTGTTGTGATGATTCTTGTTGTGATGATTCTTGTTCTGATGATTCTTGTGATGATTCTTGTTGCGATGATTCTTGTTGTGATGGTTCTTGTTCTGATGATTCTTGTTGTGATGATTCTTGTTGTGATGATTCTTGTTGTGATGATTCTTGTTCTGATGATTCTTGTTGTGATGATTCTTGTTGTGAGGATTCTTGTTGTCATGATTCTTGTGATGATTCTTGTTGTGATGATTCTTGTTGTGATGATTCTTGTTGTCATGATTCTTGTTCTGTTGATTCTTGTTATGATGATTCTTGTTGTGATGATTCTTGTTCTCATGATTCTTGTTGTGATGATTCTTGTTGTGATGATTCTTGTGATGATTCTTGTTGTGATGATTCTTGTGAGTATTCTTGTTGTGATGATTCTTGTTGTGATGATTCTTGTTGTGATGATTCTTGTTGTGATGATTCTTGTTGTGATGATTCTTGTTGTGATGATTCTTGTTCTGATGATTCTTGTTCTGATGATTCTTGTGATGATTTTTGTTGTGATGATTCTTGTGATGATTCTTGTTGTGATGATTCTTGTTGTGATGATTCTTGTTGTGATGCTTCTTGTTGTGAAGATTCTTGTTCTGATGATTCTTGTTGTGATGATTCTTGTTGTGATGATTCTTGTTCTGATGATTCTTGTTGTGATGATTCTCGTTGCGATGACTCTTGTTGTGTTGATTCTTGTTGTGAAGATTCTTGTTGTGATGATTCTTGTTCTGATGATTCTTGTGCTGATTCTTGTTGCGATGATTCTTGTTGTGATGATTCTTGTTGTGATGATTCTTGTTGTGATGATTCTTGTTGTGATGATTATTGTTCTGATGATTCTTGTGATGATTCTTGTTGCGATGATTCTTGTTGTGATGATTCTTGTTCTGATTATTCTTGTTGTGATGATTCTTGTTGTGATGATTCTTGTTCTGATGATTCTTGTGATGATTCTTGTTGCAATGATTCTTGTTGTGATGATTCTTGTTGTGATGATTCTTGTTGTGATAATTCTTGTTGTGATGATTCTTGTTCTGATGATTCTTGTTGTGATGATTCTTGTTGTGATGATTCTTGTTCTCATGATTCTTGTGATGATTCTTGTTGTGATGATTCTTGTTGTGATGATTCTTGTTGTGATGATTCTTGTTCTGATGATTCTTTTTGTGATGATTCTTGTGATGATTCTTGTTGCGATGATTCTTGTTGTGATGATTCTTGTTCTGATGATTTTTGTTGTGATGGTTCTTGTTGTGATGATTCTTGTTATAATGATTCTTGTGATGATTCTTGTTGCGATGATTCTTTTTGTGATGATTCTTGTTCTGATGATTCTTGTTGTGATGATTCTTGTTGTGATGTTTCTTGTTGTGATGATTCTTGTTCTGATGATTCTTGTTGTGATGATTCTTGTTGTGAGGATTCTTGTTGCGATGATTCTTGTGATGATTCTTGTTGCGATGATCCTTGTTGCGATGATTCTTGTTGCGATGATTCTTGTTGCGATGATTCTTGTTGCGATGATTTTTGTTGCGATGATTCTTGTTGTGATGATTCTTGTTGTGATGATTCTTGTTGTGATGATTCTTGTTGTGATGATTCTTGTTGTGAAGATTCTTGTTGTGATGATTCTTGTTGTGATGATTCTTGTTGCGATGATTCTTGTTGTGATGATTCTTGTTGTGATGATTGTTGTTGTGATGATTTTTGTTGTGATGATTCTTGTTGCGATGATTCTTGTTGTGATGATTCTTGTTGTGATGATTCTTGTTGTGATGATTCTTGTTGTGATGATTCTTGTTGTGATGATTCTTGTTCTGATGATTTTTGTTGTGATGGTTCTTGTTGTGATGATTCTTGTTATAATGATTCTTGTGATGATTCTTGTTGCGATGATTCTTTTTGTGATGATTCTTGTTCTGATGATTCTTGTTGTGATGATTCTTGTTGTGATGTTTCTTGTTGTGATGATTCTTGTTCTGATGATTCTTGTTGTGATGATTCTTGTTGTGAGGATTCTTGTTGCGATGATTCTTGTGATGATTCTTGTTGCGATGATCCTTGTTGCGATGATTCTTGTTGCGATGATTCTTGTTGCGATGATTTTTGTTGCGATGATTCTTGTTGTGATGATTCTTGTTGTGATGATTCTTGTTGTGATGATTCTTGTTGTGATGATTCTTGTTGTGAAGATTCTTGTTGTGATGATTCTTGTTGTGATGATTCTTGTTGCGATGATTCTTGTTGTGATGATTCTTGTTGTGATGATTGTTGTTGTGATGATTTTTGTTGTGATGATTCTTGTTGCGATGATTCTTGTTGTGATGATTCTTGTTGTGATGATTCTTGTTGTGATGATTCTTGTTGTGATGATTCTTGTTGTGATGATTCTTGTTGTGATGATTCTTGTTGCGATGATTCTTGTTGTGATGATTCTTGTTGTGATGATTGTTGTTGTGATGATTCTTGTTGTGATGATTCTTGTTGCGATGATTATTGTGATGATTCTTGTTGTGAAGATTCTTGTTCTGATGATTCTTGTTGTGATGGTTCTTGTTGTGATGATTCTTGTTGTGATGATTCTTGTTGTGATGATTCTTGTTGCGATGATTCTTGTTGTGTTGATTCTTGTTGTGAAAATTCTTGTTGTGATGATTCTTGTTCTGATGATTCTTGTGATGATTCTTGTTGCGATGATTCTTGTTGTGATGATTCTTGTTGTGATGATACTTGTGATGGTTCTTGTTGTGAGTATTCTTGTTGTGATGATTCTTGTGATATTCTTGTTGCGATGATTCTTGTTGTGATGATTCTTGTTCTGATGATTCTTGTTGTGATGATTCTTGTTGTGATGATTCTTGTTCTGATGATTCTTGTGATGATTCTTGTTGCGATGATTCTTGTTGTGATGATTCTTGTTCTCATGATTCTTGTTGTGATGATTCTTGTTGTGATGATACTTGTTGTGATGTTTCTTGTTCTGATGATTCTTGTTGTGATGATTCTTGTTGTGAGGATTCTTGTTCTCATGATTCTTGTGATGATTCTTGTTGTGATGATTCTTGTTGTGATGATTCTTGTTGTGATGATTCTTGTTCTGTTGATTCTTGTTATGATGATTCTTGTTGTGATGATTCTTGTTCTCATGATTCTTGTTGTGATGATTCTTGTTGTGATGATTGTTGTTGTGATGATTCTTGTGATGATTCTTGTTGCGATGATTCTTGTTGTGCTGATTCTTGTTGTGATGATTCTTGTTGCGATGATTCTTGTTGTGATGATTCTTGTTGTGATGATTGTTGTTGTGATGATTTTTGTTGTGATGATTCTTGTTGCGATGATTCTTGTTGTGATGATTCTTGTTGTGATGATTCTTGTTGTGATGATTCTTGTTGTGATGATTCTTGTTGTGATGATTCTTGTTGTGATGATTCTTGTTGCGATGATTCTTGTTGTGATGATTCTTGTTGTGATGATTGTTGTTGTGATGATTTTTGTTGTGATGATTCTTGTTGCGATGATTCTTGTTGCGATGATTGTTGTTGTGATGATTCTTGTTGTGATGATTCTTGTTGTGATGAATCTTGTGATGATTCTTGTTGTGAGGATTCTTGTTGTGATGATTGTTGTTGTGATGATTCTTGTTGTGATGATTCTTGTTCTGATAATTCTTGTTGTGATGATTGTTGTTGTGATGATTCTTTTTGTGATGATTCTTGTTGTGATGATTCTTGTGATGATTCTTGTTGTGATGATTCTTGTTGTGATGATTCTTTTTCTGATGATTCTTGTTCTGATGATTCTTGTTGTGATGATTCTTATTGTGATGATTGTTGTTGTGATGATTCTTGTGATGATTCTTGTTGCGATGATTCTTGTTGTGATGATTCTTGTTGTGATGATTCTTGTTGTGATGATTCTTGTTGTGATGATTCTTGTTGTGATGATTGTTGTTGTGATGATTTTTGTTGTGATGATTCTTGTTGCGATGATTCTTGTTGTGATGATTCTTGTTGTGATGATTCTTGTTGTGATGATTCTTGTTGTGATGATTCTTGTTGTGATGATTCTTGTTGTGATGATTCTTGTTGCGATGATTCTTGTTGTGATGATTCTTGTTGTGATGATTGTTGTTGTGATGATTCTTGTTGTGATGATTCTTGTTGCGATGATTATTGTGATGATTCTTGTTGTGAAGATTCTTGTTCTGATGATTCTTGTTGTGATGGTTCTTGTTGTGATGATTCTTGTTGTGATGATTCTTGTTGTGATGATTCTTGTTGCGATGATTCTTGTTGTGTTGATTCTTGTTGTGAAAATTCTTGTTGTGATGATTCTTGTTCTGATGATTCTTGTGATGATTCTTGTTGCGATGATTCTTGTTGTGATGATTCTTGTTGTGATGATACTTGTGATGGTTCTTGTTGTGAGTATTCTTGTTGTGATGATTCTTGTGATATTCTTGTTGCGATGATTCTTGTTGTGATGATTCTTGTTCTGATGATTCTTGTTGTGATGATTCTTGTTGTGATGATTCTTGTTCTGATGATTCTTGTGATGATTCTTGTTGCGATGATTCTTGTTGTGATGATTCTTGTTCTCATGATTCTTGTTGTGATGATTCTTGTTGTGATGATACTTGTTGTGATGTTTCTTGTTCTGATGATTCTTGTTGTGATGATTCTTGTTGTGAGGATTCTTGTTCTCATGATTCTTGTGATGATTCTTGTTGTGATGATTCTTGTTGTGATGGTTCTTGTTGTGATGATTCTTGTTCTGTTGATTCTTGTTATGATGATTCTTGTTGTGATGATTCTTGTTCTCATGATTCTTGTTGTGATGATTCTTGTTGTGATGATTGTTGTTGTGATGATTCTTGTGATGATTCTTGTTGCGATGATTCTTGTTGTGCTGATTCTTGTTGTGATGATTCTTGTTGCGATGATTCTTGTTGTGATGATTCTTGTTGTGATGATTGTTGTTGTGATGATTTTTGTTGTGATGATTCTTGTTGCGATGATTCTTGTTGTGATGATTCTTGTTGTGATGATTCTTGTTGTGATGATTCTTGTTGTGATGATTCTTGTTGTGATGATTCTTGTTGTGATGATTCTTGTTGCGATGATTCTTGTTGTGATGATTCTTGTTGTGATGATTGTTGTTGTGATGATTTTTGTTGTGATGATTCTTGTTGCGATGATTCTTGTTGCGATGATTGTTGTTGTGATGATTCTTGTTGTGATGATTCTTGTTGTGATGAATCTTGTGATGATTCTTGTTGTGAGGATTCTTGTTGTGATGATTGTTGTTGTGATGATTCTTGTTGTGATGATTCTTGTTCTGATAATTCTTGTTGTGATGATTGTTGTTGTGATGATTCTTTTTGTGATGATTCTTGTTGTGATGATTCTTGTGATGATTCTTGTTGTGATGATTCTTGTTGTGATGATTCTTTTTCTGATGATTCTTGTTCTGATGATTCTTGTTGTGATGATTCTTATTGTGATGATTGTTGTTGTGATGATTCTTGTGATGATTCTTGTTGCGATGATTCTTGTTGTGATGATTCTTGTTGTGATGATTCTTGTTGTGATGATTCTTGTTGTGATGATTCTTGTTGTGATGATTGTTGTTGTGATGATTTTTGTTGTGATGATTCTTGTTGCGATGATTCTTGTTGTGATGATTCTTGTTGTGATGATTCTTGTTGTGATGATTCTTGTTGTGATGATTCTTGTTGTGATGATTCTTGTTGTGATGATTCTTGTTGCGATGATTCTTGTTGTGATGATTCTTGTTGTGATGATTGTTGTTGTGATGATTCTTGTTGTGATGATTCTTGTTGCGATGATTATTGTGATGATTCTTGTTGTGAAGATTCTTGTTCTGATGATTCTTGTTGTGATGGTTCTTGTTGTGATGATTCTTGTTGTGATGATTCTTGTTGTGATGATTCTTGTTGCGATGATTCTTGTTGTGTTGATTCTTGTTGTGAAAATTCTTGTTGTGATGATTCTTGTTCTGATGATTCTTGTGATGATTCTTGTTGCGATGATTCTTGTTGTGATGATTCTTGTTGTGATGATACTTGTGATGGTTCTTGTTGTGAGTATTCTTGTTGTGATGATTCTTGTGATATTCTTGTTGCGATGATTCTTGTTGTGATGATTCTTGTTCTGATGATTCTTGTTGTGATGATTCTTGTTGTGATGATTCTTGTTCTGATGATTCTTGTGATGATTCTTGTTGCGATGATTCTTGTTGTGATGATTCTTGTTCTCATGATTCTTGTTGTGATGATTCTTGTTGTGATGATACTTGTTGTGATGTTTCTTGTTCTGATGATTCTTGTTGTGATGATTCTTGTTGTGAGGATTCTTGTTCTCATGATTCTTGTGATGATTCTTGTTGTGATGATTCTTGTTGTGATGGTTCTTGTTGTGATGATTCTTGTTCTGTTGATTCTTGTTATGATGATTCTTGTTGTGATGATTCTTGTTCTCATGATTCTTGTTGTGATGATTCTTGTTGTGATGATTGTTGTTGTGATGATTCTTGTGATGATTCTTGTTGCGATGATTCTTGTTGTGATGATTCTTGTTGTGATGATTCTTGTTGCGATGATTCTTGTGATGATTCTTGTTGTGATGATTGTTGTTGTGATGATTTTTGTTGTGATGATTCTTGTTGCGATGATTCTTGTTGTGATGATTCTTGTTGTGATGATTCTTGTTGTGATGATTCTTGTTGTGATGATTCTTGTTGTGATGATTCTTGTTGTGATGATTCTTGTTGCGATGATTCTTGTTGTGATGATTCTTGTTGTGATGATTGTTGTTGTGATGATTTTTGTTGTGATGATTCTTGTTGCGATGATTCTTGTTGCGATGATTGTTGTTGTGATGATTCTTGTTGTGATGATTCTTGTTGTGATGAATCTTGTGATGATTCTTGTTGTGAGGATTCTTGTTGTGATGATTGTTGTTGTGATGATTCTTGTTGTGATGATTCTTGTTCTGATAATTCTTGTTGTGATGATTGTTGTTGTGATGATTCTTTTTGTGATGATTCTTGTTGTGATGATTCTTGTGATGATTCTTGTTGTGATGATTCTTTTTCTGATGATTCTTGTTCTGATGATTCTTGGTGTGATGATTCTTGTTGTGATGATTCTTGTTGTGATGATTGTTGTGATGATTCTTGTTATGATGATTCTTGTTGTGATGATTCTTGTGATGATTCTAGTTCTGATGATTCTTGTTCTGATGATTCCTGTTCTGATGATTCTTGTGATGATTCTTGTTGTGATGATTCTTGTTGTGATGATTCTTGTTGTGATGATTCTTGTTGTGATGATTCTTGTTGCGATGATTATTGTGATGATTCTTGTTGTGAAGATTCTTGTTCTGATGATTCTTGTTGTGATGGTTCTTGTGATGATTCTTGTTGTGATGATTCTTGTTGTGATGATTCTTGTTGCGATGATTCTTGTTGTGTTGATTCTTGTTGTGAAAATTCTTGTTGTGATGATTCTTGTTCTGATGATTCTTGTGATGATTCTTGTTGCGATGATTCTTGTTGTGATGATTCTTGTTGTGATGATACTTGTGATGGTTCTTGTTGTGAGTATTCTTGTTGTGATGATTCTTGTGATATTCTTGTTGCGATGATTCTTGTTGTGATGATTCTTGTTCTGATGATTCTTGTTGTGATGATTCTTGTTGTGATGATTCTTGTTCTGATGATTCTTGTGATGATTCTTGTTGCGATGATTCTTGTTGTGATGATTCTTGTTCTCATGATTCTTGTTGTGATGATTCTTGTTGTGATGATACTTGTTGTGATGATTCTTGTTCTCATGATTCTTGTTGTGATGATTCTTGTTGTGAGGATTCTTGTTCTCATGATTCTTGTGATGATTCTTGTTGTGATGATTCTTGTTGTGATGATTCTTGTTGTGATGATTCTTGTTCTGTTGATTCTTGTTATGATGATTCTTGTTGTGATGATTCTTGTTCTCATGATTCTTGTTGTGATGATTCTTGTTGTGATGATTGTTGTTGTGATGATTCTTGTGATGATTCTTGTTGCGATGATTCTTGTGATGATTCTTGTGATGATTCTTTTTGTGAAGATTCTTGTGATGATTCTTGTTGTGAAGATTCTTGTTCTGATGATTTTTGTTGTGATGATTCTTGTTGTGATGATTCTTGTGATGATTCTTGTTGTGATGATTCTTGTTGTGATGTTTCTTGTTACGATGATTCTTGTTGTGTTGATTCTTGTTGTGAAGATTCTTGCTGTGATGATTCTTGTCCTGATGATTCTTGTGATGATTCTTGTTGCGAAGATTCTTGTTGTGATGATTCTTGTTGTGATGATTCTTGTTGTGATGATTCTTGTTGTGATGATTCTTGTTCTGATGATTCTTGTGATGATTCTTGTTGCGATGATTCTTGTTGTGATGATTCTTGTTCTGATGATTCTTGTTGTGATGATTCTTGTTGTGATGATTCTTGTTGTGATGATTCTTGTTCTGATGATTCTTGTTGTGATGATTCTTGTTGTGAGGATTCTTGTTGTCATGATTCTTGTGATGATTCTTGTTGTGATGATTCTTGTTGTGATGATTCTTGTTGTCATGATTCTTGTTCTGTTGATTCTTTTTATGATGATTCTTGTTGTGATGATTCTTGTTCTCATGATTCTTGTTGTGATGATTCTTGTTGTGATGATTCTTGTGATGATTCTTGTTGTGATGATTCTTGTGAGTATTCTTGTTGTGATGATTCTTGTTGTGATGATTCTTGTTGTGATGATTCTTGTTGTGATGATTCTTGTTGTGATGATTCTTGTTGTGATGATTCTTGTTCTGATGATTCTTGTGATGATTTTTGTTGTGATGATTCTTGTGATGATTCTTGTTGTGATGATTCTTGTTGTGATGATTCTTGTTGTGATGCTTCTTGTTGTGAAGATTCTTGTTCTGATGATTCTTGTTGTGATGATTCTTGTTGTGATGATTCTTGTTCTGATGATTATTGTTGTGATGATTCTTGTTGTGATGATTCTCGTTGCGATGACTCTTGTTGTGTTGAGTCTTGTTGTGAAGATTCTTGTTGTGATGATTCTTGTTCTGATGATTCTTGTGCTGATTCTTGTTGCGATGATTCTTGTTGTGATGATTCTTGTTGTGATGATTCTTGTTGTGATGATTCTTGTTGTGATGATTATTGTTCTGATGATTCTTGTGATGATTCTTGTTGCGATGATTCTTGTTGTGATGATTCTTGTTCTGATTATTCTTGTTGTGATGATTCTTGTTGTGATGATTCTTGTTCTGATGATTCTTGTGATGATTCTTGTTGTGATGATTCTTGTTGTGATGATTCTTGTTGTGATGATTCTTGTGATGATTCTTGTTGTGATGATTCTTGTTGTGATGATTCTTGTTGTGATGATTCTTGTTCTGATGATTCTTTTTGTGATGATTCTTGTGATGATTCTTGTTCTCACGATTCTTGTTGTGATGATTCTTGTGATGATTCTTGTTGTGATGATTCTTGTTGTGATGATTCTTGTGATGATTCTTGTTGTGATGATTCTTGTTGTGATGATTCTTGTTGTGATGATTCATATTGTGATGATTCTTGTTGTGATGATTCTTGTTCTGATGATTCTTGTTCTGATGATTCTTGCTCTGATGATTCTTGTGATGATTCTTGTTGTGATGTTTCTTGTTGTGATGATTCTTGTTGTGATGATTCTTGTTCTGCTGATTCTTATGGTGATGATTCTTGTTCTGATGTTTCTTATGATGATTCTTGTTGTGATGATTCTTGTTGTGATGAATCTTGTTGTGATGATTCTTGTTGTGATGATTCTTGTTGTGATGATTCTTGTTTTGATGATTCTTGTTGTGATGATTCTTGTTCTGATGATTCTTGTTGTACTGATTCTTGTGATGATTCTTGTTGCGATGATTCTTGTTGTGATGATTCTTGTTGTGATGATTCATGTTGTGATGATTCTTGTTGTGATGATTCTTGTTCTGATGATTCTTGTGATGATTCTTGTTGCGATGATTCTTGTTGTGATGATTCTTGTTCTGATGATTTTTGTTGTGATGGTTCTTGTTGTGATGATTCTTGTTATAATGATTCTTGTGATGATTCTTGTTGCGATGATTCTTTTTGTGATGATTCTTGTTCTGATGATTCTTGTTGTGATGATTCTTGTTGTGATGTTTCTTGTTGTGATGATTCTTGTTCTGATGATTCTTGTTGTGATGATTCTTGTTGTGAGGATTCTTGTTGTGATGATTCTTGTGATGATTCTTGTTGCGATGATCCTTGTTGCGATGATTCTTGTTGCGATGATTCTTGTAGCGATGATTCTTGTTGCGATGATTTTTGTTGCGTTGATTCTTGTTGTGATGATTCTTGTTGTGATGATTCTTGTTGTGATGATTCTTGTTGTGAGGATTCTTGTTGTGATGATTCTTGTGATGATTCTTGTTGCGATGATCCTTGTTGCGATGATTCTTGTTCTGATGATTCTTGTGATGATTCTTGTTGCGATGATTCTTGTTGTGATGATTCTTGTTCTCATGATTCTTGTTGTGATGATTCTTGTTGTGATGATACTTGTTGTGATGTTTCTTGTTCTGATGATTCTTGTTGTGATGATTCTTGTTGTGAGGATTCTTGTTCTCATGATTCTTGTGATGATTCTTGTTGTGATGATTCTTGTTGTGATGATTCTTGTTGTGATGATTCTTGTTCTGTTGATTCTTGTTATGATGATTCTTGTTGTGATGATTCTTGTTCTCATGATTCTTGTTGTGATGATTCTTGTTGTGATGATTGTTGTTGTGATGATTCTTGTGATGATTCTTGTTGCGATGATTCTTGTTGTGATGATTCTTGTGATGATTCTTGTTGCGATGATTCTTGTGATGATTCTTGTTGTGATGATTGTTGTTGTGATGATTTTTGTTGTGATGATTCTTGTTGCGATGATTCTTGTTGTGATGATTCTTGTTGTGATGATTCTTGTTGTGATGATTCTTGTTGTGATGATTCTTGTTGTGATGATTCTTGTTGTGATGATTCTTGTTGCGATGATTCTTGTTGTGATGATTCTTGTTGTGATGATTGTTGTTGTGATGATTTTTGTTGTGATGATTCTTGTTGCGATGATTCTTGTTGCGATGATTGTTGTTGTGATGATTCTTGTTGTGATGATTCTTGTTGTGATGAATCTTGTGATGATTCTTGTTGTGAGGATTCTTGTTGTGATGATTGTTGTTGTGATGATTCTTGTTGTGATGATTCTTGTTCTGATAATTCTTGTTGTGATGATTGTTGTTGTGATGATTCTTTTTGTGATGATTCTTGTTGTGATGATTCTTGTGATGATTCTTGTTGTGATGATTCTTTTTCTGATGATTCTTGTTCTGATGATTCTTGGTGTGATGATTCTTGTTGTGATGATTCTTGTTGTGATGATTGTTGTGATGATTCTTGTTATGATGATTCTTGTTGTGATGATTCTTGTGATGATTCTAGTTCTGATGATTCTTGTTCTGATGATTCCTGTTCTGATGATTCTTGTGATGATTCTTGTTGTGATGATTCTTGTTGTGATGATTCTTGTTGTGATGATTCTTGTTGTGATGATTCTTGTTGCGATGATTATTGTGATGATTCTTGTTGTGAAGATTCTTGTTCTGATGATTCTTGTTGTGATGGTTCTTGTGATGATTCTTGTTGTGATGATTCTTGTTGTGATGATTCTTGTTGCGATGATTCTTGTTGTGTTGATTCTTGTTGTGAAAATTCTTGTTGTGATGATTCTTGTTCTGATGATTCTTGTGATGATTCTTGTTGCGATGATTCTTGTTGTGATGATTCTTGTTGTGATGATACTTGTGATGGTTCTTGTTGTGAGTATTCTTGTTGTGATGATTCTTGTGATATTCTTGTTGCGATGATTCTTGTTGTGATGATTCTTGTTCTGATGATTCTTGTTGTGATGATTCTTGTTGTGATGATTCTTGTTCTGATGATTCTTGTGATGATTCTTGTTGCGATGATTCTTGTTGTGATGATTCTTGTTCTCATGATTCTTGTTGTGATGATTCTTGTTGTGATGATACTTGTTGTGATGATTCTTGTTCTCATGATTCTTGTTGTGATGATTCTTGTTGTGAGGATTCATGTTCTCATGATTCTTGTGATGATTCTTGTTGTGATGATTCTTGTTGTGATGATTCTTGTTGTGATGATTCTTGTTCTGTTGATTCTTGTTATGATGATTCTTGTTGTGATGATTCTTGTTCTCATGATTCTTGTTGTGATGATTCTTGTTGTGATGATTGTTGTTGTGATGATTCTTGTGATGATTCTTGTTGCGATGATTCTTGTGATGATTCTTGTGATGATTCTTTTTGTGAAGATTCTTGTGATGATTCTTGTTGTGAAGATTCTTGTTCTGATGATTTTTGTTGTGATGATTCTTGTTGTGATGATTCTTGTGATGATTCTTGTTCTGATGATTCTTGTTGTGATGTTTCTTGTTACGATGATTCTTGTTGTGTTGATTCTTGTTGTGAAGATTCTTGCTGTGATGATTCTTGTCCTGATGATTCTTGTGATGATTCTTGTTGCGAAGATTCTTGTTGTGATGATTCTTGTTGTGATGATTCTTGTTGTGATGATTCTTGTTGTGATGATTCTTGTTCTGATGATTCTTGTGATGATTCTTGTTGCGATGATTCTTGTTGTGATGATTCTTGTTCTGATGATTCTTGTTGTGATGATTCTTGTTGTGATGATTCTTGTTGTGATGATTCTTGTTCTGATGATTCTTGTTGTGATGATTCTTGTTGTGAGGATTCTTGTTGTCATGATTCTTGTGATGATTCTTGTTGTGATGATTCTTGTTGTGATGATTCTTGTTGTCATGATTCTTGTTCTGTTGATTCTTTTTATGATGATTCTTGTTGTGATGATTCTTGTTCTCATGATTCTTGTTGTGATGATTCTTGTTGTGATGATTCTTGTGATGATTCTTGTTGTGATGATTCTTGTGAGTATTCTTGTTGTGATGATTCTTGTTGTGATGATTCTTGTTGTGATGATTCTTGTTGTGATGATTCTTGTTGTGATGATTCTTGTTGTGATGATTCTTGTTGTGATGATTCTTGTTCTGATGATTCTTGTGATGATTTTTGTTGTGATGATTCTTGTGATGATTCTTGTTGTGATGATTCTTGTTGTGATGATTCTTGTTGTGATGCTTCTTGTTGTGAAGATTCTTGTTCTGATGATTCTTGTTGTGATGATTCTTGTTGTGATGATTCTTGTTCTGATGATTATTGTTGTGATGATTCTTGTTGTGATGATTCTCGTTGCGATGACTCTTGTTGTGTTGAGTCTTGTTGTGAAGATTCTTGTTGTGATGATTCTTGTTCTGATGATTCTTGTGCTGATTCTTGTTGCGATGATTCTTGTTGTGATGATTCTTGTTGTGATGATTCTTGTTGTGATGATTCTTGTTGTGATGATTATTGTTCTGATGATTCTTGTGATGATTCTTGTTGCGATGATTCTTGTTGTGATGATTCTTGTTCTGATTATTCTTGTTGTGATGATTCTTGTTGTGATGATTCTTGTTCTGATGATTCTTGTGATGATTCTTGTTGTGATGATTCTTGTTGTGATGATTCTTGTTGTGATGATTCTTGTGATGATTCTTGTTGTGATGATTCTTGTTGTGATGATTCTTGTTGTGATGATTCTTGTTCTGATGATTCTTTTTGTGATGATTCTTGTGATGATTCTTGTTCTCACGATTCTTGTTGTGATGATTCTTGTGATGATTCTTGTTGTGATGATTCTTGTTGTGATGATTCTTGTGATGATTCTTGTTGTGATGATTCTTGTTGTGATGATTCTTGTTGTGATGATTCATATTGTGATGATTCTTGTTGTGATGATTCTTGTTCTGATGATTCTTGTTCTGATGATTCTTGCTCTGATGATTCTTGTGATGATTCTTGTTGTGATGTTTCTTGTTGTGATGATTCTTGTTGTGATGATTCTTGTTCTGCTGATTCTTATGGTGATGATTCTTGTTCTGATGTTTCTTATGATGATTCTTGTTGTGATGATTCTTGTTGTGATGAATCTTGTTGTGATGATTCTTGTTGTGATGATTCTTGTTGTGATGATTCTTGTTTTGATGATTCTTGTTGTGATGATTCTTGTTCTGATGATTCTTGTTGTACTGATTCTTGTGATGATTCTTGTTGCGATGATTCTTGTTGTGATGATTCTTGTTGTGATGATTCATGTTGTGATGATTCTTGTTGTGATGATTCTTGTTCTGATGATTCTTGTGATGATTCTTGTTGCGATGATTCTTGTTGTGATGATTCTTGTTCTGATGATTTTTGTTGTGATGGTTCTTGTTGTGATGATTCTTGTTATAATGATTCTTGTGATGATTCTTGTTGCGATGATTCTTTTTGTGATGATTCTTGTTCTGATGATTCTTGTTGTGATGATTCTTGTTGTGATGTTTCTTGTTGTGATGATTCTTGTTCTGATGATTCTTGTTGTGATGATTCTTGTTGTGAGGATTCTTGTTGTGATGATTCTTGTGATGATTCTTGTTGCGATGATCCTTGTTGCGATGATTCTTGTTGCGATGATTCTTGTAGCGATGATTCTTGTTGCGATGATTTTTGTTGCGTTGATTCTTGTTGTGATGATTCTTGTTGTGATGATTCTTGTTGTGATGATTCTTGTTGTGATGATTCTTGTTGTGAAGATTCTTGTTGTGATGATTCTTGTTGTGATGATTCTTGTTGCGATAATTCTTGTTGTGATGATTCTTGTTGTGATGATTGTTGTTGTGATGATTTTTGTTGTGATGATTCTTGTTGCGATGATTCTTGTGATGATTCTTGTTGTGATGATTCTTGTTGTGATGATTCTTGTTGTGATGATTCTTGTTGTGATGATTCTTGTTGTGATGATTCTTGTTGCGATGATTCTTGTTGTGATGATTCTTGTTGTGATGATTGTTGTTGTGATGATTTTTGTTGTGATGATTCTTGTTGCGATGATTCTTGTTGCGATGATTGTTGTTGTGATGATTCTTGTTGTGATGATTCTTGTGATGAATCTTGTGATGATTCTTGTTGTGAGGATTCTTGTTGTGATGATTGTTGTTGTGATGATTCTTGTTGTGATGATTCTTGTTCTGATAATTCTTGTTGTGATGATTGTTGTTGTGATGATTCTTTTTGTGATGATTCTTGTTGTGATGATTCTTGTGATGATTCTTGTTGTGATGATTCTTGTTGTGATGATTCTTTTTCTGATGATTCTTGTTGTGATGATTCTTGGTGTGATGATTCTTGTTGTGATGATTCTTGTTGTGATGATTCTTGTGATGATTCTTGTTATGATGATTCTTGTTGTGATGATTCTTGTGATGATTCTAGTTCTGATGATTCTTGTTCTGATGATTCCTGTTCTGATGATTCTTGTGATGATTCTTGTTGTGATGATTCTTGTTGTGATGATTCTTGTTGTGATGATTCTTGTTGTGATGATTCTTGTTGCGATGATTATTGTGATGATTCTTGTTGTGAAGGTTCTTGTTCTGATGATTCTTGTTGTGATGATTCTTGTTGTGATGATTCTTGTTGTGATGATTCTTGTTGTGATGATTCTTGTTGCGATGATTCTTGTTGTGTTGATTCTTGTTGTGAAAATTCTTGTTGTGATGATTCTTGTTCTGATGATTCTTGTGATGATTCTTGTTGTGATGATTCTTGTTGTGATGATTCTTGTTGTGATGATTCTTGTTGTGATGGTTCTTGTTGTGAGTATTCTTGTTGTGATGATTCTTGTGATATTCTTGTTGCGATGATTCTTGTTGTGATGATTCTTGTTCTGATGATTCTTGTTGTGATGATTCTTGTTGTGATGATTCTTGTTCTGATGATTCTTGTGATGATTCTTGTTGCGATGATTCTTGTTGTGATGATTCTTGTTCTCATGATTCTTGTTGTGATGATTCTTGTTGTGATGATACTTGTTGTGATGATTCTTGTTCTGATGATTCTTGTTGTGATGATTCTTGTTGTGAGGATTCTTGTTCTCATGATTCTTGTGATGATTCTTGTTGTGGTGATTCTTGTTGTGATGATTCTTGTTGTGATGATTCTTGTTCTGTTGATTCTTGTTATGATGATTCTTGTTGTGATGATTCTTGTTGTGATGATTGTTGTTGTGATGATTCTTGTGATGATTCTTGTTGCGATGATTCTTGTGATGATTCTTGTGATGATTCTTGTTGTGAAGATTCTTGTGATGATTCTTGTTGTGAAGATTCTTGTTCTGATGATTTTTGTTGTGATGATTCTTGTTGTGATGATTCTTGTGATGATTCTTGTTGTGATGATTCTTGTTGTGATGTTTCTTGTTACGATGATTCTTGTTGTGTTGATTCTTGTTGTGAAGATTCTTGCTGTGATGATTCTTGTCCTGATGATTCTTGTGATGATTCTTGTTGCGAAGATTCTTGTTGTGATGATTCTTGTTGTGATGATTCTTGTTGTGATGATTCTTGTTGTGATGATTCTTGTTCTGATGATTCTTGTGATGATTCTTGTTGCGATGATTCTTGTTGTGATGATTCTTGTTCTGATGATTTTTGTTGTGATGATTCTTATTGTGATGATTCTTGTTCTGATGAGCCTTGTGATGATTCTTGTTGCGATGATTCTTGTTGTGATGATTCTTGTTCTGATGATTCTTGTTGTGATGATTGTTGTTGTGATGATTCTTGTTGTGATGTTTCTTGTTCTGATGATTCTTGTTGTGATGATTCTTGTTGTGAGGATTCTTGTTGTCATGATTCTTGTGATGATTCTTGTTGTGATGATTCTTGTTGTGATGATTCTTGTTGTCATTATTCTTGTTCTGTTGATTCTTGTTATGATGATTCTTGTTGTGATGATTCTTGTTCTCATGATTCTTGTTGTGATGATTCTTGTTGTGATGATTCTTGTGATGATTCTTGTTGTGATGATTCTTGTGAGTATTCTTGTTGTGATGATTCTTGTTGTGATGATTCTTGTTGTGATGATTCTTGTTGTGATGATTCTTGTTGTGATGATTCTTGTTGTGATGATTCTTGTTCTGATGATTCTTGTGATGATTTTTGTTGTGATGACTCTTGTGATGATTCTTGTTGTGATGATTCTTGTTGTGATGATTCTTGTTGTGATGATTCTTGTTGTGAAGATTCTTGTTCTGATGTTTCTTGTTGTGATGATTCTTGTTGTGATGATTCTTGTTCTGATGATTATTGTTGTGATGATTCTTGTTGTGATGATTCTCGTTGCGATGACTCTTGTTGTGTTGATTCTTGTTGTGAAGATACTTGTTGTGATGATTCTTGTTCTGATGATTCTTGTGCTGATTCTTGTTGCGATGATTCTTGTTGTGATGATTCTTGTTGTGATGATTCTTGTTGTGATGATTCTTGTTGTGATGATTATTGTTCTGATGATTCTTGTGATGATTCTTGTTGCGATGATTCTTGTTGTGATGATTCTTGTTCTGATTATTCTTGTTGTGATGATTCTTGTTGTGATGATTCTTGTTCTGATGATTCTTGTGATGATTCTTGTTGCAATGATTCTTGTTGTGATGATTCTTGTTGTGATGATTCTTGTTGTGATGATTCTTGTTGTGATGATTCTTGTTCTGATGATTCTTGTTGTGATGATTCTTGTTGTGATGATTCTTGTTCTCATGATTCTTGTGATGATTCTTGTTGTGATGATTCTTGTTGTGATGATTCTTGTTGTGATGATTCTTGTTCTGATGATTCTTTTTGTGATGATTCTTGTGATGATTCTTGTTCTCACGATTCTTGTTGTGATGATTCTTGTGATGATTCTTGTTGTGATGGTTCTTGTTGTGATGATTCTTGTGATGATTCTTGTTGTGATGATTCTTGTTGTGATGATTCTTGTTGTGATGATTCATATTGTGATGATTCTTGTTGTGATGATTCTTGTTCTGATGATTCTTGTTCTGATGATTCTTGTTCTGATGATTCTTGTGATGATTCTTGTTGTGATGTTTCTTGTTGTGATGATTCTTGTTGTGATGATTCTTGTTCTGCTGATTCTTGTGGTGATGATTCTTGTTCTGATGTTTCTTGTGATGATTCTTGTTGTGATGATTCTTGTTGTGATGAATCTTGTTGTGATGATTCTTGTTGTGATGATTCTTGTTGTGATGATTCTTGTTGTGATGATTCTTGTTGTGATGATTCTTGTTCTGATGATTCTTGTTGTGCTGATTCTTGTGATGATTCTTGTTCTAATGATTCTTGTTGTGATGATTCTTGTGATGATTCTTGTTGCGATGATTCTTGTTGTGATAATTCTTGTTGTGAAGATTCTTGTTGTGATGATTATTCTTGTGATGATTCTTGTTCTGATGTTTCTTGTGATGATTCTTGTTGTGATGATTCTTGTTGTGATGATTCTTGTTGTGATGATTCTTGTTGTGATGATTCTTGTTCTGATGATTCTTGTGATGATTCTTGTTGCGATGATTCTTGTTGTGCTGATCCTTATTCTGATGATTCTTGTTGTGATGATTCTTGTTGTGATGATTCTTGTTCTGATTATTCTTGTGATGATTCTTGTTGCGATGTTTCTTGTTGTGATGATTCTTGTTGTGATGATTCTTGTTCTGATGATTCTTGTTGTGATGATTCTTGTTGTGATGATTCTTGTTCTGATGATTATTGTTGTGATGATTCATGTTGTGATGATTCTCGTTGCGATGATTCTTGTTGTGTTGATTCTTGTTGTGAAGATTCTTGTTGTGATGATTCTTGTTCTGATGATTCTTGTATTGATTCTTGTTGCGATGATTCTTGTTGTGATGATTCTTGTTGTGATGATTCTTGTTGTGATGATTCTTGTTCTGATTATTCTTGTTGTGATGATTCTTGTTGTGATGATTCTTGTTCTGATGATTCTTGTGATGATTCTTGTTGCAATGATTCTTGTTGTGATGAATCTTGTTCTGATGATTCTTGTTCTGATGATTCTTGTTGTGATGATTCTTGTTGTGATGATTCTTGTTGTGATGATTCTTGTTGTGATGATTCTTGTTCTGATGATTATTGTTGTGATGATTCTTGTTGTGATGATTCTCGTTGCGATGACTCTTGTTGTGTTGATTCTTGTTGTGAAGATTCTTGTTGTGATGATTCTTGTTCTGATGATTCTTGTGCTGATTCTTGTTGCGATGATTCTTGTTGTGATGATTCTTGTTGTGATGATTCTTGTTGTGATGATTCTTGTTGTGATGATTATTGTTCTGATGATTCTTGTGATGATTCTTGTTGCGATGATTCTTGTTGTGATGATTCTTGTTCTGATTATTCTTGTTGTGATGATTCTTGTTGTGATGATTCTTGTTCTGATGATTGTTGTGATGATTCTTGTTGCAATGATTCTTGTTGTGATGATTCTTGTTGTGATGATTCTTGTTGTGATGATTCTTGTTGTGATGATTCTTGTTCTGATGATTCTTGTTGTGATGATTCTTGTTGTGATGATTCTTGTTCTCATGATTCTTGTGATGATTCTTGTTGTGATGATTCTTGTTGTGATGATTCTTGTTGTGATGATTCTTGTTCTGATGATTCTTTTTGTGATGATTCTTGTGATGATTCTTGTTCTCACGATTCTTGTTGTGATGATTCTTGTGATGATTCTTGTTGTGATGTTTCTTGTTGTGATGATTCTTGTGATGATTCTTGTTGTGATGATTCTTGTTGTGATGATTCTTGTTGTGATGATTCATATTGTGATGATTCTTGTTCTGATGATTCTTGTTCTGATGATTCTTGTTCTGATGATTCTTGTGATGATTCTTGTTGTGATGTTTCTTGTTGTGATGATTCTTGTTGTGATGATTCTTGTTCTGCTGATTCTTGTGGTGATGATTCTTGTTCTGATGTTTCTTGTGATGATTCTTGTTGTGATGATTCTTGTTGTGATGAATCTTGTTGTAATGATTCTTGTTGTGATGATTCTTGTTGTGATGATTCTTGTTGTGATGATTCTTGTTCTGATGATTCTTGTTCTGATGATTCTTGTGCTGATTCTTGTGATGATTCTTGTTCTGATGATTCTTGTTGTGATGATTCTTGTGATGATTCTTGTTGCGATGATTCTTGTTGTGATAATTCTTGTTGTGAAGATTCTTGTTGTGATGATTCTTCTTGTGATGATTCTTGTTCTGATGTTTCTTGTGATGATTCTTGTTGTGATGATTCTTGTTGTGATGATTCTTGTTGTGATGATTCTTGTTGTGATGATTCTTGTTCTGATGATTCTTGTGATGATTCTTGTTGCGATGATTCTTGTTGTGATGATCCTTATTCTGATGATTCTTGTTGTGATGATTCTTGTGATGATTCTTGTTCTGATTATTCTTGTGATGTTTCTTGTTGCGATGTTTCTTGTTGTGATGATTCTTGTTGTGATGATTCTTGTTCTGATGATTCTTGTTGTGATGATTCTTGTTGTGATGATTCTTGTTCTGATGATTCTTGTGATGATTCTTGTTGCAATGATTCTTGTTGTGATGATTCTTGTTGTGATGATTCTTGTTGTGATGATTCTTGTTGTGATGATTCTTGTTCTGATGATTCTTGTTGTGATGATTCTTGTTGTGATGATTCTTGTTCTCATGATTCTTGTGATGATTCTTGTTGTGATGATTCTTGTTGTGATGATTCTTGTTGTGATGATTCTTGTTCTGATGATTCTTTTTGTGATGATTCTTGTGATGATTCTTGTTCTCACGATTCTTGTTGTGATGATTCTTGTGATGATTCTTGTTGTGATGGTTCTTGTTGTGATGATTCTTGTGATGATTCTTGTTGTGATGATTCTTGTTGTGATGATTCTTGTTGTGATGATTCATATTGTGATGATTCTTGTTGTGATGATTCTTGTTCTGATGATTCTTGTTCTGATGATTCTTGTTCTGATGATTCTTGTGATGATTCTTGTTGTGATGTTTCTTGTTGTGATGATTCTTGTTGTGATGATTCTTGTTCTGCTGATTCTTGTGGTGATGATTCTTGTTCTGATGTTTCTTGTGATGATTCTTGTTGTGATGATTCTTGTTGTGATGAATCTTGTTGTGATGATTCTTGTTGTGATGATTCTTGTTGTGATGATTCTTGTTGTGATGATTCTTGTTGTGATGATTCTTATTCTGATGATTCTTGTGCTGATTCTTGTGATGATTCTTGTTCTAATGATTCTTGTGATGATTCTTGTGATGATTCTTGTTGCGATGATTCTTGTTGTGATAATTCTTGTTGTGAAGATTCTTGTTGTGATGATTATTCTTGTGATGATTCTTGTTCTGATGTTTCTTGTGATGATTCTTGTTGTGATGATTCTTGTTGTGATGATTCTTGTTGTGATGATTCTTGTTGTGATGATTCTTGTGCTGATGATTCTTGTGATGATTCTTGTTGCGATGATTCTTGTTGTGCTGATCCTTATTCTGATGATTCTTGTTGTGATGATTCTTGTTGTGATGATTCTTGTTCTGATTATTCTTGTGATGATTCTTGTTGCGATGTTTCTTGTTGTGATGATTCTTGTTGTGATGATTCTTGTTCTAATGATTCTTGTTGTGATGATTCTTGTTGTGATGATTCTTGTTCTGATGATTATTGTTGTGATGATTCATGTTGTGATGATTCTCGTTGCGATGATTCTTGTTGTGTTGATTCTTGTTGTGAAGATTCTTGTTGTGATGATTCTTGTTCTGATGATTCTTGTATTGATTCTTGTTGCGATGATTCTTGTTGTGATGATTCTTGTTGTGATGATTCTTGTTGTGATGATTCTTGTTCTGATTATTCTTGTTGTGATGATTCTTGTTGTGATGATTCTTGTTCTGATGATTCTTGTGATGATTCTTGTTGCAATGATTCTTGTTGTGATGAATCTTGTTCTGATGATTCTTGTTCTGATGATTCTTGTTGTGATGATTCTTGTTGTGATGATTCTTGTTGTGATGATTCTTGTTGTGATGATTCTTGTTCTGATGATTATTGTTGTGATGATTCTTGTTGTGATGATTCTCGTTGCGATGACTCTTGTTGTGTTGATTCTTGTTGTGAAGATTCTTGTTGTGATGATTCTTGTTCTGATGATTCTTGTGCTGATTCTTGTTGCGATGATTCTTGTTGTGATGATTCTTGTTGTGATGATTCTTGTTGTGATGATTCTTGTTGTGATGATTATTGTTCTGATGATTCTTGTGATGATTCTTGTTGCGATGATTCTTGTTGTGATGATTCTTGTTCTGATTATTCTTGTTGTGATGATTCTTGTTGTGATGATTCTTGTTCTGATGATTGTTGTGATGATTCTTGTTGCAATGATTCTTGTTGTGATGATTCTTGTTGTGATGGTTCTTGTTGTGATGATTCTTGTGATGATTCTTGTTGTGATGATTCTTGTTGTGATGATTCTTGTTGTGATGATTCATATTGTGATGATTCTTGTTGTGATGATTCTTGTTCTGATGATTCTTGTTCTGATGATTCTTGTTCTGATGATTCTTGTGATGATTCTTGTTGTGATGTTTCTTGTTGTGATGATTCTTGTTGTGATGATTCTTGTTCTGCTGATTCTTGTGGTGATGATTCTTGTTCTGATGTTTCTTGTGATGATTCTTGTTGTGATGATTCTTGTTGTGATGAATCTTGTTGTGATGATTCTTGTTGTGATGATTCTTGTTGTGATGATTCTTGTTGTGATGATTCTTGTTGTGATGATTCTTATTCTGATGATTCTTGTGCTGATTCTTGTGATGATTCTTGTTCTAATGATTCTTGTGATGATTCTTGTGATGATTCTTGTTGCGATGATTCTTGTTGTGATAATTCTTGTTGTGAAGATTCTTGTTGTGATGATTATTCTTGTGATGATTCTTGTTCTGATGTTTCTTGTGATGATTCTTGTTGTGATGATTCTTGTTGTGATGATTCTTGTTGTGATGATTCTTGTTGTGATGATTCTTGTGCTGATGATTCTTGTGATGATTCTTGTTGCGATGATTCTTGTTGTGCTGATCCTTATTCTGATGATTCTTGTTGTGATGATTCTTGTTGTGATGATTCTTGTTCTGATTATTCTTGTGATGATTCTTGTTGCGATGTTTCTTGTTGTGATGATTCTTGTTGTGATGATTCTTGTTCTAATGATTCTTGTTGTGATGATTCTTGTTGTGATGATTCTTGTTCTGATGATTATTGTTGTGATGATTCATGTTGTGATGATTCTCGTTGCGATGATTCTTGTTGTGTTGATTCTTGTTGTGAAGATTCTTGTTGTGATGATTCTTGTTCTGATGATTCTTGTATTGATTCTTGTTGCGATGATTCTTGTTGTGATGATTCTTGTTGTGATGATTCTTGTTGTGATGATTCTTGTTCTGATTATTCTTGTTGTGATGATTCTTGTTGTGATGATTCTTGTTCTGATGATTCTTGTGATGATTCTTGTTGCAATGATTCTTGTTGTGATGAATCTTGTTCTGATGATTCTTGTTCTGATGATTCTTGTTGTGATGATTCTTGTTGTGATGATTCTTGTTGTGATGATTCTTGTTGTGATGATTCTTGTTCTGATGATTATTGTTGTGATGATTCTTGTTGTGATGATTCTCGTTGCGATGACTCTTGTTGTGTTGATTCTTGTTGTGAAGATTCTTGTTGTGATGATTCTTGTTCTGATGATTCTTGTGCTGATTCTTGTTGCGATGATTCTTGTTGTGATGATTCTTGTTGTGATGATTCTTGTTGTGATGATTCTTGTTGTGATGATTATTGTTCTGATGATTCTTGTGATGATTCTTGTTGCGATGATTCTTGTTGTGATGATTCTTGTTCTGATTATTCTTGTTGTGATGATTCTTGTTGTGATGATTCTTGTTCTGATGATTGTTGTGATGATTCTTGTTGCAATGATTCTTGTTGTGATGATTCTTGTTGTGATGATTCTTGTTGTGATGATTCTTGTTGTGATGATTCTTGTTCTGATGATTCTTGTTGTGATGATTCTTGTTGTGATGATTCTTGTTCTCATGATTCTTGTGATGATTCTTGTTGTGATGATTCTTGTTGTGATGATTCTTGTTGTGATGATTCTTGTTGTGATGATTCTTGTTCTGATGATTCTTTTTGTGATGATTCTTGTGATGATTCTTGTTCTCACGATTCTTGTTGTGATGATTCTTGTGATGATTCTTGTTGTGATGTTTCTTGTTGTGATGATTCTTGTGATGATTCTTGTTGTGATGATTCTTGTTGTGATGATTCTTGTTGTGATGATTCATATTGTGATGATTCTTGTTGTGATGATTCTTGTTCTGATGATTCTTGTTCTGATGATTCTTGTTCTGATGATTCTTGTGATGATTCTTGTTGTGATGTTTCTTGTTGTGATGATTCTTGTTGTGATGATTCTTGTTCTGCTGATTCTTGTGGTGATGATTCTTGTTCTGATGTTTCTTGTGATGATTCTTGTTGTGATGATTCTTGTTGTGATGAATCTTGTTGTAATGATTCTTGTTGTGATGATTCTTGTTGTGATGATTCTTGTTGTGATGATTCTTGTTGTGATGATTCTTGTTCTGATGATTCTTGTGCTGATTCTTGTGATGATTCTTGTTCTGATGATTCTTGTTGTGATGATTCTTGTGATGATTCTTGTTGCGATGATTCTTGTTGTGATAATTCTTGTTGTGAAGATTCTTGTTGTGATGATTCTTGTGATGATTCTTGTTCTGATGTTTCTTGTGATGATTCTTGTTGTGATGATTCTTGTTGTGATGATTCTTGTTGTGATGATTCTTGTTGTGATGATTCTTGTTCTGATGATTCTTGTGATGATTCTTGTTGCGATGATTCTTGTTGTGATGATCCTTATTCTGATGATTCTTGTTGTGATGATTCTTGTGATGATTCTTGTTCTGATTA
The DNA here is from genome assembly GCF_052327205.1 of Somniosus microcephalus. Taxonomy (NCBI): domain Eukaryota; kingdom Metazoa; phylum Chordata; class Chondrichthyes; order Squaliformes; family Somniosidae; genus Somniosus; species Somniosus microcephalus. Next base: position 330,833,206 of record NC_140987.1, on the reverse strand, counting down.
TTCTTGTGATGTTTCTTGTTGCGATGTTTCTTGTTGTGATGATTCTTGTTGTGATGATTCTTGTTCTGATGATTCTTGTTGTGATGATTCTTGTTGTGATGATTCTTGTTCTGATGATTATTGTTGTGATGATTCTTGTTGTGATGATTCTCGTTGCGATGATTCTTGTTGTGTTGATTCTTGTTGTGAAGATTCTTGTTGTGATGATTCTTGTTCTGATGATTCTTGTATTGATTCTTGTTGCGATGATTCTTGTTGTGATGCTTCTTGTTGTGATGATTCTTGTTCTGATTATTCTTGTTGTGATGATTCTTGTTGTGATGATTCTTGTTCTGATGATTCTTGTGATGATTCTTGTTGCAATGATTCTTGTTGTGATGAATCTTGTTCTGATGATTCTTGTTCTGATGATTCTTGTTGTGATGATTCTTGTTGTGATGATTCTTGTTCTGATGATTCTTGTGATGATTCTTGTTGTGATGATTCTTGTTCTCATGATTCTTGTTGTGATGATTCTTGTTGTGATGTTTCTTGTTGTGATGATTCTTGTTGTGATGATTCTTGTTCTGATGATTCTTGTTGTGATGGTTCTTGTTGTGATGATTCTTGTTCTCATGATTCTTGTTGTGATGATTCTTTTTCTGATGATTCTTGTTGTGATGATTCTTGTTGTGATGATTCTTGTGATGATTCTTGTTGTGATGATTCTTGTTGTGATGATTCTTGTTGTGATGATTCATATTGTGATGATTCTTGTTGTGATGATTCTTGTTCTGATGATTCTTGTCCTGATGATTCTTGTTCTGATGATTCTTGTGATGATTCTTGTTGTGATGTTTCTTGTTGTGATGATTCTTGTTGTGATGATTCTTGTGCTGATTCTTGTGGTGATGATTCTTGTTCTGATGTTTCTTGTGATGATTCTTGTTGTGATGATTCTTGTTGTGATGAATCTTGTTGTGATGATTCTTGTTGTGATGATTCTTTTTGTGATGATTCTTGTTGTGATGATTCTTGTTGTGATGATTCTTGTTGTGATGGTTCTTGTTCTGATGATTCTTGTGATGATTCTTGTTGCGATGTTTCTTGTTGTGATGACTCTTGTTGTGATGATTCTTGTTCTGATGATTCTTGTTGTGATGATTCTTGTTGTGATGATTCTTGTTCTGATGATTCTTGTTGTGATGATTCTTGTTGTGATGATTCTTGTTCTGATGATTCTTGTTCTGATGATCCTTTTTCCGATGATTCTTGTTGTGATGATTCTTGTTGTGAAGATTCTTGTTGTGATGATTCTTGTTGTGATGATTCTTGTTCTGATGATTCTTGTTGTGATGATTCTTGTAGTAATGATTCTTGTGATGATTCTGGTTGTGATGATTCTTGTTGTGATGATTCTTGTTGTGATGATTCTTGTTGTGATGATTCTTGTTGTGATGATTCTTGTTCTGATGATTCTTTTGATGATTCTTGTTGTGTTGATTCTTGTTGTGATGATTCTTGTTGTGATGATTCTTGTTGCGATGATACTTGTTCTGATGATTCTTGTGATGATTCTTGTTGCGATGATTCTTGTTGCGATGATTCTTGCTGCAATGATTCTTATTGCGATGATTCTTGTTGCGATGATTCTTGCTGTGATGATTCTTGTTGTGATGATTCTTGTTGTGATGATTCTTGTTGTGATGATTCTTGTGATGATTCGTGTTGCGATGATTCTTGTTGTGATGATTCTTGTTGTGATGATTCTTGTTCTGATGATTCTTGTTGTGATGATTCTTGTTGTGATGATTCTTGTTGCGATGATTCTTGTTGCGATGATACTTGTTCTGATGATTCTTGTGATGATTCTTGTTGCAATGATTCTTGTTGCGATGATTCTTGCTGCGATGATTCTTATTGCGATGGTTCTTGTTGCGATGATTCTTGCTGTGATGATTCTTGTTGTGATGATTCTTGTTGTGATGATTATTGTTGTGATGATTCTTGTTGTGATGATTGTTGTTGTGATGATTGTTGTTGTGATGATTCTTGTTGTGATGATTCTTATTGTGATGATTCTTGTTGTGATGATTCTTGTTGTGATGATTCTTGTTGTGATGATTCTTGTTGTGATGATTCTTCTGATTCTTGTTCTGATGATTCTTGTTGTGATGATTCTTGTTGTGGTGATTCTTGTTGTGATGATTCTTGTTGTGATGATTCTTGTTGTGATGATTCTTGTGATGATTCTTGTTGTGATGATTCTTGTTGTGATGATTCTTGTTGTGATGATTCTTGTTGCGATGATTCTTGTTGTGATGATTCTTGTTGTGATGATTGTTGTTGTGATGATTCTTGTTGTGATGATTCTTGTTGCGATGATTCTTGTTGCGATGATTGTTGTTGTGATGATTCTTGTTGTGATGATTCTTATTGTGATGAATCTTGTTGTGATGATTCTTGTTGTGAGGATTCTTGTTGTGATGATTGTTGTTGTGATGATTCTTGTTCTGATGATTCTTGTTCTGATAATTCTTGTTGTGATGATTGTTGTTGTGTTGATTCTTTTTGTGATGATTCTTGTTGTGATGATTCTTGTTGTGATGATTCTTGTTGTGATGATTCTTGTTGTGATGATTCTTTTTCTGATGATTCTTGTTGTGATGATTCTTGGTGTGATGATTCTTGTTGTGATGATTCTTGTTGTGATGATTCTTGTGATGATTCTTGTTATGATGATTCTTGTTGTGATGATTCTTGTTGTGATGATTCTAGTTCTGATGATTCTTGTTCTGATGATTCTTGTTCTGATGATTCTTGTGATGATTCTTGTTGTGATGATTCTTGTTGTGATGATTCTTGTTCTGATGATTCTTGTATTGATTCTTGTTGCGATGATTCTTGTTGTGATGCTTCTTGTTGTGATGATTCTTGTTGTGATGATTCTTGTTCTGATTATTCTTGTTGTGATGATTCTTGTTGTGATGATTCTTGTTCTGATGATTCTTGTGATGATTCTTGTTGCAATGATTCTTGTTGTGATGAATCTTGTTCTGATGATTCTTGTTCTGATGATTCTTGTTGTGATGATTCTTGTTGTGATGATTCTTGTTCTGATGATTCTTGTGATGATTCTTGTTGTGATGATTCTTGTTCTCATGATTCTTGTTGTGATGATTCTTGTTGTGATGTTTCTTGTTGTGATGATTCTTGTTGTGATGATTCTTGTTCTGATGATTCTTGTTGTGATGGTTCTTGTTGTGATGATTCTTGTTCTCATGATTCTTGTTGTGATGATTCTTTTTCTGATGATTCTTGTTGTGATGATTCTTGTTGTGATGATTCTTGTGATGATTCTTGTTGTGATGATTCTTGTTGTGATGATTCTTGTTGTGATGATTCATATTGTGATGATTCTTGTTGTGATGATTCTTGTTCTGATGATTCTTGTCCTGATGATTCTTGTTCTGATGATTCTTGTGATGATTCTTGTTGTGATGTTTCTTGTTGTGATGATTCTTGTTGTGATGATTCTTGTGCTGATTCTTGTGGTGATGATTCTTGTTCTGATGTTTCTTGTGATGATTCTTGTTGTGATGATTCTTGTTGTGATGAATCTTGTTGTGATGATTCTTGTTGTGATGATTCTTTTTGTGATGATTCTTGTTGTGATGATTCTTGTTGTGATGATTCTTGTTGTGATGGTTCTTGTTCTGATGATTCTTGTGATGATTCTTGTTGCGATGTTTCTTGTTGTGATGACTCTTGTGATGATTCTTGTTCTGATGATTCTTGTTGTGATGATTCTTGTTGTGATGATTCTTGTTCTGATGATTCTTGTTGTGATGATTCTTGTTGTGATGATTCTTGTTCTGATGATTCTTGTTCTGATGATTCTTTTTCCGATGATTCTTGTTGTGATGATTCTTGTTGTGAAGATTCTTGTTGTGATGATTCTTGTTGTGATGATTCTTGTTCTGATGATTCTTGTTGTGATGATTCTTGTAGTAATGATTCTTGTGATGATTCTGGTTGTGATGATTCTTGTTGTGATGATTCTTGTTGTGATGATTCTTGTTGTGATGATTCTTGTTGTGATGATTCTTGTTCTGATGATTCTTTTGATGATTCTTGTTGTGTTGATTCTTGTTGTGATGATTCTTGTTGTGATGATTCTTGTTGCGATGATACTTGTTCTGATGATTCTTGTGATGATTCTTGTTGCGATGATTCTTGTTGCGATGATTCTTGCTGCAATGATTCTTATTGCGATGATTCTTGTTGCGATGATTCTTGCTGTGATGATTCTTGTTGTGATGATTCTTGTTGTGATGATTCTTGTTGTGATGATTCTTGTGATGATTCGTGTTGCGATGATTCTTGTTGTGATGATTCTTGTTGTGATGATTCTTGTTCTGATGATTCTTGTTGTGATGATTCTTGTTGTGATGATTCTTGTTGCGATGATTCTTGTTGCGATGATACTTGTTCTGATGATTCTTGTGATGATTCTTGTTGCAATGATTCTTGTTGCGATGATTCTTGCTGCGATGATTCTTATTGCGATGGTTCTTGTTGCGATGATTCTTGCTGTGATGATTCTTGTTGTGATGATTCTTGTTGTGATGATTATTGTTGTGATGATTCTTGTTGTGATGATTGTTGTTGTGATGATTGTTGTTGTGATGATTCTTGTTGTGATGATTCTTATTGTGATGATTCTTGTTGTGATGATTCTTGTTGTGATGATTCTTGTTGTGATGATTCTTGTTGTGATGATTCTTCTGATTCTTGTTCTGATGATTCTTGTTGTGATGATTCTTGTTGTGGTGATTCTTGTTGTGATGATTCTTGTTGTGATGATTCTTGTTGTGATGATTCTTGTGATGATTCTTGTTGTGATGATTCTTGTTGTGATGATTCTTGTTGTGATGATTCTTGTTGCGATGATTCTTGTTGTGATGATTCTTGTTGTGATGATTTTTGTTGTGATGATTCTTGTTGTGATGATTCTTGTTGCGATGATTCTTGTTGCGATGATTGTTGTTGTGATGATTCTTGTTGTGATGATTCTTATTGTGATGAATCTTGTTGTGATGATTCTTGTTGTGAGGATTCTTGTGATGATTGTTGTTGTGATGATTCTTGTTCTGATGATTCTTGTTCTGATAATTCTTGTTGTGATGATTGTTGTTGTGTTGATTCTTTTTGTGATGATTCTTGTTGTGATGATTCTTGTTGTGATGATTCTTGTTGTGATGATTCTTGTTGTGATGATTCTTTTTCTGATGATTCTTGTTGTGATGATTCTTGGTGTGATGATTCTTGTTGTGATGATTCTTGTTGTGATGATTCTTGTGATGATTCTTGTTATGATGATTCTTGTTGTGATGATTCTTGTTGTGATGATTCTAGTTCTGATGATTCTTGTTCTGATGATTCTTGTTCTGATGATTCTTGTGATGATTCTTGTTGTGATGATTCTTGTTGTGATGATTCTTGTTGTGATGATTCTTGTTGCGATGATTCTTGTGATGATTCTTGTTGTGAAGATTCTTCTGATGATTCTTGTTGTGATGATTCTTGTTGTGATGATTCTTGTTGTGATGATTCTTGTTGTGATGATTCTTGTTGCGATGATTCTTGTTGTGTTGATTCTTGTTGTGAAGATTCTTGTTGTGATGATTCTTGTTCTGATGATTCTTGTGATGTTTCTTGTTGCGATGATTCTTGTTGTGATGATTCTTGTTGTGATGATTCTTGTGATGATTCTTGTTATGATGATTCTTGTTGTGATGATTCTTGTGATGATTCTTGTTGCGATGATTCTTGTTGTGATGATTCTTGTTCTGATGATTCTTGTTGTGATGATTCTTGTTGTGATGATTCTTGTTCTGATGATTCTTGTGATGATTCTTGTTGCGATGATTCTTGTTGTGATGATTCTTGTTGTGATGATTCTTGTGATGATTCTTGTTGTGATGATTCTTGTTCTGATAATTCTTGTTGTGATGATTGTTGCTGTGATGATTCTTTTTGTGATGATTCTTGTTGTGATGATTCTTGTTGTGATGATTCTTGTTCTGATGATTCTTGTGATGATTCTTGTTGCGATGATTTTTGTTGTGATGATTCTTGTTCTGATGATTCTTGTGATGATTCTTGTTGTGATGATTCTTGTTCTGATGATTCTTGTGATGATTCTTGTTGCGATGATTCTTGTTGTGATGATTCTTGTTGTGATGATTCTTGTGATGATTCTTGTTATGATGATTCTTGTTGTGATGATTCTTGTGATGATTCTTGTTGCGATGATTCTTGTTGTGATGATTCTTGTTCTGATGATTCTTGTTGTGATGATTCTTGTTGTGATGATTCTTGTTCTGATGATTCTTGTGATGATTCTTGTTGCGATGATTCTTGTTGTGATGATTCTTGTTGTGATGATTCTTGTGATGATTCTTGTTGTGATGATTCTTGTTCTGATAATTCTTGTTGTGATGATTGTTGTTGTGATGATTCTTTTTGTGATGATTCTTGTTGTGATGATTCTTGTTGTGATGATTCTTGTTGTGATGATTCTTGTTGTGATGATTCTTTTTCTGATGATTCTTGTTGTGATGATTCTTGGTGTGATGATTCTTGTTGTGATGATTCTTGTTGTGATGATTCTTGTGATGATACTTGTTATGATGATTCTTGTTGTGATGATTCTTGTGATGATTCTAGTTCTGATGATTCTTGTTCTGATGATTCCTGTTCTGATGATTCTTGTGATGATTCTTGTTGTGATGATTCTTGTTGTGATGATTCTTGTGGTGATGATTCTTGTTGTGATGATTCATGTTGCGATGATTATTGTGATGATTCTTGTTGTGAAGATTCTTGTTCTGATGATTCTTGTTGTGATGATTTTTGTTGTGATGATTCTTGTTGTGATGATTCTTGTTGTGATGATTCTTGTTGCGATGATTCTTGTTGTGTTGATTCTTGTTGTGAAAATTCTTGTTGTGATGATTCTTGTTCTGATGATTCTTGTGATGATTCTTGTTGCGATGATTCTTGTTGTGATGATTCTTGTGATGATTCTTGTTGTGATGGTTCTTGTTGTGAGTATTCTTGTTGTGATGATTCTTGTGATGATTCTTGTTGTGATGATTCTTGTTGTGATGATTCTTGTTGTGATGATTCTTGTTGTGATGATTCTTATTGTGATTATTCTTGTTGTGATGATTCTTATTGTGATGATTCTTGTTGTGATGATTCTTGTTGTGATGATTCTTGTTGTGATGATTCTTGTTGTGATGATTCTTCTGATGATTCTTGTTCTGATGATTCTTGTTGTGATGATTCTTGTTGTGATGATTCTTGTTGTGATGATTCTTGTTGTGATGATTCTTGTTGTGATGATTCTTGTGATGATTCTTGTTGTGATGATTCTTGTTGTGATGATTCTTGTTGTGATGATTCTTGTTGCGATGATTCTTGTTGTGATGATTGTTGTTGTGATGATTGTTGTTGTGATGATTCTTGTTGTGATGATTCTTGTTGCGATGATTCTTGTTGCGATGATTGTTGTTGTGATGATTCTTGTTGTGATGATTCTTATTGTGATGAATCTTGTTATGATGATTCTTGTTGTGAGGATTCTTGTTGTGATGGTTGTTGTTGTGATGATTCTTGTTCTGATGATTCTTGTTCTGATAATTCTTGTTTGATGATTGTTGTTGTGTTGATTCTTTTTGTGATGATTCTTGTTGTGATGATTCTTGTTGTGATGATTCTTGTTGTGATGATTCTTGTTGTGATGATTCTTTTTCTGATGATTCTTGTTGTGATGATTCTTGGTGTGATGATTCTTGTTGTGATGATTCTTGTTGTGATGATTCTTGTGATGATTCTTGTTATGATGATTCTTGTTGTGATGATTCTTGTTGTGATGATTCTAGTTCTGATGATTCTTGTTCTGATGATTCTTGTTCTGATGATTCTTGTGATGATTCTTGTTGTGATGATTCTTGTTGTGATGATTCTTGTTGCGATGATTCTTGTGATGATTCTTGTTGTGAAGATTCTTCTGATGATTCTTGTTGTGATGATTCTTGTTGTGATGATTCTTGTTGTGATGATTCTTGTTGTGATGATTCTTGTTGCGATGATTCTTGTTGTGTTGATTCTTGTTGTGAAGATTCTTGTTGTGATGATTCTATTTCTGATGATTCTTGTGATGTTTCTTGTTGCGATGATTCTTGTTATGATGATTCTTGTTGTGATGATTCTTGTGATGATTCTTGTTATGATGATTCTTGTTGTGATGATTCTTGTGATGATTCTTGTTGCGATGATTCTTGTTGTGATGATTCTTGTTCTGATGATTCTTGTTGTGATGATTCTTGTTGTGATGATTCTTGTTCTGATGATTCTTGTGATGATTCTTGTTGCGATGATTCTTGTTGTGATGATTCTTGTTGTGATGATTCTTGTGATGATTCTTGTTGTGATGATTCTTGTTCTGATAATTCTTGTTGTGATGATTGTTGTTGTGATGATTCTTTTTGTGATGATTCTTGTTGTGATGATTCTTGTTGTGATGATTCTTGTTCTGATGATTCTTGTGATGATTCTTGTTGCGATGATTTTTGTTGTGATGATTCTTGTTCTGATGATTCTTGTTGTGATGATTCTTGTTGTGATGATTCTTGTTCTGATGATTCTTGTGATGATTCTTGTTGCGATGATTTTTGTTGTGATGATTCTTGTTGTGATGATTTTTGTGATGATTCTTGTTATGATGATTCTTGTTGTGATGATTCTTGTGATGATTCTTGTTGCGATGATTCTTGTTGTGATGATTCTTGTGATGATTCTTGTTGCGATGATTCTTGTTGTGATGATTCTTGTTGTGATGATTCTTGTGATTATTCTTGTGATGATTCTTGTTCTGATAATTCTTGTTGTGATGATTGTTGTTGTGATGATTCTTTTTGTGATGATTCTTGTTGTGATGATTCTTGTTGTGATGATTCTTGTTGTGATGATTCTTGTTGTGATGATTCTTTTTCTGATGATTCTTGTTGTGATGATTCTTGGTGTGATGATTCTTGTTGTGATGATTCTTGTTGTGATGATTCTTGTGATGATACTTGTTATGATGATTCTTGTTGTGATGATTCTTGTGATGATTCTAGTTCTGATGATTCTTGTTCTGATGATTCTTGTTCTGATGATTCTTGTCCTGATGATTCTTGTTCTGATGATTCTTGTGATGATTCTTGTTGTGATGTTTCTTGTTGTGATGATTCTTGTTGTGATGATTCTTGTGCTGATTCTTGTGGTGATGATTCTTGTTCTGATGTTTCTTGTGATGATTCTTGTTGTGATGATTCTTGTTGTGATGAATCTTGTTGTGATGATTCTTGTTGTGATGATTCTTTTTGTGATGATTCTTGTTGTGATGATTCTTGTTGTGATGATTCTTGTTGTGATGGTTCTTGTTCTGATGATTCTTGTGATGATTCTTGTTGCGATGTTTCTTGTTGTGATGACTCTTGTTGTGATGATTCTTGTTCTGATGATTCTTGTTGTGATGATTCTTGTTGTGATGATTCTTGTTCTGATGATTCTTGTTGTGATGATTCTTGTTGTGATGATTCTTGTTCTGATGATTCTTGTTCTGATGATTCTTTTTCCGATGATTCTTGTTGTGATGATTCTTGTTGTGAAGATTCTTGTTGTGATGATTCTTGTTGTGATGATTCTTGTTCTGATGATTCTTGTTGTGATGATTCTTGTAGTAATGATTCTTGTGATGATTCTGGTTGTGATGATTCTTGTTGTGATGATTCTTGTTGTGATGATTCTTGTTGTGATGATTCTTGTTCTGATGATTCTTGTTCTGATGATTCTTTTGATGATTCTTGTTGTGTTGATTCTTGTTGTGATGATTCTTGTTGTGATGATTCTTGTTGCGATGATACTTGTTCTGATGATTCTTGTGATGATTCTTGTTGCGATGATTCTTGTTGCGATGATTCTTGCTGCAATGATTCTTATTGCGATGATTCTTGTTGCGATGATTCTTGCTGTGATGATTCTTGTTGTGATGATTCTTGTTGTGATGATTCTTGTTGTGATGATTCTTGTGATGATTCGTGTTGCGATGATTCTTGTTGTGATGATTCTTGTTGTGATGATTCTTGTTCTGATGATTCTTGTTGTGATGATTCTTGTTGTGATGATTCTTGTTGCGATGATTCTTGTTGCGATGATACTTGTTCTGATGATTCTTGTGATGATTCTTGTTGCGATGATTCTTGTTGCGATGATTCTTGCTGCGATGATTCTTATTGCGATGGTTCTTGTTGCGATGATTCTTGCTGTGATGATTCTTGTTGTGATGATTCTTGTTGTGATGATTATTGTTGTGATGATTCTTGTTGTGATGATTGTTGTTGTGATGATTCTTGTTGTGATGATTCTTGTTCTGATGATTCTTGTGATGATTCTTGTTGCGATGATTCTTGTTGTGATGATTCTTGTTGTGATGATTCTTGTGATGATTCTTGTTGTGATGATTCTTGTTCTGATAATTCTTGTTGTGATGATTGTTGCTGTGATGATTCTTTTTGTGATGATTCTTGTTGTGATGATTCTTGTTGTGATGATTCTTGTTCTGATGATTCTTGTGATGATTCTTGTTGCGATGATTTTTGTTGTGATGATTCTTGTTCTGATGATTCTTGTGATGATTCTTGTTGTGATGATTCTTGTTCTGATGATTCTTGTGATGATTCTTGTTGCGATGATTCTTGTTGTGATGATTCTTGTTGTGATGATTCTTGTGATGATTCTTGTTATGATGATTCTTGTTGTGATGATTCTTGTGATGATTCTTGTTGCGATGATTCTTGTTGTGATGATTCTTGTTCTGATGATTCTTGTTGTGATGATTCTTGTTGTGATGATTCTTGTTCTGATGATTCTTGTGATGATTCTTGTTGCGATGATTCTTGTTGTGATGATTCTTGTTGTGATGATTCTTGTGATGATTCTTGTTGTGATGATTCTTGTTCTGATAATTCTTGTTGTGATGATTGTTGTTGTGATGATTCTTTTTGTGATGATTCTTGTTGTGATGATTCTTGTTGTGATGATTCTTGTTGTGATGATTCTTGTTGTGATGATTCTTTTTCTGATGATTCTTGTTGTGATGATTCTTGGTGTGATGATTCTTGTTGTGATGATTCTTGTTGTGATGATTCTTGTGATGATACTTGTTATGATGATTCTTGTTGTGATGATTCTTGTGATGATTCTAGTTCTGATGATTCTTGTTCTGATGATTCCTGTTCTGATGATTCTTGTGATGATTCTTGTTGTGATGATTCTTGTTGTGATGATTCTTGTGGTGATGATTCTTGTTGTGATGATTCATGTTGCGATGATTATTGTGATGATTCTTGTTGTGAAGATTCTTCTTCTGATGATTCTTGTTGTGATGATTTTTGTTGTGATGATTCTTGTTGTGATGATTCTTGTTGTGATGATTCTTGTTGCGATGATTCTTGTTGTGTTGATTCTTGTTGTGAAAATTCTTGTTGTGATGATTCTTGTTCTGATGATTCTTGTGATGATTCTTGTTGCGATGATTCTTGTTGTGATGATTCTTGTGATGATTCTTGTTGTGATGGTTCTTGTTGTGAGTATTCTTGTTGTGATGATTCTTGTGATGATTCTTGTTGTGATGATTCTTGTTGTGATGATTCTTGTTGTGATGATTCTTGTTGTGATGATTCTTATTGTGATTATTCTTGTTGTGATGATTCTTATTGTGATGATTCTTGTTGTGATGATTCTTGTTGTGATGATTCTTGTTGTGATGATTCTTGTTGTGATGATTCTTCTGATGATTCTTGTTCTGATGATTCTTGTTGTGATGATTCTTGTTGTGATGATTCTTGTTGTGATGATTCTTGTTGTGATGATTCTTGTTGTGATGATTCTTGTGATGATTCTTGTTGTGATGATTCTTGTTGTGATGATTCTTGTTGTGATGATTCTTGTTGCGATGATTCTTGTTGTGATGATTGTTGTTGTGATGATTGTTGTTGTGATGATTCTTGTTGTGATGATTCTTGTTGCGATGATTCTTGTTGCGATGATTGTTGTTGTGATGATTCTTGTTGTGATGATTCTTATTGTGATGAATCTTGTTATGATGATTCTTGTTGTGAGGATTCTTGTTGTGATGGTTGTTGTTGTGATGATTCTTGTTCTGATGATTCTTGTTCTGATAATTCTTGTTTGATGATTGTTGTTGTGTTGATTCTTTTTGTGATGATTCTTGTTGTGATGATTCTTGTTGTGATGATTCTTGTTGTGATGATTCTTGTTGTGATGATTCTTTTTCTGATGATTCTTGTTGTGATGATTCTTGGTGTGATGATTCTTGTTGTGATGATTCTTGTTGTGATGATTCTTGTGATGATTCTTGTTATGATGATTCTTGTTGTGATGATTCTTGTTGTGATGATTCTAGTTCTGATGATTCTTGTTCTGATGATTCTTGTTCTGATGATTCTTGTGATGATTCTTGTTGTGATGATTCTTGTTGTGATGATTCTTGTTGCGATGATTCTTGTGATGATTCTTGTTGTGAAGATTCTTCTGATGATTCTTGTTGTGATGATTCTTGTTGTGATGATTCTTGTTGTGATGATTCTTGTTGTGATGATTCTTGTTGCGATGATTCTTGTTGTGTTGATTCTTGTTGTGAAGATTCTTGTTGTGATGATTCTATTTCTGATGATTCTTGTGATGTTTCTTGTTGCGATGATTCTTGTTATGATGATTCTTGTTGTGATGATTCTTGTGATGATTCTTGTTATGATGATTCTTGTTGTGATGATTCTTGTGATGATTCTTGTTGCGATGATTCTTGTTGTGATGATTCTTGTTCTGATGATTCTTGTTGTGATGATTCTTGTTGTGATGATTCTTGTTCTGATGATTCTTGTGATGATTCTTGTTGCGATGATTCTTGTTGTGATGATTCTTGTTGTGATGATTCTTGTGATGATTCTTGTTGTGATGATTCTTGTTCTGATAATTCTTGTTGTGATGATTGTTGTTGTGATGATTCTTTTTGTGATGATTCTTGTTGTGATGATTCTTGTTGTGATGATTCTTGTTCTGATGATTCTTGTGATGATTCTTGTTGCGATGATTTTTGTTGTGATGATTCTTGTTCTGATGATTCTTGTTGTGATGATTCTTGTTGTGATGATTCTTGTTCTGATGATTCTTGTGATGATTCTTGTTGCGATGATTTTTGTTGTGATGATTCTTGTTGTGATGATTCTTGTGATGATTCTTGTTATGATGATTCTTGTTGTGATGATTCTTGTGATGATTCTTGTTGCGATGATTCTTGTTGTGATGATTCTTGTGATGATTCTTGTTGCGATGATTCTTGTTGTGATGATTCTTGTTGTGATGATTCTTGTGATTATTCTTGTGATGATTCTTGTTCTGATAATTCTTGTTGTGATGATTGTTGTTGTGATGATTCTTTTTGTGATGATTCTTGTTGTGATGATTCTTGTTGTGATGATTCTTGTTGTGATGATTCTTGTTGTGATGATTCTTTTTCTGATGATTCTTGTTGTGATGATTCTTGGTGTGATGATTCTTGTTGTGATGATTCTTGTTGTGATGATTCTTGTGATGATACTTGTTATGATGATTCTTGTTGTGATGATTCTTGTGATGATTCTAGTTCTGATGATTCTTGTTCTGATGATTCATGTTCTGATGATTCTTGTGATGATTCTTGTTGTGATGATTCTTGTTGTGATGATTCTTGTTGTGATGATTCTTGTTGTGATGATTCTTGTTGCGATGATTATTGTGATGATTCTTGTTGTGAAGATTCTTGTTCTGATGATTCTTGTTGTGATGATTCTTGTTGTGATGATTCTTGTTGTGATGATTCTTGTTGTGATGATTCTTGTTGCGATGATTCTTGTTGTGTTGATTCTTGTTGTGAAAATTCTTGTTGTGATGATTCTTGTTCTGATGATTCTTGTGATGATTCTTGTTGCGATGATTCTTGTTGTGATGATTCTTGTGATGATTCTTGTTGTGATGGTTCTTGTTGTGAGTATTCTTGTTGTGATGATTCTTGTGATGATTCTTGTTGCGATGATTCTTGTTGTGATGATTCTTGTTCTGATGATTCTTGTTGTGATGATTCTTGTTGTGATGATTCTTGTTCTGATGATTCTTGTGATGATTCTTGTTGCGATGATTCTTGTTGTGATGATTCTTGTTCTCATGATTCTTGTTGTGATGATTCTTGTTGTGATGATACTTGTTGTGATGATTCTTGTTCTGATGATTCTTGTTGTGATGATTCTTGCTGTGAGGATTCTTGTTCTCATGATTCTTGTGATGATTCTTGTTGTGATGATTCTTGTTGTGATGATTCTTGTTGTGATGATTCTTGTTCTGTTGATTCTTGTTATGATGATTCTTGTTGTGATGATTCTTGTTCTCATGATTCTTGTTGTGATGATTCTTGTTGTGATGATTCTTGTTGTGATGATTCTTGTGATGATTCTTGTTGCGATGATTCTTGTGATGATTCTTGTTGTGAAGTTTCTTGTGATGATTCTTGTTGTGAAGATTCTTGTTCTGATGATTCTTGTTGTGATGATTCTTGTTCTGATGATTCTTGTGATGATTCTTGTTGCGATGATTCTTGTTGTGATGATTCTTGTGATGATTCTTGTTGCGATGATTCTTGTTGTGATGATTCTTGTTCTGATGATTCTTGTTGTGATGATTCTTGTTGTGATGATTCTTGTTCTGATGATTCTTGTGATGATTCTTGTTGCGATGATTCTTGTTGTGATGATTCTTGTTGTGATGATTCTTGTGATGATTCTTGTTGTGATGATTCTTGTTCTGATAATTCTTGTTGTGATGATTGTTGTTGTGATGATTCTTTTTGTGATGATTCTTGTTGTGATGATTCTTGTTGTGATGATTCTTGTTGTGATGATTCTTGTTGTGATGATTCTTTTTCTGATGATTCTTGTTGTGATGATTCTTGGTGTGATGATTCTTGTTGTGATGATTCTTGTTGTGATGATTCTTGTGATGATACTTGTTATGATGATTCTTGTTGTGATGATTCTTGTGATGATTCTAGTTCTGATGATTCTTGTTCTGATGATTCCTGTTCTGATGATTCTTGTGATGATTCTTGTTGTGATGATTCTTGTTGTGATGATTCTTGTTGTGATGATTCTTGTTGTGATGATTCTTGTTGCGATGATTATTGTGATGATTCTTGTTGTGAAGATTCTTGTTCTGATGATTCTTGTTGTGATGATTCTTGTTGTGATGATTCTTGTTGTGATGATTCTTGTTGTGATGATTCTTGTTGCGATGATTCTTGTTGTGTTGATTCTTGTTGTGAAAATTCTTGTTGTGATGATTCTTGTTCTGATGATTCTTGTGATGATTCTTGTTGCGATGATTCTTGTTGTGATGATTCTTGTGATGATTCTTGTTGTGATGGTTCTTGTTGTGAGTATTCTTGTTGTGATGATTCTTGTGATGATTCTTGTTGCGATGATTCTTGTTGTGATGATTCTTGTTCTGATGATTCTTGTTGTGATGATTCTTGTTGTGATGATTCTTGTTCTGATGATTCTTGTGATGATTCTTGTTGCGATGATTCTTGTTGTGATGATTCTTGTTCTCATGATTCTTGTTGTGATGATTCTTGTTGTGATGATACTTGTTGTGATGATTCTTGTTCTGATGATTCTTGTTGTGATGATTCTTGTTGTGAGGATTCTTGTTCTCATGATTCTTGTGATGATTCTTGTTGTGATGATTCTTGTTGTGATGATTCTTGTTGTGATGATTCTTGTTCTGTTGATTCTTGTTATGATGATTCTTGTTGTGATGATTCTTGTTCTCATGATACTTGTTGTGATGATTCTTGTTGTGATGGTTGTTGTTGTGATGATTCTTGTGATGATTCTTGTTGCGATGATTCTTGTGATGATTCTTGTGATGATTCTTGTTGTGAAGTTTCTTGTGATGATTCTTGTTGTGAAGATTCTTGTTCTGATGATTCTTGTTGTGATGATTCTTGTT
This sequence comes from Somniosus microcephalus, assembly GCF_052327205.1. Lineage (NCBI taxonomy): Eukaryota > Metazoa > Chordata > Chondrichthyes > Squaliformes > Somniosidae > Somniosus > Somniosus microcephalus. The sequence continues at coordinate 330,817,051 of NC_140987.1, read as the reverse complement.
GTGATGATTCTTGTGATGATTCTTGTTGTGATGATTCTTGTTGTGATGATTCTTGTTGCGATGATTCTTGTTGTGTTGATTCTTGTTGTGAAGATTCTTGCTGTGATGATTCTTGTCCTGATGATTCTTGTGATGATTCTTGTTGCGATGATTCTTGTTGTGATGATTCTTGTTGTGATGATTCTTGTTTTGATGATTCTTGTTGTGATGATTCTTGTTCTGATGATTCTTGTGATGATTCTTGTTGCGATGATTCTTGTTGTGATGATTCTTGTTCTGATGATTTTTGTTGTGATGATTCTTCTTGTGATGATTCTTGTTCTGATGATTCTTGTGATGATTCTTGTTGCGATGATTCTTGTTGTGATGATTCTTGTTCTGATGATTCTTGTTGTGATGATTATTGTTGTGATGATTCTTGTTGTGATGATTCTTGTTCTGATGATTCTTGTTGTGATGATTCTTGTTGTGAGGATTCTTGTTCTCATGATTCTTGTTGTGATGATTCTTGTTGTGATGATTCTTGTGATGATTCTTGTTGTGATGATTCTTGTTGTCATGATTCTTGTTCTGTTGATTCTTGTTATGATGATTCTTGTTGTGATGATTCTTGTTCTCATGATTCTTGTTGTGATGATTCTTGTTGTGAAGATTCTTGTGATGATTCTTGTTGTGATGATTCTTGTGAGGATTCTTGTTGTGATGATTCTTGTTGTGATGATTCTTGTTGTGATGATTCTTGTTGTGATGATTCTTGTTGTGATGATTCTTGTTGTGATGATTCTTGTTGTGATGATTCTTGTTGTGATGATTCTTGTTGTGCTGATTCTTGTGATGATTCTTGTTCTGATGATTCTTGTTGTGATGATTCTTGTTGTGATGATTCTTGTTCTGATGATTCTTGTTGTGCTGATTCTTGTGATGATTCTTGTTCTGATGATTCTTGTTGTGATGATTCTTGTGATGATTCTTGTTGCGATGATTCTTGTTGTGATGATTCTTGTTGTGATGATTCTTCTTGTGATGATTCTTGTTCTGATGTTTCTTGTGATGATTCTTGTTGTGATGATTCTTGTTGTGATGATTCTTGTTGTGATGATTCTTGTTGTGATGATTCTTGTTCTGATGATTCTTGTGATGATTCTTGTTGCGATGATTCTTGTTGTGATGATCCTTATTCTGATGATTCTTGTTGTGCTGTTTCTTGTTGTGATGATTCTTGTTGTGATGATTCTTGTTCTGATGATTCTTGTTGTGATGATTCTTGTTGTGATGATTCTTGTTCTGATGATTCTTGTTGTGATGATTCTTGTTCTGATGATTCTTGTGATGATTCTTGTTGCGATGATTCTTGTTGTGATGATTCTTGTGATGATTCTTGTTGCGATGATTCTTGTTGTGATGATTCTTGTTCTGATGATTCTTGTTGTGATGATTCTTGTTGTGATGATTCTTGTTCTGATGATTCTTGTGATGATTCTTGTTGCGATGATTCTTGTTGTGATGATTCTTGTTGTGATGATTCTTGTGATGATTCTTGTTGCGATGATTCTTGTTGTGATGATTCTTGTGATGATTCTTGTTGTGATGATTCTTGTGATGATTCTTGTTGCGATGATTCTTGTTGTGATGATTCTTGTTGTGATGATTCTTGTGATGATTCTTGTTGTGATGATTCTTGTTCTGATAATTCTTGTTGTGATGATTGTTGTTGTGATGATTCTTTTTGTGATGATTCTTGTTGTGATGATTCTTGTTGTGATGATTCTTGTTGTGATGATTCTTGTTGTGATGATTCTTTTTCTGATGATTCTTGTTGTGATGATTCTTGGTGTGATGATTCTTGTTGTGATGATTCTTGTTGTGATGATTCTTGTGATGATACTTGTTATGATGATTCTTGTTGTGATGATTCTTGTGATGATTCTAGTTCTGATGATTCTTGTTCTGATGATTCCTGTTCTGATGATTCTTGTGATGATTCTTGTTGTGATGATTCTTGTTGTGATGATTCTTGTTGTGATGATTCTTGTTGTGATGATTCTTGTTGCGATGATTATTGTGATGATTCTTGTTGTGAAGATTCTTGTTCTGATGATTCTTGTTGTGATGATTCTTGTTGTGATGATTCTTGTTGTGATGATTCTTGTTGTGATGATTCTTGTTGCGATGATTCTTGTTGTGTTGATTCTTGTTGAGAAAATTCTTGTTGTGATGATTCTTGTTCTGATGATTCTTGTGATGATTCTTGTTGCGATGATTCTTGTTGTGATGATTCTTGTGATGATTCTTGTTGTGATGGTTCTTGTTGTGAGTATTCTTGTTGTGATGATTCTTGTGATGATTCTTGTTGCGATGATTCTTGTTGTGATGATTCTTGTTCTGATGATTCTTGTTGTGATGATTCTTGTTGTGATGATTCTTGTTCTGATGATTCTTGTGATGATTCTTGTTGCGATGATTCTTGTTGTGATGATTCTTGTTCTCATGATTCTTGTTGTGATGATTCTTGTTGTGATGATACTTGTTGTGATGATTCTTGTTCTGATGATTCTTGTTGTGATGATTCTTGTTGTGAGGATTCTTGTTCTCATGATTCTTGTGATGATTCTTGTTGTGATGATTCTTGTTGTGATGATTCTTTTTGTGATGATTCTTGTTCTGTTGATTCTTGTTATGATGATTCTTGTTGTGATGATTCTTGTTCTCATGATTCTTGTTGTGATGATTCTTGTTGTGATGATTGTTGTTGTGATGATTCTTGTGATGATTCTTGTTGCGATGATTCTTGTGATGATTCTTGTGATGATTCTTGTTGTGAAGTTTCTTGTGATGATTCTTGTTGTGAAGATTCTTGTTCTGATGATTCTTGTTGTGATGATTCTTGTTGTGATGATTTTGTTGCGATGATTCTTGTTGTGTTGATTCTTGTTGTGAAGATTCTTGCTGTGATGATTCTTGTCCTGATGATTCTTGTGATGATTCTTGTTGCGATGATTCTTGTTGTGATGATTCTTGTTGTGATGATTCTTGTTGTGATGATTCTTGTTGTGATGATTCTTGTTCTGATGATTCTTGTGATGATTCTTGTTGCGATGATTCTTGTTGTGATGATTCTTGTTCTGATGATTTTTGTTGTGATGATTCTTCTTGTGATGATTCTTGTTCTGATGATTCTTGTGATGATTCTTGTTGCGATGATTCTTGTTGTGATGATTCTTGTTCTGATGATTCTTGTTGTGATGATTATTGTTGTGATGATTCTTGTTGTGATGATTCTTGTTCTGATGATTCTTGTTGTGATGATTCTTGTTGTGAGGATTCTTGTTCTCATGATTCTTGTTGTGATGATTCTTGTTGTGATGATTCTTGTGATGATTCCTGTTGTGATGATTCTTGTTGTCATGATTCTTGTTGTCATGATTCTTGTTCTGTTGATTCTTGTTATGATGATTCTTGTTGTGATGATTCTTGTTCTCATGATTCTTGTTGTGATGATTCTTGTTGTGATGATTCTTGTGATGATTCTTGTGATGATTCTTGTGAGGATTCTTGTTGTGATGATTCTTGTTGTGATGATTCTTGTTGTGATGATTCTTGTTGTGATGATTCTTGTTGTGATGATTCTTGTTGTGATGATTCTTGTTGTGATGATTCTTGTTGTGATGATTCTTGTTGTGCTGATTCTTGTGATGATTCTTGTTCTGATGATTCTTGTTGTGATGATTCTTGTTGTGATGATTCTTGTTCTGATGATTCTTGTTGTGCTGATTCTTGTGATGATTCTTGTTCTGATGATTCTTGTTGTGATGATTCTTGTGATGATTCTTGTTGCGATGATTCTTGTTGTGATGATTCTTGTTGTGAAGATTCTTGTTGTGATGATTCTTCTTGTGATGATTCTTGTTCTGATGTTTCTTGTGATGATTCTTGTTGTGATGATTCTTGTTGTGATGATTCTTGTTGTGATGATTCTTGTTGTGATGATTCTTGTTCTGATGATTCTTGTGATGATTCTTGTTGCGATGATTCTTGTTGTGATGATCCTTATTCTGATGATTCTTGTTGTGCTGTTTCTTGTTGTGATGATTCTTGTTGTGATGATTCTTGTTCTGATGATTCTTGTTGTGATGATTCTTGTTGTGATGATTCTTGTTCTGATGATTATTGTTGTGATGATTCTTGTTGTGATGATTCTCGTTGCGATGATTCTTGTTGTGTTGATTCTTGTTGTGAAGATTCTTGTTGTGATGATTCTTTTTATGATGATTCTTTATGTGATGATTCTTGTTCTGATTATTCTTGTTGTGATGATTCTTGTTGTGATGATTCTTGTTCTGATGATTCTTGTGATGATTCTTGTTGCAATGATTCTTGTTCTGATGATTCTTGTTCTGATGATTCTTGTTCTGATGATTCTTGTTGTGATGATTCTTGTTGTGATGATTCTTGTTCTGATGATTCTTGTTGTGATGATTCTTGTTGTGATGATTCTTGTTCTCATGATTCTTGTTGTGATGATTCTTGTTGTGATGATTCTTGTTGTGATGATTCTTGTTGTGATGATTCTTGTTCTGATGATTCTTGTTGTGATGGTTCTTGTTCGATTGATTCTTGTTATCATGATTCTTGTTGTGATGATTCTTTTTGTGATGATTCTTGTTGTGATGATTCTTGTTGTGATGATTCTTGTGATGATTCTTGTTGTGATGGTTCTTGTTGTGATGATTCTTGTTGTGATGATTCATATTGTGATGATTCTTGTTGTGATGATTCTTGTTCTGATGATTCTTGTCCTGATGATTCTTGTTCTGATGATTCTTGTGATGATTCTTGTTGTGATGTTTCTTGTTGTGATGATTCTTGTTGTGATGATTCTTGTGCTGATTCTTGTGGTGATGATTCTTGTTCTGATGTTTCTTGTGATGATTCTTGTTGTGATGATTCTTGTTGTGATGAATCTTGTTGTGATGATTCTTGTTGTGATGACTCTTGTGATGATTCTTGTTCTGATGATTCTTGTTGTGATGATTCTTGTTCTGATGATTCTTGTTCTGATGATTCTTGTTGTGATGATTCTTGTTGTGATGATTCTTGTTCTGATGATTCTTGTTCTGATGATTCTTTTTCTGATGATTCTTGTTGTGATGATTCTTGTTGTGATGATTCTTGTTGTGATGATTCTTGTTGTGATGATTCTTGTTCTGATGATTCTTGTTGTGATGATTCTTGTAGTGATGATTCTTGTGATGATTCTGGTTGTGATGATTCTTGTTGTGATGATTCTTGTTGTGATGATTCTTGTTGTGATGATTCTTGTTCTGATGATTCTTGTTCTGATGATTCTTTTGATGATTCTTGTTGTGATGATTCTTGTTGTGATGATTCTTGTTGTGATGATTCTTGTTGCGATGATACTTGTTCTGATGATTCTTGTGATGATTCTTGTTGCGATGATTCTTGTTGCGATGATTCTTGCTGCAATGATTCTTATTGCGATGATTCTTGTTGCGATGATTCTTGCTGTGATGATTCTTGTTGTGATGATTCTTGTTGTGATGATTCTTGTTCTGATGATTCTTTTTCCGATGATTCTTGTTGTGATGATTCTTGTTGTGATGATTCTTGTTGTGATGATTCTTGTTGTGATGATTCTTGTTCTGATGATTCTTGTTGTGATGATTCTTGTAGTGATGATTCTTGTGATGATTCTGGTTGTGATGATTCTTGTTGTGATGATTCTTGTTGTGATGATTCTTGTTGTGATGATTCTTGTTCTGATGATTCTTGTTCTGATGATTCTTTTGATGATTCTTGTTGTGATGATTCTTGTTGTGATGATTCTTGTTGTGATGATTCTTGTTGCGATGATACTTGTTCTGATGATTCTTGTGATGATTCTTGTTGCGATGATTCTTGTTGCGATGATTCTTGCTGCAATGATTCTTATTGCGATGATTCTTGTTGCGATGATTCTTGCTGTGATGATTCTTGTTGTGATGATTCTTGTTGTGATGATTCTTGTTCTGATGATTCTTGTTGTGATGATTCTTGTTGTGATGATTCTTGTTGCGATGATTCTTGTTGCGATGATACTTGTTCTGATGATTCTTGTGATGATTCTTGTTGCGATGATTCTTGTTGCGATGATTCTTGCTGCGATGATTCTTATTGCGATGGTTCTTGTTGCGATGATTCTTGCTGTGATGATTCTTGTTGTGATGATTCTTGTTTTGATGATTCTTGTGATGATTCTTGTTGTGATGATTGTTGTTGTGATGATTGTTGTTGTGATGATTCTTGTTGTGATGATTCTTATTGTGATGATTCTTGTTGTGATGATTCTTGTTGTGCTGATTCTTGTGATGATTCTTGTTCTGATGATTCTTGTTGTGATGATTCTTGTTGTGATGATTCTTGTTCTGATGATTCTTGTTGTGCTGATTCTTGTGATGATTCTTGTTCTGATGATTCTTGTTGTGATGATTCTTGTGATGATTCTTGTTGCGATGATTCTTGTTGTGATGATTCTTGTTGTGAAGATTCTTGTTGTGATGATTCTTCTTGTGATGATTCTTGTTCTGATGTTTCTTGTGATGATTCTTGTTGTGATGATTCTTGTTGTGATGATTCTTGTTCTGATGATTCTTGTTCTGATGATTCTTGTGATGATTCTTGTTGCGATGATTCTTGTTGTGATGATCCTTATTCTGATGATTCTTGTTGTGCTGTTTCTTGTTGTGATGATTCTTGTTGTGATGATTCTTGTTCTGATGATTCTTGTTGTGATGATTCTTGTTGTGATGATTCTTGTTCTGATGATTATTGTTGTGATGATTCTTGTTGTGATGATTCTCGTTGCGATGATTCTTGTTGTGTTGATTCTTGTTGTGAAGATTCTTGTTGTGATGATTCTTTTTATGATGATTCTTGTTGTGATGATTCTTGTTCTGATTATTCTTGTTGTGATGATTCTTGTTGTGATGATTCTTGTTCTGATGATTCTTGTGATGATTCTTGTTGCAATGATTCTTGTTGTGATGATTCTTGTTCTGATGATTCTTGTTCTGATGATTCTTGTTGTGATGATTCTTGTTGTGATGATTCTTGTTCTGATGATTCTTGTTGTGATGATTCTTGTTGTGATGATTCTTGTTCTCATGATTCTTGTTGTGATGATTCTTGTTGTGATGATTCTTGTTGTGATGATTCTTGTTGTGATGATTCTTGTTCTGATGATTCTTGTTGTGATGGTTCTTGTTCGATTGATTCTTGTTATCATGATTCTTGTTGTGATGATTCTTTTTGTGATGATTCTTGTTGTGATGATTCTTGTTGTGATGATTCTTGTGATGATTCTTGTTGTGATGGTTCTTGTTGTGATGATTCTTGTTGTGATGATTCATATTGTGATGATTCTTGTTGTGATGATTCTTGTTCTGATGATTCTTGTCCTGATGATTCTTGTTCTGATGATTCTTGTGATGATTCTTGTTGTGATGTTTCTTGTTGTGATGATTTTTGTTGTGATGATTCTTGTGCTGATTCTTGTGGTGATGATTCTTGTTCTGATGTTTCTTGTGATGATTCTTGTTGTGATGATTCTTGTTGTGATGAATCTTGTTGTGATGATTCTTGTTGTGATGACTCTTGTGATGATTCTTGTTCTGATGATTCTTGTTGTGATGATTCTTGTTGTGATGATTCTTGTTCTGATGATTCTTGTTGTGATGATTCTTGTTGTGATGATTCTTGTTCTGATGATTCTTGTTCTGATGATTCTTTTTCCGATGATTCTTGTTGTGATGATTCTTGTTGTGATGATTATTGTTGTGATGATTCTTGTTGTGATGATTCTTGTTCTGATGATTCTTGTTGTGATGATTCTTGTAGTGATGATTCTTGTGATGATTCTGGTTGTGATGATTCTTGTTGTGATGATTCTTGTTGTGATGATTCTTGTTGTGATGATTCTTGTTGTGATGATTCTTGTTCTGATGATTCTTGTTCTGATGATTCTTTTGATGATTCTTGTTGTGATGATTCTTGTTGTGATGATTCTTGTTGCGATGATACTTGTTCTGATGATTCTTGTGATGATTCTTGTTGCGATGATTCTTGTTGCGATGATTCTTGCTGCAATGATTCTTATTGCGATGATTCTTGTTGCGATGATTCTTGCTGTGATGATTCTTGTTGTGATGATTCTTGTTGTGATGATTCTTGTTCTGATGATTCTTGTTGTGATGATTCTTGTTGTGATGATTCTTGTTGCGATGATTCTTGTTGCGATGATACTTGTTCTGATGATTCTTGTGATGATTCTTGTTGCGATGATTCTTGTTGCGATGATTCTTGCTGCGATGATTCTTATTGCGATGGTTCTTGTTGCGATGATTCTTGCTGTGATGATTCTTGTTGTGATGATTCTTGTTTTGATGATTCTTGTGATGATTCTTGTTGTGATGATTGTTGTTGTGATGATTGTTGTTGTGATGATTCTTGTTGTGATGATTCTTATTGTGATGATTCTTGTTGTGATGATTCTTGTTGTGATGATTCTTGTTGTGATGATTCTTGTTGTGATGATTCTTCTGATGATTCTTGTTCTGATGATTCTTGTTGTGATGATTCTTGTTGTGATGATTCTTGTTGTGATGATTCTTGTTGTGATGATTCTTGTTGTGATGATTCTTGTTGTGATGATTCTTGTTGTGATGATTCTTGTTGCGATGATTCTTGTTGTGATGATTCTTGTTGTGATGATTGTTTTTGTGATGATTCTTGTTGTGATGATTCTTGTTGCGATGATTCTTGTTGCGATGATTGTTGTTGTGATGATTCTTGTTGTGATGATTCTTGTTGTGATGAATCTTGTTGTGATGATTCTTGTTGTGAGGATTCTTGTTGTGATGATTGTTGTTGTGATGATTCTTGTTGTGATGATTCTTGTTCTGATAATTCTTGTTGTGATGATTGTTGTTGTGATGATTCTTTTTGTGATGATTCTTGTTGTGATGATTCTTGTGATGATTCTTGTTGTGATGATTCTTGTTGTGATGATTCTTTTTCTGATGATTCTTGTGATGATTCTTGGTGTGATGATTCTTGTTGTGATGATTCTTGTTGTGATGATTCTTGTGATGATTCTTGTTATGATGATTCTTGTTGTGATGATTCTTGTTGTGATGATTCTAGTTCTGATGATTCTTGTTCTGATGATTCTTGTTCTGATGATTCTTGTGATGATTCTTGTTGTGATGATTCTTGTTGTGATGATTCTTGTTGTGATGACTCTTGTGATGATTCTTGTTCTGATGATTCTTGTTGTGATGATTCTTGTTGTGATGATTCTTGTTCTGATGATTCTTGTTGTGATGATTCTTGTTGTGATGATTCTTGTTCTGATGATTCTTGTTCTGATGATTCTTTTTCCGATGATTCTTGTTGTGATGATTCTTGTTGTGATGATTATTGTTGTGATGATTCTTGTTGTGATGATTCTTGTTCTGATGATTCTTGTTGTGATGATTCTTGTAGTGATGATTCTTGTGATGATTCTGGTTGTGATGATTCTTGTTGTGATGATTCTTGTTGTGATGATTCTTGTTGTGATGATTCTTGTTGTGATGATTCTTGTTCTGATGATTCTTGTTCTGATGATTCTTTTGATGATTCTTGTTGTGATGATTCTTGTTGTGATGATTCTTGTTGCGATGATACTTGTTCTGATGATTCTTGTGATGATTCTTGTTGCGATGATTCTTGTTGCGATGATTCTTGCTGCAATGATTCTTATTGCGATGATTCTTGTTGCGATGATTCTTGCTGTGATGATTCTTGTTGTGATGATTCTTGTTGTGATGATTCTTGTTCTGATGATTCTTGTTGTGATGATTCTTGTTGTGATGATTCTTGTTGCGATGATTCTTGTTGCGATGATACTTGTTCTGATGATTCTTGTGATGATTCTTGTTGCGATGATTCTTGTTGCGATGATTCTTGCTGCGATGATTCTTATTGCGATGGTTCTTGTTGCGATGATTCTTGCTGTGATGATTCTTGTTGTGATGATTCTTGTTTTGATGATTCTTGTGATGATTCTTGTTGTGATGATTGTTGTTGTGATGATTGTTGTTGTGATGATTCTTGTTGTGATGATTCTTATTGTGATGATTCTTGTTGTGATGATTCTTGTTGTGATGATTCTTGTTGTGATGATTCTTGTTGTGATGATTCTTCTGATGATTCTTGTTCTGATGATTCTTGTTGTGATGATTCTTGTTGTGATGATTCTTGTTGTGATGATTCTTGTTGTGATGATTCTTGTTGTGATGATTCTTGTTGTGATGATTCTTGTTGTGATGATTCTTGTTGCGATGATTCTTGTTGTGATGATTCTTGTTGTGATGATTGTTTTTGTGATGATTCTTGTTGTGATGATTCTTGTTGCGATGATTCTTGTTGCGATGATTGTTGTTGTGATGATTCTTGTTGTGATGATTCTTGTTGTGATGAATCTTGTTGTGATGATTCTTGTTGTGAGGATTCTTGTTGTGATGATTGTTGTTGTGATGATTCTTGTTGTGATGATTCTTGTTCTGATAATTCTTGTTGTGATGATTGTTGTTGTGATGATTCTTTTTGTGATGATTCTTGTTGTGATGATTCTTGTGATGATTCTTGTTGTGATGATTCTTGTTGTGATGATTCTTTTTCTGATGATTCTTGTTGTGATGATTCTTGGTGTGATGATTCTTGTTGTGATGATTCTTGTTGTGATGATTCTTGTGATGATTCTTGTTATGATGATTCTTGTTGTGATGATTCTTGTTGTGATGATTCTAGTTCTGATGATTCTTGTTCTGATGATTCTTGTTCTGATGATTCTTGTGATGATTCTTGTTGTGATGATTCTTGTTGTGATGATTCTTGTTGTGATGATTCTTGTTGTGATGATTATTGTTGCGATGATTCTTGTGATGATTCTTGTTGTGAAGATTCTTCTGATGATTCTTGTTGTGATGATTCTTGTTGTGATGATTCTTGTTGTGATGATTCTTGTTGTGATGATACTTGTTGCGATGATTCTTGTTGTGTTGATTCTTGTTGTGAAGATTCTTGTTGTGATGATTCTTGTTCTGATGATTCTTGTGATGATTCTTGTTGCGATGATTCTTGTTGTGATGATTCTTGTTGTGATGACTCTTGTTGTGATGATTCTTGTTGTGATGATTCTTGTTCTGATGATTCTTGTGATGATTCTTGTTGCGATGATTCTTGTTGTGATGATTCTTGTTCTGATGATTCTTGTTGTGATGATTCTTGTTGTGATGATTCTTGTTCTGATGATTTTTGTGATGATTCTTGTTGCGTTGATTCTTGTTGTGATGATTCTTGTTCTCATGATTCTTGTTGTGATGATTCTTGTTGTGATGATTCTTGTTGTGATGATTCTTGTTGTGATGATTCTTGTTGTGAGGATTCTTGTTCTCATGATTCTTGTGATGATTCTTGTTGTGATGATTCTTGTTGTGATGATTCTTGTGATGATTCTTGTTCTGTTGATTCTTGTTATGATGATTCTTGTGATGATTCTTGTTCTCATGATTCTTGTTGTGATGATTCTTGTTGTGATGATTGTTGTTGTGATGATTCTTGTGATGATTCTTGTTGTGAGGATTCTTGTTGTGATGATTGTTGTTGTGATGATTCTTGTTGTGATGATTCTTGTTCTGATAATACTTGTTGTGATGATTGTTGTTGTGATGATTCTTTTTGTGATGATTCTTGTTGTGATGATTCTTGTGATGATTCTTGTTGTGATGATTCTTGTTGTGATGATTCTTTTTCTGATGATTCTTGTTGTGATGATTCTTGTGATGATTCTTGTTGTGATGATTCTTGTTGTGATGATTCATGTGATGATTCTTGTTATGATGATTCTTGTTGTGATGATTCTTGTTGTGATGATTCTAGTTCTGATGATTCTTGTTCTGATGATTCTTGTTCTGATGATTCTTGTGATGATTCTTGTTGTGATGATCCTTGTTGTGATGATTCTTGTTGTGATGATTCTTGTTGTGATGCTTCTTGTTGCGATGATTCTTGTGATGATTCTTGTTGTGAAGATTCTTGTTCTGATGATTTTTGTTGTGATGATTCTTGTTGTGATGATTCTTGTGATGATTCTTGTTGTGATGATTCTTGTTGTGATGATTCTTGTTGCGATGATTCTTGTTGTGTTGATTCTTGTTGTGAAGATTCTTGTTGTGATGATTCTTGTCCTGATGATTCTTATGATGATGCTTGTTGCGATGATTCTTGTTGTGATGGTTCTTGTTGTGATGATTCTTGTTGTGATGATTCTTGTTGTGATGATTCTTGTTCTGATGATTTTTTTGATGATTCTTGTTGCGATGATTCTTGCTGTGATGATTCTTGTTCTGATGATTTTTGTTGTGATGATTCTTGTTGTGATGATTCTTGTTCTGATGATTCTTGTGATGATTCTTATTGCGATGATTCTTGTTGTGATGATTCTTGTTCTGATGATTCTTGTTTTGATGATTCTTGTTGTGATGATTCTTGTTGTGATGATTCTTGTTCTGATGATTCTTGTTGTGATGATTCTTGTTGTGAGGATTCTTGTTGTCATGATTCTTGTGATGATTCTTGTTGTGATGATTCTTGTTGTGATGATTCTTGTTGTGATGATTCTTGTTCTGTTGATTCTTGTTATGATGATTCTTGTTGTGATGATTCTTGTTCTCATGATTCTTGTTGTGATGATGCTTGTTGTGATGATTCTTGTGATCATTCTTGTTGTGATGTTTCTTGTGATGATTCTTGTTGTGATGATTCTTGTGATGATTCTTGTTGTGATGATTCTTGTTGTGATGATTCTTGTTCTGATGATTCTTGTTCTGATGATTCTTGTGATGATGATTCTTGTGATGATTATTGTTGTGATGATTCTTGTTGTGATGATTCTTGTTGTGATGATTCTTGTTGTGATGATTCTTGTTGTGAAGATTCTTGTTCTGATGATTCTTGTTGTGATGATTCTTGTTTTGATGATTCTTGTTCTGATGATTATTGTTGTGATGATTCTTGTTGTGATGATTCTCGTTGCGATGACTCTTGTTGTGTTAATTCTTGTTGTGAAGATTCTTGTTGTGATGATTCTTGTTCTGATGATTCTTGTGCTGATTCTTGTTGCGATGATTCTTGTTGTGATGATTCTTGTGATGATTCTTGTGATGATTCTTGTTCTGATGATTCTTGTTGCGATGATTCTTGTTGTGATGATTCTTGTTCTGATTATTCTTGTTGTGATGATTCTTGTTGGAATGATTCTTGTTCTGATGATTCTTGTGATGATTCTTGTTGCAATGATTCTTGTTGTGATGATTCTTGTTCTGATGATTCTTGTTCTGATGATTCTTGTTGTGATGATTCTTGTTGTGATGATTCTTGTTCTGATGATTCTTGTTGTGATGATTCTTGTTGTGATGATTCTTGTTCTCATGATTCTTGTTGTGATGATTCTTGTTGTGATGATTCTTGTTGTGATTATTCTTGTTCTGATGATTCTTGTTCTGATGATTCTTTTTGTGATGATTCTTGTTGTGATGATTCTTGTTCTCATGATTCTTGTTGTGATGATTCTTGTTGTGATGATTCTTGTTGTGATGATTCTTGTGATGATTCTTGTGATGATTCTTGTTGTTATGATTCTTGTTGTGATGATTCATATTGTGATGATTCTTGTTGTGATGATTCTTGTTCTGATGATTCTTGTTCTGATGATTCTTGTTCTAATGATTTTTGTGATGATTCTTGTTGTGATGTTTCTTGTTGTGATGATTCTTGTGATGATTCTTGTTCTGCTGATTCTTGTGGTGATGATTCTTGTTCTGATGTTTCTTGTGATGATTCTTGTTGTGATGATTCTTGTTGTGATGAATCTTGTTGTGATGATTCTTGTTGTGATGATTCTTGTTGTGATGATTCTTGTTGTGATGATTCTTGTTCTGATGATTCTTGTTCTGATGATTCTTGTGATGATTCTTGTTGTGATGATTCTTGTTCTGATGATTCTTGTTGTGATGATACTTGTTGTGATGATTCTTGTTGCGATGATTCTTGTTGTGATGATTCTTGTTGTGAAGATTCTTGTTGTGATGATTCTTGTTGTGATGATTCTTGTTCTGATGTTTCTTGTGATGATTCTTGTTGTGATGATTCTTGTTGTGATGATTCTTGTTGTGATGATTCTTGTTGTGATGATTCTTGTAGTGATGATTCTTGTTGTGATGATTCTTGTTGTGAGGATTCTTGTTCTCATGATTCTTGTGATGATTCTTGTGATGATTCTTGTTGTGATGATTCTTGTGATGATTCTTGTTCTGTTGATTCTTGTTGTGATGATTCTTGTTGTGATGATTCTTGTTCTCATGATTCTTGTTGTGATGATTCTTGTTGTGATGATTGTTGTTGTGATGATTCTTGTGATGATTCTTGTTGCGATGATTCTTGTTGCTATGATTGTTGTTGTGATGATTCTTGTTGTGATGATTCTTGTTGTGAGGATTCTTGTTGTGATGATTGTTGTTGTGATGATTCTTTTTGTGATGATTCTTGTTGTGATGATTCTTGTGATGATTCTTGTTGTGATGATTCTTGTTGTGATGATTCTTTTTCTGATGATTCTTGTTGTGATGATTCTTGTGATGATTCTTGTTGTGATGATTCTTGTTGTGATGATTCATGTGATGATTCTTGTTATGATGATTCTTGTTGTGATGATTCTTGTTGTGATGATTCTAGTTCTGATGATTCTTGTTCTGATGATTCTTGTTCTGATGATTCTTGTGATGATTCTTGTTGTGATGATCCTTGTTGTGATGATTCTTGTTGTGATGATTCTTGTTGTGATGATTCTTGTTGCGATGATTCTTGTGATGATTCTTGTTGTGAAGATTCTTGTTCTGATGATTCTTGTTGTGATGATTCTTGTTGTGATGATTCTTGTGATGATTCTTGTTGTGATGATTCTTGTTGTGATGATTCTTGTTGCGATGATTCTTGTTGTGTTGATTCTTGTTGTGAAGATTCTTGTTGTGATGATTCTTGTCCTGATGATTCTTGTGATGATTCTTGTTGCGATGATTCTTGTTGTGATGATTCTTGTTGTGATGATTCTTGTTGTGATGATTCTTGTTCTGATGATTCTTGTTCTGATGATTTTTTTGATGATTCTTGTTGCGATGATTCTTGCTGTGATGATTCTTGTTCTGATGATTTTTGTTGTGATGATTCTTGTTGTGATGTTTCTTGTTCTGATGATTCTTGTGATGATTCTTGTTGCGATGATTCTTGTTGTGATGATTCTTGTTCTGATGATTCTTGTTGTGATGATTCTTGTTGTGATGATTCTTGTTCTGATGATTCTTGTTGTGATGATTCTTGTTGTGAGGATTCTTGTTGTCATGATTCTTGTGATGATTCTTGTTGTGATGATTCTTGTTGTGATGATTCTTGTTGTGATGATTCTTGTTCTGTTGATTCTTGTTATGATGATTCTTGTTGTGATGATTCTTGTTCTCATGATTCTTGTTGTGATGATGCTTGTTGTGATGATTCTTGTGATCATTCTTGTTGTGATGATTCTTGTGATGATTCTTGTTGTGATGATTCTTGTGATGATTCTTGTTGTGATGATTCTTGTTGTGATGATTCTTGTTCTGATGATTCTTGTTCTGATGATTCTTGTGATGATGATTCTTGTGATGATTATTGTTGTGATGATTCTTGTTGTGATGATTCTTGTTGTGATGATACTTGTTGTGATGTTTCTTGTTGTGAAGATTCTTGTTCTGATGATTCTTGTTGTGATGATTCTTTTTTTGATGATTCTTGTTCTGATGATTATTGTTGTGATGATTCTTGTTGTGATGATTCTCGTTGCGATGACTCTTGTTGTGATGATTCTTGTTGTGATGATTCTTGTTCTGATGATTTTTTTGATGATTCTTGTTGCGATGATTCTTGCTGTGATGATTCTTGTTCTGATGATTTTTGTTGCGATGATTCTTGTTGTGATGATCCTTGTTCTGATGATTCTTGTGATGATTCTTGTTGCGATGATTCTTGTTGTGATGATTCTTCTTCTGATGATTCTTGTTGTGATGATTCTTGTTGTGATGATTCTTGTTGTGATGATTCTTGTTCTGATGATTTTTGTTGTGAGGATTCTTGTTGTCATGATTCTTGTGATGATTCTTGTTGTGATGATTCTTGTTGTGATGATTCTTGTTGTGATGATTCTTGTTCTGTTGATTCTTGTTATGATGATTCTTGTTGTGATGATTCTTGTTCTCATGATTCTTGTTGTGATGATGCTTGTTGTGATGTTTCTTGTGATCATTCTTGTTGTGATGATTCTTGTGATGATTCTTGTTGTGATGATTCTTGTGATGATTCTTGTTGTGATGATTCTTGTTGTGATGATTCTTGTTCTGATGATTCTTGTTCTGATGATTCTTGTGATGATGATTCTTGTGATGATTATTGTTGTGATGATTCTTGTTGTGATGATTCTTGTTGTGATGATTCTTGTTGTGATGATTCTTGTTGTGAAGATTCTTGTTCTGATGATTCTTGTTGTGATGATTCTTGTTTTGATGATTCTTGTTCTGATGATTATTGTTGTGATGATTCTTGTTGTGATGATTCTCGTTGCGATGACTCTTGTTGTGTTAATTCTTGTTGTGAAGATTCTTGTTGTGATGATTCTTGTTCTGATGATTCTTGTGCTGATTCTTGTTGCGATGATTCTTGTTGTGATAATTCTTGTTGTGATGATTCTTGTGATGATTCTTGTGATGATTCTTGTTCTGATGATTCTTGTGATGATTCTTGTTGCGATGATTCTTGTTGTGATGATTCTTGTTCTGATTATTCTTGTTGTGATGATTCTTGTTGTAATGATTCTTGTTCTGATGATTCTTGTGATGATTCTTGTTGCAATGATTCTTGTTGTGATGATTCTTGTTCTGATGATTCTTGTTCTGATGATTCTTGTTGTGATGATTCTTGTTGTGATGATTCTTGTTCTGATGATTCTTGTTGTGATGATTCTTGTTGTGATGATTCTTGTTCTCATGATTCTTGTTGTGATGATTTTTGTTGTGATGATTCTTGTTGTGATGATTCTTGTTCTCATGATTCTTGTTGTGATGATTCTTGTTGTGATGATTCTTGTTGTGATGATTCTTGTGATGATTCTTGTTGTGATGATTCTTGTTGTTATGATTCTTGTTGTGATGTTTCATATTGTGATGATTCTTGTTGTGATGATTCTTGTTCTGATGATTCTTGTTCTGATGATTCTTGTTCTGATGATTTTTGTGATGATTCTTGTTGTGATGTTTCTTGTTGTGATGATTCTTGTGATGATTCTTGTTCTGCTGATTCTTGTGGTGATGATTCTTGTTCTGATGTTTCTTGTGATGATTCTTGTTGTGATGATTCTTGTTGTGATGAATCTTGTTGTGATGATTCTTGTTGTGATGATTCTTGTTGTGATGATTCTTGTTGTGATGATTCTTGTTGTAATGATTCTTGTTCTGATGATTCTTGTTGTGATGATTCTTGTTGTGATGATTCTTGTTGTGATGATTCTTGTTGTGATGATTCTTGTTGTGATGATTCTTGTTGCGATGATTCTTGTTGTGATGATTCTTGTTGTGAAGATTCTTGTTGTGATGATTCTTGTTGTGATGATTCTTGTTCTGATGTTTCTTGTGATGATTCTTGTTGTGATGATTCTTGTTGTGATGATTCTTGTTGTGATGAATCTTGTTGTGATGATTCTTGTTCTGATGATTCTTGTGATGATTCTTGTTGCGATGATTCTTGTTGTGATGATTCTTGTTGTGATCATTCTTGTGATGATTCTTGTTCTGATGATTCTTGTGATGATTCTTGTTGCGATGTTTCTTGTTGTGATGATTCTTGTTGTGATGATTCTTGTTCTGATGATTCTTGTTGTGATAATTCTTGTTGTGCTGATTCTTGTTCTGATGATTATTGTTGTGATGATTCTTGTTGTGATGATTCTCGTTGCGATGATTCTTGTTGTGTTGATTCTTGTTGTGAAGATTCTTGTTGTGATGATTCTTGTTCTGATGATTCTTGTACTGATTCTTGTTGCGATGATTCTTGTTGTGATGATTCTTGTTGTGATGATTCTTGTTGTGATGATTCTTGTTGTGATGATTCTTGTTCTGATGATTCTTGTGATGATTCTTGTTGCGATGATTCTTGTTGTGATGATTCTTGTTCTGATTATTTTTGTTGTGATGATTCTTGTTGTGATGATTCTTGTTGTGATGATTCTTGTTGTGATGATTCTTGTTCTCATGATTCTTGTTGTGATGATTATCGTTGTGATGATTCTTGTTGTGATTATTCTTGTTCTGATGATTCTTGTTCTGATGATTCTTGTTGTGATGATTCTTGTTGTGATGATTCTTGTTCTCATGATTCTTGTTGTGATGATTCTTTTTGTGATGATTCTTGTTGTGATGATTCTTGTTGAGATGATTCTTGTGATGATTCTTGTTGTGATGATTCTTGTTGTGATGATTCATATTGTGATGATGCTTGTTGTGATGATTCTTGTTCTAATGATTCTTGTCCTGATGATTCTTGTTCTGATGATTCTTGTGATGATTCTTGTTGTGATGTTTCTTGTTGTGATGATTCTTGTTGTGATGATTCTTGTGCTGATTCTTGTGGTGATGATTCTTGTTCTGATGTTTCTTGTGATGATTCTTGTTGTGATGATTCTTGTTGTGATGAATCTTGTTGTGATGATTCTTGTTGTGATGATTCTTGTTGTGATGATTCTTGTTGTGATGATTCTTGTTGTGAAGATTCTTGTTCTGATGATTCTTGTGATGATTCTTGTTGTGATGATTCTTGTTCTGATGATTCTTGTTGTGATGATTCTTGTTGTGATGATTCTTGTTGCGATGATTCTTGTTGTGATGATTCTTGTTGTGTAGATTCTTGTTGTGATGATTCTTGTTGTGATGATTCTTGTTCTGATGTTTCTTGTGATGATTCTTGTTGTGATGATTCTTGTTGTGATTATTCTTGTTGTGATGATTCTTGTTGTGATGATTCTTGTTCTGATGATTCTTGTGATGATTCATGTTGCGATGATTCTTGTTGTGAAGATTCTTGTTCTGATGATTCTTGTTGTGATGATTCTTGTTTTGATGATTCTTGTTCTGATGATTATTGTTGTGATGATTCTTGTTGTGATGATTCTCGTTGCGATGACTCTTGTTGTGTTAATTCTTGTTGTGAAGATTCTTGTTGTGATGATTCTTGTTCTGATGATTCTTGTTCTGATGATTCTTGTTGTGATAATTCTTGTTGTGATGATTCTTGTTGTGATGATTCTTGTTGTGAAGATTCTTGTTGTGATGATTCTTGTTCTGATGATTCTTGTACTGATTCTTGTTGCGATGATTCTTGTTGTGATGATTCTTGTTGTGATGATTCTTGTTGTGATGATTCTTGTTGTGATGATTCTTGTTCTGATGATTCTTGTGATGATTCTTGTTGCGATGATTCTTGTTGTGATGATTATCGTTGTGATGATTCTTGTTGTGATTATTCTTGTTCTGATGATTCTTGTTCTGATGATTCTTGTTGTGATGATTCTTGTTGTGATGATTCTTGTTCTCATGATTCTTGTTGTGATGATTCTTTTTGTGATGATTCTTGTGATGATTCTTGTTGTGATGATTCTTGTTGTGATGATTCTTGTTGTGATGATTCATATTGTGATGATGCTTGTTGTGATGATTCTTGTTCTGATGATTCTTGTCCTGATGATTCTTGTTCTGATGATTCTTGTGATGATTCTTGTTGTGATGTTTCTTGTTGTGATGACTCTTGTTGTGATGATTCTTGTGCTGATTCTTGTGGTGATGATTCTTGTTCTGATGTTTCTTGTGATGATTCTTGTTGTGATGATTCTTGTTGTGATGAATCTTGTTGTGATGATTCTTGTTGTGATGATTCTTGTTGTGATGATTCTTGTTGTGATGATTCTTGTTGTGAAGATTCTTGTTCTGATGATTCTTGTTGTGATGATTCTTGTTCTGATGATTCTTGTTCTGATGATTCTTGTTGTGATGATTCTTGTTGTGATGATTCTTGTTGCGATGATTCTTGTTGTGATGATTCTTGTTGTGTAGATTCTTGTTGTGATGATTCTTGTTGTGATGATTCTTGTTCTGATGTTTCTTGTGATGATTCTTGTTGTGATGATTCTTGTTGTGATTATTCTTGTTGTGATGATTCTTGTTGTGATGATTCTTGTTCTGATGATTCTTGTGATGATTCTTGTTGCGATGATTCTTCTTGTGATGATTCTTGTTGTGATGATTCTTGTTGTGATGTTTCTTGTGATGATGATTCTTGTGATGATTATTGTTGTGATGATTCTTGTTGTGATGATTCTTGTTGTGATGATTCTTGTTGTGATGATTCTTGTTGTGAAGATTCTTGTTCTGATGATTCTTGTTGTGATGATTCTTGTTTTGATGATTCTTGTTCTGATGATTATTGTTGTGATGATTCTTGTTGTGATGATTCTCGTTGCGATGACTCTTGTTGTGTTAATTCTTTTTGTGAAGATTCTTGTTGTGATGATTCTTGTTCTGATGATTCTTGTGCTGATTCTTGTTGCGATGATTCTTGTTGTGATAATTCTTGTTGCGATGATTCTTGTGATGATTCTTGTGATGATTCTTGTTCTGATGATTCTTGTGATGATTCTTGTTGCGATGATTCTTGTTGTGATGATTCTTGTTCTGATTATTCTTGTTGTGATGATTCTTGTTGTGATGATTCTTGTTCTCATGATTCTTGTTGTGATGATTCTTGTTGTGATGATTCTTGTTGTGATGATTCTTGTTCTCATGATTCTTGTTGTGATGATTCTTGTTGTGATGATTCTTGTTGTGATGATTCTTGTGATGATTCTTGTTGTGATGATTCTTGTTGTTATGATTCTTGTTGTGATGATTCATATTGTGATGATTCTTGTTGTGATGATTCTTGTTCTGATGATTCTTGTTGTGATGATTCTTGTTCTGATGATTTTTGTGATGATTCTTGTTGTGATGTTTCTTGTTGTGATGATTCTTGTGATGATTCTTGTTCTGCTGATTCTTGTGGTGATGATTCTTGTTCTGATGTTTCTTGTGATGATTCTTGTTGTGATGATTCTTGTTGTGATGAATCTTGTTGTGATGATTCTTGTTGTGATGATTCTTGTTGTGATGATTATTGTTGTGATGATTCTTGTTGTGATGATTCTTGTTCTGATGATTCTTGTTGTGATGATTCCTGTCGTGATGATTCTTGTTGTGATGATTCTTGTTGTGATGATTCTTGTTGTGATGATTCTTGTTGCGATGATTCTTGTTGTGATGATTCTTGTTGTGAAGATTCTTGTTGTGATGATTCTTGTTGTGATGATTCTTGTTCTGATGTTTCTTGTGATGATTCTTGTTGTGATGATTCTTGTTGTGATGATTCTTGTTGTGATGAATCTTGTTGTGATGATTCTTGTTCTGATGATTCTTGTGATGATTCTTGTTGCGATGATTCTTGTTGTGATGATTCTTGTTGTGATAATTCTTGTGATGATTCTTGTTCTGATGATTCTTGTGATGATTCTTGTTGCGATGTTTCTTGTTGTGATGATTCTTGTTGTGATGATTCTTGTTCTGATGATTCTTGTTGTGATAATTCTTGTTGTGATGATTCTTGTTCTGATGATTATTGTTGTGATGATTCTTGTTGTGATGATTCTCGTTGCGATGATTCTTGTTGTGTTGATTCTTGTTGTGAAGATTCTTGTTGTGATGATTCTTGTTCTGATGATTCTTGTACTGATTCTTGTTGCGATGATTCTTGTTGTGATGATTCTTGTTGTGATGATTCTTGTTGTGATGATTCTTGTTGTGATGATTCTTGTTCTGATGATTCTTGTGATGATTCTTGTTGCGATGATTCTTGTTGTGATGATTCTTGTTCTGATTATTCTTGTTGTGATGATTCTTGTTGTGATGATTCTTGTTCTGATGATTCTTGTTGTGATGATTCCTGTCGTGATGATTCTTGTTGTGATGATTCTTGTTGTGATGATTCTTGTTGTGATGATTCTTGTTGCGATGATTCTTGTTGTGATGATTCTTGTTGTGAAGATTCTTGTTGTGATGATTCTTGTTGTGATGATTCTTGTTCTGATGTTTCTTGTGATGATTCTTGTTGTGATGATTCTTGTTGTGATGATTCTTGTTGTGATGAATCTTGTTGTGATGATTCTTGTTCTGATGATTCTTGTGATGATTCTTGTTGCGATGATTCTTGTTGTGATGATTCTTGTTGTGATAATTCTTGTGATGATTCTTGTTCTGATGATTCTTGTGATGATTCTTGTTGCGATGTTTCTTGTTGTGATGATTCTTGTTGTGATGATTCTTGTTCTGATGATTCTTGTTGTGATAATTCTTGTTGTGATGATTCTTGTTCTGATGATTATTGTTGTGATGATTCTTGTTGTGATGATTCTCTTTGCGATGATTCTTGTTGTGTTGATTCTTGTTGTGAAGATTCTTGTTGTGATGATTCTTGTTCTGATGATTCTTGTACTGATTCTTGTTGCGATGATTCTTGTTGTGATGATTCTTGTTGTGATGATTCTTGTTGTGATGATTCTTGTTGTGATGATTCTTGTTCTGATGATTCTTGTGATGATTCTTGTTGCGATGATTCTTGTTGTGATGATTCTTGTTCTGATTATTCTTGTTGTGATGATTCTTGTGATGATTCTTGTTCTGATGATTCTTGTGATGATTCTTGTTGCAATGATTCTTGTAGTGATGATTCTTGTTCTGATGATTCTTGTTGTGATGATTCTTGTTGTGATGATTCTTGTTGTGATGATTCTTGTTGTGATGATTCTTGTTCTCATGATTCTTGTTGTGATGATTATCGTTGTGATGATTCTTGTTGTGATTATTCTTGTTCTGATGATTCTTGTTCTGATGATTCTTGTTGTGATGATTCTTGTTGTGATGATTCTTGTTCTCATGATTCTTGTTGTGATGATTCTTTTTGTGATGATTCTTGTTGTGATGATTCTTGTTGTGATGATTCTTGTGATGATTCTTGTTGTGATGATTCTTGTTGTGATGATTCTTGTTGTGATGAATCTTGTTGTGATGATTCTTGTTCTGATGATTCTTGTGATGATTCTTGTTGCGATGATTCTTGTTGTGATGATTCTTGTTGTGATAATTCTTGTGATGATTCTTGTTCTGATGATTCTTGTGATGATTCTTGTTGCGATGTTTCTTGTTGTGATGATTCTTGTTGTGATGATTCTTGTTCTGATGATTCTTGTTGTGATAATTCTTGTTGTGATGATTCTTGTTCTGATGATTATTGTTGTGATGATTCTTGTTGTGATGATTCTCGTTGCGATGATTCTTGTTGTGTTGATTCTTGTTGTGAAGATTCTTGTGATGATTCTTGTTCTGATGATTCTTGTACTGATTCTTGTTGCGATGATTCTTGTTGTGATGATTCTTGTTGTGATGATTCTTGTTGTGATGATTCTTGTTGTGATGATTCTTGTTCTGATGATTCTTGTGATGATTCTTGTTGCGATGATTCTTGTTGTGATGATTCTTGTTCTGATTATTCTTGTTGTGATGATTCTTGTGATGATTCTTGTTCTGATGATTCTTGTGATGATTCTTGTTGCAATGATTCTTGTAGTGATGATTCTTGTTCTGATGATTCTTGTTGTGATGATTCTTGTTGTGATGATTCTTGTTGTGATGATTCTTGTTGTGATGATTCTTGTTCTCATGATTCTTGTTGTGATGATTATCGTTGTGATGATTCTTGTTGTGATTATTCTTGTTCTGATGATTCTTGTTCTGATGATTCTTGTTGTGATGATTCTTGTTGTGATGATTCTTGTTCTCATGATTCTTGTTGTGATGATTCTTTTTGTGATGATTCTTGTTGTGATGATTCTTGTTGTGATGATTCTTGTGATGATTCTTGTTGTGATGATTCTTGTTGTGATGATTCTTGTTGTGATGATTCATATTGTGATGATGCTTGTTGTGATGATTCTTGTTCTGATGATTCTTGTCCTGATGATTCTTGTTCTGATGATTCTTGTGATGATTCTTGTTGTGATGTTTCTTGTTGTGATGATTCTTGTTGTGATGATTCTTGTGCTGATTCTTGTGGTGATGATTCTTGTTCTGATGTTTCTTGTGATGATTCTTGTTGTGATGATTTTTGTTGTGATGAATCTTGTTGTGATGATTCTTGTTGTGATGATTCTTGTTGTGATGATTCTTGTTGTGATGATTCTTGTTGTGATGATTCTTGTTCTGATGATTCTTGTTGTGATGATTCTTGTTGTGATGATTCTTGTTGCGATGATTCTTGTTGTGATGATTCTTGTTGTGTAGATTCTTGTTGTGATGATTCTTGTTGTGATGATTCTTGTTCTGATGTTTCTTGTGATGATTCTTGTTGTGATGATTCTTGTTGTGATTATTCTTGTTGTGATGATTCTTGTTGTGATGATTCTTGTTCTGATGATTCTTGTGATGATTCTTGTTGCGATGATTCTTGTTGTGATGATTCTTGTTCTGATGATTCTTGTTGTGATGATTCTTGTTGTGATGTTTCTTGTTCTGATGATTCTTGTGATGATTCTTGTTGCGATGTTTCTTGTTGTGATGATTCTTGTTGTGATGATTCTTGTTCTGATGATTCTTGTTGTGATGATTCTTGTTGTGATGATTCTTGTTGTGATGATTCTTGTTGTGATGATTCTTGTTGTGATGATTCTTGTTCTGATGATTCTTGTGATGATTCTTGTTGTGATGATTCTTGTTGTGATGATTCTTGTTCTTATGATTCTTGTTGTGATGATTCTTGTTGTGATGATTCTTGTTGTGATGATTCTTGTTCTGATGATTCTTGTTCTGATGATTCTTGTTGTGATGATTCTTGTTGTGATGATTCTTGTTCTCATGACTCTTGTTGTGATGATTCTTTTTGTGATGATTCTTGTTGTGATGATTCTTGTTGTGATGATTCTTGTGATGATTCTTGTTGTGATGATTCTTGTTGTGATGATTCTTGTTGTGATGATTCATATTTTGATGATTCTTGTTGTGATGATTCTTGTACTGATGATTCTTGTCCTGATGATTCTTGTTCTGATGATTCTTGTGATGATTCTTTTTGTGATGTTTCTTGTTGTGATGATTCTTGTTGTGATGATTCTTGTGCTGATTCTTGTGGTGATGATTCTTGTTCTGATGTTGCTTGTGATGATTCTTGTTGTGATGATTCTTGTTGTGATGAATCTTGTTGTGATGATTCTTGTTGTGATGATTCTTGTTGTGATGATTCTTGTTGTGATGATTCTTGTTGTGATGATTCTTGTTGTGATGATTCTTGTTGTGATGATTCTTGTTGTGAAGATTCTTGTTGTGATGATTCTTGTTGTGATGATTCTTGTTCTGATGTTTCTTGTGATGATTCTTGTTGTGATGATTCTTGTTGTGATGATTCTTGTTGTGATGATTCTTGTTGTGATGATTCTTGTTCTGATGATTCTTGTGATGATTCTTGTTGCGATGATTCTTGTTGTGATGATTCTTGTGCTGATTCTTGTGGTGATGATTCTTGTTCTGATGTTTCTTGTGATGATTCTTGTTGTGATGATTCTTGTTGTGATGAATCCTGTTGTGATGATTCTTGTTGTGATGATTCTTGTTGTGATGATTCTTGTTGTGATGATTCTTGTTGTGATGATTCTTGTTCTGATGATTCTTGTTGTGATGATTCTTGTTGTGATGTTTCTTGTTCTGATGATTCTTGTTGTGATGATTCTTGTTGTGATGATTCTTGTTGCGATGATTCTTGTTGTGATGATTCTTGTTGTGAAGATTCTTGTTGTGATGATTCTTGTTGTGATGATTCTTGTTCTGATGTTTCTTGTGATGATTCTTGTTGTGATGATTCTTGTTGTGATGATTCTTGTTGTGATGATTCTTGTTGTGATGATTCTTGTTCTGATGATTCTTGTGATGATTCTTGTTGCGATGATTCTTGTTCTGATGATTCTTGTTCTGATGAGTCTTGTTGTGATGATTCTTGTTGTGATTGTTCTTGTTCTGATGATTCTTGTGATGATTCTTGTTGCGATGTTTCTTGTTGTGATGATTCTTGTTGTGATGATTCTTGTTCTGATGATTCTTGTTGTGATGATTCTTGTTGTGATGATTCTTGATCTGATGATTCTTGTTGTGATGATTCTTGTTGTGATGATTCTTGTTCTGATGATTCTTGTTCTGATGATTCTTTTTCCGATGATTCTTGTTGTGATGATTCTTGTTGTGATGATTCTTGTTGTGATGATTCTTGTTGTGATGATTCTTGTTCTGATGATTCTTGTTGTGATGATTCTTGTAGTGATGATTCTTGTGATGATTCTGGTTGTGATGATTCTTGTTGTGATGATTCTTGTTGTGATGATTCTTGTTGTGATGAGTCTTGTTGTGATGTTTCTTGTTGTGATGATTCTTGTTGTGATGATTCTTGTTCTGATGATTCTTGTTGTGATGATTCTTGTAGTGATGATTCTTGTGATGATTCTGGTTGTGATGATTCTTGTTGTGATGATTCTTGTTGTGATGATTCTTGTTGTGATGATTCTTTTTGTGATGATTCTTGTTGTGATGATTCTTGTTGTGATGATTCTTGTTGTGATGATTCTTGTGATGATTCTTGTTGTGATGATTCTTGCTGTGATGATTCTTGTTGCGATGATTCTTGTTGTGTTGATTCTTGTTGTGAAAATTCTTGTTGTGTTGATTCTTGTCCTGATGATTCTTGTGATGATTCTTATTGCGATGATTCTTGTTGTGATGATTCTTGTTGTGATGATTCTTGTTGTGATGATTCTTGTTGTGATGATTCTTGTTCTGATGATTCTTTTGATGATTCTTGTTGCGATGATTCTTGTTGTGATGATTCTTGTTCTGATGATTTTTGTTGTGATGATTCTTGTTGTGATAATTCTTGTTCTGATGATTCTTGTGATGATTCTTGTTGCGATGATTCTTGTTGTGATGATTCTTGTTCTGATGATTCTTGTTGTGATGATTCTTGTTGTGATGATTCTTGTTGTGATGATTCTTGTTCTGATGATTCTTGTTGTGATGTTTCTTGTTGTGATGATTCTTGTTGTGATGATTCTTGTGCTGATTCTTGTGGTGATGATTCTTGTTCTGATGTTGCTTGTGATGATTCTTGTTGTGATGATTCTTGTTGTGATGAATCTTGTTGTGATGATTCTTGTTGTGATGATTCTTGTTGTGATGATTCTTGTTCTGATGATTCTTGTTGTGATGATTCTTGTGATGATTCTTGTTCTGATGATTCTTGTTGTGATGATTCTTGTTGTGATGATTCTTGTTGCGATGATTCTTGTTGTGATGATTCTTGTTGTGAAGATTCTTGTTGTGATGATTCTTGTTGTGATGATTCTTGTTCTGATGTTTCTTGTGATGATTCTTGTTGTGATGATTCTTGTTGTGATGATTCTTGTTGTGATGATTCTTGTTGTGATGATTCTTGTTCTGATGATTCTTGTGATGATTCTTGTTGCGATGATTCTTGTTGTGATGATTCTTGTGCTGATTCTTGTGGTGATGATTCTTGTTCTGATGTTTCTTGTGATGATTCTTGTTGTGATGATTCTTGTTGTGATGAATCTTGTTGTGATGATTCTTGTTGTGATGATTCTTGTTGTGATGATTCTTGTTGTGATGATTCTTGTTGTGATGATTCTTGTTCTGATGATTCTTGTTGTGATGATTCTTGTTGTGATGTTTCTTGTTCTGATGATTCTTGTTGTGATGATTCTTGTTGTGATGATTCTTGTTGCGATGATTCTTGTTGTGATGATTCTTGTTGTGAAGATTCTTGTTGTGATGATTCTTGTTGTGATGATTCTTGTTCTGATGATTCTTGTTCTGATGAGTCTTGTTGTGATGATTCTTGTTGTGATTGTTCTTGTTCTGATGATTCTTGTGATGATTCTTGTTGCGATGTTTCTTGTTGTGATGATTCTTGTTGTGATGATTCTTGTTCTGATGATTCTTGTTGTGATGATTCTTGTTGTGATGATTCTTGATCTGATGATTCTTGTTGTGATGATTCTTGTTGTGATGATTCTTGTTCTGATGATTCTTGTTCTGATGATTCTTTTTCCGATGATTCTTGTTGTGATGATTCTTGTTGTGATGATTCTTGTTGTGATGATTCTTGTTGTGATGATTCTTGTTCTGATGATTCTTGTTGTGATGATTCTTGTAGTGATGATTCTTGTGATGATTCTGGTTGTGATGATTCTTGTTGTGATGATTCTTGTTGTGATGATTCTTGTTGTGATGAGTCTTGTTGTGATGTTTCTTGTTGTGATGATTCTTGTTGTGATGATTCTTGTTGTGATGATTCTTGTGATGATTCTTGTTGTGATGATTCTTGTTGTGATGATTCTTGTTGCGATGATTCTTGTTGTGTTGATTCTTGTTGTGAAAATTCTTGTTGTGTTGATCCTTGTCCTGATGATTCTTGTGATGATTCTTATTGCGATGATTCTTGTTGTGATGATTCTTGTTGTGATGATTCTTGTTGTGATGATTCTTGTTCTGATGATTCTTGTTCTGATGATTCTTTTGATGATTCTTGTTGCGATGATTCTTGTTGTGATGATTCTTGTTCTGATGATTTTTGTTGTGATGATTCTTGGTGTGATAATTCTTGTTCTGATGATTCTTGTGATGATTCTTGTTGCGATGATTCTTGTTGTGATGATTCTTGTTCTGATGATTCTTGTTGTGATGATTCTTGTTGTGATGATTCTTGTTGTGATGATTCTTGTTCTGATGATTCTTGTTGTGATGATTCTTGTTGTGAGGATTCTTGTTGTCATGATTCTTGTGATGATTCTTGTTCTGATGATTCTTGTTGTGATGATTCTTGTTGTGATGATTCTTGTTCTGTTGATTCTTGTTATGATGATTCTTGTTGTGATGATTCTTGTTCTCATGATTCTTGTTGTGATGATTCTTGTTGTGATGATTCTTGTGATGTTTCTTGTTGTGATGATTCTTGTGATGATTCTTGTTGTGATGATTCTTGTTGTGATGATTCTTGTTGTGATGATTCTTGTTGTGATGATTCTTGTTGTGATGATTCTTGTTGTGATGATTCTTGTTCTGATGATTCTTGTTCTGTGATTCTTGTTCTGATGATTCTTGTGATGATTATTGTTGTGATGATTCTTGTTGTGATGATTCTTGTTGTGATGAATCTTGTTGTGATGATTCTTGTTGTGATGATTCTTGTTGTGAAGATTCTTGTTCTGATGATTCTTGTTGTGATGATTCTTGTTTTGATGATTCTTGTTCTGATGATTATTGTTGTGATGATTCTTGTTGTGATGATTCTCGTTGCGATGACTCTTGTTGTGTTGATTCTTGTTGTAAAGATTCTTGTTCTGATGATTCTTGTTCTGATGATTCTTGTGCTGATTCTTATTGCGATGATTCTTGTTGTGATGATTCTTGTTGTGAGGATTCTTGTTGTGATGATTCTTGTTGTGATGATTCTTGTTCTGATGATTCTTGTGATGATTCTTGTTGCGATGATTCTTGTTGTGATGATTCTTGTTCTGATTATTCTTGTTGTGATGATTCTTGTTGTGATGATACTTGTTCTGATGATTCTTGTGATGATTCTTGTTGCAATGATTCTTGTTGTGATGATTCTTGTTCTGATGATTCTTGTTCTGATGATTCTTGTTGTGATGATTCTTGTGATGATTCTTGTTCTGATGATTCTTGTTGTGATGATTCTTGTTGTGATGATTCTTGTTCTGATGATTCTTGTGATGATTCTTGTTGTGATGATTCTTGTTCTGATGATTCTTGTTGTGATGATTCTTGTTTTGATGATTCTTGTTCTGATGATTATTGTTGTGATGATTCTTGTTGTGATGATTCTCGTTGCGATGACTCTTGTTGTGTTGATTCTTGTTGTAAAGATTCTTGTTGTGATGATTCTTGTTCTGATGATTCTTGTGCTGGTTCTTGTTGCGATGATTCTTATTGTGATGATTCTTGTTGTGAGGATTCTTGTTGTGATGATTCTTGTTGTGATGATTCTTGTTCTGATGATTCTTGTGATGATTCTTGTTGCGATGATTCTTGTTGTGATGATTCTTGTTCTGATTATTCTTGTTGTGATGATTCTTGTTGTGATGATTCTTGTTCTGATGATTCTTGTTGTGATGATTCTTGTAGTGATGATTCTTGTGATGATTCTGGTTGTGATGATTCTTGTTGTGATGATTCTTGTTGTGATGATTCTTGTTGTGATGAGTCTTGTTGTGATGATTCTTGTTGTGATGATTCTTGTTGTGATGATACTTGTTCTGATGATTCTTGTTGTGATAATTCTTGTAGTGATGATTCTTGTGATGATTCTGGTTGTGATGATTCTTGTTGTGATGATTCTTGTTGTGATGATTCTTGTTGTGATGATTCTTGTTGTGATGATTCTTGTTGTGATGATTCTTGTTGTGATGATTCTTGTTGTGATGATTCTTGTGATGATTCTTGTTGTGATGATTCTTGTTGTGATGATTCTTGTTGCGATGATTCTTGTTGTGTTGATTCTTGTTGTGAAAATTCTTGTTGTGTTGATTCTTGTCCTGATGACTCTTGTGATGATTCTTATTGCGATGATTCTTGTTGTGATGATTCTTGTTGTGATGATTCTTGTTGTGATGATTCTTGTTGTGATGATTCTTGTTCTGATGATTCTTTTGATGATTCTTGTTGCGATGATTCTTGTTGTGATGATTCTTGTTCTGATGATTTTTGTTGTGATGATTCTTGTTGTGATAATTCTTGTTCTGATGATTCTTGTGATGATTCTTGTTGCGATGATTCTTGTTGTGATGATTCTTGTTCTGATGATTCTTCTTGTGATGATTCTTGTTGTGATGATTCTTGTTGTGATGATTCTTGTTCTGATGATTCTTGTTGTGATGATTCTTGTTGTGAGGATTCTTGTTGTCATGATTCTTGTGATGATTCTTGTTCTGATGATTCTTGTTGTGATGATTCTTGTTGTGATGATTCTTGTTCTGTTGATTCTTGTTATGATGATTCTTGTTGTGATGATTCTTGTTCTCATGATTCTTGTTGTGATGATTCTTGTTGTGATGATTCTTGTGATGATTCTTGTTGTGATGATTCTTGTGATGATTCTTGTTGTGATGATTCTTGTTGTGATGATTCTTGTTGTGATGATTCTTGTTGTGATGATTCTTGTTGTGATGATTCTTGTTGTGATGATTCTTGTTGTGATGATTCTTGTTCTGATGATTCTTGTTCTGTGATTCTTGTTCTGATGATTCTTGTGATGATTATTGTTGTGATGATTCTTGTTGTGATGATTCTTGTTGTGATGAATCTTGTTGTGATGATTCTTGTTGTGATGATTCTTGTTGTGAAGATTCTTGTTCTGATGATTCTTGTTGTGATGATTCTTGTTTTGATGATTCTTGTTCTGATGATTATTGTTGTGATGATTCTAGTTGTGATGATTCTCGTTGCGATGACTCTTGTTGTGTTGATTCTTGTTGTAAAGATTCTTGTTGTGATGATTCTTGTTCTGATGATTCTTGTGCTGATTCTTATTGCGATGATTCTTGTTGTGATGATTCTTGTTCTGATTATTCTTGTTGTGATGATTCTTGTTGTGATGATTCTTGTTCTGATGATTCTTGTGATGATTCTTGTTGCAATGATTCTTGTTGTGATGATTCTTGTTCTGATGATTCTTGTTCTGATGATTCTTGTTGTGATGATTCTTGTGATGATTCTTGTTCTGATGATTCTTGTTGTGATGATTCTTGTTGTGATGATTCTTGTTCTGATGATTCTTGTGATGATTCTTGTTCTGATGATTCTTGTTCTGATGATTCTTGTGATGATTATTGTTGTGATGATTCTTGTTGTGATGATTCTTGTAGTGATGATTCTTGTTGTGATGATTCTTGTGATGATTCTTGTTGTGAAGATTCTTGTTCTGATGATTGTTGTTGTGATGATTCTTGTTTTGATGATTCTTGTTCTGATGATTATTGTTGTGATGATTCTTGTTGTGATGATTCTCGTTGCGATGACTCTTGTTGTGTTGATTCTTGTTGTAAAGGTTCTTGTTGTGATGATTCTTGTTCTGATGATTCTTGTGCTGGTTCTTGTTGCGCTGATTCTTGTTGTGATGATTCTTGTTGTGAGGATTCTTGTTGTGATGATTCTTGTTGTGATGATTCTTGTTCTGATGATTCTTGTGATGATTCTTGTTGCGATGATTCTTGTTGTGATGATTCTTGTTCTGATTATTCTTGTTGTGATGATTCTTGTTCTGATGATTCTTGTTCTGATGATTCTTGTGATGATTCTTGTTGCAATGATTCTTGTTGTGATGATTCTTGTTCTGATGATTCTTGTTCTGATGATTCTTGTTGTGATGATTCTTGTGATGATTCTTGTTCTGATGATTCTTGTTGTGATGATTCTTGTTCTCATGTTTCTTGTTGTGATGATTCTTGTTGTGATGATTCTTGTTGTGATGATTCTTGTTCTGATGATTCTTGTTCTGATGATTCTTTTTGTGATGATTCTTGTTGTGATGATTCTTGTTCTCATGATTCTTGTTGTGATGATTCTTGTTGTGATGATTCTTGTTGTGATGATTCTTGTTGTGATGATTCTTGTGATGATTCTTGTTGTGATGATTCTTTTTGTGATGATTCTTGTTGTGATGATTCATATTGTGATGATTCTTGTTGTGATGATTCTTGTTCTGATGATTCTTGTTCTGATGATTCTTGTTCTGATGATTCTTGTGATGATTCTTGTTGTGATGTTTCTTGTTGTGATGATTCTTGTTGTGATGATTCTTGTTCTGCTGATTCTTGTGGTGATGATTCTTGTTCTGATGTTTCTTGTGATGATTCTTGTGATGATTCTTGTTGTGATGAATCTTGTTGTGATGATTTTTGTTGTGATGATTCTTGTTGTGATGATTCTTGTTGTGATGATTCTTGTTGTGATGATTCTTGTTCTGATGATTCTTGTGATGATTCTTGTTCTGATGATTCTTGTTCTGATGATTCTTGTGATGATTATTGCTGTGATGATTCTTGTTGTGATGATTCTTGTTGTGATGATTCTTGTTGTGATGATTCTTGTTGTGATGATTCTTGTGATGATTCTTGTTGTGATGATTCTTGTTCTGATGATTCTTGTGATGATTCTTGTGATGATTCTTGTTGTGATGATTCTTGTTGCGATGATTCTTGTTGTGTTGATTCTTGTTGTGAAAATTCTTGTTGTGATGATTCTTGTCCTGATGATTCTTGTGATGATTCTTATTGCGATGATTCTTGTTGTGATGATTCTTGTTGTGATGATTCTTGTTGTGATGATTCTTGTTGTGATGATTCTTGTTGTGATGATTCTTGTTGTGATGATTCTTGTTGTGATGATTCTTGTTCTGATGATTCTTGTGATGATTCTTGTTGTGATGATTCTTGTTCTGATGATTCTTGTTGTGATGATTCTTGTTCTCATGTTTCTTGTTGTGATGATTCTTGTTGTGATGATTCTTGTTGTGATGATTCTTGTTCTGATGATTCTTGTTCTGATGATTCTTTTTGTGATGATTCTTGTTGTGATGATTCTTGTTCTCATGATTCTTGTTGTGATGATTCTTGTTGTGATGATTCTTGTTGTGATGATTCTTGTTGTGATGATTCTTGTGATGATTCTTGTTGTGATGATTCTTTTTGTGATGATTCTTGTGATGATTCATATTGTGATGATTCTTGTTGTGATGATTCTTGTTCTGATGATTCTTGTTGTGATGATTCTTGTTGTGATGATTCTTGTTCTGATGATTCTTGTGATGATTCTTGTTGTGATGATTCTTGTTGTGATGATTCTTGTTGCGATGATTCTTGTTGTGTTGATTCTTGTTGTGAAAATTCTTGTTGTGATGATTCTTGTGCTGATGATTCTTGTGATGAATCTTATTGCGATGATTCTTGTTGTGATGATTCTTGTTGTGATGATTCTTGTTGTGATGATTCTTGTTGTGATGATTCTTGTTGTGATGATTCTTGTTGTGATGATTCTTGTTGTGATGATTCTTGTTCTGATGATTCTTGTGATGATTCTTGTTGTGATGATTCTTGTGATGATTCTTGTTGCGATGATTCTTGTTGTGTTGATTCTTGTTGTGAAAATTCTTGTTGTGATGATTCTTGTCCTGATGATTCTTGTGATGATTCTTATTGCGATGATTCTTGTTGTGATGATTCTTGTT
Organism: Somniosus microcephalus; assembly: GCF_052327205.1. Classification (NCBI taxonomy): domain Eukaryota; kingdom Metazoa; phylum Chordata; class Chondrichthyes; order Squaliformes; family Somniosidae; genus Somniosus; species Somniosus microcephalus. Next base: position 330,782,440 of record NC_140987.1, on the reverse strand, counting down.
GTGATGATTCTTGTTGTGATGATTCTTGTTGTGATGATTCTTGTTGTGATGATTCTTGTTCTGATGATTCTTGTGATGGTTATTGCTGTGATGATTCTTGTTGTGATGATTCTTTTTGTGATGATTCTTGTTGTGATGATTCTTGTTGTGATGATTCTTGTTGTGATGATTCTTGTTGTGATGATTCTTGTTCTGATGATTCTTGTGATGATTCTTGTTGTGATGATTCTTGTTGTGATGATTCTTGTTGCGATGATTCTTGTTGTGTTGATTCTTGTTGTGAAAATTCTTGTTGTGATGATTCTTGTCCTGATGATTCTTGTGATGATTCTTATTGCGATGATTCTTGTTGTGATGATTCTTGTTGTGATGATTCTTGTTCTGATGATTCTTGTCCTGATGATTCTTGTGATGATTATTGCTGTGATGATTCTTGTTGTGATGATTCTTGTTGTGATGATTCTTGTTGTGATGATTCTTGTTGTGATGATTCTTGTTGTGATGATTCTTGTTGTGGTGATTCTTGTTCTGATGATTCTTGTGATGATTCTTGTTGTGATGATTCTTGTTGTGATGATTCTTGTTGCGATGATTCTTGTTGTGTTGATTCTTGTTGTGAAAATTCTTGTTGTGATGATTCTTGTCCTGATGATTCTTGTGATGATTCTTATTGCGATGATTCTTGTTGTGATGATTCTTGTTGTGATGATTCTTGTTGTGATGATTCTTGTTGTGATGATTCTTGTTCTGATGATTCTTGTGATGATTCTTGTTGTGATGATTCTTGTTGTGATGATTCTTGTTGCGATGATTCTTGTTGTGTTGATTCTTGTTGTGAAAATTCTTGTTGTGATGATTCTTGTCCTGATGATTCTTGTGATGATTCTTATTGCGATGATTCTTGTTGTGATGATTCTTGTTGTGATGATTCTTGTTGTGATGATTCTTGTTGTGATGATTCTTGTTGTGATGATTCTTGTTGTGATGATTCTTGTTGTGATGATTCTTGTTGTGATGATTCTTGTGATGATTCTTGTTGTGATGATTCTTGTTGTGATGATTCTTGTTGCGATGATTCTTGTTGTGTTGATTCTTGTTGTGAAAATTCTTGTTGTGATGATTCTTGTCCTGATGATTCTTGTGATGATTCTTATTGCGATGATTCTTGTTGTGATGATTCTTGTTGCGATGATTCTTGTTGTGTTGATTCTTGTTGTGAAAATTCTTGTTGTGATGATTCTTGTCCTGATGATTCTTGTGATGATTCTTATTGCGATGATTCTTGTTGTGATGATTCTTGTTGTGATGATTCTTGTTGTGATGATTCTTGTTGTGATGATTCTTGTTCTGATGATTCTTGTGATGATTCTTGTTGTGATGATTCTTGTTGTGATGATTCTTGTTGCGATGATTCTTGTTGTGTTGATTCTTGTTGTGAAAATTCTTGTTGTGATGATTCTTGTCCTGATGATTCTTGTGATGATTCTTATTGCGATGATTCTTGTTGTGATGATTCTTGTTGTGATGATTCTTGTTGTGATGATTCTTGTTGTGATGATTCTTGTTGTGATGATTCTTGTTGTGATGATTCTTGTTGTGATGATTCTTGTTCTGATGATTCTTGTGATGATTCTTGTTGTGATGATTCTTGTTGTGATGATTCTTGTTGCGATGATTCTTGTTGTGTTGATTCTTGTTGTGAAAATTCTTGTTGTGATGATTCTTGTCCTGATGATTCTTGTGATGATTCTTATTGCGATGATTCTTGTTGTGATGATTCTTGTTGTGATGATTCTTGTTGTGATGATTCTTGTTGTGATGATTCTTGTTCTGATGATTCTTGTTCTGATGATTCTTGTGATGGTTATTGCTGTGATGATTCTTGTTGTGATGATTCTTGTTGTGATGATTCTTGTTGTGATGATTCTTGTTGTGATGATTCTTGTTGTGATGATTCTTGTTGTGATGATTCTTGTTCTGATGATTCTTGTGATGATTCTTGTTGTGATGATTCTTGTTGTGATGATTCTTGTTGCGATGATTCTTGTTGTGTTGATTCTTGTTGTGAAAATTCTTGTTGTGATGATTCTTGTCCTGATGATTCTTGTGATGATTCTTATTGCGATGATTCTTGTTGTGATGATTCTTGTTGTGATGATTCTTGTTGTGATGATTCTTGTTCTGATGATTCTTGTTCTGATGATTCTTGTGATGATTATTGCTGTGATGATTCTTGTTGTGATGATTCTTGTTGTGATGATTCTTGTTGTGATGATTCTTGTTGTGATGATTCTTGTTGTGATGATTCTTGTTGTGATGATTCTTGTTCTGATGATTCTTGTGATGATTCTTGTTGTGATGATTCTTGTTGTGATGATTCTTGTTGCGATGATTCTTGTTGTGTTGATTCTTGTTGTGAAAATTCTTGTTGTGATGATTCTTGTCCTGATGATTCTTGTGATGATTCTTATTGCGATGATTCTTGTTGTGATGATTCTTGTTGTGATGATTCTTGTTGTGATGATTCTTGTTGTGATGATTCTTGTTGTGATGATTCTTGTTGTGATGATTCTTGTTGTGATGATTCTTGTTCTGATGATTCTTGTGATGATTCATGTTGTGATGATTCTTGTTCTCATGTTTCTTGTTGTGATGATTCTTGTTGTGATGATTCTTGTTGTGATGATTCTTGTTCTGATGATTCTTGTTCTGATGATTCTTTTTGTGATGATTCTTGTTGTGATGATTCTTGTTCTCATGATTCTTGTTGTGATGATTCTTGTTGTGATGATTCTTGTTGTGATGATTCTTGTTGTGATGATTCTTGTGATGATTCTTGTTGTGATGATTCTTTTTGTGGTGATTCTTGTTGTGATGATTCATATTGTGATGATTCTTGTTGTGATGATTCTTGTTCTGATGATTCTTGTTCTGATGATTCTTGTTCTGATGATTCTTGTGATGATTCTTGTTGTGATGTTCCTTGTTGTGATGATTCTTGTTGTGATGTTTCTTGTTCTGCTGATTCTTGTGGTGATGATTCTTGTTCTGATGTTTCTTGTGATGATTCTTGTGATGATTCTTGTTGTGATGAATCTTGTTGTGATGATTTTTGTTGTGATGATTCTTGTTGTGATGATTCTTGTTGTGATGATTCTTGTTGTGATGATTCTTGTTCTGATGATTCTTGTGATGATTCTTGTTCTGATGATTCTTGTTCTGATGATTCTTGTGATGGTTATTGCTGTGATGATTCTTGTTGTGATGATTCTTGTTGTGATGATTCTTGTTGAGATGATTCTTGTTGTAATGATTCTTGTTGTGATGATTCTTGTTGTGATGATTCTTGTTGTGATGATTCTTGTGATGATTCTTGTTGTGATGATTCTTGTTGTGATGATTCTTGTTGCGATGATTCTTGTTGTGTTGATTCTTGTTGTGAAAATTCTTGTTGTGATGATTCTTGTCCTGATGATTCTTGTGATGATTCTTATTGCGATGATTCTTGTTGTGATGATTCTTGTTGTGATGATTCTTGTTGTGATGATTCTTGTTCTGATGATTCTTGTTCTGATGATTCTTTTGATGATTCTTTTTGCGATGATTCTTGTTATGATGATTCTTGTTCTGATGATTTTTGTTGTGATGATTCTTGTTATGATAACTCTTGTTCTGATGATTCTTGTGATGATTCTTGTTGCGATGATTCTTGTTGTGATGATTCTTGTTCTGATGATTCTTGTTGTGATGATTCTTGTTGTGATGATTCTTGTTGTGATGATTCTTGTTGTGATGATTCGTTTTGTGATGATTCTTGTTGTGAGGATTCTTGTTGTGATGATTCTTGTGATGATTCTTGTTGTGATGATTCTTGTTGTGATGATTCTTGTTGTGATGATTCTTGTTCTGTTGATTCTTGTTATGGTGATTCTTGTTGTGATGATTCTTGTTCTCATGATTCTTGTTGTGATGATTCTTGTTGTGATGATTCTTGTTGTGATGATTCTTGTGATGATTCTTGTTGTGATGATTCTTGTTGTGATGATTCTTGTTGTGATGATTCTTGTTGTGATGATTCTTGTTGTGATGATTCTTGTTGTGATGATTCTTTTTCTGATGATTCTTGTTCTGATGATTCTTGTTCTGATGATTCTTGTGATGATTATTGTTGTGATGATTCTTGTTGTGATGATTCTTGTTGTGATGATTATTGTTGTGATGATTCTTGTTGTGATGATTCTTGTTGTGAAGATTCTTGTTCTGATGATTCTTGTTGTGATGATTCTTGTTTTGATGATTCTTGTTCTGATGATTATTATTGTGATGATTCTTGTTGTGATCATTCTCGTTGTGATGACTCTTGTTGTGTTGATTCTTGTTGTAAAGATTCTTGTTGTGATGATTCTTGTTGCGATGATTCTTGTTGTGTTGATTCTTGTTGTGAAAATTCTTGTTGTGATGATTCTTGTCCTGATGATTCTTGTGATGATTCTTATTGCGATGATTCTTGTTGTGATGATTCTTGTTGTGATGATTCTTGTTGTGATGATTCTTGTTGTGATGATTCTTGTTGTGATATTCTTGTTGTGATGATTCTTGTTGTGATGATTCTTGTTCTGATGATTCTTGTGATGATTCTTGTTGTGATGATTCTTGTTGTGATGATTCTTGTTGCGATGATTCTTGTTGTGTTGATTCTTGTTGTGAAAATTCTTTTTGTGATGATTCTTGTCCTGATGATTCTTGTGATGATTCTTATTGCGATGATTCTTGTTGTGATGATTCTTGTTGTGATGATTCTTGTTGTGATGATTCTTGTTGTGATGATTCTTGTTCTGATGATTCTTGTTCTGATGATTCTTGTGATGGTTATTGCTGTGATGATTCTTGTTGTGATGATTCTTGTTGTGATGATTCTTGTTGTGATGATTCTTGTTGTGATGATTCTTGTTGTGATGATTCTTGTTCTGATGATTCTTGTGATGATTCTTGTTGTGATGATTCTTGTTGTGATGATTCTTGTTGCGATGATTCTTGTTGTGTTGATTCTTGTTGTGAAAATTCTTGTTGTGATGATTCTTGTCCTGATGATTCTTGTGATGATTCTTATTGCGATGATTCTTGTTGTGATGTTTCTTGTTGTGATGATTCTTGTTGTGATGATTCTTGTTCTGATGATTCTTGTTCTGATGATTCTTGTGATGATTATTGCTGTGATGATTCTTGTTGTGATGATTCTTGTTGTGATGATTCTTGTTGTGATGATTCTTGTTGTGATGATTCTTGTTGTGATGATTCTTGTTGTGATGATTCTTGTTCTGATGATTCTTGTGATGATTCTTGTTGTGATGATTCTTGTTGTGATGATTCTTGTTGCGATGATTCTTGTTGTGTTGATTCTTGTTGTGAAAATTCTTGTTGTGATGATTCTTGTCCTGATGATTCTTGTGATGATTCTTATTGCGATGATTCTTGTTGTGATGATTCTTGTTGTGATGATTCTTGTTGTGATGATTCTTGTTGTGATGGTTCTTGTTGTGATGATTCTTGTTGTGATGATTCTTGTTGTGATGATTCTTGTTCTGATGATTCTTGTGATGATTCTTGTTGTGATGATTCTTGTTCTGATGATTCATGTTGTGATGATTCTTGTTCTCATGTTTCTTGTTGCGATGATTCTTGTTGTGCTGATTCTTGTTGTGATGATTCTTGTTCTGATGATTCTTGTTCTGATGATTCTTTTTGTGATGATTCTTGTTGTGATGATTCTTGTTCTCATGATTCTTGTTGTGATGATTCTTGTTGTGATGATTCTTGTTGTGATGATTCTTGTTGTGATGATTCTTGTGATGATTCTTGTTGTGATGATTCTTTTTGTGGTGATTCTTGTTGTGATGATTCATATTGTGATGATTCTTGTTGTGATGATTCTTGTTCTGATGATTCTTGTTCTGATGATTCTTGTTCTGATGATTCTTGTGATGATTCTTGTTGTGATGTTTCTTGTTGTGATGATTCTTGTTGTGATGATTCTTGTTCTGCTGATTCTTGTGGTGATGATTCTTGTTCTGATGTTTCTTGTGATGATTCTTGTGATGATTCTTGTTGTGATGAATCTTGTTGTGATGATTTTTGTTGTGATGATTCTTGTTGTGATGATTCTTGTTGTGATGATTCTTGTTGTGATTATTCTTGTTCTGATGATTCTTGTGATGATTCTTGTTCTGATGATTCTTGTTCTGATGATTCTTGTGATGATTATTGCTGTGATGATTCTTGTTGTGATGATTCTTGTTGTGATGATTCTTGTTGTGATGATTCTTGTTGTGATGATTCTTGTTGTGATGATTCTTGTTGTGATGATTCTTGTTGTGATGATTCTTGTGATGATTCTTGTTGTGATGATTCTTGTTGTGATGATTCTTGTTGCGATGATTCTTGTGTTGATTCTTGTTGTGAAAATTCTTGTTGTGATGATTCTTGTCCTGATGATTCTTGTGATGATTCTTATTGCGATGATTCTTGTTGTGATGATTCTTGTTGTGATGATTCTTGTTGTGATGATTCTTGTTCTGATGATTCTTGTTCTGATGATTCTTTTGATGATTCTTGTTGCGATGATTCTTGTTATGATGATTCTTGTTCTGATGATTTTTGTTGTGATGATTCTTGTTGTGATAACTCTTGTTCTGATGATTCTTGTGATGATTCTTGTTGCGATGATTCTTGTTGTGATGATTCTTGTTCTGATGATTCTTGTTGTGATGATTCTTGTTGTGATGATTCTTGTTGTGATGATTCTTGTTCTGATGATTCGTTTTGTGATGATTCTTGTTGTGAGGATTCTTGTTGTGATGATTCTTGTGATGATTCTTGTTGTGATGATTCTTGTTGTGATGATTCTTGTTGTGATGATTCTTGTTCTGTTGATTCTTGTTATGGTGATTCTTGTTGTGATGATTCTTGTTCTCATGATTCTTGTTGTGATGATTCTTGTTGTGATGATTCTTGTGATGATTCTTGTTGTGATGATTCTTGTGATGATTCTTGTTGTGATGATTCTTGTTGTGATGATTCTTGTTGTGATGATTCTTGTTGTGATGATTCTTGTTGTGATGATTCTTGTTGTGATGATTCTTTTTCTGATGATTCTTGTTCTGATGATTCTTGTTCTGATGATTCTTGTGATGATTATTGTTGTGATGATTCTTGTTGTGATGATTCTTGTTGTGATGATTCTTGTTGTGATGATTCTTGTTGTGATGATTCTTGTTGTGAAGATTCTTGTTCTGATGATTCTTGTTGTGATGATTCTTGTTTTGATGATTCTTGTTCTGATGATTATTATTGTGATGATTCTTGTTGTGAGGATTCTTGTTGTGATGATTCTTGTTGTGATGATTCTTGTTCTGATGATTCTTGTGATGATTCTTGTTGCGATGATTCTTGTTGTGATGATTCTTGTTCTGATTATTCTTGTTGTGATGCTTCTTGTGATGATTCTTGTTCTGATGATTCTTGTGATGATTCTTGTTGCAATGATTCTTGTTGTGATGATTCTTGTTCTGATGATTCTTGTTCTGATGATTCTTGTTGTGATGATTCTTGTGATGATTCTTGTTCTGATGATTCTTGTTGTGATGATTCTTGTTCTGATGATTCTTGTGATGATTCTTGTTCTGATGATTCTTGTTCTGATGATTCTTGTGATGATTATTGTTGTGATGATTCTTGTTGTGATGATTCTTTTTGTGATGATTCTTGTTGTGATGATTCTTGTGATGATTCTTGTTGTGAAGATTCTTGTTCTGATGATTCTTGTTGTGATGATTCTTGTTTTGATGATTCTTGTTCTGATGATTATTGTTGTGATGATTCTTGTTGTGATGATTCTCGTTGCGATGACTCTTGTTGTGTTGATTCTTGTTGTAAAGATTCTTGTTGTGATGATTCTTGTTCTGATGATTCTTGTGCTGATTCTTGTTGCGATGATTCTTGTTGTGATGATTCTTGTTGTGAGGATTCTTGTTGTGATGATTCTTGTTGTGATGATTCTTGTTCTGATGATTCTTGTGATGATTCTTGTTGCGATGATTCTTGTTGTGATGATTCTTGTTGTGATGATTCTTGTTCTCATGATTCTTGTGATGATTCTTGTTGTGATGATTCTTGTTGTGATGATTCTTGTTCTGATGATTCTTGTTCAGATGATTCTTTTTGTGATGATTCTTGTTGTGATGATTCTTGTTGTGATGATTCTTGTTGTGATGATTCTTGTTGTGATGATTCTTGTTGTGATGATTCTTCTGATGATTCTTGTTGTGATGATTCTTGTTGTGATGATTCTTGTTGTGATGATTCATATTGTGATGATTCTTGTTGTGATGATTCTTGTTCTGATGATTCTTGTTCTGATGATTCTTGTTCTGATGATTCTTGTGATGATTCTTGTTGTGATGTTTCTTGTTGTGATGATTCTTGTTGTGATGATTCTTTTTCTGCTGATTCTTGTGGTGATGATTCTTGTTCTGATGTTTCTTGTGATGATTCTTGTGATGATTCTTGTTGTGATGAATCTTGTTGTGATGATTTTTGTTGTGATGATTCTTGTTGTGATGATTCTTGTTGTGATGATTCTTGTTGTGATGATTCTTGTTCTGATGATTCTTGTTGTGATGATTCTTGTTGTGATGATTCTTGTTCTGATGATTATTGTTGTGATGATTCTTGTTGCGATTATTCTTGTTGCGATGATTCTTGTTGTGATGATTCTTGTTGTGAAGATTCTTGTTGTGATGATTCTTGTTGTGATGATTCTTGTTCTGATGTTTCTTGTGATGATTCTTGTTGTGATGATTCTTGTTGTGATGATTCTTGTTGTGATGATTCTTGTTGTGATGATTCTTGTTCTGATGATTCTTGTGATGATTCTTGTTGCGATGATTTTGTTGTGGTGATCCTTGTTCTGATGTTTCTTGTTGTGATGATTCTTGTGATGATTCTTGTTCTGATGATTCTTGTGATGATTCTTGTTGCGATGTTTCTTGTTGCGATGATTCTTGTTGTGATGATTCTTGTTCTGATGATTCTTGTTGTGATGATTCTTGTTGTGATGATTCTTGTTCTGATGATTATTGTTGTGATGATTCTTGTTGTGATGATTCTCGTTGCGATGATTCTTGTTGTGTTGATTCTTGTTGTGAAGATTCTTGTTGTGATGATTCTTGTTCTGATGTTTCTTGTACTGATTCTTGTTGCGATGATTTTATTGTGATGATTCTTGTTGTGATGATTCTTGTTGTGATGATTCTTGTTGTGATGATTCTTGTTCTGATGATTCTTGTGATGATTCTTGTTGCGATGATTCTTGTTGTGATGGTTCTTGTTCTGATTATTCTTGTTGTGATGATTCTTGTTGTGATGATTCTTGTTCTGATGATTCTTGTGATGATTCTTGTTGCAATGATTGTTGTTGTGATGATTCTTGTTCTGATGATTCTTGTTCTGATGATTCTTGTTGTGATGATTCTTGTTCTCATGATTCTTGTTGTGATGATTCTTGTTGTGATGATTCTTGTTGCGATGATTCTTGTTCTGATGATTCTTGTTGTGATGATTCTTGTTCTCATGATTCTTGTTGTGATGATTCTTTTTGTGATGATTCTTGTTGTGATGATTCTTGTTGTGATGATTCTTGTGATGATTCTTGTTGTGATGATTCTTGTTGTGATGATTCTTGTTGTGATGATTCATATTGTGATGATTCTTGTTGTGATGATTCTTGTTCTGATGATTCTGGTCCTGATGATTCTTGTTCTGATGATTCTTGTGATGATTCTTGTTGTGATGTTTCTTGTTGGGATGATTCTTGTTGTGATGATTCTTGTGCTGATTCTTGTGGTGATGTTTCTTGTTCTGATGTTTCTTGTGATGATTCTTTTGTGATGTTTCTTGTTGTGATGAATCTTGTTGTGATGATTCTTGTTGTGATGATTCTTGTTGTGATGATTCTTGTTGTGATGATTCTTGTTGTGATGATACTTGTTCTGATGATTCTTGTTGTGATGATTCTTGTTGTGATGATTCTTGTTCTGATGATTCTTGTTGTGATGATTCTTTTTGTGATGATTCCTGTTGCGATGATTCTTGTTGTGATGATTCTTGTTGTGAAGATTCTTGTTGTGATGATTCTTGTTCTGATGTTTCTTGTGATGATTCTTGTTGTGATGATTCTTGTTGTGATGATTCTTGTTGTGATGATTCTTGTTGTGATGATTCTTGTTCTGATGATTCTTGTGATGATTCTTGTTGCGATGATTCTTGTTGTGATGATTCTTGTTCTGATGATTCTTGTTGTGATGCTTCTTGTTGTGATGGTTCTTGTTCTGATGATTCTTGTGATGATTCTTGTTGCGATTTTTCTTGTTGTGATGATTCTTGTTGTGATGATTCTTGTTCTGATGATTCTTGTGATGATTCTTGTTGTGATGATTCTTGTTCTGATGATTCTTGTGATGATTCTTGTTGTGATGATTCCTGTTGTGATGATTCTTGTTCTTATGATTCTTGTTGTGATGATTCTTGTTGTGATGATTCTTGTTGTGATGATTCTTGTTCTGATGATTCTTGTTCTGATGATTCTTGTTGTGATGATTCTTGTTGTGATGATTCTTGTTCTCATGACTCTTGTTGTGATGATTCTTTTTGTGATGATTCTTGTTGTGATGATTCTTGTTGTGATGATTCTTGTGATGATTCTTGTTGTGATGATTCTTGTTGTGATGATTCTTGTTGTGATGATTCATATTTTGATGATTCTTGTTGTGATGATTCTTGTACTGATGATTCTTGTCCTGATGATTCTTGTTCTGATGATTCTTGTGATGATTCTTGTTGTGATGTTTCTTGTTGTGATGATTCTTGTTGTGATGATTCTTGTGCTGATGTTTCTTGTGATGATTCTTGTTGTGATGATTCTTGTTGTGATGAATCTTGTTGTGATGATTCTTGTTGTGATGATTCTTGTTGTGATGATTCTTGTTGTGATGATTCTTGTTGTGATGATTCTTGTTCTGATGATTCTTGTTGTGATGATTCTTGTTGTGATGTTTCTTGTTCTGATGATTCTTGTTGTGATGATTCTTGTTGTGATGATTCTTGTTGCGATGATTCTTGTTGTGATGATTCTTGTTGTGAAGATTCTTGTTGTGATGATTCTTGTTGTGATGATTCTTGTTCTGATGTTTCTTGTGATGATTCTTGTTGTGATGATTCTTGTTGTGATGATTCTTGTTGTGATGATTCTTGTTCTGATGATTCTTGTTCTGATGATTCTTGTGATGATTCTTGTTGCGATGATACTTGTTGTGATGATTCTTGTGCTGATTCTTGTGGTGATGATTCTTGTTCTGATGTTTCTTGTGATGATTCATATTGTGATGATTCTTGTTGTGATGATTCTTGTTGTGATGATTCTTGTTGTGATGATTCTTGTTGTGATGATTCTTGTTGTGATGATTCTTGTTCTGATGATTCTTGTTGTGATGATTCTTGTTGTGATGTTTCTTGTTGTGATGATTCTTGTTGTGATGATTCTTGTTGTGATGATTCTTGTTGCGATGATTCTTGTTGTGATGATTCTTGTTGTGAAGATTCTTGTTGTGATGATTCTTGTGATGATTCTTGTTCTGATGTTTCTTGTGATGATTCTTGTTGTGATGATTCTTGTTGTGATGATTCTTGTTGTGATGATTCTTGTTGTGATCATTCTCGTTGCGATGACTCTTGTTGTGTTGATTCTTGTTGTAAAGATTCTTGTTGTGATGATTCTTGTTCTGATGATTCTTGTGCTGATTCTTGTTGCGATGATTCTTGTTGTGATGATTCTTGTTGTGAGGATTCTTGTTGTGATGATTCTTGTTGTGATGATTCTTGTTCTGATGATTCTTGTGATGATTCTTGTTGCGATGATTCTTGTTGTGATGATTCTTGTTCTGGTTATTCTTGTTGTGATGATTCTTGTTGTGATGATTCTTGTTCTGATGATTCTTGTGATGATTCTTGTTGCAATGATTCTTGTTGAGATGATTCTTGTCCTGATGATTCTTGTTCTGATGATTCTTGTTCTGATGATTCTTGTGATGATTCTTGTTCTGATGATTCTTGTTGTGATGATTCTTGTTCTGATGATTCTTGTGATGATTCTTGTTCTGATGATTCTTGTTCTGATGATTCTTGTGATGATTATTGTTGTGATGATTCTTGTTGTGATGATTCTTTTTGTGATGATTCTTGTTGTGATGATTCTTGTGATGATTCTTGTTGTGAAGATTCTTGTTCTGATGATTCTTGTTTTGATGATTCTTGTTTTGATGATTCTTGTTCTGATGATTATTGTTGTGATGATTCTTGTTGTGATGATTCTCGTTGCGATGACTCTTGTTGTGTTGATTCTTGTTGTAAAGATTCTTGTTGTGATGATTCTTGTTCTGATGATTCTTGTGCTGATTCTTGTTGCGATGATTCTTGTTGTGATGATTCTTGTTGTGAGGATTCTTGTTGTGATGATTCTTGTTGTGATGATTCTTGTTCTGATGATTCTTGTGATGATTCTTGTTGCGATGATTCTTGTTGTGATGATTCTTGTTGTGATGATTCTTGTTGTGATGATTCTTGTTCTCATGATTCTTGTGATGATTCTTGTTGTGATGATTCTTGTGCTGATTCTTGTTGCGATGATTCTTGTTGTGATGATTCTTGTTGTGAGGATTCTTGTTGTGATGATTCTTGTTGTGATGATTCTTGTTCTGATGATTCTTGTGATGATTCTTGTTGCGATGATTCTTGTTGTGATGATTCTTGTTCTGATGATTCTTGTTGTGATGATTCTTGTTCTCATGATTCTTGTGATGATTCTTGTTGTGATGATTCTTGTTGTGATGATTCTTGTTCTGATGATTCTTGTTCTGATGATTCTTTTTGTGATGATTCTTGTTGTGATGATTCTTGTTCTCATGATTCTTGTTGTGATGATTCTTGTTGTGATGATTCTTGTTGTGATGATTCTTGTTGTGATGTTTCTTGTGATGATTCTTGTTGTGATGATTCTTGTTGTGATGATTCTTGTTGTGATGATTCATATTGTGATGATTCTTGTGATGATTCTTGTTCTGATGATTCTTGTTCTGATGATTCTTGTTCTGATGATTCTTGTGATGATTCTTGTTGTGATGTTTCTTGTGATGATTCTTGTTGTGATGATTCTTGTTCTGCTGATTCTTGTGGTGATGATTCTTGTTCTGATGTTTCTTGTGATGATTCTTGTGATGATTCTTGTTGTGATGAATCTTGTTGTGATGATTTTTGTTGTGATGATTCTTGTTGTGATGATTCTTGTTGTGATGATTCTTGTTCTGATGATTCTTGTTGTGATGATTCTTGTTGTGATGATTCTTGTTCTGATGATTCTTGTTGTGATGATTCTTGTTGCGATTATTCTTGTTGTGATGATTCTTGTTGTGAGGATTCTTGTTGTGATGATTCTTGTTGTGATGATTCTTGTTCTGATGATTCTTGTGATGATTCTTGTTGCGATGATTCTTGTTGTGATGATTCTTGTTGTGATGATTCTTGTTCTCATGATTCTTGTGATGATTCTTGTTGTGATGATTCTTGTTGTGATGATTCTTGTTCTGATGATTCTTGTTCAGATGATTCTTTTTGTGATGATTCTTGTTGTGATGATTCTTGTTGTGATGATTCTTGTTGTGATGATTCTTGTTGTGATGATTCTTGTTGTGATGATTCTTCTGATGATTCTTGTTGTGATGATTCTTGTTGTGATGATTCTTGTTGTGATGATTCATATTGTGATGATTCTTGTTGTGATGATTCTTGTTCTGATGATTCTTGTTCTGATGATTCTTGTTCTGATGATTCTTGTGATGATTCTTGTTGTGATGTTTCTTGTTGTGATGATTCTTGTTGTGATGATTCTTTTTCTGCTGATTCTTGTGGTGATGATTCTTGTTCTGATGTTTCTTGTGATGATTCTTGTGATGATTCTTGTTGTGATGAATCTTGTTGTGATGATTTTTGTTGTGATGATTCTTGTTGTGATGATTCTTGTTGTGATGATTCTTGTTGTGATGATTCTTGTTCTGATGATTCTTGTTGTGATGATTCTTGTTGTGATGATTCTTGTTCTGATGATTATTGTTGTGATGATTCTTGTTGTGATTATTCTTGTTGCGATGATTCTTGTTGTGATGATTCTTGTTGTGAAGATTCTTGTTGTGATGATTCTTGTTGTGATGATTCTTGTTCTGATGTTTCTTGTGATGACTCTTGTTGTGATGATTCTTGTTGTGATGATTCTTGTTGTGATGATTCTTGTTGTGATGATTCTTGTTCTGATGATTCTTGTGATGATTCTTGTTGCGATGATTTTGTTGTGGTGATCCTTGTTCTGATGTTTCTTGTTGTGATGATTCTTGTGATGATTCTTGTTCTGATGATTCTTGTGATGATTCTTGTTGCGATGTTTCTTGTTGCGATGATTCTTGTTGTGATGATTCTTGTTCTGATGATTCTTGTTGTGATGATTCTTGTTGTGATGATTCTTGTTCTGATGATTATTGTTGTGATGATTCTTGTTGTGATGATTCTCGTTGCGATGATTCTTGTTGTGTTGATTCTTGTTGTGAAGATTCTTGTTGTGATGATTCTTGTTCTGATGTTTCTTGTACTGATTCTTGTTGCGATGATTTTGTTGTGATGATTCTTGTTGTGATGATTCTTGTTGTGATGATTCTTGTTGTGATGATTCTTGTTCTGATGATTCTTGTGATGATTCTTGTTGCGATGATTCTTGTTGTGATGGTTCTTGTTCTGATTATTCTTGTTGTGATGATTCTTGTTGTGATGATTCTTGTTCTGATGATTCTTGTGATGATTCTTGTTGCAATGATTGTTGTTGTGATGATTCTTGTTCTGATGATTCTTGTTCTGATGATTCTTGTTGTGATGATTCTTGTTCTCATGATTCTTGTTGTGATGATTCTTGTTGTGATGATTCTTGTTGCGATGATTCTTGTTCTGATGATTCTTGTTGTGATGATTCTTGTTCTCATGATTCTTGTTGTGATGATTCTTTTTGTGATGATTCTTGTTGTGATGATTCTTGTTGTGATGATTCTTGTGATGATTCTTGTTGTGATGATTCTTGTTGTGATGATTCTTGTTGTGATGATTCATATTGTGATGATTCTTGTTGTGATGATTCTTGTTCTGATGATTCTGGTCCTGATGATTCTTGTTCTGATGATTCTTGTGATGATTCTTGTTGTGATGTTTCTTGTTGGGATGATTCTTGTTGTGATGATTCTTGTGCTGATTCTTGTGGTGATGTTTCTTGTTCTGATGTTTCTTGTGATGATTCTTTTGTGATGTTTCTTGTTGTGATGAATCTTGTTGTGATGATTCTTGTTGTGATGATTCTTGTTGTGATGATTCTTGTTGTGATGATTCTTGTTGTGATGATACTTGTTCTGATGATTCTTGTTGTGATGATTCTTGTTGTGATGATTCTTGTTCTGATGATTCTTGTTGTGATGATTCTTTTTGTGATGATTCCTGTTGCGATGATTCTTGTTGTGATGATTCTTGTTGTGAAGATTCTTGTTGTGATGATTCTTGTTCTGATGTTTCTTGTGATGATTCTTGTTGTGATGATTCTTGTTGTGATGATTCTTGTTGTGATGATTCTTGTTGTGATGATTCTTGTTCTGATGATTCTTGTGATGATTCTTGTTGCGATGATTCTTGTTGTGATGATTCTTGTTCTGATGATTCTTGTTGTGATGCTTCTTGTTGTGATGGTTCTTGTTCTGATGATTCTTGTGATGATTCTTGTTGCGATTTTTCTTGTTGTGATGATTCTTGTTGTGATGATTCTTGTTCTGATGATTCTTGTTGTGATGATTCTTGTTGTGATGATTCTTGTTCTGATGATTCTTGTGATGATTCTTGTTGTGATGATTCCTGTTGTGATGATTCTTGTTCTTATGATTCTTGTTGTGATGATTCTTGTTGTGATGATTCTTGTTGTGATGATTCTTGTTCTGATGATTCTTGTTCTGATGATTCTTGTTGTGATGATTCTTGTTGTGATGATTCTTGTTCTCATGACTCTTGTTGTGATGATTCTTTTTGTGATGATTCTTGTTGTGATGATTCTTGTTGTGATGATTCTTGTGATGATTCTTGTTGTGATGATTCTTGTTGTGATGATTCTTGTTGTGATGATTCATATTTTGATGATTCTTGTTGTGATGATTCTTGTACTGATGATTCTTGTCCTGATGATTCTTGTTCTGATGATTCTTGTGATGATTCTTGTTGTGATGTTTCTTGTTGTGATGATTCTTGTTGTGATGATTCTTGTGCTGATGTTTCTTGTGATGATTCTTGTTGTGATGATTCTTGTTGTGATGAATCTTGTTGTGATGATTCTTGTTGTGATGATTCTTGTTGTGATGATTCTTGTTGTGATGATTCTTGTTGTGATGATTCTTGTTCTGATGATTCTTGTTGTGATGATTCTTGTTGTGATGTTTCTTGTTCTGATGATTCTTGTTGTGATGATTCTTGTTGTGATGATTCTTGTTGCGATGATTCTTGTTGTGATGATTCTTGTTGTGAAGATTCTTGTTGTGATGATTCTTGTTGTGATGATTCTTGTTCTGATGTTTCTTGTGATGATTCTTGTTGTGATGATTCTTGTTGTGATGATTCTTGTTGTGATGATTCTTGTTCTGATGATTCTTGTTCTGATGATTCTTGTGATGATTCTTGTTGCGATGATACTTGTTGTGATGATTCTTGTGCTGATTCTTGTGGTGATGATTCTTGTTCTGATGTTTCTTGTGATGATTCATATTGTGATGATTCTTGTTGTGATGATTCTTGTTGTGATGATTCTTGTTGTGATGATTCTTGTTGTGATGATTCTTGTTGTGATGATTCTTGTTCTGATGATTCTTGTTGTGATGATTCTTGTTGTGATGTTTCTTGTTGTGATGATTCTTGTTGTGATGATTCTTGTTGTGATGATTCTTGTTGCGATGATTCTTGTTGTGATGATTCTTGTTGTGAAGATTCTTGTTGTGATGATTCTTGTTGTGATGATTCTTGTTCTGATGTTTCTTGTGATGATTCTTGTTGTGATGATTCTTGTTGTGATGATTCTTGTTGTGATGATTCTTGTTGTGATCATTCTCGTTGCGATGACTCTTGTTGTGTTGATTCTTGTTGTAAAGATTCTTGTTGTGATGATTCTTGTTCTGATGATTCTTGTGCTGATTCTTGTTGCGATGATTCTTGTTGTGATGATTCTTGTTGTGAGGATTCTTGTTGTGATGATTCTTGTTGTGATGATTCTTGTTCTGATGATTCTTGTGATGATTCTTGTTGCGATGATTCTTGTTGTGATGATTCTTGTTCTGGTTATTCTTGTTGTGATGATTCTTGTTGTGATGATTCTTGTTCTGATGATTCTTGTGATGATTCTTGTTGCAATGATTCTTGTTGTGATGATTCTTGTCCTGATGATTCTTGTTCTGATGATTCTTGTTCTGATGATTCTTGTGATGATTCTTGTTCTGATGATTCTTGTTGTGATGATTCTTGTTCTGATGATTCTTGTGATGATTCTTGTTCTGATGATTCTTGTTCTGATGATTCTTGTGATGATTATTGTTGTGATGATTCTTGTTGTGATGATTCTTTTTGTGATGATTCTTGTTGTGATGATTCTTGTGATGATTCTTGTTGTGAAGATTCTTGTTCTGATGATTCTTGTTTTGATGATTCTTGTTTTGATGATTCTTGTTCTGATGATTATTGTTGTGATGATTCTTGTTGTGATGATTCTCGTTGCGATGACTCTTGTTGTGTTGATTCTTGTTGTAAAGATTCTTGTTGTGATGATTCTTGTTCTGATGATTCTTGTGCTGATTCTTGTTGCGATGATTCTTGTTGTGATGATTCTTGTTGTGAGGATTCTTGTTGTGATGATTCTTGTTGTGATGATTCTTGTTCTGATGATTCTTGTGATGATTCTTGTTGCGATGATTCTTGTTGTGATGATTCTTGTTCTGATGATTCTTGTTGTGATGATTCTTGTTCTCATGATTCTTGTGATGATTCTTGTTGTGATGATTCTTGTGCTGATTCTTGTTGCGATGATTCTTGTTGTGATGATTCTTGTTGTGAGGATTCTTGTTGTGATGATTCTTGTTGTGATGATTCTTGTTCTGATGATTCTTGTGATGATTCTTGTTGCGATGATTCTTGTTGTGATGATTCTTGTTCTGATGATTCTTGTTGTGATGATTCTTGTTCTCATGATTCTTGTGATGATTCTTGTTGTGATGATTCTTGTTGTGATGATTCTTGTTCTGATGATTCTTGTTCTGATGATTCTTTTTGTGATGATTCTTGTTGTGATGATTCTTGTTCTCATGATTCTTGTTGTGATGATTCTTGTTGTGATGATTCTTGTTGTGATGATTCTTGTTGTGATGTTTCTTGTGATGATTCTTGTTGTGATGATTCTTGTTGTGATGATTCTTGTTGTGATGATTCATATTGTGATGATTCTTGTGATGATTCTTGTTCTGATGATTCTTGTTCTGATGATTCTTGTTCTGATGATTCTTGTGATGATTCTTGTTGTGATGTTTCTTGTGATGATTCTTGTTGTGATGATTCTTGTTCTGCTGATTCTTGTGGTGATGATTCTTGTTCTGATGTTTCTTGTGATGATTCTTGTGATGATTCTTGTTGTGATGAATCTTGTTGTGATGATTTTTGTTGTGATGATTCTTGTTGTGATGATTCTTGTTGTGATGATTCTTGTTGTGATGATTCTTGTTCTGATGATTCTTGTTGTGATGATTCTTGTTGTGATGATTCTTGTTCTGATGATTCTTGTTGTGATGATTCTTGTTGCGATTATTCTTGTTGTGATGATTCTTGTTGTGATGATTCTTGCTGTGATGATTCTTGTTGCGATGATTCTTGTTGTGATGATTCTTGTTGTGATGATTCTTGTTGCGATGATTCTTGTTGTGATGATTCTTGTTGTGAAGATTCTTGTTGTGATGATTCTTGTTGTGATGATTCTTGTTCTGATGTTTCTTGTGATGATTCTTGTTGTGATGATTCTTGTTGTGATGATTCTTGTTGTGATGATTCTTGTTGTGATCATTCTCGTTGCGATGACTCTTGTTGTGTTGATTCTTGTTGTAAAGATTCTTGTTGTGATGATTCTTGTTCTGATGATTCTTGTGCTGATTCTTGTTGCGATGATTCTTGTTGTGATGATTCTTGTTGTGAGGATTCTTGTTGTGATGATTCTTGTTGTGATGATTCTTGTTCTGATGATTCTTGTGATGATTCTTGTTGCGATGATTCTTGTTGTGATGATTCTTGTTCTGATTATTCTTGTTGTGATGATTCTTGTTGTGATGATTCTTGTTCTGATGATTCTTGTGATGATTCTTGTTGCAATGATTCTTGTTGTGATGATTCTTGTTCTGATGATTCTTGTTCTGATGATTCTTGTTCTGATGATTCTTGTGATGATTCTTGTTCTGATGATTCTTGTTGTGATGATTCTTGTTCTGATGATTCTTGTGATGATTCTTGTTGTGATGATTCTTGTTCTGATGATTCTTGTGCTGATTCTTGTTGCGATCATTCTTGTTGTGATGATTCTTGTTGTGAGGATTCTTGTTGTGATGATTCTTGTTGTGATGATTCTTGTTCTGATGATTCTTGTGATGATTCTTGTTGCGATGATTCTTGTTGTGATGATTCTTGTTCTGATGATTCTTGTGATGATTCTTGTTCTCATGATTCTTGTGATGATTCTTGTTGTGATGATTCTTGTGCTGATTCTTGTTGCGATGATTCTTGTTGTGATGATTCTTGTTGTGAGGATTCTTGTTGTGATGATTCTTGTTGTGATGATTCTTGTTCTGATGATTCTTGTGATGATTCTTGTTGCGATGATTCTTGTTGTGATGATTCTTGTTCTGATTATTCTTGTTGTGATGATTCTTGTTCTCATGATTCTTGTGATGATTCTTGTTGTGATGATTCTTGTTGTGATGATTCTTGTTCTGATGATTCTTGTTCTGATGATTCTTTTTGTGATGATTCTTGTTGTGATGATTCTTGTTCTCATGATTCTTGTTGTGATGATTCTTGTTGTGATGATTCTTGTTGTGATGATTCTTGTTGTGATGATTCTTGTGATGATTCTTGTTGTGATGATTCTTGTTGTGATGATTCTTGTTGTGATGATTCATATTGTGATGATTCTTGTGATGATTCTTGTTCTGATGATTCTTGTTCTGATGATTCTTGTTCTGATGATTCTTGTGATGATTCTTGTTGTGATGTTTCTTGTGATGATTCTTGTTGTGATGATTCTTGTTCTGCTGATTCTTGTGGTGATGATTCTTGTTCTGATGTTTCTTGTGATGATTCTTGTGATGATTCTTGTTGTGATGAATCTTGTTGTGATGATTTTTGTTGTGATGATTCTTGTTGTGATGATTCTTGTTGTGATGATTCTTGTTGTGATGATTCTTGTTCTGATGATTCTTGTTGTGATGATTCTTGTTGTGATGATTCTTGTTCGGATGATTCTTGTTGTGATGATTCTTGTTGCGATTATTCTTGTTGTGATGATTCTTGTTGTGATGATTCTTGCTGTGATGATTCTTGTTGTGATGATTCTTGTTGTGATGATTCTTGTTGTGATGATTCTTGTTGTGATGATTCTTGTTCTGATGATTCTTGTGATGATTCTTGTTGCGATGATACTTGTTGTGATGATTCTTGTGCTGATTCTTGTGGTGATGATTCTTGTTCTGATGTTTCTTGTGATGATTCATATTGTGATGATTCTTGTTGTGATGAATCTTGTTGTGATGATTCTTGTTGTGATGATTCTTGTTGTGATGATTCTTGTTGTGATGATTCTTGTTGTGATGATTCTTGTTCTGATGATTCTTGTTGTGATGATTCTTGTTGTGATGTTTCTTGTTGTGATGATTCTTGTTGTGATGATTCTTGT
This sequence comes from Somniosus microcephalus, assembly GCF_052327205.1. Lineage (NCBI taxonomy): Eukaryota > Metazoa > Chordata > Chondrichthyes > Squaliformes > Somniosidae > Somniosus > Somniosus microcephalus. The sequence goes on along the minus strand of NC_140987.1, from coordinate 330,761,292 downwards.
TGTGATGATTCTTGTTGCGATGATTCTTGTTGTGATGATTCTTGTTGTGAAGATTCTTGTTGTGATGATTCTTGTTGTGATGATTCTTGTTCTGATGTTTCTTGTGATGATTCTTGTTGTGATGATTCTTGTTGTGATGATTCTTGTTGTGATGATTCTTGTTGTGATCATTCTCGTTGCGATGACTCTTGTTGTGTTGATTCTTGTTGTAAAGATTCTTGTTGTGATGATTCTTGTTCTGATGATGCTTGTGCTGATTCTTGTTGCGATGATTCTTGTTGTGATGATTCTTATTGTGAGGATTCTTGTTGTGATGATTCTTGTTGTGATGATTCTTGTTCTGATGATTCTTGTGATGATTCTTGTTGCGATGATTCTTGTTGTGATGATTCTTGTTCTGATTATTCTTGTTGTGATGATTCTTGTTGTGATGATTCTTGTTCTGATGATTCTTGTGATGATTCTTGTGGCAATGATTCTTGTTGTGATGATTCTTGTTCTGATGATTCTTGTTCTGATGATTCTTGTTCTGATGATTCTTGTGATGATTCTTGTTCTGATGATTCTTGTTGTGATGATTCTTGTTCTGATGATTCTTGTGATGATTCTTGTTCTGATGATTCTTGTTCTGATGATTCTTGTGATGATTATTGTTGTGATGATTCTTGTTGTGATGATTCTTTTTGTGATGATTCTTGTTGTGATGATTCTTGTGATGATTCTTGTTGTGAAGATTCTTGTTCTGATGATTCTTGTTGTGATGATTCTTGTTTTGATGATTCTTGTTCTGATGATTATTGTTGTGATGATTCTTGTTGTGATGATTCTCGTTGCGATGACTCTTGTTGTGTTGATTCTTGTTGTAAAGATTCTTGTTGTGATGATTCTTGTTCTGATGATTCTTGTGCTGATTCTTGTTGCGATGATTCTTGTTGTGATGATTCTTGTTGTGAGGATTCTTGTTGTGATGATTCTTGTTGTGATGATTCTTGTTCTGATGATTCTTGTGATGATTCTTGTTGCGATGATTCTTGTTGTGATGATTCTTGTTCTGATGATTCTTGTGATGATTCTTGTTCTCATGATTCTTGTGATGATTCTTGTTGTGATGATTCTTGTGCTGATTCTTGTTGCGATGATTCTTGTTGTGATGATTCTTGTTGTGAGGATTCTTGTTCTGATGATTCTTGTGATGATTCTTGTTGCGATGATTCTTGTTGTGATGATTCTTGTTCTGATTATTCTTGTTGTGATGATTCTTGTTTTGATGATTCTTGTTCTGATGATTCTTGTGATGATTCTTGTTGCAATGATTCTTGTTGTGATGATTCTTGTTCTGATGATTCTTGTTCTGATGATTCTTGTTCTGATGATTCTTGTGATGATTCTTGTTCTGATGATTCTTGTTGTGATGATTCTTGTTCTGATGATTCTTGTGATGATTCTTGTTCTGATGATTCTTGTTCTGATGATTCTTGTGATGATTATTGTTGTGATGATTCTTGTTGTGATGATTCTTTTTGTGATGATTCTTGTTGTGATGATTCTTGTGATGATTCTTGTTGTGAAGATTCTTGTTCTGATGATTCTTGTTGTGATGATTCTTGTTTTGATGATTCTTGTTCTGATGATTATTGTTGTGATGATTCTTGTTGTGATGATTCTCGTTGCGATGACTCTTGTTGTGTTGATTCTTGTTGTAAAGATTCTTGTTGTGATGATTCTTGTTCTGATGATTCTTGTGCTGATTCTTGTTGCGATGATTCTTGTTGTGATGATTCTTGTTGTGAGGATTCTTGTTGTGATGATTCTTGTTGTGATGATTCTTGTTCTGATGATTCTTGTGATGATTCTTGTTGCGATGATTCTTGTTGTGATGATTCTTGTTCTGATGATTCTTGTGATGATTCTTGTTCTCAAGATTCTTGTGATGATTCTTGTTGTGATGATTCTTGTGCTGATTCTTGTTGCGATGATTCTTGTTGTGATGATTCTTGTTGTGAGGATTCTTGTTGTGATGATTCTTGTTGTGATGATTCTTGTTCTGATGATTCTTGTGATGATTCTTGTTGCGATGATTCTTGTTGTGATGATTCTTGTTCTGATGATTCTTGTTGTGATGATTCTTGTTCTCATGATTCTTGTGATGATTCTTGTTGTGATGATTCTTGTTGTGATGATTCTTGTTCTGATGATTCTTGTTCTGATGATTCTTTTTGTGATGATTCTTGTTGTGATGATTCTTGTTCTCATGATTCTTGTTGTGATGATTCTTGTTGTGATGATTCTTGTTGTGATGATTCTTGTTGTGATGATTCTTGTGATGATTCTTGTTGTGATGATTCTTGTTGTGATGATTCTTGTTGTGATGATTCATATTGTGATGATTCTTGTGATGATTCTTGTTCTGATGATTCTTGTTCTGATGATTCTTGTTCTGATGATTCTTGTGATGATTCTTGTTGTGATGTTTCTTGTGATGATTCTTGTTGTGATGATTCTTGTTCTGCTGATTCTTGTGGTGATGATTATTGTTCTGATGTTTCTTGTGATCATTCTTGTGATGATTCTTGTTGTGATGAATCTTGTTGTGATGATTTTTGTTGTGATGATTCTTGTTGTGATGATTCTTGTTGTGATGATTCGTGTTGTGATGATTCTTGTTCTGATGATTCTTGTTGTGATGATTCTTGTTGTGATGATTCTTGTTCTGATGATTCTTGTTGTGATGATTCTTGTTGCGATTATTCTTGTTGTGATGATTCTTGTTGTGATGATTCTTGTTGTGAAGATTCTTGTTGTGATGATTCTTGTTGTGATGATTCTTGTTCTGATGTTTCTTGTGATGATTCTTGTTGTGATGATTCTTGTTGTGATGATTCTTGTTGTGATGATTCTTGTTGTGATGATTCTTGTTCTGATGATTCTTGTGATGATTCTTGTTGCGATGATTTTGTTGTGGTGATCCTTGTTCTGATGTTTCTTGTTGTGATGATTCTTGTGATGATTCTTGTTCTGATGATTCTTGTGATGATTCTTGTTGCGATGTTTCTTGTTGTGATGATTCTTGTTGTGATGATTCTTGTTCTGATGATTCTTGTTGTGATGATTCTTGTTGTGATGATTCTTGTTCTGATGATTATTGTTGTGATGATTCTTGTTGTGATGATTCTCGTTGCGATGATTCTTGTTGTGTTGATTCTTGTTGTGAAGATTCTTGTTGTGATGATTCTTGTTCTGATGTTTCTTGTACTGATTCTTGTTGCGATGATTTTGTTGTGATGATTCTTGTTGTGATGGTTCTTGTTGTGATGATTCTTGTTGTGATGATTCTTGTTCTGATGATTCTTGTGATGATTCTTGTTGCGATGATTCTTGTTGTGATGATTCTTGTTCTGATTATTCTTGTTGTGATGATTCTTGTTGTGATGATTCTTGTTCTGATGATTCTTGTGATGATTCTTGTTGCAATGATTGTTGTTGTGATGATTCTTGTTCTGATGATTCTTGTTCTGATGATTCTTGTTGTGATGATTCTTGTTCTCATGATTCTTGTTGTGATGATTCTTGTTGTGATGATTCTTGTTGCGATGATTCTTGTTCTGATGATTCTTGTTGTGATGATTCTTGTTCTCATGATTCTTGTTGTGATGATTCTTTTTGTGATGATTCTTGTTGTGATGATTCTTGTTGTGATGATTCTTGTGATGATTCTTGTTGTGATGATTCTTGTTGTGATGATTTTTGTTGTGATGATTCATATTGTGATGATTCTTGTTGTGATGATTCTTGTTCTGATGATTCTGGTCCTGATGATTCTTGTTCTGATGATTCTTGTGATGATTCTTGTTGTGATGTTTCTTGTTGGGATGATTCTTGTTGTGATGATTCTTGTGCTGATTCTTGTGGTGATGTTTCTTGTTCTGATGTTTCTTGTGATGATTCTTGTTGTGATGTTTCTTGTTGTGATGAATCTTGTTGTGATGATTCTTGTTGTGATGATTCTTGTTGTGATGATTCTTGTTGTGATGATTCTTGTTGTGATGATACTTGTTCTGATGATTCTTGTTGTGATGATTCTTGTTGTGATGATTCTTGTTCTGATTATTCTTGTTGTGATGATTCTTTTTGTGATGATTCCTGTTGCGATGATTCTTGTTGTGATGATTCTTGTTGTGAAGATTCTTGTTGTGATGATTCTTGTTCTGATGTTTCTTGTGATGATTCTTGTTGTGATGATTCTTGTTGTGATGATTCTTGTTGTGATGATTCTTGTTGTGATGATTCTTGTTCTGATGATTCTTGTGATGATTCTTGTTGCGATGATTCTTGTTGTGATGATTCTTGTTCTGATGATTCTTGTTGTGATGCTTCTTGTTGTGATGGTTCTTGTTCTGATGATTCTTGTGATGATTCTTGTTGCGATGTTTCTTGTTGTGATGATTCTTGTTGTGATGATTCTTGTTCTGATGATTCTTGTTGTGATGATTCTTGTTGTGATGATTCTTGTTCTGATGATTCTTGTGATGATTCTTGTTGTGATGATTCCTGTTGTGATGATTCTTGTTCTGATGATTCTTGTTCTGATGATTCTTGTTGTGATGATTCTTGTTGTGATGATTCTTGTTCTCATGACTCTTGTTGTGATGATTCTTTTTGTGATGATTCTTGTTGTGATGATTCTTGTTGTGATGATTCTTGTGATGATTCTTGTTGTGATGATTCTTGTTGTGATGATTCTTGTTGTGATGATTCATATTTTGATGATTCTTGTTGTGATGATTCTTGTACTGATGATTCTTGTCCTGATGATTCTTGTTCTGATGATTCTTGTGATGATTCTTGTTGTGATGTTTCTTGTTGTGATGATTCTTGTTGTGATGATTCTTGTGCTGATGTTTCTTGTGATGATTCTTGTTGTGATGATTCTTGTTGTGATGAATCTTGTTGTGATGATTCTTGTTGTGATGATTCTTGTTGTGATGATTCTTGTTGTGATGATTCTTGTTGTGATGATTCTTGTTCTGATGATTCTTGTTGTGATGATTCTTGTTGTGATGTTTCTTGTTCTGATGATTCTTGTTGTGATGATTCTTGTTGTGATGATTCTTGTTGCGATGATTCTTGTTGTGATGATTCTTGTTGTGAAGATTCTTGTTGTGATGATTCTTCTTGTGATGATTCTTGTTCTGATGTTTCTTGTGATGATTCTTGTTGTGATGATTCTTGTTGTGATGATTCTTGTTGTGATGATTCTTGTTGTGATGATTCTTGTTCTGATGATTCTTGTGATGATTCTTGTTGCGATGATACTTGTTGTGATGATTCTTGTGCTGATTCTTGTGGTGATGATTCTTGTTCTGATGTTTCTTGTGATGATTCATATTGTGATGATTCTTGTTGTGATGAATCTTGTTGTGATGATTCTTGTTGTGATGATTCTTGTTGTGATGATTCTTGTTGTGATGATTCTTGTTGTGATGATTCTTGTTCTGATGATTCTTGTTGTGATGATTCTTGTTGTGATGTTTCTTGTTGTGATGATTCTTGTTGTGATGATTCTTGTTGTGATGATTCTTGTTGCGATGATTCTTGTTGTGATGATTCTTGTTGTGAAGATTCTTGTTGTGATGATTCTTGTTGTGATGATTCTTGTTCTGATGTTTCTTGTGATGATTCTTGTTGTGATGATTCTTGTTGTGATGATTCTTGTTGTGATGATTCTTGTTGTGATCATTCTCGTTGCGATGACTCTTGTTGTGTTGATTCTTGTTGTAAAGATTCTTGTTGTGATGATTCTTGTTCTGATGATTCTTGTGCTGATTCTTGTTGCGATGATTCTTGTTGTGATGATTCTTGTTGTGAGGATTCTTGTTGTGATGATTCTTGTTGTGATGATTCTTGTTCTGATGATTCTTGTGATGATTCTTGTTGCGATGATTCTTGTTGTGATGATTCTTGTTCTGATTATTCTTGTTGTGATGATTCTTGTTGTGATGATTCTTGTTCTGATGATTCTTGTGATGATTCTTGTTGCAATGATTCTTGTTGTGATGATTCTTGTTCTGATGATTCTTGTTCTGATGATTCTTGTTCTGATGATTCTTGTGATGATTCTTGTTCTGATGATTCTTGTTGTGATGATTCTTGTTCTGATGATTCTTGTGATGATTTTTGTTCTGATGATTCTTGTTCTGATGATTCTTGTGATGATTATTGTTGTGATGATTCTTGTTGTGATGATTCTTTTTGTGATGATTCTTGTTGTGATGATTCTTGTGATGATTCTTGTTGTGAAGATTCTTGTTCTGATGATTCTTGTTGTGATGATTCTTGTTTTGATGATTCTTGTTCTGATGATTATTGTTGTGATGATTCTTGTTGTGATGATTCTCGTTGCGATGACTCTTGTTGTGTTGATTCTTGTTGTAAAGATTCTTGTTGTGATGATTCTTGTTCTGATGATTCTTGTGCTGATTCTTGTTGCGATGATTCTTGTTGTGATGATTCTTGTTGTGAGGATTCTTGTTGTGATGATTCTTGTTGTGATGATTCTTGTTCTGATGATTCTTGTGATGATTCTTGTTGCGATGATTCTTGTTGTGATGATTCTTGTTCTGATGATTCTTGTTGTGATGATTCTTGTACTCATGATTCTTGTGATGATTCTTGTTGTGATGATTCTTGTGCTGATTCTTGTTGCGATGATTCTTGTTGTGATGATTCTTGTTGTGAGGATTCTTGTTGTGATGATTCTTGTGATGATTCTTGTTCTGATGATTCTTGTGATGATTCTTGTTGCGATGATTCTTGTTGTGATGATTCTTGTTCTGATGATTCTTGTTGTGATGATTCTTGTTCTCATGATTCTTGTGATGATTCTTGTTGTGATGATTCTTGTTGTGATGATTCTTGTTCTGATGATTCTTGTTCTGATGATTCTTTTTGTGATGATTCTTGTTGTGATGATTCTTGTTCTCATGATTCTTGTTGTGATGATTCTTGTTGTGATGATTCTTGTTGTGATGATTCTTGTTGTGATGATTCTTGTGATGATTCTTGTTGTGATGATTCTTGTTGTGATGATTCTTGTTGTGATGATTCATATTGTGATGATTCTTGTGATGATTCTTGTTCTGATGATTCTTGTTCTGATGATTCTTGTTCTGATGATTCTTGTGATGATTCTTGTTGTGATGTTTCTTGTGATGATTCTTGTTGTGATGATTCTTGTTCTGCTGATTCTTGTGGTGATGAATCTTGTTCTGATGTTTCTTGTGATGATTCTTGTGATGATTCTTGTGATGAATCTTGTTGTGATGATTTTTGTTGTGATGATTCTTGTTGTGATGATTCTTGTTGTGATGATTCTTGTTGTGATGATTCTTGTTCTGATGATTCTTGTTGTGATGATTCTTGTTGTGATGATTCTTGTTCTGATGATTCTTGTTGTGATGATTCTTGTTGCGATTATTCTTGTTGTGATGATTCTTGTTGTGATGATTCTTGCTGTGATGATTCTTGTTGTGATGATTCTTGTTGTGATGATTCTTGTTGTGATGATTCTTGTTGTGATGATTCTTGTTCTGATGATTCTTGTGATGATTCTTGTTGCGATGATACTTGTTGTGATGATTCTTGTGCTGATTCTTGTGGTGATGATTCTTGTTCTGATGTTTCTTGTGATGATTCATATTGTGATGATTCTTGTTGTGATGAATCTTGTTGTGATGATTCTTGTTGTGATGATTCTTGTTGTGATGATTCTTGTTGTGATGATTCTTGTTGTGATGATTCTTGTTCTGATGATTCTTGTTGTGATGATTCTTGTTGTGATGTTTCTTGTTGTGATGATTCTTGTTGTGAGGATTCTTGTTGTGATGATTCTTGTTGAGATGATTCTTGTTCTGATGATTCTTGTGATGATTCTTGTTGCGATGATTCTTGTTGTGATGATTCTTGTTCTGATTATTCTTGTTGTGATGATTCTTGTTGTGATGATTCTTGTTCTGATGATTCTTGTGATGATTCTTGTTGCAATGATTCTTGTTGTGATGATTCTTGTTCTGATGATTCTTGTTCTGATGATTCTTGTTCTGATGATTCTTGTGATGATTCTTGTTCTGATGATTCTTGTTGTGATGATTCTTGTTCTGATGATTCTTGTGATGATTTTTGTTCTGATGATTCTTGTTCTGATGATTCTTGTGATGATTATTGTTGTGATGATTCTTGTTGTGATGATTCTTTTTGTGATGATTCTTGTTGTGATGATTCTTGTGATGATTCTTGTTGTGAAGATTCTTGTTCTGATGATTCTTGTTGTGATGATTCTTGTTTTGATGATTCTTGTTCTGATGATTATTGTTGTGATGATTCTTGTTGTGATGATTCTCGTTGCGATGACTCTTGTTGTGTTGATTCTTGTTGTAAAGATTCTTGTTGTGATGATTCTTGTTCTGATGATTCTTGTGCTGATTCTTGTTGCGATGATTCTTGTTGTGATGATTCTTGTTGTGAGGATTCTTGTTGTGATGATTCTTGTTGTGATGATTCTTGTTCTGATGATTCTTGTGATGATTCTTGTTGCGATGATTCTTGTTGTGATGATTCTTGTTCTGATGATTCTTGTTGTGATGATTCTTGTTCTCATGATTCTTGTGATGATTCTTGTTGTGATGATTCTTGTGCTGATTCTTGTTGCGATGATTCTTGTTGTGATGATTCTTGTTGTGAGGATTCTTGTTGTGATGATTCTTGTGATGATTCTTGTTCTGATGATTCTTGTGATGATTCTTGTTGCGATGATTCTTGTTGTGATGATTCTTGTTCTGATGATTCTTGTTGTGATGATTCTTGTTCTCATGATTCTTGTGATGATTCTTGTTGTGATGATTCTTGTTGTGATGATTCTTGTTCTGATGATTCTTGTTCTGATGATTCTTTTTGTGATGATTCTTGTTGTGATGATTCTTGTTCTCATGATTCTTGTTGTGATGATTCTTGTTGTGATGATTCTTGTTGTGATGATTCTTGTTGTGATGATTCTTGTGATGATTCTTGTTGTGATGATTCTTGTTGTGATGATTCTTGTTGTGATGATTCATATTGTGATGATTCTTGTGATGATTCTTGTTCTGATGATTCTTGTTCTGATGATTCTTGTTCTGATGATTCTTGTGATGATTCTTGTTGTGATGTTTCTTGTGATGATTCTTGTTGTGATGATTCTTGTTCTGCTGATTCTTGTGGTGATGATTCTTGTTCTGATGTTTCTTGTGATGATTCTTGTGATGATTCTTGTGATGAATCTTGTTGTGATGATTTTTGTTGTGATGATTCTTGTTGTGATGATTCTTGTTGTGATGATTCTTGTTGTGATGATTCTTGTTCTGATGATTCTTGTTGTGATGATTCTTGTTGTGATGATTCTTGTTCTGATGATTCTTGTTGTGATGATTCTTGTTGCGATTATTCTTGTTGTGATGATTCTTGTTGTGATGATTCTTGCTGTGATGATTCTTGTTGTGATGATTCTTGTTGTGATGATTCTTGTTGTGATGATTCTTGTTGTGATGATTCTTGTTCTGATGATTCTTGTGATGATTCTTGTTGCGATGATACTTGTTGTGATGATTCTTGTGCTGATTCTTGTGGTGATGATTCTTGTTCTGATGTTTCTTGTGATGATTCATATTGTGATGATTCTTGTTGTGATGAATCTTGTTGTGATGATTCTTGTTGTGATGATTCTTGTTGTGATGATTCTTGTTGTGATGATTCTTGTTGTGATGATTCTTGTTCTGATGATTCTTGTTGTGATGATTCTTGTTGTGATGTTTCTTGTTGTGATGATTCTTGTTGTGATGATTCTTGTTGTGATGATTCTTGTTGCGATGATTCTTGTTGTGATGATTCTTGTTGTGAAGATTCTTGTTGTGATGATTCTTGTTGTGATGATTCTTGTTCTGATGTTTCTTGTGATGATTCTTGTTGTGATGATTCTTGTTGTGATGATTCTTGTTGTGATGATTCTTGTTGTGATCATTCTCGTTGCGATGACTCTTGTTGTGTTGATTCTTGTTGTAAAGATTCTTGTTGTGATGATTCTTGTTCTGATGATTCTTGTGCTGATTCTTGTTGCGATGATTCTTGTTGTGATGATTCTTGTTGTGAGGATTCTTGTTGTGATGATTCTTGTTGTGATGATTCTTGTTCTGATGATTCTTGTGATGATTCTTGTTGCGATGATTCTTGTTGTGATGATTCTTGTTCTGATTATTCTTGTTGTGATGATTCTTGTTGTGATGATTCTTGTTCTGATGATTCTTGTGATGATTCTTGTTGCAATGATTCTTGTTGTGATGATTCTTGTTCTGATGATTCTTGTTCTGATGATTCTTGTTCTGATGATTCTTGTGATGATTCTTGTTCTGATGATTCTTGTTGTGATGATTCTTGTTCTGATGATTCTTGTGATGATTCTTGTTCTGATGATTCTTGTTCTGATGATTCTTGTGATGATTATTGTTGTGATGATTCTTGTTGTGATGATTCTTTTTGTGATGATTCTTGTTGTGATGATTCTTGTGATGATTCTTGTTGTGAAGATTCTTGTTCTGATGATTCTTGTTGTGATGATTCTTGTATTGATGATTCTTGTTCTGATGATTATTGTTGTGATGATTCTTGTTGTGATGATTCTCGTTGCGATGACTCTTGTTGTGTTGATTCTTGTTGTAAAGATTCTTGTTGTGATGATTCTTGTTCTGATGATTCTTGTGCTGATTCTTGTTGCGATGATTCTTGTTGTGATGATTCTTGTTGTGAGGATTCTTGTTGTGATGATTCTTGTTGTGATGATTCTTGTTCTGATGATTCTTGTGATGATTCTTGTTGCGATGATTCTTGTTGTGATGATTCTTGTTCTGATGATTCTTGTCATGATTCTTGTTCTCATGATTCTTGTGATGATTCTTGTTGTGATGATTCTTGTGCTGATTCTTGTTGCGATGATTCTTGTTGTGATGATTCTTGTTGTGAGGATTCTTGTTGTGATGATTCTTGTTGTGATGATTCTTGTTCTGATGATTCTTGTGATGATTCTTGTTGCGATGATTCTTGTTGTGATGATTCTTGTTCTGATGATTCTTGTTGTGATGATTCTTGTTCTCATGATTCTTGTGATGATTCTTGTTGTGATGATTCTTGTTGTGATGATTCTTGTTCTGATGATTCTTGTTCTGATGATTCTTTTTGTGATGATTCTTGTTGTGATGATTCTTGTTCTCATGATTCTTGTTGTGATGATTCTTGTTGTGATGATTCTTGTTGTGATGATTCTTGTTGTGATGATTCTTGTGATGATTCTTGTTGTGATGATTCTTGTTGTGATGATTCTTGTTGTGATGATTCATATTGTGATGATTCTTGTGATGATTCTTGTTCTGATGATTCTTGTTCTGATGATTCTTGTTCTGATGATTCTTGTGATGATTCTTGTTGTGATGTTTCTTGTGATGATTCTTGTTGTGATGATTCTTGTTCTGCTGATTCTTGTGGTGATGATTCTTGTTCTGATGTTTCTTGTGATCATTCTTGTGATGATTCTTGTTGTGATGAATCTTGTTGTGATGATTTTTGTTGTGATGATTCTTGTTGTGATGATTCTTGTTGTGATGATTCTTGTTGTGATGATTCTTGTTCTGATGATTCTTGTTGTGATGATTCTTGTTGTGATGATTCTTGTTCTGATGATTCTTGTTGTGATGATTCTTGTTGCGATTATTCTTGTTGTGATGATTCTTGTTGTGATGATTCTTGTTGTGAAGATTCTTGTTGTGATGATTCTTGTTGTGATGATTCTTGTTCTGATGTTTCTTGTGATGATTCTTGTTGTGATGATTCTTGTTGTGATGATTCTTGTTGTGATGATTCTTGTTGTGATGATTCTTGTTCTGATGATTCTTGTGATGATTCTTGTTGCGATGATTTTGTTGTGGTGATCCTTGTTCTGATGTTTCTTGTTGTGATGATTCTTGTGATGATTCTTGTTCTGATGATTCTTGTGATGATTCTTGTTGCGATGTTTCTTGTTGTGATGATTCTTGTTGTGATGATTCTTGTTCTGATGATTCTTGTTGTGATGATTCTTGTTGTGATGATTCTTGTTCTGATGATTATTGTTGTGATGATTCTTGTTGTGATGATTCTCGTTGCGATGATTCTTGTTGTGTTGATTCTTGTTGTGAAGATTCTTGTTGTGATGATTCTTGTTCTGATGTTTCTTGTACTGATTCTTGTTGCGATGATTTTGTTGTGATGATTCTTGTTGTGATGATTCTTGTTGTGATGATTCTTGTTGTGATGATTCTTGTTCTGATGATTCTTGTGATGATTCTTGTTGCGATGATTCTTGTTGTGATGATTCTTGTTCTGATTATTCTTGTTGTGATGATTCTTGTTGTGATGATTCTTGTTCTGATGATTCTTGTGATGATTCTTGTTGCAATGATTGTTGTTGTGATGATTCTTGTTCTGATGATTCTTGTTCTGATGATTCTTGTTGTGATGATTCTTGTTCTCATGATTCTTGTTGTGATGATTCTTGTTGTGATGATTCTTGTTGCGATGATTCTTGTTCTGATGATTCTTGTTGTGATGATTCTTGTTCTCATGATTCTTGTTGTGATGATTCTTTTTGTGATGATTCTTGTTGTGATGATTCTTGTTGTGATGATTCTTGTGATGATTCTTGTTGTGATGATTCTTGTTGTGATGATTCTTGTTGTGATGATTCATATTGTGATGATTCTTGTTGTGATGATTCTTGTTCTGATGATTCTGGTCCTGATGATTCTTGTTCTGATGATTCTTGTGATGATTCTTGTTCTGATGTTTCTTGTTGGGATGATTCTTGTTGTGAGGATTCTTGTGCTGATTCTTGTGGTGATGATTCTTGTTCTGATGTTTCTTGTGATGATTCTTGTTGTGATGTTTCTTGTTGTGATGAATCTTGTTGTGATGATTCTTGTTGTGATGATTCTTGTTGTGATGATTCTTGTTGTGATGATTCTTGTTGTGATGATACTTGTTCTGATGATTCTTGTTGTGATGATTCTTGTTGTGATGATTCTTGTTCTGATGATTCTTGTTGTGATGATTCTTGTTGTGATGATTCCTGTTGCGATGATTCTTGTTGTGATGATTTTTGTTGTGAAGATTCTTGTTGTGATGATTCTTGTTCTGATGTTTCTTGTGATGATTCTTGTTGTGATGATTCTTGTTGTGATGATTCTTGTTGTGATGATTCTTGTTGTGATGATTCTTGTTCTGATGATTCTTGTGATGATTCTTGTTGCGATGATTCTTGTTGTGATGATTCTTGTTCTGATGATTCTTGTTGTGATGATTCTTGTTGTGATGGTTCTTGTTCTGATGATTCTTGTGATGATTCTTGTTGCGATGTTTCTTGTTGTGATGATTCTTGTTGTGATGATTCTTGTTCTGATGATTCTTGTTGTGATGATTCTTGTTGTGATGATTCTTGTTCTGATGATTCTTGTGATGATTCTTGTTGTGATGATTCTTGTTGTGATGATTCTTGTTCTTATGATTCTTGTTGTGATGATTCTTGTTGTGATGATTCTTGTTGTGATGATTCTTGTTGTAATGATTCTTGTTCTGATGATTCTTGTTGTGATGATTCTTGTTGTGATGATTCTTGTTCTCATGACTCTTGTTGTGATGATTCTTTTTGTGATGATTCTTGTGATGATTCTTGTTGTGATGATTCTTGTTGTGATGATTCTTGTTGTGATGATTCATATTTTGATGATTCTTGTTGTGATGATTCTTGTACTGATGATTCTTGTCCTGATGATTCTTGTTCTGATGATTCTTGTGATGATTCTTGTTGTGATGTTTCTTGTTGTGATGATTCTTGTTGTGATGATTCTTGTGCTGATGTTTCTTGTGATGATTCTTGTTGTGATGATTCTTGTTGTGATGAATCTTGTTGTGATGATTCTTGTTGTGATGATTCTTGTTGTGATGATTCTTGTTGTGATGATTCTTGTTGTGATGATTCTTGTTCTGATGATTCTTGTTGTGATGATTCTTGTTGTGATGTTTCTTGTTCTGATGATTCTTGTTGTGATGATTCTTGTTGTGATGATTCTTGTTGCGATGATTCTTGTTGTGATGATTCTTGTTGTGAAGATTCTTGTTGTGATGATTCTTGTTGTGATGATTCTTGTTCTGATGTTTCTTGTGATGATTCTTGTTGTGATGATTCTTGTTGTGATGATTCTTGTTGTGATGATTCTTGTTGCGATGATTCTTGTTCTGATGATTCTTGTGATGATTCTTGTTGCGATGATACTTGTAGTGATGATTCTTGTGCTGATTCTTGTGGTGATGATTCTTGTTCTGATGTTTCTTGTGATGATTCTTGTTTTGATGATTCTTGTTGTGATGAATCTTGTTGTGATGATTCTTGTTGTGATGATTCTTGTTGTGATGATTCTTGTTGTGATGATTCTTGTTCTGATGATTCTTGTTCTGATGATTCTTGTTGTGATGATTCTTGTTGTGATGTTTCTTGTTCTGATGATTCTTGTTGTGATGATTCTTGTTGTGATGATTCTTGTTGCGATGATTCTTGTTGTGATGATTCTTGTTGTGAAGATTCTTGTTGTGATGATTCTTGTTGTGATGATTCTTGTTCTGATGTTTCTTGTGATGATTCTTGTTGTGATGATTCTTGTTGTGATGATTCTTGTTGTGATGATTCTTGTTGTGATGATTCTTGTTCTGATGATTCTTGTGATGATGATTCTTGTTGTGATGATTCTTGTTGTGATGATTCTTGTTCTCATGACTCTTGTTGTGATGATTCTTTTTGTGATGATTCTCGTTGTGATGATTCTTGTGATGATTCTTGTGATGATTCTTGTTGTGATGTTTCTTGTTGTGATGATTCTTGTTGTGATGATTCATATTTTGATGATTCTTGTTGTGATGATTCTTGTACTGATGATTCTTGTCCTGATGATTCTTGTTCTGATGATTCTTGTGATGATTCTTGTTGTGATGTTTCTTGTTGTGATGATTCTTGTTGTGATGATTCTTGTGCTGATTCTTGTGGTGATGATTCTTGTTCTGATGTTTCTTGTGATGATTCTTGTTATGATGATTCTTGTTGTGATGAATCTTGTTGTGATGATTCTTGTTGTGATGATTCTTGTTGTGATGATTCTTGTTGTGATGATTCTTGTTGTGATGATTCTTGTTCTGATGATTCTTGTGATGATTCTTGTTGTGATGTTTCTTGTTCTGATGATTCTTGTTGTGATGATTCTTGTTGTGATGATTCTTGTTGCGATGATTCTTGTTGTGATGATTCTTGTTGTGTAGATTCTTGTTGTGATGATTCTTGTTGTGATGATTCTTGTTCTGATGTTTCTTGTGATGATTCTTGTTGTGATGATTCTTGTTGTGATGATACTTGTTGTGATGATTCTTGTTGTGATGATTCTTGTTCTGATGATTCTTGTGATGATTCTTGTTGCGATGATTCTTGTTGTGATGATTCTTGTGCTGATTCTTGTGGTGATGATTCTTGTTCTGATGTTTCTTGTGATGATTCTTGTTGTGATGATTCTTGTTGTGATGAATCTTGTTGTGATGATTCTTGTTGTGATGATTCTTGTTGTGATGATTCTTGTTGTGATGATTCTTGTTGTGATGATTCTTGTTCTGATGATTCTTGTTGTGATGATTCTTGTTGTGATGTTTCTTGTTCTGATGATTCTTGTTGTGATGATTCTTGTTGTGATGATTCTTGTTGCGATGATTCTTGTTGTGATGATTCTTGTTGTGAAGATTCTTGTTGTGATGATTCTTGTTGTAATGATTCTTGTTCTGAAGTTTCTTGTGATGATTCTTGTTGTGATGATTTTTGTTGTGATGATTCTTGTTGTGATGATTCTTGTTGTGATGATTCTTGTTCTGATGATTCTTGTGATGATTCTTGTTGCGATGATTCTTGTTCTGATGATTCTTGTTCTGATGATTCTTGTTGTGATGATCCTTGTTGTGATTGCTCTTGTTCTGATGATTCTTGTGATGATTCTTGTTGCGATGTTTCTTGTGATGATTCTTGTTGTGATGATTCTTGTTCTGATGATTCTTGTTGTGATGATTCTTGTTGTGATGATTCTTGATCTGATGATTCTTGTTGTGATGATTCTTGTTGTGATGATTCTTGTTCTGATGATTCTTGTTCTGATGATTCTTTTTCCGATGATTCTTGTTGTGATGATTCTTTTTGTGATGATTCTTGTTGTGATGATTCTTGTTGTGATGATTCTTGTTCTGATGATTCTTGTTGTGATGATTCTTGTAGTGATGATTCTTGTGATGATTCTGGTTGTGATGATTCTTGTTGTGATGATTCTTGTTGTGATGATTCTTGTTGTGATGAGTCTTGTTGTGATGATTCTTGTTGTGATGATTCTTGTTGTGATGATTCTTGTTCTGATGATTCTTGTTGTGATGATTCTTGTAGTGATGATTCTTGTGATGATTCTGGTTGTGATGATTCTTGTTGTGATGATTCTTGTTGTGATGATTCTTGTTGTGATGATTCTTGTTGTGATGATTCTTGTTGTGATGATTCTTGTTGTGATGATTCTTGTTCTGATGATTCTTGTGATGATTCTTGTTGTGATGATTCTTGTTGTGATGATTCTTGTTGCGATGATTCTTGTTGTGTTGATTCTTGTTGTGAAAATTCTTGTTGTGATGATTCTTGTCCTGATGATTCTTGTGATGTTTCTTATTGCGATGATTCTTGTTGTGATGATTCTTGTTGTGATGTTTCTTGTTCTGATGATTCTTGTTGTGATGAGTCTTGTTGTGATGATTCTTGTTGCGATGATTCTTGTTGTGATGATTCTTGTTGTGAAGATTCTTGTTGTGATGATTCTTGTTCTGATGATTCTTGTTCTGATGTTTCTTGTGATGATTCTTGTTGTGAAGATTCTTGTTGTGATGATTCTTGTTGTGATGATTCTTGTTGTGATGATTCTTGTTCTGATGATTCTTGTGATGATTCTTGTTGCGATGATACTTGTTGTGATGATTCTTGTGCTGATTCTTGTGGTGATGATTCTTGTTCTGATGTTTCTTGTGATGATTCTTGTTGTGATGATTCTTGTTGTGATGAATCTTGTTGTGATGATTCTTGTTGTGATGATTCTTGTTGTGATGATTCTTGTTGTGATGATTCTTGTTGTGATGATTCTTGTTCTGATGATTCTTGTTGTGATGATTCTTGTTGTGATGTTTCTTGTTCTGATGATTCTTGTTGTGATGATTCTTGTTGTGATGATTCTTGTTGCGATGATTCTTGTTGTGATGATTCTTGTTGTGAAGATTCTTGTTGTGATGATTCTTGTTGTGATGATTCTTGTTCTGATGTTTCTTGTGATGATTCTTGTTGTGATGATTCTTGTTGTGATGATTCTTGTTGTGATGATTCTTGTTGTGATGATTCTTGTTCTGATGATTCTTGTGATGATGATTCTTGTTGTGATGATTCTTGTTGTGATGATTCTTGTTGTGATGATTCTTGTTCTCATGACTCTTGTTGTGATGATTCTTTTTGTGATGATTCTTGTTGTGATGATTCTTGTGATGATTCTTGTTGTGATGTTTCTTGTTGTGATGATTCTTGTTGTGATGATTCATATTTTGATGATTCTTGTTGTGATGATTCTTGTACTGATGATTCTTGTCCTGATGATTCTTGTTCTGATGATTCTTGTGATGATTCTTGTTGTGATGTTTCTTGTTGTGATGATTCTTGTTGTGATGATTCTTGTGCTGATTCTTGTGGTGATGATTCTTGTTCTGATGTTTCTTGTGATGATTCTTGTTGTGATGATTCTTGTTGTGATGAATCTTGTTGTGATGATTCTTGTTGTGATGAATCTTGTTGTGATGATTCTTGTTGTGATGATTCTTGTTGTGATGATTCTTGTTGTGATGATTCTTGTGATGATTCTTGTTGTGATGTTTCTTGTTCTGATGATTCTTGTTGTGATGATTCTTGTTGTGATGATTCTTGTTGCGATGATTCTTGTTGTGATGATTCTTGTTGTGAAGATTCTTGTTGTGATGATTCTTGTTGTGATGATTCTTGTTCTGATGTTTCTTGTGATGATTCTTGTTGTGATGATTCTTGTTGTGATGATACTTGTTGTGATGATTCTTGTTGTGATGATTCTTGTTCTGATGATTCTTGTGATGATTCTTGTTGCGATGATTCTTGTTGTGATGATTCTTGTGCTGATTCTTGTGGTGATGATTCTTGTTCTGATGTTTCTTGTGATGATTCTTGTTGTGTTGATTCTTGTTGTGATGAATCTTGTTGTGATGATTCTTGTTGTGATGATTCTTGTTGTGATGATTCTTGTTGTGATGATTCTTGTTGTGATGATTCTTGTTCTGATGATTCTTGTTGTGATGATTCTTGTTGTGATGTTTCTTGTTCTGATGATTCTTGTTGTGATGATTCTTGTTGTGATGATTCTTGTTGCGATGATTCTTGTTGTGATGATTCTTGTTGTGAAGATTCTTGTTGTGATGATTCTTGTTGTAATGATTCTTGTTCTGATGTTTCTTGTGATGATTCTTGTTGTGATGATTCTTGTTGTGATGATTCTTGTTGTGATGATTCTTGTTGTGCTGATTCTTGTTCTGATGATTCTTGTGATGATTCTTGTTGCGATGATTCTTGTTCTGATGATTCTTGTTCTGATGATTCTTGTTGTGATGATTCTTGTTGTGATTGCTCTTGTTCTGATGATTCTTGTGATGATTCTTGTTGCGATGTTTCTTGTTGTGATGATTCTTGTTGTGATGATTCTTGTTCTGATGATTCTTGTTGTGATGATTCTTGTTGTGATGATTCTTGATCTGATGATTCTTGTTGTGATGATTCTTGTTGTGATGATTCTTGTTCTGATGATTCTTGTTCTGATGATTCTTTTTCCGATGATTCTTGTTGTGATGATTCTTGTTGTGATGATTCTTGTTGTGATGATTCTTGTTGTCATGATTCTTGTTGTGATGATTCTTGTTGTGATGATTCTTGCAGTGATGATTCTTGTGATGATTCTGGTTGTGATGATTCTTGTTGTGATGATTCTTGTTGTGATGATTCTTGTTGTGATGAGTCTTGTTGTGATGATTCTTGTTGTGATGATTCTTGTTGTGATGATTCTTGTTCTGATGATTCTTGTTGTGATGATTCTTGTAGTGATGATTCTTGTGATGATTCTGGTTGTGATGATTCTTGTTGTGATGATTCTTGTTGTGATGATTCTTGTTGTGATGATTCTTGTTGTGATGATTCTTGTTCTGATGATTCTTGTGATGATTCTTGTTGTGATGATTCTTGTTGTGATGATTCTTGTTGCGATGATTCTTGTTGTGTTGATTCCTGTTGTGAAAATTCTTGTTGTGATGATTCTTGTCCTGATGATTCTTGTGATGTTTCTTATTGCGATGATTCTTGTTGTGATGATTCTTGTTGTGATGTTTCTTGTTCTGATGATTCTTGTTGTGATGATTCTTGTTGTGATGATTCTTGTTGCGATGATTCTTGTTGTGATGATTCTTGTTGTGAAGATTCTTGTTGTGATGATTCTTGTTGTGATGAGTCTTGTTGTGATGATTCTTGTTGTGATGATTCTTGTTGTGATGATTCTTGTTCTGATGATTCTTGTTGTGATGATTCTTGTAGTGATGATTCTTGTGATGATTCTGGTTGTGATGATTCTTGTTGTGATGATTCTTGTTGTGATGATTCTTGTTGTGATGATTCTTGTTGTGATGATTCTTGTTGTGATGATTCTTGTTGTGATGATTCTTGTTCTGATGATTCTTGTGATGATTCTTGTTGTGATGATTCTTGTTGTGATGATTCTTGTTGCGATGATTCTTGTTGTGTTGATTCTTGTTGTGAAAATTCTTGTTGTGATGATTCTTGTCCTGATGATTCTTGTGATGTTTCTTATTGCGATGATTCTTGTTGTGATGATTCTTGTTGTGATGTTTCTTGTTCTGATGATTCTTGTTGTGATGATTCTTGTTGTGATGATTCTTGTTGCGATGATTCTTGTTGTGATGATTCTTGTTGTGAAGATTCTTGTTGTGATGATTCTTGTTCTGATGATTCTTGTTCTGATGTTTCTTGTGATGATTCTTGTTGTGAAGATTCTTGTTGTGATGATTCTTGTTGTGATGATTCTTGTTGTGATGATTCTTGTTCTGATGATTCTTGTGATGATTCTTGTTGCGATGATACTTGTTGTGATGATTCTTGTGCTGATTCTTGTGGTGATGATTCTTGTTCTGATGTTTCTTGTGATGATTCTTGTTGTGATGATTCTTGTTGTGATGAATCTTGTTGTGATGATTCTTGTTGTGATGATTCTTGTTGTGATGATTCTTGTTGTGATGATTCTTGTTGTGATGATTCTTGTTCTAATGATTCTTGTTGTGATGATTCTTGTTGTGATGTTTCTTGTTCTGATGATTCTTGTTGTGATGATTCTTGTTGTGATGATTCTTGTTGCGATGATTCTTGTTGTGATGATTCTTGTTGTGAAGATTCTTGTTGTGATGATTCTTGTTGTGATGATTCTTGTTCTGATGTTTCTTGTGATGATTCTTGTTGTGATGATTCTTGTTGTGATGATTCTTGTTGTGATGATTCTTGTTGTGATGATTCTTGTTCTGATGATTCTTGTGATGATGATTCTTGTTGTGATGATTCTTGTTGTGATGATTCTTGTTCTCATGACTCTTGTTGTGATGATTCTTTTTGTGATGATTCTTGTTGTGATGATTCTTGTTGTGATGATTCTTGTGATGATTCTTGTTGTGATGTTTCTTGTTGTGATGATTCTTGTTGTGATGATTCATATTTTGATGATTCTTGTTGTGATGATTCTTGTACTGATGATTCTTGTCCTGATGATTCTTGTTCTGATGATTCTTGTGATGATTCTTGTTGTGATGTTTCTTGTTGTGATGATTCTTGTTGTGATGATTCTTGTGCTGATTCTTGTGGTGATGATTCTTGTTCTGATGTTTCTTGTGATGATTCTTGTTGTGATGATTCTTGTTGTGATGAATCTTGTTGTGATGATTCTTGTTGTGATGATTCTAGTTGTGATGATTCTTGTTGTGATGATTCTTGTTGTGATGATTCTTGTTGTGATGATTCTTGTGATGATTCTTGTTGTGATGTTTCTTGTTCTGATGATTCTTGTTGTGATGATTCTTGTTGTGATGATTCTTGTTGCGATGATTCTTGTTGTGATGATTCTTGTTGTGAAGATTCTTGTTGTGATGATTCTTGTTGTGATGATTCTTGTTCTGATGTTTCTTGTGATGATTCTTGTTGTGATGATTCTTGTTGTGATGATACTTGTTGTGATGATTCTTGTTGTGATGATTCTTGTTCTGATGATTCTTGTGATGATTCTTGTTGCGATGATTCTTGTTGTGATGATTCTTGTGCTGATTTTTGTGGTGATGATTCTTGTTCTGATGTTTCTTGTGATGATTCTTGTTGTGTTGATTCTTGTTGTGATGAATCTTGTTGTGATGATTCTTGTTGTGATGATTCTTGTTGTGATGATTCTTGTGATGATTCTTGTTGTGATCATTCTTGTTCTGATGATTCTTGTTGTGATGATTCTTGTTGTGATGTTTCTTGTTCTGATGATTCTTGTTGTGATGATTCTTGTTGTGATGATTCTTGTTGCGATGATTCTTGTTGTGATGATTCTTGTTGTGAAGATTCTTGTTGTGATGATTCTTGTTGTAATGATTCTTGTTCTGATGTTTCTTGTGATGATTCTTGTTGTGATGATTCTTGTTGTGATGATTCTTGTTGTGATGATTCTTGTTGTGATGATTCTTGTTCTGATGATTCTTGTGATGATTCTTGTTGCGATGATTCTTGTTCTGATGATTCTTGTTCTGATGATTCTTGTTGTGATGATTCTTGTTGTGATTGCTCTTGTTCTGATGATTCTTGTGATGATTCTTGTTGCGATGTTTCTTGTTGTGATGATTCTTGTTGTGATGATTCTTGTTCTGATGATTCTTGTTGTGATGATTCTTGTTGTGATGATTCTTGATCTGATGATTCTTGTTGTGATGATTCTTGTTGTGATGATTCTTGTTCTGATGATTCTTGTTCTGATGATTCTTTTTCCGATGATTCTTGTTGTGATGATTCTTGTTGTGATGATTCTTGTTGTGATGATTCTTGTTGTGATGATTCTTGTTCTGATGATTCTTGTTGTGATGATTCTTGTAGTGATGATTCTTGTGATGATTCTGGTTGTGATGATTCTTGTTGTGATGATTCTTGTTGTGATGATTCTTGTTGTGATGAGTCTTGTTGTGATGATTCTTGTTGTGATGATTCTTGTTGTGATGATTCTTGTTCTGATGATTCTTGTTGTGATGATTCTTGTAGTGATGATTCTTGTGATGATTCTGGTTGTGATGATTCTTGTTGTGATGATTCTTGTTGTGATGATTCTTGTTGTGATGATTCTTGTTGTGATGATTCTTGTTGTGATGATTCTTGTTGTGATGATTCTTGTTGTGATGATTCTTGTGATGATTCTTGTTGTGATGATTCTTGTTGTGATGATTCTTGTTGCGATGATTCTTGTTGTGTTGATTCTTGTTGTGAAAATTCTTGTTGTGATGATTCTTGTCCTGATGATTCTTGTGATGTTTCTTATTGCGATGATTCTTGTTGTGATGATTCTTGTTGTGATGTTTCTTGTTCTGATGATTCTTGTTGTGATGATTCTTGTTGTGATGATTCTTGTTGCGATGATTCTTGTTGTGATGATTCTTGTTGTGAAGATTCTTGTTGTGATGATTCTTGTTCTGATGATTCTTGTTCTGATGTTTCTTGTGATGATTCTTGTTGTGAAGATTCTTGTTGTGATGATTCTTGTTGTGATGATTCTTGTTCTGATGATTCTTGTTCTGATGATTCTTGTGATGATTCTTGTTGCGATGATACTTGTTGTGATGATTCTTGTGCTGATTCTTGAGGTGATGATTCTTGTTCTGATGTTTCTTGTGATGATTCTTGTTGTGATGATTCTTGTTGTGATGAATCTTGTTGTGATGATTCTTGTTGTGATGATTCTTGTTGTGATGATTCTTGTTGTGATGATTCTTGTTGTGATGATTCTTGTTCTGATGATTCTTGTTGTGATGATTCTTGTTGTGATGTTTCTTGTTCTGATGATTCTTGTTGTGATGATTCTTGTTGTGATGATTCTTGTTGCGATGATTCTTGTTGTGATGATTCTTGTTGTGAAGATTCTTGTTGTGATGATTCTTGTTGTGATGATTCTTGTTCTGATGTTTCTTGTGATGATTCTTGTTGTGATGATTCTTGTTGTGATGATTCTTGTTGTGATGATTCTTGTTGTGATGATTCTTGTTCTGATGATTCTTGTGATGATGATTCTTGTTGTGATGATTCTTGTTGTGATGATTCTTGTTCTCATGACTCTTGTTGTGATGATTCTTTTTGTGATGATTCTTGTTGTGATGATTCTTGTTGTGATGATTCTTGTGATGATTCTTGTTGTGATGTTTCTTGTTGTGATGATTCTTGTTGTGATGATTCATAATTTGATGATTCTTGTTGTGATGATTCTTGTACTGATGATTCTTGTCCTGATGATTCTTGTTCTGATGATTCTTGTGATGATTCTTGTTGTGATGTTTCTTGTTGTGATGATTCTTGTTGTGATGATTCTTGTGCTGATTCTTGTGGTGATGATTCTTGTTCTGATGTTTCTTGTGATGATTCTTGTTGTGATGATTCTTGTTGTGATGAATCTTGTTGTGATGATTCTTGTTGTGATGATTCTTGTTGTGATGATTCTTGTTGTGATGATTCTTGTTGTGATGATTCTTGTTCTGATGATTCTTGTGATGATTCTTGTTGTGATGTTTCTTGTTCTGATGATTCTTGTTGTGATGATTCTTGTTGTGATGATTCTTGTTGCGATGATTCTTGTTGTGATGATTCTTGTTGTGAAGATTCTTGTTGTGTTGATTCTTGTTGTGATGATTCTTGTTCTGATGTTTCTTGTGATGATTCTTGTTGTGATGATTCTTGTTGTGATGATACTTGTTGTGATGATTCTTGTTGTGATGATTCTTGTTCTGATGATTCTTGTGATGATTCTTGTTGCGATGATTCTTGTTGTGATGATTCTTGTGCTGATACTTGTGGTGATGATTCTTGTTCTGATGTTTCTTGTGATGATTCTTGTTGTGATGATTCTTGTTGAGATGAATCTTGTTGTGATGATTCTTGTTGTTATGATTCTTGTTGTGATGATTCTTGTTGTGATGATTCTTGTTGTGATGATTCTTGTTCTGATGATTCTTGTTGTGATGATTCTTGTTGTGATGTTTCTTGTTCTGATGATTCTTGTTGTGATGATTCTTGTTGTGATGATTCTTGTTGCGATGATTCTTGTTGTGATGATTCTTGTTGTGAAGATTCTTGTTGTGATGATTCTTGTTGTGATGATTCTTGTTCTGATGTTTCTTGTGATGATTCTTGTTGTGATGATTCTTGTTGTGATGATTCTTGTTGTGATGATTCTTGTTGTGATGATTCTTGTTGTGATGATTCTTGTTCTGATGATTCTTGTGATGATGATTCTTGTTGTGATGATTCTTGTTGTGATGATTCTTGTTCTCATGACTCTTGTTGTGATGATTCTTTTTGTGATGATTCTTGTTGTGATGATTCTTGTTGTGATGATTCTTGTGATGATTCTTGTTGTGATGTTTCTTGTTGTGATGATTCTTGTTGTGATGATTCATAATTTGATGATTCTTGTTGTGATGATTCTTGTACTGATGATTCTTGTCCTGATGATTCTTGTTCTGATGATTCTTGTGATGATTCTTGTTGTGATGTTTCTTGTTGTGATGATTCTTGTTGTGATGATTCTTGTGATGATTCTTGTGGTGATGATTCTTGTTCTGATGTTTCTTGTTATGATTCTTGTTGTGATGATTCTTGTTGTGATGAATCTTGTTGTGATGATTCTTGTTGTGATGATTCTTGTTGTGATGATTCTTGTTGTGATGATTCTTGTTGTGATGATTCTTGTTCTGATGATTCTTGTGATGATTCTTGTTGTGATGTTTCTTGTTCTGATGATTCTTGTTGTGATGATTCTTGTTGTGATGATTCTTGTTGCGATGATTCTTGTTGTGATGATTCTTGTTGTGAAGATTCTTGTTGTGATGATTCTTGTTGTGATGATTCTTGTTCTGATGTTTCTTGTGATGATTCTTGTTGTGATGATTCTTGTTGTGATGATACTTGTTGTGATGATTCTTGTTGTGATGATTCTTGTTCTGATGATTCTTGTGATGATTCTTGTTGCGATGATTCTTGTTGTGATGATTCTTGTGCTGATACTTGTGGTGATGATTCTTGTTCTGATGTTTCTTGTGATGATTCTTGTTGTGATGATTCTTGTTGAGATGAATCTTGTTGTGATGATTCTTGTTGTGATGATTCTTGTTGTGATGATTCTTGTTGTGATGATTCTTGTTGTGATGATTCTTGTTCTGATGATTCTTGTTGTGATGATTCTTGTTGTGATGTTTCTTGTTCTGATGATTCTTGTTGTGATGATTCTTGTTGTGATGATTCTTGTTGCGATGATTCTTGTTGTGATGATTCTTGTTGTGAAGATTCTTGTTGTGATGATTCTTGTTGTGATGATTCTTGTTCTGATGTTTCTTGTGATGATTCTTGTTGTGATGATTCTTGTTGTGATGATTCTTGTTGTGATGATTCTTGTTGTGATGATTCTTGTTGTGATGATTCTTGTGATGATTCTTGTTGCGATGATTCTTGTTCTGATGATTCTTGTTCTGATGATTCTTGTTGTGATGATTCTTGTTGTGATTGCTCTTGTTCTGATGATTCTTGTGATGATTCTTGTTGCGATGTTTCTTGTTGTGATGATTCTTGTTGTGATGATTCTTGTTCTGATGATTCTTGTTGTGATGATTCTTGTTGTGATGATTCTTGATCTGATGATTCTTGTTGTGATGATTCTTGTTGTGATGATTCTTGTTCTGATGATTCTTGTTCTGATGATTCTTTTTCCGATGATTCTTGTTGTGATGATTCTTGTTGTGATGATTCTTGTTGTGATGATTCTTGTTCTGATGATTCCTGTTGTGATGATTCTTGTAGTGATGATTCTTGTGATGATTCTGGTTGTGATGATTCTTGTTGTGATGATTCTTGTTATGATGATTCTTGTTGTGATGAGTCTTGTTGTGATGATTCTTGTTGTGATGATTCTTGTTGTGATGATTCTTGTTCTGATGATTCTTGTTGTGGTGATTCTTGTGGTGATGATTCTTGTGATGATTCTGGTTGTGATGATTCTTGTTGTGATGATTCTTGTTGTGATGATTCTTGTTGTGATGATTCTTGTTGTGATGATTCTTGTTGTGATGATTCTTGTTCTGATGATTCTTGTTCTGATGATTCTTGTGATGATTCTTGTTGTGATGATTCTTGTTGTGATGATTCTTGTTGCGATGATTCTTGTTGTGTTGATTCTTGTTGTGAAAATTTTTGTTGTGATGATTCTTGTCCTGATGATTCTTGTGATGTTTCTTATTGCGATGATTCTTGTTGTGATGATTCTTGTTCTGATGATTCTTGTTCTGATGATTCTTGTTCTGATGATTCTTTTGATGTTTCTTGTTGCGATGATTCTTGTTGTGATGATTCTTGTTCTGATGATTTTTGTTGTGATGATTCTTGTTGTGATAATTCTTGTTCTGATGATTCTTGTGATGATTCTTGTTGCGATGATTCTTGTTGTGATGATTCTTGTTCTGATGATTCTTGTTGTGATGATTCTTGTTGTGATGATTCTTGTTGTGATGATTCTTGTTCTGATGATTCTTGTTGTGATGATTCTTGTTGTGAGGATTCTTGTTGTCATGATTCTTGTGATGATTCTTGTTGTGATGATTCTTGTTGTGATGATTCTTGTTGTGATGATTCTTGTTCTGTTGATTCTTGTTATGATGATTCTTGTTGTGATGATTCTTGTTCTCATGATTCTTGTGATGATTCTTGTTGTGATGATTCTTGTGATGATTCTTGTTGTGATGATTCTTGTGATGATTCTTGTTGTGATGATTCTTGTTGTGATGATTCTTGTTGTGATGATTCTTGTTGTGATGATTCTTGTTCTGATGATTCTTGTTGTGATGATTCTTGTTCTGATGATTCTTGTTCTGATGATTCTTGTTCTGATGATTCTTGTGATGATTATTGTTGTGATGATTCTTGTTGTGATGATTCTTGTTGTGATGATTCTTGTTGTGATGATTCTTGTTGTGATGATTCTTGTTGTGAAGATTCTTGTTCTGATGATTCTTGTTGTGATGATTCTTGTTTTGATGATTCTTGTTCTGATGATTATTGTTGTGATGATTCTTGTTGTGATGATTCTCGTTGCGATGACTCTTGTTGTGTTGATTCTTGTTGTAAAGATTCTTGTTGTGATGATTCTTGTTCTGATGATTCTTGTGCTGATTCTTGTTGCGATGATTCTTGTTGTGATGATTCTTGTTGTGAGGATTCTTGTTGTGATGATTCTTGTTTGATGATTCTTGTTATGATGATTCTTGTGATGATTCTTGTTGCGATGTTTCTTGTTGTGATGATTCTTGTTCTTATTATTCTTGTTGTGATGATTCTTGTTCTGATGATTCTTGTGATGATTCTTGTTGCAATGATTCTTGTTGTGATGATTCTTGTTGTGATGATTCTTGTGATGATTCTTGTTCTGATGATTCTTGTTGTGATGATTCTTGTTGTGATGATTCTTGTTCTGATGATTCTTGTGATGATTCTTGTTCTGATGATTCTTGTTCTGATGATTCTTGTGATGATTATTGTTGTGATGATTCTTGTTGTGATGTTTCTTGTGATGATTCTTGTTGTGATGATTCTTGTGATGATTCTTGTTGTGAAGATTCTTGTTCTGATGATTCTTGTTGTGATGATTCTTGTTTTGATGATTCTTGTTCTGATGATTATT
The DNA here is from genome assembly GCF_052327205.1 of Somniosus microcephalus. Classification (NCBI taxonomy): domain Eukaryota; kingdom Metazoa; phylum Chordata; class Chondrichthyes; order Squaliformes; family Somniosidae; genus Somniosus; species Somniosus microcephalus. The sequence goes on along the minus strand of NC_140987.1, from coordinate 330,733,057 downwards.
GTTGTGATGATTCTTGTTGTGATGATTCTCGTTGCGATGACTCTTGTTGTGTTGATTCTTGTTGTAATGATTCTTGTTGTGATGATTCTTGTTCTGATGATTCTTGTGCTGATTCTTGTTGCGATGATTCTTGTTGTGATGATTCTTGTTGTGAGGATTCTTGTTGTGATGATTCTTGTTGTGATGATTCTTGTTCTGATGATTCTTGTGATGATTCTTGTTGCGATGATTCTTGTTGTGATGATTCTTGTTCTGGTTATTCTTGTTGTGATGATTCTTGTTGTGATGATTCTTGTTCTGATGATTCTTGTGATGATTCTTGTTGCAATGATTCTTGTTGTGATGATTCTTGTTCTGATGATTCTTGTTCTGATGATTCTTGTTGTGATGATTCTTGTGATGATTCTTGTTGTGATGATTCTTGTTGTGATGATTCTTGTTGTGATGATTCTTGTTCTCATGATTCTTGTTGTGATGATTCTTGTTGTGATGATTCTTGTTGTGATGATTCTTGTTCTGATGATTCTTGTTCTGATGATTCTTTTTGTGATGATTCTTGTTGTGATGATTCTTGTTCTCATGATTCTTGTTGTGATGATTCTTGTTGTGATGATTCTTGTTGTGATGATTCTTGTTGTGATGATTCTTGTGATGATTCTTGTTGTGATGATTCTTGTTGTGATGATTCTTGTTGTGATGATTCATATTGTGATGATTCTTGTTGTGATGATTCTTGTTCTGATGGTTCTTGTTCTGATGATTCTTGTTCTGATGATTCTTGTGATGATTCTTGTTGTGATGTTTCTTGTTGTGATGATTCTTGTTGTGATGATTCTTGTTCTGCTGATTCTTGTGGTGATGATTCTTGTTCTGATGTTTCTTGTGATGATTCTTGTTGTGATGATTCTTGTTGTGATGAATCTTGTTGTGATGATTCTTGTTGTGATGATTCTTGTTGTGATGATTCTTGTTGTGATGATTCTTGTTCTGATGATTCTTGTTCTGATGATTCTTGTTGTGATGATTCTTGTTGTGATGATTCTTGTTCTGATGATTCTTGTTGTGATGATTCTTGTTGCGATTTTTCTTGTTGCGATGATTCTTGTTGTGATGATTCTTGTTGTGAAGATTCTTGTTGTGATGATTCTTGTTGTGATGATTCTTGTTCTGATGTTTCTTGTGATGATTCTTGTTGTGATGATTCTTGTTGTGATGATTCTTGTTGTGATGATTCTTGTTGTGATGTTTCTTGTTCTGATGATTCTTGTGATGATTCTTGTTGCGATGATTTTGTTGTGGTGATCCTTGTTCTGATTATTCTTGTTGTGATGATTCTTGTGATGATTCTTGTTCTGATGATTCTTGTGATGATTCTTGTTGCGCTGTTTCTTGTTGTGATGATTCTTGTTGTGATGATTCTTGTTCTGATGATTCTTGTTGTGATGATTCTTGTTGTGATGATTCTTGTTCTGATGATTATTGTTGTGATGATTCTTGTTGTGATGATTCTCGTTGCGATGATTCTTGTTGTGTTGATTCTTGTTTTGAAGATTCTTGTTGTGATGATTCTTGTTCTGATGATTCTTGTACTGATTCTTGTTGCGATGATTTTGTTGTGATGATTCTTGTTGTGATGATTCTTGTTGTGATGATTCTTGTTCTGATGATTCTTGTTCTGATGATTCTTGTGATGATTCTTGTTCTGATGTTTCTTGTGATGATTCTTGTTGTGATGATTCTTGTTGTGATGAATCTTGTTGTGATGATTCTTGTTGTGATGATTCTTGTTGTGATGATTCTTGTTGTGATGATTCTTGTTGTGATGATTCTTGTTCTGATGATTCTTGTTGTGATGATTCTTGTTGTGATGTTTCTTGTTCTGATGATTCTTGTTGTGATGATTCTTGTTGTGATGATTCTTGTTGCGATGATTCTTGTTGTGATGATTCTTGTTGTGAAGATTCTTGTTGTGATGATTCTTGTTGTGATGATTCTTGTTCTGATGTTTCTTGTGATGATTCTTGTTGTGATGATTCTTGTTGTGATGATACTTGTTGTGATGATTCTTGTTGTGATGATTCTTGTTCTGATGATTCTTGTGATGATTCTTGTTGCGATGATTCTTGTTGTGATGATTCTTGTGCTGATTCTTGTGGTGATGATTCTTGTTCTGATGTTTCTTGTGATGATTCTTGTTGTGATGATTCTTGTTGTGATGAATCTTGTTGTGATGATTCTTGTTGTGATGATTCTTGTTGTGATGATTCTTGTTGTGATGATTCTTGTTCTGAAGGTTCTTGTTGTGATGATTCTTGTTGTGATGTTTCTTGTTCTGATGATTCTTGTTGTGATGATTCTTGTTGTGATGATTCTTGTTGCGATGATTCTTGTTGTGATGATTCTTGTTGTGAAGATTCTTGTTGTGATGATTCTTGTTGTGATGATTCTTGTTCTGATGTTTCTTGTGATGATTCTTGTTGTGATGATTCTTGTTGTGATGATTCTTGTTGTGATGATTCTTGTTGTGATGATTCTTGTTGTGATGATTCTTGTGATGATTCTTGTTGCGATGATTCTTGTTCTGATGATTCTAGTTCTGATGATTCTTGTTGTGATGATTCTTGTTGTGATTGTTCTTGTTCTGATGATTCTTCTGATGATTCTTGTTGCGATGTTTCTTGTAGTGATGATTCTTGTTGTGATGATTCTTGTTCTGATGATTCTTGTTGTGATGATTCTTGTTGTGATGATTCTTGATCTGATGATTCTTGTTGTGATGATTCTTGTTGTGATGATTCTTGTTCTGATGATTCTTGTTCTGATGATTCTTTTTCCGATGATTCTTGTTGTGATGATTCTTGTTGTGATGATTCTTGTTGTGATGATTCTTGTTGTGATGATTCTTGTTCTGATGATTCTTGTTGTGATGATTCTTGTAGTGATGATTCTTGTGATGATTCTGGTTGTGATGATTCTTGTTGTGATGATTCTTGTTGTGATGATTCTTGTTGTGATGAGTCTTGTTGTGATGATTCTTGTTCTGATGATTCTTGTTGTGATGATTCTTGTTGTGATGTTTCTTGTTCTGATGATTCTTGTTGTGATGATTCTTGTTGTGATGATTCTTGTTGTGATGATTCTTGTTGTGATGATTCTTGTTGTGAAGATTCTTGTTGTGATGATTCTTGTTGTGATGATTCTTGTTCTGATGTTTCTTGTGATGATTCTTGTTGTGATGATTCTTGTTGTGATGATTCTTGTTGTGATGATTCTTGTTGTGATGATTCTTGTTCTGATGATTCTTGTGATGATTCTTGTTGCGATGATTCTTGTTCTGATGATTCTTGTTCTGATGATTCTTGTTGTGATGATTCTTGTTGTGATTGCTCTTGTTCTGATGATTCTTGTGATGATTCTTGTTGCGATGTTTCTTGTTGTGATGATTCTTGTTGTGATGATTCTTGTTCTGATGATTCTTGTTGTGATGATTCTTGTTGTGATGATTCTTGATCTGATGATTCTTGTTGTGATGATTCTTGTTGTGATGATTCTTGTTCTGATGATTCTTGTTCTGATTATTCTTTTTCCGATGATTCTTGTTGTGATGATTCTTGTTGTGATGATTCTTGTTGTGATGATTCTTGTTGTGATGATTCTTGTTCTGATGATTCTTGTTGTGATGATTCTTGTAGTGATGATTCTTGTGATGATTCTGGTTGTGATGATTCTTGTTGTGATGATTCTTGTTGTGATGATTCTTGTTGTGATGAGTCTTGTTGTGATGATTCTTGTTGTGATGATTCTTGTTGTGATGATTCTTGTTCTGATGATTCTTGTTGTGATGATTCTTGTAGTGATGATTCTTGTGATGATTCTAGTTGTGATGATTCTTGTTGTGATGATTCTTGTTGTGATGATTCTTGTTGTGATGATTCTTGTTGTGATGATTCTTGTTGTGATGATTCTTGTTCTGATGATTCTTGTTCTGATGATTCTTGTGATGATTCTTGTTGTGATGATTCTTGTTGTGATGATTCTTGTTGCGATGATTCTTGTTGTGTTGATTCTTGTTGTGAAAATTCTTGTTGTGATGATTCTTGTCCTGATGATTCTTGTGATGTTTCTTATTGCGATGATTCTTGTTGTGATGATTCTTGTTGTGATGATTCTTGTTGTGATGATTCTTGTTCTGATGATTCTTGTTCTGATGATTCTTTTGATGTTTCTTGTTGCGATGATTCTTGTTGTGATGATTCTTGTTCTGATGATTTTTGTTGTGATGATTCTTGTTGTGATAATTCTTGTTCTGATGATTCTTGTGATGATTCTTGTTGCGATGATTCTTGTTGTGATGATTCTTGTTCTGATGATTCTTGTTGTGATGATTCTTGTTGTGATGATTCTTGTTGTGATGATTCTTGTTCTGATGATTCTTGTTGTGATGATTCTTGTTGTGAGGATTCTTGTTGTCATGATTCTTGTGATGATTCTTGTTGTGATGATTCTTGTTGTGATGATTCTTGTTGTGATGATTCTTGTTCTGTTGATTCTTTTTATGATGATTCTTGTTGTGATGATTCTTGTTCTCATGATTCTTGTTGTGATGATTCTTGTTGTGATGATTCTTGTGATGATTCTTGTTGTGATGATTCTTGTGATGATTCTTGTTGTGATGATTCTTGTTGTGATGATTCTTGTTGTGATGATTCTTGTTGTGATGATTCTTGTTCTGATGATTCTTGTTGTGATGATTCTTGTTGTGATGATTCTTGTTGTGATGATTCTTGTTCTGATGATTCTTGTGATGATTATTGTTGTGATGATTCTTGTTGTGATGATTCTTGTTGTGATGATTCTTGTTGTGATGATTCTTGTTGTGATGATTCTTGTTGTGAAGATTCTTGTTCTGATGATTCTTGTTGTGATGATTCTTGTTTTGATGATTCTTGTTCTGATGATTATTGTTGTGATGATTCTTGTTGTGATGATTCTCGTTGCGATGACTCTTGTTGTGTTGATTCTTGTTGTAAAGATTCTTGTTGTGATGATTCTTGTTCTGATGATTCTTGTGCTGATTCTTGTTGCGATGATTCTTGTTGTGATGATTCTTGTTGTGAGGATTCTTGTTGTGATGATTCTTGTTGTGATGATTCTTGTTATGATGATTCTTGTGATGATTCTTGTTGCGATGTTTCTTGTTGTGATGATTCTTGTTCTTATTATTCTTGTTGTGATGTTTCTTGTTCTGATGATTCTTGTGATGATTCTTTTTGCAATGATTCTTGTTGTGATGATTCTTGTTCTGATGATTCTTGTTCTGATGATTCTTGTTGTGATGATTCTTGTGATGATTCTTGTTCTGATGATTCTTGTTGTGATGATTCTTGTTGTGATGATTCTTGTTCTGATGATTCTTGTGATGATTCTTGTTCTGATGATTCTTGTTCTGATGATTCTTGTGATGATTATTGTTGTGATGATTCTTGTTGTGATGATTCTTGTTGTGATGATTCTTGTTGTGATGATTCTTGTGATGATTCTTGTTGTGAAGATTCTTGTTCTGATGATTCTTGTTGTGATGATTCTTGTTTTGATGATTCTTGTTCTGATGATTATTGTTGTGATGATTCTTGTTGTGATGATTCTCGTTGCGATGACTCTTGTTGTGTTGAATCTTGTTGTAATGATTCTTGTTGTGATGATTCTTGTTCTGATGATTCTTGTGCTGATTCTTGTTGCGATGATTCTTGTTGTGATGATTCTTGTTGTGAGGATTCTTGTTGTGATGATTCTTGTTGTGATGATTCTTGTTCTGATGATTCTTGTGATGATTCTTGTTGCGATGATTCTTGTTGTGATGATTCTTGTTCTGGTTATTCTTGTTGTGATGATTCTTGTTGTGTTGATTCTTGTTCTGATGATTCTTGTGATGATTCTTGTTGCAATGATTCTTGTTGTGATGATTCTTGTTCTGATGATTCTTGTTGTGATGATTCTTGTTGTGATGATTCTTGTGATGATTCTTGTTGTGATGATTCTTGTTGTGATGATTCTTGTTGTGATGATTCTTGTTCTCATGATTCTTGTTGTGATGATTCTTGTTGTGATGATTCTTGTTGTGATGATTCTTGTTCTGATGATTCTTGTTCTGATGATTCTTTTTGTGATGATTCTTGTTGTGATGATTCTTGTTCTCATGATTCTTGTTGTGATGATTCTTGTTGTGATGATTCTTGTTGTGATGATTCTTGTTGTGATGATTCTTGTGATGATTCTTGTTGTGATGACTCTTGTTGTGATGATTCTTGTTGTGATGATTCATATTGTGATGATTCTTGTTGTGATGATTCTTGTTCTGATGGTTCTTGTTCTGATGATTCTTGTTCTGATGATTCTTGTGATGATTCTTGTTGTGATGTTTCTTGTTGTGATGATTCTTGTTGTGATGATTCTTGTTCTGCTGATTCTTGTGGTGATGATTCTTGTTCTGATGTTTCTTGTGATGATTCTTGTTGTGATGATTCTTGTTGTGATGAATCTTGTTGTGATGATTCTTGTTGTGATGATTCTTGTTGTGATGATTCTTGTTGTGATGATTCTTGTTGTGATGATTCTTGTTCTGATGATTCTTGTTGTGATGATTCTTGTTGTGATGATTCTTGTTCTGATGATTCTTGTTGTGATGATTCTTGTTGCGATTATTCTTGTTGCGATGATTCTTGTTGTGATGATTCTTGTTGTGAAGATTCTTGTTGTGATGATTCTTGTTGTGATGATTCTTGTTCTGATGTTTCTTGTGATGATTCTTGTTGTGATGATTCTTGTTGTGATGATTCTTGTTGTGATGATTCTTGTTGTGATGTTTCTTGTTCTGATGATTCTTGTGATGATTCTTGTTGCGATGATTTTGTTGTGGTGATCCTTGTTCTGATTATTCTTGTTGTGATGATTCTTGTGATGATTCTTGTTCTGATGATTCTTGTGATGATTCTTGTTGCGATGTTTCTTGTTGTGATGATTCTTGTTGTGATGATTCTTGTTCTGATGATTCTTGTTGTGATGATTCTTGTTGTGATGATTCTTGTTCTGATGATTATTGTTGTGATGATTCTTGTTGTGATGATTCTCGTTGCGATGATTCTTGTTGTGTTGATTCTTGTTGTGAAGATTCTTGTTGTGATGATTCTTGTTCTGATGATTCTTGTACTGATTCTTGTTGCGATGATTTTGTTGTGATGATTCTTGTTGTGATGATTCTTGTTGTGATGATTCTTGTTCTGATGATTCTTGTTCTGATGATTCTTGTGATGATTCTTGTTCTGATGTTTCTTGTGATGATTCTTGTTGTGATGATTCTTGTTGTGATGAATCTTGTTGTGATGATTCTTGTTGTGATGATTCTTGTTGTGATGATTCTTGTTGTGATGATTCTTGTTGTGATGATTCTTGTTCTGATGATTCTTGTTGTGATGATTCTTGTTGTGATGTTTCTTGTTCTGATGATTCTTGTTGTGATGATTCTTGTGATGATTCTTGTTGCGATGATTCTTGTTGTGATGATTCTTGTTGTGAAGATTCTTGTTGTGATGATTCTTGTTGTGATGATTCTTGTTCTGACGTTTCTTGTGATGATTCTTGTTGTGATGATTCTTGTTGTGATGATACTTGTTGTGATGATTCTTGTTGTGATGATTCTTGTTCTGATGATTCTTGTGATGATTCTTGTTGCGATGATTCTTGTTGTGATGATTCTTGTGCTGATTCTTGTGGTGATGATTCTTGTTCTGATGTTTCTTGTGATGATTCTTGTTGTGATGATTCTTGTTGTGATGAATCTTGTTGTGATGATTCTTGTTGTGATGATTCTTGTTGTGATGATTCTTGTTGTGATGATTCTTGTTGTGATGATTCTTGTTCTGATGATTCTTGTTGTGATGATTCTTGTTGTGATGTTTCTTGTTCTGATGATTCTTGTTGTGATGATTCTTGTTGTGATGATTCTTGTTGCGATGATTCTTGTTGTGATGATTCTTGTTGTGAAGATTCTTGTTGTGATGATTCTTGTTGTGATGATTCTTGTTCTGATGTTTCTTGTGATGATTCTTGTTGTGATGATTCTTGTTGTGATGATTCTTGTTGTGATGATTCTTGTTGTGATGATTCTTGTTCTGATGATTCTTGTGATGATTCTTGTTGCGATGATTCTTGTTCTGATGATTCTTGTTCTGATGATTCTTGTTGTGATGATTCTTGTTGTGATTGTTCTTGTTCTGATGATTCTTGTGATGATTCTTGTTGCGATGTTTCTTGTGATGATTCTTGTTGTGATGTTTCTTTTTCTGATGATTCTTGTTGTGATGATTCTTGTTGTGATGATTCTTGATCTGATGATTCTTGTTGTGATGATTCTTGTTGTGATGATTCTTGTTCTGATGATTCTTGTTCTGATGATTCTTTTTCCGATGATTCTTGTTGTGATGATTCTTGTTGTGATGATTCTTGTTGTGATGATTCTTGTTGTGATGATTCTTGTTCTGATGATTCTTGTTGTGATGATTCTTGTAGTGATGATTCTTGTGATGATTCTGGTTGTGATGATTCTTGTTGTGATGATTCTTGTTGTGATGATTCTTGTTGTGATGATTCTTGTTGTGATGAGTCTTGTTGTGATGATTCTTGTTCTGACGTTTCTTGTGATGATTCTTGTTGTGATGATTCTTGTTGTGATGATACTTGTTGTGATGATTCTTGTTGTGATGATTCTTGTTCTGATGATTCTTGTGATGATTCTTGTTGCGATGATTCTTGTTGTGATGATTCTTGTGCTGATTCTTGTGGTGATGATTCTTGTTCTGATGTTTCTTGTGATGATTCTTGTTGTGATGATTCTTGTTGTGATGAATCTTGTTGTGATGATTCTTGTTGTGATGATTCTTGTTGTGATGATTCTTGTTGTGATGATTCTTGTTGTGATGATTCTTGTTCTGATGATTCTTGTTGTGATGATTCTTGTTGTGATGTTTCTTGTTCTGATGATTCTTGTTGTGATGATTCTTGTTGTGATGATTCTTGTTGCGATGATTCTTGTTGTGATGATTCTTGTTGTGAAGATTCTTGTTGTGATGATTCTTGTTGTGATGATTCTTGTTCTGATGTTTCTTGTGATGATTCTTGTTGTGATGATTCTTGTTGTGATGATTCTTGTTGTGATGATTCTTGTTGTGATGATTCTTGTTCTGATGATTCTTGTGATGATTCTTGTTGCGATGATTCTTGTTCTGATGATTCTTGTTCTGATGATTCTTGTTGTGATGATTCTTGTTGTGATTGTTCTTGTTCTGATGATTCTTGTGATGATTCTTGTTGCGATGTTTCTTGTTGTGATGATTCTTGTTGTGATGATTCTTGTTCTGATGATTCTTGTTGTGATGATTCTTGTTGTGATGATTCTTGATCTGATGATTCTTGTTGTGATGATTCTTGTTGTGATGATTCTTGTTCTGATGATTCTTGTTCTGATGATTCTTTTTCCGATGATTCTTGTTGTGATGATTCTTGTTGTGATGATTCTTGTTGTGATGATTCTTGTTGTGATGATTCTTGTTCTGATGATTCTTGTTGTGATGATTCTTGTAGTGATGATTCTTGTGATGATTCTGGTTGTGATGATTCTTGTTGTGATGATTCTTGTTGTGATGATTCTTGTTGTGATGAGTCTTGTTGTGATGATTCTTGTTGTGATGATTCTTGTTGTGATGATTCTTGTTCTGATGATTCTTGTTGTGATGATTCTTGTAGTGATGATTCTTGTTATGATTCTGGTTGTGATGATTCTTGTTGTGATGATTCTTGTTGTGATGATTCTTGTTGTGATGATTCTTGTTGTGATGATTCTTGTTGTGATGATTCTTGTTGTGATGATTCTTGTTCTGATGATTCTTGTGATGATTCTTGTTGTGATGATTCTTGTTGTGATGATTCTTGTTGCGATGATTCTTGTTGTGTTGATTCTTGTTGTGAAAATTCTTGTTGTGATGATTCTTGTCCTGATGATTCTTGTGATGTTTCTTATTGCGATGATTCTTGTTGTGATGATTCTTGTTGTGATGATTCTTGTTCTGATGATTCTTGTTCTGATGATTCTTGTTCTGATGATTCTTTTGATGTTTCTTGTTGCGATGATTCTTGTTGTGATGATTCTTGTTCTGATGATTTTTGTTGTGATGATTCTTGTTGTGATGATTCTTGTTGTGATGATTCTTGTTCTGATGATTCTTGTTGTGATGATTCTTATTGTGAGGATTCTTGTTGTCATGATTCTTGTGATGATTCTTGTTGTGATGATTCTTGTTGTGATGATTCTTGTTGTGATGATTCTTGTTCTGTTGATTCATGTTATGATGGTTCTTGTTGTGATGATTCTTGTTCTCATGATTCTTGTTGTGATGATTCTTGTTGTGATGATTCTTGTGATGATTCTTGTTGTGATGATTCTTGTGATGATTCTTGTTGTGATGATTCTTGTTGTGATGATTCTTGTTGTGATGATTCTTGTTGTGATGATTCTTGTTGTGATGATTCTTGTTCTGATGATTCTTGTTCTGATGATTCTTGTTCTGATGATTCTTGTTCTGATGATTCTTGTGATGATTCTTGTTGTGATGATTCTTGTTGTGATGATTCTTGTTGTGATGATTCTTGTTGTGATGATTCTTGTTGTGATGATTCTTGTTGTGAAGATTCTTGTTCTGATGATTCTTGTTGTGATGATTCTTGTTTTGATGATTCTTGTTCTGATGATTATTGTTGTGATGATTCTTGTTGTGATGATTCTCGTTGCGATGACTCTTGTTGTGTTGATTCTTGTTGTAAAGATTCTTGTTGTGATGATTCTTGTTCTGATGATTCTTGTGCTGATTCTTGTTGCGATGATTCTTGTTGTGATGATTCTTGTTGTGAGGATTCTTGTTGTGATGATTCTTGTTCTGTTGATTCTTGTTATTATGATTCTTGTTCTGATGATTCTTGTTCTCATGATTCTTGTTGTGATGATTCTTGTTGTGATGATTCTTGTGATGATTCTTGTTGTGATGATTCTTGTGATGATTCTTGTTGTGATGATTCTTGTTGTGATGATTCTTGTTGTGATGATTCTTGTTGTGATGATTCTTGTTGTGATGATTCTTGTTCTGATGATTCTTGTTCTGATGATTCTTGTTCTGATGATTCTTGTTCTGATGATTCTTGTGATGATTATTGTTGTGATGATTCTTGTTGCGATGATTCTTGTTGTGATGATTCTTGTTGTGATGATTCTTGTTGTGATGATTCTTGTTGTGAAGATTCTTGTTCTGATGATTCTTGTTGTGATGATTCTTGTTTTGATGATTCTTGTTCTGATGATTATTGTTGTGATGATTCTTGTTGTGATGATTCTCATTGCGATGACTCTTGTTGTGTTGATTCTTGTTGTAAAGATTATTGTTGTGATGATTCTTGTTCTGATGATTCTTGTGCTGATTCTTGTTGCGATGATTCTTGTTGTGATGATTCTTGTTGTGAGGATTCTTGTTGTGATGATTCTTGTTGTGATGATTCTTGTTCTGATGATTCTTGTGATGATTCTTGTTGCGATGATTCTTGTTGTGATGATTCTTGTTCTGATTATTCTTGTTGTGATGATTCTTGTTGTGATGATTCTTGTTCTGATGATTCTTGTGATGATTCTTGTTGCAATGATTCTTGTTGTGATGATTCTTGTTCTGATGATTCTTGTTCTGATGATTCTTGTTGTGATGATTCTTGTGATGATTCTTGTTCTGATGATTCTTGTTGTGATGATTCTTGTTGTGATGATTCTTGTTCTGATGATTCTTGTGATGATTCTTGTTCTGATGATTCTTGTTCTGATGATTCTTGTGATGATTATTGTTGTGATGATTCTTGTTGTGATGATTCTTGTTGTGATGATTCTTGTTGTGATGATTCTTGTGATGATTCTTGTTGTGAAGATTCTTGTTCTGATGATTCTTGTTGTGATGATTCTTGTTTTGATGATTCTTGTTCTGATGATTATTGTTGTGATGATTCTTGTTGTGATGATTCTCGTTGCGATGACTCTTGTTGTGTTGATTCTTGTTGTAAAGATTCTTGTTGTGATGATTCTTGTTCTGATGATTCTTGTGCTGATTCTTGTTGCGATGATTCTTGTTGTGATGATTCTTGTTGTGAGGATTCTTGTTGTGATGATTCTTGTTGTGATGATTCTTGTTCTGATGATTCTTGTGATGATTCTTGTTGCGATGATTCTTGTTGTGATGATTCTTGTTCTGATTATTCTTGTTGTGATGATTCTTGTTGTGATGATTCTTGTTGTGAGGATTCTTGTTGTGATGATTCTTGTTGTGATGATTCTTGTTCTGATGATTCTTGTGATGATTCTTGTTGCGATGATTCTTGTTGTGATGATTCTTGTTCTGATTATTCTTGTTGTGATGATTCTTGTTGTGATGATTCTTGTTCTGATGATTCTTGTGATGATTCTTGTTGCAAAGATTCTTGTTGTGATGATTCTTGTTCTGATGATTCTTGTTCTGATGATTCTTTTTGTGATGATTCTTGTGATGATTCTTTTTGTGATGATTCTTGTTGTGATGATTCTTGTTGTGATGATTCTTGTTCTCATGATTCTTGTTGTGATGATTCTTGTTGTGATGATTCTTGTTGTGATGAATCTTGTTCTGATGATTCTTGTTCTGATGATTCTTTTTGTGATGATTCTTGTTGTGATGATTCTTGTTCTCATGATTCTTGTTGTGATGATTCTTGTTGTGATGATTCTTGTTGTGATGATTCTTGTTGTGATGATTCTTGTGATGATTCTTGTTGTGATGATTCTTGTTGTGATGATTCTTGTTGTGATGATTCATATTGTGATGATTCTTGTGATGATTCTTGTTCTGATGATTCTTGTTCTGATGATTCTTGTTCTGATGATTCTTGTGATGATTCTTGTTGTGATGTTTCTTGTTGTGATGATTCTTGTTGTGATGATTCTTGTTCTGCTGATTCTTGTGGTGATGATTCTTGTTCTGATGTTTCTTGTGATGATTCTTGTTGTGATGATTCTTGTTGTGATGAATCTTGTGATGATTCTTGTTGTGATGATTCTTGTTGTGATGATTCTTGTTGTGATGATTCTTGTTGTGATGATTCTTGTTCTGATGATTCTTGTTGTGATGATTCTTGTTGTGATGATTCTTGTTCTGATGATTCTTGTTGTGATGATTCTTGTTGCGATTATTCTTGTTGCGATGATTCTTGTTGTGATGATTCTTGTTGTGAAGATTCTTGTTGTGATGATTCTTGTTGTGATGATTCTTGTTCTGATGTTTCTTGTGATGATTCTTGTTGTGATGATTCTTGTTGTGATGATTCTTGTTGTGATGATTCTTGTTGTGATGTTTCTTGTTCTGATGATTCTTGTGATGATTCTTGTTGCGATGATTTTGTTGTGGTGATCCTTGTTCTGATGATTCTTGTTGTGATGATTCTTGTGATGATTCTTGTTCTGATGATTCTTGTGATGATTCTTGTTGCGATGTTTCTTGTTGTGATGATTCTTGTTGTGATGATTCTTGATCTGATGATTCTTGTTGTGATGATTCTTGTTGTGATGATTCTTGTTCTGATGATTATTGTTGTGATGATTCTTGTTGTGATGATTCTCGTTGCGATGATTCTTGTTGTGTTGATTCTTGTTGTGAAGATTCTTGTTGTGATGATTCTTGTTCTGATGATTCTTGTACTGATTCTTGTTGCGATGATTTTGTTGTGATGATTCTTGTTGTGATGATTCTTGTTGTGATGATTCTTGTTCTGATGATTCTTGTTCTGATGATTCTTGTGATGATTCTTGTTGCGATGTTTCTTGTTGTGATGATTCTTGTTCTGATTATTCTTGTTGTGATGATTCTTGTTGTGATGATTCTTGTTCTGATGATTCTTGTGATGATTCTTGTTGCAATGATTGTTGTTGTGATGATTCTTGTTCTGATGATTCTTGTTCTGATGATTCTTGTTGTGATGATTCTTGTTCTCATGATTCTTGTTGTGATGATTCTTGTTGTGATGATTCTTGTTGTGATGATTCTTGTTCTGATGATTCTTGTTCTGATGATTCTTGTTGTGATGATTCTTGTTCTCATGATTCTTGTTGTGATGATTCTTTTTGTGATGATTCTTGTTGTGATGATTCTTGTTGTGATGATTCTTGTGATGATTCTTGTTGTGATGATTCTTGTTGTGATGATTCTTGTTGTGATGATTCATATTGTGATGATTCTTGTTGTGATGATTCTTCTTCTGATGATTCTTGTCCTGATGATTCTTGTTCTGATGATTCTTGTGATGATTCTTGTTGTGATGTTTCTTGTTGTGATGATTCTTGTTGTGATGATTCTTGTGCTGATTCTTGTGGTGATGATTCTTGTTCTGATGTTTCTTGTGATGATTCTTGTTGTGATGATTCTTGTTGTGATGAATCTTGTTGTGATGATTCTTGTTGTGATGATTCTTGTTGTGATGATTCTTGTTGTGATGGTTCTTGTTGTGATGATTCTTGTTCTGATGATTCTTGTTGTGATGATTCTTGTTGTGATGATTCTTGTTCGGATGATTCTTGTTGTGATGATTCTTGTTGTGATGATTCCTGTTGCGATGATTCTTGTTGTGATGATTCTTGTTGTGAAGATTCTTGTTGTGATGATTCTTGTTGTGATGATTCTTGTTGTGATGATTCTTGTCCTGATGATTCTTGTTGTGATGATTCTTGTTGTGATGATTCTTGTTCTCATGATTCTTGTTGTGATGATTCTTGTTGTGATGATTCTTGTTGTGATGATTCTTGTTCTGATGATTCTTGTTCTGATGATTCTTTTTGTGATGATTCTTGTTGTGATGATTCTTGTTCTCATGATTCTTGTTGTGATGATTCTTTTTGTGATGATTCTTGTTGTGATGATTCTTGTTGTGATGATTCTTGTGATGATTCTTGTTTGATGATTCTTGTTGTGATGATTCTTGTTGTGATGATTCATATTGTGATGATTCTTGTTGTGATGTTTCTTGTTCTGATGATTCTTGTTCTGATGATTCTTGTTCTGATGATTCTTTTTGTGATGATTCTTGTTGTGATGATTCTTGTTCTCATGATTCTTGTTGTGATGATTCTTTTTGTGATGATTCTTGTTGTGATGATTCTTGTTGTGATGATTCTTGTGATGATTCTTGTTTGATGATTCTTGTTGTGATGATTCTTGTTGTGATGATTCATATTGTGATGATTCTTGTTGTGATGATTCTTGTTCTGATGATTCTTGTTCTGATGATTCTTGTTCTGATGATTCTTGTGATGATTCTTGTTGTGATGTTTCTTGTTGTGATGATTCTTGTTCTGCTGATTCTTGTGGTGATGATTCTTGTTCTGATGTTTCTTGTGATGATTCTTGTTGTGATGATTCTTGTTGTGATGAATCTTGTTGTGATGCTTCTTGTTGTGATGATTCTTGTGATGATTCTTGTTGTGATGATTCTTGTTGTGATGATTCTTGTTCTGATGATTCTTGTTGTGATGATTCTTGTTGTGATGATTCTTGTTCTGATGATTCTTGTTGTGATGATTCTTGTGATTATTCTTGTTGCGATGATTCTTGTTGTGATGATTCTTGTTGTGAAGATTCTTGTTGTGATGATTCTTGTTGTGATGATTCTTGTTCTGATGTTTCTTGTGATGATTCTTGTTGTGATGATTCTTGTTGTGATGATTCTTGTTGTGATGATTCTTGTGATGATTCTTGTTCTGATGATTCTTGTGATGATTCTTGTTGCGATGATTCTTGTTGTGATGATCCTTGTTCTGATGATTCTTGTTGTGATGATTCTTGTGATGATTCTTGTTCTGATGATTCTTGTTCTGATGATTCTTGTTCTGATGATTCTTGTTGTGATGATTCTTTTTGTGATGATTCTTGTTGTGATGGTTCTTGTTCTGATGATTCTTGTTGTGATGATTCTTGTTGTGATGATTCTTGTTCTGATGATTCTTGTTGTGATGATTCTTGTTGTGATGATTCTTGCTCTCATGATTCTTGTGATGATTCTTGTTGTGATGATTCTTGTTGTGATGATTCTTGTTGTGATGATTCTTGTTCTGATGATTCTTGTTCTGATGATTCTATTTGTGATGATTCTTGTTCTGATGATTCTTGTTCTGATGATTCTTGTTCTGATGATACTTGTGATGATTCTTGTTGTGATGATTCTTGTTGTGATGATTCTTGTTGTGATGATTCTTGTTGTGATGATTCTTGTTGCGATGATTCTTGTGATGATTCTTGTTGTGAAGATTCTTGTTTCATGATTCTTGTGATGATTCTTGTGATGATTCTTGTTCTGATGATTCTTGTTGTGATGATTCTTGTTGTGATGATACTTGTTGCGATGATTCTTGTTGTGATGATTCTTGTTGTGAAGATTCTTGTTGTGATGATTCTTGTTGTGATGATTCTTGTTCTGATGATTCTTGTGATGATTCTTGTTGCGATGATTCTTGTTGTGATGATTCTTGTTGTGATGATTCTTGTTGTGATGATTCTTGTGATGATTCTTGTTCTGATGATTCTTGTGATGATTCTTGTTGCGATGATTCTTGTTGTGATGATTCTTGTACTGATGATTCTTGTTGTGATGATTCTTGTTGTGATGATTCTTGTTCTGATGATTCTTGTATTGATTCTTGTTGCGATGATTCTTGTTGTGATGATTCTTGTTCTGATGATTCTTGTTCTGATGATTCTTGTTGTGATGATTCTTTTTGTGATGATTCTTGTTGTGATGGTTCTTGTTCTGATGATTCTTGTTGTGATGATTCTTGTTGTGATGATTCTTGTTCTGATGATTCTTGTTGTGATGATTCTTGTTGTGATGATTCTTGCTCTCATGATTCTTGTGATGATTCTTGTTGTGATGATTCTTGTTGTGATGATTCTTGTTGTGATGATTCTTGTTCTGATGATTCTTGTTCTGATGATTCTATTTGTGATGATTCTTGTTCTGATGATTCTTGTTCTGATGATTCTTGTTCTGATGATACTTGTGATGATTCTTGTTGTGATGATTCTTGTTGTGATGATTCTTGTTGTGATGATTCTTGTTCTGATGATTGTTGTTGTAATGATTCTTCTTGTGATGATTGTTGTTGTGATGATTCTTGTTGTGATGATTCTTGTTGCGATGATTCTTGTGATGATTCTTGTTGTGAAGATTCTTGTTTCATGATTCTTGTGATGATTCTTGTGATGATTCTTGTTCTGATGATTCTTGTTGTGATGATTCTTGTTGTGATGATACTTGTTGCGATGATTCTTGTTGTGATGATTCTTGTTGTGAAGATTCTTGTTGTGATGATTCTTGTTGTGATGATTCTTGTTCTGATGATTCTTGTGATGATTTTTGTTGCGATGATTCTTGTTGTGATGATTCTTGTTGTGATGATTCTTGTTGTGATGATTCTTGTGATGATTCTTGTTCTGATGATTCTTGTGATGATTCTTGTTGCGATGATTCTTGTTGTGATGATTCTTGTACTGATGATTCTTGTTGTGATGATTCTTGTTGTGATGATTCTTGTTCTGATGATTCTTGTATTGATTCTTGTTGCGATGATTCTTGTTGTGATGATTCTTGTTCTGATGATTCTTGTTGTGATGATTCTTGTTGTGATGATTCTTGTTGTGATGATTCTTGTTGTGATGATTCTTGTTGTGATGATTCTTGTTGTGATGATTCTTGTTGTGATGATTCTTGTTGTGTTGATTCTTGTTCTGATGATTCTTGTTTTGATGATTCTTGTTCTGATGATTCTTGTGATGATTCTTGTTGCGATGATTCTTGTTGTGATGATTATTGTTGAGATGATTCTTGTTGTGCTGATTCTTTTTGTGATGATTCTTGTTCTGATGATTCTTGTTTTGATGATTCTTGTTCTGATGATTCTTGTAATGATTCTTGTTGTGATGATTCTTGTTGCGATGATTCTTGTTGCGATGATTCTTGTTGCGATGATTCTTGTTGCGATGATTATTGTTGCGATGATTCTTGTGATGATTCTTGTTGCGATGATTCTTGTTGTGATGATTCTTGTTGTGATGATTCTTGTTGTGATGATTCTTGTTCTGGTGATTCTTGTTGTGATGATTCTTGTTGTGGTGATTCTTGTTATGATGATTCTTGTTGTGATGATTCTTGTGATGATTCTTGTTGTGATGATTCTTGTTCTGATGATTCTTGTGATGATTCTTGTTACGATGATTCCTGTTGTGATGATTCTTGTTCTGATGATTCTTGTTGTGATGATTCTTGTTGTGATGATTCTTGTTCTGATGATTCTTGTGATGATTCTTGTTGTGATGATTCTTGTTGTATTGATTCTTGTTCTGACGATTCTTGTGATGATTCTTGTTGTGATGATTCTTGTTCTGATGATTCTTGTTGTGATGATTCTTGTTTTGATGATTCTTGTTCTGATGATTCTTGTGATGATTCTTGTTGTGATGATTCTTGTGATGATTCTTGTTGCGATGATTCTTGTTGTGATGATTGTTGTTGTGATGATTCTTGTTGCGATGCTTCTTGTTGTGATGATTCTTGTTCTGATGATTCTTGTTGTGATGATTCTTGTGATGATTCTTGTGATGATTCTTGTTGTGATGATTCTTGTTGTGATGATTCTTGTTGTGTTGATTCTTGTTGTGATGTTTCTTGTTGTGATGATTCTTGTTCTGATGATTCTTGTTGTGATGATTCTTGTGATGATTCTTGCTCTGATGATTCTTGTTCTGATGATTCTTGTTCTGATGATTCTTGTTGTGATGATTCTTATTGTGATGATTCTTGTTGTGATGCTTGTTGTTGTGATGATTCTTGTTGTGATGATTCTTGTTGTGATGATTCTTGTGATGATTCTTGTTCTGATGATTCTTGTGATGATTCCTGTTGCGATGATTCTTGTTGTGATGATTGTTGTTGTGATGATTCTTGTTGCGATGCTTCTTGTTGTGATGATTCTTGTTGTGATGATTCTTGTTGTGATGATTCTTGTTGTGATGATTCTTGTTGTGATGATTCTTGTGATGATTCTTGTTGTGATGATTCTTGTTGTGATGATTCTTGTTGTGATGATTCTTGTTGTGATGATTCTTGTTCTGATGATTCTTGTTGTGATGATTCTTGTGATGATTCTTGTTCTGATGATTCTTGTTCTGATGATTCTTGTTCTGATGATTCTTGTTGTGATGATTCTTTTTGTGATGATTCTTGTTGTGATGGTTCTTGTTCTGATGATTCTTGTTGTGATGATTCTTGTTGTGATGATTCTTGTTCTGATGATTCTTGTTGTGATGATTCTTGTTGTGATGATTCTTGCTCTCATGATTCTTGTGATGATTCTTGTTGTGATGATTCTTGTTGTGATGATTCTTGTTGTGATGATTCTTGTTCTGATGATTCTTGTTCTGATGATTCTATTTGTGATGATTCTTGTTCTGATGATTGTTGTTCTGATGATTCTTGTTCTGATGATTCTTGTGATGATTCTTGTTGTGATGATTCTTGTTGTGATGATTCTTGTTGTGATGATTCTTGTTCTGATGATTGTAGTTGTAATGATTCTTCTTGTGATGATTGTTGTTGTGATGATTCTTGTTGTGATGATTCTTGTTGCGATGATTCTTGTTGTGATGATTCTTGTTGTGAAGATTCTTGTTCTCATGATTCTTGTTGTGATGATTCTTGTGATGATTCTTGCTCTGATGATTCTTGTTGTGATGATTCTTGTTGTGATGATACTTGTTGCGATGATTCTTGTTGTGATGATTCTTGTTGTGAAGATTCTTGTTGTGATGATTCTTGTTGTGATGATTCTTGTTCTGATGATTCTTGTGATGATTCTTTTTGCGATGATTCTTGTTGGGATGATTCTTGTTGTGATGATTCTTGTGATGATTCTTGTTCTGATGATTCTTGTGATGATTCTTGTTGCGATGATTCTTGTTGTGATGATTCTTGTACTGATGATTCTTGTTGTGATGATTCTTGTGATGATTCTTGTTCTGATGATTCTTGTGATGATTCTTGTTGCGATGATTCTTGTTGTGATGATTCTTGTTCTGATGATTCTTGTTCTGATGATTCTTGTTGTGATGATTCTTGTTGTGATGATTCTTGTTGTGATGATTCTTGTTGTGTTGATTCTTGTTGTGATGATTCTTGTTGTGATGTTTCTTGTCGTGATGATTCTTGTTGTGATGATTCTTGTTGCGATGATTCTTTTTGTGATGATTATTGTTGAGATGATTCTTGTTGTGCTGATTCTTTTTGTGATGATTCTTGTTCTGATGATTCTTGTTTTGATGATTCTTGTTCTGATGATTCTTGTGATGATTCTTGTTGTGATGATTCTTGTTGCGATGATTCTTGTTGCGATGATTCTTGTTGCGATGATTCTTGTTGCGATGATTCTTGTGATGATTCTTGTTGCGATGATTCTTGTTGTGATGATTCTTGTTGTGATGATTCTTGTTGTGATGATTCTTGTTCTGGTGATTCTTGTTGTGATGATTCTTGTTGTGGTGATTCTTTTTATGATGATTCTTGTTGTGATGATTCTTGTTGTGATGATTCTTGTTGTGATGATTCTTGTTCTGATGATTTTTGTGATGATTCTTGTTACGATGATTCCTGTTGTGATGATTCTTGTTCTGATGATTCTTGTTGTGATGATTCTTGTTGTGATGATTCTTGTTCTGATGATTCTTGTGATGATTCTTGTTGTGATGATTCTTGTTGTATTGATTCTTGTTCTGACGATTCTTGTGATGATTCTTGTTGTGATGATTCTTGTTGTGATGATTCTTGTTCTGATGATTGTTGTTGTAATGATTCTTCTTGTGATGATTGTTGTTGTGATGATTCTTGTTGTGATGATTCTTGTTGCGATGATTCTTGTTGTGATGATTCTTGTGAAGATTCTTGTTCTCATGATTCTTGTTGTAATGATTCTTGTGATGATTCTTGTTCTGATGATTCTTGTTGTGATGATTCTTGTTGTGATGATACTTGTTGCGATGATTCTTGTTGTGATGATTCTTGTTGTGAAGATTCTTGTTGTGATGATTCTTGTTGTGATGATTTTTGTTCTGATGATTCTTGTGATGATTCTTGTTGTGATGATTCTTGTTGTGATGATTCTTGTTGTGATGATTCTTGTGATGATTCTTGTTCTGATGATTCTTGTGATGATTCTTGTTGCGATGATTCTTGTTGTGATGATTCTTGTACTGATGATTCTTGTTGTGATGATTCTTGTTGTGATGATTCTTGTTATGATGATACTTGTGATGATTCTTGTTGCGATGATTCTTGTTGTGATGATTCTTGTTCTGATGATTCTTGTTCTGATGATTCTTGTTGTGATGATTCTTGTTGTGATGATTCTTGTTGTGATGATTCTTGTTGTGATGATTCTTGTTGTGATGATTCTTGTTGTGATGATTCTTGTTGTGTTGATTCTTGTTGTGATGATTCTTGTTGTGATGTTTCTTGTCGGGATGATTCTTTTTGTGATGATTCTTGTTGCGATGATTCTTGTTGTGATGATTATTGTTGAGATGATTCTTGTTGTGCTGATTCTTTTTGTGATGATTCTTGTTCTGATGATTCTTGTTTTGATGATTCTTGTTCTGATGATTCTTGTGATGATTCTTGTTGTGATGATTCTTGTTGCGATGATTCTTGTTGCGATGATTCTTGTTGCGATGATTCTTGTTGCGATGATTCTTGTGATGATTCTTGTTGCGATGATTCTTGTTGTGATGATTCTTGTTGTGATGATTCTTGTTGTGATGATTCTTCTTCTGGTGATTCTTGTTGTGATGATTCTTGTTGTGGTGATTCTTGTTATGATGATTCTTGTTGTGATGATTCTTGTTGTGATGATTCTTGTTGTGATGATTCTTGTTCTGATGATTCTTGTGATGATTCTTGTTACGATGATTCCTGTTGTGATGATTCTAGTTCTGATGATTCTTGTTGTGATGATTCTTGTTGTGATGATTCTTGTTCTGATGATTCTTGTGATGATTCTTGTTGAGATGATTCTTGTTGTATTGATTCTTGTTCTGACGATTCTTGTGATGATTCTTGTTGTGATGATTCTTGTTCTGATGATTCTTGTTGTGATGATTCTTGTTCTGATGATTCTTGTTCTGATGATTCTTGTTCTGATGATTCTTGTTGTGATGATTCTTTTTGTGATGATTCTTGTTGTGATGGTTCTTGTTCTGATGATTCTTGTTGTGATGATTCTTGTTGTGATGATTCTTGTTCTGATGATTCTTGTTGTGATGATTCTTGTTGTGATGATTCTTGCTCTCATGATTCTTGTGCTGATTCTTGTTGTGATGATTCTTGTTGTGATGATTCTTGTTGTGATGATTCTTGTTGTGATGATTCTTGTTGTGATGATTCTTGTTCTGATGATACTTGTTCTGATGATTCTTGTTCTGATGATTCTTGTGATGATTCTTGTTCTGATGATTCTTGTTGTGATGATTCTTGTTGTGATGATTCTTGTTCTGATGATTGTTGTTGTAATGATTCTTGTGATGATTGTTGTGATGATTCTTGTTGTGATGATTCTTGTTGCGATGATTCTTGTTGTGATGATTCTTGTTGTGAAGATTCTTGTTCTCATGATTCTTGTTGTGATGATTCTTGTGATTATTCTTGTTCTGATGATTCTTGTTGTGATGATTCTTGTTGTGATGATACTTGTTGCGATGATTCTTGTTGTGATGATTCTTGTTGTGAAGATTCTTGTTGTGATGATTCTTGTTGTGATGATTCTTGTTCTGATGATTCTTGTGATGATTCTTGTTGCGATGATTCTTGTTGTGATGATTCTTGTTGTGATGATTCTTGTGATGATTCTTGTTCTGATGATTCTTGTGATGATTCTTGTTGCGATGATTCTTGTTGTGATGATTCTTGTACTGATGATTCTTGTTGTGATGATTCTTGTTGTGATGATTCTTGTTCTGATGATTCTTGTTCTGATGATTCTTCTTGTGATGATTCTTGTTGCGATGATTCTTGTTGTGATGATTCTTGTACTGATGATTCTTGTTGCGATGATTCTTGTTGTGATGATTCTTGTTCTGATGATTCTTGTTCTGATGATTCTTGTTGTGATGATTATTGTTGTGATGATTCTTGTTCTGATGATTCTTGTTGTGATGATTCTTGTTGTGATGATTCTTGTTGTGATGATTCTTGTTGTGTTGATTCTTGTTGTGATGATTCTTGTTGTGATGTTTCTTGTTGTGATGATTCTTGTTGTGATGATTCTTGTTGCGATGATTCTTGTTGTGATGATTATTGTTGAGATGATTCTTGTTGTGCTGATTCTTTTTGTGATGATTCTTGTTCTGATGATTCTTGTTTTGATGATTCTTGTTCTGATGATTCTTGTGATGATTCTTGTTGTGATGATTCTTGTTGCGATGATTCTTGTTGCGATGATTCTTGTTGCGATGATTCTTGTTGCGATGATTCTTGTTGCGATGATTCTTGTGATGATTCTTGTTGCGATGATTCTTGTTGTGATGATTCTTGTTGTGATGATTCTTGTTGTGATGGTTCTTGTTCTGGTGATTCTTGTTGTGATGATTCTTGTTGTGGTGATTCTTCTTATGATGATTCTTGTTGTGATGATTCTTGTTGTGATGATTCTTGTTGTGATGATTCTTGTTCTGATGATTCTTGTGATGATTCTTGTTACGATGATTCCTGTTGTGATGATTCTTGTTCTGATGATTCTTGTTGTGATGATTCTTGTTGTGATGATTCTTGTTCTGATGATTCTTGTGATGATTCTTGTTCTGATGATTCTTGTTGTATTGATTCTTGTTCTGACGATTCTTGTGATGATTCTTGTTGTGATGATTCTTGTTCTGATGATTCTTGTTGTGATGATTCTTGTTTTGATGATTCTTGTTCTGATGATTCTTGTGATGATTCTTGTTGTGATGATTCTTGTGATGATTCTTGTTGCGATGATTCTTGTTGTGATGATTGTTGTTGTGATGATTCTTGTTGCGATGCTTCTTGTTGTGATGATTCTTGTGATGATTCTTGTTCTGATGATTCTTGTTGTGATGATTCTTTTTGTGATGATTCTTGTTGTGATGGTTCTTGTTCTGATGATTCTTGTTGTGATGATTCTTGTTGTGATGATTCTTGTTGTGATGATTCTTGTTGTGATGATTCTTGTTGTGATGATTCTTGTTCTGATGATTCTATTTGTGATGATTCTTGTTCTGATGATTCTTGTTCTGATGATTCTTGTTCTGATGATTCTTGTGATGATTCTTCTTGTGATGATTCTTGTTGTGATGATTCTTGTTGTGATGATTCTTGTTCTGATGATTGTTGTTGTAATGATTCTTCTTGTGATGATTGTTGTTGTGATGATTCTTGTTGTGATGATTCTTGTTGCGATGATTCTTGTTGTGATGATTCTTGTTGTGAAGATTCTTGTTCTCATGATTCTTGTTGTGATGATTCTTGTGATGATTCTTGTGATGATTCTTGTTGTGATGATTCTTGTTGTGATGATACTTGTTGCGATGATTCTTGTTGTGATGATTCTTGTTGTGAAGATTCTTGTTGTGATGATTCTTGTTGTGATGATTCTTGTTCTGATGATTCTTGTGATGATTCTTGTTGCGATGATTCTTGTTGTGATGATTCTTGTTGTGATGATTCTTGTGATGATTCTTGTTCTGATGATTCTTGTGATGATTCTTGTTGCGATGATTCTTGTTGTGATGATGCTTGTACTGATGATTCTTGTTGTGATGATTCTTGTTGTGATGATTCTTGTTCTGATGATTCTTGTGATGATTCTTGTTGCGATGATTCTTGTTGTGATGATTCTTGTTCTGATGATTCTTGTTCTGATGATTCTTGTTGTGATGATTCTTGTTGTGATGATTCTTGTTCTGATGATTCTTGTGATGATTCTTGTTGTGATGATTCTTGTTGTGATGATTCTTGTTGTGTTGATTCTTGTTGTGATGATTCTTGTTGTGATGTTTCTTGTCGTGATGATTCTTGTTGTGATGATTCTTGTTGCGATGATTCTTGTTGTGATGATTATTGTTGAGATGATTCTTGTTGTGCTGATTCTTTTTTGATGATTCTTGTTCTGATGATTCTTGTTTTGATGATTCTTGTTCTGATGATTCTTGTGATGATTCTTGTTGTGATGATTCTTGTTGCGATGATTCTTGTTGCGATGATTCTTGTTGCGATGATTCTTGTTGCGATGATTCTTGTTGCGATGATTCTTGTGATGATTCTTGTTGCGATGATTCTTGTTGTGATGATTCTTGTTGTGATGATTCTTGTTCTGATGATTCTTGTTCTGGTGATTCTTGTTGTGATGATTATTGTTGTGGTGATTCTTGTTATGATGATTCTTGTTGTGATGATTCTTGTTGTGTTGATTCTTGTTGTGATGATTCTTGTTCTGATGATTCTTGTGATGATTCTTGTTACGATAATTCCTGTTGTGATGATTCTTGTTCTGATGATTCTTGTTGTGATGATTCTTGTTGTGATGATTCTTGTTCTGATGATTCTTGTGATGATTCTTGTTGTGATGATTCTTGTTGTATTGATTCTTGTTCTGACGATTCTTGTGATGATTCTTGTTGTGATGATTCTTGTTCTGATGATTCTTGTTGTGATGATTCTTGTTCTGATGATTCTTGTTCTGATGATTCTTGTTCTGATGATTCTTGTTGTGATGATTCTTTTTGTGATGATTCTTGTTGTGATGGTTCTTGTTCTGATGATTCTTGTTGTGATGATTCTTGTTGTGATGATTCTTGTTCTGATGATTCTTGTTGTGATGATTCTTGTTGTGATGATTCTTGCTCTCATGATTCTTGTGATGATTCTTGTTGTGATGATTCTTGTTGTGATGATTCTTGTTGTGATGATTCTTGTTGTGATGATTCTTGTTCTGATGATACTTGTTCTGATGATTCTTGTTCTGATGATTCTTGTGATGATTCTTGTTGTGATGATTCTTGTTGTGATGATTCTTGTTGTGATGAATCTTGTTCTGATGATTGTTGTTGTAATGATTCTTCTTGTGATGATTGTTGTTGTGATGATTCTTGTTGTGATGATTCTTGTTGCGATGATGCTTGTTGTGATGATTCTTGTTGTGAAGATTCTTGTTCTCATGATTCTTGTTGTGATGATTCTTGTGATGATTCTTGTTCTGATGATTCTTGTTGTGATGATTCTTGTTGTGATGATACTTGTTGCGATGATTCTTGTTGTGATGATTCTTGTTGTGAAGATTCTTGTTGTGATGATTCTTGTTGTGATGATTCTTGTTCTGATGATTCTTGTGATGATTCTTGTTGCGATGTTTCTTGTTGTGATGATTCTTGTTGTGATGATTCTTGTGATGATTCTTGTTCTGATGATTCTTGTGATGATTCTTGTTGCGATGATTCTTGTTGTGATGATTCTTGTACTGATGATTCTTGTTGTGATGATTCTTGTTGTGATGATTCTTGTTCTGATGATTCTTGTGATGATTCTTGTTGCGATGATTCTTGTTGTGATGATTCTTGTTCTGATGATTCTTGTTCTGATGATTCTTGTTGTGATGATTATTGTTGTGATGATTCTTGTTCTGATGATTCTTGTTGTGATGATTCTTGTTGTGATGATTCTTGTTGTGATGATTCTTGTTGTGTTGATTCTTGTTGTGATGATTCTTGTTGTGATGTTTCTTCTTGTGATGATTCTTGTTGTGATGATTCTTGTTGCGATGATTCTTGTTGTGATGATTATTGTTGAGATGATTCTTGTTGTGCTGATTCTTTTTGTGATGATTCTTGTTCTGATGATTCTTGTTTTGATGATTCTTGTTCTGATGATTCTTGTGATGATTCTTGTTGCGATGATTCTTGTTGCGATGATTCTTGTGATGATTCTTGTTGCGATGATTCTTGTTGTGATGATTCTTGTTGTGATGATTCTTGTTGTGATGATTCTTGTTCTGGTGATTCTTGTTGTGATGATTCTTGTTGTGGTGATTCTTGTTATGATGATTCTTGTTGTGATGATTCTTGTTGTGATGATTCTTGTTGTGATGATTCTTGTTCTGATGTTTCTTGTGATGATTCTTGTTACGATGATTCCTGTTGTGATGATTCTTGTTCTGATGATTCTTGTTGTGATGATTCTTGTTGTGATGATTCTTGTTCTGATGATTCTTGTGATGATTCTTGTTGTGATGATTCTTGTTGTATTGATTCTTGTTCTGACGATTCTTGTGATGATTCTTGTTGTGATGATTCTTGTTCTGATGATTCTTGTTGTGATGATTCTTGTTTTGATGATTCTTGTTCTGATGATTCTTGTGATGATTCTTGTTGTGATGATTCTTGTGATGATTCTTGTTGCGATGATTCTTGTTGTGATGATTGTTGTTGTGATGATTCTTGTTGCGATGCTTCTTGTTGTGATGATTCTTGTGATGATTCTTTTTCTGATGATTCTTGTTGTGATGATTCTTGTGATGATTCTTGTGATAATTCTTGTTGTGATGATTCTTGTTATGATGACACTTGTTGTGTTGATTCTTGTTGTGATGATTCTTGTTGTGATGATTCTTGTTCTGATGATTCTTGTTGTGATGATTCTTGTGATGATTCTTGCTCTGATGATTCTTGTTGTGATGATTGTTGTTGTGATGATTCTTGTTGCGATGCTTCTTGTTGTGATGATTCTTGTTGTGATGATTCTTGTTCTGATGATTCTTGTTCTGATGATTCTTGTTGTGATGATTATTGTGATGATTCTTGTGATGATTCTTGTTGTGATGATTCTTGTTGTGATGATTCTTGTTCTGATGATTCTTGTTGTGATGATTCTTGTGATGATTCTTGTTCTGATGATTCTTGTTCTGATGATTCTTGTTCTGATGATTCTTGTTGTGATGATTCTTTTTGTGATGATTCTTGTTGTGATGGTTCTTGTTCTGATGATTCTTGTTGTGATGATTATTGTTGTGATGATTCTTGTTCTGATGATTCTTGTTGTGATGATTCTTGTTGTGATGATTCTTGCTCTCATGATTCTTGTGATGATTCTTGTTATGATGATTCTTGTGATGATTCTTGTTGTGATGATTCTTGTTGTGATGATTCTTGTTGTGATGATTCTTGTTCTGATGATTCTATTTGTGATGATTCTTGTTCTGATGATTCTTGTTCTGATGATTCTTGTTCTGATGATTCTTGTGATGATTCTTGTTGCGATGATTCTTGTTGTGATGATTCTTGTTGTGATGATTCTTGTTGTGATGATTCTTGTTGTGATGATTCTTGTTGTGATGATTCTTGTTCTGATGATTCTTGTTGTGATGTTTCTTGTTGTGAGGATTCTTGTTGTCATGTTTCTTGTGATGATTCTTGTTGTGATGATTCTTGTTGTGATGATTCTTGTTGTGATGATTCTTGTTCTGTTGATTCTTGTTATGATGATTCTTGTTGTGATGATT
The DNA here is from genome assembly GCF_052327205.1 of Somniosus microcephalus. Lineage (NCBI taxonomy): Eukaryota > Metazoa > Chordata > Chondrichthyes > Squaliformes > Somniosidae > Somniosus > Somniosus microcephalus. The sequence goes on along the minus strand of NC_140987.1, from coordinate 330,704,349 downwards.
CTTGTTCTCATGATTCTTGTTGTGATGATTCTTGTTGTGATGATTCTTGTGATGATTCTTGTTGTGATGATTCTTGTGATGATTCTTGTTGTGATGATTCTTGTTGTGATAATTCTTGTTGTGATGATTCTTGTGATGATTCTTGTTCTGATGAAACTTGTTGTGATGCTTCTTGTTCTGATGATTCTTGTTGCGATGATTCTTGTTGTGCTGATTCTTGTGGTGATGATTCTTGCTCTGATGTTTCTTCTGATGATTCTTGTTGTGATGATTCTTGTTGTGATGATTCTTGTTGTGATGATTCTTGTTGTGATGATTCTTGTTGCGATGATTCTTGTTGCGATGATTCTTGTTGCGATGATTCTTGTTGCGATGATTCTTGTTGCGATGATTCTTGTTGCGATGATTCTTGTTGCGATGATTCTTGTTGCGATGATTCTTGTTGCGATGATTCTTGTTGTGATGATTCTTGTTGTGATGATTCTTGTTGTGATGATTCTTGTTGTGATGATTCTTTTTGTGATGATTGTTGTTGTGATGATTCTTTTTGTGATGATTCTTGTTGTGATGATTCTTGTTGTGATGATTCTTGTTGTGATGATTCTTTTTCTGATGATTCTAGTTGTGATGATTCTTGTTGTGATGATTGTTGTTGTGATGATTCTTGTTGTGATGATTCTTGTGATGATTCTTGTTATGATGCTTCTTGTTGTGATGATTCTTGTTGTGATGATTCTAGTTCTGATGATTCTTGTTCTGATGATTCTTGTTCTGATGATTCTTGTGATGATTCTTGTTGTGATGATTCTTGTTGTGATGATTCTTGTTGTGATGATTCTTGTTGTGATGATTCTTGTTCTGATGGTTATTGTTGTGATGATTCTTGTTGTGATGATACTCGTTGCGATGATTCTTGTTGTGTTGATTCTTGTTGTGAAGATTCTTGTTGTGATGATTCTTGTTCTGATGATTCTTGTGCTGATTCTTGTTGCGATGATTCTTGTTGTGATGATTCTTGTTGTGATGATTCTTGTTGCGATGATTCTTGTGATGATTCTTATTATGATGATTCTTGTTGTGATGATTCTTGTGATGGTTCTAGTTCTGATGATTCTTGTTCTGATGATTCTTGTTGTGATGCTTCTTGTGATGATTCTTGTTGTGATGATTCTTGTTGTGATGATTCTTGTTGTGATGATTCTTGTTGTGATGATTCTTGTTGCGATGATTCTTGTGATGATTCTTGTTGTGAAGATTCTTGTTGTGATGATTCTTGTTGTGATGATTCTTGTTGTGATGATTCTTGTTGTGATGATTCTTGTTGTGATGATTCTTGTTGTGATGATTCTTGTTGCGATGATTCTTGTGTTGATTCTTGTTGTGAAGATTCTTGTTGTGATGATTCTTGTTCTGATGATTCTTGTGATGATTCTTGTTGCGATGATTCTTGTTGTGATGATTCTTGTTGTGATGATACTTGTTGTGATGATTCTTGTTCTGATGATTCTTGTGATGATTCTTGTTGCGATGATTCTTGTAGTGATGATTCTTGTTCTGATGATTTTTGTTGTGATGATTCTTGTGATGATTCTTGTTCTGATGATTCTTGTGATGATTCTTGTTGCGATGATTCTTGTTGTGATGATTCTTGTTGTGATGATTCTTGTTGTGATGATTCTTGTTGTGATGATTCTTGTTGTGATGATTCTTGTTCTGATGATTCTTGTTGTGATGATTCTTGTTGTGAGGATTCTTGTTGTCATGATTCTTGTGATGATTCTTGTTGTGATGATTCTTGTTGTGATGATTCTTGTTCTGTTGATTCTTGTTATGATGATTCTTGTTGTGATGATTCTTGTTCTCATGATTCTTGTGATGATTCTTGTTGTGATGATTCTTGTGATGATTCTTGTTGTGATGATTCTTGTGATGATTCTTGTTGTGATGATTCTTGTTGTGATAATTCTTGTTGTGATGATTCTTGTTGTGATGATTCTTGTGATGATTCTTGTTCTGATGAATCTTGTTGTGATGCTTCTTGTTCTGATGATTCTTGTTGCGATGATTCTTGTTGTGCTGATTCTTGTGGTGATGATTCTTGCTCTGATGTTTCTTGTGATGATTCTTGTTGTGATGATTCTTGTTGTGATGATTCTTGTTGTGATGATTCTTGTTGTGATGATTCTTGTTGTGATGATTCTTGTTGAGATGATTCTTGTTGCGATGATTCTTGTTGCGATGATTCTTGTTGCGATGATTCTTGTTGCGATGATTCTTGTTGCGATGATTCTTGTAGCGATGATTCTTGTTGCGATGATTCTTGTTGTGATGATTCTTGTTGTGATGATTCTTGTGATGATTCTTGTTGTGATGATTCTTGTTGTGATGATTGTTGTTGTGATGATTCTTTTTGTGATGATTCTTGTTGTGATGATTCTTGTTGTGATGATTCTTGTTGTGATGATTCTTGTTGTGATGATTCTTTTTCTGATGATTCTTGTTGTGATGATTCTTGTTGTGATGATTCTTGTTGTGATGATTCTTGTTGTGATGATTCTTGTGATGATTCTTGTTATGATGATTCTTGTTGTGATGATTCTTGTTGTGATGATTCTAGTTCTGATGATTCTTGTTCTGATGATTCTTGTTCTGATGATTCTTGTGATGATTCTTGTTGTGATGATTCTTGTTGTGATGATTCTTGTTGTGATGATTCTTGTTGTGATGATTCTTGTTGTGATGATTCTTGTTGTGATGATTCTTGTTGTGATGATTCTTGTTGCGATGATTCTTGTTGTGTTGATTCTTGTTGTGAAGATTCTTGTTGTGATGATTCTTGTTCTGATGATTCTTGTGATGATTCTTGTTGCGATGATTCTTGTTGTGATGATTCTTGTTGTGATGATTCTTGTTGTGATGATTCTTGTTGCGATGATTCTTGTTGCGATGATTCTTGTTGCGATGATTCTTTTTGCGATGATTCTTGTTGCGATGATTCTTGTTGCGATGATTCTTGTTGCGATGATTCTTGTTGTGATGATTCTTGTGATGATTCTTGTTGTGATGATTCTTGTTGTGATGATTCTTGTGATGATTCTTGTTGTGATGATTCTTGTTGTGATGATTCTTGTTGCGATGATTCTTATTGTGATGATTCTTGTTGTGATGATTGTTGTTGTGATGATTCTTGTTGTGGTGATTCTTGTTGCGATGATTCTTGTTGCGATGATTGTTGTTGTGATGATTCTTGTTGTGATGATTCTTGTTGTGATGATTCTTGTTGTGATGATTCTTGTTGTGAGGATTCTTGTTGTGATGATTGTTGTTGTGATGATTCTTGTTGTGATGATTTTTGTTCTGATAATTCTTGTTGTGATGATTGTTGTTGTGATGATTCTTTTTGTGATGATTCTTGTTGTGATGATTCTTGTTGTGATGATTCTTGTTGTGATGATTCTTGTCGTGATGATTCTTTTTCTGATGATTCTTGTTGTGATGATTCTTGTGATGATTCTTGTTGTGATGATTCTTGTTGTGATGATTCTTGTGATGATTCTTGTTATGATGATTCTTGTTGTGATGATTCTTGTTGTGATGATTCTAGTTCTGATGATTCTTGTTCTGATGATTCTTGTTCTGATGATTCTTGTGATGATTCTTGTTGTGATGATTCTTGTTGTGATGATTCTTGTGATGATTCTTGTTGCGATGATTCTTGTGATGATTCTTGTTGTGAAGATTCTTGTTGTGATGATTCTTGTTGTGATGATTCTTGTTGTGATTATTCTTGTTGTGATGATTCTTGTTGCGATGATTCTTGTTGTGTTGATTCTTGTTGTGAAGATTCTTGTTGTGATGATTCTTGTTCTGATGATTCTTGTGATGATTCTTGTTGCGATGATTCTTGTTGTGATGATTCTTGTTGTGATGATTCTTGTTGTGATGATTCTTGTTGTGATGATTCTTGTTGTGATGATTCTTGTGATGATTCTTGTTGTGATGATTCTTGTTGTGATGATTCTTGTTCTGATGATTTTTGTTGTGATGATTCTTTTTGTGATGATTCTTGTTCTGATGATTCTTGTGATGATTCTTGTTGCGATGATTCTTGTTGTGATGATTCTTGTTCTGATGATTCTTGTTGTGATGATTCTTGTGATGATTCTTGTTGTGATGATTCTTGTTCTGATGATTCTTGTTGTGATGATTCTTGTTGTGAGGATTCTTGTTGTCATGATTCTTGTGATGATTCTTGTTGTGATGATTCTTGTTGTGATGATTCTTGTTGTGATGATTCTTGTTCTGTTGATTCTTGTTATGATGATTCTTGTTGTGATGATTCCTGTTCTCATGATTCTTGTTGTGATGATTCTTGTTGTGATGATTCTTGTGATGATTCTTGTTGTGATGATTTTTGTGATGATTCTTGTTGTGATGATTCTTGTTGTGATGATTCTTGTTGTGATGATTCTTGTTGTGATGATTCTTGTTCTGATGATTCTTGTTCTGATGATTCTTGTGATGATTTTTGTTGTGATGATTCTTGTTGTGATGATTCTTGTGATGATTCTTGTTGTGATGATTCTTGTGATGATTCTTGTTGTGAAGATTCTTGTTCTGATGATTCTTGTTGTGATGATTCTTGTTGTGATGATTCTTGTTCTGATGGTTATTGTTGTGATGATTCTTGTTGTGATGATACTCGTTGTGATGATTCTTGTTGTGTTGATTCTTGCTGTGAAGATTCTTGTTGTGATGATTCTTGTTCTGATGATTCTTGTGCTGATTCTTGTTGCGCTGATTCTTGTTGTGATGATTCTTGTTGTGATGATTCTTGTTCTGATGATTCTTCTGATGATTCTTGTTGCGATGATTCTTGTTGTGATGATTCTTGTTCTGATTATTCTTGTGATGATTCTTGTTGTGATGATTCTTGTTGTGATGATTCTTGTTCTGATGATTCTTGTGATGATTCTTGTTGCAATGATTCTTGTTGTGATGATTCTTGTTGTGATGATTCTTGTTGTGATGATTCTTGTGATGATTCTTGTTGTGATGATTCTTGTTGTGATGATTCTTGGTCTGATGATTCTTGTTCTGATGATTCTTGTTGTGATGATTCTTGGTCTGAATATTCTTGTTCTGACGATTCTTGTTCTGATGATTCTTGTGATGATTTTTGTTGTGATGATTCTTGTTGTGATGATTCTTGTTGTGATGATTCTTGTTGTGATGATTCTTGTGATGATTCTTGTTGTGAAGATTCTTGTTCTGATGATTCTTGTTGTGATGATTCTTGTTGTGATGAATCTTGTTCTGATGGTTATTGTTGTGATGATTCTTGTTGTGATGATACTCGTTGCGATGATTCTTGTTGTGTTGATTCTTGTTGTGAAGGTTCTTGTTGTGCTGATTCTTGTTGCGATGATTCTTGTTGTGATGATTCTTGTTGTGATGATTCTTATTGCGATGATTCTTGTGATGATTCTTGTTATGATGATTCTTGTTGTGATGATTCTTGTGATGATTCTAGTTCTGATGATTCTTGTTCTGATGATTCTTGTTCTGATGATTCTTGTGATGATTCTTGTTGTGATGATTCTTGTGATGATTCTTGTTGTGATGATTCTTGTTGTGATGATTCTTGTTGCGATGATTCTTGTGATGATTCTTGTTGTGAAGATTCTTGTTGTGATAATTCTTGTTGTGATGATTCTTGTTGTGATGATTCTTGTTGTGATGATTCTTTTTGTGCTTATTCTTGTTGTGATGATTCTTGTTGCGATGATTCTTGTGTTGATTCTTGTTGTGAAGATTCTTGTTGTGATGATTCTTGTTCTGATGATGCTTGTGATGATTCTTGTTGCGATGATTCTTGTTGTGATGATTCTTGTTGTGATGATTCTTGTTGTGATGATTCTTGTTGTGATGATTCTTGTTCTGATGATTCTTGTGATGATTCTTGTTGCGATGATTCTTGTTGTGATGATTCTTGTTCTGATGATTTTTGTTGTGATGATTCTTGTTGTGATGATTCTTGTGATGATTCTTGTTGCGATGATTCTTGTTGTGATGATTCTTGTTGTGATGATTCTTGTTGTGATGATTCTTGTTGTGATGATTCTTGTTCTGATGATTCTTGTGTTGATTCTTGTTGTGATGATTCTTGTTGTGATGATTCTTGTTCTGATGATTTTTGTTGTGATGATTCTTTTTGTGATGATTCTTGTTCTGATGGTTCTTGTGATGATTCTTGTTGCGATGATTCTTGTTGTGATGATTCTTGTTCTGATGATTCTTGTTGTGATGATTCTTGTGATGATTCTTGTTGTGATGATTCTTGTTCTGATGATTCTTGTTGTGATGATTCTTGTTGTGAGGATTCTTGTTGTCATGATTCTTGTGATGATTCTTGTTGTGATGATTCTTGTTGTGATGATTCTTGTTGTGATGATTCTTGTTCTGTTGATTCTTGTTATGATGATTCTTGTTGTGATGATTCTTGTTCTCATGATTCTTGTTGTGATGATTCTTGTTGTGATGAATCTTGTGATGATTCTTGTTGTGTTGATTTTTGTGATGATTCTTGTTGTGATGATTCTTGTTGTGATGATTCTTGTTGTGATGATTCTTGTTGTGATGATTCTTGTTCTGATGATTCTTGTTCTGATGATTCTTGTGATGATTTTTGTTGTGATGATTCTTGTTCTGATGATTCTTCTGATGATTCTTGTTGTGATGATTCTTGTTGTGATGATTCTTGTTGTGAAGATTCTTGTTCCGATGATTCTTGTTGTGATGATTCTTGTTGTGATGATTCTTGTTCTGATGGTTATTGTTGTGATGATTCTTGTTGTGATGATACTCGTTGTGATGATTCTTGTTGTGTTGATTCTTGCTGTGAAGATTCTTGTTGTGATGATTCTTGTTGTGTTGATTCTTGCTGTGAAGATTCTTGTTCTGATGATTCTTGTGCTGATTCTTGTTGCGCTGATTCTTGTTGTGATGATTCTTGTTGTGATGATTCTTGTTCTGATGATTCTTGTTGCGATGATTCTTGTTGTGATGATTCTTGTTCTGGTTATTCTTGTGATGATTCTTGTTGTGATGATTCTTGTTGTGATGATTCTTGTTCTGATGATTCTTGTGATGATTCTTGTTGCAATGATTCTTGTTGTGATGATTCTTGTTGTGATGATTCTTGTTGTGATGATTCTTGTGATGATTCTTGTTGTGATGATTCTTGTTGTGATGATTCTTGGTCTGATGATTCTTGTTCTGATGATTCTTGTTGTGATGATTCTTGGTCTGAATATTCTTGTTCTGATGATTCTTGTTCTGATGATTCTTGTGATGATTTTTGTTGTGATGATTCTTGTTGTGATGATTCTTGTTGTGATGATTCTTGTTGTGATGATTCTTGTGATGATTCTTGTTGTGAAGATTCTTGTTCTGATGATTCTTGTTGTGATGATTCTTGTTCTGATGGTTATTGTTGTGATGATTCTTGTTGTGATGATACTCGTTGCGATGATTCTTGTTGTGTTGATTCTTGTTGTGAAGATTCTTGTTGTGATGATTCTTGTTCTGATGATTCTTGTGCTGATTCTTGTTGCGATGATTCTTGTTGTGATGATTCTTGTTGTGATGATTCTTATTGCGATGATTCTTGTGATGATTCTTGTTATGATGATTCTTGTTGTGATGATTCTTGTGATGATTCTAGTTCTGATGATTCTTGTTCTGATGATTCTTGTTCTGATGATTCTTGTGATGATTCTTGTTGTGATGATTCTTGTGATGATTCTTGTTGTGAAGATTCTTGTTCTGATGATTCTTGTTGTGATGATACTTGTTGTGATGAATCTTGTTCTGATGGTTATTGTTGTGATGATTCTTGTTGTGATGATACTCGTTGCGATGATTCTTGTTGTGTTGATTCTTGTTGTGAAGGTTCTTGTTGTGCTGATTCTTGTTGCGATGATTCTTGTTGTGATGATTCTTGTTGTGATGATTCTTTTTGCGATGATTCTTGTGATGATTCTTGTTATGATGATTCTTGTTGTGATGATTCTTGTGATGATTCTAGTTCTGATGATTCTTGTTCTGATGATTCTTGTTCTGATGATTCTTGTGATGATTCTTGTTGTGATGATTCTTGTGATGATTCTTGTTGTGATGATTCTTGTTGTGATGATTCTTGTTGCGATGATTCTTGTGATGATTCTTGTTGTGAAGATTCTTGTTGTGATAATTCTTGTTGTGATGATTCTTGTTGTGATGATTCTTGTTGTGATGATTCTTTTTGTGATTATTCTTGTTGTGATGATTCTTGTTGCGATGATTCTTGTGTTGATTCTTGTTGTGAAGATTCTTGTTGTGATGATTCTTGTTCTGATGATGCTTGTGATGATTCTTGTTGCGATGATTCTTGTTGTGATGATTCTTGTTGTGATGATTCTTGTTGTGATGATTCTTGTTGTGATGATTCTTGTTCTGATGATTCTTGTGATGATTCTTGTTGCGATGATTCTTGTTGTGATGATTCTTGTTCTGATGATTTTTGTTGTGATGATTCTTGTTGTGATGATTCTTGTGATGATTCTTGTTGCGATGATTCTTGTTGTGATGATTCTTGTTGTGATGATTCTTGTTGTGATGATTCTTGTTGTGATGATTCTTGTTCTGATGATTCTTGTGTTGATTCTTGTTGTGATGATTCTTGTTGTGATGATTCTTGTTCTGATGATTTTTGTTGTGATGATTCTTTTTGTGATGATTCTTGTTCTGATGGTTCTTGTGATGATTCTTGTTGCGATGATTCTTGTTGTGATGATTCTTGTTCTGATGATTCTTGTTGTGATGATTCTTGTGATGATTCTTGTTGTGATGATTCTTGTTCTGATGATTCTTGTTGTGATGATTCTTGTTGTGAGGATTCTTGTTGTCATGATTCTTGTGATGATTCTTGTTGTGATGATTCTTGTTGTGATGATTCTTGTTGTGATGATTCTTGTTCTGTTGATTCTTGTTATGATGATTCTTGTTGTGATGATTCTTGTTCTCATGATTCTTGTTGTGATGATTCTTGTTGTGATGAATCTTGTGATGATTCTTGTTGTGTTGATTTTTGTGATGATTCTTGTTGTGATGATTCTTGTTGTGATGATTCTTGTTGTGATGATTCTTGTTCTGATGATTCTTGTTCTGATGATTCTTGTTCTGATGATTCTTGTGATGATTTTTGTTGTGATGATTCTTGTTCTGATGATTCTTCTGATGATTCTTGTTGTGATGATTCTTGTTGTGATGATTCTTGTTGTGAAGATTCTTGTTCCGATGATTCTTGTTGTGATGATTCTTGTTGTGATGATTCTTGTTCTGATGGTTATTGTTGTGATGATTCTTGTTGTGATGATACTCGTTGTGATGATTCTTGTTGTGTTGATTCTTGCTGTGAAGATTCTTGTTGTGATGATTCTTGTTGTGTTGATTCTTGCTGTGAAGATTCTTGTTCTGATGATTCTTGTGCTGATTCTTGTTGCGCTGATTCTTGTTGTGATGATTCTTGTTGTGATGATTCTTGTTCTGATGATTCTTCTGATGATTCTTGTTGCGATGATTCTTGTTGTGATGATTCTTGTTCTGGTTATTCTTGTGATGCTTCTTGTTGTGATGATTCTTGTTGTGATGATTCTTGTTCTGATGATTCTTGTGATGATTCTTGTTGCAATGATTCTTGTTGTGATGATTCTTGTTGTGATGATTCTTGTTGTGATGATTCTTGTGATGATTCTTGTTGTGATGATTCTTGTTGTGATGATTCTTGGTCTGATGATTCTTGTTCTGATGATTCTTGTTGTGATGATTCTTGGTCTGAATATTCTTGTTCTGATGATTCTTGTTCTGATGATTCTTGTGATGATTTTTGTTGTGATGATTCTTGTTGTGATGATTCTTGTTGTGATGATTCTTGTTGTGATGATTCTTGTGATGATTCTTGTTGTGAAGATTCTTGTTCTGATGATTCTTGTTGTGATGATTCTTGTTCTGATGGTTATTGTTGTGATGATTCTTGTTGTGATGATACTCGTTGCGATGATTCTTGTTGTGTTGATTCTTGTTGTGAAGATTCTTGTTGTGATGATTCTTGTTCTGATGATTCTTGTGCTGATTCTTGTTGCGATGATTCTTGTTGTGATGATTCTTGTTGTGATGATTCTTATTGCGATGATTCTTGTGATGATTCTTGTTATGATGATTCTTGTTGTGATGATTCTTGTGATGATTCTAGTTCTGATGATTCTTGTTCTGATGATTCTTGTTCTGATGATTCTTGTGATGATTCTTGTTGTGATGATTCTTGTGATGATTCTTGTTGTGAAGATTCTTGTTCTGATGATTCTTGTTGTGATGATTCTTGTTGTGATGAATCTTGTTCTGATGGTTATTGTTGTGATGATTCTTGTTGTGATGATACTCGTTGCGATGATTCTTGTTGTGTTGATTCTTGTTGTGAAGGTTCTTGTTGTGCTGATTCTTGTTGCGATGATTCTTGTTGTGATGATTCTTGTTGTGATGATTCTTATTGCGATGATTCTTGTGATGATTCTTGTTATGATGATTCTTGTTGTGATGATTCTTGTGATGATTCTAGTTCTGATGATTCTTGTTCTGATGATTCTTGTTCTGATGATTCTTGTGATGATTCTTGTTGTGATGATTCTTGTGATGATTCTTGTTGTGATGATTCTTGTTGTGATGATTCTTGTTGCGATGATTCTTGTGATGATTCTTGTTGTGAAGATTCTTGTTGTGATAATTCTTGTTGTGATGATTCTTGTTGTGATGATTCTTGTTGTGATGATTCTTTTTGTGATTATTCTTGTTGTGATGATTCTTGTTGCGATGATTCTTGTGTTGATTCTTGTTGTGAAGATTCTTGTTGTGATGATTCTTGTTCTGATGATGCTTGTGATGATTCTTGTTGCGATGATTCTTGTTGTGATGATTCTTGTTGTGATGATTCTTGTTGTGATGATTCTTGTTGTGATGATTCTTGTTCTGATGATTCTTGTGATGATTCTTGTTGCGATGATTCTTGTTGTGATGATTCTTGTTCTGATGATTTTTGTTGTGATGATTCTTGTTGTGATGATTCTTGTGATGATTCTTGTTGTGATGATTCTTGTTGTGATGATTCTTGTTGTGATGATTCTTGTGATGATTCTTGTTGTGATGATTCTTGTTGTGATGATTCTTGGTCTGATGATTCTTGTTCTGATGATTCTTGTTGTGATGATTCTTGGTCTGAATATTCTTGTTCTGATGATTCTTGTTCTGATGATTCTTGTGATGATTTTTGTTGTGATGATTCTTGTTGTGATGATTCTTGTTGTGATGATTCTTGTTGTGATGATTCTTGTGATGATTCTTGTTGTGAAGATTCTTGTTCTGATGATTCTTGTTGTGATGATTCTTGTTCTGATGGTTATTGTTGTGATGATTCTTGTTGTGATGATACTCGTTGCGATGATTCTTGTTGTGTTGATTCTTGTTGTGAAGATTCTTGTTGTGATGATTCTTGTTCTGATGATTCTTGTGCTGATTCTTGTTGCGATGATTCTTGTTGTGATGATTCTTGTTGTGATGATTCTTATTGCGATGATTCTTGTGATGATTCTTGTTATGATGATTCTTGTTGTGATGATTCTTGTGATGATTCTAGTTCTGATGATTCTTGTTCTGATGATTCTTGTTCTGATGATTCTTGTGATGATTCTTGTTGTGATGATTCTTGTGATGATTCTTGTTGTGATGATTCTTGTTGTGATGATTCTTGTTGCGATGATTCTTGTGATGATTCTTGCTGTGAAGATTCTTGTTGTGATGATTCTTGTTGTGATGATTCTTGTTGTGATGTTTCTTGTTCTGATAATTCTTTTTGTGATTATTCTTGTTGTGATGATTCTTGTTGCGATGTTTCTTGTGTTGATTCTTGTTGTGAAGATTCTTGTTGTGATGATTCTTGTTCTGATGATTCTTGTGATGATTCTTGTTGCGATGATTCTTGTTGTGATGATTCTTGTTGTGATGATTCTTGTTGTGATGATTCTTGTTGTGATGATTCTTGTTCTGATGATTCTTGTGATGATTCTTGTTGCGATGATTCTTGTTGTGATGATTCTTGTTCTGATGATTTTTGTTGTGATGATTCTTGTGATGATTCTTGTTCTGATGATTCTTGTGATGATTCTTGTTGCGATGATTCTTGTTGTGATGATTCTTGTTGTGATGATTCTTGTTGTGATGATTCTTGTTGTGATGATTCTTGTTGTGATGATTCTTGTTCTGATGATTCTTGTTGTGATGATTCTTGTTGTGAGGATTCTTGTTGTCATGATTCTTGTGATGATTCTTGTTGTGATGATACTTGTTGTGATGATTCTTGTTGTGATGATTCTTGTTCTGTTGATTCTTGTTATGATGATTCTTGTTGTGATGATTCTTGTTCTCATGATTCTTGTTGTGATGATTCTTGTTGTGATGATTCTTGTGATGATTCTTGTTGTGATGATTCTTGTGATGATTCTTGTTGTGATGATTCTTGTTGTGATAATTCTTGTTGTGATGATTCTTGTTGTGATGATTCTTGTGATGATTCTTGTTCTGATGAATCTTGTTGTGATGCTTCTTGTTCTGATGATTCTTGTTGCGATGATTCTTGTTGTGCTGATTCTTGTGGTGATGATTCTTGCTCTGATGTTTCTTGTGATGATTCTTGTTGTGATGATTCTTGTTGTGATGTTTCTTGTTGTGATGATTCTTGTTGTGATGATTCTTGTTGTGATGATTCTTGTTGCGATGATTCTTGTTGCGATGATTCTTGTTGCGATGATTCTTTTTGCGATGATTCTTGTTGCGATGATTCTTGTTGCGATGATTCTTGTTGCGATGATTCTTGTGATGATTCTTGTTGTGATGATTCTTGTGATGATTCTTGTTGTGATGATTCTTGTTATGATGATTCTTGTTGTGATGATTCTTTTTGTGATGGTTCTTGTTGTGATGATTCTTGTTGTGATGATTCTTGTTGTGATGATTCTTGTTGTGATGATTCTTTTTCTGATGATTCTTGTTGTGATGATTCTTGTTGTGATGATTCTTGTTGTGATGATTCTTGTTGTGATGATTCTTGTGATGATTCTTGTTATGATGATTCTTGTTGTGATGATTCTTGTTGTGATGATTCTAGTTCTGATGATTCTTGTTCTGATGATTCTTGTGATGATGATTCTTGTGATGATTCTTGTTGTGATGATTCTTGTTGTGATGATTCTTGTTGTGATGATTCTTGTTGTGATGATTCTTGTTGCGATGATTCTTGTGAGGATTCTTGTTGTGAAGATTCTTGTTGTGATGATTCTTGTGATGATTCTTGTTGTGATGATTCTTGTTGTGATGATTCTTGTTGTGATGATTCTTGTTGCGATGATTCTTGTTGTGTTGATTCTTGTTGTGAAGATCCTTGTTGTGATGATTCTTGTGATGATTCTTGTTGCGATGATTCTTGTTGTGATGATTCTTGTTGTGATGATTCTTGTTGAGATGATTCTTGTTGCGATGATTCTTGTTGCGATGATTCTTGTTGCGATGATTCTTGTTGCGATGATTCTTGTTGCGATGATTCTTGTTGCGATGATTCTTGTTGCGATGATTCTTGTTGTGATGATTCTTGTTGTGATGATTCTTGTGATGATTCTTGTTGTGATGATTCTTGTGATGATTATTTTTGTGATGATTCTTGTGATGATTCTTGTTGCGATGATTCTTATTGTGATGATTCTTATTGTGATGATTGTTGTTGTGATGATTCTTGTTGTGATGATTCTTGTTGCGATGATTCTTGTTGCGATGATTGTTGTTGTGATGATTCTTGTTGTGATGATTCTTGTTGTGATGATTCTTGTTGTGATGATTCTTGTTGTGAGGATTCTTGTTGTGATGATTGTTGTTGTGATGATTCTTGTTGTGATGATTCTTGTTCTGATAATTCTTGTTGTGATGATTGTTGTTGTGATGATTCTTTTTGTGATGATTCTTGTTGTGATGATTCTTGTTGTGATGATTCTTGTTGTGATGATTCTTGTTGTGATGATTCTTTTTCTGATGATTCTTGTTGTGATGAATCTTGTTGTCATGATTCTTGTTGTGATGATTCTTGTGATGATTCTTGTGATGATTCTTGTTATGATGATTCTTGTTGAGTTGATTCTTGTTGTGATGATTCTAGTTCTGATGATTCTTGTTCTGATGATTCTTGTTCTGATGATTCTTGTGATGATTCTTGTTGTGATGATTCTTGTTGTGATGATTCTTGTTGTGATGATTCTTGTTGTGATGATTCTTGTTGCGATGATTCTTGTGATGATTCTTGTTGTGAAGATTCTTGTTGTGATGATTCTTGTTGGGATGATTCTTGTTGTGATGATTCTTGTTGTGATGATTCTTGTTGTGATGATTCTTGTTGCGATGATTCTTGTTGTGTTGATACTTGTTGTGAAGATTCTTGTTGTGATGATTCTTGTTCTGATGATTCTTGTGATGATTTTTGTTGCGATGATTCTTGTTGTGATGATTCTTGTTGTGATGATTCTTGTTGTGATGATACTTGTTGTGATGATTCTTGTTCTGATGATTCTTGTGATGATTCTTGTTGTGATGATTCTTGTTGTGATGATTCTTGTTCTGATGATTTTTGTTGTGATGATTCTTGTTGTGATGATTCTTGTTCTGATGATTCTTGTGATGATTCTTGTTGCGATGATTCTTGTTGTGATGATTCTTGTTCTGATGATTCTTGTTGTGATGATTCTTGTGATGATTCTTGTTGTGATGATTCTTGTTCTGATGATTCTTGTTGTGATGATTCTTGTTGTGAGGATTCTTGTTGTCATGATTCTTGTGATGATTCTTGTTGTGATGATTCTTGTTGTGATGATTCTTGTTGTGATGATTCTTGTTCTGTTGATTCTTGTTATGATGATTCTTGTTGTGATGATTCTTGTTCTCATGATTCTTGTTGTGATGATTCTTGTTGTGATGATTCTTGTGATGATTCTTGTTGTGATGATTCTTGTGATGATTCTTTTTGTGATGATTCTTGTTGTGATGATTCTTGTTGTGATGATTCTTGTTGTGATGATTCTTGTTCTGATGATTCTTGTTCTGATGATTCTTGTGATGATTTTTGTTGTGATGATTCTTGTGATGATTCTTATTGTGATGATTCTTGTTGTGATGATTCTTGTGATGATTCTTGTTGTGAAGATTCTTGTTCTGATGATTGTTGTTGTGATGATTCTTGTTGTGATGATTCTTGTTCTGATGGTTATTGTTGTGATGATTCTTGTGATGATACTCGTTGCGATGATTCTTGTGTTGATTCTTGTTGTGAAGATTCTTGTTGTGATGATTCTTGTTGTGATGATTCTTGTTGTGATGATTTTTGTTGTGATGATTCTTGTTGTGATGATTCTTGTTGCGATGATTCTTGTGGTGATGATTCTTGCTCTGATGTTTCTTGTGATGATTCTTGTTGTGATAATTCTTGTTGTGATGATTCTTGTTGTGATGATTCTTGTTGCGATGATTCTTGTTGCGATGATTCTTGTTGCGATGATTCTTGTTGCGATGATTCTTGTTGCGATGATTCTTGTTGCGATGATTCTTGTTGTGATGATTCTTGTTGTGATGATTCTTGTTGTGATGATTCTTGTTGCGATGATTCTTGTTGTGATGATTCTTGTTGTGATGATTGTTGTTGTGATGATTCTTGTGATGATTCTTGTTGCGATGATTCTTGTTGCGATGATTGTTGTTGTGATGATTCTTGTTGTGATGATTCTTGTTGTGATGATTCTTGTTGTGATGATTCTTGTTGTGAGGATTTTTGTTGTGATGATTGTTGTTGTGATGATTCTTGTTGTGATGATTCTTGTTCTGATAATTCTTGTTGTGATGATTGTTGTTGTGATAATTCTTTTTGTGATGATTCTTGTTGTGATGATTCTTGTTGTGATGATTCTTGTTGTGATGATTCTTGTTGTGATGATTCTTTTTCTGATGATTCTTGTTGTGATGATTCTTGTTGTGATGATTCTTGTTGTGATGATTCTTGTTGTGATGATTCTTGTGATGATTCTTGTTATGATGATTCTTGTGATGATTCTTGTTGTGATGATTCTAGTTCTGATGATTCTTGTTCTGATGATTCTTGTTCTGATGATTCTTGTGATGATTCTTGTTGTGATGATTCTTGTTGTGATGATTCTTGTTGTGATGATTCTTGTTGTGATTATTCTTGTTGCGATGATTCTTGTGATGATTCTTGTTGTGAAGATTCTTGTGATGATGCTTGCGATGATTCTTGTTGTGATGATTCTTATTGTGATGATTTTTGTTGTGATGATTCTTGTTGCGATGATTCTTGTTGTGCTGATTCTTGTTGTGATGATTGTTGTTGTGATGATTCTTTTTGTGATGATTCTTGTTGTGATGATTCTTGTGATGATTCTTGTTGTGATGATTCTTGTTGTGATGATTCTTGTTCTGATGATTTTTGTTGTGATGATTCTTGTTGTGATGATTCTTGTTCTGATGATTCTTGTGATGATTCTTGTTGCGATGATTCTTGTTGTGATGATTCTTGTTCTGATGATTCTTGTTGTGATGATTCTTGTGATGATTCTTGTTGTGATGATTCTTGTTCTGATGATTCTTGTTGTGATGATTCTTGTTGTGAGGATTCTTGTTGTCATGATTCTTGTGATGATTCTTGTTGTGATGATTCTTGTTGTGATGATTCTTGTTGTGATGATTCTTGTTCTGTTGATTCTTGTTATGATGATTCTTGTTGTGATGATTCTTGTTCTCATGATTCTTGTTGTGATGATTCTTGTTGTGATGATTCTTGTGATGATTCTTGTTGTGATGATTCTTGTGATGATTCTTTTTGTGATGATTCTTGTTGTGATGATTCTTGTTGTGATGATTCTTGTTGTGATGATTCTTGTTCTGATGATTCTTGTTCTGATGATTCTTGTGATGATTTTTGTTGTGATGATTCTTGTGATGATTCTTATTGTGATGATTCTTGTTGTGATGATTCTTGTGATGATTCTTGTTGTGAAGATTCTTGTTCTGATGATTCTTGTTGTGATGATTCTTGTTGTGATGATTCTTGTTCTGATGGTTATTGTTGTGATGATTCTTGTGATGATACTCGTTGCGATGATTCTTGTGTTGATTCTTGTTGTGAAGATTCTTGTTGTGATGATTCTTGTTGTGATGATTCTTGTTGTGATGATTTTTGTTGTGATGATTCTTGTTGTGATGATTCTTGTTGCGATGATTCTTGTGGTGATGATTCTTGCTCTGATGTTTCTTGTGATGATTCTTGTTGTGATAATTCTTGTTGTGATGATTCTTGTTGTGATGATTCTTGTTGCGATGATTCTTGTTGCGATGATTATTGTTGCGATGATTCTTGTTGCGATGATTCTTGTTGCGATGATTCTTGTTGCGATGATTCTTGTTGCGATGATTCTTGTTGCGATGATTCTTGTTGCGATGATTCTTGTTGCGATGATTCTTGTTGCGATGATTCTTGTTGTGATGATTCTTGTTGTGATGATTCTTGTTGTGATGATTCTTGTTGCGATGATTCTTGTTGTGATGATTCTTGTTGTGATGATTGTTGTTGTGATGATTCTTGTGATGATTCTTGTTGCGATGATTCTTGTTGCGATGATTGTTGTTGTGATGATTCTTGTTGTGATGATTCTTGTTGTGATGATTCTTGTTGTGATGATTCTTGTTGTGAGGATTTTTGTTGTGATGATTGTTGTTGTGATGATTCTTGTTGTGATGATTCTTGTTCTGATAATTCTTGTTGTGATGATTGTTGTTGTGATAATTCTTTTTGTGATGATTCTTGTTGTGATGATTCTTGTTGTGATGATTCTTGTTGTGATGATTCTTGTTGTGATGATTCTTTTTCTGATGATTCTTGTTGTGATGATTCTTGTTGTGATGATTCTTGTTGTGATGATTCTTGTTGTGATGATTCTTGTGATGATTCTTGTTATGATGATTCTTGTGATGATTCTTGTTGTGATGATTCTAGTTCTGATGATTCTTGTTCTGATGATTCTTGTTCTGATGATTCTTGTGATGATTCTTGTTGTGATGATTCTTGTTGTGATGATTCTTGTTGTGATGATTCTTGTTGTGATTATTCTTGTTGCGATGATTCTTGTGATGATTCTTGTTGTGAAGATTCTTGTGATGATGCTTGCGATGATTCTTGTTGTGATGATTCTTATTGTGATGATTTTTGTTGTGATGATTCTTGTTGCGATGATTCTTGTTGTGCTGATTCTTGTTGTGATGATTGTTGTTGTGATGATTCTTTTTGTGATGATTCTTGTTGTGATGATTCTTGTTGTGATGATTCTTGTTGTGATGATTCTTGTTGTGATGATTCTTGTTGTGATGATTCTTGTTGTGATGATTCTTGTTGTGAAGATTCTTGTTCTGATGATTCTTATTGTGATGATTCTTGTTGTGATGATTCTTGTTCTGATGGTTATTGTTGTGATGATTCTTGTTGTGATGATACTCGTTGCGATGATTCTTGTTGTGTTGATTCTTGTTGTGAAGATTCTTGTTGTGATGATTCTTGTTCTGATGATTCTTGTGCTGATTCTTGTTGCGATGATTCTTGTTGCGATGATTCTTGTTGTGATGATTCTTGTTCTGATTATTCTTGTTGTGATGATTCTTGTTCTGATGATTCTTGTTGTGATGATTCTTGTTGTGATGATTCTTGTTCTGATGATTCTTGTTGTGATGATTCTTGTTGCGATGATTCTTGTGATGATTCTTGTTGTGAAGATTCTTGTTGTGATGATTCTTGTTGCGATGATTCTTGTGGTGATGATTCTTGCTCTGATGTTTCTTGTGATGATTCTTGTTGTGATAATTCTTGTTGTGATGATTCTTGTTGTGATGATTCTTGTTGTGATGATTCTTGTTGTGATGATTCTTGTTGGGATGATTCTTGTTGCGATGATTCTTGTTGCGATGATTCTTGTTGCGATGATTCTTGTTGCGATGATTCTTGTTGCGATGATTCTTGTTGCGATGATTCTTGTTGTGAGGATGCTTGTTGCGATGATTGTTGTTGTGATGATTCTTGTTGTGATGATTCTTGTTGCGATGATTCTTGTTGCGATGATTCTTGTTGCGATGATTCTTGTTGTGATGATTCTTGTGAGGATTCTTGTTGTGATGATTGTTGTTGTCATGATTCTTGTTGTGATGATTCTTGTTCTGATAATTCTTGTTGTGATGATTGTTGTTGTGATGATTCTTTTTGTGATGATTCTTGTTGTGATGATTCTTGTTGTGATGATTCTTGTTGTGATGATTCTTGTTGTGATGATTCTTTTTCTGATGATTCTTGTTGTGATGATTCTTGTTGTGATGATTCTTGTTGTGATGATTCTTGTTGTGATGATTCTTGTGATGATTCTTGTTATGATGATTCTTGTTGTGATGATTCTTGTTGTGATGATTCTAGTTCTGATGATTCTTGTTCTGATGATTCTTGTTCTGATGATTCTTGTGATGATTCTTGTTATGATGATTCTTGTTGTGATGATTCTTGTTGTGATGATTCTAGTTCTGATGATTCTTGTTCTGATGATTCTTGTTCTGATGATTCTTGTGATGATTCTTGTTATGATGATTCTTGTTGTGATGATTCTTGTTGTGATGATTCTAGTTCTGATGATTCTTGTTCTGATGATTCTTGTTCTGATGATTCTTGTGATGATTCTTGTTGTGATGATTCTTGATGTGATGATTCTTGTTGTGATGATTCTTGTTGCGATGATTCTTGTGATGATTCTTGTTGTGAAGATTCTTGTGATGATTCTTGCGATGATTCTTGTTGTGATGATTCTTGTTGTGATGATTCTTGTTGTGATGATTCTTGTTGCGATGATTCTTGTGCTGATTCTTGTTGTGATGATTCTTATTCTGATGATTCTTGTTGTGATGATTCTTGTTGTGATGATTCTTGTTCTGGTGATTCTTGTTGTGATGATTCTTGTTGTGATGATTCTTGTTGTGATGATTCTTGTTGTGATGATTCTTGTTGTGATGATTCTTTTGATGATTCTTGTTCTGATGATTCTTGTGATGATTCTTGTTCTGATGATTCTTGTTGTGATGATTCTTGTTGTGATGATTCTTGTTGTGATGATTCTTGTTGTGATGATTCTTGTGATGATTCTTGTTGTGATGATTCTTGTTGTGATGATTTTTGTTCTGATGATTCTTGTGATGATTCTTGTTGTGATGATTCCTGTTGCGATGATTCTTGTGATGATATTGTTGTGGTGATTCTTGTTCTGATGATTCTTGCGATGATTCTTGTTGTGATGATTCTTGTTGTGATGATTCTTGTTGTGATGATTCTTGTTCTGATGATTCTTGTTTTGATGATTCTTGTTGTGATGCTTCTTGTTCTGATGATTCTTGTTGCGATGATTCTTGTTGTGCTGATTCTTGAGGTGATGATTCTTGCTCTGATGTTTCTTGTGATGATTCTTGTTGTGATGATTCTTGTTGTGATGATTCTTGTTGTGATGATTCTTGTTGCGATGATTCTTGTTGCGATGATTCTTGTTGCGATGATTCTTGTTGCGATTATTCTTGTTGCGATGATTCTTGTTGCGATGATTCTTGTTGCGATGATTCTTGTTGCGATGATTCCAGTTGCGATGATTCTTGTGATGATTCTTGTTGTGATGATTCTTGTTGTGATGATTCTTATTGTGATGATTCTTGTTGCGATGATTCTTGTTGTGATGATTCTTGTTGAGATGATTGTTGTTGTGATGATTCTTGTTGTGATGATTCTTGTTGCGATGATTCTTGTTGCGATGATTGTTGTTGTGATGATTCTTGTTGTGATGATTCTTGTTGTGATGATTCTTGTTGCGATGATTCTTGTTGTGTTGATTCTTGTTGTGAAGATTCTTGTTGTGATGATTCTTGTTGTGATGATTCTTGTGATGATTCTTGTTGCGATGATTCTTGTTGTGATGATTCTTGTTGTGATGATTCTTGTTGTGATGATTCTTGTTCTGATGATTCTTGTTCTGATGATTCTTGTTGTGATGATTCTTGTTCTGAAGATTCTTGTTCTGATGATTTTTGTTGTGATGATTCTTGTTGTGATGATTCTTGTTGTGATGATTCTTGTGATGATTCTTGTTGCGATGATTCTTGTTGTGATGATTCTTGTTCTGATGATACTTGTGATGATTCTTGTGATGATTCTTGTTG
Organism: Somniosus microcephalus; assembly: GCF_052327205.1. Classification (NCBI taxonomy): domain Eukaryota; kingdom Metazoa; phylum Chordata; class Chondrichthyes; order Squaliformes; family Somniosidae; genus Somniosus; species Somniosus microcephalus. The sequence goes on along the minus strand of NC_140987.1, from coordinate 330,682,929 downwards.
TGATGATTCTTGTTCTGATGATTATTGTTGTGATGATTCTAGTTGTGAGGATTCTTGTTGTCATGATTCTTGTGATGATTCTTGTTGTGATGATTCTTGTTGTGATGATTCTTGTTCTGTTGATTCTTGTTATGATGATTCATGTTGTGATGATTCTTGTTCTCATGATTGTTGTTGTGATGATTCTTGTTGTGATGATTCTTGTGATGACTCTTGTTGTGATGATTCTTGTGATGATTCTTGTGATGATTCTTGTTGTGATGATTCTTGTTGTGATGATTCTTGTTGTGATGATTCTTGTTGTGATGATTCGTGTTCTGATGATTCTTGTGATGATGATTCTTGTGATGATTTTTGTTGTGATGATTCTTGTTGTGATGATTCTTGTTGTGATGATTCTTGTTGTGATGATTCTTGTGATGATTCTTGTTGCGATGATTCTTGTTGTGATGATTCTTGTTGTGATGATTCTTGTTGTGATGATTCTTGTTGTGATGATTCTTGTTCTGATGATTCTTGTGATGATTCTTGTTGTGATGATTCTTGTTCTGAAGATTCTTGTTCTGATGATTTTTGTTGTGATGATTCTTGTTGTGATGATTCTTGTTCTGATGATTCTTGTGATGATTCTTGTTGCGATGATTCTTGTTGTGATGATTCTTGTTGTGATGATTCTTGTTCTGATGATTCTTGTTCTGATGATTCTTGTGATGATTCTTGTTGTGATGATTCTTGTTCTGAAGAATCTTGTTCTGATGATTTTTGTTGTGATGATTCTTGTTGTGATGATTCTTGTTCTGATGATTCTTGTGATGATTCTTGTTGCGATGATTCTTGTTGTGATGATTCTTGTTGTGATGATTCTTGTTGTGATGATTCTTGTTGTGATGATTGTTGTTCTGATGATTCTTGTTGTGATGATTCTTGCTGTGATGATTCTTGTTGTGATGATTCTTGTTGTGATGATTCTTGTTGTGATGATTCTTGTTCTGATGATTCTTGTTCTGATGATTCTTGTTGTGATGATTCTTGTTGTGCTGATTCTTGTGGTGATGATTCTTGCTCTGATGTTTCTTGTGATGATTCTTGCTGTGATGATTCTTGTTGTGATGATTCTTGTTGTGATGATTCTTGTTGTGATGATTCTTGTGGTGATGATTCTTGTGGTGATGATTATGTTGTGATGATTCTTGTTGTGATGATTCTTGTGATGATTCTTGTTGTGATGATTCTTGTGATGATTCTTGTTGTGATGATTCTTGTTGTGATGATTCTTGTTGTGATGATTCTTGTTGTGATGATTCTTGTTGTGATGATTCTTGTTCTGATGATTCTTGTTCTGATGATTCTTGTGATGATTTTTGTTGTGATGATTCTTGTTGTGATGATTCTTGTTGTGATGAGTCTTGTTGTGATGATTCTTGTGATGATTCTTGTTGCGATGATTCTTCTTGTGATGATTCTTGTTGTGATGATTCTTGTTGTGATGATTCTTGTTGTGATGATTCTTGTTCTGATGATTCTTGTGATGATTCTTGTTGTGATGATTCTTGTTCTGAAGATTCTTGTTCTGATGATTTTTGTTGTGATGATTCTTGTTGTGATGATTCTTGTTCTGATGATTCTTGTGATGATTCTTGTTGCGATGATTCTTGTTGTGATGATTCTTGTTGTGATGATTCTTGTTGTGATGATTCTTGTTCTGATGATTCTTGTTCTGATGATTCTTGTGATGATTCTTGTTGTGATGATTCTTGTTCTGAAGATTCTTGTTCTGATGATTTTTGTTGTGATGATTCTTGTGATGATTCTTGTTGTGATGATTCTTGTGATGATTCTTGTTGCGATGATTCTTGTTGTGATGATTCTTTTTGTGATGATTCTTGTTGTGATGATTCTTGTTGTGATGATTGTTGTTCTGATGATTCTTGTTGTGATGATTCTTGCTGTGATGATTCTTGTTGTGATGATTCTTGTTGTGATGATTCTTGTTGTGATGTTTCTTGTTGTGATGATTCTTGTTCTGATGATTCTTGTTGTGATGATTCTTGTTGTGCTGATTCTTGTGGTGATGATTCTTGCTCTGATGTTTCTTGTGATGATTCTTCCTGTGATGATTCTTGTTGTGATGATTCTTGTTGTGATGATTCTTGTGGTGATGATTCTTGTTGTGATGATTCTTGTTCTGATGATTCTTGTTGTGATGATTCTTGTTGCGATGATTCTTGTTGCGATGATTCTTGTTGCGATGATTCTTGTTGCGATGATTCTTGTTGTATTGATTCTTGTTGTGATGATTCTTGTTGTGATGATTCTTGTTGTGATGATTCTTGTTATGATGATTCTTGTTGTGATGATTCTTGTGATGATTCTTATTGTGATGATTCTTGTTGTGATGATACTTGTTGCGATGATTCTTGTTGTGATGATTGTTGTTGTGATGATTGTTGTTGTGTTGATTCTTGTTGTGATGATTCTTGTTGCGATGATTCTTGTTGCGATGATTCTTGTTGTGATGATTCTTGTTGTGATGATTCTTGTTTTGATGATTCTTGTTGTGATGATTCTTGTTGTGAGGATTCTTGTTGTGATGATTGTTGTTGTGATGATTCTTGTTGTGATGATTCTTGTTCTGATGATTCTTCTTGTGATGATTGTTGTTGTGATGATTCTTGTGATGATTCTTGTTGTGATGATTCTTGTTGTGATGATTCTTTTTCTGATGATTCTTGTTCTGATGATTCTTGTTGTGATGATTCTTGTTGTGATGATTCTTGTTGTGATGATTCTTGTGATGATTCTTGTTGTGATGATTCTTGTTGTGATGATTCTTGTTGTGATGATTCTTGTGATGATTCTTTTTCTGATGATTCTTGTTGTGATGATTCTTGTTGTGATGATTCTTGTTGTGATGATTCTTGTTGTGGTGATTCTTGTTGTGATGATTCTTATTGTGATGATTCTTGTGATGGTTCTTGTTCTGATGATTTTTGTTGTGATGATTCTTGTTGTGATGATTCTTGTTCTGATGATTCTTGTGATGATTCTTGTTGTGATGATTCTTGTTCTGATGATTCTTGTTGTGATGATTCTTGTTGTGATGATTCTTGTTCTGATGATTCTTGTTGTGATGATTCTTGTGATGATTCTTGTTGTGATGATTCTTGTTGTGATGATTTTTGTTCTGATGATTCTTGTGATGATTCTTGTTGTGATGATTCCTGTTGCGATGATTCTTGTTGTGATGATACTTGTTGTGGTGATTCTTGTTCTGATGATTCTTGTGATGATTCTTGTTGTGATGATTCTTGTTGTGATGATTCTTGTTGTGATGATTCTTGTTCTGATGATTCTTGTTTTGATGATTCTTGTTGTGATGCTTCTTGTTCTGATGATTCTTGTTGCGATGATTCTTGTTGTGCTGATTCTTGAGGTGATGATTCTTGCTCTGATGTTTCTTGTGATGATTCTTGATGTGATGATTCTTGTTGTGATGATTCTTGTTGTGATGATTCTTGTTGTGATGATTCTTGTTGTGATGATTCATGTTGCGATGATTCTTGTTGCGATGATTCTTGTTGCGATGATTCTTGTTGCGATGATTCTTGTTGCGATGATTCTTGTTGCGATGATTCTTGTTGCGATGATTCTTGTTGCGATGATTCTTGTTGCGATGATTCTTGTTGTGATGATTCTTGTTGTGATGATTCTTGTTGTGATGATTCTTGTTGTGATGATTCTTGTTGTGATGATTCTTGTTGCGATGATTCTTGTTGTGATGATTCTTGTTGTGATGATTGTTGTTGTGATGATTCTTGTTGTGATGATTCTTGTTGCGATGATTCTTGTTGCGATGATTGTTGTTGTGATGATTCTTGTTGTGATGACTCTTGTTGCGATGATTCTTGTTGTGATGATTCTTGTTGTGAGGATTCTTGTTGTGATGATTGTTGCTGTGAAGATTCTTGTTGTGATGATTCTTGTTCTGATAATTCTTGTTGTGATGATTGTTGTTGTGATGATTCTTTTTGTGATGATTCTTGTGATGATTCTTATTGTGATGATTCTTGTTGTGATGATTCTTGTTGTGATGATTCTTTTTCTGATGATTCTTGTTGTGATGATTCTTGTTGTGATGATTCTTGTTGTGATGATTCTTGTTGTGATGATTCTTGTGATGATTCTTGTTATGATGATTCTTGTTGTGATGATTCTTGTGATGATTCTAGTTCTGATGATTCTTGTGATGATTCTTTTTGTGAGGATTCTTGTTCTCATGATTCTTGTGATGATTCTTGTTGTGATGATTCTTGTTGTGATGATTCTTGTTGTGATGATTCTTGTTCTGTTGATTCTTGTTGTGATGAATCTTGTTGTGATGATTCTTGTTGAGATGATTCTTGTTGTGATGATTCTTGTGATGATTCTTGTGATGATTCTTGTTGTGATGATTCTTGTGATGATTCTTGTTCTGATGATTCTTTTTGTGATGATTCTTGTTGTGAGGATTCTTGTTCTCATGATTCTTGTGATGATTCTTGTTGTGATGATTCTTGTTGTGATGATTCTTGTTCTGTTGATTCTTGTTGTGATGATTCTTGTTGTGATGATTCTTGTTGAGATGATTCTTGTTCTCATGATTCTTGTTGTGATGATTCTTGTTGTGATGATTCTTGTTGTGATGATTCTTGTGATGATTCTTGTTGTGATGATTCTTGTATTGATTCTTGTTGTGATGATTCTTGTTGTGATGATTCTTGTTGTGTCGATTATTGTGATGATTCTTGTTGTGATGATTCTTGTTGTGATGATTCTTGTTGTGATGATTCTTATTGTGATGATTCTTGTGATGGTTCTTGTTCTGATGATTCTTGTTGTGATGATTCTTGTTGTGATGATTCTTGTTCTGATGATTCTTGTTGTGATGATTCTTGTTTTGATGATTCTTGTTCTGATGATTCTTGTTGTGATGATTCTTGTTGTGATGATTCTTGTTGTGATGATTCTCGTTGTGATGATTCTTGTTGTGATGATTCTTGTGATGATTCTTGTTCTGATGATTCTTGTGATGATTCTTGTTCTGATGATTCTTGTTGTGATGATTCTTGTTGAGATGATTCTTGTTGTGATGATTCTTGTGATGATTCTTGTTGTGATGATTCTTGTGATGATTCTTGTTCTGATGCTTCTTTTTGTGATGATTCTTGTTGTGAGGATTCTTGTTCTCATGATTCTTGTGATGATTCTTGTTGTGATGATTCTTGTTGTGATGATTCTTGTTCTGTTGATTCTTGTTGTGATGATTCTTGTTGTGATGATTCTTGTTGTGATGATTCTTATTGTGATGATTCTTGTGATGGTTCTTGTTGTGATGATTCTTTTTGTGATGATTCTTGTGATGATTCTTGTTGTGATGATTCTTGTTGTGATGATTCTTGTTGTGATGATTCCTTTTCTGATGATTCTTGTTGTGATGATTCTTGTTGTGATGATTCTTGTTGTGATGATACTTGTTGTGATGATTCTTGTGATGATTCTTGTTATGATGATTCTTGTTGTGATGATTCTTGTGATGATTCTAGTTCTGATGATTCTTGTGATGATTCTTTTTGTGAGGATTCTTGTTCTCATGATTCTTGTGATGATTCTTGTTGTGATGATTCTTGTTGTGATGATTCTTGTTGTGATGATTCTTGTTCTGTTGATTCTTGTTGTGATGATTCTTGTTGTGATGATTCTTGTTGAGATGATTCTTGTTGTGATGATTCTTGTGATGATTCTTGTGATGATTCCTGTTGTGATGATTCTTGTGATGATTCTTGTTCTGATGATTCTTTTTGTGATGATTCTTGTTGTGAGGATTCTTGTTCTCATGATTCTTGTGATGATTCTTGTTGTGATGATTCTTGTTGTGATGATTCTTGTTCTGTTGATTCTTGTTGTGATGATTCTTGTTGTGATGATTCTTGTTGAGATGATTCTTGTTCTCATGATTCTTGTTGTGGTGATTCTTGTTGTGATGATTCTTGTTGTGATGATTCTTGTGATGATTCTTGTTGTGATGATTCTTGTTGTGTTGATTCTTGTTGTGATGATTCTTGTTGTGATGATTCTTGTTGTGTCGATTATTGTGATGATTCTTGTTGTGATGATTCTTGTTGTGATGATTCTTGTTGTGATGATTCTTATTGTGATGATTCTTGTGATGGTTCTTGTTCTGATGATTCTTGTTGTGATGATTCTTGTTGTGATGATTCTTGTTCTGATGATTCTTGTTGTGATGATTCTTGTTGTGATGATTCTTGTTCTGATGATTCTTGTTGTGATGATTCTTGTTGTGATGATTCTTGTTGTGATGGTTCTCGTTGTGATGATTCTTGTTGTGATGATTCTTGTGATGATTCTTGTTCTGATGATTCTTGTGATGATTCTTGTTCTGATGATTCTTGTTGTGATGATTTTGTTGTGATGATTCTTGTTCTGATGATTCTTGTTGTGATGATTCTTGTGATGATTCTTGTTGTGATGATTCTTGTTGTGATGATTTTTGTTCTGATGATTCTTGTGATGATTCTTGTTGTGATGATTCCTGTTGCGATGGTTCTTGTTGTGATGATATTGTTGTGGTGATTCTTGTTCTGATGATTCTTGCGATGATTCTTGTTGTGATGATTCTTGTTGTGATGATTCTTGTTGTGATGATTCTTGTTCTGATGATTCTTGTTTTGATGATTCTTGTTGTGATGCTTCTTGTTCTGAAGATTCTTGTTGCGATGATTCTTGTTGTGCTGATTCTTGAGGTGATGATTCTTGCTCTGATGTTTCTTGTGATGATTCTTGTTGTGATGATTCTTGTTGCGATGATTCTTGTTGCGATGATTCTTGTTGCGAAGATTCTTGTTGCGATGATTCTTGTTGCGATGATTCTTGTTGCGATGATTCTTGTTGCGATGATTCTTGTTGCGATGATTCTTGTTGCGATGATTCTTGTTGCGATGATTCTTGTTGCGATGATTCTTGTTGCAATGATTATTGTTGTGATGATTCTTGTTGTGATGATTCTTGTTGTGATGATTCTTGTTGTGATGATTCTTGTTGTGATGATTCTTGTGATGATTCTTATTGTGATGGTTCTTGTTGTGATGATACTTGTTGCGATGATTCTTGTTGTGATGATTCTTGTTGTGATGATTGTTGTTGTGATGATTCTTGTTGTGATGATTCTTGTTGCGATGATTCTTGTTGCGATGATTCTTGTTGTGATGATTCTTGTTGTGATGATTCTTGTTTTGATGATTCTTGTTGTGATGATTCTTGTTGTGAGGATTCTTGTTGTGATGATTGTTGTTGTGATGATTCTTGTTGTGATGATTCTTGTTCTAATGATTCTTCTTGTGATGATTGTTGTTGTGATGATTCTTGTGATGATTCTTGTTGTGATGATTCTTGTTGTGATGATTCTTTTTCTGATGATTCTTGTTGTGATGATTCTTGTTGTGATGATTCTTGTTGTGATGATTCTTGTGATGATTCTTGTTGTGATGATTCTTGTTGTGATGATTCTTGTTGTGATGATTCTTGTTGTGATGATTCTTTTTCTGATGATTCTTGTTGTGATGATTCTTGTTGTGATGATTCTTGTTGTGATGATTCTTGTTGTGGTGATTCTTGTTGTGATGATTCTTATTGTGATGATTCTTGTGATGGTTCTTGTTCTGATGATTCTTGTTGTGATGATTCTTGTTGTGATGATTCTTGTTCTGATGATTCTTGTGATGATTCTTGTTGTGATGATTCTTGTTCTGATGATTCTTGTTGTGATGATTCTTGTTGTGATGATTCTTGTTGTGATGATTCTTGTTTTGATGATTCTTGTTGTGATGATTCTTGTGATGATTCTTGTTCTGATGATTCTTGTGATGATTCTTGTTCTGATGATTCTTTATGTGATGATTCTTGTTGTGATGATTCTTGTTCTGATGATTCTTGTTGTGATGATTCTTGTGATGATTCTTGTTGTGATGATTTTTGTTCTGATGATTCTTGTGATGATTCTTGTTGTGATGATTCCTGTTGCGATGATTCTTGTTGTGATGATACTTGTTGTGGTGATTCTTGTTCTGATGATTCTTGTGATGATTCTTGTTGTGATGATTCTTGTTGTGATGATTCTTGTTGTGATGATTCTTGTTCTGATGATTCTTGTTTTGATGATTCTTGTTGTGATGCTTCTTGTTCTGATGATTCTTGTTGCGATGATTCTTGTTGTGCTGATTCTTGAGGTGATGATTCTAGCTCTGATGTTTCTTGTGATGATTCTTGATGTGATGATTCTTGTTGTGATGATTCTTGTTGTGATGATTCTTGTTGTGATGATTCTTGTTGTGATGATTCATGTTGCGATGATTCTTGTTGCGATGATTCTTGTTGCGATGATTCTTGTTGCGATGATTCTTGTTGCGATGATTCTTGTTGCGATGATTCTTGTTGCGATGATTCTTGTTGCGATGATTCTTGTTATGATGATTCTTGTTGTGATGATTCTTGTTGTGATGATTCTTGTTGTGATGATTCTTGTGATGATTCTTGTTGTGATGATTCTTGTTGCGATGATTCTTGTTGTGATGATTCTTGTTCTGATGATTCTTGTTGTGATGATTCTTGTGATGATTCTTGTTGTGATGATTCTTGTTGTGATGATTTTTGTTCTGATGATTCTTGTGATGATTCTTGTTGTGATGATTCCTGTTGCGATGGTTCTTGTTGTGATGATATTGTTGTGGTGATTCTTGTTCTGATGATTCTTGCGATGATTCTTGTTGTGATGATTCTTGTTGTGATGATTCTTGTTGTGATGATTCTTGTTCTGATGATTCTTGTTTTGATGATTCTTGTTGTGATGCTTCTTGTTCTGATGATTCTTGTTGCGATGATTCTTGTTGTGCTGATTCTTGAGATGATGATTCTTGCTCTGATGTTTCTTGTGATGATTCTTGTTGTGATGATTCTTGTTGCGATGATTCTTGTTGCGATGATTCTTGTTGCGAAGATTCTTGTTGCGATGATTCTTGTTGCGATGATTCTTGTTGCGATGATTCTTGTTGCGATGATTCTTGTTGCGATGATTCTTGTTGCGATGATTCTTGTTGCGATGATTCTTGTTGCGATGATTCTTGTTGCAATGATTCTTGTTGTGATGATTCTTGTTGTGATGATTCTTGTTGTGATGATTCTTGTTGTGATGATTCTTGTTGTGATGATTCTTGTGATGATTCTTATTGTGATGATTCTTGTTGTGATGATACTTGTTGCGATGATTCTTGTTGTGATGATTCTTGTTGTGATGATTGTTGTTGTGATGATTCTTGTTGTGATGATTCTTGTTGCGATGATTCTTGTTGCGATGATTCTTGTTGTGATGATTCTTGTTGTGATGATTCTTGTTTTGATGATTCTTGTTGTGATGATTCTTGTTGTGAGGATTCTTGTTGTGATGATTGTTGTTGTGATGATTCTTGTTGTGATGATTCTTGTTCTAATGATTCTTCTTGTGATGATTGTTGTTGTGATGATTCTTGTGATGATTCTTGTTGTGATGATTCTTGTTGTGATGATTCTTTTTCTGATGATTCTTGTTGTGATGATTCTTGTTGTGATGATTCTTGTTGTGATGATTCTTGTTGTGATGATTCTTGTGATGATTCTTGTTGTGATGATTCTTGTTGTGATGATTCTTGTTGTGATGATTCTTGTTGTGATGATTCTTTTTCTGATGATTCTTGTTGTGATGATTCTTGTTGTGATGATTCTTGTTGTGATGATTCTTGTTGTGGTGATTCTTGTTGTGATGATTCTTATTGTGATGATTCTTGTGATGGTTCTTGTTCTGATGATTCTTGTTGTGATGATTCTTGTTGTGATGATTCTTGTTCTGATGATTCTTGTGATGATTCTTGTTGTGATGATGCTTGTTCTGATGATTCTTGTTGTGATGATTCTTGTTGTGATGATTCTTGTTGTGATGATTCTTGTTTTGATGATTCTTGTTGTGATGATTCTTGTTGTGATGATTCTTGTGATGATTCTTGTTTTGATGATTCTTGTTGTGATGATTCTTGTGATAATTCTTGTTCTGATGATTCTTGTGATGATTCTTGTTCTGATGATTCTTTATGTGATGATTCTTGTTGTGATGATTCTTGTTCTGATGATTCTTGTTGTGATGATTCTTGTGATGATTCTTGTTGTGATGATTTTTGTTCTGATGATTCTTGTGATGATTCTTGTTGTGATGATTCCTGTTGCGATGATTCTTGTTGTGATGATACTTGTTGTGGTGATTCTTGTTCTGATGATTCTTGTGATGATTCTTGTTGTGATGATTCTTGTTGTGATGATTCTTGTTGTGATGATTCTTGTTCTGATGATTCTTGTTTTGATGATTCTTGTTGTGATGCTTCTTGTTCTGATGATTCTTGTTGCGATGATTCTTGTTGTGATGATTCTTGAGGTGATGATTCTTGCTCTGATGTTTCTTGTGATGATTCTTGATGTGATGATTCTTGTTGTGATGATTCTTGTTGTGATGATTCTTGTTGTGATGATTCTTGTTGTGATGATTCATGTTGCGATGATTCTTGTTGCGATGATTCTTGTTGCGATGATTCTTGTTGCGATGATTCTTGTTGCGATGATTCTTGTTGCGATGATTCTTGTTGCGATGATTCTTGTTGCGATGATTCTTGTTGTGATGATTCTTGTTGTGATGATTCTTGTTGTGATGATTCTTGTTGTGATGATTCTTGTTGTGATGATTCTTGTTGTGATGATTCTTGTTGCGATGATTCTTGTTGTGATGATTCTTGTTGTGATGATTGTTGTTGTGATGATTCTTGTTGTGATGATTCTTGTTGCGATGATTCTTGTTGCGATGATTGTTGTTGTGATGATTCTTGTTGTGATGACTCTTGTTGCGATGATTCTTGTTGTGATGATTCTTGTTGTGAGGATTCTTGTTGTGATGATTGTTGCTGTGAAGATTCTTGTTGTGATGATTCTTGTTCTGATAATTCTTGTTGTGATGATTGTTGTTGTGATGATTCTTTTTGTGATGATTCTTGTGATGATTCTTGTTGTGATGATTCTTGTTGTGATGATTCTTGTTGTGATGATTCTTTTTCTGATGATTCTTGTTGTGATGATTCTTGTTGTGATGATTCTTGTTGTGATGATTCTTGTTGTGATGATTCTTGTGATGATTCTTTTTATGATGATTCTTGTTGTGATGATTCTTGTGATGATTCTAGTTCTGATGATTCTTGTGATGATTCTTTTTGTGAGGATTCTTGTTCTCATGATTCTTGTGATGATTCTTGTTGTGATGATTCTTGTTGTGATGATTCTTGTTGTGATGATTCTTGTTCTGTTGATTCTTGTTGTGATGATTCTTGTTGTGATGATTCTTGTTGAGATGATTCTTGTTGTGATGATTCTTGTGATGATTCTTGTGATGATTCTTGTTGTGATGATTCTTGTGATGATTCTTGTTCTGATGATTCTTTTTGTGATGATTCTTGTTGTGAGGATTCTTGTTCTCATGATTCTTGTGATGATTCTTGTTGTGATGATTCTTGTTGTGATGATTCTTGTTCTGTTGATTCTTGTTGTGATGATTCTTGTTGTGATGATTCTTGTTGAGATGATTCTTGTTCTCATGATTCTTGTTGTGATGATTCTTGTTGTGATGATTCTTGTTGTGATGATTCTTGTGATGATTCTTGTTGTGATGATTCTTGTTGTGTTGATTCTTGTTGTGATGATTCTTGTTGTGATGATTCTTGTTGTGTCGATTATTGTGATGATTCTTGTTGTGATGATTCTTGTTGTGATGATTCTTGTTGTGATGATTCTTATTGTGATGATTCTTGTGATGGTTCTTGTTCTGATGATTCTTGTTGTGATGATTCTTGTGATGATTCTTGTTCTGATGATTCTTGTTGTGATGATTCTTGTTGTGATGATTCTTGTTCTGATGATTCTTGTTGTGATGATTCTTGTTGTGATGATTCTTGTTGTGATGATTCTCGTTGTGATGATTCTTGTTGTGATGATTCTTGTGATGATTCTTGTTCTGATGATTCTTGTGATGATTCTTGTTCTGATGATTCTTGTTGTGATGATTTTGTTGTGATGATTCTTGTTCTGATGATTCTTGTTGTGATGATTCTTGTGATGATTCTTGTTGTGATGATTCTTGTTGTGATGATTCTTGTTGTGATTATTCTTGTTGTGATGATTCTTTTTCTGATGATTCTTGTTGTGATGATTCTTGTTGTGATGATTCTTGTTGTGATGATTCTTGTTGTGGTGATTCTTGTTGTGATGATTCTTATTGTGATGATTCTTGTGATGGTTCTTGTTCTGATGATTCTTGTTGTGATGATTCTTGTTGTGATGATTCTTGTTCTGATGATTCTTGTGATGATACTTGTTGTGATGATTCTTGTTCTGATGATTCTTGTTGTGATGATTCTTGTTGTGATGATTCTTGTTGTGATGATTCTTGTTTTGATGATTCTTGTTGTGATGATTCTTGTGATGATTCTTGTTCTGATGATTCTTGTGATGATTCTTGTTCTGATGATTCTTTATGTGATGATTCTTGTTGTGATGATTCTTGTTCTGATGATTCTTGTTGTGATGATTCTTGTGATGATTCTTGTTGTGATGATTTTTGTTCTGATGATTCTTGTGATGATTCTTGTTGTGATGATTCCTGTTGCGATGATTCTTGTTGTGATGATACTTGTTGTGGTGATTCTTGTTCTGATGATTTTTGTGATGATTCTTGTTGTGATGATTCCTGTTGTGATGATTCTTGTTGTGATGATTCTTGTTGTGATGATTCTTGTTTTGATGATTCTTGTTGTGATGCTTCTTGTTCTGATGATTCTTGTTGCGATGATTCTTGTTGTGCTGATTCTTGAGGTGATGATTCTTGCTCTGATGTTTCTTGTGATGATTCTTGATGTGATGATTCTTGTTGTGATGATTCTTGTTGTGATGATTCTTGTTGTGATGATTCTTGTTGTGATGATTCATGTTGCGATGATTCTTGTTGCGATGATTCTTGTTGCGATGATTCTTGTTGCGATGATTCTTGTTGCGATGATTCTTGTTGCGATGATTCTTGTTGTGATGATTCTTGTTCTGATGATTCTTGTGATGATTCTTGTTGTGATGATTCTTGTTCTGATGATTCTTGTTGTGATGATTCTTGTTGTGATGATTCTTGTTGTGATGATTCTTGTTTTGATGATTCTTGTTGTGATGATTCTTGTGATGATTCTTGTTCTGATGATTCTTGTGATGATTCTTGTTCTGATGATTCTTTATGTGATGATTCTTGTTGTGATGATTCTTGTTCTGATGATTCTTGTTGTGATGATTCTTGTGATGATTCTTGTTGTGATGATTTTTGTTCTGATGATTCTTGTGATGATTCTTGTTGTGATGATTCCTGTTGCGATGATTCTTGTTGTGATGATACTTGTTGTGGTGATTCTTGTTCTGATGATTTTTGTGATGATTCTTGTTGTGATGATTCCTGTTGTGATGATTCTTGTTGTGATGATTCTTGTTGTGATGATTCTTGTTTTGATGATTCTTGTTGTGATGCTTCTTGTTCTGATGATTCTTGTTGCGATGATTCTTGTTGTGCTGATTCTTGAGGTGATGATTCTTGCTCTGATGTTTCTTGTGATGATTCTTGATGTGATGATTCTTGTTGTGATGATTCTTGTTGTGATGATTCTTGTTGTGATGATTCTTGTTGTGATGATTCATGTTGCGATGATTCTTGTTGCGATGATTCTTGTTGCGATGATTCTTGTTGCGATGATTCTTGTTGCGATGATTCTTGTTGCGATGATTCTTGTTGCGATGATTCTTGTTGCGATGATTCTTGTTGTGATGATTCTTGTTGTGATGATTCTTGTTGTGATGATTCTTGTTGAGATGATTCATGTTGCGATGATTCTTGTTGCGATGATTCTTGTTGCGATGATTCTTGTTGCGATGATTCTTGTTGCGATGATTCTTGTTGCGATGATTCTTGTTGCGATGATTCTTGTTGTGATGATTCTTGTTGTGATGATTCTTGTTGTGATGATTCTTGTTGTGATGATTCTTGTTGTGATGATTCTTGTTGTGATGATTCTTGTTGCGATGATTCTTGTTGTGATGATTCTTGTTGTGATGATTGTTGTTGTGATGATTCTTGTTGTGATGATTCTTGTTGCGATGATTCTTGTTGCGATGATTGTTGTTGTGATGATTCTTGTTGTGATGACTCTTGTTGCGATGATTCTTGTTGTGATGATTCTTGTTGTGAGGATTCTTGTTGTGATGATTGTTGCTGTGAAGATTCTTGTTGTGATGATTCTTGTTCTGATAATTCTTGTTGTGATGATTGTTGTTGTGATGATTCTTTTTGTGATGATTCTTGTGATGATTCTTGTTGTGATGATTCTTGTTGTGATGACTCTTGTTGTGATGATTCTTTTTCTGATGATTCTTGTTGTGATGATTCTTGTTGTGATGATTCTTGTTGTGATGATTCTTGTTGTGATGATTCTTGTGATGATTCTTGTTATGATGATTCTTGTTGTGATGATTCTTGTGATGATTCTAGTTCTGATGATTCTTGTTGTGATGATTCTTTTTGTGAGGATTCTTGTTCTCATGATTCTTGTGATGATTCTTGTTGTGATGATTCTTGTTGTGATGATTCTTGTTCTGTTGATTCTTGTTGTGATGATTCTTGTTGTGATGATTCTTGTTGAGATGATTCTTGTTGTGATGATTCTTGTGATGATTCTTGTGATGATTCTTGTTGTGATGATTCTTGTGATGATTCTTGTTCTGATGATTCTTTTTGTGATGATTCTTGTTGTGAGGATTCTTGTTCTCATGATTCTTGTGATGATTCTTGTTGTGATGATTCTTGTTGTGATGATTCTTGCTCTGTTGATTCTTGTTGTGATGATTCTTGTTGTGATGATTCTTGTTGAGATGATTCTTGTTCTCATGATTCTTGTTGTGATGATTCTTGTTGTGATGATTCTTGTTGTGATGATTCTTGTGATGATTCTTGTTGTGATGATTCTTGTTGTGTTGATTCTTGTTGTGATGATTCTTGTTGTGATGATTCTTGTTGTGTCGATTATTGTGATGATTCTTGTTGTGATGATTCTTGTTGTGATGATTCTTGTTGTGATGATTCTTATTGTGATGATTCTTGTGATGGTTCTTGTTCTGATGATTCTTGTTGTGATGATTCTTGTTGTGATGATTCTTGTTCTGATGATTCTTGTTGTGATGATTCTTGTTGTGATGATTCTTGTTCTGATGATTCTTGTTGTGATGATTCTTGTTGTGATGATTCTTGTTGTGATGATTCTCGTTGTGATGATTCTTGTTGTGATGATTCTTGTGATGATTCTTGTTCTGATGATTCTTGTGATGATTCTTGTTCTGATGATTCTTGTTGTGATGATTTTGTTGTGATGATTCTTGTTCTGATGATTCTTGTTGTGATGATTCTTGTGATGATTCTTGTTGTGATGATTCTTGTTGTGATGATTTTTGTTCTGTTGATTCTTGTTGTGATGATTCTTGTTGTGATGATTCTTGTTGAGATGATTCTTGTTGTGATGATTCTTGTGATGATTCTTGTGATGATTCTTGTTGTGATGATTCTTGTGATGATTCTTGTTCTGATGATTCTTTTTGTGATGATTCTTGTTGTGAGGATTCTTGTTCTCATGATTCTTGTGATGATTCTTGTTGTGATGATTCTTGTTGTGATGATTCTTGTTCTGTTGATTCTTGTTGTGATGATTCTTGTTGTGATGATTCTTGTTGTGATGATTCTTATTGTGATGATTCTTGTGATGGTTCTTGTTGTGATGATTCTTTTTGTGATGATTCTTGTGATGATTCTTGTTGTGATGATTCTTGTTGTGATGATTCTTGTTGTGATGATTCTTTTTCTGATGATTCTTGTTGTGATGATTCTTGTTGTGATGATTCTTGTTGTGATGATTCTTGTTGTGATGATTCTTGTGATGATTCTTGTTATGATGATTCTTGTTGTGATGATTCTTGTGATGATTCTAGTTCTGATGATTCTTGTTGTGATGATTCTTTTTGTGAGGATTCTTGTTCTCATGATTCTTGTGATGATTCTTGTTGTGATGATTCTTGTTGTGATGATTCTTGTTGTGATGATTCTTGTTCTGTTGATTCTTGTTGTGATGATTCTTGTTGTGATGATTCTTGTTGTGATGATTCTTATTGTGATGATTCTTGTGATGGTTCTTGTTGTGATGATTCTTTTTGTGATGATTCTTGTGATGATTCTTGTTGTGATGATTCTTGTTGTGATGATTCTTGTTGTGATGATTCTTGTTGTGATGATTCTTGTTCTGATGATTCTTGTTTTGATGATTCTTGTTGTGATGCTTCTTGTTCTGATGATTCTTGTTGCGATGATTCTTGTTGTGCTGATTCTTGAGGTGATGATTCTTGCTCTGATGTTTCTTGTGATGATTCTTGATGTGATGATTCTTGTTGTGATGATTCTTGTTGTGATGATTCTTGTTGTGATGATTCTTGTTGTGATGATTCATGTTGCGATGATTCTTGTTGCGATGATTCTTGTTGCGATGATTCTTGTTGCGATGATTCTTGTTGCGATGATTCTTGTTGCGATGATTCTTGTTGCGATGATTCTTGTTGCGATGATTCTTGTTGCGATGATTCTTGTTGTGATGATTCTTGTTGTGATGATTCTTGTTGTGATGATTCATGTTGCGATGATTCTTGTTGCGATGATTCTTGTTGCGATGATTCTTGTTGCGATGATTCTTGTTGCGATGATTCTTGTTGCGATGATTCTTGTTGCGATGATTCTTGTTGCGATGATTCTTGTTGTGATTATTCTTGTTGTGATGATTCTTGTTGTGATGATTCTTGTTGTGATGATTCTTGTTGTGATGATTCTTGTTGTGATGATTCTTGTTGCGATGATTCTTGTTGTGATGATTCTTGTTGTGATGATTGTTGTTGTGATGATTCTTGTTGTGATGATTCTTGTTGCGATGATTCTTGTTGCGATGATTGTTGTTGTGATGATTCTTGTTGTGATGACTCTTGTTGCGATGATTCTTGTTGTGATGATTCTTGTTGTGAGGATTCTTGTTGTGATGATTGTTGCTGTGAAGATTCTTGTTGTGATGATTCTTGTTCTGATAATTCTTGTTGTGATGATTGTTGTTGTGATGATTCTTTTTGTGATGATTCTTGTGATGATTCTTGTTGTGATGATTCTTGTTGTGATGACTCTTGTTGTGATGATTCTTTTTCTGATGATTCTTGTTGTGATGATTCTTGTTGTGATGATTCTTGTTGTGATGATTCTTGTTGTGATGATTCTTGTGATGATTCTTGTTATGATGATTCTTGTTGTGATGATTCTTGTGATGATTCTAGTTCTGATGATTCTTGTTGTGATGATTCTTTTTGTGAGGATTCTTGTTCTCATGATTCTTGTGATGATTCTTGTTGTGATGATTCTTGTTGTGATGATTCTTGTTCTGTTGATTCTTGTTGTGATGATTCTTGTTGTGATGATTCTTGTTGAGATGATTCTTGTTGTGATGATTCTTGTGATGATTCTTGTGATGATTCTTGTTGTGATGATTCTTGTGATGATTCTTGTTCTGATGATTCTTTTTGTGATGATTCTTGTTGTGAGGATTCTTGTTCTCATGATTCTTGTGATGATTCTTGTTGTGATGATTCTTGTTGTGATGATTCTTGCTCTGTTGATTCTTGTTGTGATGATTCTTGTTGTGATGATTCTTGTTGAGATGATTCTTGTTCTCATGATTCTTGTTGTGATGATTCTTGTTGTGATGATTCTTGTTGTGATGATTCTTGTGATGATTCTTGTTGTGATGATTCTTGTTGTGTTGATTCTTGTTGTGATGATTCTTGTTGTGATGATTCTTGTTGTGTCGATTATTGTGATGATTCTTGTTGTGATGATTCTTGTTGTGATGATTCTTGTTGTGATGATTCTTATTGTGATGATTCTTGTGATGGTTCTTGTTCTGATGATTCTTGTTGTGATGATTCTTGTTGTGATGATTCTTGTTCTGATGATTCTTGTTGTGATGATTCTTGTTGTGATGATTCTTGTTGTGATGATTCTTGTTGTGATGATTCTTGTTGTGATGATTCTTGTTGTGATGATTCTCGTTGTGATGATTCTTGTTGTGATGATTCTTGTGATGATTCTTGTTCTGATGATTCTTGTGATGATTCTTGTTCTGATGATTCTTGTTGTGATGATTTTGTTGTGATGATTCTTGTTCTGATGATTCTTGTTGTGATGATTCTTGTGATGATTCTTGTTGTGATGATTCTTGTTGTGATGATTTTTGTTCTGTTGATTCTTGTTGTGATGATTCTTGTTGTGATGATTCTTGTTGAGATGATTCTTGTTGTGATGATTCTTGTGATGATTCTTGTGATGATTCTTGTTGTGATGATTCTTGTGATGATTCTTGTTCTGATGATTCTTTTTGTGATGATTCTTGTTGTGAGGATTCTTGTTCTCATGATTCTTGTGATGATTCTTGTTGTGATGATTCTTGTTGTGATGATTCTTGTTCTGTTGATTCTTGTTGTGATGATTCTTGTTGTGATGATACTTGTTGTGATGATTCTTATTGTGATGATTCTTGTGATGGTTCTTGTTGTGATGATTCTTTTTGTGATGATTCTTGTGATGATTCTTGTTGTGATGATTCTTGTTGTGATGATTCTTGTTGTGATGATTCTTTTTCTGATGATTCTTGTTGTGATGATTCTTGTTGTGATGATACTTGTTGTGATGATTCTTGTTGTGATGATTCTTGTGATGATTCTTGTTATGATGATTCTTGTTGTGATGATTCTTGTGATGATTCTAGTTCTGATGATTCTTGTTGTGATGATTCTTTTTGTGAGGATTCTTGTTCTCATGATTCTTGTGATGATTCTTGTTGTGATGATTCTTGTTGTGATGATTCTTGTTGTGATGATTCTTGTTCTGTTGATTCTTGTTGTGATGATTCTTGTTGTGATGATTCTTGTTGAGATGATTCTTGTTGTGATGATTCTTGTGATGATTCTTGTGATGATTCTTGTTGTGATGATTCTTGTGATGATTCTTGTTCTGATGATTCTTTTTGTGATGATTCTTGTTGTGAGGATTCTTGTTCTCATGATTCTTGTGATGATTCTTGTTGTGATGATTCTTGTTGTGATGATTCTTGTTCTGTTGATTCTTGTTGTGATGATTCTTGTTGTGATGATTCTTGTTGAGATGATTCTTGTTCTCATGATTCTTGTTGTGATGATTCTTGTTGTGATGATTCTTGTTGTGATGATTCTTGTGATGATTCTTGTTGTGATGATTCTTGTTGTGTTGATTCTTGTTGTGATGATTCTTGTTGTGATGATTCTTGTTGTGTCGATTATTGTGATGATTCTTGTTGTGTTGATTCTTTTTGTGATGATTCTTGTTGTGATGATTCTTATTGTGATGATTCTTGTGATGGTTCTTGTTCTGATGATTCTTGTTGTGATGATTCTTGTTGTGATGATTCTTGTTCTGATGATTCTTGTTGTGATGATTCTTGTTGTGATGATTCTTGTTCTGATAATTCTTGTTGTGATGATTCTTGTTGTGATGATTCTTGTTGTGATGATTCTCGTTGTGATGATTCTTGTTGTGATGATTCTTGTGATGATTCTTGTTCTGATGATTCTTGTGATGATTCTTGTTCTGATGATTCTTGTTGTGATGATTTTGTTGTGATGATTCTTGTTCTGATGATTCTTGTTGTGATGCTTCTTGTGATGATTCTTGTTGTGATGATTCTTGTTGTGATGATTTTTGTTCTGATGATTCTTGTGATGATTCTTGTTGTGATGATTCCTGTTGCGATGGTTCTTGTTGTGATGATATTGTTGTGGTGATTCTTGTTCTGATGATTCTTGCGATGATTCTTGTTGTGATGATTCTTGTTGTGATGATTCTTGTTGTGATGATTCTTGTTCTGATGATTCTTGTTTTGATGATTCTTGTTGTGATGCTTCTTGTTCTGATGATTCTTGTTGCGATGATTCTTGTTGTGCTGATTCTTGAGGTGATGATTCTTGCTCTGATGTTTCTTGTGATGATTCTTGTTGTGATGATTCTTGTTGCGATGATTCTTGTTGCGATGATTCTTGTTGCGAAGATTCTTGTTGCGATGATTCTTGTTGCGATGATTCTTGTTGCGATGATTCTTGTTGCGATGATTCTTGTTGCGATGATTCTTGTTGCGATGATTCTTGTTGCGATGATTCTTGTTGTGATGATTCTTGTTGTGATGATTCTTGTTGTGATGATTCTTGTTGTGATGATTCTTGTTGTGATGATTCTTGTTGCGATGATTATTGTGATGATTCTTGTTGTGATGATTGTTGTTGTGATGATTCTTGTTGTGATGATTCTTGTTGCGATGATTCTTGTTGCGATGATTGTTGTTGTGATGATTCTTGTGATGATTCTTGTTGCGATGATTCTTGTTGTGATGATTCTTGTTGTGATGATTCTAGTTCTGATGATTCTTGTTCTGATGATTCTTGTTCTGATGATTCTTGTGATGATTCTTGTTGTGATGATTCTTGTTGTGATGATTCTTGTTGTGATGATTCTTGTTGTGATGATTCTTGTTGGGATGATTCTTGTGATGATTCTTGTTGTGAAGATTCTTGTGATGATTCTTGCGATGATTCTTGTTGTGATGATTCTTGTTGAGATGATTCTTGTTGTGATGATTCTTGTTGCGATGATTCTTGTGCTGATTCTTGTTGTGATGATTCTTGTTCTGATGATTCTTGTTGTGATGATTCTTGTTGTGATGATTCTTGTTCTGGTGATTCTTGTTGTGATGATTCTTGTTGTGATGATTCTTGTTGTGATGATTCTTTTGTGATGATTCTTGCGATGATTCTTGTTCTGATGATTCTTGTGATGATTCTTGTTCTGATGATTCTTGTTGTGATGATTCTTGTTGTGATGATTCTTGTTCTGATGATTCTTGTTGTGATGATTCTTGTGATGATTCTTGTTGTGATGATTCTTGTTGTGATGATTTTTGTTCTGATGACTCTTGTGATGATTCTTGTTGTGATGATTCCTGTTGCGATGATTCTTGTTGTGATGATATTGTTGTGGTGATTCTTGTTCTGATGATTCTTGCGATGATTCTTGTTGTGATGATTCTTGTTGTGATGATTCTTGTTCTGATGATTCTTGTTCTGATGATTCTTGTTTTGATGATTCTTGTTGTGATGCTTCTTGTTCTGATGATTCTTGTTGCGATGATTCTTGTTGTGCTGATTCTTGAGGTGATGATTCTTGCTCTGATGTTTCTTGTGATGATTCTTGTTGTGATGATTCTTGTTGTGATGATTGTTGTTGTGATGATTCTTGTTGCGATGATTCTTGTTGCGATGATTCTTGTTGCGATGATTCTTGTTGCGATGATTCTTGTTGCGATGATTCTTGTTGCGATGATTCTTGTTGCGATGATTCTAGTTGCGATGATTCTTGTTGTGATGATTCTTGTTGTGATGATTCTTGTTGTGATGATTCTTATTGTGATGATTCTTGTTGTGATGATTCTTGTTGTGATGATTCTTGTTGTGATGATTCTTGTTGCGATGATTCTTGTTGTGATGATTCTTGTTGAGATGATTGTTGTTGTGATGATTCTTGTTGTGATGATTCTTGTTGCGATGATTCTTGTTGCGATGATTGTTGTTGTGATGATTCTTGTTGCGATGATTCTTGTTGTGATGATTCTTGTTGCGATGATTCTTGTTGTGTTGATTCTTGTTGTGAAGATTCTTGTTGTGATGATTCTTGTTGTGATGATTCTTGTGATGATTCTTGTTGCGATGATTCTTGTTGTGATGATTCTTGTTGTGATGATTCTTGTTGTGATGATTCTTGTTGTGATGATTCTTGTTCTGATGATTCTTGTGATGATTCTTGTTGTGATGATTCTTGTACTGAAGATTCTTGTTCTGATGATTTTTGTTGTGATGATTCTTGTTGTGATGATTCTTGTTGTGATGATTCTTGTGATGATTCTTGTTGTGATGATTCTTGTTGTGATGATTCTTGTTCTGATGATTCTTGTGATGATTCTTGTGATGATTCTTGTTGTGATGATTCTTGTTCTGATGATTCTTGTTGTGATGATTCTTGTTGTGAGGATTCTTGTTGCGATGATTCTTGTTGCGATGATTCTAGTTGCGATGATTCTTGTTGTGATGATTCTTGTTGTGATGATTCTTGTTGTGATGATTCTTATTGTGATGATTCTTGTTGTGATGATTCTTGTTGTGATGATTCTTGTTGTGATGATTCTTGTTGCGATGATTCTTGTTGTGATGATTCTTGTTGAGATGATTGTTGTTGTGATGATTCTTGTTGTGATGATTCTTGTTGTGATGATTCTTGTTGCGATGATTGTTGTTGTGATGATTCTTGTTGCGATGATTCTTGTTGTGATGATTCTTGTTGCGATGATTCTTGTTGTGTTGATTCTTGTTGTGAAGATTCTTGTTGTGATGATTCTTGTTGTGATGATTCTTGTGATGATTCTTGTTGCGATGATTCTTGTTGTGATGATTCTTGTTGTGATGATTCTTGTTGTGATGATTCTTGTTGTGATGATTCTTGTTCTGATGATTCTTGTGATGATTCTTGTTGTGATGATTCTTGTACTGAAGATTCTTGTTCTGATGATTTTTGTTGTGATGATTCTTGTTGTGATGATTCTTGTTGTGATGATTCTTGTGATGATTCTTGTTGTGATGATTCTTGTTGTGATGATTCTTGTTCTGATGATTCTTGTGATGATTCTTGTGATGATTCTTGTTGTGATGATTCTTGTTCTGATGATTCTTGTTGTGATGATTCTTGTTGTGAGGATTCTTGTTGTCATGATTCTTGTGATGATTCTTGTTGTGATGATTCTTGTTGTGATGATTCTTGTTGTGATGATTCTTGTTCTGTTGATTCTTGTTATGATGATTCATGTTGTGATGATTCTTGTTCTCATGATTGTTGTTGTGATGATTCTTGTTGTGATGATTCTTGTGATGATTCTTGTTGTGATGATTCTTGTGATGATTCTTGTTGTGATGATTCTTGTTGTGATGATTCTTGTTGTGATGATTCTTGTTGTGATGATTCTTGTTGTGATGATTCTTGTTCTGATGATTCTTGTTCTGATGATTCTTGTGATGATTTTTGTTGTGATGATTCTTGTTGTGATGATTCTTGTTGTGATGATTCTTGTTGTGATGATTCTTGTGATGATTCTTGTTGCGATGAAACTTGTTGTGATGATTCTTGTTGTGATGATTCTTGTTGTGATGATTCTTGTTGTGATGATTCTTGTTCTGATGATTCTTGTGATGATTCTTGTTGTGATGATTCTTGTTCTGAAGATTCTTGTTCTGATGATTTTTGTTGTGATGATTCTTGTTGTGATGATTCTTGTTCTGATGATTCTTGTGATGATTCTTATTGCGATGATTCTTGTTGTGATGATTCTTGTTGTGATGATTCTTGTTGTGATGATTCTTGTTGTGATGATTCTTGTTGTGATGATTCTTGTTCTGGTGATTCTTGTGATGATTCTTGTTGTGATGATTCTATTTCTGAAGATTCTTGTTCTGATGATTTTTGTTGTGATGATTCTTGTTGTGATGATTCTTGTTCTGATGATTCTTGTGATGATTCTTGTTGCGATGATTCTTGTTGTGATGATTCTTGTTGTGATGATTCTTGTTGTGATGATTCTTGTTGTGATGATTGTAGTTCTGATGATTCTTGTTGTGATGATTCTTGCTGTGATGATTCTTGTTGTGATGATTCTTGTTGTGATGATTCTTGTTGTGATGATTCTTGTTGTGATGATTCTTGTTCTGATGATTCTTGTTGTGATGATTCTTGTTGTGCTGATTCTTGTGGTGATGATTCTTGCTCTGATGTTTCTTGTGATGATTCTTGCTGTGATGATTCTTGTTGTGATGATTCTTGTTGTGATGATTCTTGTTGTGATGATTCTTGTGGTGATGATTCTTGTTGTGATGATTCTTGTTCTGATGATTCTTGTTGTGATGATTCTTGTTGCGATGATTCTTGTTGCGATGATTCTTGTTGCGATGATTCTTGTTGCGATGATTCTTGTTGCAATGATTCTTGTTGTGATGATACTTGTTGTGATGATTCTTGTTGTGATGATTCTTGTTGTGATGATTCTTGTTGTGATGATTCTTGTGATGATTCTTATTGTGATGATACTTGTTGTGATGATACTTGTTGCGATGATTCTTGTTGTGATGATTCTTGTTGTGATGATTGTTGTTGTGATGATTCTTGTTGTGATGATTCTTGTTCTGATGATTCTTGTGATGATTCTTGTTGTGATGATTCTTGTTCTGAAGATTCTTGTTCTGATGATTTTTGTTGTGATGATTCTTGTTGTGATGATTCTTGTTGTGATGATTCCTGTTCTGATGATTCTTGTGATGATTCTTGTTGCGATGATTCTTGTTGTGATGATTCTTGTTGTGATGATTCTTGTTGTGATGATTCTTGTTGTGATGATTGTTGTTCTGATGATTCTTGTTGTGATGATTCTTGCTGTGATGATTCTTGTTGTGATGATTCTTGTTGTGATGATTCTTGTTGTGATGATTCTTGTTGTGATGATTCTTGTTCTGATGATTCTTGTTGTGATGATTCTTGTTGTGCTGATTCTTGTGGTGATGATTCTTGCTCTGATGTTCCTTGTGATGATTCTTGCTGTGATGATTCTTGTTGTGATGATTCTTGTTGTGATGATTCTTGTTGTGATGATTCTTGTGGTGATGATTCTTGTTGTGATGATTCTTGTTCTGATGATTCTTGTTGTGATGATTCTTGTTGCGATGATTCTTGTTGCGATGATTCTTGTTGCGATGATTCTTGTTGCGATGATTCTTGTTGCAATGATTCTTGTTGTGATGATTCTTGTTGTGATGATTCTTGTTGTGATGATTCTTGTTGTGATGATTCTTGTTGTGATGATTCTTGTGATGATTCTTATTGTGATGATTCTTGTTGTGATGATACTTGTTGCGATGATTCTTGTTGTGATGATTCTTGTTGTGATGATTTTTGTTGTGATGATTCTTGTTGTGATGATTCTTGTTGCGATGATTCTTGTTGCGATGATTCTTGTTGTGATGATTCTTGTTGTGATGATTCTTGTTTTGATGATTCTTGTTGTGATGATTCTTGTTGTGAGGATTCTTGTTGTGATGATTGTTGTTGTGATGATTCTTGTTGTGATGATTCTTGTTCTGATGATTCTTCTTGTGATGATTGTTGTTGTGATGATTCTTGTTGTGATGATTCTTGTGATGATTCTTGTTGTGATGATTCTTGTTGTGATGATTCTTTTTCTGATGATTCTTGTTGTGATGATTCTTGTTGTGATGATTTTGTTGTGATGATTCTTGTTGTGATGATTCTTGTGATGATTGTTGTTGTGATGATTCTTGTTGTGATGATTCTTGTTGTGATGATTCTTGTTGTGATGATTCTTTTTCTGATGATTCTTGTTGTGATGATTCTTGTTGTGATGATTCTTGTTGTGATGATTCTTGTGATGATTCTTGTTGTGATGATTCTTATTGTGATGATTCTTGTGATGGTTCTTGTTCTGATGATTCTTGTTGTGATGATTCTTGTTGTGATGATTCTTGTTCTGATGATTCTTGTGATGATTCTTGTTGTGATGATTCTTGTTCTGATGATTCTTGTTGTGATGATTCTTGTTGTGATGATTCTTGTTGTGATGATTCTTGTTTTGATGATTCTTGTTGTGATGATTCTTGTGATGATTCTTGTTCTGATGATTCTTGTGATGATTCTTGTTCTGATGATTCTTTATGTGATGATTCTTGTTGTGATGATTCTTGTTCTGATGATTCTTGTTGTGATGATTTTTGTGATGATTCTTGTTGTGATGATTCTTGTTGTGATGATTTTTGTTCTGATGATTCTTGTGATGATTCTTGTTGTGATGATTCCTGTTCTGATGATTCTTGTTGTGATGATACTTGTTGTGGTGATTCTTGTTCTGATGATTCTTGTGATGATTCTTGTTGTGATGATTCTTGTTGTGATGATTCTTGTTGTGATGATTCTTGTTCTGATGATTCTTGTTTTGATGATTCTTGTTGTGATGCTTCTTGTTCTGATGATTCTTGTTGCGATGATTCTTGTTGTGCTGATTCTTGAGGTGATGATTCTTGCTCTGATGTTTCTTGTGATGATTCTTGATGTGATGATTCTTGTTGTGATGATTCTTGTTGTGATGATTCTTGTTGTGATGATTCTTGTTGTGATGATTCATGTTGCGATGATTCTTGTTGCGATGATTCTTGTTGCGATGATTCTTGTTGCGATGATTCTTGTTGCGATGATTCTTGTTGCGATGATTCTTGTTGCGATGATTCTTGTTGTGATGATTCTTGTTGTGATGATTCTTGTTGTGATGATTCTTGTTGTGATGATTCTTGTTGTGATGATTCTTGTTGTGATGATTCTTGTTGCGATGATTCTTGTTGTGATGATTCTTGTTGTGATGATTGTTGTTGTGATGATTCTTGTTGTGATGATTCTTGTTGCGATGATTCTTGTTGCGATGATTGTTGTTGTGATGATTCTTGTTGTGATGACTCTTGTTGCGATGATTCTTGTTGTGATGATTCTTGTTGTGAGGATTCTTGTTGTGATGATTGTTGCTGTGAAGATTCTTGTTGTGATGATTCTTGTTCTGATAATTCTTGTTGTGATGATTGTTGTTGTGATGATTCTTTTTGTGATGATTCTTGTGATGATTCTTGTTGTGATGATTCTTGTTGTGATGATTCTTTTTCTGATGATTCTTGTTGTGATGATTCTTGTTGTGATGATTCTTGTTGTGATGATTCTTGTTGTGATGATTCTTGTGATGATTCTTGTTATGATGATTCTTGTTGTGATGATTCTTGTGATGATTCTAGTTCTGATGATTCTTGTTGTGATGATTCTTTTTGTGAGGATTCTTGTTCTCATGATTCTTGTGATGATTCTTGTTGTGATGATTCTTGTTGTGATGATTCTTGTTGTGATGATTCTTGTTCTGTTGATTCTTGTTGTGATGATTCTTGTTGTGATGATTCTTGTTGAGATGATTCTTGTTGTGATGATTCTTGTGATGATTCTTGTGATGATTCTTGTTGTGATGATTCTTGTGATGATTCTTGTTCTGATGATTCTTTTTGTGATGATTCTTGTTGTGAGGATTCTTGTTCTCATGATTCTTGTGATGATTTTTGTTGTGATGATTCTTGTTGTGATGATTCTTGTTCTGTTGATTCTTGTTGTGATGATTCTTGTTGTGATGATTCTTGTTGAGATGATTCTTGTTCTCATGATTCTTGTTGTGATGATGCTTGTTGTGATGATTCTTGTTGTGATGATTCTTGTGATGATTCTTGTTGTGATGATTCTTGTTGTGTTGATTCTTGTTGTGATGATTATTGTGATGATTCTTGTTGTGATGATTCTTGTTGTGATGATTCTTGTTGTGATGATTCTTATTGTGATGATTCTTGTGATGGTTCTTGTTCTGATGATTCTTGTTGTGATGATTCTTGTTGTGATGATTCTTGTTCTGATGATTCTTGTTGTGATGATTCTTGTTGTGATGATTCTTGTTCTGATGATTCTTGTTGTGATGATTCTTGTTGTGATGATTCTTGTTGTGATGATTCTCGTTGTGATGATTCTTGTTGTGATGATTCTTGTGATGATTCTTGTTCTGATGATTCTTGTGATGATTCTTGTTCTGATGATTCTTGTTGTGATGATTTTGTTGTGATGATTCTTGTTCTGATGATTCTTGTTGTGATGATTCTTGTGATGATTCTTGTTGTGATGATTCTTGTTGTGATGATTTTTGTTCTGATGATTCTTGTGATGATTCTTGTTGTGATGATTCCTGTTGCGATGGTTCTTGTTGTGATGATATTGTTGTGGTGATTCTTGTTCTGATGATTCTTGCGATAATTCTTGTTGTGATGATTCTTGTTGTGATGATTCTTGTTGTGATGATTCTTGTTCTGATGATTCTTGTTTTGATGATTCTTGTTGTGATGCTTCTTGTTCTGATGATTCTTGTTGCGATGATTCTTGTTGTGCTGATTCTTGAGGTGATGATTCTTGCTCTGATCTTTCTTGTGATGATTCTTGTTGTGATGATTCTTGTTGCGATGATTCTTGTTGCGATGATTCTTGTTGCGAAGATTCTTGTTGCGATGATTCTTGTTGCGATGATTCTTGTTGCGATGATTCTTGTTGCGATGATTCTTGTTGCGATGATTCTTGTTGCGATGATTCTTGTTGCGATGATTCTTGTTGTGATGATTCTTGTTGTGATGATTCTTGTTGTGATGATTCTTGTTGTGATGATTCTTGTTGTGATGATTCTTGTTGCGATGATTCTTGTGATGATTCTTGTTGTGATGATTGTTGTTGTGATGATTCTTGTTGTGATGATTCTTGTTGCGATGATTCTTGTTGCGATGATTGTTGTTGTGATGATTCTTGTGATGATTCTTTTTGCGATGATTCTTGTTGTGATGATTCTTGTTGTGAGGATTATTGTTGTGATGATTGTTGCTGTGAAGATTCTTGTTGTGATGATTCTTGTTGTGATGATTCTTGTTGCGATGATTCTTGTTGCGATGATTGTTGTTGTGATGATTCTTGTTGTGATGACTCTTGTTGCGATGATTCTTGTTGTGATGATTCTTGTTGTGAGGATTCTTGTTGTGATGATTGTTGCTGTGAAGATTCTTGTTGTGATGATTCTTGTTCTGATAATTCTTGTTGTGATGATTGTTGTTGTGATGATTCTTTTTGTGATGATTCTTGTTGTGATGATTCTTGTTGTGATGATTCTTGTTGTGATGATTCTTGTTGTGATGATTCTTTTTCTGATGATTCTTGTTGTGATGATTCTTGTTGTGATGATTCTTATTGTGATGATTCTTGTTGTGATGATTCTTGTGATGATTCTTGTTATGATGATTCTTGTTGTGATGATTCTTGTGATGATTCTAGTTCTGATGATTCTTGTTGTGATGATTCTTTTTGTGAGGATTCTTGTTCTCATGATTCTTCTGATGATTCTTGTTGTGATGATTCTTGTTGTGATGATTCTTGTTGTGATGATTCTTGTTCTGTTGATTCTTGTTGTGATGGTTCTTGTTGTGATGATTCTTGTTGAGATGATTCTTGTTGTGATGATTCTTGTTGTGATGATTCTTGTGATGATTCTTGTTGTGATGATTCTTGTGATGATTCTTGTTCTGATGATTCTTTTTGTGATGATTCTTGTTGTGAGGATTCTTGTTCTCATGATTCTTGTGATGATTCTTGTTGTGATGATTCTTGTTGTGATGATTCTTGTTCTGTTGATTCTTGTTGTGATGATTCTTGTTGTGATGATTCTTGTTGAGATGATTCTTGTTCTCATGATTCTTGTTGTGATGATTCTTGTTGTGATGATTCTTGTTGTGATGATTCTTGTGATGATTCTTGTTGTGATGATTCTTGTTGTGTTGATTCTTGTTGTGATGATTCTTGTTGTGATGATTCTTGTTGTGATGATTCTTGTTGTGATGATTCTTGTTGTGATGATTCTTGTTGTGATGATTCTTATTGTGATGATTCTTGTGATGGTTCTTGTTCTGATGATTCTTGTTGTGATGATTCTTGTTGTGATGATTCTTGTTCTGATGATTCTTGTTGTGATGATTCTTGTTGTGATGATTCTTGTTCTGATGATTCTTGTTGTGATGATTCTTGTTGTGATGATTCTTGTTGTGATGATTCTTGTTGTGATGATTCTTGTTGTGATGATTCTTGTGATGATTCTTGTTCTGATGATTCTTGTGATGATTCTTGTTCTGATGATTCTTGTTGTGATGATTCTTGTTGTGATGATTCTTGTTCTGATGATTCTTGTTGTGATGATTCTTGTGATGATTCTTTTTGTGATGATTCTTGTTGTGATGATTTTTGTTCTGATGATTCTTGTGTTGATTCTTGTGATGATTCTTGTGATGATTCTTGTTATGATGATTCTTGTTGTGATGATTTTTGTGATGATTCTAGTTCTGATGATTCTTGTTGTGATGATTCTTTTTGTGAGGATTCTTGTTCTCATGATTCTTGTGATGATTCTTGTTGTGATGATTCTTGTTGTGATGATTCTTGTTGTGATGATTCTTGTTCTGTTGATTCTTGTTGTGATGATTCTTGTTGTGATGATTCTTGTTGAGATGATTCTTGTTGTAATGATTCTTGTTGTGATGATTCTTGTGATGATTCTTGTTGTGATGATTCTTGTGATGATTCTTGTTCTGATGATTCTTTTTGTGATGATTCTTGTTGGGAGGATTCTTGTTCTCATGATTCTTGTGATGATTCTTGTTGTGATGATTCTTGTTGTGATGATTCTTGTTCTGTTGACTCTTGTTGTGATGATTCTTGTTGTGATGATTCTTGTTGAGATGATTCTTGTTCTCATGATTCTTGTTGTGATGATTCTTGTTGTGATGATTCTTGTTGTGATGATTCTTGTGATGATTCTTGTTGTGATGATTCTTGTTGTGTTGATTCTTGTTGTGATGATTCTTGTTGTGATGATTCTTGTTGTGATGATTCTTATTGTGATGATTCTTGTTGTGATGATTCTTGTTGTGATGATTCTTGTTGTGATGATTCTTATTGTGATGATTCTTGTGATGGTTCTTGTTCTGATGATTCTTGTTGTGATGATTCTTGTTGTGATGATTCTTGTTCTGATGATTCTTGTTGTGATGATTCTTGTTGTGATGATTCTTGTTCTGATGATTCTTGTTGTGATGATTCTTGTTGTGATGATTCTTGTTGTGATGATTCTTGTTGTGATGATTCTTGTTGTGATGATTCTTGTGATGATTCTTGTTCTGATGATTCTTGTGATGATTCTTGTTCTGATGATTCTTGTTGTGATGATTCTTGTTGTGATGATTCTTGTTCTGATGATTCTTGTTGTGATGATTCTTGTGATGATTCTTTTTGTGATGATTCTTGTTGTGATGATTTTTGTTCTGATGATTCTTGTGATGATTCTTGTTGTGATGATTCTTGTGATGATTCTTGTTATGATGATTCTTGTTGTGATGATTCTTGTGATGATTCTAGTTCTGATGATTCTTGTTGTGATGATTCTTTTTGTGAGGATTCTTGTTCTCATGATTCTTGTGATGATTCTTGTGATGATTCTTGTTGTGATGATTCTTGTTGTGATGATTCTTGTTCTATTGATACTTGTTGTGATGATTCTTGTTGTGATGATTCTTGTTGTGATGATTCTTGTGATGATTCTTGTTGTGATGATTCTTGTGATGATTCTTGTTCTGATGATTCTTGTTGTGATGATTCTTTTTGTGAGGATTCTTGTTCTCATGATTCTTGTGATGATTCTTGTTGTGATGATTCTTGTTGTGATGATTCTTGTTGTGATGATTCTTGTTCTGTTGATTCTTGTTGAGATGATTCTTGTTGTGATGATTCTTGTGATGATTCTTGTTGTGATGATTCTTGTGATGATTCTTGTTCTGATGATTCTTTTTGTGATGATTCTTGTTGTGAGGATTCTTGTTCTCATGATTCTTGTGATGATTCTTGTTGTGATGATTCTTGTTGTGATGATTCTTGTTCTGTTGATTCTTGTTGTGATGATTCTTGTTGAGATGATTCTTGTTCTCATGATTCTTGTTGTGATGATTCTTGTTGTGATGATTCTTGTTGTGATGATTCTTGTGATGATTCTTGTTGTGATGATTCTTGTTGTGTTGATTCTTGTTGTGATGATTCTTGTTGTGATGATTCTTGTTGTGATGATTCTTGTTGTGATGATTCTTGTTGTGATGATTCTTGTTGTGATGATTCTTGTTGTGATGATTCTTATTGTGATGATTCTTGTGATGGTTCTTGTTCTGATGATTCTTGTTGTGATGATTCTTGTTGTGATGATTCTTGTTCTGATGATTCTTGTTGTGATGATTCTTGTTGTGATGATTCTTGTTCTGATGATTCTTGTTGTGATGATTCTTGTTGTGATGATTCTTGTTGTGATGATTCTTGTTGTGATGATTCTTGTTGTGATGATTCTTGTGATGATTCTTGTTCTGATGATTCTTGTGATGATTCTTGTTCTGATGATGCTTTTTGTGATGATTCTTGTTGTGATGATTCTTGTTCTGATGATTCTTGTTGTGATGATTCTTGTGATGATTCTTGTTGTGATGCTTCTTGTTGTGATGATTTTTGTTCTGATGATTCTTGTGATGATTCTTGTTGTGATGATTCCTGTTGCGATGATTCTTGTTGTGATGATATTGTTGTGGTGATTTTGTTCTGATGATTCTTGCGATGATTCTTGTTGTAATGATTCTTGTTGTGATGATTCTTGTTGTGATGATTCTTGTTCTGATGATTCTTGTTTTGATGATTCTTGTGATGCTTCTTGTTCTGATGATTCTTGTTGCGATGATTCTTGTTGTGCTGATTCTTGAGGTGATGATTCTTGCTCTGATGTTTCTTGTGATGATTCTTGTTGTGATGATTCTTGTTGCGATGATTCTTGTTGCGATGATTCTTGTTGCGATGATTCTTGTTGCGATGATTCTTGTTGCGATGATTCTTGTTGCGATGATTCTTGTTGCGATGATTCTTGTTGCGATGATTCTTGTTGCGATGATTCTTGTTGCGATGATTCTTGTTGCGATGATTCTTGTTGCGATGATTCTTGTTGTGATGATTCTTGTTGCGATGATTCTTGTTGCGATGATTGTTGTTGTGATGATTCTTGTGATGATTCTTGTTGCGATGATTCTTGTTGTGATGATTCTTGTTGTGAGGATTCTTGTTGTGATGATTGTTGCTGTGAAGATTCTTGTTGTGAAGATTCTTGTTCTGATAATTCTTTTTGTGATGATTGTTGTTGTGATGATTCTTTTTGTGATGATTCTTGTTGTGATGATTCTTGTTGTGATGATTCTTGTTGTGATGATTCTTGTTGTGATGATTCTTTTTCTGATGATTCTTGTTGTGATGATTCTTGTTGTGATGATTCTTGTTGTGATGATACTTGTGATGATTCTTGTGATGATTCTTGTTATGATGATTCTTGTGATGATTCTTGTGATGATTCTAGTTCTGATGATTCTTGTTCTGATGATTCTTGTTCTGATGATTCTTGTGATGATTCTTGTTGTGATGATTCTTGTTGTGATGATTCTTGTTGTGATGATTCTTGTTGTGATGATTCTTGTTGCGATGATTCTTGTGATGATTCTTGTTGTGAAGATTCTTGTTGTGATGACTCTTGTTGTGATGATTCTTGTTGTGATGATTCTTGTTGTGATGATTCTTGTTGTGATGATTCTTGTTGTGATGATTCTTGTTGCGATGATTCTTGTTGTGTTGATTCTTGTTGTGAAGATTCTTGTTGTGATGATTCTTGTTCTGATGATTCTTGTGATGATTCTTGTTGCGAGGATTCTTGTTGTGATGATTCTTGTTGTGATGATTCTTGTTCTGATGATTCTTGTGATGATTCTTGTTGCGGTGATTCTTGTTGTGATGATTCTTGTTCTGATGATTTTTGTTGTGATGATTCTTGTTGTGATGATTCTTGTTCTGATGATTCTTGTGATGATTCTTGTTGTGATGATTCTTGTTGTGATGATTCTTGTTGCGATGAATCTTGTTGTGATGATTCTTGTTGTGATGATTCTTGTGATGATTCTTGTTCTGATGATTCTTGTTGTGATGATTCTTGTTGTGAGGATTCTTGTTGTCATGATTCTTGTGATGATTCATGTTGTGATGATTCTTGTTGTGATGATTCTTGTTGTGATGATTCTTGTTCTGTTGATTCTTGTTATGATGATTCTTGTGATGATTCTTGTTCTCATGATTCTTGTTGTGATGATTCTTGTGATGATTCTTGAGATGATTCTTGTTGTGATGATTCTTGTGATGATTCTTGTTGTGATGATTCTTGTTGTGATAATTCTTGTTGTGATGATTCTTGTTGTGATGATTCTTGTTGTGATGATTCTTGTTGTGATGAATCTTGTTGTGATGCTTCTTGTTCTGATGATTCTTGTTGTGATGATTCTTGTTGTGCTGATTCTTGTGGTGATGATTCTTGCTCTGATGTTTCTTGTGATGATTCTTGTTGTGATGATTCTTGTTGTGATGATTCTTGTTGTGATGATTCTTGTTGTGATGATTCTTGTTGTGATGATTCTTGTTGCGATGATTCTTGTTGCGATGATTCTTTTTGCGATGATTCTTGTTGCAATGATTCTTGTTGCGATGATTCTTGTTGCGATGATTCTTGTTTCGATGATTCTTGTTGTGATGATTCTTGTTGTGATGATTCTTGTTGTGATGATTCTTGTTGTGATGATTCTTGTTGTGATGATTCTTGTTGTGATGATTCTTGTTGCGATGCTTCTTGTTGTGATGATTACTGTTGTGATGATTCTTTTTGTGATGATTCTTGTTGTGATGATTCTTGTTGCGATGAATCTTGTTGCGATGATTGTTGTTGTGATGATTCTTGTTGTGATGATTCTTGTTGTGATGATTCTTGTTCTGATGATTCCTGTTGTGAGGATTCTTGTTGTGATGATTGTTGTTGTGATGATTCTTGTTGTGATGATTCTTGTTCTGATTATTCTTGTTGTGATGATTGTTGTTGTGATGATTCTTTTGGTGATGATTCTTGTTGTGATGATTCTTGTTGTGATGATTCTTGTTGTGATGATTCTTTTTCTGATGATTCTTGTGATGATTCTTGTTGTGATGATTCTTGTTGTGATGATTCTTGTGATGATTCTTGTTATGATGATTCTTGTTGTGATGATTCTTGTTGTGATGATTCTAGTTCTGATGATTCTTGTTCTGATGATTCTTGTGATGATTCTTGTTGTGATGACTCTTGTGATGATACTTGTTGTGATGATTCTTGTTGTGATGATTCTTGTTGCGATGATTCTTGTGATGATTCTTGTTGTGAAGTTTCTTGTTGTGATGATTCTTGTTGTGATGATTCTTGTTGTGATGATTCTTGTTGTGATGATTCTTGTTGTGATGATTCTTGTTGCGATGATTCTTGTTGTGTTGATTCTTGTTGTGAAGATTCTTGTTGTGATGATTCTTGTTGTGATGATTCTTGTGATGATTCTTGTTGCGATGATTCTTGTTGTGATGATTCTTGTTGTGATGATTCTTGTTGTGATGATTCTTGTTGTGATGATTCTTGTTGTGATGATTCTTGTGATGATTCTTTTTGTGATGATTCTTGTTCTGATGATTCTTGTTCTGATGATTTTTGTTGTGTTGATTCTTGTTCTGATGATTCTTGTTCTGATGATTCTTGTGATGATTCTTGTTGCGATGATTCTTGTTGTGATGATTCTTGTTCTGATGATTCTTGTGATGATTCTTGTTGTGATGATTCTTGTTCTGATGATTCTTGTTGTGAAGATTCTTGTTGTGAGGATTCTTGTTGTCATGATTCTTGTGATGATTCTTGTTGTGATGATTCTTGTTGTGATGATTCTTGTTGTGATGATTCTTGTTCTGTTGATTCTTGTTATGATGATTCTTGTTGTGATGATTCTTGTTCTCCTGATTCTTGTTGTGATGATTCTTGTTGTGATGATTCTTGTGATGATTCTTGTTGTGATGATTCTTGTGATGATTCTTGTTGTGATGATTCTTGTTGTGATGATTCTTGTTGTGATGATTCTTGTTGTGATGATTCTTGTTGTGATGATTCTTGTGATGATTCTTGTTGTGAAGATTCTTGTTCTGATGATTCTTGTTGTGATGATTCTTGTTGTGATGATTCTTGTTCTGATGGTTATTGTTGTGATGATTCTTGTTGTGATGATACTCGTTGCGATGATTCTTGTTGTGTTGATTCTTGTTGTGAAGATTCTTGTTGTGATGATTCTTGTTCTGATGATTCTTGTGCTGATTCTTGTTGCGATGATTCTTGTTGCGATGATTCTTGTTGTGATGATTCTTGTTCTGATTATTCTTGTTGTGATGATTCTTGTTGTGATGATTCTTGTTCTGATGATTCTTGTTCTGATGATTCTTGTGATGATTCTTGTTGCAAT
This sequence comes from Somniosus microcephalus, assembly GCF_052327205.1. Classification (NCBI taxonomy): domain Eukaryota; kingdom Metazoa; phylum Chordata; class Chondrichthyes; order Squaliformes; family Somniosidae; genus Somniosus; species Somniosus microcephalus. The sequence goes on along the minus strand of NC_140987.1, from coordinate 330,646,455 downwards.
GATTCTTGCTGTGATGATTCTTGTTCTGATGATTCTTGTTCTGATGTTTCTTGTTGTGATGATTCTTGTTGTGATGATTCTTGTTCTGATGATTCTTGTTGTGATGATTCTTGTTGCGATGATTCTTGTGATGATTCTTGTTGTGAAGATTCTTGTTGTGATGATTCTTGTTGTGATGATTCTTGTTGTGATGATTCTTGTTGCGATGATTCTTGTGGTGATGATTCTTGCTCTGATGTTTATTGTGATGATTCTTGTTGTGATAATTCTTGTTGTGATGATTCTTGTTGTGATGATTCTTGTTGTGATGATTCTTGTTGCGATGATTCTTGTTGCGATGATTCTTGTTGCGATGATTCTTGTTGCGATGATTCTTGTTGCGATGATTCTTGTTGCGATGATTCTTATTGTGAGGATTCTTGTTGTGATGATTGTTGTTGTGATGATTCTTGTTGTGATGATTCTTGTTGCGATGATTCCTGTTGCGATGATTCTTGTTGTGATGATATTGTTGTGGTGATTTTGTTCTGATGATTCTTGCGATGATTCTTGTTGTAATGATTCTTGTTGTGATGATTCTTGTTGTGATGATTCTTGTTCTGATGATTCTTGTTTTGATGATTCTTGTGATGCTTCTTGTTCTGATGATTCTTGTTGCGATGATTCTTGTTGTGCTGATTCTTGAGGTGATGATTCTTGCTCTGATGTTTCTTGTGATGATTCTTGTTGTGATGATTCTTGTTGCGATGATTCTTGTTGCGATGATTCTTGTTGCGATGATTCTTGTTGCGATGATTCTTGTTGCGATGATTCTTGTTGCGATGATTCTTGTTGCGATGATTCTTGTTGCGATGATTCTTGTTGCGATGATTCTTGTTGCGATGATTCTTGTTGCGATGATTCTTGTTGCGATGATTCTTGTTGTGATGATTCTTGTTGCGATGATTCTTGTTGCGATGATTGTTGTTGTGATGATTCTTGTGATGATTCTTGTTGCGATGATTCTTGTTGTGATGATTCTTGTTGTGAGGATTCTTGTTGTGATGATTGTTGCTGTGAAGATTCTTGTTGTGAAGATTCTTGTTCTGATAATTCTTTTTGTGATGATTGTTGTTGTGATGATTCTTTTTGTGATGATTCTTGTTGTGATGATTCTTGTTGTGATGATTCTTGTTGTGATGATTCTTGTTGTGATGATTCTTTTTCTGATGATTCTTGTTGTGATGATTCTTGTTGTGATGATTCTTGTTGTGATGATACTTGTGATGATTCTTGTGATGATTCTTGTTATGATGATTCTTGTGATGATTCTTGTGATGATTCTAGTTCTGATGATTCTTGTTCTGATGATTCTTGTTCTGATGATTCTTGTGATGATTCTTGTTGTGATGATTCTTGTTGTGATGATTCTTGTTGTGATGATTCTTGTTGTGATGATTCTTGTTGCGATGATTCTTGTGATGATTCTTGTTGTGAAGATTCTTGTTGTGATGACTCTTGTTGTGATGATTCTTGTTGTGATGATTCTTGTTGTGATGATTCTTGTTGTGATGATTCTTGTTGTGATGATTCTTGTTGCGATGATTCTTGTTGTGTTGATTCTTGTTGTGAAGATTCTTGTTGTGATGATTCTTGTTCTGATGATTCTTGTGATGATTCTTGTTGCGAGGATTCTTGTTGTGATGATTCTTGTTGTGATGATTCTTGTTCTGATGATTCTTGTGATGATTCTTGTTGCGGTGATTCTTGTTGTGATGATTCTTGTTCTGATGATTTTTGTTGTGATGATTCTTGTTGTGATGATTCTTGTTCTGATGATTCTTGTGATGATTCTTGTTGTGATGATTCTTGTTGTGATGATTCTTGTTGCGATGATTCTTGTTGTGATGATTCTTGTTGTGATGATTCTTGTGATGATTCTTGTTCTGATGATTCTTGTTGTGATGATTCTTGTTGTGAGGATTCTTGTTGTCATGATTCTTGTGATGATTCATGTTGTGATGATTCTTGTTGTGATGATTCTTGTTGTGATGATTCTTGTTCTGTTGATTCTTGTTATGATGATTCTTGTGATGATTCTTGTTCTCATGATTCTTGTTGTGATGATTCTTGTGATGATTCTTGAGATGATTCTTGTTGTGATGATTCTTGTGATGATTCTTGTTGTGATGATTCTTGTTGTGATAATTCTTGTTGTGATGATTCTTGTTGTGATGATTCTTGTTGTGATGATTCTTGTTGTGATGAATCTTGTTGTGATGCTTCTTGTTCTGATGATTCTTGTTGTGATGATTCTTGTTGTGCTGATTCTTGTGGTGATGATTCTTGCTCTGATGTTTCTTGTGATGATTCTTGTTGTGATGATTCTTGTTGTGATGATTCTTGTTGTGATGATTCTTGTTGTGATGATTCTTGTTGTGATGATTCTTGTTGCGATGATTCTTGTTGCGATGATTCTTTTTGCGATGATTCTTGTTGCAATTATTCTTGTTGCGATGATTCTTGTTGCGATGATTCTTGTTTCGATGATTCTTGTTGTGATGATTCTTGTTGTGATGATTCTTGTTGTGATGATTCTTGTTGTGATGATTCTTGTTGTGATGATTCTTGTTGTGATGATTCTTGTTGCGATGCTTCTTGTTGTGATGATTACTGTTGTGATGATTCTTTTTGTGATGATTCTTGTTGTGATGATTCTTGTTGCGATGAATCTTGTTGCGATGATTGTTGTTGTGATGATTCTTGTTGTGATGATTCTTGTGATGATTCTTGTTCTGATGATTCCTGTTGTGAGGATTCTTGTTGTGATGATTGTTGTTGTGATGATTCTTGTTGTGATGATTCTTGTTCTGATTATTCTTGTTGTGATGATTGTTGTTGTGATGATTCTTTTGGTGATGATTCTTGTTGTGATGATTCTTGTTGTGATGATTCTTGTTGTGATGATTCTTTTTCTGATGATTCTTGTGATGATTCTTGTTGTGATGATTCTTGTTGTGATGATTCTTGTGATGATTCTTGTTATGATGATTCTTGTTGTGATGATTCTTGTTGTGATGATTCTAGTTCTGATGATTCTTGTTCTGATGATTCTTGTGATGATTCTTGTTGTGATGACTCTTGTGATGATACTTGTTGTGATGATTCTTGTTGTGATGATTCTTGTTGCGATGATTCTTGTGATGATTCTTGTTGTGAAGTTTCTTGTTGTGATGATTCTTGTTGTGATGATTCTTGTTGTGATGATTCTTGTTGTGATGATTCTTGTTGTGATGATTCTTGTTGCGATGATTCTTGTTGTGTTGATTCTTGTTGTGAAGATTCTTGTTGTGATGATTCTTGTTGTGATGATTCTTGTGATGATTCTTGTTGCGATGATTCTTGTTGTGATGATTCTTGTTGTGATGATTCTTGTTGTGATGATTCTTGTTGTGATGATTCTTGTTGTGATGATTCTTGTGATGATTCTTTTTGTGATGATTCTTGTTCTGATGATTCTTGTTCTGATGATTTTTGTTGTGTTGATTCTTGTTCTGATGATTCTTGTTCTGATGATTCTTGTGATGATTCTTGTTGCGATGATTCTTGTTGTGATGATTCTTGTTCTGATGATTCTTGTGATGATTCTTGTTGTGATGATTCTTGTTCTGATGATTCTTGTTGTGAAGATTCTTGTTGTGAGGATTCTTGTTGTCATGATTCTTGTGATGATTCTTGTTGTGATGATTCTTGTTGTGATGATTCTTGTTGTGATGATTCTTGTTCTGTTGATTCTTGTTATGATGATTCTTGTGATGATTCTTGTTCTCCTGATTCTTGTTGTGATGATTCTTGTTGTGATGATTCTTGTGATGATTCTTGTTGTGATGATTCTTGTGATGATTCTTGTTGTGATGATTCTTGTTGTGATGATTCTTGTTGTGATGATTCTTGTTGTGATGATTCTTGTTGTGATGATTCTTGTGATGATTCTTGTTGTGAAGATTCTTGTTCTGATGATTCTTGTTGTGATGATTCTTGTTGTGATGATTCTTGTTCTGATGGTTATTGTTGTGATGATTCTTGTTGTGATGATACTCGTTGCGATGATTCTTGTTGTGTTGATTCTTGTTGTGAAGATTCTTGTTGTGATGATTCTTGTTCTGATGATTCTTGTGCTGATTCTTGTTGCGATGATTCTTGTTGCGATGATTCTTGTTGTGATGATTCTTGTTCTGATTATTCTTGTTGTGATGATTCTTGTTGTGATGATTCTTGTTCTGATGATTCTTGTTCTGATGATTCTTGTGATGATTCTTGTTGCAATGATTCTTGCTGTGATGATTCTTGTTCTGATGATTCTTGTTCTGATGTTTCTTGTTGTGATGATTCTTGTTGTGATGATTCTTGTTCTGATGATTCTTGTTGTGATGATTCTTGTTGCGATGATTCTTGTGATGATTCTTGTTGTGAAGATTCTTGTTGTGATGATTCTTGTTGTGATGATTCTTGTTGTGATGATTCTTGTTGCGATGATTCTTGTGGTGATGATTCTTGCTCTGATGTTTATTGTGATGATTCTTGTTGTGATAATTCTTGTTGTGATGATTCTTGTTGTGATGATTCTTGTTGTGATGATTCTTGTTGCGATGATTCTTGTTGCGATGATTCTTGTTGCGATGATTCTTGTTGCGATGATTCTTGTTGCGATGATTCTTGTTGCGATGATTCTTATTGTGAGGATTCTTGTTGTGATGATTGTTGTTGTGATGATTCTTGTTGTGATGATTCTTGTTGCGATGATTCTTGTTGCGATGATTCTTGTTGCGATGATTCTTTTTGTGATGATTCTTGTGAGGATTCTTGTTGTGATGATTCTTGTTGTGATGATTCTTGTTGTGATGATTCTTGTTCTGATAATTCTTGTTGTGATGATTGTTGTTGTGATGATTCTTTTTGTGATGATTCTTGTGATGATTCTTGTTGTGATGATTCTTGTTGTGATGATTCTTGTTGTGATGATTCTTTTTCTGATGATTCTTGTTGTGATGATTCTTGTTGTGATGATTCTTGTTGTGATGATTCGTGTTGTGATGATTCTTGTGATGATTCTTGTTATGATGATTCTTGTTGTGATGATTCTTGTTGTGATGATTCTAGTTCTGATGATTCTTGTGCTGATGGTTATTGTTGTGATGATTCTTGTTGTGATGATACTCGTTGCGATGATTCTTGTTGTGTTGATTCTTGTTGTGAAGATTCTTGTTGTGATGATTCTTGTTCTGATGATTCTTGTGCTGATTCTTGTTGCGATGATTCTTGTTGCGATGATTCTTGTTGTGATGATTCTTGTTCTGATTATTCTTGTTGTGATGATTCTTGTTGTGATGATTCTTGTTGTGATGATTCTTGTTCTGATGATTCTTGTGATGATTCTTGTTGCAATGATTCTTGCTGTGATGATTCTTGTTCTGATGATTCTTGTTCTGATGATTCTTGTTGTGATGATTCTTGTTGTGATGATTCTTGTTCTGGTGATTCTTGTTGTGATGATTCTTGTTGCGATGATTCTTGTGATGATTCTTGTTGTGAAGATTCTTGTTGTGAGGATTCTTGTTGTGATGATTCTTGTTGTGATGATTCTTGTGATGATTCTTGTTGCGATGATTCTTGTGGTGATGATTCTTGCTCTGATGTTTCTTGTGATGATTCTTGTTGTGATGATTCTTGTTGTGATGATTCTTGTTGGGATGATTCTTGTTGCGATGATTCTTGTTGCGATGATTCTTGTTGCGATGATTCTTGTTGCGATGATTCTTGTTGCGATGATTCTTGTTGCGATGATTCTTGTTGTGAGGATTCTTGTTGTGATGATTGTTGTTGTGATGATTCTTGTTGTGATGATTCTTTTTGCGATGATTCTTGTTGCAAGGATTCTTGTTGCGATGATTCTTGTGATGATTCTTGTGAGGATTCTTGTTGTGATGATTGTTGTTGTGATGATTCTTGTTGTGATGATTCTTGTTCTGATAATTCTTGTTGTGATGATTGTTGTTGTGATGATTCTTTTTGTGAAGGTTCTTGTGATGATTCTTGTTGTGATGATTCTTGTTGTGATGATTCTTGTTGTGATGATTCTTGTTGTGATGATTCTTTTTCTGATGATTCTTGTTGTGATGATTCTTGTTGTGATGATTCTTGTTGTGATGATACTTGTGATGATTCTTGTGATGATTCTTGTTATGATGACTCTTGTGATGATTCTTGTGATGATTCTAGTTCTGATGATTCTTGTTCTGATGATTCTTGTTCTGATGATTCTTGTGATGATTCTTGTTGTGATGATTCTTGTTGTGATGATTCTTGTTGTGATGATTCTTGTTGTGATGATTCTTGTTGCGATGATTCTTGTGATGATTCTTGTTGTGAAGATTCTTGTTGTGATGACTCTTGTTGTGATGATTCTTGTTGTGATGATTCTTGTTGTGATGATTCTTGTTGTGATGATTCTTGTTGTGATGATTCTTGTTGCGATGATTCTTGTTGTGTTGATTCTTGTTGTGAAGATTCTTGTTGTGATGATTCTTGTTCTGATGATTCTTGTGATGATTCTTGTTGCGAGGATTCTTGTTGTGATGATTCTTGTTGTGATGATTCTTGTTCTGATGATTCTTGTGATGATTCTTGTTGCGGTGATTCTTGTTGTGATGATTCTTGTTCTGATGATTTTTGTTGTGATGATTCTTGTTGTGATGATTCTTGTTCTGATGATTCTTGTGATGATTCTTGTTGTGATGATTCTTGTTGTGATGATTCTTGTTGCGATGATTCTTGTTGTGATGATTCTTGTTGTGATGATTCTTGTGATAATTCTTGTTCTGATGATTCTTGTTGTGATGATTCTTGTTGTGAGGATTCTTGTTGTCATGATTCTTGTGATGATTCATTTTGTGATGATTCTTGTTGTGATGATTCTTGTTGTGATGATTCTTGTTCTGTTGATTCTTGTTATGATGATTCTTGTGATGATTCTTGTTCTCATGATTCTTGTTGTGATGATTCTTGTGATGATTCTTGAGATGATTCTTGTTGTGATGATTCTTGTGATGATTCTTGTTGTGATGATTCTTGTTGTGATAATTCTTGTTGTGATGATTCTTGTTGTGATGATTCTTGTTGTGATGATTCTTGTTGTGATGAATCTTGTTGTGATGCTTCTTGTTCTGATGATTCTTGTTGTGATGATTCTTGTTGTGCTGATTCTTGTGGTGATGATTCTTGCTCTGATGTTTCTTGTGATGATTCTTGTTGTGATGATTCTTGTTGTGATGATTCTTGTTGTGATGATTCTTGTTGTGATGATTCTTGTTGTGATGATTCTTGTTGCGATGATTCTTGTTGCGATGATTCTTTTTGCGATGATTCTTGTTGCAATGATTCTTGTTGCGATGATTCTTGTTGCGATGATTCTTGTTTCGATGATTCTTGTTGTGATGATTCTTGTTGTGATGATTCTTGTTGTGATGATTCTTGTTGTGATGATTCTTGTTGTGATGATTCTTGTTGTGATGATTCTTGTTGCGATGATTCTTGTTGTGATGATTACTGTTGTGATGATTCTTTTTGTGATGATTCTTGTTGTGATGATTCTTGTTGCGATGAATCTTGTTGCGATGATTGTTGTTGTGATGATTCTTGTGATGATTCTTGTTGTGATGATTCTTGTTCTGATGATTCCTGTTGTGAGGATTCTTGTTGTGATGATTGTTGTTGTGATGATTCTTGTTGTGATGATTCTTGTTCTGATTATTCTTGTTGTGATGATTGTTGTTGTGATGATTCTTTTGGTGATGATTCTTGTTGTGATGATTCTTGTTGTGATGATTCTTGTTGTGATGATTCTTTTTCTGATGATTCTTGTGATGATTCTTGTTGTGATGATTCTTGTTGTGATGATTCTTGTGATGATTCTTGTTATGATGATTCTTGTTGTGATGATTCTTGTTGTGATGATTCTAGTTCTGATGATTCTTGTTCTGATGATTCTTGTGATGATTCTTGTTGTGATGACTCTTGTGATGATACTTGTTGTGATGATTCTTGTTGTGATGATTCTTGTTGCGATGATTCTTGTGATGATTCTTGTTGTGAAGTTTCTTTTTGTGATGATTCTTGTTGTGATGATTCTTGTGATGATTCTTGTTGTGATGATTCTTGTTGTGATGATTCTTGTTGCGATGATTCTTGTTGTGTTGATTCTTGTTGTGAAGATTCTTGTTGTGATGATTCTTGTTGTGATGATTCTTGTGATGATTCTTGTTGCGATGATTCTTGTTGTGATGATTCTTGTTGTGATGATTCTTGTTGTGATGATTCTTGTTGTGATGATTCTTGTTGTGATGATTCTTGTGATGATTCTTTTTGTGATGATTCTTGTTCTGATGATTCTTGTTCTGATGATTTTTGTTGTGTTGATTCTTGTTCTGATGATTCTTGTTCTGATGATTCTTGTGATGATTCTTGTTGCGATGATTCTTGTTGTGATGATTCTTGTTCTGATGATGCTTGTGATGATTCTTGTTGTGATGATTCTTGTTCTGATGATTCTTGTTGTGAAGATTCTTGTTGTGAGGATTCTTGTTGTCATGATTCTTGTGATGATTCTTGTTGTGATGATTCTTGTTGTGATGATTCTTGTTGTGATGATTCTTGTTCTGTTGATTCTTGTTATGATGATTCTTGTTGTGATGATTCTTGTTCTCCTGATTCTTGTTGTGATGATTCTTGTTGTGATGATTCTTGTGATGATTCTTGTTGTGATGATTCTTGTGATGATTCTTGTTGTGATGATTCTTGTTGTGATGATTCTTGTTGTGATGATTCTTGTTGTGATGATTCTTGTTGTGATGATTCTTGTGATGATTCTTGTTGTGAAGATTCTTGTTCTGATGATTCTTGTTGTGATGATTCTTGTTGTGATGATTCTTGTTCTGATGGTTATTGTTGTGATGATTCTTGTTGTGATGATACTCGTTGCGATGATTCTTGTTGTGTTGATTCTTGTTGTGAAGATTCTTGTTGTGATGATTCTTGTTCTGATGATTCTTGTGCTGATTCTTGTTGCGATGATTCTTGTTGCGATGATTCTTGTTGTGATGATTCTTGTTCTGATTATTCTTGTTGTGATGATTCTTGTTGTGATGATTCTTGTTCTGATGATTCTTGTTCTGATGATTCTTGTGATGATTCTTGTTGCAATGATTCTTGCTGTGATGATTCTTGTTCTGATGATTCTTGTTCTGATGTTTCTTGTTGTGATGATTCTTGTTGTGATGATTCTTGTTCTGATGATTCTTGTTGTGATGATTCTTGTTGCGATGATTCTTGTGATGATTCTTGTTGTGAAGATTCTTGTTGTGATGATTCTTGTTGTGATGATTCTTGTTGTGATGATTCTTGTTGCGATGATTCTTGTGGTGATGATTCTTGCTCTGATGTTTATTGTGATGATTCTTGTTGTGATAATTCTTGTTGTGATGATTCTTGTTGTGATGATTCTTGTTGTGATGATTCTTGTTGCGATGATTCTTGTTGCGATGATTCTTGTTGCGATGATTCTTGTTGCGATGATTCTTGTTGCGATGATTCTTGTTGCGATGATTCTTATTGTGAGGATTCTTGTTGTGATGATTGTTGTTGTGATGATTCTTGTTGTGATGATTCTTGTTGCGATGATTCTTGTTGCGATGATTCTTGTTGCGATGATTCTTGTTGTGATGATTCTTGTGAGGATTCTTGTTGTGATGATTCTTGTTGTGATGATTCTTGTTGTGATGATTCTTGTTCTGATAATTCTTGTTGTGATGATTGTTGTTGTGATGATTCTTTTTGTGATGATTCTTGTGATGATTCTTGTTGTGATGATTCTTGTTGTGATGATTCTTGTTGTGATGATTCTTTTTCTGATGATTCTTGTTGTGATGATTCTTGTTGTGATGATTCTTGTTGTGATGATTCGTGTTGTGATGATTCTTGTGATGATTCTTGTTATGATGATTCTTGTTGTGATGATTCTTGTTGTGATGATTCTAGTTCTGATGATTCTTGTGCTGATGGTTATTGTTGTGAAGATTCTTGTTCTGATGATTCTTGTTGTGATGATTCTTGTTGTGATGATTCTTGTTCTGATGGTTATTGTTGTGATGATTCTTGTTGTGATGATACTCGTTGCGATGATTCTTGTTGTGTTGATTCTTGTTGTGAAGATTCTTGTTGTGATGATTCTTGTTCTGATGATTCTTGTGCTGATTCTTGTTGCGATGATTCTTGTTGCGATGATTCTTGTTGTGATGATTCTTGTTCTGATTATTCTTGTTGTGATGATTCTTGTTGTGATGATTCTTGTTCTGATGATTCTTGTTCTGATGATTCTTGTGATGATTCTTGTTGCAATGATTCTTGCTGTGATGATTCTTGTTCTGATGATTCTTGTTCTGATGTTTCTTGTTGTGATGATTCTTGTTGTGATGATTCTTGTTCTGATGATTCTTGTTGTGATGATTCTTGTTGCGATGATTCTTGTGATGATTCTTGTTGTGAAGATTCTTGTTGTGATGATTCTTGTTGTGATGATTCTTGTTGTGATGATTCTTGTTGCGATGATTCTTGTGGTGATGATTCTTGCTCTGATGTTTATTGTGATGATTCTTGTTGTGATAATTCTTGTTGTGATGATTCTTGTTGTGATGATTCTTGTTGTGATGATTCTTGTTGCGATGATTCTTGTTGCGATGATTCTTGTTGCGATGATTCTTGTTGCGATGATTCTTGTTGCGATGATTCTTGTTGCGATGATTCTTATTGTGAGGATTCTTGTTGTGATGATTGTTGTTGTGATGATTCTTGTTGTGATGATTCTTGTTGCGATGATTCTTGTTGCGATGATTCTTGTTGCGATGATTCTTGTTGTGATGATTCTTGTGAGGATTCTTGTTGTGATGATTCTTGTTGTGATGATTCTTGTTCTGATAATTCTTGTTGTGATGATTGTTGTTGTGATGATTCTTTTTGTGATGATTCTTGTGATGATTCTTGTTGTGATGATTCTTGTTGTGATGATTCTTGTTGTGATGATTCTTTTTCTGATGATTCTTGTTGTGATGATTCTTGTTGTGATGATTCTTGTTGTGATGATTCGTGTTGTGATGATTCTTGTGATGATTCTTGTTATGATGATTCTTGTTGTGATGATTCTTGTTGTGATGATTCTAGTTCTGATGATTCTTGTGCTGATGGTTATTGTTGTGATGATTCTTGTTGTGATGATACTCGTTGCGATGATTCTTGTTGTGTTGATTCTTGTTGTGAAGATTCTTGTTGTGATGATTCTTGTTCTGATGATTCTTGTGCTGATTCTTGTTGCGATGATTCTTGTTGCGATGATTCTTGTTGTGATGATTCTTGTTCTGATTATTCTTGTTGTGATGATTCTTGTTGTGATGATTCTTGTTGTGATGATTCTTGTTCTGATGATTCTTGTGATGATTCTTGTTGCAATGATTCTTGCTGTGATGATTCTTGTTCTGATGATTCTTGTTCTGATGATTCTTGTTGTGATGATTCTTGTTGTGATGATTCTTGTTCTGGTGATTCTTGTTGTGATGATTCTTGTTGCGATGATTCTTGTGATGATTCTTGTTGTGAAGATTCTTGTTGTGATGATTCTTGTTGTGATGATTCTTGTTGTGATGATTCTTGTGATGATTCTTGTTGCGATGATTCTTGTGGTGATGATTCTTGCTCTGATGTTTCTTGTGATGATTCTTGTTGTGATGATTCTTGTTGTGATGATTCTTGTTGGGATGATTCTTGTTGCGATGATTCTTGTTGCGATGATTCTTGTTGCGATGATTCTTGTTGCGATGATTCTTGTTGCGATGATTCTTGTTGCGATGATTCTTGTTGTGAGGATTCTTGTTGTGATGATTGTTGTTGTGATGATTCTTGTTGTGATGATTCTTGTTGCGATGATTCTTGTTGCAAGGATTCTTGTTGCGATGATTCTTGTTGTGATGATTCTTGTGAGGATTCTTGTTGTGATGATTGTTGTTGTGATGATTCTTGTTGTGATGATTCTTGTTCTGATAATTCTTGTTGTGATGATTGTTGTTGTGATGATTCTTTTTGTGAAGGTTCTTGTGATGATTCTTGTTGTGATGATTCTTGTTGTGATGATTCTTGTTGTGATGATTCTTTTTCTGATGATTCTTGTGATGATTCTTGTTGTGATGATTCTTGTTGTGATGATTCTTGTTGTGATGATTCTTCTGATGATTCTTGTTATGATGATTCTTGTTGTGATGATTCTTGTTGTGATGATTCTAGTTCTGATGATTCTTGTTCTGATGATTCTTGTTCTGATGATTCTTGTGATGATTCTTGTTGTGATGACTCTTGTGATGATACTTGTTGTGATGATTCTTGTTGTGATGATTCTTGTTGCGATGATTCTTGTGATGATTCTTGTTGTGAAGATTCTTGTTGTGATTATTCTTGTTGTGATGATTCTTGTTGTGATGATTCTTGTTGTGATGATTCTTGTTGTGATGATTCTTGTTGCGATGATTCTTGTTGTGTTGATTCTTGTTGTGAAGATTCTTGTTGTGATGATTCTTGTTGTGATGATTCTTGTGATGATTCTTGTTGCGATGATTCTTGTTGTGATGATTCTTGTTGTGATGATTCTTGTTGTGATGATTCTTGTTCTGATGATTCTTGTTCTGATGATTTTTGTGATGATTCTTTTTGTGATGATTCTTGTTCTGATGATTCTTGTTCTGATGATTTTTGTTGTGATGATTCTTGTTCTGATGATTCTTGTTCTGATGATTCTTGTGATGATTCTTGTTGCGATGATTCTTGTTGTGATGATTCTTGTTCTGATGATTCTTGTGATGATTCTTGTGATGATTCTTGTTGTGATGATTCTTGTTGTGAAGATTCTTGTTGTGAGGATTCTTGTTGTCATGATTCTTGTGATGATTCTTCTTGTGATGATTCTTGTTGTGATGATTCTTGTTGTGATGATTCTTGTTCTGTTGATTCTTGTTATGATGATTCTTGTTGTGATGATTCTTGTTCTCCTGATTCTTGTGATGATTCTTGTTGTGATGATTCTTGTGATGATTCTTGTTGTGATGATTCTTGTGATGATTCTTGTTGTGATGATTCTTGTTGTGATGATTCTTGTTGTGATGATTCTTGTTGTGATGATTCTTGTTGTGATGATTCTTGTTGTGATGATTCTTGTGATGATTCTTGTTGTGAAGATTCTTGTTCTGATGATTCTTGTTGTGATGATTCTTGTTGTGATGATTCTTGTTCTGATGGTTATTGTTGTGATGATTCTTGTTGTGATGATTCTTGTTCTGATGATTCTTGTGATGATTCTTGTTGCAATGATTCTTGCTGTGATGATTCTTGTTCTGATGATTCTTGTTCTGATGATTCTTGTTGTGATGATTCTTGTTGTGATGATTCTTGTTCTGATGATTCTTGTGATGATTCTTGTTGTGAAGATTCTTGTTGTGATGATTCTTGTTGCGATGATTCTTGTGATGATTCTTGTTGTGAAGATTCTTGTTGTGATGATTCTTGTTGTGATGATTCTTGTTGTGATGATTCTTGTGATGATTCTTGTTGTGATGATTCTTGTGGTGATGATTCTTGCTCTGATGTTTCTTGTGATGATTCTTGTTGTGATAATTCTTGTTGTGATGATTCTTGTTGTGATGCTTCTTGTTGTGATGATTCTTGTTGTGATGATTCTTGTTGTGATGATTCTTGTTGCGATGATTCTTGTTGTGTTGATTCTTGTTGTGAAGATTCTTGTTGTGATGATTCTTGTTCTGATGATTCTTGTGATGATTCTTGTTGCGAGGATTCTTGTTGTGATGTTTCTTGTTGTGATGATTCTTGTGATGATTCTTGTTCTGATGATTCTTGTGATGATTCTTGTTGCGATGATTCTTGTTGGGATGATTCTTGTTGCGATGATTCTTGTTGCGATGATTCTTGTTGCGATGATTCTTGTTGCGATGATTCTTGTTGCGATGATTCTTGTTGTGAGGATTCTTGTTGTGATGATTGTTGTTGTGATGATTCTTGTTGTGATGATTCTTGTTGCGATGATTCTTGTTGCAAGGATTCTTGTTGCGATGATTCTTGTTGTGATGATTCTTGTGAGGATTCTTGTTGTGATGATTGTTGTTGTGATGATTCTTGTTGTGATGATTCTTGTTGTGATGATTCTTGTTGGGATGATTCTTGTTGCGATGATTCTTGTTGCGATGATTCTTGTTGCGATGATTCTTGTTGCGATGATTCTTGTTGCGATGATTCTTGTTGCGATGATTCTTGTTGTGAGGATTCTTGTTGTGATGATTGTTGTTGTGATGATTCTTGTTGTGATGATTCTTGTTGCGATGATTCTTGTTGCAAGGATTCTTGTTGCGATGATTCTTGTTGTGATGATTCTTGTGAGGATTCTTGTTGTGATGATTGTTGTTGTGATGATTCTTGTTGTGATGATTCTTGTTCTGATAATTCTTGTTGTGATGATTGTTGTTGTGATGATTCTTTTTGTGAAGGTTCTTGTGATGATTCTTGTTGTGATGATTCTTGTTGTGATGATTCTTGTTGTGATGATTCTTGTTGTGATGATTCTTTTTCTGATGATTCTTGTTGTGATGATTCTTGTTGTGATGATTCTTGTTGTGATGATACTTGTGATGATTCTTGTGATGATTCTTGTTATGATGATTCTTGTGATGATTCTTGTGATGATTCTAGTTCTGATGATTCTTGTTCTGATGATTCTTGTTCTGATGATTCTTGTGATGATTCTTGTTGTGATGATTCTTGTTGTGATGATTCTTGTTGTGATGATTCTTGTTGTGATGATTCTTGTTGCGATGATTCTTGTGATGATTCTTGTTGTGAAGATTCTTTTTGTGATGACTCTTGTTGTGATGATTCTTGTTGTGATGATTCTTGTTGTGATGATTCTTGTTGTGATGATTCTTGTTGTGATGATTCTTGTTGCAATGATTCTTGTTGTGTTGATTCTTGTTGTGAAGATTCTTGTTGTGATGATTCTTGTTCTGATGATTCTTGTGATGATTCTTGTTGCGAGGATTCTTGTTGTGATGATTCTTGTTGTGATGATTCTTGTTCTGATGATTCTTGTGATGATTCTTGTTGCGGTGATTCTTGTTGTGATGATTCTTGTTCTGATGATTTTTGTTGTGATGATTCTTGTTGTGATGATTCTTGTTCTGATGATTCTTGTGATGATTCTTGTTGTGATGATTCTTGTTGTGATGATTCTTGTTGCGATGATTCTTGTTGTGATGATTCTTGTTGTGATGATTCTTGTGATGATTCTTGTTCTGATGATTCTTGTTGTGATGATTCTTGTTGTGAGGATTCTTGTTGTCATGATTCTTGTGATGATTCATTTTGTGATGATTCTTGTTGTGATGATTCTTGTTGTGATGATTCTTGTTCTGTTGATTCTTGTTATGATGATTCTTGTGATGATTCTTGTTCTCATGATTCTTGTTGTGATGATTCTTGTGATGATTCTTGAGATGATTCTTGTTGTGATGATTCTTGTGATGATTCTTGTTGTGATGATTCTTGTTGTGATAATTCTTGTTGTGATGATTCTTGTTGTGATGATTCTTGTTGTGATGATTCTTGTTGTGATGAATCTTGTTGTGATGCTTCTTGTTCTGATGATTCTTGTTGTGATGATTCTTGTTGTGTTGATTCTTGTGGTGATGATTCTTGCTCTGATGTTTCTTGTGATGATTCTTGTTGTGATGATTCTTGTTGTGATGATTCTTGTTGTGATGATTCTTGTTGTGATGATTCTTGTTGTGATGATTCTTGTTGCGATGATTCTTGTTGCGATGATTCTTTTTGCGATGATTCTTGTTGCAATGATTCTTGTTGCGATGATTCTTGTTGCGATGATTCTTGTTTCGATGATTCTTGTTGTGATGATTCTTGTTGTGATGATTCTTGTTGTGATGATTCTTGTTGTGATGATTCTTGTTGTGATGATTCTTGTTGTGATGATTCTTGTTGCGATGATTCTTGTTGTGATGATTACTGTTGTGATGATTCTTTTTGTGATGATTCTTGTTGTGATGATTCTTGTTGCGATGAATCTTGTTGCGATGATTGTTGTTGTGATGATTCTTGTTGTGATGATTCTTGTTGTGATGATTCTTGTTCTGATGATTCCTGTTGTGAGGATTCTTGTTGTGATGATTGTTGTTGTGATGATTCTTGTTGTGATGATTCTTGTTCTGATTATTCTTGTTGTGATGATTGTTGTTGTGATGATTCTTTTGGTGATGATTCTTGTTGTGATGATTCTTGTTGTGATGATTCTTGTTGTGATGATTCTTTTTCTGATGATTCTTGTGATGATTCTTGTTGTGATGATTCTTGTTGTGATGATTCTTGTGATGATTCTTGTTATGATGATTCTTGTTGTGATGATTCTTGTTGTGATGATTCTAGTTCTGATGATTCTTGTTCTGATGATTCTTGTGATGATTCTTGTTGTGATGACTCTTGTGATGATACTTGTTGTGATGATTCTTGTTGTGATGATTCTTGTTGCGATGATTCTTGTGATGATTCTTGTTGTGAAGTTTCTTGTTGTGATGATTCTTGTTGTGATGATTCTTGTTGTGATGATTCTTGTTGTGATGATTCTTGTTGTGATGATTCTTGTTGCGATGATTCTTGTTGTGTTGATTCTTGTTGTGAAGATTCTTGTTGTGATGATTCTTGTTGTGATGATTCTTGTGATGATTCTTGTTGCGATGATTCTTGTTGTGATGATTCTTGTTGTGATGATTCTTGTTGTGATGATTCTTGTTGTGATGATTCTTGTTGTGATGATTCTTGTGATGATTCTTTTTGTGATGATTCTTGTTCTGATGATTCTTGTTCTGATGATTTTTGTTGTGTTGATTCTTGTTCTGATGATTCTTGTTCTGATGATTCTTGTGATGATTCTTGTTGCGATGATTCTTGTTGTGATGATTCTTGTTCTGATGATTCTTGTGATGATTCTTGTTGTGATGATTCTTGTTCTGATGATTCTTGTTGTGAAGATTCTTGTTGTGAGGATTCTTGTTGTCATGATTCTTGTGATGATTCTTGTTGTGATGATTCTTGTTGTGATGATTCTTGTTCTGATGATTCTTGTTCTGTTGATTCTTGTTATGATGATTCTTGTTGTGATGATTCTTGTTCTCCTGATTCTTGTTGTGATGATTCTTGTTGTGATGATTCTTGTGATGATTCTTGTTGTGATGATTCTTGTGATGATTCTTGTTGTGATGATTCTTGTTGTGATGATTCTTGTTGTGATGATTCTTGTTGTGATGATTCTTGTTGTGATGATTCTTGTGATGATTCTTGTTGTGAAGATTCTTGTTCTGATGATTCTTGTTGTGATGATTCTTGTTGTGATGATTCTTGTTCTGATGGTTATTGTTGTGATGATTCTTGTTGTGATGATACTCGTTGCGATGATTCTTGTTGTGTTGATTCTTGTTGTGAAGATTCTTGTTGTGATGATTCTTGTTCTGATGATTCTTGTGCTGATTCTTGTTGCGATGATTCTTGTTGCGATGATTCTTGTTGTGATGATTCTTGTTCTGATTATTCTTGTTGTGATGATTCTTGTTGTGATGATTCTTGTTCTGATGATTCTTGTTCTGATGATTCTTGTGATGATTCTTGTTGCAATGATTCTTGCTGTGATGATTCTTGTTCTGATGATTCTTGTTCTGATGTTTCTTGTTGTGATGATTCTTGTTGTGATGATTCTTGTTCTGATGATTCTTGTTGTGATGATTCTTGTTGCGATGATTCTTGTGATGATTCTTGTTGTGAAGATTCTTGTTGTGATGATTCTTGTTGTGATGATTCTTGTTGTGATGATTCTTGTTGCGATGATTCTTGTGGTGATGATTCTTGCTCTGATGTTTATTGTGATGATTCTTGTTGTGATAATTCTTGTTGTGATGATTCTTGTTGTGATGATTCTTGTTGTGATGATTCTTGTTGCGATGATTCTTGTTGCGATGATTCTTGTTGCGATGATTCTTGTTGCGATGATTCTTGTTGCGATGATTCTTGTTGCGATGATTCTTATTGTGAGGATTCTTGTTGTGATGATTGTTGTTGTGATGATTCTTGTTGTGATGATTCTTGTTGCGATGATTCTTGTTGCGATGATTCTTGTTGCGATGATTCTTGTTGTGATGATTCTTGTGAGGATTCTTGTTGTGATGATTCTTGTTGTGATGATTCTTGTTGTGATGATTCTTGTTCTGATAATTCTTGTTGTGATGATTGTTGTTGTGATGATTCTTTTTGTGATGATTCTTCTGATGATTCTTGTTGTGATGATTCTTGTTGTGATGATTCTTGTTGTGATGATTCTTTTTCTGATGATTCTTGTTGTGATGATTCTTGTTGTGATGATTCTTGTTGTGATGATTCGTGTTGTGATGATTCTTGTGATGATTCTTGTTATGATGATTCTTGTTGTGATGATTCTTGTTGTGATGATTCTAGTTCTGATGATTCTTGTGCTGATGGTTATTGTTGTGAAGATTCTTGTTCTGATGATTCTTGTTGTGATGATTCTTGTTGTGATGATTCTTGTTCTGATGGTTATTGTTGTGATGATTCTTGTTGTGATGATACTCGTTGCGATGATTCTTGTTGTGTTGATTCTTGTTGTGAAGATTCTTGTTGTGATGATTCTTGTTCTGATGATTCTTGTGCTGATTCTTGTTGCGATGATTCTTGTTGCGATGATTCTTGTTGTGATGATTCTTGTTCTGATTATTCTTGTTGTGATGATTCTTGTTGTGATGATTCTTGTTCTGATGATTCTTGTTCTGATGATTCTTGTGATGATTCTTGTTGCAATGATTCTTGCTGTGATGATTCTTGTTCTGATGATTCTTGTTCTGATGTTTCTTGTTGTGATGATTCTTGTTGTGATGATTCTTGTTCTGATGATTCTTGTTGTGATGATTCTTGTTGCGATGATTCTTGTGATGATTCTTGTTGTGAAGATTCTTGTTGTGATGATTCTTGTTGTGATGATTCTTGTTGTGATGATTCTTGTTGCGATGATTCTTGTGGTGATGATTCTTGCTCTGATGTTTATTGTGATGATTCTTGTTGTGATAATTCTTGTTGTGATGATTCTTGTTGTGATGACTCTTGTTGTGATGATTCTTGTTGCGATGATTCTTGTTGCGATGATTCTTGTTGCGATGATTCTTGTTGCGATGATTCTTGTTGCGATGATTCTTGTTGCGATGATTCTTATTGTGAGGATTCTTGTTGTGATGATTGTTGTTGTGATGATTCTTGTTGTGATGATTCTTGTTGCGATGATTCTTGTTGCGATGATTCTTGTTGCGATGATTCTTGTTGTGATGATTCTTGTGAGGATTCTTGTTGTGATGATTCTTGTTGTGATGATTCTTGTTGTGATGATTCTTGTTCTGATAATTCTTGTTGTGATGATTGTTGTTGTGATGATTCTTTTTGTGATGATTCTTGTGATGATTCTTGTTGTGATGATTCTTGTTGTGATGATTCTTGTTGTGATGATTCTTTTTCTGATGATTCTTGTTGTGATGATTCTTGTTGTGATGATTCTTGTTGTGATGATTCGTGTTGTGATGATTCTTGTGATGATTCTTGTTATGATGATTCTTGTTGTGATGATTCTTGTTGTGATGATTCTAGTTCTGATGATTCTTGTGCTGATGGTTATTGTTGTGATGATTCTTGTTGTGATGATACTCGTTGCGATGATTCTTGTTGTGTTGATTCTTGTTGTGAAGATTCTTGTTGTGATGATTCTTGTTCTGATGATTCTTGTGCTGATTCTTGTTGCGATGATTCTTGTTGCGATGATTCTTGTTGTGATGATTCTTGTTCTGATTATTCTTGTTGTGATGATTCTTGTTGTGATGATTCTTGTTGTGATGATTCTTGTTCTGATGATTCTTGTGATGATTCTTGTTGCAATGATTCTTGCTGTGATGATTCTTGTTCTGATGATTCTTGTTCTGATGATTCTTGTTGTGATGATTCTTGTTGTGATGATTCTTGTTCTGGTGATTCTTGTTGTGATGATTCTTGTTGCGATGATTCTTGTGATGATTCTTGTTGTGAAGATTCTTGTTGTGATGATTCTTGTTGTGATGATTCTTGTTGTGATGATTCTTGTGATGATTCTTGTTGCGATGATTCTTGTGGTGATGATTCTTGCTCTGATGTTTCTTGTGATGATTCTTGTTGTGATGATTCTTGTTGTGATGATTCTTGTTGGGATGATTCTTGTTGCGATGATTCTTGTTGCGATGATTCTTGTTGCGATGATTCTTGTTGCGATGATTCTTGTTGCGATGATTCTTGTTGCGATGATTCTTGTTGTGAGGATTCTTGTTGTGATGATTGTTGTTGTGATGATTCTTGTTGTGATGATTCTTGTTGCGATGATTCTTGTTGCAAGGATTCTTGTTGCGATGATTCTTGTTGTGATGATTCTTGTGAGGATTCTTGTTGTGATGATTGTTGTTGTGATGATTCTTGTTGTGATGATTCTTGTTCTGATAATTCTTGTTGTGATGATTGTTGTTGTGATGATTCTTTTTGTGAAGGTTCTTGTGATGATTCTTGTTGTGATGATTCTTGTTGTGATGATTCTTGTTGTGATGATTCTTTTTCTGATGATTCTTGTGATGATTCTTGTTGTGATGATTCTTGTTGTGATGATTCTTGTTGTGATGATTCTTCTGATGATTCTTGTTATGATGATTCTTGTTGTGATGATTCTTGTTGTGATGATTCTAGTTCTGATGATTCTTGTTCTGATGATTCTTGTTCTGATGATTCTTGTGATGATTCTTGTTGTGATGACTCTTGTGATGATACTTGTTGTGATGATTCTTGTTGTGATGATTCTTGTTGCGATGATTCTTGTGATGATTCTTGTTGTGAAGATTCTTGTTGTGATTATTCTTGTTGTGATGATTCTTGTTGTGATGATTCTTGTTGTGATGATTCTTGTTGTGATGATTCTTGTTGCGATGATTCTTGTTGTGTTGATTCTTGTTGTGAAGATTCTTGTTGTGATGATTCTTGTTGTGATGATTCTTGTGATGATTCTTGTTGCGATGATTCTTGTTGTGATGATTCTTGTTGTGATGATTCTTGTTGTGATGATTCTTGTTCTGATGATTCTTGTTCTGATGATTTTTGTGATGATTCTTTTTGTGATGATTCTTGTTCTGATGATTCTTGTTCTGATGATTTTTGTTGTGATGATTCTTGTTCTGATGATTCTTGTTCTGATGTTTCTTGTGATGATTCTTGTTGCGATGATTCTTGTTGTGATGATTCTTGTTCTGATGATTCTTGTGATGATTCTTGTGATGATTCTTGTTGTGATGATTCTTGTTGTGAAGATTCTTGTTGTGAGGATTCTTGTTGTCATGATTCTTGTGATGATTCTTCTTGTGATGATTCTTGTTGTGATGATTCTTGTTGTGATGATTCTTGTTCTGTTGATTCTTGTTATGATGATTCTTGTTGTGATGATTCTTGTTCTCCTGATTCTTGTTGTGATGATTCTTGTTGTGATGATTCTTGTGATGATTCTTGTTGTGATGATTCTTGTGATGATTCTTGTTGTGATGATTCTTGTTGTGATGATTCTTGTTGTGATGATTCTTGTTGTGATGATTCTTGTTGTGATGATTCTTGTTGTGATGATTCTTGTGATGATTCTTGTTGTGAAGATTCTTGTTCTGATGATTCTTGTTGTGATGATTCTTGTTGTGATGATTCTTGTTCTGATGGTTATTGTTGTGATGATTCTTGTTGTGATGATACTCGTTGCGATGATTCTTGTTGTGTTGATTCTTGTTGTGAAGATTCTTGTTGTGATGATTCTTGTTCTGATGATTCTTGTGCTGATTCTTGTTGCGATGATTCTTGTTGCGATGATTCTTGTTGTGATGATTCTTGTTCTGATTATTCTTGTTGTGATGGTTCTTGTTGTGATGATTCTTGTTGTGATGATTCTTGTTCTGATGATTCTTGTGATGATTCTTGTTGCAATGATTCTTGCTGTGATGATTCTTGTTCTGATGATTCTTGTTCTGATGATTCTTGTTGTGATGATTCTTGTTGTGATGATTCTTGTTCTGATGATTCTTGTTGTGATGATTCTTGTTGCGATGATTCTTGTGATGATTCTTGTTGTGAAGATTCTTGTTGTGATGATTCTTGTTGTGATGATTCTTGTTGTGATGATTCTTGTGATGATTCTTGTTGTGATGATTCTTGTGGTGATGATTCTTGCTCTGATGTTTCTTGTGATGATTCTTGTTGTGATAATTCTTGTTGTGATGATTCTTGTTGTGATGCTTCTTGTTGTGATGATTCTTGTTGTGATGATTCTTGTTGTGATGATTCTTGTTGCGATGATTCTTGTTGTGTTGATTCTTGTTGTGAAGATTCTTGTTGTGATGATTCTTGTTCTGATGATTTTTGTGATGATTCTTGTTGCGAGGATTCTTGTTGTGATGTTTCTTGTTGTGATGATTCTTGTGATGATTCTTGTTGCGATGATTCTTGTTGCGACGATTCTTGTTGCGATGATTCTTGTTGCGATGATTCTTGTTGTGAGGATTCTTGTTGTGATGATTGTTGTTGTGATGATTCTTGTTGTGATGATTCTTGTTGCGATGATTCTTGTTGCAAGGATTCTTGTTGCGATGATTCTTGTGATGATTCTTGTGAGGATTCTTGTTGTGATGATTGTTGTTGTGATGATTCTTGTTGTGATGATTCTTGTTCTGATAATTCTTGTTGTGATGATTGTTGTTGTGATGATTCTTTTTGTGAAGGTTCTTGTGATGATTCTTGTTGTGATGATTCTTGTTGTGATGATTCTTGTTGTGATGATTCTTTTTCTGATGATTCTTGTGATGATTCTTGTTGTGATGATTCTTGTTGTGATGATTCTTGTTGTGATGATTCTTCTGATGATTCTTGTTATGATGATTCTTGTTGTGATGATTCTTGTTGTGATGATTCTAGTTCTGATGATTCTTGTGATGATTCTTGTTGTGATGACTCTTGTGATGATACTTGTTGTGATGATTCTTGTTGTGATGATTCTTGTTGCGATGATTCTTGTGATGATTCTTGTTGTGAAGATTCTTGTTGTGATTATTCTTGTTGTGATGATTCTTGTTGTGATGATTCTTGTTGTGATGATTCTTGTTGTGATGATTCTTGTTGCGATGATTCTTGTTGTGTTGATTCTTGTTGTGAAGATTCTTGTTGTGATGATTCTTGTTGTGATGATTCTTGTGATGATTCTTGTTGCGATGATTCTTGTTGTGATGATTCTTGTTGTGATGATTCTTGTTGTGATGATTCTTGTTCTGATGATTCTTGTTCTGATGATTTTTGTGATGATTCTTTTTGTGATGATTCTTGTTCTGATGATTCTTGTTCTGATGATTTTTGTTGTGATGATTCTTGTTCTGATGATTCTTGTTCTGATGATTCTTGTGATGATTCTTGTTGCGATGATTCTTGTTGTGATGATTCTTGTTCTGATGATTCTTGTGATGATTCTTGTGATGATTCTTGTTGTGATGATTCTTGTGAAGATTCTTGTTGTGAGGATTCTTGTTGTCATGATTCTTGTGATGATTCTTGTGATGATTCTTGTTGTGATGATTCTTGTTGTGATGATTCTTGTTCTGTTGATTCTTGTTATGATGATTCTTGTTGTGATGATTCTTGTTCTCCTGATTCTTGTTGTGATGATTCTTGTTGTGATGATTCTTGTGATGATTCTTGTTGTGATGATTCTTGTGATGATTCTTGTTGTGATGATTCTTGTTGTGATGATTCTTGTTGTGATGATTCTTGTTGTGATGATTCTTGTTGTGATGATTCTTGTTGTGATGATTCTTGTGATGATTCTTGTTGTGAAGATTCTTGTTCTGATGATTCTTGTTGTGATGATTCTTGTTGTGATGATTCTTGTTCTGATGGTTATTGTTGTGATGATTCTTGTTGTGATGATACTCGTTGCGATGATTCTTGTTGTGTTGATTCTTGTTGTGAAGATTCTTGTTGTGATGATTCTTGTTCTGATGATTCTTGTGCTGATTCTTGTTGCGATGATTCTTGTTGCGATGATTCTTGTTGTGATGATTCTTGTTCTGATTATTCTTGTTGTGATGATTCTTGTTGTGATGATTCTTGTTGTGATGATTCTTGTTCTGATGATTCTTGTGATGATTCTTGTTGCAATGATTCTTGCTGTGATGATTCTTGTTCTGATGATTCTTGTTCTGATGTTTCTTGTGATGATTCTTGTTGCGATGATTCTTGTTGTGATGATTCTTGTTCTGATGATTCTTGTGATGATTCTTGTGATGATTCTTGTTGTGATGATTCTTGTTGTGAAGATTCTTGTTGTGAGGATTCTTGTTGTCATGATTCTTGTGATGATTCTTCTTGTGATGATTCTTGTTGTGATGATTCTTGTTGTGATGATTCTTGTTCTGTTGATTCTTGTTATGATGATTCTTGTTGTGATGATTCTTGTTCTCCTGATTCTTGTTGTGATGATTCTTGTTGTGATGATTCTTGTGATGATTCTTGTTGTGATGATTCTTGTGATGATTCTTGTTGTGATGATTCTTGTTGTGATGATTCTTGTTGTGATGATTCTTGTTGTGATGATTCTTGTTGTGATGATTCTTGTTGTGATGATTCTTGTGATGATTCTTGTTGTGAAGATTCTTGTTCTGATGATTCTTGTTGTGATGATTCTTGTTGTGATGATTCTTGTTCTGATGGTTATTGTTGTGATGATTCTTGTTGTGATGATACTCGTTGCGATGATTCTTGTTGTGTTGATTCTTGTTGTGAAGATTCTTGTTGTGATGATTCTTGTTCTGATGATTCTTGTGCTGATTCTTGTTGCGATGATTCTTGTTGCGATGATTCTTGTTGTGATGATTCTTGTTCTGATTATTCTTGTTGTGATGGTTCTTGTTGTGATGATTCTTGTTGTGATGATTCTTGTTCTGATGATTCTTGTGATGATTCTTGTTGCAATGATTCTTGCTGTGATGATTCTTGTTCTGATGATTCTTGTTCTGATGATTCTTGTTGTGATGATTCTTGTTGTGATGATTCTTGTTCTGATGATTCTTGTTGTGATGATTCTTGTTGCGATGATTCTTGTGATGATTCTTGTTGTGAAGATTCTTGTTGTGATGATTCTTGTTGTGATGATTCTTGTTGTGATGATTCTTGTGATGATTCTTGTTGTGATGATTCTTGTGGTGATGATTCTTGCTCTGATGTTTCTTGTGATGATTCTTGTTGTGATAATTCTTGTTGTGATGATTCTTGTTGTGATGCTTCTTGTTGTGATGATTCTTGTTGTGATGATTCTTGTTGTGATGATTCTTGTTGCGATGATTCTTGTTGTGTTGATTCTTGTTGTGAAGATTCTTGTTGTGATGATTCTTGTTCTGATGATTTTTGTGATGATTCTTGTTGCGAGGATTCTTGTTGTGATGTTTCTTGTTGTGATGATTCTTGTGATGATTCTTGTTGCGATGATTCTTGTTGCGACGATTCTTGTTGCGATGATTCTTGTTGCGATGATTCTTGTTGTGAGGATTCTTGTTGTGATGATTGTTGTTGTGATGATTCTTGTTGTGATGATTCTTGTTGCGATGATTCTTGTTGCAAGGATTCTTGTTGCGATGATTCTTGTTGTGATGATTCTTGTGAGGATTCTTGTTGTGATGATTGTTGTTGTGATGATTCTTGTTGTGATGATTCTTGTTCTGATAATTCTTGTTGTGATGATTGTTGTTGTGATGATTCTTTTTGTGAAGGTTCTTGTGATGATTCTTGTTGTGATGATTCTTGTTGTGATGATTCTTGTTGTGATGATTCTTTTTCTGATGATTCTTGTGATGATTCTTGTTGTGATGATTCTTGTTGTGATGATTCTTGTTGTGATGATTCTTCTGATGATTCTTGTTATGATGATTCTTGTTGTGATGATTCTTGTTGTGATGATTCTAGTTCTGATGATTCTTGTGATGATTCTTGTTGTGATGACTCTTGTGATGATACTTGTTGTGATGATTCTTGTTGTGATGATTCTTGTTGCGATGATTCTTGTGATGATTCTTGTTGTGAAGATTCTTGTTGTGATTATTCTTGTTGTGATGATTCTTGTTGTGATGATTCTTGTTGTGATGATTCTTGTTGTGATGATTCTTGTTGCGATGATTCTTGTTGTGTTGATTCTTGTTGTGAAGATTCTTGTTGTGATGATTCTTGTTGTGATGATTCTTGTGATGATTCTTGTTGCGATGATTCTTGTTGTGATGATTCTTGTTGTGATGATTCTTGTTGTGATGATTCTTGTTCTGATGATTCTTGTTCTGATGATTTTTGTGATGATTCTTTTTGTGATGATTCTTGTTCTGATGATTCTTGTTCTGATGATTTTTGTTGTGATGATTCTTGTTCTGATGATTCTTGTTCTGATGATTCTTGTGATGATTCTTGTTGCGATGATTCTTGTTGTGATGATTCTTGTTCTGATGATTCTTGTGATGATTCTTGTGATGATTCTTGTTGTGATGATTCTTGTTATGAAGATTCTTGTTGTGAGGATTCTTGTTGTCATGATTCTTGTGATGATTCTTGTGATGATTCTTGTTGTGATGATTCTTGTTGTGATGATTCTTGTTCTGTTGATTCTTGTTATGATGATTCTTGTTGTGATGATTCTTGTTCTCCTGATTCTTGTTGTGATGATTCTTGTTGTGATGATTCTTGTGATGATTCTTGTTGTGATGATTCTTGTGATGATTCTTGTTGTGATGATTCTTGTTGTGATGATTCTTGTTGTGATGATTCTTGTTGTGATGATTCTTGTTGTGATGATTCTTGTTGTGATGATTCTTGTGATGATTCTTGTTGTGAAGATTCTTGTTCTGATGATTCTTGTTGTGATGATTCTTGTTGTGATGATTCTTGTTCTGATGGTTATTGTTGTGATGATTCTTGTTGTGATGATACTCGTTGCGATGATTCTTGTTGTGTTGATTCTTGTTGTGAAGATTCTTGTTGTGATGATTCTTGTTCTGATGATTCTTGTGCTGATTCTTGTTGCGATGATTCTTGTTGCGATGATTCTTGTTGTGATGATTCTTGTTCTGATTATTCTTGTTGTGATGATTCTTGTTGTGATGATTCTTGTTGTGATGATTCTTGTTCTGATGATTCTTGTGATGATTCTTGTTGCAATGATTCTTGCTGTGATGATTCTTGTTCTGATGATTCTTGTTCTGATGATTCTTGTTGTGATGATTCTTGTTGTGATGATTCTTGTTCTGATGATTCTTGTTGTGATGATTCTTGTTGCGATGATTCTTGTGATGATTCTTGTTGTGAAGATTCTTGTTGTGATGATTCTTGTTGTGATGATTCTTGTTGTGATGATTCTTGTGATGATTCTTGTTGCGATGATTCTTGTGGTGATGATTCTTGCTCTGATGTTTCTTGTGATGATTCTTGTTGTGATAATTCTTGTTGTGATGATTCTTGTTGTGATGCTTCTTGTTGTGATGATTCTTGTTGTGATGATTCTTGTTGTGATGATTCTTGTTGCGATGATTCTTGTTGTGTTGATTCTTGTTGTGAAGATTCTTGTTGTGAGGATTCTTGTTCTGATGATTCTTGTGATGATTCTTGTTGCGAGGATTCTTGTTGTGATGTTTCTTGTTGTGATGATTCTTGTGATGATTCTTGTTCTGATGATTCTTGTGATGATTCTTGTTGCGATGATTCTTGTTGTGATGATTCTTGTTCTGATGATTTTTGTTGTGATGATTCTTGTTGTGATGATTCTTGTTCTGATGATTCTTGTGATGATTCTTGTTGCGATGATTCTTGTTGTGATGATTCTTGTTGTGATGATTCTTGTTGTGATGATTCTTGTTGTGATGATTCTAGTTATGATTCTTGTTCTGATGATTCTTGTTGTGATGATTCTTGTTGTGAGGATTCTTGTTGTCATGATTCTTGTGATGATTCATGTTGTGATGATTCTTGTTGTGATGATTCTTGTTGTGATGATTCTTGTTCTGTTGATTCTTGTTATGATGATTCTTGTTGTGATGATTCTTGTTCTCATGATTCTTGTTGTGATGATTCTTGTGATGATTCTTGAAATGATTCTTGTTGTGATGATTCTTGTGATGATTCTTGTTGTGATGATTCTTGTTGTGATAATTCTTGTTGTGATGATTCTTGTTGTGATGATTCTTGTTGTGATGATTCTTGTTGTGATGAATCTTGTTGTGATGCTTCTTGTTCTGATGATTCTTGTTGCGATGATTCTTGTTGTGCTGATTCTTGTGGTGATGATTCTTGCTCTGATGCTTCTTGTGATGATTCTTGTTCTGATGATTCTTGTTGCGATGATTCTTGTTGTGCTGATTCTTGTGGTGATGATTCTTGCTCTGATGTTTCTTGTGATGATTCTTGTTGCGATGATTCTTGTTGTGCTGATTCTTGTGGTGATGATTCTTGCTCTGATGTTTCTTGTGATGATTCTTGTTGTGATGATTCTTGTTGTGATGATTCTTGTTGTGATGATTCTTGTTGTGATGATTCTTGTTGTGATGATTCTTGTTGCGATGATTCTTGTTGCGATGATTCTTTTTGCGATGATTCTTGTTGCGATGATTCTTGTTGCGATGATTCTTGTTGTGATGATTCTTGTTTCGATGATTCTTGTTGTGATGATTCTTGTTGTGATGATTCTTGTTGTGATGATTCTTGTTGTGATGATTCTTGTTGTGATGATTCTTGTTGCGATGATTCTTGTTGTGATGATTACTGTTGTGATGATTGTTGTTGTGATGATTCTTGTTGTGATGATTCTTGTTGCGATGAATCTTGTTGCGATGATTGTTGTTGTGATGATTCTTGTTGTGATGATTCTTGTTGTGATGATTCTTGTTCTGATGATTCCTGTTGTGAGGATTCTTGTTGTGATGATTGTTGTTGTGATGATTCTTGTTGTGATGATTCTTGTTCTGATTATTCTTGTTGTGATGATTGTTGTTGTGATGATTCTTTTGGTGATGATTCTTGTTGTGATGATTCTTGTTGTGATGATTCTTGTTGTGATGATTCTTGTTGTGATGATTCTTGTTGCGATGATTCTTGTTGTGATGATTACTGTTGTGATGATTGTTGTTGTGATGATTCTTGTTGTGATGATTCTTGTTGCGATGAATCTTGTTGCGATGATTGTTGTTGTGATGATTCTTGTTGTGATGATTCTTGTTGTGATGATTCTTGTTCTGATGATTCCTGTTGTGAGGATTCTTGTTGTGATGATTGTTGTTGTGATGATTCTTGTTGTGATGATTCTTGTTCTGATTATTCTTGTTGTGATGATTGTTGTTGTGATGATTCTTTTGGTGATGATTCTTGTTGTGATGATTCTTGTTGTGATGATTCTTGTTGTGATGATTCTTTTTCTGATGATTCTTGTGATGATTCTTGTTGTGATGATTCTTGTTGTGATGATTCTTGTGATGATTCTTGTTATGATGATTCTTGTTGTGATGATTCTTGTGATGATTCTAGTTCTGATGATTCTTGTTCTGATGATTCTTGTTCTGATGATTTTTGTGATGATTCTTTTTGTGATGATTCTTGTTCTGATGATTCTTGTTCTGATGATTTTTGTTGTGATGATTGTTGTTCTGATGATTCTTATTCTGATGATTCTTGTGATGATTCTTGTTGCGATGATTCTTGTTGTGATGATTCTTGTTCTGATGATTCTTGTGATGATTCTTGTGATGATTCTTGTTGTGATGATTCTTGTTGTGAAGATTCTTGTTGTGAGGATTCTTGTTGTCATGATTCTTGTGATGATTCTTCTTGTGATGATTCTTGTTGTGATGATTCTTGTTGTGATGATTCTTGTTCTGTTGATTCTTGTTATGATGATTCTTGTTGTGATGATTCTTGTTCTCCTGATTCTTGTTGTGATGATTCTTGTTGTGATGATTCTTGTGATGATTCTTGTTGTGATGATTCTTGTGATGATTCTTGTTGTGATGATTCTTGTTGTGATGATTCTTGTTGTGATGATTCTTGTTGTGATGATTCTTGTTGTGATGATTCTTGTTGTGATGATTCTTGTGATGATTCTTGTTGTGAAGATTCTTGTTCTGATGATTCTTGTTGTGATGATTCTTGTTGTGATGATTCTTGTTCTGATGGTTATTGTTGTGATGATTCTTGTTGTGATGATACTCGTTGCGATGATTCTTGTTGTGTTGATTCTTGTTGTGAAGATTCTTGTTGTGATGATTCTTGTTCTGATGATTCTTGTGCTGATTCTTGTTGCGATGATTCTTGTTGCGATGATTCTTGTTGTGATGATTCTTGTTCTGATTATTCTTGTTGTGATGATTCTTGTTGTGATGATTCTTGTTGTGATGATTCTTGTTCTGATGATTCTTGTGATGATTCTTGTTGCAATGATTCTTGCTGTGATGATTCTTGTTCTGATGATTCTTGTTCTGATGATTCTTGTTGTGATGATTCTTGTTGTGATGATTCTTGTTCTGATGATTCTTGTTGTGATGATTCTTGTTGCGATGATTCTTGTGATGATTCTTGTTGTGAAGATTCTTGTTGTGATGATTCTTGTTGTGATGATTCTTGTTGTGATGATTCTTGTGATGATTCTTGTTGCGATGATTCTTGTGGTGATGATTCTTGCTCTGATGTTTCTTGTGATGATTCTTGTTGTGATAATTCTTGTTGTGATGATTCTTGTTGTGATGCTTCTTGTTGTGATGATTCTTGTTGTGATGATTCTTGTTGTGATGATTCTTGTTGCGATGATTCTTGTTGTGTTGATTCTTGTTGTGAAGATTCTTGTTGTGATGATTCTTGTTCTGATGATTCTTGTGATGATTCTTGTTGCGAGGATTCTTGTTGTGATGTTTCTTGTTGTGATGATTCTTGTGATGATTCTTGTTCTGATGATTCTTGTGATGATTCTTGTTGCGATGATTCTTGTTGTGATGATTCTTGTTCTGATGATTTTTGTTGTGATGATTCTTGTTGTGATGATTCTTGTTCTGATGATTCTTGTGATGATTCTTGTTGCGATGATTCTTGTTGTGATGATTCTTGTTGTGATGATTCTTGTTGTGATGATTCTTGTTGTGATGATTCTAGTTATGATTCTTGTTCTGATGATTCTTGTTGTGATGATTCTTGTTGTGAGGATTCTTGTTGTCATGATTCTTGTGATGATTCATGTTGTGATGATTCTTGTTGTGATGATTCTTGTTGTGATGATTCTTGTTCTGTTGATTCTTGTTATGATGATTCTTGTTGTGATGATTCTTGTTCTCATGATTCTTGTTGTGATGATTCTTGTGATGATTCTTGAAATGATTCTTGTTGTGATGATTCTTGTGATGATTCTTGTTGTGATGATTCTTGTTGTGATAATTCTTGTTGTGATGATTCTTGTTGTGATGATTCTTGTTGTGATGATTCTTGTTGTGATGAATCTTGTTGTGATGCTTCTTGTTCTGATGATTCTTGTTGCGATGATTCTTGTTGTGCTGATTCTTGTGGTGATGATTCTTGCTCTGATGCTTCTTGTGATGATTCTTGTTCTGATGATTCTTGTTGCGATGATTCTTGTTGTGCTGATTCTTGTGGTGATGATTCTTGCTCTGATGTTTCTTGTGATGATTCTTGTTGCGATGATTCTTGTTGTGCTGATTCTTGTGGTGATGATTCTTGCTCTGATGTTTCTTGTGATGATTCTTGTTGTGATGATTCTTGTTGTGATGATTCTTGTTGTGATGATTCTTGTTGTGATGATTCTTGTTGTGATGATTCTTGTTGCGATGATTCTTGTTGCGATGATTCTTTTTGCGATGATTCTTGTTGCGATGATTCTTGTTGCGATGATTCTTGTTGTGATGATTCTTGTTTCGATGATTCTTGTTGTGATGATTCTTGTTGTGATGATTCTTGTTGTGATGATTCTTGTTGTGATGATTCTTGTTGTGATGATTCTTGTTGCGATGATTCTTGTTGTGATGATTACTGTTGTGATGATTGTTGTTGTGATGATTCTTGTTGTGATGATTCTTGTTGCGATGAATCTTGTTGCGATGATTGTTGTTGTGATGATTCTTGTTGTGATGATTCTTGTTGTGATGATTCTTGTTCTGATGATTCCTGTTGTGAGGATTCTTGTTGTGATGATTGTTGTTGTGATGATTCTTGTTGTGATGATTCTTGTTCTGATTATTCTTGTTGTGATGATTGTTGTTGTGATGATTCTTTTGGTGATGATTCTTGTTGTGATGATTCTTGTTGTGATGATTCTTGTTGTGATGATTCTTTTTCTGATGATTCTTGTGATGATTCTTGTTGTGATGATTCTTGTTGTGATGATTCTTGTGATGATTCTTGTTATGATGATTCTTGTTGTGATGATTCTTGTTGTGATGATTCTAGTTCTGATGATTCTTGTTCTGATGATTCTTGTGATGATTCTTGTTGTGATGACTCTTGTGATGATACTTGTTGTGATGATTCTTGTTGTGATGATACTTGTTCCGATGATTCTTGTGATGATTCTTGTTGTGAAGATTCTTGTTGTGATGATTCTTGTTGTGATGATTCTTGTTGTGATGATTCTTGTTGTGATGATTCTTGTTGTGATGATTCTTGTTGCGATGATTCTTGTTGTGTTGATTCTTGTTGTGAAGATTCTTGTTGTGATGATTCTTGTTGTGATGATTCTTGTGATGATTCTTGTTGCGATGATTCTTGTTGTGATGATTCTTGTTGTGATGATTCTTGTTGTGATGATTCTTGTTGTGATGATTCTTGTGATGATTCTTTTTGTGATGATTCTTGTTCTGATGATTCTTGTTCTGATGATTTTTGTTGTGTTGATTCTTGTTCTGATGATTCTTGTTCTGATGATTCTTGTGATGATTCTTGTTGCGATGATTCTAGTTGTGATGATTCTTGTTCTGATGATTCTTGTGATGATTGTTGTTGTGATGATTCTTGTTCTGATGATTCTTGATGTGAAGATTCTTGTTGTGAGGATTCTTGTTTTCATGATTCTTGTGATGATTCTTGTTGTGATGATTCTTGTTGTGATGATTCTTGTTGTGATGATTCTTGTTCTGTTGATTCTTGTTATGATGATTCTTGTTGTGATGATTCTTGTTCTCCTGATACTTGTTGTGATGATTCTTGTTGTGATGATTCTTGTGATGATTCTTGTTGTGATGATTCTTGTGATGATTCTTGTTGTGATGATTCTTGTTGTGATGATTCTTGTTGTGATGATTCTTGTTGTGATGATTCTTGTGATGATTCTTGTTGTGAAGATTCTTGTTCTGATGATTCTTGTTGTGATGATTCTTGTTGTGATGATTCTTGTTCTGATGGTTATTGTTGTGATGATTCTTGTTGTGATGATACTCGTTGCGATGATTCTTGTTGTGTTGATTCTTGTTGTGAAGATTCTTGTTCTGATGATTCTTGTTCTGATGATTCTTGTGCTGATTCTTGTTGCGATGATTCTTGTTGCGATGATTCTTGTTGTGATGATTCTTGTTCTGATTATTCTTGTTGTGATGATTCTTGTTGTGATGATTCTTGTTGTGATGATTCTTGTTCTGATGATTCTTGTGATGATTCTTGTTGCAATGATTCTTGCTGTGATGATTCTTGTTCTGATGATTCTTGTTGTGATGATTCTTGTTGTGATGATTCTTGTTCTGATGATTCTTGTTGTGATGATTCTTGTTGCGATGATTCTTGTGATGATTCTTGTTGTGAAGATTCTTGTTGTGATGATTCTTGTTGTGATGATTCTTGTTGTGATGATTCTTGTTGCGATGATTCTTGTGGTGATGATTCTTGCTCTGATGTTTATTGTGATGATTCTTGTTGTGATAATTCTTGTTGTGATGATTCTTGTTGTGATGATTCTTGTTGTGATGATTCTTGTTGTGATGATTCTTGTTGCGATGATACTTGTTGCGATGATTCTTGTTGCGATGATTCTTGTTGCGATGATTCTTGTTGCGATGATTCTTGTTGCGATGATTCTTGTTGCGATGATTCTTGTTGTGAGGATTCTTGTTGTGATGATTGTTGTTGTGATGATTCTTGTTGTGATGATTCTTGTTGCGATGATTCTTGTTGCGATGATTCTTGTTGCGATGATTCTTGTTGTGATGATTCTTGTGAGGATTCTTGTTGTGATGATTCTTGTTGTGATGATTCTTGTTGTGATGATTCTTGTTCTGATAATTGTTGTTGTGATGATTGTTGTTGTGATGATTCTTTTTGTGATGATTCTTGTGATGATTCTTGTGATGATTCTTGTTGTGATGATTCTTGTTGTGATGATTCTTTTTCTGATGATTCTTGTTGTGATGATTCTTGTTGTGATGATTCTTGTTGTGATGATTCGTGTTGTGATGATTCTTGTGATGATTCTTGTTAAGATGATTCTTGTTGTGATGATTCTTGTTGTGATGATTCTAGTTCTGATGATTCTTGTGCTGACGGTTATTGTTGTGATGATTCTTGTTGTGATGATACTCGTTGCGATGATTCTTGTTGTGTTGATTCTTGTTGTGAAGATTCTTGTTGTGATGATTCTTGTTCTGATGATTCTTGTGCTGATTCTTGTTGCGATGATTCTTGTTGCGATGATTCTTGTTGTGATGATTCTTGTTCTGATTATTCTTGTTGTGATGATTCTTGTTGTGATGATTCTTGTTGTGATGATTCTTGTTGTGATGATTCTTGTGATGATTCTTGTTGCAATGATTCTTGCTGTGATGATTCTTGTTCTGATGATTCTTGTTCTGATGATTCTTGTTGTGATGATTCTTGTTGTGATGATTCTTGTTCTGGTGATTCTTGTTGTGATGATTCTTGTTGCGATGATTCTTGTGATGATTCTTGTTGTGAAGATTCTTGTTGTGATGATTCTTGTTGTGATGATTCTTGTGATGATTCTTGTTGCGATGATTCTTGTGGTGATGATTCTTGCTCTGATGTTTCTTGTGATGATTCTTGTTGTGATGATTCTTGTTGTGATGATACTTGTTGTGATGATTCTTGTTGTGATGATTCTTGTTGCGATGATTCTTGTTGCGATGATTCTTGTTGCGATGATTCTTGTTGCGATGATTCTTGTTGCGATGATTCTTGTTGCGATGATTCTTGTTGTGAGGATTCTTGTTGTGATGATTGTTGTTGTGATGATTGTTGTTGTGATGATTCTTGTTGCGATGATTCTTGTTGCGAGGATTCTTGTTGCGATGATTCTTGTTGTGATGATTCTTGTGAGGATTCTTGTTGTGATGATTGTTGTTGTGATGATTCTTGTTGTGATGATTCTTGTTCTGATAATTCTTGTTGTGATGATTGTTGTTGTGATGATTCTTTTTGTGAAGGTTCTTGTGATGATTCTTGTTGTGATGATTCTTGTTGTGATGATTCTTGTTGTGATGATTCTTTTTCTGATGATTCTTGTTGTGATGATTCTTGTTGTGATGATTCTTGTTGTGATGATTCTTGTTGTGATGATTCTTCTGATGACTCTTGTTTTGATGATTCTTGTTGTGATGATTCTTGTTGTGATGATTCTAGTTCTGATGATTCTTGTTCTGATGATTCTTGTTCTGATGATTCTTGTGATGATTCTTGTTGTGATGACTCTTGTGATGATACTTGTTGTGATGATTCTTGTTGTGAAGATTCTTGTTGTGATGATTCTTGTTGTGATGATTCTTGTTGTGATGATTCTTGTGATGATTCTTGTTGCGATGATTCTTGTGGTGATGATTCTTGCTCTGATGTTTCTTGTGATGATTCTTGTTGTGATAATTCTTGTTGTGATGATTCTTGTTGTGATGCTTCTTGTTGTGATGATTCTTGTTGTGATGATTCTTGTTGTGATGATTCTTGTTGCGATGATTCTTGTTGTGTTGATTCTTGTTGTGAAGATTCTTGTTGTGATGATTCTTGTTCTGATGTTTCTTGTGATGATTCTTGTTGCGAGGATTCTTGTTGTGATGTTTCTTGTTGTGATGATTCTTGTTGTGATGATTCTTGTTCTGATGATTCTTGTGATGATTCTTGTTGCGATGATTCTTGTTGTGATGATTCTTGTTCTGATGATTTTTGTTGTGATGATTCTTGTTGTGATGATTCTTGTTCTGATGATTCTTGTGATGATTCTTGTTGCGATGATTCTTGTTGTGATGATTCTTGTTGTGATGATTCTTGTTGTGATGATTCTTGTTGTGATGATTCTAGTTATGATTCTTGTTCTGATGATTCTTGTTGTGATGATTCTTGTTGTGAGGATTCTTGTTGTCATGATTCTTGTGATGATTCATGTTGTGATGATTCTTGTTGTGATGATTCTTGTTGTGATGATTCTTGTTCTGTTGATTCTTGTTATGATGATTCTTGTTGTGATGATTCTTGTTCTCATGATTCTTGTTGTGATGATTCTTGTGATGATTCTTGAGATGATTCTTGTTGTGATGATTCTTGTGATGATTCTTGTTGTGATGATTCTTGTTGTGATAATTCTTGTTGTGATGATTCTTGTTGTGATGATTCTTGTTGTGATGATTCTTGTTGTGATGAATCTTGTTGTGATGCTTCTTGTTCTGATGATTCTTGTTGCGATGATTCTTGTTGTGCTGATTCTTGTGGTGATGATTCTTGCTCTGATGCTTCTTGTGATGATTCTTGTTCTGATGATTCTTGTTGCGATGATTCTTGTTGTGCTGATTCTTGTGGTGATGATTCTTGAACTGATGTTTCTTGTGATGATTCTTGTTGCGATGATTCTTGTTGTGCTGATTCTTGTGGTGATGATTCTTGCTCTGATGTTTCTTGTGATGATTCTTGTTGTGATGATTCTTGTTGTGATGATTCTTGTTGTGATGATTCTTGTTGTGATGATTCTTGTTGTGATGATTCTTGTTGCGATGATTCTTGTTGCGATGATTCTTTTTGCGATGATTCTTGTTGCGATGATTCTTGTTGCGATGATTCTTGTGATGATTCTTGTTTCGATGATTCTTGTTGTGATGATTCTTGTTGTGATGATTCTTGTTGTGATGATTCTTGTTGTGATGATTCTTGTTGTGATGATTCTTGTTGTGATGATTCTTGTTGCGATGATTCTTGTTGTGATGATTACTGTTGTGATGATTGTTGTTGTGATGATTCTTGTTGTGATGATTCTTGTTGCGATGAATCTTGTTGCGATGATTGTTGTTGTGATGATTCTTGTTGTGATGATTCTTGTGATGATTCTTGTTCTGATGATTCCTGTTGTGAGGATTCTTGTTGTGATGATTGTTGTTGTGATGATTCTTGTTGTGATGATTCTTGTTCTGATTATTCTTGTTGTGATGATTGTTGTTGTGATGATTCTTTTGGTGATGATTCTTGTTGTGATGATTCTTGTTGTGATGATTCTTGTTGTGATGATTCTTGTTGTGATGATTCTTTTTCTGATGATTCTTGTGATGATTCTTGTTGTGATGATTCTTGTTGTGATGATTCTTGTGATGATTCTTGTTATGATGATTCTTGTTGTGATGATTCTTGTTGTGATGATTCTAGTTCTGATGATTCTTGTTCTGATGATTCTTGTGATGATTATTGTTGTGATGACTCTTGTGATGATACTTGTTGTGATGATTCTTGTTGTGATGATACTTGTTGCGATGATTCTTGTGATGATTCTTGTTGTGAAGATTCTTGTTGTGATGATTCTTGTTGTGATGATTCTTGTTGTGATGATTCTTGTTGTGATGATTCTTGTTGTGATGATTCTTGTTGCGATGATTCTTGTTGTGTTGATTCTTGTTGTGAAGATTCTTGTTGTGATGATTCTTGTTGTGATGATTCTTGTGATGATTCTTGTTGCGATGATTCTTGTTGTGATGATTCTTGTTGTGATGATTCTTGTTGTGATGATTCTTGTTGTGATGATTCTTGTGATGATTCTTTTTGTGATGATTCTTGTTCTGATGATTCTTGTTCTGATGATTTTTGTTGTGTTGATTCTTGTTCTGATGATTCTTGTTCTGATGATTCTTGTGATGATTCTTGTTGCGATGATTCTAGTTGTGATGATTCTTGTTCTGATGATTCTTGTGATGATTCTTGTTGTGATGATTCTTGTTCTGATGATTCTTGTTGTGAAGATTCTTGTTGTGAGGATTCTTGTTTTCATGATTCTTGTGATGATTCTTGTTGTGATGATTCTTGTTGTGATGATTCTTGTTGTGATGATTCTTGTTCTGTTGATTCTTGTTATGATGATTCTTGTTGTGATGATTCTTGTTCTCCTGATTCTTGTTGTGATGATTATTGTTGTGATGATTCTTGTGATGATTCTTGTTGTGATGATTCTTGTGATGATTCTTGTTGTGATGATTCTTGTTGTGATGATTCTTGTTGTGATGATTCTTGTTGTGATGATTCTTGTTGTGATGATTCTTGTGATGATTCTTGTTGTGAAGATTCTTGTTCTGATGATTCTTGTTGTGATGATTCTTGTTGTGATGATTCTTGTTCTGATGGTTATTGTTGTGATGATTCTTGTTGTGATGATACTCGTTGCGATGATTCTTGTTGTGTTGATTCTTGTTGTGAAGATTCTTGTTGTGATGATTCTTGTTCTGATGATTCTTGTGCTGATTCTTGTTGCGATGATTCTTGTTGCGATGATTCTTGTTGTGATGATTCTTGTTCTGATTATTCTTGTTGTGATGATTCTTGTTGTGATGATTCTTGTTGTGATGATTCTTGTTCTGATGATTCTTGTGATGATTCTTGTTGCAATGATTCTTGCTGTGATGATTCTTGTTCTGATGATTCTTGTTGTGATGATTCTTGTTGTGATGATTCTTGTTCTGATGATTCTTGTTGTGATGATTCTTGTTGCGATGATTCTTGTGATGATTCTTGTTGTGATGATTCTTGTTGTGATGATTCTTGTTGTGATGATTCTTGTTGCGATGATTCTTGTGGTGATGATTCTTGCTCTGATGTTTATTGTGATGATTCTTGTTGTGATAATTCTTGTTGTGATGATTCTTGTTGTGATGATTCTTGTTGTGATGATTCTTGTTGTGATGATTCTTGTTGTGATGATTCTTGTTGCGATGATTCTTGTTGCGATGATTCTTGTTGCGATGATTCTTGTTGCGATGATTCTTGTTGCGATGATTCTTGTTGCGATGATTCTTGTTGTGAGGATTCTTGTTGTGATGATTGTTGTTGTGATGATTCTTGTTGTGATGATTCTTGTTGCGATGATTCTTGTTGCGATGATTCTTGTTGCGATGATTCTTGTTGTGATGATTCTTGTGAGGATTCTTGTTGTGATGATTCTTGTTGTGATGATTCTTGTTGTGATGATTCTTGTTCTGATAATTGTTGTTGTGATGATTGTTGTTGTGATGATTCTTTTTGTGATGATTCTTGTGATGATTCTTGTGATGATTCTTGTTTTGATGATTCTTGTTGTGATGATTCTTTTTCTGATGATTCTTGTTGTGATGATTCTTGTTGTGATGATTCTTGTTGTGATGATTCGTGTTGTGATGATTCTTGTGATGATTCTTGTTATGATGATTCTTGTTGTGATGATTCTTGTTGTGATGATTCTAGTTCTGATGATTCTTGTGCTGACGGTTATTGTTGTGATGATTCTTGTTGTGATGATACTCGTTGCGATGATTCTTGTTGTGTTGATTCTTGTTGTGAAGATTCTTGTTGTGATGATTCTTGTTCTGATGATTCTTGTGCTGATTCTTGTTGCG
Source organism: Somniosus microcephalus (assembly GCF_052327205.1). Classification (NCBI taxonomy): domain Eukaryota; kingdom Metazoa; phylum Chordata; class Chondrichthyes; order Squaliformes; family Somniosidae; genus Somniosus; species Somniosus microcephalus. Next base: position 330,606,322 of record NC_140987.1, on the reverse strand, counting down.
ATGATTCTTGTTGCGATGATTCTTGTTGTGATGATTCTTGTTCTGATTATTCTTGTTGTGATGATTCTTGTTGTGATGATTCTTGTTGTGATGATTCTTGTTCTGATGATTCTTGTGATGATTCTTGTTGCAATGATTCTTGCTGTGATGATTCTTGTTCTGATGATTCTTGTTCTGATGATTCTTGTTGTGATGATTCTTGTTGTGATGATTCTTGTTCTGGTGATTCTTGTTGTGATGATTCTTGTTGCGATGATTCTTGTGATGATTCTTGTTGTGAAGATTCTTGTTGTGATGATTCTTGTTGTGATGATTCTTGTGATGATTCTTGTTGCGATGATTCTTGTGGTGATGATTCTTGCTCTGATGTTTCTTGTGATGATTCTTGTTGTGATGATTCTTGTTGTGATGATACTTGTTGTGATGATTCTTGTTGTGATGATTCTTGTTGCGATGATTCTTGTTGCGATGATTCTTGTTGCGATGATTCTTGTTGCGATGATTCTTGTTGCGATGATTCTTGTTGCGATGATTCTTGTTGTGAGGATTCTTGTTGTGATGATTGTTGTTGTGATGATTCTTGTTGTGATGATTCTTGTTGCGATGATTCTTGTTGCGAGGATTCTTGTTGCGATGATTCTTGTTGTGATGATTCTTGTGAGGATTCTTGTTGTGATGATTGTTGTTGTGATGATTCTTGTTGTGATGATTCTTGTTCTGATAATTCTTGTTGTGATGATTGTTGTTGTGATGATTCTTTTTGTGAAGGTTCTTGTGATGATTCTTGTTGTGATGATTCTTGTTGTGATGATTCTTGTTGTGATGATTATTTTTCTGATGATTCTTGTTGTGATGATTCTTGTTGTGATGATTCTAGTTCTGATGATTCTTGTGCTGACGGTTATTGTTGTGATGATTCTTGTTGTGATGATACTCGTTGCGATGATTCTTGTTGTGTTGATTCTTGTTGTGAAGATTCTTGTTGTGATGATTCTTGTTCTGATGATTCTTGTGCTGATTCTTGTTGCGATGATTCTTGTTGCGATGATTCTTGTTGTGATGATTCTTGTTCTGATTATTCTTGTTGTGATGATTCTTGTTGTGATGATTCTTGTTGTGATGATTCTTGTTCTGATGATTCTTGTGATGATTCTTGTTGCAATGATTCTTGCTGTGATGATTCTTGTTCTGATGATTCTTGTTCTGATGATTCTTGTTGTGATGATTCTTGTTGTGATGATTCTTGTTCTGGTGATTCTTGTTGTGATGATTCTTGTTGCGATGATTCTTGTGATGATTCTTGTTGTGAAGATTCTTGTTGTGATGATTCTTGTTGTGATGATTCTTGTGATGATTCTTGTTGCGATGATTCTTGTGGTGATGATTCTTGCTCTGATGTTTCTTGTGATGATTCTTGTTGTGATGATTCTTGTTGTGATGATACTTGTTGTGATGATTCTTGTTGTGATGATTCTTGTTGCGATGATTCTTGTTGCGATGATTCTTGTTGCGATGATTCTTGTTGCGATGATTCTTGTTGCGATGATTCTTGTTGCGATGATTCTTGTTGTGAGGATTCTTGTTGTGATGATTGTTGTTGTGATGATTCTTGTTGTGATGATTCTTGTTGCGATGATTCTTGTTGCGAGGATTCTTGTTGCGATGATTCTTGTTGTGATGATTCTTGTGAGGATTCTTGTTGTGATGATTGTTGTTGTGATGATTCTTGTTGTGATGATTCTTGTTCTGATAATTCTTGTTGTGATGATTGTTGTTGTGATGATTCTTTTTGTGAAGGTTCTTGTGATGATTCTTGTTGTGATGATTCTTGTTGTGATGATTCTTGTTGTGATGATTATTTTTCTGATGATTCTTGTTGTGATGATTCTTGTTGTGATGATTCTTGTTGTGATGATTCTTGTTGTGATGATTCTTCTGATGATTCTTGTTTTGATGATTCTTGTTGTGATGATTCTTGTTGTGATGATTCTAGTTCTGATGATTCTTGTTCTGATGATTCTTGTTCTGATGATTCTTGTGATGATTCTTGTTGTGATGACTCTTGTGATGATACTTGTTGTGATGATTCTTGTTGTGATGATTCTTGTTGCGATGATTCTTGTGATGATTCTTGTTGTGAAGATTCTTGTTGTGATGATTCTTGTTGTGATGATTCTTGTTGTGATGATTCTTGTTGTGATGATTCTTGTTGTGATGATTCTTGTTGCGATGATTCTTGTTGTGTTGATTCTTGTTGTGAAGATTCTTGTTGTGATGATTCTTGTGATGATTCTTGTGATGATTCTTGTTGCGATGATTCTTGTTGTGATGATTCTTGTTGTGATGATTCTTGTTGTGATGATTCTTGTTCTGATGATTCTTGTGATGATTCTTTTTGTGATGATTCTTGTTCTGATGATTCTTGTTCTGATGATTTTTGTTGTGATGATTCTTGTTCTGATGATTCTTGTTCTGATGATTCTTGTGATGATTCTTGTTGTGATGATTCTTGTTCTGATGATTCTTGTGATGATTGTTGTGATGATTCTTGTTGTGATGATTCTTGTTGTGATGATTCTTGTTGTGAAGATTCTTGTTGTGAGGATTCTTGTTGTCATGATTCTTGTGATGATTCTTGTTGTGATGATTCTTGTTGTGATGATTCTTGTTGTGATGATTCTTGTTCTGTTGATTCTTGTTATGATGATTCTTGTTGTGATGATTCTTGTTCTCCTGATTCTTGTTGTGATGATTCTTGTTGTGATGATTCTTGTGATGATTCTTGTTGTGATGATTCTTGTGATGATTCTTGTTGTGATGATTCTTGTTGTGATGATTCTTGTTGTGATGATTCTTGTTGTGATGATTCTTGTGATGATTCTTGTTGTGAAGATTCTTGTTCTGATGATTCTTGTTGTGATGATTCTTGTTGTGATGATTCTTGTTCTGAAGATTATTGTTGTGATGATTCTTGTTGTGATGATACTCGTTGTGATGATTCTTGTTGTGTTGATTCTTGTTGTGAAGATTCTTGTTGTGATGATTCTTGTTCTGATGATTCTTGTGCTGATTCTTGTTGCGATGATTCTTGTTGCGATGATTCTTGTTGTGATGATTATTGTTCTGATTATTCTTGTTGTGATGATTCTTGTTGTGATGATTCTTGTTGTGATGATTTTTGTTCTGATGATTCTTGTGATGATTCTTGTTGCAATGATTCTTGCTGTGATGATTCTTGTTCTGATGATTCTTGTTCTGATGATTCTTGTTGTGATGATTTTTGTGATGATTCTTGTTCTGATGATTCTTGTTGTGATGATTCTTGTTGCGATGATTCTTGTGATGATTCTTGTTGTGAAGATTCTTGTTGTGATGATTCTTGTTGTGATGATTCTTGTTGTAATGATTCTTGTGATGATTCTTGTTGCGATGATTCTTGTGGTGATGATTCTTGCTCTGATGTTTCTTGTGATGATTCTTGTTGTGATAATTCTTGTTGTGATGATTCTTGTTGTGATGATTCTTGTTGTGATGATTCTTGTTGTGATGATTCTTGTTGTGATGATTCTTGTTGCGATGATTCTTGTTGCGATGATTCTTGTTGCGATGATTCTTGTTGCGATGATTCTTGTTGTGAGGATTCTTGTTGTGATGATTGTTGTTGTGATGATTCTTGTTGTGATGATTCTTGTTGCGATGATTCTTGTTGCGATGATTCTTGTTGCGATGATTCTTGTTGTGATGATTCTTGTGAGGATTCTTGTTGTGATGATTCTTGTTGTGATGATTCTTGTTGTGATGATTCTTGTTCTGATAATTCTTGTTGTGATGATTGTTGTTGTGATGATTCTTTTTGTGATGATTCTTGTTGTGATGATTCTTGTTGTGATGATTCTTGTTGTGATTATTCTTGTTGTGATGATTCTTTTTCTGATGATTCTTGTTGTGATGATTCTTGTTGTGATGATTCTTGTTGTGATGATTCTTGTTGTGATGATTCTTGTGATGATTCTTGTTTTGATGATTCTTGTTGTGATGATTCTTGTTGTGATGATTCTAGTTCTGATGATTCTTGTGCTGATGGTTATTGTTGTGATGATTCTTGTTGTGATGATACTCGTTGCGATGATTCTTGTTGTGTTGATTCTTGTTGTGAAGATTCTTGTTGTGATGATTCTTGTTCTGATGATTCTTGTGCTGATTCTTGTTGCGATGATTCTTGTTGCGATGTTTCTTGTTGTGATGATTCTTGTTCTGATTATTCTTGTTGTGATGATTCTTGTTGTGATGATTCTTGTTGTGATGATTCTTGTTCTGATGATTCTTGTGATGATTCTTGTTGCAATGATTCTTGCTGTGATGATTCTTGTTCTGATGATTCTTGTTCTGATGATTCTTGTTGTGATGATTCTAGTTCTGATGATTCTTGTTCTGATGATTCTTGTTCTGATGATTCTTGTGATGATTCTTGTTGTGATGACTCTTGTGATGATACTTGTTGTGATGATTCTTGTTGTGATGATTCTTGTTGCGATGATTCTTGTGATGATTCTTGTTGTGAAGATTCTTGTTGTGATGATTCTTGTTGTGATGGTTCTTGTTGTGATGATTCTTGTTGTGATGATTCTTGTTGTGATGATTCTTGTTGCGATGATTCTTGTTGTGTTGATTCTTGTTGTGAAGATTCTTGTTGTGATGATTCTTGTTGTGATGATTCTTGTGATGATTCTTGTTGCGATGATTCTTGTTGTGATGATTCTTGTTGTGATGATTCTTGTTGTGATGATTCTTGTTGTGATGATTCTTGTTCTGATGATTCTTGTGATGATTCTTTTTGTGATGATTCTTGTTCTGATGATTCTTGTTCTGATGATTTTTGTTGTGATGATTCTTGTTCTGATGATTCTTGTTCTGATGATTCTTGTGATGATTCTTGTTGCGATGATTCTTGTTGTGATGATTCTTGTTCTGATGATTCTTGTGATGATTGTTGTGATGATTCTTGTTGTGATGATTCTTGTTCTGATGATTCCTGTTGTGAAGATTCCTGTTGTGAGGATTCTTGTTGTCATGATTCTTGTGATGATTCTTGTTGTGATGATTCTTGTTGTGATGATTCTTGTTGTGATGATTCTTGTTCTGTTGATTCTATTTATGATGATTCTTGTTGTGATGATTCTTGTTCTCCTGATTCTTGTTGTGATGATTCTTGTTGTGATGATTCTTGTGATGATTCTTGTTGTGATGATTCTTGTGATGATTCTTGTTGTGATGATTCTTGTTGTGATGATTCTTGTTGTGATGATTCTTGTTGTGATGATTCTTGTTGTGATGATTCTTGTTGTGATGATTCTTGTGATGATTCTTGTTGTGAAGATTCTTGTTCTGATGATTCTTGTTGTGAAGATTCTTGTTGTGAGGATTCTTGTTGTCATGATTCTTGTGATGATTCTTGTTGTGATGATTCTTGTTGTGATGATTCTTGTTGTGATGATTCTTGTTCTGTTGATTCTTGTTATGATGATTCTTGTTGTGATGATTCTTGTTCTCCTGATTCTTGTTGTGATGATTCTTGTTGTGATGATTCTTGTGATGATTCTTGTTGTGATGATTCTTGTGATGATTCTTGTTGTGATGATTCTTGTTGTGATGATTCTTGTTGTGATGATTCTTGTTGTGATGATTCTTGTTGTGATGATTCTTGTGATGATTCTTGTTGTGAAGATTCTTGTTCTGATGATTCTTGTTGTGATGATTCTTGTTGTGATGATTCTTGTTCTGAAGATTATTGTTGTGATGATTCTTGTTGTGATGATACTCGTTGCGATGATTCTTGTTGTGTTGATTCTTGTTGTGAAGATTCTTGTTGTGATGATTCTTGTTCTGATGATTCTTGTGCTGATTCTTGTTGCGATGATTCTTGTTGCGATGATTCTTGTTGTGATGATTCTTGTTCTGATTATTCTTGTTGTGATGATTCTTGTTCTGATGATTCTTGTGATGATTCTTGTTGCAATGATTCTTGCTGTGATGATTCTTGTTCTGATGATTCTTGTTCTGATGATTCTTGTTGTGATGATTCTTGTTGTGATGATTCTTGTTCTGATGATTCTTGTTGTGATGATTCTTGTTGCGATGATTCTTGTGATGATTCTTGTTGTGAAGATTCTTGTTGTGATGATTCTTGTTGTGATGATTCTTGTTGTAATGATTCTTGTGATGATTCTTGTTGCGATGATTCTTGTGGTGATGATTCTTGCTCTGATGTTTCTTGTGATGATTCTTGTTGTGATAATTCTTGTTGTGATGATTCTTGTTGTGATGATTCTTGTTGTGATGATTCTTGTTGTGATGATTCTTGTTGTGATGATTCTTGTTGCGATAATTCTTGTTGCGATGATTCTTGTTGCGATGATTCTTGTTGCGATGATTCTTGTTGTGAGGATTCTTGTTGTGATGATTGTTGTTGTGATGATTCTTGTTGTGATGATTCTTGTTGCGATGATTCTTGTTGCGATGAATCTTGTTGCGATGATTCTTGTTGTGATGATTCTTGTGAGGATTCTTGTTGTGATGATTCTTGTTGTGATGATTCTTGTTGTGATGATTCTTGTTCTGATAATTCTTGTTGTGATGATTGTTGTTGTGATGATTCTTTTTGTGATGATTCTTGTTGTGATGATTCTTGTTGTGATGATTCTTGTTGTGATTATTCTTGTTGTGATGATTCTTTTTCTGATGATTCTTGTTGTGATGATTCTTGTTGTGATGATTCTTGTTGTGATGATTCTTGTTGTGATGATTCTTGTGATGATTCTTGTTATGATGATTCTTGTTGTGATGATTCTTGTTGTGATGATTCTAGTTCTGATGATTCTTGTGCTGATGGTTATTGTTGTGATGATTCTTGTTGTGATGATACTCGTTGCGATGATTCTTGTTGTGTTGATTCTTGTTGTGAAGATTCTTGTTGTGATGATTCTTGTTCTGATGATTCTTGTGCTGATTCTTGTTGCGATGATTCTTGTTGCGATGATTCTTGTTGTGATGATTCTTGTTCTGATTATTCTTGTTGTGATGATTCTTGTTCTGATGATTCTTGTGATGATTCTTGTTGCAATGATTCTTGCTGTGATGATTCTTGTTCTGATGATTCTTGTTCTGATGATTCTTGTTGTGATGATTCTTGTTGTGATGATTCTTGTTCTGATGATTCTTGTTGTGATGATTCTTGTTGCGATGATTCTTGTGATGATTCTTGTTGTGAAGATTCTTGTTGTGATGATTCTTGTTGTGATGATTCTTGTTGTAATGATTCTTGTGATGATTCTTGTTGCGATGATTCTTGTGGTGATGATTCTTGCTCTGATGTTTCTTGTGATGATTCTTGTTGTGATAATTCTTGTTGTGATGATTCTTGTTGTGATGATTCTTGTTGTGATGATTCTTGTTGTGATGATTCTTGTTGTGATGATTCTTGTTGCGATAATTCTTGTTGCGATGATTCTTGTTGCGATGATTCTTGTTGCGATGATTCTTGTTGTGAGGATTCTTGTTGTGATGATTCTTGTTGTGATGATTCTTGTTGCGATGATTCTTGTTGCGATGAATCTTGTTGCGATGATTCTTGTTGTGATGATTCTTGTGAGGATTCTTGTTGTGATGATTCTTGTTGTGATGATTCTTGTTGTGATGATTCTTGTTCTGATAATTCTTGTTGTGATGATTGTTGTTGTGATGATTCTTTTTGTGATGATTCTTGTTGTGATGATTCTTGTTGTGATGATTCTTGTTGTGATTATTCTTGTTGTGATGATTCTTTTTCTGATGATTCTTGTTGTGATGATTCTTGTTGTGATGATTCTTGTTGTGATGATTCTTGTTGTGATGATTCTTGTGATGATTCTTGTTATGATGATTCTTGTTGTGATGATTCTTGTTGTGATGATTCTAGTTCTGATGATTCTTGTGCTGATGGTTATTGTTGTGATGATTCTTGTTGTGATGATACTCGTTGCGATGATTCTTGTTGTGTTGATTCTTGTTGTGAAGATTCTTGTTGTGATGATTCTTGTTCTGATGATTCTTGTGCTGATTCTTGTTGCGATGATTCTTGTTGCGATGATTCTTGTTGTGATGATTCTTGTTCTGATTATTCTTGTTGTGATGATTCTTGTTGTGATGATTCTTGTTGTGGTGATTCTTGTTCTGATGATTCTTGTGATGATTCTTGTTGCAATGATTCTTGCTGTGATGATTCTTGTTCTGATGATTCTTGTTCTGATGATTCTTGTTGTGATGATTCTTGTTGTGATGATTCTTGTTCTGATGATTCTTGTTGTGATGATTCTTGTTGCGATGATTCTTGTGATGATTCTTGTTGTGAAGATTCTTGTTGTGATGATTCTTGTTGTGATGATTCTTGTTGTGATGATTCTTGTGATGATTCTTGTTGCGATGATTCTTGTGGTGATGATTCTTGCTCTGATGTTTCTTGTGATGATTCTTGTTGTGATGATTCTTGTTGTGATGATTCTTGTTGCGATGATTCTTGTTGCGATGATTCTTGTTGCGATGATTCTTGTTGCGATGATTCTTGTTGCGATGATTCTTGTTGCGATGATTCTTGCTGTGATGATTCTTGTTCTGATGATTCTTGTTCTGATGATTCTTGTTGTGATGATTCTTGTTGTGATGATTCTTGTTCTGATGATTCTTGTTGTGATGATTCTTGTTGCGATGATTCTTGTGATGATTCTTGTTGTGAAGATTCTTGTTGTAATGATTCTTGTGATGATTCTTGTTGCGATGATTCTTGTGGTGATGATTCTTGCTCTGATGTTTCTTGTGATGATTCTTGTTGTGATAATTCTTGTTGTGATGATTCTTGTTGTGATGATTCTTGTTGTGATGATTCTTGTTGTGATGATTCTTGTTGTGATGATTCTTTTTGCGATGATTCTTGTTGCGATGATTCTTGTTGCGATGATTCTTGTTGCGATGATTCTTGTTGCGATGATTCTTGTTGTGAGGATTCTTGTTGTGATGATTGTGGTTGTGATGATTCTTGTTGTGATGATTCTTGTTGCGATGATTCTTGTTGCGATGATTCTTGTTGCGATGATTCTTGTTGTGATGATTCTTGTGAGGATTCTTGTTGTGATGATTCTTGTTGTGATGATTCTTGTTGTGATGATTCTTGTTCTGATAATTCTTGTTGTGATGATTGTTGTTGTGATGATTCTTTTTGTGATGATTCTTGTTGTGATGATTCTTGTTGTGATGATTCTTGTTGTGATTATTCTTGTTGTGATGATTCTTTTTCTGATGATTCTTGTTGTGATGATTCTTGTTGTGATGATTCTTGTTGTGATGATTCTTGTTGTGATGATTCTTGTGATGATTCTTGTTATGATGATTCTTGTTGTGATGATTCTTGTTGTGATGATTCTAGTTCTGATGATTCTTGTGCTGATGGTTATTGTTGTGATGATTCTTGTTGTGATGATACTCGTTGCGATGATTCTTGTTGTGTTGATTCTTGTTGTGAAGATTCTTGTTGTGATGATTCTTGTTCTGATGATTCTTGTGCTGATTCTTGTTGCGATGATTCTTGTTGCGATGATTCTTGTTGTGATGATTCTTGTTCTGATTATTCTTGTTGTGATGATTCTTGTTGTGATGATTCTTGTTGTGATGATTCTTGTTCTGATGATTCTTGTGATGATTCTTGTTGCAATGATTCTTGCTGTGATGATTCTTGTTCTGATGATTCTTGTTCTGATGATTCTTGTTGTGATGATTCTAGTTCTGATGATTCTTGTTCTGATGATTCTTGTTCTGATGATTCTTGTTGTGATGATTCTTGTTCTCATGATTCTTGTTGTGATGATTCTTGTTGTGATGATTCTTGTGATGATTCTTGTTGTGATGATTCTTGTGATGATTCTTGTTGTGATGATTCTTGTTGTGATGATTCTTGTTGTGATGATTCTTGTTGTGATGATTTTTGTTCTGATGATTCTTGTTCTGATGATTCTTGTGATGATTTTTGTTGTGATGATTCTTGTTGTGATGATTCTTGTTGTGATGATTCTTGTTGTGATGATTCTTGTTGTGAAGATTCTTGTTCTGATGATTTTGTTGTGATGATTCTTGTTGTGATGATTCTTGTTCTGATGGTTATTGTTGTGATGATTCTTGTTGTGATGATACTCGTTGCGATGATTCTTGTTGTGTTGATTCTTGTTGTGAAGATTCTTGTTGTGATGATTCTTGTTCTGATGATTCTTGTGCTGATTCTTGTTGCGATGATTCTTGTTGTGATGATTCTTGTTGTGATGATTCTTGTTCTGATGATTCTTGTGATGATTCTTGTTGCGATGATTCTTGTTGTGATGATTCTTGTTCTGATTATTCTTGTTGTGATGATTCTTGTTGTGATGATTCTTGTTCTGATGATTCTTGTTCTGATGATTCTTGTGATGATTCTTGTTGCAATGATTCTTGCTGTGATGATTCTTGTTCTGATGATTCTTGTTCTGATGATTCTTGTTCTGATGATTCTTGTTGTGATGATTCTTGTTCTGATGATTCTTGTTGTGATGATTCTTGTTGCGATGATTCTTGTGATGATTCTTGTTGTGAAGATTCTTGTTGTGATGATTCTTGTTGTGATGATTCTTGTTGTGATGATTCTTGTTGTGATGATTCTTGTTGTGATGATTCTTGTTGCGATGATTCTTGTGGTGATGATTCTTGCTCTGATGTTTCTTGTGATGATTCTTGTTGTGATAATTCTTGTTGTGATGATTCTTGTGATGATTCTTGTTGTGATGATTCTTGTTGCGATGATTCTTGTTGCGATGATTCTTGTTGCGATGATTCTTGTTGCGATGATTCTTGTTGCGATGATTCTTGTTGCGATGATTCTTGTTGCGATGATTCTTGTTGCGATGATTCTTGTTGCGATGATTCTTGTTGTGATGATTCTTGTTGTGATGATTCTTGTTGTGATGATTCTTGTTGTGATGATTCTTGTTGCGATGATTCTTGTTGTGATGATTCTTGTTGTGATGATTCTTCTAATAATTCTTGTGATGATTCTTGTTGCAATGATTCTTGCTGTGATGATTCTTGTTCTGATGATTCTTGTTCTGATGTTTCTTGTTGTGATGATTCTTGTTGTGATGATTCTTGTTCTGATGATTCTTGTTGCGATGATTCTTGTTGCGATGATTCTTGTTGCGATGATTCTTGTTGCGATGATTCTTGTTGCGATGATTCTTGTTGCGATGATTCTTGTTGCGATGATTCTTGTTGCGATGATTCTTGTTGCGATGATTCTTGTTGCGATGATTCTTGTTGTGATGATTCTTGTTGTGATGATTCTTGTTGTGATGATTCTTGTTGTGATGATTCTTGTTGCGATGATTCTTGTTGAGATGATTCTTGTTGTGATGATTGTTGTTGTGATGATTCTTGTTGTGATGATTCTTGTTGCGATGATTCTTGTTGCGATGATTGTTGTTTTGATGATTCTTGTTATGATGATTCTTGTTGTGATGATTCTTGTTGCAATGATTCTTGTTGTGTTGATTCTTGTTGTGAAGATTCTTGTTGTGATGATTCTTGTTGTGATGATTCTTGTGATGATTCTTGTTGCGATGATTCTTGTTGTGATGATTCTTGTTGTGATGATTCTTGTTGTGATGATTCTTGTTGTGATGATTCTTGTTCTGATGATTCTTGTGATGATTCTTGTTCTGATGATTCTTGTTCTGAAGATTCTTGTTCTGATGATTTTTGTTGTGATGATTCTTGTTGTGATGATTCTTGTTGTGATGATTCTTGTGATGATTCTTGTTGCGATGATTCTTGTTGTGATGATTCTTGTTCTGATGATTCTTGTGATGATTCTTGTGATGATTCTTGTTGTGATGATTCTTGTTCTGATGATTCTTGTTGTGATGATTCTTGTTGTGAGGATTCTTGTTGTCATGATTCTTGTGATGATTCTTGTTGTGATGATTCTTGTTGTGATGATTCTTGTTGTGATGATTCTTGTTCTTTTGATTCTTGTTATGATGATTCATGTTGTGATGATTCTTGTTCTCATGATTCTTGTTGTGATGATTCTTGTTGTGATGATTCTTGTGATGATTCTTGTTGTGATGATTCTTGTGATGATTCTTGTTGTGATGATTCTTGTTGTGATGATTCTTGTTGTGATGATTCTTGTTGTGATGATTTTTGTTCTGATGATTCTTGTTCTGATGATTCTTGTGATGATTTTTGTTGTGATGATTCTTGTTGTGATGATTCTTGTGATGATTCTTGTTGTGATGATTCTTGTGATGATTCTTGTGAAGATTCTTGTTCTGATGATTTTGTTGTGATGATTCTTGTTGTGATGATTCTTGTTCTGATGGTTATTGTTGTGATGATTCTTGTTGTGATGATACTCGTTGCGATGATTCTTGTTGTGTTGATTCTTGTTGTGAAGATTCTTGTTGTGATGATTCTTGTTCTGATGATTCTTGTGCTGATTCTTGTTGCGATGATTCTTGTTGTGATGATTCTTGTTGTGATGATTCTTGTTCTGATGATTCTTGTGATGATTCTTGTTGCGATGATTCTTGTTGTGATGATTCATGTTCTGATTATTCTTGTTGCGATGATTCTTGTTGTGATGATTCTTGTTCTGATGATTCTTGTGATGATTCTTGTTGCAATGATTCTTGTTGTGATGATTCTTGTTGTGATGATTCGTGTTCTGAGGATTCTTGTTGTGATGGTTCTTGTTGTGATGATTCTTGTTCTGATGATTCTTGTTGTGATGATTCTTGTTGCGATGATTCTTGTGATGAATCTTGTTGTGAAGATTCTTCTTGTGATGATTCTTGTTGTGATGATTCTTGTTGTGATGATTCTTGTTGTGATGATTCTTGTTGTGATGATTCTTGTTGCGATGATTCTTGTGGTGATGATTCTTGCTCTGATGTTTCTTGTGATGATTCTTGTGATAATTCTTGTTGTGATGATTCTTGTTGTGATGATTCTTGTTGTGATGATTCTTGTTGGGATGATTCTTGTTGCGATGATTCTTGTTGCGATGATTCTTGTTGCGATGATTCTTGTTGCGATGATTCTTTTTGCGATGATTCTTGTTGCGATGATTCTTGTTGCGAAGATTCTTATTGCGATGATTCTTGTTGTGATGATTCTTGTTGTGATGATTCTTGTTGTGATGATTCTTGTTGTGATGATTCTTGTTGTGATGATTCTTGTTGTGATGATTCTTGTTGCGATGATTCTTGTTGTGATGATTCTTGTTGTGATGATTCTTGTTGTGATGATTCTTTTTGTGATGATTCTTGTTGCGATGATTCTTGTTGCGATGATTGTTGTTGTGATGATTCTTGTTGTGATGATTCTTGTTGTGATGATTCTTGTTGTGATGATTCTTGTTGTGAGGATTCTTGTTGTGATGATACTCGTTGCGATGATTCTTGTTGTGTTGATTCTTGTTGTGAAGATTCTTGTTGTGATGATTCTTGTTCTGATGATTCTTGTGCTGATTCTTGTTGCGATGATTCTTGTTGTGATGATTCTTGTTGTGATGATTCTTGTTCTGATGATTCTTGTGATGATTCTTGTTGCGATGATTCTTGTTGTGATGATTCATGTTCTGATTATTCTTGTTGTGATGATTCTTGTTGTGATGATTCTTGTTGTGATGATTCTTGTTCTGATGATTCTTGTGATGATTCTTGTTGCAATGATTCTTGTTGTGATGATTCTTGTTGTGATGATTCTTGTTCTGATGATTCTTGTTGTGATGGTTCTTGTTGTGATGATTCTTGTTCTGATGATTCTTGTTGTGATGATTCTTGTTGCGATGATTCTTGTGATGATTCTTGTTGTGAAGATTCTTGTTGTGATGATTCTTGTTGTGATGATTCTTGTTGTGATGATTCTTGTTGTGATGATTCTTGTTGCGATGATTCTTGTGGTGATGATTCTTGCTCTGATGTTTCTTGTGATGATTCTTGTTGTGATAATTCTTGTTGTGATGATTCTTGTTGTGATGATTCTTGTTGCGATGATTCTTGTTGCGATGATTCTTGTTGCGATGATTCTTGTTGCGATGATTCTTGTTGCGATGATTCTTGTTGCGATGATTCTTGTTGCGAAGATTCTTATTGCGATGATTCTTGTTGTGATGATTCTTGTTGTGATGATTCTTGTTGTGATGATTCTTGTTGTGATGATTCTTGTTGTGATGACTCTTGTTGTGATGATTCTTGTTGCGATGATTCTTGTTGTGATGATTCTTGTTGCGATGATTCTTGTTGTGATGATTCTTGTTGTGATGATTCTTGTTGCGATGATTCTTGTTGTGATGATTCTTGTTGTGAGGATTCTTGTTGTGATGATTGTTGTTGTGATGATTGTTGTTGTGATGATTCTTGTTCTGATAATTCTTGTTGTGATGATTGTTGTTGTGATGATTCTTTTGTGATGATTCTTGTTGTGCTGATTCTTGTTGTGATGATTCTTGTTGTGATGATTCTTGTTGTGATGATTCTTTTTCTGATGATTCTTGTTGTGATGATTCTTGTTGTGATGATTCTTGCGATGATTCTTGTTGTGATGATTCTTGTTGTGATGATTCTTGTTGTGATGATTCTTGTTGTGATGATTCTTGTTGTGATGATTCTTGTTGCGATGATTCTTGTTGTGATGATTCTTGTTGTGATGATTGTTGTTGTGATGATTCTTGTTGTGATGATTCTTGTTGCGATTATTCTTGTTGCGATGATTGTTGTTGTGATGATTCTTGTTGTGATGATTCTTGTTGTGATGATTCTTGTTGCGATGATTCTTGTTGTGTTGATTCTTGTTGTGAAGATTCTTGTTGTGATGATTCTTGTTGTGATGATTCTTGTGATGATTCTTGTTGCGATGATTCTTGTGATGATTTTTGTTGTGATGATTCTTGTTGTGATGATTCTTGTTGTGATGATTCTTATTGTGATGATTCTTGTGATGATTCTTGTTGTGATGATTCTTGTTCTGAAGATTCTTGTTCTGATGATTTTTGTTGTGATGATTCTTGTTCTGATGATTCTTGTGATGATTCTTGTTGTGATGATTCTTGTTCTGATGATTCTTGTTGTGATGATTCTTGTTGTGAGGATTCTTGTTGTCATGATTCTTGTGATGATTCTTGTTGTGATGATTCTTGTTCTGATGATTCTTGTTCTGATGATTCTTGTGATGATTTTTGTTGTGATGATTCTTGTTGTGATGATTCTTGTAGTGATGATTCTTGTTGTGATGATTCTTGTGATGATTCTTGTTGTGAAGATTCTTGTTCTGATGATTCTTGTTGTGATGATTCTTGTTGTGATGATTCTTGTTCTGATGGTTATTGTTGTGATGATTCTTGTTGTGATGATACTTGTTGCGATGATTCTTGTTGTGTTGATTCTTGTTGTGAAGATTCTTGTTGTGATGATTCTTTTTCTGATGATTCTTGTGCTGATTCTTGTTGCGATGATTCTTGTTGTGATGATTCTTGTTGTGATGATTCTTGTTCTGATGATTCTTGTGATGATTCTTGTTGCGATGATTCTTGTTGTGATGATTCTTGTTCTGATTATTCTTGTTGTGATGATTCTTGTTGTGATGATTCTTGTTCTGATGATTCTTGTTCTGATGATTCTTGTGATGATTCTTGTTGCAATGATTCTTGCTGTGATGATTCTTGTTCTGATGATTCTTGTTCTGATGATTCTTGTTGTGATGATTCTTGTTGTGATGATTCTTGTTCTGATGATTCTTGTTGTGATGATTCTTGTTGCGATGATTCTTGTGATGATTCTTGTTGTGAAGATTCTTGTTGTGATGATTCTTGTTGTGATGATTCTTGTTGTGATGATTCTTGTTGTGATGATTCTTGTTGTGATGATTCTTGTTGCGATGATTCTTGTGGTGATGATTCTTGCTCTGATGTTTCTTGTGATGATTCTTGTTGTGATAATTCTTGTTGTGATGATTCTTGTTGCGATGATTCTTGTTGCGATGATTCTTGTTGCGATGATTCTTGTTGCGATGATTCTTGTTGCGATGATTCTTGTTGCGATGATTCTTGTTGCGATGATTCTTGTTGCGATGATTCTTGTTGCGATGATTCTTGTTGCGATGATTCTTGTTGCGATGATTCTTGTTGCGATGATTCTTGTTGTGATGATTCTTGTTGTGATGATTCTTGTTGTGATGATTCTTGTTGTGATGATTCTTGTTGCGATGATTCTTGTTGTGATGATTCTTGTTGTGATGATTCTTGTTCTAATGATTCTTGTGATGATTCTTGTTGCAATGATTCTTGCTGTGATGATTCTTGTTCTGATGATTCTTGTTCTGATGATTCTTGTTGTGATGATTCTTGTTGTGATGATTCTTGTTCTGATGATTCTTGTTGCGATGATTCTTGTTACAATGATTCTTGTTGCGATGATTCTTGTTGCGATGATTCTTGTTGCGATGATTCTTGTTGCGATGATTCTTGTTGCGATGATTCTTGTTGCGATGATTCTTGTTGCGATGATTCTTGTTGCGATGATTCTTGTTGCGATGATTCTTGTTGTGATGATTCTTGTTGTGATGATTCTTGTTGTGATGATTCTTGTTGCGATGATTCTTGTTGTGATGATTCTTTTTGTGATGATTGTTGTTGTGATGATTCTTGTTGTGATGATTCTTGTTGCGATGATTCTTGTTGCGATGATTGTTGTTTTGATGATTCTTGTTGTGATGATTCTTGTTGTGATGATTCTTGTTGCGATGATTCTTGTTGTGTTGATTCTTGTTGTGAAGATTCTTGTTGTGATGATTCTTGTGATGATTCTTGTGATGATTCTTGTTGCGATGATTCTTGTTGTGATGATTCTTGTTGTGATGATTCTTGTTGTGATGATTCTTGTTGTGATGATTCTTTTCTGATGATTCTTGTGATGATTCTTGTTGTGATGATTCTTGTTCTGAAGATTCTTGTTCTGATGATTTTTGTTGTGATGATTCTTGTTGTGATGATTCTTGTTCTGATGATTCTTGTGATGATTCTTGTTGCGATGATTCTTGTTGTGATGATTCTTGTTCTGATGATTCTTGTGATGATTCTTGTGATGATTCTTGTTGTGATGATTCTTGTTCTGATGATTCTTGTTGTGATGATTCTTGTTGTGAGGATTCTTGTTGTCATGATTCTTGTGATGATTCTTGTTGTGATGATTCTTGTTGTGATGATTCTTGTTGTGATGATTCTTGTTCTTTTGATTCTTGTTATGATGATTCATGTTGTGATGATTCTTGTTCTCATGATTCTTGTTGTGATGATTCTTGTTGTGATGATTCTTGTGATGATTCTTGTTGTGATGATTCTTGTGATGATTCTTGTTGTGATGATTCTTGTTGTGATGATTCTTGTTGTGATGATTCTTGTTGTGATGATTTTTGTTCTGATGATTCTTGTTCTGATGATTCTTGTGATGATTTTTGTTGTGATGATTCTTGTTGTGATGATTCTTGTTGTGATGATTCTTGTTGTGATGATTCTTGTGATGATTCTTGTTGTGAAGATTCTTGTTCTGATGATTCTTGTTGTGATGATTCTTGTTGTGATGATTCTTGTTCTGATGGTTATTGTTGTGATGATTCTTGTTGTGATGATACTCGTTGCGATGATTCTTGTTGTGTTGATTCTTGTTGTGAAGATTCCTGTTGTGATGATTCTTGTTCTGATGATTCTTGTGCTGATTCTTGTTGCGATGATTCTTGTTGTGATGATTCTTGTTGTGATGATTCTTGTTCTGATGATTCTTGTGATGATTCTTGTTGCGATGATTCTTGTTGTGATGATTCATGTTCTGATTATTCTTGTTGTGTTGATTCTTGTTGTGATGATTCTTGTTGTGATGATTCTTGTTCTGATGATTCTTGTGATGATTCTTGTTGCAATGATTCTTGTTGTGATGATTCTTGTTGTGATGATTCTTGTTCTGATGATTCTTGTTGTGATGGTTCTTGTTGTGATGATTCTTGTTCTGATGATTCTTGTTGTGATGATTCTTGTTGCGATGATTCTTGTGATGATTCTTGTTGTGAAGATTCTTCTTGTGATGATTCTTGTTGTGATGATTCTTGTTGTGATGATTCTTGTTGTGATGATTCTTGTTGTGATGATTCTTGTTGCGATGATTCTTGTGGTGATGATTCTTGCTCTGATGTTTCTTGTGATGATTCTTGTTGTGATAATTCTTGTTGTGATGATTCTTGTTGTGATGATTCTTGTTGTGATGATTCTTGTTGCGATGATTCTTGTTGCGATGATTCTTGTTGCGATGATTCTTGTTGCGATGATTCTTTTTGCGATGATTCTTGTTGCGATGATTCTTGTTGTGATGATTCTTGTTGCGATGATTCTTGTGGTGATGATTCTTGCTCTGATGTTTCTTGTGATGATTCTTGTTGTGATAATTCTTGTTGTGATGATTCTTGTTGTGATGATTCTTGTTGTGATGATTCTTGTTGTGATGATTCTTGTTGTGATGATTCTTGTTGTGATGATTCTTGTTGCGATGATTCTTGTTGTGATGATTCTTGTTGTGAGGATTCTTGTTGTGATGATTGTTGTTGTGATGATTCTTGTTGTGATGATTCTTATTCTGATAATTCTTGTTGTGATGATTGTTGTTGTGATGATTCTTTTTGTGATGATTCTTGTTGTGATGATTCTTGTTGTGATGATTCTTGTTGTGATGATTCTTGTTGTGCTGATTCTTTTTCTGATGATTCTTGTTGTGATGATTCTTGTTGTGATGATTATTGTGATGATTCTTGTTGTGATGATTCTTGTGATTATTATTATGATGATTCTTGTTGTGAGGATTCTTGTTGTGATGATTCTTGTTCTGATGATTCTTGTTGTGATGATTCTTGTTCTTTTGATTCTTGTTATGATGATTCATGTTGTGATGATTCTTGTTCTCATGATTCTTGTTGTGATGATTCTTGTTGTGATGATTCTTGTGATGATTCTTGTTGTGATGATTCTTGTTGTGATGATTCTTGTTGTGATGATTCTTGTTCTTTTGATTCTTGTTATGATGATTCATGTTGTGATGATTCTTGTTCTCATGATTCTTGTTGTGATGATTCTTGTTGTGATGATTCTTGTGATGATTCTTGTTGTGATGATTCTTGTGATGATTCTTGTTGTGATGATTCTTGTTGTGATGATTCTTGTTGTGATGATTCTTGTTGTGATGATTTTTGTTCTGATGATTCTTGTTCTGATGATTCTTGTGATGATTTTTGTTGTGATGATTCTTGTTGTGATGATTCTTGTTGTGATGATTCTTGTTGTGATGATTCTTGTGATGATTCTTGTGAAGATTCTTGTTCTGATGATTTTGTTGTGATGATTCTTGTGATGATTCTTGTTCTGATGGTTATTGTTGTGATGATTCTTGTTGTGATGATACTCGTTGCGATGATTCTTGTTGTGTTGATTCTTGTTGTGAAGATTCTTGTTGTGATGATTCTTGTTCTGATGATTCTTGTGCTGATTCTTGTTGCGATGATTCTTGTTGTGATGATTCTTGTTGTGATGATTCTTGTTCTGATGATTCTTGTGATGATTCTTGTTGCGATGATTCTTGTTGTGATGATTCATGTTCTGATTATTATTGTTGCGATGATTCTTGTTGTGATGATTCTTGTTCTGATGATTCTTGTGATGATTCTTGTTGCAATGATTCTTGTTGTGATGATTCTTGTTGTGATGATTCGTGTTCTGAGGATTCTTGTTGTGATGGTTCTTGTTGTGATGATTCTTGTTCTGATGATTCTTGTTGTGATGATTCTTGTTGCGATGATTCTTGTGATGAATCTTGTTGTGAAGATTCTTCTTGTGATGATTCTTGTTGTGATGATTCTTGTTGTGATGATTCTTGTTGTGATGATTCTTGTTGTGATGATTCTTGTTGCGATGATTCTTGTGGTGATGATTCTTGCTCTGATGTTTCTTGTGATGATTCTTGTTGTGATAATTCTTGTTGTGATGATTCTTGTTGTGATGATTCTTGTTGTGATGATTCTTGTTGGGATGATTCTTGTTGCGATGATTCTTGTTGCGATGATTCTTGTTGCGATGATTCTTGTTGCGATGATTCTTGTTGCGATGATTCTTGTTGCGATGATTCTTGTTGCGAAGATTCTTATTGCGATGATTCTTGTTGTGATGATTCTTGTTGTGATGATTCTTGTTGTGATGATTCTTGTTGTGATGATTCTTGTTGTGATGATTCTTGTTGTGATGATTCTTGTTGCGATGATTCTTGTTGTGATGATTCTTGTTGTGATGATTCTTGTTGTGATGATTCTTTTTGTGATGATTCTTGTTGCGATGATTCTTGTTGCGATGATTGTTGTTGTGATGATTCTTGTTGTGATGATTCTTGTTGTGATGATTCTTGTTGTGATGATTCTTGTTGTGAGGATTCTTGTTGTGATGATACTCGTTGCGATGATTCTTGTTGTGTTGATTCTTGTTGTGAAGATTCTTGTTGTGATGATTCTTGTTCTGATGATTCTTGTGCTGATTCTTGTTGCGATGATTCTTGTTGTGATGATTCTTGTTGTGATGATTCTTGTTCTGATGATTCTTGTGATGATTCTTGTTGCGATGATTCTTGTTGTGATGATTCATGTTCTGATTATTCTTGTTGTGATGATTCTTGTTGTGATGATTCTTGTTGTGATGATTCTTGTTCTGATGATTCTTGTGATGATTCTTGTTGCAATGATTCTTGTTGTGATGATTCTTGTTGTGATGATTCTTGTTCTGATGATTCTTGTTGTGATGGTTCTTGTTGTGATGATTCTTGTTCTGATGATTCTTGTTGTGATGATTCTTGTTGCGATGATTCTTGTGATGATTCTTGTTGTGAAGATTCTTGTTGTGATGATTCTTGTTGTGATGATTCTTGTTGTGATGATTCTTGTTGTGATGATTCTTGTTGCGATGATTCTTGTGGTGATGATTCTTGCTCTGATGTTTCTTGTGATGATTCTTGTTGTGATAATTCTTGTTGTGATGATTCTTGTTGTGATGATTCTTGTGATGATTCTTGTTGCGATGATTCTTGTTGCGATGATTCTTGTTGCGATGATTCTTGTTGCGATGATTCTTGTTGCGATGATTCTTGTTGCGATGATTCTTGTTGCGAAGATTCTTATTGCGATGATTCTTGTTGTGATGATTCTTGTTGTGATGATTCTTGTTGTGATGATTCTTTTTGTGATGATTCTTGTTGTGATGACTCTTGTTGTGATGATTCTTGTTGCGATGATTCTTGTTGTGATGATTGTTGTTGCGATGATTCTTGTTGTGATGATTCTTGTTGTGATGATTCTTGTTGCGATGATTCTTGTTGTGATGATTCTTGTGAGGATTCTTGTTGTGATGATTGTTGTTGTGATGATTCTTGTTGTGATGATTCTTGTTCTGATAATTCTTGTTGTGATGATTGTTGTTGTGATGATTCTTTTTGTGATGATTCTTGTTGTGCTGATTCTTGTTGTGATGATTCTTGTTGTGATGATTCTTGTTGTGATGATTCTTTTTCTGATGATTCTTGTTGTGATGATTCTTGTTGTGATGATTCTTGCGATGATTCTTGTTGTGATGATTCTTGTTGTGATGATTCTTGTTGTGATGATTCTTGTTGTGATGATTCTTGTTGTGATGATTCTTGTTGCGATGATTCTTGTTGTGATGATTCTTGTTGTGATGATTGTTGTTGTGATGATTCTTGTTGTGATGATTCTTGTTGCGATTATTCTTGTTGCGATGATTGTTGTTGTGATGATTCTTGTTGTGATGATTCTTGTTGTGATGATTCTTGTTGCGATGATTCTTGTTGTGTTGATTCTTGTTGTGAAGATTCTTGTTGTGATGATTCTTGTTGTGATGATTCTTGTGATGATTCTTGTTGCGATGATTCTTGTGATGATTTTTGTTGTGATGATTCTTGTTGTGATGATTCTTGTTGTGATGATTCTTGTTCTGATGATTCTTGTGATGATTCTTGTTGTGATGATTCTTGTTCTGAAGATTCTTGTTCTGATGATTTTTGTTGTGATGATTCTTGTTGTGATGATTCTTGTTCTGATGATTCTTGTGATGATTCTTGTTGCGATGATTCTTGTTGTGATGATTCTTGTTCTGATGATTCTTGTGATGATTCTTGTTGTGATGATTCTTGTTCTGATGATTCTTGTTGTGATGATTCTTGTTGTGAGGATTCTTGTTGTCATGATTCTTGTGATGATTCTTGTTGTGATGATTCTTGTTCTGATGATTCTTGTTCTGATGATTCTTGTGATGATTTTTGTTGTGATGATTCTTGTTGTGATGATTCTTGTAGTGATGATTCTTGTTGTGATGATTCTTGTGATGATTCTTGTTGTGAAGATTCTTGTTCTGATGATTCTTGTTGTGATGATTCTTGTTGTGAATATTCTTGTTCTGATGGTTATTGTTGTGATGATTCTTGTTGTGATGATACTTGTTGCGATGATTCTTGTTGTGTTGATTCTTGTTGTGAAGATTCTTGTTGTGATGATTCTTTTTCTGATGATTCTTGTGCTGATTCTTGTTGCGATGATTCTTGTTGTGATGATTCTTGTTGTGATGATTCTTGTTCTGATGATTCTTGTGATGATTCTTGTTGCGATGATTCTTGTTGTGATGATTCTTGTTCTGATTATTCTTGTTGTGATGATTCTTGTTGTGATGATTCTTGTTCTGATGATTCTTGTTCTGATGATTCTTGTGATGATTCTTGTTGCAATGATTCTTGCTGTGATGATTCTTGTTCTGATGATTCTTGTTCTGATGATTCTTGTTGTGATGATTCTTGTTGTGATGATTCTTGTTCTGATGATTCTTGTTGTGATGATTCTTGTTGCGATGATTCTTGTGATGATTCTTGTTGTGAAGATTCTTGTTGTGATGATTCTTGTTGTGATGATTCTTGTTGTGATGATTCTTGTTGTGATGATTCTTGTTGTGATGATTCTTGTTGCGATGATTCTTGTGGTGATGATTCTTGCTCTGATGTTTCTTGTGATGATTCTTGTTGTGATAATTCTTGTTGTGATGATTCTTGTTGTGATGATTCTTGTTGCGATGATTCTTGTTGCGATGATTCTTGTTGCGATGATTCTTGTTGCGATGATTCTTGTTGCGATGATTCTTGTTGCGATGATACTTGTTGCGATGATTCTTGTTGCGATGATTCTTGTTGCGATGATTCTTGTTGCGATGATTCTTGTTGTGATGATTCTTGTTGTGATGATTCTTGTTGTGATGATTCTTGTTGTGATGATTCTTGTTGCGATGATTCTTGTTGTGATGATTCTTGTTGTGATGATTCTTGTTCTAATGATTCTTGTGATGATTCTTGTTGCAATGATTCTTGCTGTGATGATTCTTGTTCTGATGATTCTTGTTCTGATGATTCTTGTTGTGATGATTCTTGTTGTGATGATTCTTGTTCTGATGATTCTTGTTGCGATGATTCTTGTTGCGATGATTCTTGTTGCGATGATTCTTGTTGCGATGATTCTTGTTGCGATGATTCTTGTTGCGATGATTCTTGTTGCGATGATTCTTGTTGCGATGATTCTTGTTGCGATGATTCTTGTTGCGATGATTCTTGTTGTGATGATTCTTGTTGTGATGATTCTTGTTGTGATGATTCTTGTTGCGATGATTCTTGTTGTGATGATTCTTTTTGTGATGATTGTTGTTGTGATGATTCTTGTTGTGATGATTCTTGTTGCGATGATTCTTGTTGCGATGATTGTTGTTTTGATGATTCTTGTTGTGATGATTCTTGTTGTGATGATTCTTGTTGCGATGATTCTTGTTGTGTTGATTCTTGTTGTGAAGATTCTTGTTGTGATGATTCTTGTTGTGATGATTCTTGTGATGATTCTTGTTGCGATGATTCTTGTTGTGATGATTCTTGTTGTGATGATTCTTGTTGTGATGATTCTTGTTGTGATGATTCTTTTCTGATGATTCTTGTGATGATTCTTGTTGTGATGATTCTTGTTCTGAAGATTCTTGTTCTGATGATTTTTGTTGTGATGATTCTTGTTGTGATGATTCTTGTTCTGATGATTCTTGTGATGATTCTTGTTGCGATGATTCTTGTTGTGATGATTCTTGTTCTGATGATTCTTGTGATGATTCTTGTGATGATTCTTGTTGTGATGATTCTTGTTCTGATGATTCTTGTTGTGATGATTCTTGTTGTGAGGATTCTTGTTGTCATGATTCTTGTGATGATTCTTGTTGTGATGATTCTTGTTGTGATGATTCTTGTTGTGATGATTCTTGTTCTTTTGATTCTTGTTATGATGATTCATGTTGTGATGATTCTTGTTCTCATGATTCTTGTTGTGATGATTCTTGTTGTGATGATTCTTGTGATGATTCTTGTTGTGATGATTCTTGTGATGATTCTTGTTGTGATGATTCTTGTTGTGATGATTCTTGTTGTGATGATTCTTGTTGTGATGATTTTTGTTCTGATGATTCTTGTTCTGATGATTCTTGTGATGATTTTTGTTGTGATGATTCTTGTTGTGATGATTCTTGTTGTGATGATTCTTGTTGTGATGATTCTTGTGATGATTCTTGTTGTGAAGATTCTTGTTCTGATGATTCTTGTTGTGATGATTCTTGTTGTGATGATTCTTGTTCTGATGGTTATTGTTGTGATGATTCTTGTTGTGATGATACTCGTTGCGATGATTCTTGTTGTGTTGATTCTTGTTGTGAAGATTCCTGTTGTGATGATTCTTGTTCTGATGATTCTTGTGCTGATTCTTGTTGCGATGATTCTTGTTGTGATGATTCTTGTTGTGATGATTCTTGTTCTGATGATTCTTGTGATGATTCTTGTTGCGATGATTCTTGTTGTGATGATTCATGTTCTGATTATTCTTGTTGTGATGATTCTTGTTGTGATGATTCTTGTTCTGATGATTCTTGTGATGATTCTTGTTGCAATGATTCTTGTGATGATTCTTGTTGTGATGATTCTTGTTCTGATGATTCTTGTTGTGATGATTCTTGTTGCGATGATTCTTGTGGTGATGATTCTTGCTCTGATGTTTCTTGTGATGATTCTTGTTGTGATAATTCTTGTTGTGATGATTCTTGTTGTGATGATTCTTGTTGCGATGATTCTTGTTGCGATGATTCTTGTTGCGATGATTCTTGTTGCGATGATTCTTGTTGCGATGATTCTTGTTGCGATGATTCTTGTTGCGATGATTCTTGTTGCGATGATTCTTGTTGCGATGATTCTTGTTGTGATGATTCTTGTTGTGATGATTCTTGTTGTGATGATTCTTGTTGTGATGATTCTTGTTGCGATGATTCTTGTTGTGATGATTCTTGTTGTGATGATTTTTGTTCTAATGATTCTTGTGATGATTCTTGTTGCAATGATTCTTGCTGTGATGATTCTTGTTCTGATGATTCTTGTTCTGATGATTCTTGTTGTGATGATTCTTGTTGTGATGATTCTTGTTCTGATGATTCTTGTTGCGATGATTCTTGTTGCGATGATTCTTGTTGCGATGATTCTTGTTGCGATGATTCTTGTTGCGATGATTCTTGTTGCGATGATTCTTGTTGCGATGATTCTTGTTGCGATGATTCTTGTTGCGATGATTCTTGTTGCGATGATTCTTGTTGTGATGATTCTTGTTGTGATGATTCTTGTTGCGATGATTCTTGTTGTGATGATTCTTTTTGTGATGATTGTTGTTGTGATGATTCTTGTTGTGATGATTCTTGTTGCGATGATTCTTGTTGCGATGATTGTTGTTTTGATGATTCTTGTTGTGATGATTCTTGTTGTGATGATTCTTGTTGCGATGATTCTTGTTGTGTTGATTCTTGTTGTGAAGATTCTTGTTGTGATGATTCTTGTTGTGATGATTCTTGTGATGATTCTTGTTGCGATGATTCTTGTTGTGATGATTCTTGTTGTGATGATTCTTGTTGTGATGATTCTTGTTGTGATGATTCTTTTCTGATGATTCTTGTGATGATTCTTGTTGTGATGATTCTTGTTCTGAAGATTCTTGTTCTGATGATTTTTGTTGTGATGATTCTTGTTGTGATGATTCTTGTTCTGATGATTCTTGTGATGATTCTTGTTGCGATGATTCTTGTTGTGATGATTCTTGTTCTGATGATTCTTGTGATGATTCTTGTGATGATTCTTGTTGTGATGATTCTTGTTCTGATGATTCTTGTTGTGATGATTCTTGTTGTGAGGATTCTTGTTGTCATGATTCTTGTGATGATTCTTGTTGTGATGATTCTTGTTGTGATGATTCTTGTTCTTTTGATTCTTGTTATGATGATTCATGTTGTGATGATTCTTGTTCTCATGATTCTTGTTGTGATGATTCTTGTTGTGATGATTCTTGTGATGATTCTTGTTGTGATGATTCTTGTGATGATTCTTGTTGTGATGATTCTTGTTGTGATGATTCTTGTTGTGATGATTCTTGTTGTGATGATTTTTGTTCTGATGATTCTTGTTCTGATGATTCTTGTGATGATTTTTGTTGTGATGATTCTTGTTGTGATGATTCTTGTTGTGATGATTCTTGTTGTGATGATTCTTGTGATGATTCTTGTTGTGAAGATTCTTGTTCTGATGATTCTTGTTGTGATGATTCTTGTTGTGATGGTTCTTGTTCTGATGGTTATTGTTGTGATGATTCTTGTTGTGATGATACTCGTTGCGATGATTCTTGTTGTGTTGATTCTTGTTGTGAAGATTCCTGTTGTGATGATTCTTGTTCTGATGATTCTTGTGCTGATTCTTGTTGCGATGATTCTTGTTGTGATGATTCTTGTTGTGATGATTCTTGTTCTGATGATTCTTGTGATGATTCTTGTTGCGATGATTCTTGTTGTGATGATTCATGTTCTGATTATTCTTGTTGTGATGATTCTTGTTGTGATGATTCTTGTTGTGATGATTCTTGTTCTGATGATTCTTGTGATGATTCTTGTTGCAATGATTCTTGTGATGATTCTTGTTGTGATGATTCTTGTTCTGATGATTCTTGTTGTGATGGTTCTTGTTGTGATGATTCTTGTTCTGATGATTCTTGTTTTGATGATTCTTGTTGCGATGATTCTTGTGATGATTCTTGTTGTGAAGATTCTTCTTGTGATGATTCTTGTTGTGATGATTCTTGTTGTGATGATTCTTGTGATGATTCTTGTTGTGATGATTCTTGTTGCGATGATTCTTGTGGTGATGATTCTTGCTCTGATGATTCTTGTGATGATTCTTGTTGTGATAATTCTTGTTGTGATTATTCTTGTTGTGATGATTCTTGTTGAGATGATTCTTGTTGCGATGATTCTTGTTGCGATGATTCTTGTTGCGATGATTCTTGTTGCGATGATTCTTGTTGCGATGATTCTTGTTGCGATGATTCTTGTTGTGATGATTCTTGTTGCGATGATTCTTGTGGTGATGATTCTTGCTCTGATGTTTCTTGTGATGATTCTTGTTGTGATAATTCTTGTTGTGATGATTCTTGTTGTGATGATTCTTGTTGTGATGATTCTTGTTGTGATGATTCTTGTTGTGATGATTCTTGTTGTGATGATTCTTGTTGCGATGATTCTTGTTGTGATGATTCTTGTTGTGAGGATTCTTGTTGTGATGATTGTTGTTGTGATGATTCTTGTTGTGATGATTCTTATTCTGATAATTCTTGTTGTGATGATTGTTGTTGTGATGATTCTTTTTGTGATGATTCTTGTTGTGATGATTCTTGTTGTGATGATTCTTGTTGTGATGATTCTTGTTGTGCTGATTCTTTTTCTGATGATTCTTGTTGTGATGATTCTTGTTGTGATGATTCTTGTGATGATTCTTGTTGTGATGATTCTTGTGATTATTATTGTTATGATGATTCTTGTTGTGAGGATTCTTGTTGTGATGATACTTGTTCTGATGATTCTTGTTGTGATGATTCTTGTTGTGAGGATTCTTGTTGTCATGATTCTTGTGATGATTCTTGTGATGATTCTTGTTGTGATGATTCTTGTTGTGATGATTCTTGTTCTGTTGATTCTTGTTATGATGATTCATGTTGTGATGATTCTTGTTCTCATGATTCTTGTTGTGATGATTCTTGTTGTGATGATTCTTGTGATGATTCTTGTTGTGATGATTCTTGTGATGATTCTTGTTGTGATGATTCTTGTTGTGATGATTCTTGTTGTGATGATTCTTGTTGTGATGATTCTTGTTGTGATGATTCTTGTTGTGATGATTCTTGTTGTGAAGATTCTTGTTGCGATGATTCTTGTTGCGAAGATTCTTATTGCGATGATTCTTGTTGCGATGATTCTTGTTGTGATGATTCTTGTTGTGATGATTCTTGTTGTGATGATTCTTGTTGTGATGATTCTTGTTGTGATGATTCTTGTTGCGATGATTCTTGTTGTGATGATTCTTGTTGTGATGATTCTTGTTGTGATGATTCTTGTTGTGATGATTCTTGTTGCGATGATTCTTGTTGTGATGATTCTTGTTGTGAGGATTCTTGTTGTGATGATTTTTGTTGTGATGATTCTTGTTGTGATGATTCTTGTTCTGATAATTCTTGTTGTGATGATTGTTGTTGTGATGATTCTTTTTGTGATGATTCTTGTTGTGATGATTCTTTTTGTGATGATTCTTGTTGTGATGATTCTTTTTCTGATGATTCTTGTTGTGATGATTCTTGTGATGATTCTTGTGATGATTCTTGTTGTGATGATTCTTGTGATGATTATTGTTATGATGATTCTTGTTGTGATGATTCTTGTTGTGATGATTCTTGTTCTGAAGATTCTTGTTCTGATGATTTTTGTTGTGATGATTCTTGTTGTGATGATTCTTGTTCTGATGATTCTTGTGATGATTCTTGTTGCGATGATTCTTGTTGTGATGATTCTTGTTCTGATGATTCTTGTGATGATTCTTGTGATGATTCTTGTTGTGATGATTCTTGTTCTGATGATTCTTGTTGTGATGATTCTTGTTGTGAGGATTCTTGTTGTCATGATTCTTGTGATGATTCTTGTTGTGATGATTCTTGTTGTGATGATTCTTGTTGTGATGATTCTTGTTCTTTTGATTCTTGTTATGATGATTCATGTTGTGATGATTCTTGTTCTCATGATTCTTGTTGTGATGATTCTTGTTGTGATGATTCTTGTGATGATTCTTGTTGTGATGATTCTTGTGATGATTCTTGTTGTGATGATTCTTGTTGTGTTGATTCTTGTTCTTTTGATTCTTGTTATGATGATTCATGTTGTGATGATTCTTGTTCTCATGATTCTTGTTGTGATGATTCTTGTTGTGATGATTCTTGTGATGATTCTTGTTGTGATGATTCTTGTGATGATTCTTGTTGTGATGATTCTTGTTGTGTTGATTCTTGTTGTGATGATTCTTGTTGTGATGATTTTTGTTCTGATGATTCTTGTTCTGATGATTCTTGTGATGATTTTTGTTGTGATGATTCTTGTTGTGATGATTCTTGTTGTGATGATTCTTGTGATGATTCTTGTGATGATTCTTGTTGTGAAGATTCTTGTTCTGATGATTCTTGTTGTGATGATTCTTGTTGTGATGGTTCTTGTTCTGATGGTTATTGTTGTGATGATTCTTGTTGTGATGATACTCGTTGCGATGATTCTTGTTGTGTTGATTCTTGTTGTGAAGATTCCTGTTGTGATGATTCTTGTTCTGATGATTCTTGTGCTGATTCTTGTTGCGATGATTCTTGTTGTGATGATTCTTGTTGTGATGATTCTTGTTCTGATGATTCTTGTGATGATTCTTGTTGCGATGATTCTTGTTGTGATGATTCATGTTCTGATTATTCTTGTTGTGATGATTCTTGTTGTGATGATTCTTGTTGTGATGATTCTTGTTCTGATGATTCTTGTGATGATTCTTGTTGCAATGATTCTTGTGATGATTCTTGTTGTGATGATTCTTGTTCTGATGATTCTTGTTGTGATGGTTCTTGTTGTGATGATTCTTGTTCTGATGATTCTTGTTTTGATGATTCTTGTTGCGATGATTCTTGTGATGATTCTTGTTGTGAAGATTCTTCTTGTGATGATTCTTGTTGTGATGATTCTTGTTGTGATGATTCTTGTTGTGATGATTCTTGTTGTGATGATTCTTGTTGCGATGATTCTTGTGGTGATGATTCTTGCTCTGATGATTCTTGTGATGATTCTTGTTGTGATAATTCTTGTTGTGATGATTCTTGTTGTGATGATTCTTGTTGAGATGATTCTTGTTGCGATGATTCTTGTTGCGATGATTCTTGTTGCGATGATTCTTGTTGCGATGATTCTTGTTGCGATGATTCTTGTTGCGATGATTCTTGTTGTGATGATTCTTGTTGCGATGATTCTTGTGGTGATGATTCTTGCTCTGATGTTTCTTGTGATGATTCTTGTTGTGATAATTCTTGTTGTGATGATTCTTGTTGTGATGATTCTTGTTGTGATGATTCTTGTTGTGATGATTCTTGTTGTGATGATTCTTGTTGTGATGATTCTTGTTGCGATGATTCTTGTTGTGATGATTCTTGTTGTGAGGATTCTTGTTGTGATGATTGTTGTTGTGATGATTCTTGTTGTGATGATTCTTATTCTGATAATTCTTGTTGTGATGATTGTTGTTGTGATGATTCTTTTTGTGATGATTCTTGTTGTGATGATTCTTGTTGTGATGATTCTTGTTGTGATGATTCTTGTTGTGCTGATTCTTTTTCTGATGATTCTTGTTGTGATGATTCTTGTTGTGATGATTCTTGTGATGATTCTTGTTGTGATGATTCTTGTGATTATTATTGTTATGATGATTCTTGTTGTGAGGATTCTTGTTGTGATGATACTTGTTCTGATGATTCTTGTTGTGATGATTCTTGTTGTGAGGATTCTTGTTGTCATGATTCTTGTGATGATTCTTGTGATGATTCTTGTTGTGATGATTCTTGTTGTGATGATTCTTGTTCTGTTGATTCTTGTTATGATGATTCATGTTGTGATGATTCTTGTTCTCATGATTCTTGTTGTGATGATTCTTGTTGTGATGATTCTTGTGATGATTCTTGTTGTGATGATTCTTGTGATGATTCTTGTTGTGATGATTCTTGTTGTGATGATTCTTGTTGTGATGATTCTTGTTCTGATGATTCTTGTTCTGATGATTCTTGTTCTGATGATTCTTGTGATGATTTTTGTTGTGATGATTCTTGTTGTGATGATTCTTGTTGTGATGATTCTTGTTGTGATGATTCTTGTGATGATTCTTGTTGTGAAGATTCTTGTTGCGATGATTCTTGTTGCGAAGATTCTTATTGCGATGATTCTTGTTGCGATGATTCTTGTTGTGATGATTCTTGTTGTGATGATTCTTGTTGTGATGATTCTTGTTGTGATGATTCTTGTTGTGATGATTCTTGTTGCGATGATTCTTGTTGTGATGATTCTTGTTGTGATGATTCTTGTTGTGATGATTCTTGTTGTGATGATTCTTGTTGCGATGATTCTTGTTGTGATGATTCTTGTTGTGAGGATTCTTGTTGTGATGATTTTTGTTGTGATGATTCTTGTTGTGATGATTCTTGTTCTGATAATTCTTGTGATGATTGTTGTTGTGATGATTCTTTTTGTGATGATTCTTGTTGTGATGATTCTTTTTCTGATGATTCTTGTTGTGATGATTCTTGTGATGATTCTTGTGATGATTCTTGTTGTGATGATTCTTGTGATGATTATTGTTATGATGATTCTTGTTGTGATGATTCTTGTTGTGATGATTCTAGTTCTGATGATTCTTGTTCTGATGATTCTTGTTCTGATGATTCTTGTGATGATTCTTGTTGTGATGATTCTTGTTGTGATGATTCTTGTGATGATTCTCGTTGTGATGATTCTTGTTGTGATGATTCTTGTTGTGAAGATTCTTGTTGTGATGATTCTTGCGATGATTCTTGTTGTGATGATTCTTGTTGTGATGATTCTTGTTGTGATGATTCTTGTTGCGATGATTCTTGTTGTGCTGATTCTTGTTGTGATGATTCTTGTTCTGATGATTCTTGTTGTGATGATTCTTGTTGTGATGATTCTTGTTCTGATGATTCTTGTTGTGATGATTCTTGTTGTGATGATTCTTGTTGTGATGATTCTTGTTGTGATGATTCTTGTTGTGATGATTCTTGTTGTGATGATTCTTGTGATGATTCTTGTTCTGATGATTGTTGTTGTGATGATTCTTGTTGTGATGATTCTTGTTGTGATGATTCTTGTTGTGATGATTCTTGTGATGATTCTTGTTGTGATGATTCTTGTTGTGATGATTTTTGTTCTGATGATTCTTGTGATGATTCTTGTTGTGATGATTCTTGTTGCGATGATTCTTGTTGTGGTGATATTGTTGTGGTGATTCTTGTTCTGATGATTCTTGTGATGATTCTTGTTGTGATGATTCTTGTTGTGATGATTCTTGTTGTGATGATTCTTGTTTTGATGATTCTTGTTTTGATGATTCTTGTTGTGATGCTTCTTGTTCTGATGATTCTTGTTGCAATGATTCTTGTTGTGCTGATTCTTGAGGTGATGATTCTTGCTCTGATGTTTCTTGTGATGATTCTTGTTGTGATGATTCTTGTTGTGATGATTCTTGTTCTGATGATTCTTGTTGCGATGATTCTTGTTGCGATGATTCTTGTTGCGATGATTCTTGTTGCGATGATTCTTGTTGCGATGATTCTTGTTGCGATGATTCTTGTTGCGATGATTCTTGTTGCGATGATTCTTGTTGCGATGATTCTTGTTGCGATGATTCTTTTTGCGATGATTCTTGTTGCGATGATTCTTGTTGTGATGATTCTTGTTGTGATGATTCTTGTGATGATTGTTGTTGCGATGCTTCTTGTTGTGATGATTCTTGTTGTGATGATTGTTGTTGTGATGATTCTTGTTGTGATGATTCTTGTTGCGATGATTCTTGTTGCGATGATTGTTGTTGTGATGATTCTTGTTGTGATGATTCTTGTTGCGATGATTCTTGTTGTGATGATTCTTGTTGTGAGGATTCTTGTTGTGATGATTGTTGCTGTGAAGATTCTTGTTGTGAAGATTCTTGTTCTGATAATTCTTGTTGTGATGATTGTTGTTGTGATGATTCTTTTTGTGATGATTCTTGTTGTGATGATTCTTGTTGTGATTATTCTTGTTGTGATGATTCTTGTTGTGATGATTCTTTTTCTGATGATTCTTGTTGTGATGATTCTTGTTGTGATGATTCTTGTTGTGATGATTCTTGTTGTGATGATTCTTGTGATGATTCTTGTTATGATGATTCTTGTTGTGATGATTCTTGTAATGATTCTAGTTCTGATGATTCTTGTTCTGATGATTCTTGTTCTGATGATTCTTGTGATGATTCTTGTTGTGATGATTCTTGTTGTGATGATTCTTGTTGTGATGATTCTTGTTGTGATGATTCTTGTTGCGATGATTCTTGTGATGATTCTTGTTGTGAAGATTCTTGTTGTGATGACTCTTGTTGTGATGATTCTTGTTGTGTTGATTCTTGTTGAAATGATTCTTGTTGTGATGATTCTTGTGATGATTCTTGTTGCGATGATTCTTGTTGTGTTGATTCTTGTTGTGAAGATTCTTGTTGTGAGGATTCTTGTTCTGATGATTCTTGTGATGATTCTTGTTGCGATGATTCTTGTTGTGATGATTCTTGTTGTGATGATTCTTGTTGTGATGATTCTTGTTGTGATGATTCTTGTTCTGATGATTCTTGTGATGATTCTTGTTGCGATGATTCTTGTTGTGATGATTCTTGTTCTGATGATTTTTGTTGTGATGATTCTTGTGATGATTCTTGTTCTGATGATTCTTGTGATGATTCTTGTTGCGATGATTCTTGTTGTGATGATTCTTTTTGTGATGATTCTTGTTGTGATGTTTCTTGTGATTATTCTTGTGATGATTCTTGTTCTGATGATTCTTGTTGTGATAATTCTTGTTGTGAGGATTCTTGTTGTCATGATTCTTGTGATGATTCATGTTGTGATGATTCTTGTTGTGATGATTCTTGTTGTGATGATTCTTGTTCTGTTGATTCTTGTTATGATGATTCTTGTTGTGATGGTTCTTGTTCTCATGATTCTTGTTGTGAAGATTCTTGTGATGATTCTTGTGATGATTCTTGTTGTGATGATTCTTGTGATGATTCTTGTTGTGATGATTCTTGTTGTGATAATTCTTGTTGTGATGATTCTTGTTGTGATGATTCTTGTTGTGATGATTCTTGTTGTGATGAATCTTGTTGTGATGCTTCTTGTTCTGATGGTTCTTGTTGCGATGATTCTTGTGCTGATTCTTGTGGTGATGATTCTTGCTCTGATGTTTCTTGTGATGATTCTTGTTGTGATGATTCTTGTTGTGATGATTCTTCTTGTGATGATTCTTGTTGTGATGATTCTTGTTGTGATGATTCTTGTTGTGATGATTCTTGTTGTGATGATTCTTGTTGTGATGATTCTTGTTGTGATGATTCTTGTTGTGATGATTCTTGTTCTGATGATTCTTGTGATGATTCTTGTTGTGATGATTCTTGTGATGATTATTGTTATGATGATTCTTGTTGTGAGGATTCTTGTTGTGATGATTCTTGTTCTGATGATTCTTGTTGTGATGATTCTTGTTGTGAGGCTTCTTGTTGTCATGATTCTTGTGATGATTCTTGTTGTGATGATTCTTGTTGTGATGATTCTTGTTGTGATGATTCTTGTTCTGTTGATTCTTGTTATGATGATTCATGTTGTGATGATTCTTGTTCTCATGATTCTTGTTGTGATGATTCTTGTTGTGATGATTCTTGTGATGATTCTTGTGATGATTCTTGTGATGATTCTTGTTGTGATGATTCTTGTTGTGATGATTCTTGTTGTGAAGATTCTTGTTGTGATGATTCTTGTTCTGATGATTATTGTTCTGATGATTCTTGTTCTGATGATTCTTGTGATGATTTTTGTTGTGATGATTCTTGTTGTGATGATTCTTGTTGTGATGATTCTTGTTGTGATGATTCTTGTGATGATTCTTGTTGTGAAGATTCTTGTTCTGATGATTCTTGTTGTGATGATTGTTGTTGTGATGATTCTTGTTCTGATGGTTATTATTGTGATGATTCTTGTTGTGATGATACTCGTTGCGATGATTCTTGTTGTGTTGATTCTTGTTGTGAAGATTCTTGTTGTGATGATTCTTGTTCTGATGATTCTTGTGCTGATTCTTGTTGCGATGATTCTTGTTGTGATGATTCTTGTTGTGATGATTCTTGTTCTGATGATTCTTGTGATGATTCTTGTTGCGATGATTCTTGTTGTGATGATTCATGTTCTGATTATTCTTGTTGTGATGATTCTTGTGATGATTCTTGTTGTGATGATTCTTGTTCTGATGATTCTTGTGATGATTCTTGTTGCAATGATTCTTGTTGTGATGATTCTTGTTGTGATGATTCTTGTTCTGATGATTCTTGTTGTGATGGTTCTTGTTGTGATGATTCTTGTTCTGAAGATTCTTGTTGTGATGATTCTTGTTGCGATGATTCTTGTGATGATTCCTGTTGTGAAGATTCTTGTTGTGATGATTCTTGTTGTGATGATTCTTGTTGTGATGATTCTTGTTGTGATGATTCTTGTTGTGATGATTCTTGTTGCGATGATACTTGTGGTGATGATTCTTGCTCTGATTTTTCTTGTGACGATTCTTGTTGTGATAATTCTTGTTGTGATGATTCTTGATGTGATGATTCTGGTTGTGATGATTCTTGTTGCGATGATTCTTGTTGCGATGATTCTTGTTGCGATGATTCTTGTTGCGATGATTCTTGTTGCGATGATTCTTGTTGCGATGATTCTTGTTGTGAAGATTCTTATTGCGATGATTCTTGTTGCGATGATTCTTGTTGTGATGATTCTTGTTGTGATGATTCTTGTGATGATTCTTGTTGTGATGATTCTTGTTGTGATGATTCTTGTTGCGATGATTCTTGTTGTGATGATTCTTGTTGTGATGATTCTTGTTGTGATGATTCTTGTTGTGATGATTCTTGTTGTGAGGATTCTTGTTGTGATGATTGTTGTTGTGATGATTCTTGTTGTGATGATTCTTGTTCTGATAATTCTTGTTGTGATGATTGTTGTTGTGATGATTCTTTTTGTGATGATTCTTGTGATGATTCTTGTTGTGATGATTCTTGTTGTGATGATTCTTTTTCTGATGATTCTTGTTGTGATGATTCTTGTTGTGATGATTCTTGTGATGATTCTTGTTGTGATGATTCTTGTGATGATTATTGTTATGATGATTCTTGTTGTGATGATTCTTGTTGTGATGATTCTAGTTCTGATGATTCTTGTTCTGATGATTCTTGTTCTGATGATTCTTGTGATGATTCTTGTTGTGATGATTCTTGTTGTGATGATTCTTGTGATGATTCTTGTTGTGATGATTCTTGTTGTGATGATTCTTGTTGTGAAGATTCTTGTTGTGATGATTCTTGCGATGATTCTTGTTGTGATGATTCTTGTTGTGATGATTCTTGTTGTGATGATTCTTGTTGCGATGATTCTTGTTGTGCTGATTCTTGTTGTGATGATTCTTGTTGTGATGATTCTTGTTGTGATGATTCTTGTTGTGATGATTCTTGTTCTGATGATTCTTGTTGTGATGATTCTTGTTGTGATGATTCTTGTTGTGATGATTCTTGTGATGATTCTTGTTGCGATGATTCTTGTTGTGATGATTCATGTTCTGATTATTCTTGTTGTGATGATTCTTGTGATGATTCTTGTTGTGATGATTCTTGTTCTGATGATTCTTGTGATGATTCTTGTTGCAATGATTCTTGTTGTGATGATTCTTGTTGTGATGGTTCTTGTTCTGATGATTCTTGTTGTGATGGTTCTTGTTGTGATGATTCTTGTTCTGAAGATTCTTGTTGTGATGATTCTTGTTGCGATGATTCTTGTGATGATTCTTGTTGTGAAGATTCTTGTTGTGATGATTCTTGTTGTGATGATTCTTGTTGTGATGATTCTTGTTGTGATGATTCTTGTTGTGATGATTCTTGTTGCGATGATTCTTGTGGTGATGATTCTTGCTCTGATTTTTCTTGTGACGATTCTTGTTGTGATAATTCTTGTTGTGATGATTCTTGATGTGATGATTCTTGTTGTGATGATTCTTGTTGCGATGATTCTTGTTGCGATGATTCTTGTTGCGATGATTCTTGTTGCGATGATTCTTGTTGCGATGATTCTTGTTGTGAAGATTCTTATTGCGATGATTCTTGTTGCGATGATTCTTGTTGTGATGATTCTTGTTGTGATGATTCTTGTGATGATTCTTGTTGTGATGATTCTTGTTGTGATGATTCTTGTTGCGATGATTCTTGTTGTGATGATTCTTGTTGTGATGATTCTTGTTGTGATGATTCTTGTTGTGATGATTCTTGTTGTGAGGATTCTTGTTGTGATGATTGTTGTTGTGATGATTCTTGTTGTGATGATTCTTGTTCTGATAATTCTTGTTGTGATGATTGTTGTTGTGATGATTCTTTTTGTGATGATTCTTGTGATGATTCTTGTTGTGATGATTCTTGTTGTGATGATTCTTTTTCTGATGATTCTTGTTGTGATGATTCTTGTTGTGATGATTCTTGTGATGATTCTTGTTGTGATGATTCTTGTGATGATTATTGTTATGATGATTCTTGTTGTGATGATTCTTGTTGTGATGATTCTAGTTCTGATGATTCTTGTTCTGATGATTCTTGTTCTGATGATTCTTGTGATGATTCTTGTTGTGATGATTCTTGTTGTGATGATTCTTGTGATGATTCTTGTTGTGATGATTCTTGTTGTGATGATTCTTGTTGTGAAGATTCTTGTTGTGATGATTCTTGCGATGATTCTTGTTGTGATGATTCTTGTTGTGATGATTCTTGTTGTGATGATTCTTGTTGCGATGATTCTTGTTGTGCTGATTCTTGTTGTGATGATTCTTGTTGTGATGATTCTTGTTGTGATGATTCTTGTTCTGATGATTCTTGTTGTGATGATTCTTGTTGTGATGATTCTTGTTGTGATGATTCTTGTGATGATTCTTGTTCTGATGATTCTTGTGATGATTCTTGTTCTGATGATTGTTGTTGTGATGATTCTTGTTGTGATGATTCTTGTTGTGATGATTCTTGTTGTGATGATTCTTGTGATGATTCTTGTTGTGATGATTCTTGTTGTGATGATTTTTGTTCTGATGATTCTTGTGATGATTCTTGTTGTGATGATTCTTGTTGCGATGATTCTTGTTGTGATGATATTGTTGTGGTGATTCTTGTTCTGATGATTCTTGCGATGATTCTTGTTGTGATGATTCTTGTTGTGATGATTCTTGTTGTGATGATTCTTGTTTTGATGATTCTTGTTTTGATGATTCTTGTTGTGATGCTTCTTGTTCTGATGATTCTTGTTGCAATGATTCTTGTTGTGCTGATTCTTGAGGTGATGATTCTTGCTCTGATGTTTCTTGTGATGATTCTTGTTGTGATGATTCTTGTTGTGATGATTCTTGTTCTGATGATTCTTGTTGCGATGATTCTTGTTGCGATGATTCTTGTTGCGATGATTCTTGTTGCGATGATTCTTGTTGTGATGATTCTTGTTGCGATGATTCTTGTTGCGATGATTCTTGTTGCGATGATTCTTGTTGCGATGATTCTTGTTGCGATGATTCTTGTTGCGATGATTCTTGTTGTGATGATTCTTGTGATGATTGTTGTTGCGATGCTTCTTGTTGTGATGATTCTTGTTGTGATGATTGTTGTTGTGATGTTTCTTGTTGTGATGATTCTTGTTGCGATGATTCTTGTTGTGATGATTGTTGTTGTGATGATTCTTGTGATGATTCTTGTTGCGATGATTCTTGTTGTGATGATTCTTGTTGTGAGGATTCTTGTTGTGATGATTGTTGCTGTGAAGATTCTTGTTGTGAAGATTCTTGTTCTGATAATTCTTGTTGTGATGATTGTTGTTGTGATGAATCTTTTTGTGATGATTCTTGTTGTGATGATTCTTGTTGTGATGATTCTTGTTGTGATGATTCTTGTTGTGATGATTCTTTTTCTGATGATTCTTGTTGTGATGATTCTTGTTGTGATGATTCTTGTTGTGATGATTCTTGTTGTGATGATTCTTGTGATGATTCTTGTTATGATGATTCTTGTTGTGATGATTCTTGTAATGATTCTAGTTCTGATGATTCTTGTTCTGATGATTCTTGTTCTGATGATTCTTGTGAAGATTCTTGTTGTGATGATTCTTGTTGTGATGATTTTTGTTGTGATGATTCTTGTTGTGATGATTCTTGTTGCGATGATTCTTGTGATGATTCTTGTTGTGAAGATTCTTGTTGTGGTGACTCTTGTTGTGATGATTCTTGTTGTGATGATTCTTGTTGAGATGATTCTTGTTGTGATGATTCTTGTGATGATTCTTGTTGCGATGATTCTTGTTGTGTTGATTCTTGTTGTGAAGATTCTTGTTGTGAGGATTCTTGTTCTGATGATTCTTGTGATGATTCTTGTTGCGATGATTCTTGTGATGATTCTTGTTGTGATGATTCTTGTTGTGATGATTCTTGTTCTGATGATTCTTGTTCTGATGATTCTTGTGATGATTCTTGTTGCGATGATTCTTGTTGTGATGATTCTTGTTCTGATGATTTTTGTTGTGATGATTCTTGTGATGATTCTTGTTCTGATGATTCTTGTGATGATTCTTGTTGCGATGATTCTTGTGATGATTCTTTTTGTGATGATTCTTGTTGTGATGATTCTTGTGATGATTCTTGTGATGATTCTTGTTCTGATGATTCTTGTTGTGATAATTCTTGTTGTGAGGATTCTTGTTGTCATGATTCTTGTGATGATTCATGTGATGATTCTTGTTGTGATGATTCTTGTTGTGATGATTCTTGTTCTGTTGATTCTTGTTATGATGATTCTTGTTGTGATGCTTCTTGTTCTCATGATTCTTGTTGTGAAGATTCTTGTGATGATTCTTGTGATGATTCTTGTTGTGATGATTCTTGTGATGATTCTTGTTGTGATGATTCTTGTTGTGATGATTCTTGTTGTGATGATTCTTGTTGTGATGATTCTTGTTGTGATGATTCTTGTTGTGATGAATCTTGTTGTGATGCTTCTTGTTCTGATGATTCTTGTTGCAATGATTCTTGTGCTGATTCTTGTGGTGATGATTCTTGCTCTGATGTTTCTTGTGATGATTCTTGTTGTGAAGATTCTTGTTGTGATGATTCTTCTTGTGATGGTTCTTGTTGTGATGATTCTTGTTGTGATGATTCTTGTTGTGATGATTCTTGTTGTGATGATTCTTGTTGTG
Organism: Somniosus microcephalus; assembly: GCF_052327205.1. Classification (NCBI taxonomy): domain Eukaryota; kingdom Metazoa; phylum Chordata; class Chondrichthyes; order Squaliformes; family Somniosidae; genus Somniosus; species Somniosus microcephalus. The sequence goes on along the minus strand of NC_140987.1, from coordinate 330,565,624 downwards.
ATGATTCTTGTTGTGATGATTCTTGTTCTGATGATTCTTGTTCTGATGATTCTTGTGATGATTCTTGTTCTGATGATTGTTGTTGTGATGATTCTTGTTGTGATGATTCTTGTTGTGATGATTCTTGTTGTGATGATTCTTGTGATGATTCTTGTTGTGATGATTCTTGTTGTGATGATTTTTGTTCTGATGATTCTTGTGATGATTCTTGTTGTGATGATTCTTGTTGCGATGATTCTTGTTGTGATGATATTGTTGTGGTGATTCTTGTTCTGATGATTCTTGCGATGATTCTTGTTGTGATGATTCTTGTTGTGATGATTCTTGTTGTGATGATTCTTGTTTTGATGATTCTTGTTTTGATGATTCTTGTTGTGATGCTTCTTGTTCTGATGATTCTTGTTGCAATGATTCTTGTTGTGCTGATTCTTGAGGTGATGATTCTTGCTCTGATGTTTCTTGTGATGATTCTTGTTGTGATGATTCTTGTTGTGATGATTCTTGTTCTGATGATTCTTGTTGCGATGATTCTTGTTGCGATGATTCTTGTTGCGATGATTCTTGTTGCGATGATTCTTGTTGCGATGATTCTTGTTGCGATGATTCTTGTTGCGATGATTCTTGTTGCGATGATTCTTGTTGCGATGATTCTTGTTGCGATGATTCTTGTTGCGATGATTCTTGTTGCGATGATTCTTGTTGTGATGATTCTTGTGATGATTGTTGTTGCGATGCTTCTTGTTGTGATGATTCTTGTTGTGATGATTGTTGTTGTGATGATTCTTGTTGTGATGATTCTTGTTGCGATGATTCTTGTTGCGATGATTGTTGTTGTGATGATTCTTGTTGTGATGATTCTTGTTGCGATGATTCTTGTTGTGATGATTCTTGTTGTGAGGATTCTTGTTGTGATGATTGTTGCTGTGAAGATTCTTGTTGTGAAGATTCTTGTTCTGATAATTCTTGTTGTGATGATTGTTGTTGTGATGATTCTTTTTGTGATGATTCTTGTTGTGATGATTCTTGTTGTGATGATTCTTGTTGTGATGATTCTTGTTGTGATGATTCTTTTTCTGATGATTCTTGTTGTGATGTTTCTTGTTGTGATGATTCTTGTTGTGATGATTCTTGTTGTGATGATTCTTGTGATGATTCTTGTTATGATGATTCTTGTTGTGATGATTCTTGTAATGATTCTAGTTCTGATGATTCTTGTTCTGATGATTCTTGTTCTGATGATTTTTGTGATGATTCTTGTTGTGATGATTCTTGTTGTGATGATTCCTGTTGTGATGATTCTTGTTGTGATGATTCTTGTGATGATTCTTGTTGTGAAGATTCTTGTTCTGATGATTCTTGTTGTGATGATTGTTGTTGTGATGATTCTTGTTGTGATGATTCTTGTTGTGATGATTCTTGTTCTGATGATTCTTGTGATGATTCTTGTTGCAATGATTCTTGTTGTGATGATTCTTGTTGTGATGATTCTTGTTCTGATGATTCTTGTTGTGATGGTTCTTGTTGTGATGATTCTTGTTCTGAAGATTCTTGTTGTGATGATTCTTGTTGCGATGATTCTTGTGATGATTCTTTTTGTGAAGATTCTTGTTGTGATGATTCTTGTTGTGATGATTCTTGTTGTGATGATTCTTGTTGTGATGATTCTTGTTGTGATGATTCTTGTTGCGATGATTCTTGTGGTGATGATTCTTGCTCTGATTTTTCTTGTGACGATTCTTGTTGTGATAATTCTTGTTGTGATGATTCTTGATGTGATGATTCTTGTTGTGATGATTCTTGTTGCGATGATTCTTGTTGCGATGATTCTTGTTGCGATGATTCTTGTTGCGATGATTCTTGTTGCGATGATTCTTGTTGCGATGATTCTTGTTGTGAAGATTCTTATTGCGATGATTCTTGTTGCGATGATTCTTGTTGTGATGATTCTTGTTGTGATGATTCTTGTTGTGATGATTCTTGTTGTGATGATTCTTGTTGTGATGATTCTTGTTGCGATGATTCTTGTTGTGATGATTCTTGTTGTGATGATTCTTGTTGTGATGATTCTTGTTGTGATGATTCTTGTTGCGATGATTCTTGTTGTGATGATTGTTGTTGTGAGGATTCTTGTTGTGATGATTGTTGTTGTGATGATTCTTGTTGTGATGATTCTTGTTCTGATAATTCTTGTTGTGATGATTGTTGTTGTGATGATTCTTTTTGTGATGATTCTTGTTGTGATGATTCTTGTTGTGATGATTCTTGTTGTGATGATTCTTTTTCTGATGATTCTTGTTGTGATGATTCTTGTTGTGATGATTCTTGTGATGATTCTTGTGATGATTCTTGTGATGATTATTGTTATGATGATTCTTGTTGTGATGATTCTTGTTGTGATGATTCTAGTTCTGATGATTCTTGTTCTGATGATTCTTGTTCTGATGATTCTTGTGATGATTCTTGTTGTGATGATTCTTGTTGTGATGATTCTTGTGATGATTCTTGTTGTGATGATTCTTGTTGTGATGATTCTTGTTGTGAAGATTCTTGTTGTGATGATTCTTGCGATGATTCTTGTTGTGATGATTCTTGTTGTGATGATTCTTGTTGTGATGATTCTTGTTGCGATGATTCTTGTTGTGCTGATTCTTGTTGTGATGATTCTTGTTCTGATGATTCTTGTTGTGATGATTCTTGTTGTGATGATTCTTGTTCTGATGATTCTTGTTGTGATGATTCTTGTTGTGATGATTCTTGTTGTGATGATTCTTGTTGTGATGATTCTTGTTCTGATGATTCTTGTGATGATTCTTGTTCTGATGATTGTTGTTGTGATGATTCTTGTTGTGATGATTCTTGTTGTGATGATTCTTGTTGTGATGAATCTTGTTGTGATGCTTCTTGTTCTGATGATTCTTGTTGCAATGATTCTTGTGCTGATTCTTGTGGTGATGATTCTTGCTCTGATGTTTCTTGTGATGATTCTTGTTGTGATGATTCTTGTTGTGATGATTCTTCTTGTGATGGTTCTTGTTGTGATGATTCTTGTTGTGATGATTCTTGTTGTGATGATTCTTGTTGTGATGATTCTTGTTGTGATGATTCTTGTTGTGATGATTCTTGTTCTGATGATTCTTGTTCTGATGATTCTTGTGATGATTCTTGTTCTGATGATTGTTGTTGTGATGATTCTTGTTGTGATGATTCTTGTTGTGATGATTCTTGTTGTGATGATTCTTGTGATTATTCTTGTTGTGATGATTCTTGTTGTGATGATTTTTGTTCTGATGATTCTTGTGATGATTCTTGTTGTGATGATTCTTGTTGCGATGATTCTTGTTGTGATGATATTGTTGTGGTGATTCTTGTTCTGATGATTCTTGCGATGATTCTTGTTGTGATGATTCTTGTTGTGATGATTCTTGTTGTGATGATTCTTGTTTTGATGATTCTTGTTTTGATGATTCTTGTTGTGATGCTTCTTGTTCTGATGATTCTTGTTGCAATGATTCTTGTTGTGCTGATTCTTGAGGTGATGATTCTTGCTCTGATGTTTCTTGTGATGATTCTTGTTGTGATGATTCTTGTTGTGATGATTCTTGTTCTGATGATTCTTGTTGCGATGATTCTTGTTGCGATGATTCTTGTTCCGATGATTCTTGTTGCGATGATTCTTGTTGCGATGATTCTTGTTGCGATGATTCTTGTTGCGATGATTCTTGTTGCGATGATTCTTGTTGCGATGATTCTTGTTGCGATGATTCTTGCTGTGATGATTCTTGTGATGATTCTTGTTGCGATGCTTCTAGTTGTGATGATTCTTGTTGTGATGATTGTTGTTGTGATGATTCTTGTTGTGATGATTCTTGTTGCGATGATTCTTGTTGCGATGATTGTTGTTGTGATGATTCTTGTTGTGATGATTCTTGTTGCGATGATTCTTGTTGTGATGATTCTTGTTGTGAGGATTCTTGTTGTGATGATTGTTGCTGTGAAGATTCTTGTTGTGAAGATTCTTGTTCTGATAATTCTTGTTGTGATGATTGTTGTTGTGATGATTCTTTTTGTGATGATTCTTGTTGTGATGATTCTTGTTGTGATGATTCTTGTTGTGATGATTCTTGTTGTGATGATTCTTTTTCTGATGATTCTTGTTGTGATGTTTCTTGTTGTGATGATTCTTGTTGTGATGATTCTTGTTGTGATGATTCTTGTGATGATTCTTGTTATGATGATGCTTGTTGTGATGATTCTTGTAATGATTCTAGTTCTGATGATTCTTGTTCTGATGATTTTTGTGATGATTCTTGTTGTGATGATTCTTGTTGTGATGATTCTTGTTGTGATGATTCTTGTTGTGATGATTCTTGTGATGATTCTTGTTGTGAAGATTCTTGTTCTGATGATTCTTGTTGTGATGATTGTTGTTGTGATGATTCTTGTTGTGATGATTCTTGTGATGATTCTTGTTGTGATGATTCTTGTTGTGATGATTCTTGTTCTGATGATTCTTGTTGTGATGGTTCTTGTTGTGATGATTCTTGTTCTGAAGATTCTTGTTGTGATGATTCTTGTTGCGATGATTCTTGTGATGATTCTTGTTGTGAAGATTCTTGTTGTGATGATTCTTGTTGTGATGATTCTTGTTGTGATGATTCTTGTTGTGATGATTCTTGTTGTGATGATTCTTGTTGCGATGATTCTTGTGGTGATGATTCTTGCTCTGATTTTTCTTGTGACGATTCTTGTTGTGATGATTGTTGTTGTGATGATTCTTGTTGTGATGATTCTTGTTGTGATGATTCTTGTTCTGATGATTCTTGTGATGATTCTTGTTGCAATGATTCTTGTTGTGATGATTCTTGTTGTGATGATTCTTGTTCTGATGATTCTTGTTGTGATGATTCTTGTTGTGATGATTCTTGTGATGATTCTTGTTGTGAAGATTCTTGTTCTGATGATTCTTGTTGTGATGATTGTTGTTGTGATGATTCTTGTTGTGATGATTCTTGTTGTGATGATTCTTGTTCTGATGATTCTTGTGATGATTCTTGTTGCAATGATTCTTGTTGTGATGATTCTTGTGATGATTCTTGTTCTGATGATTCTTGTTGTGATGGTTCTTGTTGTGATGATTCTTGTTGTGAAGATTCTTATTGCGATGATTCTTGTTGCGATGATTCTTGTTGTGATGATTCTTGTTCTGATGATTTTTGTTGTGATGATTCTTGTGATGATTCTTGTTCTGATGATTCTTGTGATGATTCTTGTTGCGATGATTCTTGTTGTGATGATTCTTTTTGTGATGATTCTTGTTGTGATGATTCTTGTGATGATTCTTGTGATGATTCTTGTTCTGATGATTCTTGTTGTGATAATTCTTGTTGTGAGGATTCTTGTTGTCATGATTCTTGTGATGATTCATGTTGTGATGATTCTTGTTGTGATGATTCTTGTTGTGATGATTCTTGTTCTGTTGATTCTTGTTATGATGATTCTTGTTGTGATGATTCTTGTTCTCATGATTCTTGTTGTGAAGATTCTTGTGATGATTCTTGTGATGATTCTTGTTGTGATGATTCTTGTGATGATTCTTGTTGTGATGATTCTTGTTGTGATAATTCTTGTTGTGATGATTCTTGTTGTGATGATTCTTGTTGTGATGATTCTTGTTGTGATGAATCTTGTTGTGATGCTTCTTGTTCTGATGATTCTTGTTGCAATGATTCTTGTGCTGATTCTTGTGGTGATGATTCTTGCTCTGATGTTTCTTGTGATGATTCTTGTTGTGATGATTCTTGTTGTGATGATTCTTCTTGTGATGGTTCTTGTTGTGATGATTCTTGTTGTGATGATTCTTGTTTTGATGATTCTTGTTGTGATGATTCTTGTGATGATTCTTGTTGTGATGATTCTTGTTCTGATGATTCTTGTTCTGATGATTCTTGTGATGATTCTTGTTCTGATGATTGTTGCTGTGATGATTCTTGTTCTGATGATTCTTGTTGTGATGATTCTTGTTGTGATGATTCTTGTGATGATTCTTGTTGTGATGATTCTTGTTGTGATGATTTTTGTTCTGATGATTCTTGTGATGATTCTTGTTGTGATGATTCTTGTTGCGATGATTCTTGTTGTGATGATATTGTTGTGGTGATTCTTGTTCTGATGATTCTTGCGATGATTCTTGTTGTGATGATTCTTGTTGTGATGATTCTTGTTGTGATGATTCTTGTTTTGATGATTCTTGTTTTGATGATTCTTGTTGTGATGCTTCTTGTTCTGATGATTCTTGTTGCAATGATTCTTGTTGTGCTGATTCTTGAGGTGATGATTCTTGCTCTGATGTTTCTTGTGATGATTCTTGTTGTGATGATTCTTGTTGTGATGATTCTTGTTGTGATGATTCTTGTTGCGATGATTCTTGTTGCGATGATTCTTGTTGTGATGATTCTTGTTGCGATGATTCTTGTTGCGATGATTCTTGTTGCGATGATTCTTGTTGCGATGATTCTTGTTGCGATGATTCTTGTTGCGATGATTCTTGTTGCGATGATTCTTGTTGCGATGATTCTTGTTGCGATGATTCTTGTTGTGATGATTCTTGTGATGATTGTTGTTGCGATGCTTCTTGTTGTGATGATTCTTGTTGTGATGATTGTTGTTGTGATGATTCTTGTTGTGATGATTCTTGTTGCGATGATTCTTGTTGCGATGATTGTTGTTGTGATGATTCTTGTTGTGATGATTCTTGTTGCGATGATTCTTGTTGTGATGATTCTTGTTGTGAGGATTCTTGTTGTGATGATTGTTGCTGTGAAGATTCTTGTTGTGAAGATTCTTGTTCTGATAATTCTTGTTGTGATGATTGTTGTTGTGATGATTCTTTTTGTGATGATTCTTGTTGTGATGATTCTTGTTGTGATGATTCTTGTTGTGATGATTCTTGTTGTGATGATTCTTTTTCTGATGATTCTTGTTGTGATGATTCTTGTTGTGATGATTCTTGTTGTGATGATTCTTGTTGTGATGATTCTTGTGATGATTCTTGTTATGATGATTCTTGTTGTGATGATTCTTGTAATGATTCTAGTTCTAATGATTCTTGTTCTGATGATTCTTGTTCTGATGATTTTTGTGATGATTCTTGTTGTGATGATTCTTGTTGTGATGATTCTTGTTGTGATGATTCTTGTTGTGATGATTCTTGTGATGATTCTTGTTGTGAAGATTCTTGTTCTGATGATTCTTGTTGTGATGATTGTTGTTGTGATGATTCTTGTTGTGATGATTCTTGTTGTGATGATTCTTGTTCTGATGATTCTTGTGATGATTCTTGTTGCAATGATTCTTGTTGTGATGATTCTTGTTGTGATGATTCTTGTTCTGATGATTCTTGTTGTGATGGTTCTTGTTGTGATGATTCTTGTTCTGAAGATTCTTGTTGTGATGATTCTTGTTGCGATGATTCTTGTGATGATTCTTGTTGTGAAGATTCTTGTTGTGATGATTCTTGTTGTGATGATTCTTGTTGTGATGATTCTTGTTGTGATGATTCTTGTTGTGATGATTCTTGTTGCGATGATTCTTGTGGTGATGATTCTTGCTCTGATTTTTCTTGTGACGATTCTTGTTGTGATAATTCTTGTTGTGATGATTCTTGATGTGATGATTCTTGTTGTGATGATTCTTGTTGCGAAGATTCTTGTTGTGATGATTCTTGTTGCGATGATTCTTGTTGCGATGATTCTTGTTGCGATGATTCTTGTTGCGATGATTCTTGTTGTGAAGATTCTTATTGCGATGATTCTTGTTGCGATGATTCTTGTTGTGATGATTCTTGTTGTGATGATTCTTGTTGTGATGATTCTTGTTGTGATGATTCTTGTTGTGATGATTCTTGTTGCGATGATTCTTGTTGTGATGATTCTTGTTGTGATGATTCTTGTTGTGATGATTCTTGTTGTGATGATTCTTGTTGCGATGATTCTTGTTGTGATGATTGTTGTTGTGAGGATTCTTGTTGTGATGATTGTTGTTGTGATGATTCTTGTTGTGATGATTCTTGTTCTGATAATTCTTGTTGTGATGATTGTTGTTGTGATGATTCTTTTTGTGATGATTCTTGTTGTGATGATTCTTGTTGTGATGATTCTTGTTGTGATGATTCTTTTTCTGATGATTCTTGTTGTGATGATTCTTGTTGTGATGATTCTTGTGATGATTCTTGTTGTGATGATTCTTGTGATGATTATTGTTATGATGATTCTTGTTGTGATGATTCTTGTTGTGATGATTCTAGTTCTGATGATTCTTGTTCTGATGATTCTTGTTCTGATGATTCTTGTGATGATTCTTGTTGTGATGATTCTTGTTGTGATGATTCTTGTGATGATTCTTGTTGTGATGATTCTTGTTGTGATGATTCTTGTTGTGAAGATTCTTGTGATGATTCTTGCGATGATTCTTGTTGTGATGATTCTTGTTGTGATGATTCTTGTTGTGATGATTCTTGTTGCGATGATTCTTGTTGTGCTGATTCTTGTTGTGATGATTCTTGTTCTGATGATTCTTGTTGTGATGATTCTTGTTGTGATGATTCTTGTTCTGATGATTCTTGTTGTGATGATTCTTGTTGTGATGATTCTTGTTGTGATGATTCTTGTTGTGATGATTCTTGTTGTGATGATTCTTGTTGTGATGATTCTTGTGATGATTCTTGTTCTGATGATTGTTGTTGTGATGATTCTTGTTGTGATGATTCTTGTTGTGATGATTCTTGTTGTGATGATTCTTGTGATGATTCTTGTTGTGATGATTCTTGTTGTGATGATTTTTGTTCTGATGATTCTTGTGATGATTCTTGTTGTGATGATTCTTGTTGCGATGATTCTTGTTGTGATGATATTGTTGTGGTGATTCTTGTTCTGATGATTCTTGCGATGATTCTTGTTGTGATGATTCTTGTTGTGATGATTCTTGTTGTGATGATTCTTGTTTTGATGATTCTTGTTTTGATGATTCTTGTTGTGATGCTTCTTGTTCTGATGATTCTAGTTGCAATGATTCTTGTTGTGCTGATTCTTGAGGTGATGATTCTTGCTCTGATGTTTCTTGTGATGATTCTTGTTGTGATGATTCTTGTTGTGATGATTCTTTTTCTGATGATTCTTGTTGCGATGATTCTTGTTGCGATGATTCTTGTTGCGATGATTCTTGTTGCGATGATTCTTGTTGCGATGATTCTTGTTGCGATGATTCTTGTTGCGATGATTCTTGTTGTGAAGATTCTTGTTGCGATGATTCTTGTTGCGATGATTCTTGTTGCGATGATTCTTGTTGTGATGATTCTTGTTGTGATGATTCTTGTGATGATTGTTGTTGCGATGCTTCTTGTTGTGATGATTCTTGTTGTGATGATTGTTGTTGTGATGATTCTTGTTGTGATGATTCTTGTTGCTATGATTCTTGTTGCGATGATTGTTGTTGTGATGATTCTTGTTGTGATGATTCTTGTTGCGATGATTCTTGTTGTGATGATTCTTGTTGTGAGGATTCTTGTTGTGATGATTGTTGCTGTGAAGATTCTTGTTGTGAAGATTCTTGTTCTGATAATTCTTGTTGTGATCATTGTTGTTGTGATGATTCTTTTTGTGATGATTCTTGTTGTGATGATTCTTGTTGTGATGATTCTTGTTGTGATGATTCTTGTTGTGATGATTCTTTTTCTGATGATTCTTGTTGTGATGATTCTTGTTGTGATGATTCTTGTTGTGATGATTCTTGTTGTGATGATTCTTGTGATGATTCTTGTTATGATGATTCTTGTTGTGATGATACTTGTAATGATTCTAGTTCTGATGATTCTTGTTCTGATGATTCTTGTTCTGATGATTCTTGTGATGATTCTTGTTGTGATGATTCTTGTTGTGATGATTTTTGTTGTGATGATTCTTGTTGTGATGATTCTTGTTGCGATGATTCTTGTGATGATTCTTGTTGTGAAGATTCTTGTTGTGATGACTCTTGTTGTGATGATTCTTGTTGTGATGATTCTTGTTGAGATGATTCTTGTTGTGATGATTCTTGTGATGATTCTTGTTGCGATGATTCTTGTTGTGTTGATTCTTGTTGTGAAGATTCTTGTTGTGAGGATTCTTGTTCTGATGATTCTTGTGATGATTCTTGTTGCGATGATTCTTGTTGTGATGATTCTTGTTGTGATGATTCTTGTTGTGATGATTCTTGTTGTGATGATTCTTGTTGCGATGATTCTTGTGGTGATGATTCTTGCTCTGATTTTTCTTGTGACGATTCTTGTTGTGATAATTCTTGTTGTGATGATTCTTGATGTGATGATTCTTGTGATGATTCTTGTTGCGATGATTCTTGTTGCGATGATTCTTGTTGCGATGATTCTTGTTGCGATGATTCTTGTTGCGATGATTCTTGTTGCGATGATTCTTGTTGTGAAGATTCTTATTGCGATGATTCTTGTTGCGATGATTCTTGTTGTGATGATTCTTGTTGTGATGATTCTTGTTGTGATGATTCTTGTTGTGATGATTCTTGTTGCGATGATTCTTGTTGTGATGATTCTTGTTGTGATGATTCTTGTTGTGATGATTCTTGTTGTGATGATTCTTGTTGTGATGATTCTTGTTGTGATGATTCTTGTTGCGATGATTCTTGTTGTGATGATTCTTGTTGTGATGATTCTTGTTGTGATGATTCTTGTTGTGATGATTCTTGTGATGATTATTGTTATGATGATTCTTGTTGTGATGATTCTTGTTGTGATGATTCTAGTTCTGATGATTCTTGTTCTGATGATTCTTGTTCTGATGATTCTTGTGATGATTCTTGTTGTGATGATTCTTGTGATGATTCTTGTGATGATTCTTGTTGTGATGATTCTTGTTGTGATGATTCTTGTTGTGAAGATTCTTGTTGTGATGATTCTTGCGATGATTCTTGTTGTGATGATTCTTGTTGTGATGATTCTTGTTGTGATGATTCTTGTTGCGATGATTCTTGTGCTGATTCTTGTTGTGATGATTCTTGTTCTGATGGTTCTTGTTGTGATGATTCTTGTTGTGATGATTCTTGTTCTGATGATTCTTGTTGTGATGATTCTTGTTGTGATGATTCTTGTTGTGATGATTCTTGTTGTGATGATTCTTGTTCTGATGATTCTTGTTCTGATGATTCTTGTGATGATTCTTGTTCTGATGATTGTTGTTGTGATGATTCTTGTTGTGATGATTCTTGTTGTGATGATTTTTGTTCTGATGATTCTTGTGATGATTCTTGTTGTGATGATTCTTGTTGCGATGATTCTTGTTGTGATGATATTGTTGTGGTGATTCTTGTTCTGATGATTCTTGCGATGATTCTTGTTGTGATGATTCTTGTTGTGATGATTCTTGTTGTGATGATTCTTGTTTTGATGATTCTTGTTTTGATGATTCTTGTTGTGATGCTTCTTGTTCTGATGATTCTTGTTGCAATGATTCTTGTTGTGCTGATTCTTGAGGTGATGATTCTTGCTCTGATGTTTCTTGTGATGATTCTTGTTGTGATGATTCTTGTTGTGATGATTCTTGTTCTGATGATTCTTGTTGCGATGATTCTTGTTGCGATGATTCTTGTTGCGATGATTCTTGTTGCGATGATTCTTGTTGCGATGATTCTTGTTGCGATGATTCTTGTTGCGATGATTCTTGTTGCGATGATTCTTGTTGCGAAGATTCTTGTTGCGATGATTCTTGTTGCGATGATTCTTGTTGCGATGATTCTTGTTGTGATGATTCTTGTTGTGATGATTCTTGTGATGATTGTTGTTGCGATGCTTCTTGTTGTGATGATTCTTGTTGTGATGATTGTTGTTGTGATGATTCTTGTTGTGATGATTCTTGTTGCGATGATTCTTGTTGCGATGATTGTTGTTGTGATGATTCTTGTTGTGATGATTCTTGTTGCGATGATTCTTGTTGTGATGATTCTTGTTGTGAGGATTCTTGTTGTGATGATTGTTGCTGTGAAGATTCTTGTTGTGAAGATTCTTGTTCTGATAATTCTTGTTGTGATCATTGTTGTTGTGATGATTCTTTTTGTGATGATTCTTGTTGTGATGATTCTTGTTGTGATGATTCTTGTTGTGATGATTCTTGTTGTGATGATTCTTTTTCTGATGATTCTTGTTGTGATGATTCTTGTTGTGATGATTCTTGTTGTGATGATTCTTGTTGTGATGATTCTTGTGATGATTCTTGTTATGATGATTCTTGTTGTGATGATTCTTGTAATGATTCTAGTTCTGATGATTCTTGTTCTGATGATTCTTGTTCTGATGATTCTTGTGATGATTCTTGTTGTGATGATTCTTGTTGTGATGATTTTTGTTGTGATGATTCTTGTTGTGATGATTCTTGTTGCGATGATTCTTGTGATGATTCTTGTTGTGAAGATTCTTGTTGTGATGACTCTTGTTGTGATGATTCTTGTTGTGATGATTCTTGTTGAGATGATTCTTGTTGTGATGATTCTTGTGATGATTCTTGTTGCGATGATTCTTGTTGTGTTGATTCTTGTTGTGAAGATTCTTGTTGTGAGGATTCTTGTTCTGATGATTCTTGTGATGATTCTTGTTGCGATGATTCTTGTTGTGATGATTCTTGTTGTGATGATTCTTGTTGTGATGATTCTTGTTCTGATGATTCTTGTTCTGATGATTCTTGTGATGATTCTTGTTGCGATGATTCTTGTTGTGATGATTCTTGTTCTGATGATTTTTGTTGTGATGATTCTTTTGATGATTCTTGTTCTGATGATTCTTGTGATGATTCTTGTTGCGATGATTCTTGTTGTGATGATTCTTTTTGTGATGATTCTTGTTGTGATGATTCTTGTGATGATTCTTGTGATGATTCTTGTTCTGATGATTCTTGTTGTGATAATTCTTGTTGTGAGGATTCTTGTTGTCATGATTCTTGTGATGATTCATGTTGTGATGATTCTTGTTGTGATGATTCTTGTTGTGATGATTCTTGTTCTGTTGATTCTTGTTATGATGATTCTTGTTGTGATGATTCTTGTTCTCATGATTCTTGTTGTGAAGATTCTTGTGATGATTCTTGTGATGATTCTTGTTGTGATGATTCTTGTGATGATTCTTGTTGTGATGATTCTTGTTGTGATAATTCTTGTTGTGATGATTCTTGTTGTGATGATTCTTGTTGTGATGATTCTTGTTGTGATGAATCTTGTTGTGATGCTTCTTGTTCTGATGATTCTTGTTGCAATGATTCTTGTGCTGATTCTTGTGGTGATGATTCTTGCTCTGATGTTTCTTGTGATGATTCTTGTTGTGATGATTCTTGTTGTGATGATTCTTCTTGTGATGATTCTTGTTGTGATGATTCTTGTTGTGATGATTCTTGTTGTGATGATTCTTGTTGTGATGATTCTTGTTGTGATGATTCTTGTTCTGATGATTCTTGTTCTGATGATTCTTGTGATGATTCTTGTTCTGATGATTGTTGTTGTGAGGATTCTTGTTGTGATGATTCTTGTTGTGATGATTCTTGTTGTGATGATTTTTGTTCTGATGATTCTTGTGATGATTCTTGTTGTGATGATTCTTGTTGCGATGATTCTTGTTGTGATGATATTGTTGTGGTGATTCTTGTTCTGATGATTCTTGCGATGATTCTTGTTGTGATGATTCTTGTTGTGATGATTCTTGTTGTGATGATTCTTGTTTTGATGATTCTTGTTTTGATGATTCTTGTTGTGATGCTTCTTGTTCTGATGATTCTTGTTGCAATGATTCTTGTTGTGCTGATTCTTGAGGTGATGATTCTTGCTCTGATGTTTCTTGTGATGATTCTTGTTGTGATGATTCTTGTTGTGATGATTCTTGTTCTGATGATTCTTGTTGCGATGATTCTTGTTGCGATGATTCTTGTTGCGATGATTCTTGTTGCGATGATTCTTGTTGCGATGATTCTTGTTGCGATGATTCTTGTTGCGATGATTCTTGTTGCGATGATTCTTGTTGCGATGATTCTTGTTGCGATGATTCTTGTTGCGATGATTCTTGTTGCGATGATTCTTGTTGTGATGATTCTTGTGATGATTGTTGTTGCGATGCTTCTTGTTGTGATGATTCTTGTTGTGATGATTGTTGTTGTGATGATTCTTGTTCTGATGATTCTTGTTGCGATGATTCTTGTTGCGATGATTCTTGTTGCGATGATTCTTGTTGCGATGATTCTTGTTGCGATGATTCTTGTTGCGATGATTCTTGTTGCGATGATTCTTGTTGCGATGATTCTTGTTGCGATGATTCTTGTTGCGATGATTCTTGTTGCGATGATTCTTATTGCGATGATTCTTGTTGCGATGATTCTTGTTGTGATGATTCTTGTTGTGATGATTCTTGTTGTGATGATTCTTGTTGTGATGATTCTTGTTGTGATGATTCTTGTTGCGATGATTCTTGTTGTGATGATTCTTGTTGTGATGATTCTTGTTGTGATGATTCTTGTTGTGATGATTCTTTTTGCGATGATTCTTGTTGTGATGATTCTTGTTGTGAGGATTCTTGTTGTGATGATTGTTGTTGTGATGATTCTTGTTGTGATGATTCTTGTTCTGATAATTCTTGTTGTGATGATTGTTGTTGTGATGATTCTTTTTGTGATGATTCTTGTTGTGATGATTCTTGTTGTGATGATTCTTGTTGTGATGATTCTTTTTCTGATGATTCTTGTTGTGATGATTCTTGTGATGATTCTTGTGATGATTCTTGTTGTGATGATTCTTGTTGTGATGATTATTGTTATGATGATTCTTGTTGTGATGATTCTTGTTGTGATGATTCTAGTTCTGATGATTCTTGTTCTGATGATTCTTGTTCTGATGATTCTTGTGATGATTCTTGTTGTGATGATTCTTGTTGTGATGATTCTTGTGATGATTCTTGTTGTGATGATTCTTGTTGTGATGATTCTTGTTGTGAAGATTCTTGTTGTGATGATTCTTGCGATGATTCTTGTTGTGATGATTCTTGTTGTGATGATTCTTGTTGTGATGATTCTTGTTGCGATGATTCTTGTTGTGCTGATTCTTGTTGTGATGATTCTTGTTCTGATGATTCTTGTTGTGATGATTCTTGTTGTGATGATTCTTGTTCTGATGATTCTTGTTGTGATGATTCTTGTTGTGATGATTCTTGTTGTGATGATTCTTGTTGTGATGATTCTTGTTCTGATGATTCTTGTTCTGATGATTCTTGTGATGATTCTTGTTCTGATGATTGTTGTTGTGATGATTCTTGTTGTGATGATTCTTGTTGTGATGATTCTTGTTGTGATGATTCTTGTGATGATTCTTGTTGTGATGATTCTTGTTGTGATGATTTTTGTTCTGATGATTCTTGTGATGATTCTTGTTGTGATGATTCTTGTTGCGATGATTCTTGTTGTGATGATATTGTTGTGGTGATTCTTGTTCTGATGATTCTTGCGATGATTCTTGTTGTGATGATTCTTGTTGTGATGATTCTTGTTGTGATGATTCTTGTTTTGATGATTCTTGTTTTGATGATTCTTGTTGTGATGCTTCTTGTTCTGATGATTCTTGTTGCAATGATTCTTGTTGCAATGATTCTTGTTGTGCTGATTCTTGAGGTGATGATTCTTGCTCTGATGTTTCTTGTGATGATTCTTGTTGTGATGATTCTTGTTGTGATGATTCTTGTTCTGATGATTCTTGTTGCGATGATTCTTGTTGCGATGATTCTTGTTGCGATGATTCTTGTTGCGATGATTCTTGTTGCGATGATTCTTGTTGCGATGATTCTTGTTGCGATGATTCTTGTTGCGATGATTCTTGTTGCGAAGATTCTTGTTGCGATGATTCTTGTTGCGATGATTCTTGTTGCGATGATTCTTGTTGTGATGATTCTTGTTGTGATGATTCTTGTGATGATTGTTGTTGCGATGCTTCTTGTTGTGATGATTCTTGTTGTGATGATTCTTGTTGTGATGATTCTTGTTGTGATGATTCTTGTTGCGATGATTCTTGTTGCGATGATTGTTGTTGTGATGATTCTTGTTGTGATGATTCTTGTTGCGATGATTCTTGTTGTGATGATTCTTGTTGTGAGGATTCTTGTTGTGATGATTGTTGCTGTGAAGATTCTTGTTGTGAAGATTCTTGTTCTGATAATTCTTGTTGTGATCATTGTTGTTGTGATGATTCTTTTTGTGATGATTCTTGTTGTGATGATTCTTGTTGTGATGATTCTTGTTGTGATGATTCTTGTTGTGATGATTCTTTTTCTGATGATTCTTGTTGTGATGATTCTTGTTGTGATGATTCTTGTTGTGATGATTCTTGTTGTGATGATTCTTGTGATGATTCTTGTTATGATGATTCTTGTTGTGATGATTCTTGTAATGATTCTAGTTCTGATGATTCTTGTTCTGATGATTCTTGTTCTGATGATTCTTGTGATGATTCTTGTTGTGATGATTCTTGTTGTGATGATTTTTGTTGTGATGATTCTTGTTGTGATGATTCTTGTTGCGATGATTCTTGTGATGATTCTTGTTGTGAAGATTCTTGTTGTGATGACTCTTGTTGTGATGATTCTTGTTGTGATGATTCTTGTTGAGATGATTCTTGTTGTGATGATTCTTGTGATGATTCTTGTTGCGATGATTCTTGTTGTGTTGATTCTTGTTGTGAAGATTCTTGTTGTGAGGATTCTTGTTCTGATGATTCTTGTGATGATTCTTGTTGCGATGATTCTTGTGATGATTCTTGTTGTGATGATTCTTGTTGTGATGATTCTTGTTCTGATGATTCTTGTTCTGATGATTCTTGTGATGATTCTTGTTGCGATGATTCTTGTTGTGATGATTCTTGTTCTGATGATTTTTGTTGTGATGATTCTTTTGATGATTCTTGTTCTGATGATTCTTGTGATGATTCTTGTTGCGATGATTCTTGTTGTGATGATTCTTTTTGTGATGATTCTTGTTGTGATGATTCTTGTGATGATTCTTGTGATGATTCTTGTTCTGATGATTCTTGTTGTGATAATTCTTGTTGTGAGGATTCTTGTTGTCATGATTCTTGTGATGATTCATGTTGTGATGATTCTTGTTGTGATGATTCTTGTTGTGATGATTCTTGTTCTGTTGATTCTTGTTATGATGATTCTTGTTGTGATGATTCTTGTTCTCATGATTCTTGTTGTGAAGATTCTTGTGATGATTCTTGTGATGATTCTTGTTGTGATGATTCTTGTGATGATTCTTGTTGTGATGATTCTTGTTGTGATAATTCTTGTTGTGATGATTCTTGTTGTGATGATTCTTGTTGCAATGATTCTTGTTGTGATGAATCTTGTTGTGATGCTTCTTGTTCTGATGATTCTTGTTGCAATGATTCTTGTGCTGATTCTTGTGGTGATGATTCTTGCTCTGATGTTTCTTGTGATGATTCTTGTTGTGATGATTCTTGTTGTGATGATTCTTCTTGTGATGATTCTTGTTGTGATGATTCTTGTTGTGATGATTCTTGTTGTGATGATTCTTGTTGTGATGATTCTTGTTGTGATGATTCTTGTTCTGATGATTCTTGTTCTGATGATTCTTGTTCTGATGATTCTTGTGATGATTCTTGTTCTGATGATTGTTGTTGTGATGATTCTTGTTGTGATGATTCTTGTTGTGATGATTCTTGTTGTGATGATTTTTGTTCTGATGATTCTTGTGATGATTCTTGTTGTGATGATTCTTGTTGCGATGATTCTTGTTGTGATGATATTGTTGTGGTGATTCTTGTTCTGATGATTCTTGCGATGATTCTTGTTGTGATGATTCTTGTTGTGATGATTCTTGTTGTGATGATTCTTGTTTTGATGATTCTTGTTTTGATGATTCTTGTTGTGATGCTTCTTGTTCTGATGATTCTTGTTGCAATGATTCTTGTTGTGCTGATTCTTGAGGTGATGATTCTTGCTCTGATGTTTCTTGTGATGATTCTTGTTGTGATGATTCTTGTTGTGATGATTCTTGTTCTGATGATTCTTGTTGCGATGATTCTTGTTGCGATGATTCTTGTTGCGATGATTCTTGTTGCGATGATTCTTGTTGCGATGATTCTTGTTGCGATGATTCTTGTTGCGATGATTCTTGTTGCGATGATTCTTGTTGCGATGATTCTTGTTGCGATGATTCTTGTTGCGATGATTCTTGTTGTGATGATTCTTGTGATGATTGTTGTTGCGATGCTTCTTGTTGTGATGATTCTTGTTGTGATGATTGTTGTTGTGATGATTCTTGTTGTGATGATTCTTGTTGCGATGATTCTTGTTGCGATGATTGTTGTTGTGATGATTCTTGTTGTGATGATTCTTGTTGCGATGATTCTTGTTGTGATGATTCTTGTTGTGAGGATTCTTGTTGTGATGATTGTTGCTGTGAAGATTCTTGTTGTGAAGATTCTTATTCTGATAATTCTTGTTGTGATGATTGTTGTTGTGAAGATTCTTTTTGTGATGATTCTTGTTGTGATGATTCTTGTTGTGATGATTCTTGTTGTGATGATTCGTGTTGTGATGATTCTTTTTCTGATGATTCTTGTTGTGATGATTCTTGTTGTGATGATTCTTGTTGTGATGATTCTTGTGATGATTCTTGTTATGATGATTCTTGTTGTGATGATTCTTGTAATGATTCTAGTTCTGATGATTCTTGTTCTGATGATTCTTGTTCTGATGATTTTTGTGATGATTCTTGTTGTGATGATTCTTGTTGTGATGATTCTTGTTGTGATGATTCTTGTTGTGATGAATCTTGTTGCGATGATTCTTGTGATGATTCTTGTTGTGAAGATTCTTGTTGTGATGACTCTTGTTGTGATGATTCTTGTTGTGATGATTCTTGTTGAGATGATTCTTGTTGTGATGATTCTTGTGATGATTCTTGTTGCGATGATTCTTGTTGTGTTGATTCTTGTTGTGAAGATTCTTGTTGTGAGGATTCTTGTTCTGATGATTCTTGTGATGATTCTTGTTGCGATGATTCTTGTTGTGATGATTCTTGTTGTGATGATTCTTGTTGTGATGATTCTTGTTCTGATGATTCTTGTACTGATGATTCTTGTGATGATTCTTGTTGCGATGATTCTTGTTGTGATGATTCTTGTTCTGATGATTTTTGTTGTGATGATTCTTGTGATGATTCTTGTTCTGATGATTCTTGTGATGATTCTTGTTGCGATGATTCTTGTTGTGATGATTCTTTTTGTGATGATTCTTGTTGTGATGATTCTTGTGATGATTCTTGTGATGATTCTTGTTCTGATGATTCTTGTTGTGATAATTCTTGTTGTGAGGATTCTTGTTGTCATGATTCTTGTGATGATTCATGTTGTGATGATTCTTGTTGTGATGATTCTTGTTGTGATGATTCTTGTTGCGATGATTCTTGTTGCGATGATTCTTGTTGCGATGATTCTTGTTGCGATGATTCTTGTTGCGATGATTCTTGTTGCGATGATTCTTGTTGTGAAGATTCTTATTGCGATGATTCTTGTTGCGATGATTCTTGTTGTGATGATTCTTGTTGTGATGATTCTTGTTGTGATGATTCTTGTTGTGATGATTCTTGTTGTGATGATTCTTGTTGCGATGATACTTGTTGTGATGATTCTTGTTGTGATGATTCTTGTTGTGATGATTCTTGTTGTGATGATTCTTTTTGCGATGATTCTTGTTGTGATGATTCTTGTTGTGAGGATTCTTGTTGTGATGATTGTTGTTGTGATGATTCTTGTTGTGATGATTCTTGTTCTGATAATTCTTGTTGTGATGATTGTTGTTGTGATGATTCTTTTTGTGATGATTCTTGTTGTGATGATTCTTGTTGTGATGATTCTTGTTGTGATGATTCTTTTTCTGATGATTCTTGTTGTGATGATTCTTGTTGTGATGATTCTTGTGATGATTCTTGTTGTGATGATTCTTGTGATGATTATTGTTATGATGATTCTTGTTGTGATGATTCTTGTTGTGATGATTCTAGTTCTGATGATTCTTGTTCTGATGATTCTTGTTCTGATGATTCTTGTGATGATTCTTGTTGTGATGATTCTTGTTGTGATGATTCTTGTGATGATTCTTGTTGTGATGATTCTTGTTGTGATGATTCTTGTTGTGAAGATTCTTGTTGTGATGATTCTTGCGATGATTCTTCTTGTGATGATTCTTGTTGTGATGATTCTTGTTGTGATGATTCTTGTTGTGATGATTCTTGTTGTGATGATTCTTGTTGTGATGATTCTTGTTGTGATGATTCTTGTTCTGATGATTCTTGTTCTGATGATTCTTGTGATGATTCTTGTTCTGATGATTGTTGTTGTGATGATTCTTGTTGTGATGATTCTTGTTGTGATGATTCTTGTTGTGATGATTTTTGTTCTGATGATTCTTGTGATGATTCTTGTTGTGATGATTCTTGTTGCGATGATTCTTGTTGTGATGATATTGTTGTGGTGATTCTTGTTCTGATGATTCTTGCGATGATTCTTGTTGTGATGATTCTTGTTGTGATGATTCTTGTTGTGATGATTCTTGTTTTGATGATTCTTGTTTTGATGATTCTTGTTGTGATGCTTCTTGTTCTGATGATTCTTGTTGCAATGATTCTTGTTGTGCTGATTCTTGAGGTGATGATTCTTGCTCTGATGTTTCTTGTGATGATTCTTGTTGTGATGATTCTTGTTGTGATGATTCTTGTTCTGATGATTCTTGTTGCGATGATTCTTGTTGCGATGATTCTTGTTGCGATGATTCTTGTTGCGATGATTCTTGTTGCGATGATTCTTGTTGCGATGATTCTTGTTGCGATGATTCTTGTTGCAATGATTCTTGTTGCGATGATTCTTGTTGCGATGATTCTTGTTGCGATGATTCTTGTTGTGATGATTCTTGTGATGATTGTTGTTGCGATGCTTCTTGTTGTGATGATTCTTGTTGTGATGATTGTTGTTGTGATGATTCTTGTTGTGATGATTCTTGTTGCGATGATTCTTGTTGCGATGATTGTTGTTGTGATGATTCTTGTTGTGATGATTCTTGTTGCGATGATTCTTGTTGTGATGATTCTTGTTGTGAGGATTCTTGTTGTGATGATTGTTGCTGTGAAGATTCTTGTTGTGAAGATTCTTATTCTGATAATTCTTGTTGTGATGATTGTTGTTGTGAAGATTCTTTTTGTGATGATTCTTGTTGTGATGATTCTTGTTGTGATGATTCTTGTTGTGATGATTCTTGTTGTGATGATTCTTTTTCTGATGATTCTTGTTGTGATGATTCTTGTTGTGATGATTCTTGTTGTGATGATTCTTGTGATGATTCTTGTTATGATGATTCTTGTTGTGATGATTCTTGTAATGATTCTAGTTCTGATGATTCTTGTTCTGATGATTCTTGTTCTGATGATTTTTGTGATGATTCTTGTTGTGATGATTCTTGTTGTGATGATTCTTGTTGTGATGATTCTTGTTGTGATGAATCTTGTTGCGATGATTCTTGTGATGATTCTTGTTGTGAAGATTCTTGTTGTGATGACTCTTGTTGTGATGATTCTTGTTGTGATGATTCTTGTTGAGATGATTCTTGTTGTGATGATTCTTGTGATGATTCTTGTTGCGATGATTCTTGTTGTGTTGATTCTTGTTGTGAAGATTCTTGTTGTGAGGATTCTTGTTCTGATGATTCTTGTGATGATTCTTGTTGCGATGATTCTTGTTGTGATGATTCTTGTTGTGATGATTCTTGTTGTGATGATTCTTGTTCTGATGATTCTTGTTCTGATGATTCTTGTGATGATTCTTGTTGCGATGATTCTTGTTGTGATGATTCTTGTTCTGATGATTTTTGTTGTGATGATTCTTGTGATGATTCTTGTTCTGATGATTCTTGTGATGATTCTTGTTGCGATGATTCTTGTTGTGATGATTCTTTTTGTGATGATTCTTGTTGTGATGATTCTTGTGATGATTCTTGTTCTGATGATTCTTGTTGTGATAATTCTTGTTGTGAGGATTCTTGTTGTCATGATTCTTGTGATGATTCATGTTGTGATGATTCTTGTTGTGATGATTCTTGTTGTGATGATTCTTGTTGCGATGATTCTTGTTGCGATGATTCTTGTTGCGATGATTCTTGTTGCGATGATTCTTGTTGCGATGATTCTTGTTGCGATGATTCTTGTTGTGAAGATTCTTATTGCGATGATTCTTGTTGCGATGATTCTTGTTGTGATGATTCTTGTTGTGATGATTCTTGTTGTGATGATTCTTGTTGTGATGATTCTTGTTGTGATGATTCTTGTTGCGATGATACTTGTTGTGATGATTCTTGTTGTGATGATTCTTGTTGTGATGATTCTTGTTGTGATGATTCTTTTTGCGATGATTCTTGTTGTGATGATTCTTGTTGTGAGGATTCTTGTTGTGATGATTGTTGTTGTGATGATTCTTGTTGTGATGATTCTTGTTCTGATAATTCTTGTTGTGATGATTGTTGTTGTGATGATTCTTTTTGTGATGATTCTTGTTGTGATGATTCTTGTTGTGATGATTCTTGTTGTGATGATTCTTTTTCTGATGATTCTTGTTGTGATGATTCTTGTTGTGATGATTCTTGTGATGATTCTTGTTGTGATGATTCTTGTGATGATTATTGTTATGATGATTCTTGTTGTGATGATTCTTGTTGTGATGATTCTAGTTCTGATGATTCTTGTTCTGATGATTCTTGTTCTGATGATTCTTGTGATGATTCTTGTTGTGATGATTCTTGTTGTGATGATTCTTGTGATGATTCTTGTTGTGATGATTCTTGTTGTGATGATTCTTGTTGTGAAGATTCTTGTTGTGATGATTCTTGCGATGATTCTTGTTGTGATGATTCTTGTTGTGATGATTCTTGTTGTGATGATTCTTGTTGCGATGATTCTTGTTGTGCTGATTCTTGTTGTGATGATTCTTGTTCTGATGATTCTTGTTGTGATGATTCTTGTTGTGATGATTCTTGTTCTGATGATTCTTGTTGTGATGATTCTTGTTGTGATGATTCTTGTTGTGATGATTCTTGTTGTGATGATTCTTGTTGTGATGATTCTTGTTCTGATGATTCTTGTGATGATTCTTGTTCTGATGATTGTTGTTGTGATGATTCTTGTTGTGATGATTCTTGTTGTGATGATTCTTGTGATGATTCTTGTTGTGATGATTCTTGTTGTGATGATTTTTGTTCTGATGATTCTTGTGATGATTCTTGTTGTGATGATTCTTGTTGCGATGATTCTTGTTGTGATGATATTGTTGTGGTGATTCTTGTTCTGATGATTCTTGCGATGATTCTTGTTGTGATGATTCTTGTTGTGATGATTCTTGTTGTGAAGATTCTTGTTTTGATGATTCTTGTTTTGATGATTCTTTTTGTGATGATTCTTGTTGTGATGATTCTTGTTGTGATGATTCTTGTTGTGATGATTCTTGTTGTGATAATTCTTGTTCTGATGATTCTTGTTCTGATGATTCTTGTGATGATTCTTGTTCTGATGATTGTTGTTGTGATGATTCTTGTTGTGATGATTCTTGTTGTGATGATTCTTGTTGTGATGATTTTTGTTCTGATGATTCTTGTGATGATTCTTGTTGTGATGATTCTTGTTGCGATGATTCTTGTTGTGATGATATTGTTGTGGTGATTCTTGTTCTGATGATTCTTGCGATGATTCTTGTTGTGATGATTCTTGTTGTGATGATTCTTGTTGTGATGATTCTTGTTTTGATGATTCTTGTTTTGATGATTCTTGTTGTGATGCTTCTTGTTCTGATGATTCTTGTTGCAATGATTCTTGTTGTGCTGATTCTTGAGGTGATGATTCTTGCTCTGATGTTTCTTGTGATGATTCTTGTTGTGATGATTCTTGTTGTGATGATTCTTGTTCTGATGATTCTTGTTGCGATGATTCTTGTTGCGATGATTCTTGTTGCGATGATTCTTGTTGCGATGATTCTTGTTGCGATGATTCTTGTTGCGATGATTCTTGTTGCGATGATTCTTGTTGCGATGATTCTTGTTGCGATGATTCTTGTTGCGATGATTCTTGTTGCGATGATTCTTGTTGTGATGATTCTTGTGATGATTGTTGTTGCGATGCTTCTTGTTGTGATGATTCTTGTTGTGATGATTGTTGTTGTGATGATTCTTGTTGTGATGATTCTTGTTGCGATGATTCTTGTTGCGATGATTGTTGTTGTGATGATTCTTGTTGTGATGATTCTTGTTGCGATGATTCTTGTTGTGATGATTCTTGTTGTGAGGATTCTTGTTGTGATGATTGTTGCTGTGAAGATTCTTGTTGTGAAGATTCTTATTCTGATAATTCTTGTTGTGATGATTGTTGTTGTGAAGATTCTTTTTGTGATGATTCTTGTTGTGATGATTCTTGTTGTGATGATTCTTGTTGTGATGATTCTTGTTGTGATGATTCTTTTTCTGATGATTCTTGTTGTGATGATTCTTGTTGTGATGATTCTTGTTGTGATGATTCTTGTGATGATTCTTGTTATGATGATTCTTGTTGTGATGATTCTTGTAATGATTCTAGTTCTGATGATTCTTGTTCTGATGATTCTTGTTCTGATGATTTTTGTGATGATTCTTGTTGTGATGATTCTTGTTGTGATGATTCTTGTTGTGATGATTCTTGTTGTGATGATTCTTGTTGCGATGATTCTTGTGATGATTCTTGTTGTGAAGATTCTTGTTGTGATGACTCTTGTTGTGATGATTCTTGTTGTGATGATTCTTGTTGAGATGATTCTTGTTGTGATGATTCTTGTGATGATTCTTGTTGCGATGATTCTTGTTGTGTTGATTCTTGTTGTGATGATTCTTTTTCTGATGATTCTTGTTGTGATGATTCTTGTTGTGATGATTCTTGTTGTGATGATTCTTGTGATGATTCTTGTTATGATGATTCTTGTTGTGATGATTCTTGTAATGATTCTAGTTCTGATGATTCTTGTTCTGAT
Organism: Somniosus microcephalus; assembly: GCF_052327205.1. Classification (NCBI taxonomy): domain Eukaryota; kingdom Metazoa; phylum Chordata; class Chondrichthyes; order Squaliformes; family Somniosidae; genus Somniosus; species Somniosus microcephalus. The sequence goes on along the minus strand of NC_140987.1, from coordinate 330,540,490 downwards.
GATTCTTGTTCTGATGATTTTTGTGATGATTCTTGTTGTGATGATTCTTGTTGTGATGATTCTTGTTGTGATGATTCTTGTTGTGATGATTCTTGTTGCGATGATTCTTGTGATGATTCTTGTTGTGAAGATTCTTGTTGTGATGACTCTTGTTGTGATGATTCTTGTTGTGATGATTCTTGTTGAGATGATTCTTGTTGTGATGATTCTTGTGATGATTCTTGTTGCGATGATTCTTGTTGTGTTGATTCTTGTTGTGAAGATTCTTGTTGTGAGGATTCTTGTTCTGATGATTCTTGTGATGATTCTTGTTGCGATGATTCTTGTTGTGATGATTCTTGTTGTGATGATTCTTGTTGTGATGATTCTTGTTCTGATGATTCTTGTTCTGATGATTCTTGTGATGATTCTTGTTGCGATGATTCTTGTTGTGATGATTCTTGTTCTGATGATTTTTGTTGTGATGATTCTTGTGATGATTCTTGTTCTGATGATTCTTGTGATGATTCTTGTTGCGATGATTCTTGTTGTGATGATTCTTTTTGTGATGATTCTTGTTGTGATGATTCTTGTGATGATTCTTGTGATGATTCTTGTTCTGATGATTCTTGTTGTGATAATTCTTGTTGTGAGGATTCTTGTTGTCATGATTCTTGTGATGATTCATGTTGTGATGATTCTTGTTGTGATGATTCTTGTTGCGATGATTCTTGTTGCGATGATTCTTGTTGCGATGATTCTTGTTGCGATGATTCTTGTTGCGATGATTCTTGTTGCGATGATTCTTGTTGCGATGATTCTTGTTGTGAAGATTCTTATTGCGATGATTCTTGTTGCGATGATTCTTGTTGTGATGATTCTTGTTGTGATGATTCTTGTTGTGATGATTCTTGTTGTGATGATTCTTGTTGTGATGATTCTTGTTGCGATGATACTTGTTGTGATGATTCTTGTTGTGATGATTCTTGTGATGATTCTTGTTGTGATGTTTCTTTTTGCGATGATTCTTGTTGTGATGATTCTTGTTGTGAGGATTCTTGTTGTGATGATTGTTGTTGTGATGATTCTTGTTGTGATGATTCTTGTTCTGATAATTCTTGTTGTGATGATTGTTGTTGTGATGATTCTTTTTGTGATGATTCTTGTTGTGATGATTCTTGTTGTGATGATTCTTGTTGTGATGATTCTTTTTCTGATGATTCTTGTTGTGATGATTCTTGTTGTGATGATTCTTGTGATGATTCTTGTTGTGATGATTCTTGTGATGATTATTGTTATGATGATTCTTGTTGTGATGATTCTTGTTGTGATGATTCTAGTTCTGATGATTCTTGTTCTGATGATTCTTGTTCTGATGATTCTTGTGATGATTCTTGTTGTGATGATTCTTGTTGTGATGATTCTTGTGATGATTCTTGTTGTGATGATTCTTGTTGTGATGACTCTTGTTGTGAAGATTCTTGTTGTGATGATTCTTGCGATGATTCTTGTTGTGATGATTCTTGTTGTGATGATTCTTGTTGTGATGATTCTTGTTGCGATGATTCTTGTTGTGCTGATTCTTGTTGTGATGATTCTTGTTCTGATGATTCTTGTTGTGATGATTCTTGTTGTGATGATTCTTGTTCTGATGATTCTTGTTGTGATGATTCTTGTTGTGATGATTCTTGTTGTGATGATTCTTGTTGTGATGATTCTTGTTGTGATGATTCTTGTTCTGATGATTCTTGTGATGATTCTTGTTCTGATGATTGTTGTTGTGATGATTCTTGTTGTGATGATTCTTGTTGTGATGATTCTTGTGATGATTCTTGTTGTGATGATTCTTGTTGTGATGATTTTTGTTCTGATGATTCTTGTGATGATTCTTGTTGTGATGATTCTTGTTGCGATGATTCTTGATATGATGATATTGTTGTGGTGATTCTTGTTCTGATGATTCTTGCGATGATTCTTGTTGTGATGATTCTTGTTGTGATGATTCTTGTTGTGAAGATTCTTGTTTTGATGATTCTTGTTTTGATGATTCTTGTTGTGATGCTTCTTGTTCTGATGATTCTTGTTGCAATGATTCTTGTTGTGCTGATTTTTGAGGTGATGATTCTTGCTCTGATGTTTCTTGTGATGATTCTTGTTGTGATGATTCTTGTTGTGATGATTCTTGTTCTGATGATTCTTGTTGCGATGATTCTTGTTGCGATGATTCTTGTTGCGATGATTCTTGTTGCGATGATTCTTGTTGCGATGATTCTTGTTGCGATGATTCTTGTTGCGATGATTCTTGTTGCGATGATTCTTGTTGCGAAGATTCTTGTTGCGATGATTCTTGTTGCGATGATTCTTGTTGCGATGATTCTTGTTGTGATGATTCTTGTTGTGATGATTCTTGTGATGATTGTTGTTGCGATGCTTCTTGTTGTGATGATTCTTGTTGTGATGATTGTTGTTGTGATGATTCTAGTTGTGATGATTCTTGTTGCGATGATTCTTGTTGTGATGATTGTTGTTGTGATGATTCTTGTTGTGATGATTCTTGTTGCGATGATTCTTGTTGTGATGATTCTTGTTGTGAGGATTCTTGTTGTGATGATTGTTGCTGTGAAGATTCTTGTTGTGAAGATTCTTGTTCTGATAATTCTTGTGATCATTGTTGTTGTGATGATTCTTTTTGTGATGATTCTTGTTGTGATGATTCTTGTTGTGATGATTCTTGTTGTGATGATTCTTGTTGTGATGATTCTTTTTCTGATGATTCTTGTTGTGATGATTCTTGTTGTGATGATTCTTGTTGTGATGATTCTTGTTGTGATGATTCTTGTGATGATTCTTGTTATGATGATTCTTGTTGTGATGATTCTTGTAATGATTCTAGTTCTGATGATTCTTGTTCTGATGATTCTTGTTCTGATGATTCTTGTGATGATTCTTGTTGTGATGATTCTTGTTGTGATGATTTTTGTTGTGATGATTCTTGTTGTGATGATTCTTGTTGCGATGATTCTTGTGATGATTCTTGTTGTGAAGATTCTTGTTGTGATGACTCTTGTTGTGATGATTCTTGTTGTGATGATTCTTGTTGAGATGATTCTTGTTGTGATGATTCTTGTGATGATTCTTGTTGCGATGATTCTTGTTGTGTTGATTCTTGTTGTGAAGATTCTTGTTGTGAGGATTCTTGTTCTGATGATTCTTGTGATGATTCTTGTTGCGATGATTCTTGTTGTGATGATTCTTGTTGTGATGATTCTTGTTGTGATGATTCTTGTTCTGATGATTCTTGTTCTGATGATTCTTGTGATGATTCTTGTTGCGATGATTCTTGTTGTGATGATTCTTGTTCTGATGATTTTTGTTGTGATGATTCTTGTGATGATTCTTGTTCTGATGATTCTTGTGATGATTCTTGTTGCGATGATTCTTGTTGTGATGATTCTTTTTGTGATGATTCTTGTTGTGATGATTCTTGTGATGATTCTTGTGATGATTCTTGTTCTGATGATTCTTGTTGTGATAATTCTTGTTGTGAGGATTCTTGTTGTCATGATTCTTGTGATGATTCATGTTGTGATGATTCTTGTTGTGATGATTCTTGTTGTGATGATTCTTGTTCTGTTGATTCTTGTTATGATGATTCTTGTTGTGATGATTCTTGTTCTCATGATTCTTGTTGTGAAGATTCTTGTGATGATTCTTGTGATGATTCTTGTTGTGATGATTCTTGTGATGATTCTTGTTGTGATGATTCTTGTTGTGATAATTCTTGTTGTGATGATTCTTGTTGTGATGATTCTTGTTGTGATGATTCTTGTTGTGATGAATCTTGTTGTGATGCTTCTTGTTCTGATGATTCTTGTTGCAATGATTCTTGTGCTGATTCTTGTGGTGATGATTCTTGCTCTGATGTTTCTTGTGATGATTCTTGTTGTGATGATTCTTCTTGTGATGATTCTTCTTGTGATGATTCTTGTTGTGATGATTCTTGTTGTGATGATTCTTGTTGTGATGATTCTTGTAGTGATGATTCTTGTTGTGATGATTCTTGTTGTGATGATTCTTGTTCTGATGATTCTTGTTCTGATGATTCTTGTGATGATTCTTGTTCTGATGATTGTTGTTGTGATGATTCTTGTTGTGATGATTCTTGTTGTGATGATTCTTGTTGTGATGATTCTTGTGATGATTCTTGTTGTGATGATTCTTGTTGTGATGATTTTTGTTCTGATGATTCTTGTGATGATTCTTGTTGTGATGATTCTTGTTGCGATGATTCTTGTTGTGATGATATTGTTGTGGTGATTCTTGTTCTGATGATTCTTGCGATGATTCTTGTTGTGATGATTCTTGTTGTGATGATTCTTGTTGTGATGATTCTTGTTTTGATGATTCTTGTTTTGATGATTCTTGTTGTGATGCTTCTTGTTCTGATGATTCTTGTTGCAATGATTCTTGTTGTGCTGATTCTTGAGGTGATGATTCTTGCTCTGATGTTTCTTGTGATGATTCTTGTTGTGATGCTTCTTGTTGTGATGATTCTTGTTCTGATGATTCTTGTTGCGATGATTCTTGTTGCGATGATTCTTGTTGCGATGATTCTTGTTGCGATGATTCTTGTTGCGATGATTCTTGTTGCGATGATTCTTGTTGCGATGATTCTTGTTGCGATGATTCTTGTTGCGATGATTCTTGTTGCGATGATTCTTGTTGTGATGATTCTTGTGATGATTGTTGTTGCGATGCTTCTTGTTGTGATGATTCTTGTTGTGATGATTGTTGTTGTGATGATTCTTGTTGTGATGATTCTTGTTGCGATGATTCTTGTTGCGATGATTGTTGTTGTGATGATTCTTGTTGTGATGATTCTTGTTGCGATGATTCTTGTTGTGATGATTCTTGTTGTGAGGATTCTTGTTGTGATGATTGTTGCTGTGAAGATTCTTGTTGTGAAGATTCTTGTTCTGATAATTCTTGTTGTGATGATTGTTGTTGTGAAGATTCTTTTTGTGATGATTCTTGTTGTGATGATTCTTGTTGTGATGATTCTTGTTGTGATGATTCTTGTTGTGATGATTCTTTTTCTGATGATTCTTGTTGTGATGATTCTTGTTGTGATGATTCTTGTTGTGATGATTCTTGTTGTGATGATTCTTGTGATGATTCTTGTTATGATGATTCTTGTTGTGATGATTCTTGTAATGATTCTAGTTCTGATGATTCTTGTTCTGATGATTCTTGTTCTGATGATTTTTGTGATGATTCTTGTTGTGATGATTCTTGTTGTGATGATTCTTGTTGTGATGATTCTTGTTGTGATGATTCTTGTTGCGATGATTCTTGTGATGATTCTTGTTGTGAAGATTCTTGTTGTGATGACTCTTGTTGTGATGATTCTTGTTGTGATGATTCTTGTTGAGATGATTCTTGTTGTGATGATTCTTGTGATGATTCTTGTTGCGATGATTCTTGTTGTGTTGATTCTTGTTGTGAAGATTCTTGTTGTGAGGATTCTTGTTCTGATGATTCTTGTGATGATTCTTGTTGCGATGATTCTTGTTGTGATGATTCTTGTTGTGATGATTCTTGTTCTGATGATTCTTGTTCTGATGATTCTTGTTCTGATGATTCTTGTGATGATTCTTGTTGCGATGATTCTTGTTGTGATGATTCTTGTTCTGATGATTTTTGTTGTGATGATTCTTGTGATGATTCTTGTTCTGATGATTCTTGTGATGAATCTTGTTGCGATGATTCTTGTTGTGATGATTCTTTTTGTGATGATTCTTGTTGTGATGATTCTTGTGATGATTCTTGTGATGATTCTTGTTCTGATGATTCTTGTTGTGATAATTCTTGTTGTGAGGATTCTTGTTGTCATGATTCTTGTGATGATTCATGTTGTGATGATTCTTGTTGTGATGATTCTTGTTGTGATGATTCTTGTTCTGTTGATTCTTGTTATGATGATTCTTGTTGTGATGATTCTTGTTCTCATGATTCTTGTTGTGAAGATTCTTGTGATGATTCTTGTGATGATTCTTGTTGTGATGATTCTTGTGATGATTCTTGTTGTGATGATTCTTGTTGTGATAATTCTTGTTGTGATGATTCTTGTTGTGATGATTCTTGTTGTGATGATTCTTGTTGTGATGAATCTTGTTGTGATGCTTCTTGTTCTGATGATTCTTGTTGCGATGATTCTTGTGCTGATTCTTGTGGTGATCATTCTTGCTCTGATGTTTCTTGTGATGATTCTTATTGTGATGATTCTTGTTGTGATGATTCTTGTTGTGATGATTCTTGTTGTGATGATTCTTGTTGTGATGATTCTTGTTGTGATGATTCTTGTTGTGATGATTCTTGTTGTGATGATTCTTGTTGTGATGATTCTTGTTGTGATGATTCTTGTTCTGATGATTCTTGTGATGATTCTTGTTCTGATGATTGTTGTTGTGATGATTCTTGTTGTGATGATTCTTGTTGTGATGATTCTTGTTGTGATGATTCTTGTGATGATTCTTGTTGTGATGATTCTTGTTGTGATGATTTTTGTTCTGATGATTCTTGTGATGATTCTTGTTGTGATGATTCTTGTTGCGATGATTCTTGTTGTGATGATATTGTTGTGGTGATTCTTGTTCTGATGATTCTTGCGATGATTCTTGTTGTGATGATTCTTGTTGTGATGATTCTTGTTGTGATGATTCTTGTTTTGATGATTCTTGTTTTGATGATTCTTGTTGTGATGCTTCTTGTTCTGATGATTCTTGTTGCAATGATTCTTGTTGTGCTGATTCTTGAGGTGATGATTCTTGCTCTGATGTTTCTTGTGATGATTCTTGTTGTGATGATTCTTGTTGTGATGATTCTTGTTCTGATGATTCTTGTTGCGATGATTCTTGTTGCGATGATTCTTGTTGCGATGATTCTTGTTGCGATGATTCTTGTTGCGATGATTCTTGTTGCGATGATTCTTGTTGCGATGATTCTTGTTGCGATGATTCTTGTTGCGATGATTCTTGTTGCGATGATTCTTGTTGCGATGATTCTTGTTGTGATGATTCTTGTTGTGATGATTCTTGTGATGATTGTTGTTGCGATGCTTCTTGTTGTGATGATTCTTGTTGTGATGATTGTTGTTGTGATGATTCTTGAGGTGATGATTCTTGCTCTGATGTTTCTTGTGATGATTCTTGTTGTGATGATTCTTGTTGTGATGATTCTTGTTCTGATGATTCTTGTTGCGATGATTCTTGTTGCGATGATTCTTGTTGCGATGATTCTTGTTGCGATGATTCTTGTTGCGATGATTCTTGTTGCGATGATTCTTGTTGCGATGATTCTTGTTGCGATGATTCTTGTTGCGATGATTCTTGTGCTGATTCTTGTGGTGATGATTCTTGCTCTGATGTTTCTTGTGATGATTCTTGTTGTGATGATTCTTGTTGTGATGATTCTTCTTGTGATGATTCTTGTTGTGATGATTCTTGTTGTGATGATTCTTGTTGTGATGATTCTTGTTGTGATGATTCTTGTTGAGATGATTCTTGTTGTGATGATTCTTGTTCTGATGATTCTTGTTCTGATGATTCTTGTGATGATTCTTGTTCTGATGATTGTTGTTGTGATGATTCTTGTTGTGATGATTCTTGTTGTGATGATTCTTGTTGTGATGATTCTTGTGATGATTCTTGTTGTGATGATTCTTGTTGTGATGATTTTTGTTCTGATGATTCTTGTGATGATTCTTGTTGTGATGATTCTTGTTGCGATGATTCTTGTTGTGATGATATTGTTGTGGTGATTCTTGTTCTGATGATTCTTGCGATGATTCTTGTTGTGATGATTCTTGTTGTGATGATTCTTGTTGTGATGATTCTTGTTTTGATGATTCTTGTTTTGATGATTCTTGTTGTGATGCTTCTTGTTCTGATGATTCTTGTTGCAATGATTCTTGTTGTGCTGATTCTTGAGGTGATGATTCTTGCTCTGATGTTTCTTGTGATGATTCTTGTTGTGATGATTCTTGTTGTGATGATTCTTGTTCTGATGATTCTTGTTGCGATGATTCTTGTTGCGATGATTCTTGTTGCGATGATTCTTGTTGCGATGATTCTATTTGCGATGATTCTTGTTGCGATGATTCTTGTTGCGATGATTCTTGTTGCGATGATTCTTGTTGCGATGATTCTTGTTGCGATGATTCTTGTTGCGATGATTCTTGTTGCGATGATTCTTGTTGTGATGATTCTTGTGATGATTGTTGTTGCGATGCTTCTTGTTGTGATGATTCTTGTTGTGATGATTGTTGTTGTGATGATTCTTGTTGTGATGATTCTTGTTGCGATGATTCTTGTTGCGATGATTGTTGTTGTGATGATTCTTGTTGTGATGATTCTTGTTGCGATGATTCTTGTTGTGATGATTCTTGTTGTGAGGATTCTTGTTGTGATGATTGTTGCTGTGAAGATTCTTGTTGTGAAGATTCTTGTTCTGATAATTCTTGTTGTGATGATTGTTGTTGTGATGATTCTTTTTGTGATGATTCTTGTTGTGATGATTCTTTTTGTGATGATTCTTGTTGTGATGATTCTTTTTCTGATGATTCTTGTTGTGATGATTCTTGTTGTGATGATTCTTGTTGTGATGATTCTTGTTGTGATGATTCTTGTGATGATTCTTGTTATGATGATTCTTGTTGTGATGATTCTTGTAATGATTCTAGTTCTGATGATTCTTGTTCTGATGATTCTTGTTCTGATGATTTTTGTGATGATTCTTGTTGTGATGATTCTTGTTGTGATGATTCTTGTTGTGATGATTCTTGTTGTGATGATTCTTGTTGCGATGATTCTTGTGATGATTCTTGTTGTGAAGATTCTTGTTGTGATGACTCTTGTTGTGATGATTCTTGTTGTGATGATTCTTGTTGAGATGATTCTTGTTGTGATGATTCTTGTGATGATTCTTGTTGCGATGATTCTTGTTGTGTTGATTCTTGTTGTGAAGATTCTTGTTGTGAGGATTCTTGTTCTGATGATTCTTGTGATGATTCTTGTTGCGATGATTCTTGTTGTGATGATTCTTGTTGTGATGATTCTTGTTCTGATGATTCTTGTTCTGATGATTCTTGTTCTGATGATTCTTGTGATGATTCTTGTTGCGATGATTCTTGTTGTGATGATTCTTGTTCTGATGATTTTTGTTGTGATGATTCTTGTGATGATTCTTGTTCTGATGATTCTTGTGATGATTCTTGTTGCGATGATTCTTGTTGTGATGATTCTTTTTGTGATGATTCTTGTTGTGATGATTCTTGTGATGATTCTTGTGATGATTCTTGTTCTGATGATTCTTGTTGTGATAATTCTTGTTGTGAGGATTCTTGTTGTCATGATTCTTGTGATGATTCATGTTGTGATGATTCTTGTTGTGATGATTCTTGTTGTGATGATTCTTGTTCTGTTGATTCTTGTTATGATGATTCTTGTTGTGATGATTCTTGTTCTCATGATTCTTGTTGTGAAGATTCTTGTGATGATTGTTGTGATGATTCTTGTTGTGATGATTCTTGTGATGATTCTTGTTGTGATGATTCTTGTTGTGATAATTCTTGTTGTGATGATTCTTGTTGTGATGATTCTTGTTGTGATGATTCTTGTTGTGATGAATCTTGTTGTGATGCTTCTTGTTCTGATGATTCTTGTTGCGATGATTCTTATGCTGATTCTTGTGGTGATCATTCTTGCTCTGATGTTTCTTGTGATGATTCTTGTTGTGATGATTCTTGTTGTGATGATTCTTGTTGTGATGATTCTTGTTGTGATGATTCTTGTTGTGATGATTCTTGTTGTGATGATTCTTGTTGTGATGATTCTTGTTGTGATGATTCTTGTTGTGATGATTCTTGTGATGATTCTTGTTGTGATGATTCTTGTTGTGATGATTTTTGTTCTGATGATTCTTGTGATGATTCTTGTTGTGATGATTCTTGTTGCGATGATTCTTGTTGTGATGATATTGTTGTGGTGATTCTTGTTCTGATGATTCTTGCGATGATTCTTGTTGTGATGATTCTTGTTGCGATGATTCTTGTTGTGATGATATTGTTGTGGTGATTCTTGTTCTGATGATTCTTGCGATGATTCTTGTTGTGATGATTCTTGTTGTGATGATTCTTGTTGTGATGATTCTTGTTTTGATGATTCTTGTTTTGATGATTCTTGTTGTGATGCTTCTTGTTCTGATGATTCTTGTTGCAATGATTCTTGTGCTGATTCTTGAGGTGATGATTCTTGCTCTGATGTTTCTTGTGATGATTCTTGTTGTGATGATTCTTGTTGTGATGTTTCTTGTTCTGATGATTCTTGTTGTGATGATTCTTGTTGTGATGATTCTTGTTGTGATGATTCTTGTTTTGATGATTCTTGTTTTGATGATTCTTGTTGTGATGCTTCTTGTTCTGATGATTCTTGTTGCAATGATTCTTGTTGTGCTGATTCTTGAGGTGATGATTCTTGCTCTGATGTTTCTTGTGATGATTCTTGTTGTGATGATTCTTGTTGTGATGATTCTTGTTCTGATGATTCTTGTTGCGATGATTCTTGTTGCGATGATTCTTGTTGCGATGATTCTTGTTGCGATGATTCTTGTTGCGATGATTCTTGTTGCGATGATTCTTGTTGCGATGATTCTTGTTGCGATGATTCTTGTTGCGATGATTCTTGTTGCGATGATTCTTGTTGCGATGATTCTTGTTGTGATGATTCTTGTTGTGATGATTCTTGTGATGATTGTTGTTGCGATGCTTCTTGTTGTGATGATTCTTGTTGTGATGATTGTTGTTGTGATGATTCTTGAGGTGATGATTCTTGCTCTGATGTTTCTTGTGATGATTCTTGTTGTGATGATTCTTGTTGTGATGATTCTTGTTCTGATGATTCTTGTTGCGATGATTCTTGTTGCGATGATTCTTGTTGCGATGATTCTTGTTGCGATGATTCTTGTTGCGATGATTCTTGTTGCGATGATTCTTGTTGCGATGATTCTTGTTGCGATGATTCTTGTTGCGATGATTCTTGTGCTGATTCTTGTGGTGATGATTCTTGCTCTGATGTTTCTTGTGATGATTCTTGTTGTGATGATTCTTGTTGTGATGATTCTTCTTGTGATGATTCTTGTTGTGATGATTCTTGTTGTGATGATTCTTGTTGTGATGATTCTTGTTGTGATGATTCTTGTTGAGATGATTCTTGTTGTGATGATTCTTGTTCTGATGATTCTTGTTCTGATGATTCTTGTGATGATTCTTGTTCTGATGATTGTTGTTGTGATGATTCTTGTTGTGATGATTCTTGTTGTGATGATTCTTGTTGTGATGATTCTTGTGATGATTCTTGTTGTGATGATTCTTGTTGTGATGATTTTTGTTCTGATGATTCTTGTGATGATTCTTGTTGTGATGATTCTTGTTGCGATGATTCTTGTTGTGATGATATTGTTGTGGTGATTCTTGTTCTGATGATTCTTGCGATGATTCTTGTTGTGATGATTCTTGTTGTGATGATTCTTGTTGTGATGATTCTTGTTTTGATGATTCTTGTTTTGATGATTCTTGTTGTGATGCTTCTTGTTCTGATGATTCTTGTTGCAATGATTCTTGTTGTGCTGATTCTTGAGGTGATGATTCTTGCTCTGATGTTTCTTGTGATGATTCTTGTTGTGATGATTCTTGTTGTGATGATTCTTGTTCTGATGATTCTTGTTGCGATGATTCTTGTTGCGATGATTCTTGTTGCGATGATTCTTGTTGCGATGATTCTATTTGCGATGATTCTTGTTGCGATGATTCTTGTTGCGATGATTCTTGTTGCGATGATTCTTGTTGCGATGATTCTTGTTGCGATGATTCTTGTTGCGATGATTCTTGTTGCGATGATTCTTGTTGTGATGATTCTTGTGATGATTGTTGTTGCGATGCTTCTTGTTGTGATGATTCTTGTTGTGATGATTGTTGTTGTGATGATTCTTGTTGTGATGATTCTTGTTGCGATGATTCTTGTTGCGATGATTGTTGTTGTGATGATTCTTGTTGTGATGATTCTTGTTGCGATGATTCTTGTTGTGATGATTCTTGTTGTGAGGATTCTTGTTGTGATGATTGTTGCTGTGAAGATTCTTGTTGTGAAGATTCTTGTTCTGATAATTCTTGTTGTGATGATTGTTGTTGTGATGATTCTTTTTGTGATGATTCTTGTTGTGATGATTCTTTTTGTGATGATTCTTGTTGTGATGATTCTTTTTCTGATGATTCTTGTTGTGATGATTCTTGTTGTGATGATTCTTGTTGTGATGATTCTTGTTGTGATGATTCTTGTGATGATTCTTGTTATGATGATTCTTGTTGTGATGATTCTTGTAATGATTCTAGTTCTGATGATTCTTGTTCTGATGATTCTTGTTCTGATGATTTTTGTGATGATTCTTGTTGTGATGATTCTTGTTGTGATGATTCTTGTTGTGATGATTCTTGTTGTGATGATTCTTGTTGCGATGATTCTTGTGATGATTCTTGTTGTGAAGATTCTTGTTGTGATGACTCTTGTTGTGATGATTCTTGTTGTGATGATTCTTGTTGAGATGATTCTTGTTGTGATGATTCTTGTGATGATTCTTGTTGCGATGATTCTTGTTGTGTTGATTCTTGTTGTGAAGATTCTTGTTGTGAGGATTCTTGTTCTGATGATTCTTGTGATGATTCTTGTTGCGATGATTCTTGTTGTGATGATTCTTGTTGTGATGATTCTTGTTCTGATGATTCTTGTTCTGATGATTCTTGTTCTGATGATTCTTGTGATGATTCTTGTTGCGATGATTCTTGTTGTGATGATTCTTGTTCTGATGATTTTTGTTGTGATGATTCTTGTGATGATTCTTGTTCTGATGATTCTTGTGATGATTCTTGTTGCGATGATTCTTGTTGTGATGATTCTTTTTGTGATGATTCTTGTTGTGATGATTCTTGTGATGATTCTTGTGATGATTCTTGTTCTGATGATTCTTGTTGTGATAATTCTTGTTGTGAGGATTCTTGTTGTCATGATTCTTGTGATGATTCATGTTGTGATGATTCTTGTTGTGATGATTCTTGTTGTGATGATTCTTGTTCTGTTGATTCTTGTTATGATGATTCTTGTTGTGATGATTCTTGTTCTCATGATTCTTGTTGTGAAGATTCTTGTGATGATTGTTGTGATGATTCTTGTTGTGATGATTCTTGTGATGATTCTTGTTGTGATGATTCTTGTTGTGATAATTCTTGTTGTGATGATTCTTGTTGTGATGATTCTTGTTGTGATGATTCTTGTTGTGATGAATCTTGTTGTGATGCTTCTTGTTCTGATGATTCTTGTTGCGATGATTCTTATGCTGATTCTTGTGGTGATCATTCTTGCTCTGATGTTTCTTGTGATGATTCTTGTTGTGATGATTCTTGTTGTGATGATTCTTGTTGTGATGATTCTTGTTGTGATGATTCTTGTTGTGATGATTCTTGTTGTGATGATTCTTGTTGTGATGATTCTTGTTCTGATGATTCTTGTGATGATGATTCTTGTGATGATTCTTGTTCTGATGATTCTTGTTGTGATGATTCTTGTTGTGATGATTCTTGTTGTGATGATTCTTGTTGTGATGATTCTTGTGATGATTCTTGTTGTGATGATTCTTGTTGTGATGATTTTTGTTCTGATGATTCTTGTGATGATTCTTGTTGTGATGATTCTTGTTGCGATGATTCTTGTTGTGATGATATTGTTGTGGTGATTCTTGTTCTGATGATTCTTGCGATGATTCTTGTTGTGATGATTCTTGTTGCGATGATTCTTGTTGTGATGATATTGTTGTGGTGATTCTTGTTCTGATGATTCTTGCGATGATTCTTGTTGTGATGATTCTTGTTGTGATGATTCTTGTTGTGATGATTCTTGTTTTGATGATTCTTGTTTTGATGATTCTTGTTGTGATGCTTCTTGTTCTGATGATTCTTGTTGCAATGATTCTTGTGCTGATTCTTGAGGTGATGATTCTTGCTCTGATGTTTCTTGTGATGATTCTTGTTGTGATGATTCTTGTTGTGATGATTCTTGTTCTGATGATTCTTGTTGCGATGATTCTTGTTGCGATGATTCTTGTTGCGATGATTCTTGTTGCGATGATTCTTGTTGCGATGATTCTTGTTGCGATGATTCTTGTTGCGATGATTCTTGTTGCGATGATTCTTGTTGCGATGATTCTTGTTGCGATGATTCTTGTTGCGATGATTCTTGTTGCGATGATTCTTGTTGTGATGATTCTTGTTGTGATGATTCTTGTGATGATTGTTGTTGCGATGCTTCTTGTTGTGATGATTCTTGTTGTGATGATTGTTGTTGTGATGATTCTTGTTGTGATGATTCTTGTTGCGATGATTCTTGTTGCGATGATTGTTGTTGTGATGATTCTTGTTGTGATGATTCTTGTTGCGATGATTCTTGTTGTGATGATTCTTGTTGTGAGGATTCTTGTTGTGATGATTGTTGCTGTGAAGATTCTTGTTGTGAAGATTCTTGATCTGATAATTCTTGTTGTGATGATTGTTGTTGTGATGATTCTTTTTGTGATGATTCTTGTTCTGATGATTCTTGTTGTGATGATTCTTGTTGTGATGATTCTTGTTGTGATGATTCTTTTTCTGATGATTCTTGTTGTGATGATTCTTGTTGTGATGATTCTTGTTGTGATGGTTCTTGTAATGATTCTTGTTATGATGATTCTTGTTGTGATGATTCTTGTAATGATTCTAGTTCTGATGATTCTTGTTCTGATGATTCTTGTTCTGATGATTCTTGTGATGATTCTTGTTGTGATGATTCTTGTTGTGATGATTCTTGTTGTGATGATTCTTGTTGTGATGATTCTTGTTGCGATGATTCTTTTGATGATTCTTGTTGTGAAGATTCTTGTTGTGATGACTCTTGTTGTGATGATTCTTGTTGTGATGATTCTTGTTGAGATGATTCTTGTTGTGATGATTTTTGTGATGATTCTTGTTGCGATGATTCTTGTTGTGTTGATTCTTGTTGTGAAGATTCTTGTTGTGAGGATTCTTGCTCTCATGATTCTTGTGATGATTCTTGTTGCGATGATTCTTGTTGTGATGATTCTTGTTGTGATGATTCTTGTTGTGATGATTCTTGTTGTGATGATTCTTGTTCTGATGATTCTTGTGATGATTCTTGTTGCGATGATTCTTGTTGTGATGATTCTTGTTCTGATGATTTTTGTTGTGATGATTCTTGTGATGATTCTTGTTCTGATGATTCTTGTGATGATTCTTGTTGCGATGATTCTTGTTGTGATGATTCTTTTTGTGATGATTCTTGTTGTGATGATTCTTGTGATGATTCTTGTGATGATTCTTGTTCTGATGATTCTTGTTGTGATAATTCTTGTTGTGATGATTCTTGTTGTGATAATTCTTGTTGTGATGATTCTTGTGATGATTCATGTTGTGATGATTCTTGTTGTGATGATTCTTGTTGTGATGATTCTTGTTCTGTTGATTCTTGTTATGATGATTCTTGTTGTGAAGATTCTTGTGATGATTCTTGTGATGATTCTTGTTGTGATGATTCTTGTGATGATTCTTGTTGTGATGATTCTTGTTTTGATAATTCTTGTTGTGATGATTCTTGTTGTGATGATTCTTGTTGTGATGATTCTTGTTGTGATGAATCTTGTTGTGATGCTTCTTGTTCTGCTGATTCTTGTTGCGATGTTTCTTGTGATGATTCTTGTTGTGATGATTCTTGTTGTGATGATTCTTGTTGTGATGATTCTTGTTGTGATGATTCTTGTTGTGATGATTCTTGTTGTGATGATTCTTGTTGCGATGATTCTTGTTGCGATGATTCTTTTTGCGATGATTCTTGTTTCGATTATTCTTGTTGTGATGATTCTTGTTGTGATGATTCTTGTTGTGATGATACTTGTTGTGATGATTCTTGTTGTGATGATTCTTGTTGTGATGATTCTTGTTGTGATGATTCTTGTTGCGATGATTCTTGTTGTGATGATTACTGTTGTGATGATTGTTGTTGTGATGATTCTTGTTGTGATGATTCTTGTTGCGATGAATCTTGTTGCGATGATTGTTGTTGTGATGATTCTTGTTGTGATGATTCTCGTTGTGATGATTCTTGTTGTGATGATTCCTGTTGTGAGGATTCTTGTTGTGATGATTGTTGTGATGATTCTTGTTGTGATGATTCTTGTTCTGATTATTCTTGTTGTGATGATTGTTGTTGTGATGATTCTTTTGGTGATGATTCTTGTTGTGATGATTCTTGTTGTGATGATTCTTGTTGTGATGATTCTTTTTCTGATGATTCATGTTGTGATGATTCTTGTTGTGATGATTCTTGTTGTGATGATTCTTGTTGTGATGATTCTTGTGATGATTCTTGTTATGATGATTCTTGTTGTGATGATTCTTGTTGTGATGATTCTAGTTCTGATGATTCTTGTTCTGATGATTCTTGTTCTGATGATTCTTGTGATGATTCTTGTGATGATTCTTGTTGTGATGATTCTTGTTGTGATGATTCTTGTTGTGATGATTCTTGTTGCGATGATTCTTGTGATGATTCTTGTTGTGAAGATTCTTGTTGTGATGATTCTTGTTGTGATGATTCTTGTTGTGATGATTCTTGTTGTGATGATTCTTGTTGTGATGATTCTTGTTGCGATGATTCTTGTTGTGTTGATTCTTGTTGTGAAGATTCTTGTTGTGATGATTCTTGTTCTGATGATTCTTGTGATGATTCTTGTTGCGATGATTCTTGTTGTGATGATTCTTGTTGTGATGATTCTTGTTGTGATGATTCTTGTAGTGATGATTCTTGTTCTGATGATTCTTGTGATGATTCTTGTTGTGATGATTCTTGTTCTGATGATTCTTGTTCTGATGATTTTTGTTGTGATGATTCTTGTTGTGATGATTCTTGTTCTGATGATTCTTGTGATGATTCTTGTTGCGATGATTCTTGTTGTGATGATTCTTGTTCTGATGATTCTTGTTGTGATGATTCTTGTGATGATTCTTGTTGTGATGATTCTTGTTCTGATGATTCTTGTGATGATTCTTGTTGTGAGGATTCTTGTTGTCATGATTCTTGTGATGATTCTTGTTGTGATGATTCTTGTTGTGATGATTCTTGTTCTGTTGATTCTTGTTATGATGATTCTTGTTGTGATGATTCTTGTTCTCATGATTCTTGTGATGATTCTTGTGATGATTCTTGTGATGATTCTTGTTGTGATGATTCTTGTGATGATTCTTGTTGTGATGATTCTTGTTGTGATGATTCTTGTTGTGATGATTCTTGTTGTGATGATTCTTGTTCTGATGATTCTTGTTCTGATGATTCTTGTGATGATTTTTGTTGTGATGATTCTTGTTGTGATGATTCTTGTTGTGATGATTCTTGTTCTGATGGTTATTGTTGTGATGATTCTTCTTGTGATGATACTCGTTGCGATGATTCTTGTTGTGTTGATTCTTGTTGTGAAGATTCTTGTTGTGATGATTCTTGTTCTGATGATTCTTGTGCTGATTCTTGTTGCGATGATTCTTGTTGTGATGATTCTTGTTGTGATGATTCTTGTTCTGATGATTCTTGTGATGATTCTTGTTGCGATGATTCTTGTTGTGATGATTCTTGTTCTGATTATTCTTGTTGTGATGATTCTTGTTGTGATGATTCTTGTTGTGATGATTCTTGTTCTGATGATTCTTGTGATGATTCTTGTTGCAATGATTCTTGCTGTGATGATTCTTGTTCTGATGATTCTTGTTCTGATGATTCTTGTTGTGATGATTCTTGTTGTGATGATTCTTGTTCTGATGATTCTTGTTGTGATGATTCTTGTTGCGATGATTCTTGTGATGATTCTTGTTGTGAAGATTCTTGTTGTGATGATTCTTGTTGTGATGATTCTTGTTGTGATGATTCTTGTTGTGATGATTCTTGTTGTGATGATTCTTGTTGCGATGATTCTTGTGGTGATGATTCTTGCTCTGATGTTTCTTGTGATGATTGTTGTTGTGATAATTCTTGTTGTGATGATTCTTGTTGTGATGATTCTTGTTGTGATGATTCTTGTTGTGATGATTCTTGTTGAGATGATTCTTGTTGCGATGATTCTTGTTGAGATGATTCTGGTTGCGATGATTCTTGTTGCGATGATTCTTGTTGCGATGATTCTTGTTGCGATGATTCTTGTTGCGATGATTCTTGTTGTGATGATTCTTGTTGTGATGATTCTTGTTGTGATGATTCTTGTTGTGCTGATTCTTGTTGTGATGATTCTTGTTGTGATGATTCTTGTTGCGATGATTCTTGTTGTGATGATTCTTGTTGTGATGATTGTTGTTGTGATGATTCTTGTTGTGATGATTCGTGTTGCGATGATTCTTGTTGCGATGTTTGTTGTTGTGATGATTCTTGTTGTGATGATTCTTGTGATGATTCTTGTTGTGATGATTCTTGTTGTGAGGATTCTTGTTGTGATGATTGTTGTTGTGATGATTCTTGTTCTGATGATTCTTGTTCTGATAATTCTTGTTGTGATGATTGTTGTTGTGATGATTCTTTTTGTGATAATTCTTGTTGTGATGATTCTTGTTGTGATGATTCTTGTTGTGATGATTCTTGTTGTGATGATTCTTTTTCTGATGATTCTTGTTGTGATGATTCTTGTTGTGATGATTCTTGTTGTGATGATTCTTGTGATGATTCTTGTGATGATTCTTGTTATGATGATTCTTGTTGTGATGATTCTTGTTGTGATGATTCTAGTTCTGATGATTCTTGTTCTGATGATTCTTGTTCTGATGATTCCTGTGATGATTCTTGTTGTGATGATTCTTGTTGTGATGATTCTTGTTGTGATGATTCTTGTTGTGATGATTCTTGTTGCGATGATACTTGTGATGATTCTTGTTGTGAAGATTCTTGTTGTGATGATTCTTGCGATGATTCTTGTTGTGATGATTCTTGTTGTGATGATTCTTGTTGTGATGATTCTTGTTGCGATGATTCTTGTTCTCATGATTCTTGTGATGATTCTTGTTGCGATGATTCTTGTTGTGATGATTCTTGTTGTGATGATTCTTGTTGTGATGATTCTTGTTCTGATGATTCTTGTGATGATTCTTGTTGTGATGATTCTTGTTGTGATGATTCTTGTTCTGATGATTTTTGTTGTGATGATTCTTGTTGTGATGATTCTTGTTCTGATGATTCTTGTGATGATTCTTGTTGCGATGATTCTTGTTGTGATGATTCTTGTTCTGATGTTTCTTGTTGTGATGATTCTTGTTGTGATGATTCTTGTTCTGATGATTCTTGTTGTAATGATTCTTGTTGTGAGGATTCTTGTCATGATTCTTGTGATGATTCTTGTTGTGATGATTCTTGTTGTGATGATTCTTGTTGTGATGATTCTTGTTCTGTTGATTCTTGTTATGATGATTCTTGTGATGATTCTTGTTCTCATGATTCTTGTTGTGATGATTCTTGTGATGATTCTTGTGATGATTCTTGTTGTGATGATTCTTGTGATGATTCTTGTTGTGATGATTCTTGTTGTGATGGTTCTTGTTGTGATGATTCTTGTTGTGATGATTCTTGTTCTGGTGATTCTTGTTCTGATGATTGTTGTTGTGATGATTCTTGTTCTGATGATTCTTGTTCTGATAATTCTTGTTGTGATGATTGTTGTTGTGATGATTCTTTTTGTGATAATTCTTGTTGTGATGATTCTTGTTGTGATGATTCTTGTTGTGATGATTCTTGTTGTTTTGATTCTTGTGAAGATTCTTGTTCTGATGATTCTTTTTGTGATGATTCTTGTTGTGATGATTCATGTTCTGATGATTATTGTTTTGATGATTTTTGTTGTGATGATACTCGTGACGATGATTCTTGTTGTGTTGATTCTTGTTGTGAAGATTCTTGTTCTGATGATTCTTGTTCTGATGATTCTTGTGCTGATTCTTGTTGCGATGATTCTTGTTGTGATGATTCTTGTTGTGATGATTGTTGTTGTGATGATTCTTGTTGTGATGATTCTTGTTGCGATGATTCTTGTTGCGATGATTGTTGTTGTGATGATTCTTGTTGTGATGATTGTTGTTGTGATGATTTTTTTGTGATGTTTCTTGTTGTGATGATTCTTGTTGTGATGATTCTTGTTGTGATGATTCTTGTTGTGATGATTCTTTTTCTGATGATTCTTGTTGTGATGATTCTTGTGATGATTCTTGTTGTGATGATTCTTGTTGTGATGATTCTTGTGATGATTCTTGTTATGATGATTCTTGTTGTGATAATTCTTGTGATGATTCTAGTTCTGATGATTCTTGTTCTGATGATTCTTGTTCTGATGATTCTTGTGATGATTCTTGTTGTGATGATTCTTGTTGTGATGATTCTTGTTGTGATGATTCTTGTTGTGATGATTCTTGTTGCGATGATTCTTGTGATGATTCTTGTTGTGAAGATTCTTGTTGTGATGACTCTTGTTGTGATGATTCTTGTTGTGATGATTCTTGTTGTGATGATTCTTGTTGTGATGATTCTTGTTGTGATGATTCTTGTTGCGATGATTCTTGTTGTGTTGATTCTTGTTGTGAAGATTCTTGTTGTGATGATTCTTGTTCTGATGATTCTTGTGATGATTCTTGTTGCGATGATTCTTGTTGTGATGATTCTTGTTGTGATGATACTTGTTGTGATGATTCTTGTTGTGATGATTCTTGTTCTGATGATTCTTGTGATGATTCTTGTTGCGATGATTCTTGTTGTGATGATTCTGGTTCTGATGATTTTTGTTGTGATGATTCTTGTTGTGATGATTCTTGTTCTGATGATTCTTGTGATGATTCTTGTTGCGATGATTCTTGTTGTGATGATTCTTGTTGTGATGATTCTTGTTGTGATGATTCTTGTTGTGATGATTCTTGTGATGATTCTTGTTCTGATGATTCGTGTTGTGATGATTCTTGTTGTGAGGATTCTTGTTGTCATGATTCTTGTGATGATTCATGTTGTGATGATTCTTGTTGTGATGATTATTGTTGTGATGATTCTTGTTCTCATGATTCTTGTTGTGATGATTCTATTGATGATTCTTGTGATGATTCTTGTTGTGATGATTCTTGTGATGATTCTTGTTGTGATGATTCTTGTTGTGATAATTCTTGTTGTGATGCTTCTTGTTCTGATGATTCTTGTTGCGATGATTCTTGTTGTGCTGATTCTTGTGGTGATGATTCTTGCTCTGATGTTTCTTGTGATGATTATTGTTGTGATGATTCTTGTTGTGATGATTCTTGTTGTGATGATTCTTGTTGTAATGATTCTTGTTGTGATGATTCTTGTTGTGATGATTCTTGTTGCGATGATTCTTGTTGCGATGATTCTTTTTGCGATGATTCTTGTTGCGATGATTCTTGTTGCGATGATTCTTGTTGCGATGATTCTTGTTTCGATGGTTCTTGTTGTGATGATTCTTGTTGTGATGATTCTTGTTGTGATTATTCTTGTTGTGATGATTCTTGTTGTGATGATTCTTGTTGTGATGATTCTTGTTGTGATGATTCTTGTTGCGATGATTCTTGTTGTGATGATTACTGTTGTGATGATTGTTGTTGTGATGATTCTTGTTGTGATGATTCTTGTTGCGATGAATCTTTTTGCGATGATTGTTGTTGTGATGATTCTTGTTGTGATGATTCTTGTTGTGATGATTCTTGTTGTGATGATTCCTGTTGTGAGGATTCTTGTTGTGATGATTGTTGTTGTGATGATTCTTGTTGTGCTGATTCTTGTTCTGATTATTCTTGTTGTGATGATTGTTGTTGTGATGATTCTTTTGGTGATGATTCTTGTTGTGATGATTCTTGTTGTGATGATTCTTGTTGTGATGATTCTTGTTGTGATGATTCTTTTTCTGATGATTATTGTTGTCATGATTCTTGTTGTGATGATTCTTGTTGTGATGATTCTTGTTGTGATGATTCTTGTGATGATTCTTGTTATGATGATTCTTGTTGTGATGATTCTTGTTGTGATGATTCTAGTTCTGATGATTCTTGTTCTGATGATTCTTGTTCTGATGATTCTTGTGATGATTCTTGTTGTGATGATTCTTGTTGTGATGATTCTTGTTGTGATGATTCTTGTTGTGATGATTCTTGTTGCGATGATTCTTGTGATGATTCTTGTTGTGAAGATTCTTGTTGTGATGATTCTTGTTGTGATGATTCTTGTGATGATTCTTGTTGTGATGATTCTTGTTGTGATGATTCTTGTTGTGTTGATTCTTGTTGTGAAGATTCTTGTTGTGATGATTCTTGTTCTGATGATTCTTGTGATGATTCTTGTTGCGATGATTCTTGTTGTGATGATTCTTGTTGTGGTGATTCTTGTTGTGATGATGCTTGTTGTGATGATTCTTGTTCTGATGATTTTTGTGATGATTCTTGTTGTGATGATTCTTGTTGTGATGATTCTTGTTCTGATGATTTTTGTTGTGATGATTCTTGTTGTGATGATTCTTGTTCTGATGATTCTTGTGATGATTCTTGTTGCGATGATTCTTGTTGTGATGATTCTTGTTCTGATGATTCTTGTTGTGATGATTCTTGTTGTGATGATTCTTGTTGTGATGATTCTTGTTCTGATGATTCTTGTTGTGATGATTCTTGTTGTGAGGATTCTTGTTGTCATGATTCTTGTGATGATTCTTGTTGTGATGATTCTTTATGTGATGATTCTTGTGATGATTCTTGTTCTGTTGATTCTTGTTATGATGATTCTTATCGTGATGTTTCTTGTTCTCATGATTCTTGTTGTGATGATTCTTGTTGTGATGATTCTTGTGATGATTCTTTATGTGATGATTCTTGTGATGATTCTTGTTGTGATGATTCTTGTTGTGATGATTCTTGTTGTGATGATTCTTGTTCTGATGATTCTTGTTCTGATGATTTTTGTTGTGATGATTCTTGTTGTGATGATTCTTGTTGCGATGATTCTTGTTCTGATGATTCTTGTGATGATTTTTGTTGTGATGATTCTTGTGATGATTCTTGTTGTGATGATTCTTGTTGTGATGATTCTTGTTGTGAAGATTCTTGTTCTGATGATTCTTGTTGTGATGATTCTTGTTGTGATGATTCTTGTTCTGATGATTATTGTTGTGATGATTTTGTTGTGATGATACTCGTTGCGATGATTCTTGTTGTGTTGATTCTTGTTGTAAAGATTCTTGTTCTGATGATTCTTGTTCTGATGATTCTTGTGCTGATTCTTGTTGCGATGATTCTTGTTGTGATGATTCTTGTTGTGATGATTCTTGTTGTGATGATTCTTGTTCTGATGATTCTTGTGATGATTCTTGTTGCGATGATTCTATTTGTGATGATTCTTGTTCTGATTATTCTTGTTGTGATGATTCTTGTTGTGATGATTCTTGTTCTGATGATTCTTGTGATGATTCTTGTTGCAATGATTCTTGTTGTGATGATTCTTGTTCTGATGATTCTTGTTCTGATGATTCTTGTTGTGATGATTCTTGTTGTGATGATTCTTGTTGTGATATTCTTGTTGTGATGATTCTTGTTGTGATGATTCTTTTTGTGATGATTCTTGTTGTGATGATTCTTGTTGTGATGATTCTTGTTGCGATGATACTTGTTGTGTTGATTCTTGTCCTGTTGATTCTTGTTGTGATGATTCTTGTGATGATTCTTGTTGAGATGATTCTTGTTCTCATGATTTTTGTTGTGATGATTCTTGTGATGATTCTTGTTCTGATGATTCTTGTGATGATTCTTGTTGCGATGATTCTTGTTGTGTTGATTCTTGTTGTGAAGATTCTTGTTGTGATGATTCTTGTCCTGTTCATTCTTGTTGTGATGATTCTTGTGATGATTCTTGTTGAGATGATTCTTGTTCTCATGATTCTTGTGATGATTCTTGTTGTGATGATTCTTGTTCTGATGATTCTTGTTCTGATGATTTTTGTTGTGATGATTCTTGTTGTGATGATTCTTGTTCTGATGATTCTTGTGATGATTCTTGTTGCGATGATTCTTGTTGTGATGATTCTTGTTCTGATGATTCTTGTGATGATTCTTGTGATGATTCTTGTTGTGATGATTCTTGTTCTGATGATTCTTGTTGTGATGATTCTTGTTGTGAGGATTCTTGTTGTCATGATTCTTGTGATGATTCTTGTTGTGATGATTCTTGTTGTGATGATTCTTGTTGTGATGATTCTTGTTCTGTTGATTCTTGTTATGATGATTCATGTTGTGATGATTCTTGTTCTCATGATTGTTGTTGTGATGATTCTTGTTGTGATGATTCTTGTGATGATTCTTGTGATGATACTTGTTGTGATGATTCTTGTTGTGATGATTCTTGTTGTGATGATTCTTGTTGTGATGATTCTTGTTCTGATGATTCTTGTTCTGATGATTCTTGTGATGATTTTTGTTGTGATGATTCTTCTTGTGATGATTCTTGTTGTGATGATTCTTGTTGTGATGATTCTTGTGATGATTCTTGTTGTGAAGATTCTTGTTCTGATGATTCTTGTTGTGATGATTCTTGTTGTGATGATTCTTGTTCTGATGGTTATTGTTGTGATGATTCTTGTTGTGATGATACTCGTTGCGATGATTCTTGTTGTGTTGATTCTTGTTGTGAAGATTCTTGTTGTGATGATTCTTGTTCTGATGATTCTTGTGCTGATTCTTGTTGCGATGATTCTTGTTGTGATGATTCTTGTTGTGATGATTCTTGTTCTGATGATTCTTGTGATGATTCTTTTTGCGATGATTCTTGTTGTGATGATTCTTGTTCTGATTATTCTCGTTGTGATGATTCTTGTTGTGATGATTCTTGTTCTGATGATTCTTGTTCTGATGATTCTTGTGATGATTCTTGTTGCAATGATTCTTGCTGTGATGATTCTTGTTCTGATGATTCTTGTTCTGATGATTCTTGTTGTGATGATTCTTGTTCTGATGATTCTTGTTCTGATGATTCTTGTTGTGATGATTCTTGTTGCGATGATTCTTGTGATGATTCTTGTTGTGAAGATTCTTGTTGTGATGATTCTTGTTGTGATGCTTCTTGTTGTGATGATTCTTGTTGTGATGATTCTTGTTGTGATGATTCTTGTTGCGATGATTCTTGTGGTGATGATTCTTGCTCTGATGTTTCTTGTGATGATTCTTGTTGTGATAATTCTTGTTGTGTTGATTCTTGTTGTGATGATTCTTGTTGCGATGATTCTTGTTGCGATGATTCTTGTTGCGATGATTCTTGTTGCGATGATTCTTGTTGCGATGATTCTTGTTGCGATTATTCTTGTTGCGATGATTCTTGTTGCGATGATTCTTGTTGCGATGATTCTTGTTGCGATGATTCTTGTTGTGATGATTCTTTTGTGATGATTCTTGTTGTGATGATTGTTGTTGTGATGATTCTTTTGGTGATGATTCTTTTTGTGATGATTCTTGTTGTGATGATTCTTGTTGTGATGATTCTTGTTGTGATGATTCTTGTTGTGATGATTCTTGTTGTGATGATTCTTGTTGTGATGATTCTTGTTGTGATGATTGTTTTTCTGATGATTCTTGTGATGATTCTTGTTGTGATGATTCTTGTGATGATTCTTGTTGTGATGATTCTTGTGATGATTCTTGTTATGATGATTCTTGTTGTGATGATTCTTGTTGTGATGATTCTAGTTCTGATGATTCTTGTTCTGATGATTCTTGTTCTGATGATTCTTGTGATGATTCTTGTTGTGATGACTCTTGTGATGATTCTTGTTGTGATGATTCTTGTTGTGATGATTCTTGTTGCGATGATTCTTGTGATGATTCTTGTTGTGAAGATTCTTGTTGTGATGATTCTTGTTGTGATGATTCTTGTTATGATGATTCTTGTTGTGATGATTCTTGTTGTGATGATTCTTGTTGCGATGATTCTTGTTGTGTTGATTCTTGTTGTGAAGATTCTTGTTGTGATGATTCTTGTTGTGATGATTCTTGTGATGATTCTTGTTGCGATGATTCTTGTTGCGATGATTCTTGTTGTGATGATTCTTGTTGTGATGATTCTTGTTGTGATGATTCTTGTTGTGATGATTCTTGTGATGATTCTTGTTGTGATGATTCTTGTTCTGATGATTCTTGTTCTGATGATTTTTGTTGTGATGATTCTTGTTGTGATGATTCTTGTTCTGATGATTCTTGTGATGATTCTTGTTGCGATGATTCTTGTTGTGATGATTCTTGTTCTGATGATTCTTGTGATGATTCTTGTGATGATTCTTGTTGTGATGATTCTTGTTCTGATGATTCTTGTGATGATTCTTGTTGTGATAATTCTTGTTGAGATGATTCTTGTTGTGATGATTCTTGTTGCGATGATTCTTGTTGCGATGATTCTTGTTGCGATGATTCTTGTTGCGATGATTCTTGTTGCGATGATTCTTGTTGCGATGATTCTTGTTGCGATGATTCTTGTTGCGATGATTCTTGTTGCGATGATTCTTGTTGCGATGATTCTTGTTGTGATGATTCTTGTGATGATTCTTGTTGTGATGATTCTTGTTGTGATGATTCTTTTGGTGATGATTCTTTTTGTGATGATTCTTGTTGTGATGATTCTTGTTGTGATGATTCTTGTTGTGATGATTCTTGTTGTGATGATTCTTGTTGTGATGATTCTTGTTTTGATGATTCTTGTTGTGATGATTGTTTTTCTGATGATTCTTGTGATGATTCTTGTTATGATGATTCTTGTGATGATTCTTGTTGTGATGATTCTTGTGATGATTCTTGTTATGATGATTCTTGTTGTGATGATTCTTGTTGTGATGATTCTAGTTCTGATGATTCTTGTTCTGATGATTCTTGTACTGATGATTCTTGTGATGATTCTTGTTGTGATGACTCTTGTGATGATTCTTGTTGTGATGATTCTTGTTGTGATGATTCTTGTTGCGATGATTCTTGTTGTGTTGATTCTTGTTGTGAAGATTCTTGTTGTGATGATTCTTGTTGTGATGATTCTTGTGATGATTCTTGTTGCGATGATTCTTGTTGTGATGATTCTTGTTGTGATGATTCTTGTTGTGATGATTCTTGTTGTGATGATTCTTGTTGCGATGATTCTTGTTGTGTTGATTCTTGTTGTGAAGATTCTTGTTGTGATGATTCTTGTTGTGATGATTCTTGTGATGATTCTTGTTGCGATGATTCTTGTTGTGATGATTCTTGTTGTGATGATTCTTGTTGTGATGATTCTTGTTGTGATGATTCTTGTTCTGATGATTCTTGTGATGATTCTTGTTGTGATGATTCTTGTTCTGATGATTCTTGTTCTGATGATTTTTGTTGTGATGATTCTTGTTGTGATGATTGTTGTTCTGATGATTCTTGTGATGATTCTTGTTGCGATGATTCTTGTTGTGATGATTCTTGTTCTGATGATTCTTGTTCTGATGATTCTTGTGATGATTCTTGTTGCGCTGATTCTTGTTGTGATGATTCTTGTTCTGATGATTCTTGTGATGATTCTTGTGATGATTCTTGTTGTGATGATTCTTGTTCTGTTGATTCTTGTTATGATGATTCTTGTTGTGATGATTCTTGTTCTCATGATTCTTGTTGTGATGATTCTTGTTGTGATGATTCTTGTGATGATTCTTGTTGTGATGATTCTTGTGATGATTCTTGTTGTGATGATTCTTGTTGTGATGATTCTTGTTGTGATGATTCTTGTTGTGATGATTCTTGTTGTGATGATTCTTGTTCTGATGATTCTTGTTCTGATGATTCTTGTGATGATTTTTGGTGTGATGATTCTTGTTGTGATGATTCTTGTTGTGATGATTCTTGTTGTGATGATTCTTGTGATGATTCTTGTTGTGAAGATTCTTGTTCTGATGATTCTTGTTGTGATGATTCTTATTGTGATGATTCTTGTTCTGATGGTTATTGTTGTGATGATTCTTGTTGTGATGATACTCGTTGCGATGATTCTTGTTGTGTTGATTCTTGTTGTGAAGATTCTTGTTGTGATGATTCTTGTTCTGATGATTCTTGTGCTGATTCTTGTTGCGATGATTCTTGTTGTGATGATTCTTGATCTGATGATTCTTGTGATGATTCTTGTTGCGATGATTCTTGTTGTGATGATTCTTGTTCTGATTATTCTTGTTGTGATGATTCTTGTTGTGATGATTCTTGTTGTGATGATTCTTGTTCTGATGATTCTTGTGATGATTCTTGTTGCAATGATTCTTGCTGTGATGATTCTTGTTCTGATGATTCTTGTTCTGATGATTCTTGTTGTGATGATTCTTGTTGTGATGATTCTTGTTCTGATGATTCTTGTTGTGATGATTCTTGTTGCGATGATTCTTGTGATGATTCTTGTTGTGAAGATTCTTGTTGTGCTGATTCTTGTTGTGATGATTCTTGTTGTGATGATTCTTGTGATGATTCTTGTTGCGATGATTCTTGTGGTGATGATTCTTGCTCTGATGTTTCTTGTGATGATTCTTGTTGTGATAATTCTTGTTGTGATGATTCTTGTTGTGATGATTCTTGTTGTGATGATTCTTGTTGTGATGATTGTTGTTGCGATGATTCTTGTTGCGATGATTCTTGTTGCGATGATTCTTGTTGCGATGATTCTTGTTGCGATGATTCTTGTTGCAATGATTCTTGTTGTGATGATTCTTTTTGTGATGATTCTTATTGTGATGATTCTTGTTGTGATGATTCTTGTTGTGATGATTCTTGTTGCGATGATTCTTGTTGCGATGATTCTTGTTGTGATGATTGTTGTTGTGATGATTCTTGTTGTGATGATTCTTGTTGCGATGATTCTTGTTGCGATGATTGTTGTTGTGATGATTCTTGTTGTGATGATTCTTGTTATGATGATTCTTGTTGCGATGATTCTTGTGTTGATTCTTGTTGTGAAGATTCTTGTTGTGATGATTCTTGTTGTGATGATTCTTGTGATGATTCTTGTTGCGATGATTCTTGTGATGATTCTTGTTGTGATGATTCTTGTAGTGATGATTCTTGTTCTGATGATTCTTGTGATGATTCTTGTTGTGATGATTCTTGTTCTGAAGATTCTTGTTCTGATGATTTTTGTTGTGATGATTCTTGTTGTGATGATTCTTGTTCTGATGATTCTTGTGATGATTCTTGTTGCGATGATTCTTGTTGTGATGATTCTTGTTCTGATGATTCTTGTGATGATTCTTGTGATGATTCTTGTTGTGATGATTCTTGTTCTGATGATTCTTGTTGTGATGATTCTTGTTGTGAGGATTCTTGTTGTCATGATTCTTGTGATGATTCTTGTTGTGATGATTCTTGTTGTGATGATTCTTGTTGTGATGATTCTTGTTCTGTTGATTCTTGTTATGATTATTCATGTTGTGATGATTCTTGTTCTCATGATTGTTGTTGTGATGATTCTTTTGGTGATGATTCTTTTTGTGATGATTCTTGTTGTGATGATTCTTGTTGTGATGATTCTTGTTGTGATGATTCTTGTTGTGATGATTCTTGTTGTGATGATTCTTGTTGTGATGATTCTTGTTGTGATGATTGTTTTTCTGATGATTCTTGTGATGATTCTTGTTGTGATGATTCTTGTGATGATTCTTGTTGTGATGATTCTTGTGATGATTCTTGTTATGATGATTCTTGTTGTGATGATTCTTGTTGTGATGATTCTAGTTCTGATGATTCTTGTTCTGATGATTCTTGTTCTGATGATTCTTGTGATGATTCTTGTTGTGATGACTCTTGTGATGATTCTTGTTGTGTTGATTCTTGTTGTGATGATTCTTGTTGCGATGATTCTTGTGATGATTCTTGTTGTGAAGATTCTTGTTGTGATGATTCTTGTTGTGATGATTCTTGTTATGATGATTCTTGTTGTGATGATTCTTGTTGTGATGATTCTTGTTGCGATGATTCTTGTTGTGTTGATTCTTGTTGTGAAGATTCTTGTTGTGATGATTCTTGTTGTGATGATTCTTGTGATGATTCTTGTTGCGATGATTCTTGTTGTGATGATTCTTGTTGTGATGATTCTTGTTGTGATGATTCTTGTTGTGATGATTCTTGTTGTGATGATTCTTGTGATGATTCTTGTTGTGATGATTCTTGTTCTGATGATTCTTGTTCTGATGATTTTTGTTGTGATGATTCTTGTTGTGATGATTCTTGTTCTGATGATTCTTGTGATGATTCTTGTTGCGATGATTCTTGTTGTGATGATTCTTGTTCTGATGATTCTTGTGATGATTCTTGTGATGAGTCTTGTTGTGATGATTCTTGTTCTGATGATTCTTGTGATGATTCTTGTTGTGATAATTCTTGTTGTGATGATTCTTGTTGTGATGATTCTTGTTGCGATGATTCTTGTTGCGATGATTCTTGTTGCGATGATTCTTGTTGCGATGATTCTTGTTGCGATGATTCTTGTTGCGATGATTCTTGTTGCGATGATTCTTGTTGCGATGATTCTTGTTGCGATGATTCTTGTTGCGATGATTCTTGTTGTGATGATTCTTGTTGTGATGATTCTTGTTGTGATGATTCTTGTTGTGATGATTCTTTTGGTGATGATTCTTTTTGTGATGATTCTTGTTGTGATGATTCTTGTTGTGATGATTCTTGTTGTGATGATTCTTGTTGTGATGATTCTTGTTGTGATGATTCTTGTTTTGATGATTCTTGTTGTGATGATTGTTTTTCTGATGATTCTTGTGATGATTCTTGTTATGATGATTCTTGTGATGATTCTTGTTGTGATGATTCTTGTGATGATTCTTGTTATGATGATTCTTGTTGTGATGATTCTTGTTGTGATGATTCTAGTTCTGATGATTCTTGTTCTGATGATTCTTGTTCTGATGATTCTTGTGATGATTCTTGTTGTGATGACTCTTGTGATGATTCTTGTTGTGATGATTCTTGTTGTGATGATTCTTGTTGCGATGATTCTTGTGATGATTCTTGTTGTGATGATTCTTGTTGTGATGATTCTTGTTGTGATGATTCTTGTTGTGATGATTCTTGTTGTGATGATTCTTGTTGCGATGATTCTTGTTGTGTTGATTCTTGTTGTGAAGATTCTTGTTGTGATGATTCTTGTTGTGATGATTCTTGTGATGATTCTTGTTGCGATGATTCTTGTTGTGATGATTCTTGTTGTGATGATTCTTGTTGTGATGATTTTTGTTGTGATGATTCTTGTTCTGATGATTCTTGTGATGATTCTTGTTGCGATGATTCTTGTTGTGATGATTCTTGTTCTGATGATTCTTGTTCTGATGATTCTTGTGATGATTCTTGTTGCGATGATTCTTGTTGTGATGATTCTTGTTCTGATGATTCTTGTGATGATTCTTGTGATGATTCTTGTTGTGATGATTCTTGTTCTGTTGATTCTTGTTATGATGATTCTTGTTGTGATGATTCTTGTTCTCATGATTCTTGTGATGATTCTTGTTGTGATGATTCTTGTGATGATTCTTGTTGTGATGATTCTTGTGATGATTCTTGTTGTGATGATTCTTGTTGTGATGATTCTTGTTGTGATGATTCTTGTTGTGATGATTCTTGTTGTGATGATTCTTGTTCTGATGATTCTTGTTCTGATGATTCTTGTGATGATTTTTGTTGTGATGATTCTTGTTGTGATGATTCTTGTTGTGATGATTCTTGTTGTGATGATTCTTGTGATGATTCTTGTTGTGAAGATTCTTGTTCTGATGATTCTTGTTGTGATGATTCTTATTGTGATGATTCTTGTTCTGATGGTTATTGTTGTGATGATTCTTGTTGTGATGATACTCGTTGCGATGATTCTTGTTGTGTTGATTCTTGTTGTGAAGATTCTTGTTGTGATGATTCTTGTTCTGATGATTCTTGTGCTGATTCTTGTTGCGATGATTCTTGTTGTGATGATTCTTGATCTGATGATTCTTGTGATGATTCTTGTTGCGATGATTCTTGTTGTGATGATTCTTGTTCTGATTATTCTTGTTGTGATGATTCTTGTTGTGATGATTCTTGTTGTGATGATTCTTGTTCTGATGATTCTTGTGATGATTCTTGTTGCAATGATTCTTGCTGTGATGATTCTTGTTCTGATGATTCTTGTTCTGATGATTCTTGTTGTGATGATTCTTGTTGTGATGATTCTTGTTCTGATGATTCTTGTTGTGATGATTCTTGTTGCGATGATTCTTGTGATGATTCTTGTTGTGAAGATTCTTGTTGTGATGATTCTTGTTGTGATGATTCTTGTTGTGATGATTCTTGTGATGATTCTTGTTGCGATGATTCTTGTGGTGATGATTCTTGCTCTGATGTTTCTTGTGATGATTCTTGTTGTGATAATTCTTGTTGTGATGATTCTTGTTGTGATGATTCTTGTTGTGATGATTCTTGTTGTGATGATTGTTGTTGCGATGATTCTTGTTGCGATGATTCTTGTTGCGATGATTCTTGTTGCGATGATTCTTGTTGCGATGATTCTTGTTGCAATGATTCTTGTGATGATTCTTTTTGTGATGATTCTTATTGTGATGATTCTTGTTGTGATGATTCTTGTTGTGATGATTCTTGTTGCGATGATTCTTGTTGCGATGATTCTTGTTGTGATGATTGTTGTTGTGATGATTCTTGTTGTGATGATTCTTGTTGCGATGATTCTTGTTGCGATGATTGTTGTTGTGATGATTCTTGTTGTGATGATTCTTGTTATGATGATTCTTGTTGCGATGATTCTTGTGTTGATTCTTGTTGTGAAGATTCTTGTTGTGATGATTCTTGTTGTGATGATTCTTGTGATGATTCTTGTTGCGATGATTCTTGTGATGATTCTTGTTGTGATGATTCTTGTTGTGATGATTCTTGTTCTGATGATTCTTGTGATGATTCTTGTTGTGATGATTCTTGTTCTGAAGATTCTTGTTCTGATGATTTTTGTTGTGATGATTCTTGTTGTGATGATTCTTGTTCTGATGATTCTTGTGATGATTCTTGTTGCGATGATTCTTGTTGTGATGATTCTTGTTCTGATGATTCTTGTGATGATTCTTGTGATGATTCTTGTTGTGATGATTCTTGTTCTGATGATTCTTGTTGTGATGATTCTTGTTGTGAGGATTCTTGTTGTCATGATTCTTGTGATGATTCTTGTTGTGATGATTCTTGTTGTGATGATTCTTGTTCTGTTGATTCTTGTTATGATGATTCATGTTGTGATGATTCTTGTTCTCATGATTGTTGTTGTGATGATTCTTGTTGTGATGATTCTTGTTGTGATGATTCTTGTTGTGATGATTCTTGTTGTGATGATTCTTGTTCTGATGATTCTTGTTCTGATGATTCTTGTTCTGATGATTCTTGTGATGATTTTTGTTGTGATGATTCTTGTTGTGATGATTCTTGTTGTGATGATTCTTGTTGTGATGATTCTTGTGATGATTCTTGTTGTGAAGATTCTTGTTCTGGTGATTCTTGTTGTGATGATTCTTGTTGTGATGATTCTTGTTCTGATGGTTATTGTTGTGATGATTCTTGTTGTGATGATACTCGTTGCGATGATTCTTGTTGTGTTGATTCTTGTTGTGAAGATTCTTGTTGTGATGATTCTTGTTCTGATGATTTTTGTGCTGATTCTTGTTGCGATGATTCTTGTTGTGATGATTCTTGTTGTGATGATTTTTGTTCTGATGATTCTTGTGATGATTCTTGTTGCGATGATTCTTGTTGTGATGATTCTTGTTCTGATTATTCTTGTTGTGATGATTCTTGTTGTGATGATTCTTGTTGTGATGATTCTTGTTCTGATGATTCTTGTGATGATTCTTGTTGCAATGATTCTTGCTGTGATGATTCTTGTTCTGATGATTCTTGTTCTGATGATTCTTGTTGTGATGATTCTTGTTGTGATGATTCTTGTTCTGATGATTCTTGTTGTGATGATTCTTGTTGCGATGATTCTTGTGATGTTTCTTGTTGTGAAGAATCTTGTTGTGATGATTCTTGTTGTGATGATTCTTGTTGTGATGATTCTTGTTGTGATGATTCTTGTGATGATTCTTGTTGCGATGATTCTTGTGGTGATGATTCTTGCTCTGATGTTTCTTGTGATGATTCTTGTTGTGATAATTCTTGTTGTGATGATTCTTGTTGTGATGATTCTTGTTGCGATGATTCTTGTTGCGATGATTCTTGTTGCGATGATTCTTGTTGCGATGATTCTTGTTGCGATGATTCTTGTTGCGATGATTCTTGTTGCGATGATTCTTGTTGCGATGATTCTTGTTGCGATGATTCTTGTTGCGATGATTCTTGTTGTGATGATTCTTGTTGTGATGATTCTTGTTGTGATGATTCTTGTTGTGATGATTCTTGTTGCGATGATTCTTGTTGTGATGATTCTTGTTGTGATGATTCTGGTTCTAATGATTCTTGTGATGATTCTTGTTGCAATGATTCTTGCTGTGATGATTCTTGTTCTGATGATTCTTGTTCTGATGATTCTTGTTGCGATGATTCTTGTTGTGATGATTCTTGTTCTGATGATTCTTGCTGCGATGATTCTTGTTGCGATGATTCTTGTTGCGATGATTCTTGTTGCGATGATTCTTGTTGCGATGATTCTTGTTGCGATGATTCTTGTTGCGATGATTCTTGTTGTGATGATTCTTGTTGTGATGATTCTTGTTGTGATGATTCTTGTTGTGATGATTCTTGTTGTGATGATTCTTGTTGTGATGATTCTTGTTGCGATGATTCTTGTTGTGATGATTCTTGTTGTGATGATTGTTGTTGTGATGATTCTTATTGTGATGATTCTTGTTGCGATGATTCTTGTTGCGATAATTGTTGTTGTGATGATTCTTGTTGTGATGATTCTTGTTGTGATGATTCTTGTTGCGATGATTCTTGTTGTGTTGATTCTTGTGAAGATTCTTGTTGTGATGATTCTTGTTGTGATGATTCTTGTGATGATTCTTGTTGCGATGATTCTTGTGATGATTCTTGTTGTGATGATTCTTGTTGTGATGATTCTTGTTGTGATGATTCTTGTTCTGATGATTCTTGTGATGATTCTTGTTGTCATGATTCTTGTTGTCATGATTCTTGTGATGATTCTTGTTGTGATGATTCTTGTTGTGATGATTCTTGTTGTGATGATTCTTGTTCTGTTGATTCTTGTTATGATGATTCATGTTGTGATGATTCTTGTTCTCATGATTGTTGTTGTGATGATTCTTGTTGTGATGATTCTTGTGATGATTCTTGTTGTGATGATTCTTGTGATGATTCTTGTTGTGATGATTCTTGTTGTGATGATTCTTGTTGTGATGATTCTTGTTGTGATGATTCTTGTTGTGATGATTCTTGTTGCGATGATTCTTGTTGTGTTGATTCTTGTTGTGAAGATTCTTGTTGTGATGATTCTTGTTGTGATGATTCTTGTGATGATTCTTGTTGCGATGATTCTTGTTGTGATGATTCTTGTTGTGATGATTCTTGTTGTGATGATTCTTGTTGTGATGATTCTTGTTCTGATGATTCTTGTGATGATTCTTGTTGTGATGATTCTTGTTCTGATGATTCTTGTTCTGATGATTTTTGTTGTGATGATTCTTGTTGTGATGATTCTTGTTCTGATGATTCTTGTGATGATTCTTGTTGCGATGATTCTTGTTGTGATGATTCTTGTTCTGATGA
This sequence comes from Somniosus microcephalus, assembly GCF_052327205.1. Taxonomy (NCBI): domain Eukaryota; kingdom Metazoa; phylum Chordata; class Chondrichthyes; order Squaliformes; family Somniosidae; genus Somniosus; species Somniosus microcephalus. The sequence goes on along the minus strand of NC_140987.1, from coordinate 330,504,573 downwards.
TTCTTGTGATGATTCTTGTGATGATTCTTGTTGTGATGATTCTTGTTCTGATGATTCTTGTTGTGATGATTCTTGTTGTGAGGATTCTTGTTGTCATGATTCTTGTGATGATTCTTGTTGTGATGATTCTTGTTGTGATGATTCTTGTTGTGATGATTCTTGTTCTGTTGATTCTTGTTATGATGATTCTTGTTGTGATGATTCTTGTTCTCATGATTCTTGTTGTGATGATTCTTGTTGTGATGATTCTTGTGATGATTCTTGTTGTGATGATTCTTGTGATGATTCTTGTTGTGATGATTCTTGTTGTGATGATTCTTGTTATGATTCTTGTTGTGATGATTCTTGTTGTGATGATTCTTGTTCTAATGATTCTTGTTCTGATGATTCTTGTGATGATTTTTGTTGTGATGATTCTTGTTGTGATGATTCTTGTTGTGATGATTCTTGTTGTGATGATTCTTGTGATGATTCTTGTTGTGAAGATTCTTGTTCTGATGATTCTTGTTGTGATGATTCTTATTGTGATGATTCTTGTTCTGATGGTTATTGTTGTGATGATTCTTGTTGTGATGATACTCGTTGCGATGATTCTTGTTGTGTTGATTCTTGTTGTGAAGATTCTTGTTGTGATGATTCTTGTTCTGCTGATTCTTGTGCTGATTCTTGTTGAGATGATTCTTGTTGTGATGATTCTTGATCTGATGATTCTTGTGATGATTCTTGCGATGATTCTTGTTGTGATGATTCTTGTTCTGATTATTCTTGTTGTGATGATTCTTGTTGTGATGATTCTTGTTGTGATGATTCTTGTTCTGATGATTCTTGTGATGATTCTTGTTGCAATGATTCTTGCTGTGATGATTCTTGTTCTGATGATTCTTGTTGTGATGATTCTTGTTGTGATGATTCTTGTTGTGATGATTCTTGTTCTGATGATTCTTGTTGTGATGATTCTTGTTGCGATGTTTCTTGTGATGATTCTTGTTGTGAAGATTCTTGTTGTGATGATTCTTGTTGTGATGATTCTTGTTGTGATGATTCTTGTGATGATTCTTGTTGCGATGATTCTTGTGGTGATGATTCTTGCTCTGATGTTTCTTGTGATGATTCTTGTTGTGATAATTCTTGTTGTGATGATTCTTGTTGTGATGATTCTTGTTGTGATGATTCTTGTTGTGATGATTGTTGTTGCGATGATTCTTGTTGCGATGATTCTTGTTGCGATGATTCTTGTTGCGATGATTCTTGTTGCGATGATTCTTGTTGCGATGATTCTTGTTGTGATGATTCTTTTTGTGATGATTCTTATTGTGATGATTCTTGTTGTGATGATTCTTGTTGTGATGATTCTTGTTGCGATGATTCTTGTTGCGATGATTCTTGTTGTGATGATTGTTGTTGTGATGATTCTTGTTGTGATGATTCTTGTTGCGATGATTCTTGTTGCGATGATTGTTGTTGTGATGATTCTTGTTGTGATGATTCTTGTTATGATGATTCTTGTTGCGATGATTCTTGTGTTGATTCTTGTTGTGAAGATTCTTGTTGTGATGATTCTTGTTGTGATGATTCTTGTGATGATTCTTGTTGCGATGATTCTTGTGATGATTCTTGTTGTGATGATTCTTGTTGTGATGATTCTTGTTCTGATGATTCTTGTGATGATTCTTGTTGTGATGATTCTTGTTCTGAAGATTCTTGTTCTGATGATTTTTGTTGTGATGATTCTTGTTGTGATGATTCTTGTTCTGATGATTCTTGTGATGATTCTTGTTGCGATGATTCTTGTTGTGATGATTCTTGTTCTGATGATTCTTGTGATGATTCTTGTGATGATTCTTGTTGTGATGATTCTTGTTCTGATGATTCTTGTTGTGATGATTCTTGTTGTGAGGATTCTTGTTGTCATGATTCTTGTGATGATTCTTGTTGTGATGATTCTTGTTGTGATGATTCTTGTTGTGATGATTCTTGTTCTGTTGATTCTTGTTATGATGATTCATGTTGTGATGATTCTTGTTCTCATGATTGTTGTTGTGATGATTCTTGTTGTGATGATTCTTGTTGTGATGATTCTTGTTGTGATGATTCTTGTTGTGATGATTCTTGTTGTGATGATTCTTGTTCTGATGATTCTTGTTCTGATGATTCTTGTGATGATTTTTGTTGTGATGATTCTTGTTGTGATGATTCTTGTTGTGATGATTCTTGTTGTGATGATTCTTGTGATGATTCTTGTTGTGAAGATTCTTGTTCTGGTGATTCTTGTTGTGATGATTCTTGTTGTGATGATTCTTGTTCTGATGGTTATTGTTGTGATGATTCTTGTTGTGATGATACTCGTTGCGATGATTCTTGTTGTGTTGATTCTTGTTGTGAAGATTCTTGTTGTGATGATTCTTGTTCTGATGATTTTTGTGCTGATTCTTGTTGCGATGATTCTTGTTGTGATGATTCTTGTTGTGATGATTTTTGTTCTGATGATTCTTGTGATGATTCTTGTTGCGATGATTCTTGTTGTGATGATTCTTGTTCTGATTATTCTTGTTGTGATGATTCTTGTTGTGATGATTCTTGTTGTGATGATTCTTGTTCTGATGATTCTTGTGATGATTCTTGTTGCAATGATTCTTGCTGTGATGATTCTTGTTCTGATGATTCTTGTTCTGATGATTCTTGTTGTGATGATTCTTGTTGTGATGATTCTTGTTCTGATGATTCTTGTTGTGATGATTCTTGTTGCGATGATTCTTGTGATGATTCTTGTTGTGAAGATTCTTGTTGTGATGATTCTTGTTGTGATGATTCTTGTTGTGATGATTCTTGTTGTGATGATTCTTGTTGTGATGATTCTTGTTGCGATGATTCTTGTGGTGATGATTCTTGCTCTGATGTTTCTTGTGATGATTCTTGTTGTGATAATTCTTGTTGTGATGATTCTTGTTGTGATGATTCTTGTTGCGATGATTCTTGTTGCGATGATTCTTGTTGCGATGATTCTTGTTGCGATGATTCTTGTTGCGATGATTCTTGTTGCGATGATTCTTGTTGCGATGATTCTTGTTGCGATGATTCTTGTTGCGATGATTCTTGTTGCGATGATTCTTGTTGTGATGATTCTTGTTGTGATGATTCTTGTTCTGATGATTCTTGTTCTGATGATTCTTGTTGCGATGATTCTTGTTGTGATGATTCTTGTTGTGGTGATTCTTGTTCTAATGATTCTTGTGATGATTCTTGTTGCAATGATTCTTGCTGTGATGATTCTTGTTCTGATGATTCTTGTTCTGATGATTCTTGTTGCGATGATTCTTGTTGTGATGATTCTTGTTCTGATGATTCTTGTTGCGATGATTCTTGTTGCGATGATTCTTGTTGCGATGATTCTTGTTGCGATGATTCTTGTTGCGATGATTCTTGTTGCGATGATTCTTGTTGCGATGATTCTTGTTGCGATGATTCTTGTTGCGATGATTCTTGTTGCGATGATTCTTGTTGTGATGATTCTTGTTGTGATGATTCTTGTTGTGATGATTCTTGTTGTGCTGATTCTTGTTGTGATGATTCTTGTTGTGATGATTCTTGTTGCGATGATTCTTGTTGTGATGATTCTTGTTGTGATGATTGTTGTTGTGATGATTCTTATTGTGATGATTCTTGTTGCGATGATTCTTGTTGCGATGATTGTTGTTGTGATGATTCTTGTTGTGATGATTCTTGTTGTGATGATTCTTGTTGCGATGATTCTTGTTGTGTTGATTCTTGTGAAGATTCTTGTTCTGATGATTCTTGTTGTGATGATTCTTGTGATGATTCTTGTTGCGATGATTCTTGTGATGATTCTTGTTGTGATGATTCTTGTTGTGATGATTCTTGTTGTGATGATTCTTGTTCTGATGATTCTTGTGATGATTCTTGTTGTCATGATTCTTGTTGTCATGATTCTTGTGATGATTCTTGTTGTGATGATTCTTGTTGTGATGATTCTTGTTCTGTTGATTCTTGTTATGATGATTCATGTTGTGATGATTCTTGTTCTCATGATTGTTGTTGTGATGATTCTTGTTGTGATGATTCTTGTGATGATTCTTGTTGTGATGATTCTTGTGATGATTCTTGTTGTGATGATTCTTGTTGTGATGATTCTTGTTGTGATGATTCTTGTTGTGATGATTCTTGTTCTGATGATTCTTGTTCTGATGATTCTTGTGATGATTTTTGTTGTGATGATTCTTGTTGTGATGATTCTTGTTGTGATGATTCTTGTTGCGATGATTCTTGTTGTGTTGATTCTTGTTGTGAAGATTCTTGTTGTGATGATTCTTGTTGTGATGATTCTTGTGATGATTCTTGTTGCGATGATTCTTGTTGTGATGATTCTTGTTGTGATGATTCTTGTTGTGATGATTCTTGTTGTGATGATTCTTGTTCTGATGATTCTTGTGATGATTCTTGTTGTGATGATTATTGTTCTGAAGATTCTTGTTCTGATGATTTTTGTTGTGATGATTCTTGTTGTGATGATTCTTGTTCTGATGATTCTTGTGATGATTCTTGTTGCGATGATTCTTGTTGTGATGATTCTTGTTCTGATGATTCTTGTGATGATTCTTGTGATGATTCTTGTTGTGATGATTCTTGTTCTGATGATTCTTGTTGTGATGATTCTTGTTGTGAGGATTCTTGTTGTGATGATTCTTGTTGTGATGATTCTTGTTGTGATGATTCTTGTTGTGATGATTCTTGTTCTGTTGATTCTTGTTATGATGATTCATGTTGTGATGATTCTTGTTCTCATGATTGTTGTTGTGATGATTCTTGTTGTGATGATTCTTGTGATGATTCTTGTTGTGATGATTCTTGTGATGATTCTTGTTGTGATGATTCTTGTTGTGATGATTCTTGTTGTGATGATTCTTGTTGTGATGATTCTTGTTGTGATAATTCTTGTTCTGATGATTCTTGTTCTGATGATTCTTGTGATGATTTTTGTTGTGATGATTCTCGTTGTGATGATTCTTGTTGTGATGATTCTTGTTGTGATGATTCTTGTGATGATTCTTGTTGTGAAGATTCTTGTTCTGATGATTCTTGTTGTGATGATTCTTGTTGTGATGATTCTTGTTCTGATGGTTATTGTTGTGATGGTTCTTGTTGTGATGATACTCGTTGCGATGATTCTTGTTGTGTTGATTCTTGTTGTGAAGATTCTTGTTGTGATGATTCTTGTTCTGATGATTCTTGTGCTGATTCTTGTTGCGATGATTCTTGTTGTGATGATTCTTGTTGTGATGATTCTTGTTCTGATGATTCTTGTGATGATTCTTGTTGCGATGATTCTTGTTGTGATGATTCTTGTTCTGATTATTCTTGTTGTGATGATTCTTGTTGTGATGAATCTTGTTGTGATGATTCTTGTTGTGATGATTCTTGTGATGATTCTTGTTGCAATGATTCTTGCTGTGATGATTCTTGTTCTGATGATTCTTGTTCTGATGATTCTTGTTGTGATGATTCTTGTTGTGATGATTCTTGTTCTGATGATTCTTGTGATGATTCTTGTTGCGATGATTCTTGTGATGATTCTTGTTGTGAAGATTCTTGTTGTGATGATTCTTGTTGTGATGATTCTTGTTGTGATGATTCTTGTTGTGATGATTCTTGTTGTGATGATTCTTGTTGCGATGATTCTTGTGGTGATGATTCTTGCTCTGATGTTTCTTGTGATGATTCTTGTGATAATTCTTGTTGTGATGATTCTTGTTGCGATGATTCTTGTTGCGATGATTCTTGTTGCGATGATTCTTGTTGCGATGATTCTTGTTGTGATGATTCTTGTTCTGTTGATTCTTGTTATGATGATTCATGTTGTGATGATTCTTGTTCTCATGATTGTTGTTGTGATGATTCTTGTTGTGATGATTCTTGTGATGATTCTTGTTGTGATGATTCTTGTGATGATTCTTGTTGTGATGATTCTTGTTGTGATGATTCTTGTTGTGATGATTCTTGTTGTGATGATTCTTGTGATGATTCTTGTTGTGATGATTCTTGTGATGATTCTTGTTGTGATGATTCTTGTTGTGATGATTCTTGTTGTGATGATTCTTGTTGTGATGATTCTTGTTGTGATAATTCTTGTTCTGATGATTCTTGTTCTGATGATTCTTGTGATGATTTTTGTTGTGATGATTCTCGTTGCGATGATTCTTGTGGTGATGATTCTTGCTCTGATGTTTCTTGTGATGATTCTTGTGATAATTCTTGTTGTGATGATTCTTGTTGCGATGATTCTTGTTGTGATGATTCTTGTTGTGATGATTCTTGTTGTGATGATTCTTGTTGTGATGATTCTTGTTCTGTTGATTCTTGTTATGATGATTCATGTTGTGATGATTCTTGTTCTCATGATTGTTGTTGTGATGATTCTTGTTGTGATGATTCTTGTGATGATTCTTGTTGTGATGATTCTTGTGATGATTCTTGTTGTGATGATTCTTGTTGTGATGATTCTTGTTGTGATGATTCTTGTTGTGATGATTCTTGTTGTGATAATTCTTGTTCTGATGATTCTTGTTCTGATGATTCTTGTGATGATTTTTGTTGTGATGATTCTCGTTGTGATGATTCTTGTTGTGATGATTCTTGTTGTGATGATTCTTGTGATGATTCTTGTTGTGAAGATTCTTGTTCTGATGATTCTTGTTGTGATGATTCTTGTTGTGATGATTCTTGTTCTGATGGTTATTGTTGTGATGGTTCTTGTTGTGATGATACTCGTTGCGATGATTCTTGTTGTGTTGATTCTTGTTGTGAAGATTCTTGTTGTGATGATTCTTGTTCTGATGATTCTTGTGCTGATTCTTGTTGCGATGATTCTTGTTGTGATGATTCTTGTTGTGATGATTCTTGTTCTGATGATTCTTGTGATGATTCTTGTTGCGATGATTCTTGTTGTGATGATTCTTGTTCTGATTATTCTTGTTGTGATGATTCTTGTTGTGATGAATCTTGTTGTGATGATTCTTGTTGTGATGATTCTTGTGATGATTCTTGTTGCAATGATTCTTGCTGTGATGATTCTTGTTCTGATGATTCTTGTTCTGATGATTCTTGTTGTGATGATTCTTGTTGTGATGATTCTTGTTCTGATGATTCTTGTGATGATTCTTGTTGCGATGATTCTTGTGATGATTCTTGTTGTGAAGATTCTTGTTGTGATGATTCTTGTTGTGATGATTCTTGTTGTGATGATTCTTGTTGTGATGATTCTTGTTGTGATGATTCTTGTTGCGATGATTCTTGTGGTGATGATTCTTGCTCTGATGTTTCTTGTGATGATTCTTGTGATAATTCTTGTTGTGATGATTCTTGTTGCGATGATTCTTGTTGCGATGATTCTTGTTGCGATGATTCTTGTTGCGATGATTCTTGTTGCGATGATTCTTGTTGCGATGATTCTTGTTGCGATGATTCTTGTTGCGATGATTCTTGTTGCGATGATTCTTGTTGCGATGATTCTTGTTGCGATGATTCTTTTTGTGATGATTCTTGTTGTGATGATTCTTGTTGTGATGATTCTTGTTGTGATGATTCTTGTTGCGATGATTCTTGTTGTGATGATTCTTGTTGTGATGATTCTTGTTCTAATGATTCTTGTGATGATTCTTGTTGCAATGATTCTTGCTGTGATGATTCTTGTTCTGATGATTCTTGTTCTGATGATTCTTGTTGTGATGATTCTTGTTGTGATGATTCTTGTTCTGATGATTCTTGTTGCGATGATTCTTGTTGCGATGATTCTTGTTGCGATGATTCTTGTTGCGATGATTCTTGTTGCGATGATTCTTGTTGCGATGATTCTTGTTGCGATGATTCTTGTTGCGATGATTCTTGTTGCGATGATTCTTGTTGCGATGATTCTTGTTGTGATGATTCTTGTTGTGATGATTCTTGTTGTAATGATTCTTGTTGTGATGATTCTTGTTGTGATGATTCTTGTTGTGATGATTCTTGTTGCGATGATTCTTGTTGTGATGATTCTTGTTGTGATGATTGTTGTTGTGATGATTCTTGTTGTGATGATTCTTGTTGCGATGATTCTTGTTGCGATGATTGTTGTTGTGATGATTCTTGTTGTGATGATTCTTGTTGTGATGATTCTTGTTGCGATGATTCTTGTTGTGTTGATTCTTGTTGTGAAGATTCTTGTTGTGATGATTCTTGTTGTGATGATTCTTGTGATGATTCTTGTTGCGATGATTCTTGTGATGATTCTTGTTGTGATAATTCTTGTTGTGATGATTCTTGTTGTGATGATTCTTGTTCTGATGATTCTTGTGATGATTCTTGTTGTCATGATTCTTGTTGTCATGATTCTTGTGATGATTCTTGTTGTGATGATTCTTGTTGTGATGATTCTTGTTGTGATGATTCTTGTTCTGTTGATTCTTGTTATGATGATTCATGTTGTGATGATTCTTGTTCTCATGATTGTTGTTGTGATGATTCTTGTTGTGATGATTCTTGTGATGATTCTTGTTGTGATGATTCTTGTGATGATTCTTGTTTTGATGATTCTTGTTGTGATGATTCTTGTTGTGATGATTCTTGTTGTGATGATTCTTGTTCTGATGATTCTTGTTGTGATGATTCTTGTGTTGATGATACTTGTGATGATTTTTGTTGTGATGATTCTTGTTGTGATGATTCTTGTTGTGATGATTCTTGTTGCGATGATTCTTGTTGTGTTGATTCTTGTTGTGAAGATTCTTGTTGTGATGATTCTTGTTGTGATGATTCTTGTGATGATTCTTGTTGCGATGATTCTTGTTGTGATGCTTCTTGTTGTGATGATTCTTGTTGTGATGATTCTTGTTGTGATGATTATTGTTCTGAAGATTCTTGTTCTGATGATTTTTGTTGTGATGATTCTTGTTGTGATGATTCTTGTTCTGATGATTCTTGTGATGATTCTTGTTGCGATGATTCTTGTTGTGATGATTCTTGTTCTGATGATTCTTGTGATGATTCTTGTGATGATTCTTTTTGTGATGATTCTTGTTCTGATGATTCTTGTTGTGATGATTCTTGTTGTGAGGATTCTTGTTGTCATGATTCTTGTGATGATTCTTGTTGTGATGATTCTTGTTGTGATGATTCTTGTTGAGATGATTCTTGTTCTGTTGATTCTTGTTATGATGATTCATGTTGTGATGATTCTTGTTCTCATGATTGTTGTTGTGATGATTCTTGTTGTGATGATTCTTGTGATGATTCTTGTTGTGATGATTCTTGTTGTGATGATTCTTGTTGTGATGATTCTTGTTGTGATGATTCTTGTTCTGATGATTCTTGTTCTGATGATTCTTGTGATGATTTTTGTTGTGATGATTCTTGTTGTGATGATTCTTGTTGTGATGATTCTTGTTGTGATGATTCTTGTGATGATTCTTGTTGTGAAGATTCTTGTTCTGATGATTCTTGTTGTGATGATTCTTGTTGTGATGATTCTTGTTCTGATGGTTATTGTTGTGATGATTCTTGTTGTGATGATACTCGTTGCGATGATTCTTGTTGTGTTGATTCTTGTTGTGAAGATTCTTGTTGTGATGATTCTTGTTGTGATGATTCTTGTTCTGATGATTCTTTTGATGATTCTTGTTGTGTTGATTCTTGTTGTGATGATTCTTGTTGTGATGATTCTTGTTGCGATGATACTTGTTCTGATGATTCTTGTGCTGATTCTTGTTGCGATGATTCTTGTTGTGATGATTCTTGTTGTGATGATTCTTGTTCTGATGATTCTTGTGAAGATTCTTGTTGCGATGATTCTTGTTGTGATGATTCTTGTTCTGATTATTCTTGTTGTGATGATTCTTGTTGTGATGATTCTTGTTCTGATTATTCTTGTGATGATTCTTGTTCTGATGATTCTTGTGATGATTCTTGTTGCAATGATTCTTGCTGTGATGATTCTTGTTCTGATGATTCTTGTTCTGATGATTCTTGTTGTGATGATTCTTGTTGTGATGTTTCTTGTTCTGATGATTCTTGTTGTGATGATTCTTGTTGCGATGATTCTTGTGATGATTCTTGTTGTGAAGATTCTTGTTGTGATGATTCTTGTTGTGATGATTCTTGTTGTGATGATTCTTGTTGTGATGATTCTTGTTGTGATGATTCTTGTTGCGATGATTCTTGTGGTGATGATTCTTGCTCTGATGTTTCTTGTGATGATTCTTGTTGTGATAATTCTTGTTGTGATGATTCTTGTTGCGATGATTCTTGTTGTGATGATTCTTGTTGCGATGATTCTTGTTGCGATGATTCTTGTTGCGATGATTCTTGTTGCGATGATTCATGTTGCGATGATTCTTGTTGCGATGATTCTTGTTGCGATGATTCTTGTTGCGATGATTCTTGTTGCGATGATTCTTGTTGTGATGATTCTTGTTGTGATGATTCTTGTTGTGATGATTCTTGTTGTGATGATTCTTGTTGCGATGATTCTTGTTGTGATGATTCTTGTTGTGATGATTCTTGTTCTAATGATTCTTGTGATGATTCTTGTTGCAATGATTCTTGCTGTGATGATTCTAGTTCTGATGATTCTTGTTCTGATGATTCTTGTTGTGATGATTCTTGTTGTGATGATTCTTGTTCTGATGATTCTTGTTGCGATGATTCTTGGTGCGATGATTCTTGTTGCGATGATTCTTGTTGTGAGGATTCTTGTTGTCATGATTCTTGTGATGATTCTTGTTGTGATGATTCTTGTTGTGATGATTCTTGTTCTGTTGATTCTTGTTATGATGATTCATGTTGTGATGATTCTTGTTCTCATGATTGTTGTTGTGATGATTCTTGTTGTGATGATTCTTGTGATGATTCTTGTTGTGATGATTCTTGTGATGATTCTTGTTGTGATGATTCTTGTTGTGATGATTCTTGTTGTGATGATTCTTGTTCTGATGATTCTTGTTCTGATGATTCTTGTGATGATTTTTGTTGTGATGATTCTTGTGATGATTCTTGTTGTGATGATTCTTGTGATGATTCTTGTTGTGAAGATTCTTGTTCTGATGATTCTTGTTGTGATGATTCTTGTTGTGATGATTCTTGTTCTGATGGTTATTGTTGTGATGATTCTTGTTGTGATGATACTCGTTGCGATGATTCTTGTTGTGTTGATTCTTGTTGTGAAGATTCTTGTTGTGATGATTCTTGTTCTGATGATTCTTGTGCTGATTCTTGTTGCGATGATTCTTGTTGTGATGATTCTTGTTGTGATGATTCTTGTTCTGATGATTCTTGTGATGATTCTTGTTGCGATGATTCTTGTTGTGATGATTCTTGTTCTGATTATTCTTGTTGTGATGATTCTTGTTGTGATGATTCTTGTTGTGATGATTCTTGTTCTGATGATTCTTGTGATGATTCTTGTTGCGATGATTCTTGTGATGATTCTTGTTGTGAAGATTCTTGTTGTGATGATTCTTGTTTTGATGATTCTTGTTGTGATGATTCTTGTTGTGATGATTCTTGTTGCGATGATTCTTGTGGTGATGATTCTTGCTCTGATGTTTCTTGTGATGATTCTTGTTGTGATAATTCTTGTTGTGATGATTCTTGTTGCAATGATTCTTGTTGCGATGATTCTTGTTGCGATGATTCTTGTTGCGATGATTCTTGTTGCGATGATTCTTGTTGCGATGATTCTTGTTGCGATGATTCTTGTTGCGATGATTCTTGTTGCGATGATTCTTGTTGCGATGATTCTTGTTGCGATGATTCTTGTTGTGATGATTCTTGTTGTGATGATTCTTGTTGTGATGATTCTTGTTGTGATGATTCTTGTTGCGATGATTCTTGTTGTGATGATTCTTGTTGTGATGATTCTTGTTCTACTGATTCTTGTGATGATTCTTGTTGCAATGATTCTTGCTGTGATGATTCTTGTTCTGATGATTCTTGTTCTGATGATTCTTGTTGTGATGATTCTTGTTGTGATGATTCTTGTTCTGATGATTCTTGTTGCGATGATTCTTGTTGCGATGATTCTTGTTGTGATGATTCTTGTTCTGATGATTCTTGTGATGATTCTTGTGATGATTCTTGTTGTGATGATTCTTGTTCTGATGATTCTTGTTGTGATGATTCTTGTTGTGAGGATTCTTGTTGTCATGATTCTTGTGATGATTCTTGTTGTGATGATTCTTGTTGTGATGATTCTTGTTGTGATGATTCTTGTTCTGTTGATTCTTGTTATGATGATTCATGTTGTGATGATTCTTGTTCTCATGATTGTTGTTGTGATGATTCTTGTTGTGATGATTCTTGTGATGATTCTTGTTGTGATGATTCTTGTGATGATTCTTGTTGTGATGATTCTTGTTGTGATGATTCTTGTTGTGATGATTCTTGTTGTGATGATTCTTGTTCTGATGATTCTTGTTCTGATGATTCTTGTTCTGATGATTCTTGTTCTGATGATTCTTGTGATTATTTTTGTTGTGATGATTCTTGTTGTGATGATTCTTGTTGTGATGATTCTTGTGATGATTCTTGTTGTGAAGATTCTTGTTCTGATGATTCTTGTTGTGATGATTCTTGTTGTGATGATTCTTGTTCTGATGGTTATTGTTGTGATGATTCTTGTTGTGATGATACTCGTTGCGATGATTCTTGTTGTCTTGATTCTTGTTGTGAAGATTCTTGTTGTGATGATTCTTGTTCTGATGATTCTTGTGCTGATTCTTGTTGCGATGATTCTTGTTGTGATGATTCTTGTTGTGATGATTCTTGTTCTGATGATTCTTGTGATGATTCTTGTTGCGATGATTCTTGTTGTGATGATTCTTGTTCTGATTATTCTTGTTGTGATGATTCTTGTTGTGATGATTCTTGTTGTGATGATTCTTGTTCTGATGATTCTTGTGATGATTCTTGTTCTGATGATTCTTGTGATGATTCTTGTTGCAATGATTCTTGCTGTGATGATTCTTGTTCTGATGATTCTTGTTCTGATGATTCTTGTTGTGATGATTCTTGTTGTGATGATTCTTGTTCTGATGATTCTTGTTGTGATGATTCTTGTTGCGATGATTCTTGTGATGATTCTTGTTGTGAAGATTCTTGTTGTGATGATTCTTGTTGTGATGATTCTTGTTGTGATGATTCTTGTTGTGATGATTCTTGTTGTGATGATTCTTGTTGCGATGATTCTTGTGGTGATGATTCTTGCTCTGATGTTTCTTGTGATGATTCTTGTTGTGATAATTCTTGTTGTGATGATTCTTGTTGTGATGATTCTTGTTGTGATGATTCTTGTTGCGATGATTCTTGTTGCGATGATTCTTGTTGCGATGATTCTTGTTGCGATGATTCTTGTTGCGATGATTCTTGTTGCGATGATTCTTGTTGCGATGATTCTTGTTGCGATGATTCTTGTTGTGATGATTCTTGTTGTGATGATTCTTGTTGTGATGATTCTTGTTGTGATGATTCTTGTTGCGATGATTCTTGTTGTGATGATTCTTGTTCTAATGATTCTTGTGATGATTCTTGTTGCAATGATTCTTGCTGTGATGATTCTAGTTCTGATGATTCTTGTTCTGATGATTCTTGTTGTGATGATTCTTGTTGTGATGATTCTTGTTCTGATGATTCTTGTTGCGATGATTCTTGTTGCGATGATTCTTGTTGCGATGATTCTTGTTGTGAGGATTCTTGTTGTCATGATTCTTGTGATGATTCTTGTTGTGATGATTCTTGTTGTGATGATTCTTGTTGTGATGATTCTTGTTCTGTTGATTCTTGTTATGATGATTCATGTTCTGATGATTCTTGTTCTCATGATTGTTGTTGTGATGATTCTTGTTGTGATGATTCTTGTGATGATTCTTGTTGTGATGATTCTTGCGATGATTCTTGTTGTGATGATTCTTGTTGTGATGATTCTTGTTGTGATGATTCTTGTTGTGATGATTCTTGTTGTGATGATTCTTGTTCTGATGATTCTTGTTCTGATGATTCTTGTGATGATTTTTGTTGTGATGATTCTTGTTGTGATGATTCTTGTTGTGATGATTCTTGTTGTGATGATTCTTGTGATGATTCTTGTTGTGAAGATTCTTGTTCTGATGATTCTTGTTGTGATGATTCTTGTTGTGATGATTCTTGTTCTGATGGTTATTGTTGTGATGATTCTTGTTGTGATGATACTCGTTGCGATGATTCTTGTTGTGTTGATTCTTGTTGTGAAGATTCTTGTTGTGATGATTCTTGTTCTGATGATTCTTGTGCTGATTCTTGTTGCGATGATTCTTGTTGTGATGATTCTTGTTGTGATGATTCTTGTTCTGATGATTCTTGTGATGATTCTTGTTGCGATGATTCTTGTTGTGATGATTCTTGTTCTGATTATTCTTGTTGTGATGATTCTTGTTGTGATGATTCTTGTTCTGATGATTCTTGTTCTGATGATTCTTGTGATGATTCTTGTTCTGATGATTCTTGTGATGATTCTTGTTGCAATGATTCTTGCTGTGATGATTCTTGTTCTGATGATTCTTGTTCTGATGATTCTTGTTGTGATGATTCTTGTTGTGATGATTCTTGTTCTGATGATTCTTGTTGTGATGATTCTTGTTGCGATGATTCTTGTGATGATTCTTGTTGTGAAGATTCTTGTTGTGATGATTCTTGTTGTGATGATTCTTGTTGTGATGATTCTTGTTGTGATGATTCTTGTTGCGATGATTCTTGTGGTGATGATTCTTGCTCTGATGTTTCTTGTGATGATTCTAGTTGTGATAATTCTTGTTGTGATGATTCTTGTTGTGATGATTCTTGTTGCGATGATTCTTGTTGCGATGATTCTTGTTGCGATGATTCTTGTTGCGATGATTCTTGTTGCGATGATTCTTGTTGCGATGATTCTTGTTGCGATGATTCTTGTTGCGATGATTCTTGTTGCGATGATTCTTGTTGCGATGATTCTTGTTGTGATGATTCTTGTTGTGATGATTCTTGTTGTGATGATTCTTGTTGCGATGATTCTTGTTGTGATGATTCTTGTTGTCATGATTCTTGTTCTGATGATTCTTGTGATGATTCTTGTGATGATTCTTGTTGTGATGATTCTTGTTCTGATGATTCTTGTTGTGATGATTCTTGTTGTGAGGATTCTTGTTGTCATGATTCTTGTGATGATTCTTGTTGTGATGATTCTTGTTGTGATGATTCTTGTTGTGATGATTCTTGTTCTGTTGATTCTTGTTATGATGATTCATGTTGTGATGATTCTTGTTCTCATGATTGTTGTTGTGATGATTCTTGTTGTGATGATTCTTGTGATGATTCTTGTTGTGATGATTCTTGTGATGATTCTTGTTGTGATGATTCTTGTTGTGATGATTCTTGTTGTGATGATTCTTATTGTGATGATTCTTGTTCTGATGATTCTTGTTCTGATGATTCTTGTGATGATTTTTGTTGTGATGATTCTTGTTGTGATGATTCTTGTTGTGATGATTCTTGTTGTGATGATTCTTGTGATGATTCTTGTTGTGAAGATTCTTGTTCTGATGATTCTTGTTGTGATGATTCTTGTTGTGATGATTCTTGTTCTGATGGTTCTTGTTGTGATGATTCTTGTTGTGATGATTCTTGTTGTGATGATTCTTGTTGTGATGATTCTTGTTCTGATGATTCTTGTTCTGATGATTCTTGTGATGATTTTTGTTGTGATGATTCTTGTTGTGATGATTCTTGTTGTGATGATTCTTGTTGTGATGTTTCTTGTGATGATTCTTGTTGTGAAGATTCTTGTTCTGATGATTCTTGTTGTGATGATTCTTGTTGTGATGATTCTTGTTCTGATGGTTCTTGTTGTGATGATTCTTGTTGTGATGATACTCGTTGCGATGATTCTTGTTGTGTTGATTCTTGTTGTGAAGATTCTTGTTGTGATGATTCTTGTTCTGATGATTCTTGTGCTGATTCTTGTTGCGATGATTCTTGTTGTGATGATTCTTGTTGTGATGATTCTTGTTCTGATGAATCTTGTGATGATTCTTGTTGCGATGATTCTTGTTGTGATGATTCTTGTTCTGATTATTCTTGTTGTGATGATTCTTGTTGTGATGATTCTTGTTGTGATGATTCTTGTTCTGATGATTCTTGTGATGATTCTTTTTGTGATGATTCTTGTTGTGATGATTCTTGTTCTGATGATTCTTGTGATGATACTTGTTCTGATGATTCTTGTGATGATTCTTGTTGCAATGATTCTTGCTGTGATGATTCTTGTTCTGATGATTCTTGTTCTGATGATTCTTGTTCTGATGATTTTGTTGAGATGATTCTTGTTCTGATGATTCTTGTTGTGATGATTCTTGTTGCGATGATTCTTGTGATGATTCTTGTTGTGAAGATTCTTGTTGTGATGATTCTTGTTGTGATGATTCTTGTTGTGATGATTCTTGTTGTGATGATTCTTGTTGTGATGATTCTTGTTGCGATGATTCTTGTGGTGATGATTCTTGCTCTGATGTTTCTTGTGATGATTCTTGTTGTGATAATTCTTGTTGTGATGATTCTTGTTGTGATGATTCTTGTTGTGATGATTCTTGTTGCGATGATTCTTGTTGCGATGATTCTTGTTGCGATGATTCTTGTTGCGATGATTCTTGTTGCGATGATTCTTGTTGCGATGATTCTTGTTGCGATGATTCTTGTTGCGATGATTCTTGTTGCGATGATTCTTGTTGCGATGATTCTTGTTGTGATGATTCTTGTTGTGATGATTCTTGTTGTGATGATTCTTGTTGTGATGATTCTTGTTGCGATGATTCTTGTTGTGATGATTCTTGTTCTGATGATTCTTGTGATGATTCTTTTTGTGATGATTCTTGTTGTGATGATTCTTGTTCTGATGATTCTTGTGATGATACTTGTTCTGATGATTCTTGTGATGATTCTTGTTGCAATGATTCTTGCTGTGATGATTCTTGTTCTGATGATTCTTGTTCTGATGATTCTTGTTCTGATGATTTTGTTGAGATGATTCTTGTTCTGATGATTCTTGTTGTGATGATTCTTGTTGCGATGATTCTTGTGATGATTCTTGTTGTGAAGATTCTTGTTGTGATGATTCTTGTTGTGATGATTCTTGTTGTGATGATTCTTGTTGTGATGATTCTTGTTGTGATGATTCTTGTTGCGATGATTCTTGTGGTGATGATTCTTGCTCTGATGTTTCTTGTGATGATTCTTGTTGTGATAATTCTTGTTGTGATGATTCTTGTTCTGATTATTCTTGTTGTGATGATTCTTGTTGTGATGATTCTTGTTGTGATGATTCTTGTTCTGATGATTCTTGTGATGATTCTTTTTGTGATGATTCTTGTTGTGATGATTCTTGTTCTGATGATTCTTGTGATGATACTTGTTCTGATGATTCTTGTGATGATTCTTGTTGCAATGATTCTTGCTGTGATGATTCTTGTTCTGATGATTCTTGTTCTGATGATTCTTGTTCTGATGATTTTGTTGAGATGATTCTTGTTCTGATGATTCTTGTTGTGATGATTCTTGTTGCGATGATTCTTGTGATGATTCTTGTTGTGAAGATTCTTGTTGTGATGATTCTTGTTGTGATGATTCTTGTTGTGATGATTCTTGTTGTGATGATTCTTGTTGTGATGATTCTTGTTGCGATGATTCTTGTGGTGATGATTCTTGCTCTGATGTTTCTTGTGATGATTCTTGTTGTGATAATTCTTGTTGTGATGATTCTTGTTGTGATGATTCTTGTTGTGATGATTCTTGTTGCGATGATTCTTGTTGCGATGATTCTTGTTGCGATGATTCTTGTTGCGATGATTCTTGTTGCGATGATTCTTGTTGCGATGATTCTTGTTGCGATGATTCTTGTTGCGATGATTCTTGTTGCGATGATTCTTGTTGCGATGATTCTTGTTGTGATGATTCTTGTTGTGATGATTCTTGTTGTGATGATTCTTGTTGTGATGATTCTTGTTGCGATGATTCTTGTTGTGATGATTCTTGTTGTGATGATTCTTGTTCTAATGATTCTTGTGATGATTCTTGTTGCAATGATTCTTGCTGTGATGATTCTATTTCTGATGATTCTTGTTCTGATGATTCTTGTTGTGATGATTCTTGTTGTGATGATTCTTGTTCTGATGATTCTTGTTGCGATGATTCTTGTTGCGATGATTCTTGTTGCGATGATTCTTGTTGTGAGGATTCTTGTTGTCATGATTCTTGTGATGATTCTTGTTGTGATGATTCTTGTGATGATTCTTGTTGTGATGATTCTTGTTCTGTTGATTCTTGTTATGATGATTCATGTTGTGATGATTCTTGTTCTCATGATTGTTGTTGTGATGATTCTTGTTGTGATGATTCTTGTGATGATTCTTGTTGTGATGATTCTTGTGATGATTCTTGTTGTGATGATTCTTGTTGTGATGATTCTTGTTGTGATGATTCTTGTTGTGATGATTCTTGTTGTGTTGATTATTGTTGTGATGATTCTTGTTGTGATGATACTCGTTGCGATGATTCTTGTTGTGATGATTCTTGTGATGATTCTTGTTGTGAAGATTCTTGTTCTGATGATTCTTGTTGTGATGATTCTTGTTGTGATGATTCTTGTTCTGATGGTTATTGTTGTGATGATTCTTGTTGTGATGATACTCGTTGCGATGATTCTTGTTGTGTTGATTCTTGTTGTGAAGATTCTTGTTGTGATGATTCTTGTTCTGATGATTCTTGTGCTGATTCTTGTTGCGATGATTCTTGTTGTGATGATTCTTGTTGTGATGATTCTTGTTCTGATGATTCTTGTGATGATTCTTGTTGCGATGATTCTTGTTGTGATGATTCTTGTTCTGATTATTCTTGTGATGATTCTTCTTGTGATGATTCTTTTTGTGATGATTCTTGTTCTGATGATTCTTGTGATGATTCTTGTTCTGATGATTCTTGTGATGATTCTTGTTGCAATGATTCTTGCTGTGATGATTCTTGTTCTGATATTCTTGTTCTGATGATTCTTGTTGTGATGATTCTTGTTGTGATGATTCTTGTTCTGATGATTCTTGTTGTGATGATTCTTGTTGCGATGATTCTTGTGATGATTCTTGTTGTGAAGATTCTTGTTGTGATGATTCTTGTTGTGATGATTCTTGTTGTGATGATTCTTGTTGTGATGATTCTTGTTGTGATGATTCTTGTTGCGATGATTCTTGTGGTGATGATTCTTGCTCTGATGTTTCTTGTGATGATTCTTTTTGTGATAATTCTTGTTGTGATGATTCTTGTTGTGATGATTCTTGTTGTGATGATTCTTGTTGCGATGATTCTTGTTGCGATGATTCTTGTTGCGATGATTCTTGTTGCGATGATTCTTGTTGCGATGATTCTTGTTGCGATGATTCTTGTTGCGATGATTCTTGTTGCGATGATTCTTGTTGCGATGATTCTTGTTGCGATGATTCTTGTTGTGATGATTCTTGTTGTGATGATTCTTGTTGCGATGATTCTTGTTGTGATGATTCTTGTTGTGATGATTCTTGTTCTAATGATTCTTGTTGCAATGATTCTTGCTGTGATGATTCTTGTTCTGATGATTCTTGTTCTGATGATTCTTGTTGTGATGATTCTTGTTGTGATGATTCTTGTTCTGATGATTCTTGTTGTGATGATTCTTGTTGCGATGATTCTTGTTGTGATGATTCTTGTTGTGATGATTCTTGTTATGATGATTCTTGTTCTGATGATTCTTGTTGTGATGATTCTTGTTCTGATGATTCTTGTTCTGATGATTCTTGTTGTGATGATTCTTGCTCTGATTTTTCTTGTGATGATTCTTGTTGTGATAATTCTTGTTGTGATTATTCTTGTTGTGATGATTCTTGTTGTGATGATTCTTGTTGCGATGATTCTTGTTGCAATGATTCTTGTTGCGATGATTCTTGTTGCGATGATTCTTGTTGCGATGATTCTTGTTGCGATGATTCTTGTTGCGATGATTCTTGTTGCGATGATTCTTGTTGCGATGATTCTTGTTGTGATGATTCTTGTTGTGATGATTCTTGTTGTGATGATTCTTGTTGTGATGATTCTTGTTGCGATGATTCTTGCTGTGATGATTCTTGTTCTGATGATTCTTGTTCTGATGATTCTTGTTGTGATGATTCTTGTTGCGATGATTCTTGTTGCGATGATTCTTGTTGTGATGATTCTTGTTGTGATGATTCTTGTTGTGATGATTCTTGTTGTGATGATTCTTGTTGTGATGATTCTTGTTATGATGATTCTTGTTGCGATGATTCTTGTTGTGATGATTCTTGTTGTGATGATTGTTGTTGTGATGATTCTTGTTGTGATGATTCTTGTTGCGATGATTCTTGTTGCGATGATTGTTGTTGTGATGATTCTTGTTGTGATGATTCTTGTTGTGATGATTCTTGTTGCGATGATTCTTGTTGTGTTGATTCTTGTTGTGAAGATTCTTGTTGTGATGATTCTTGTTGTGATGATTCTTGTGATGATTCTTGTTGTGATGATTCTTGTTGTGATGATTCTTGTTGTGATGATTCTTGTTGTGATGATTCTTGTTGTGATGATTCTTGTTCTGATGATTCTTGTGATGATTCTTGTTGTGATGATTCTTGTTCTGAAGATTCTTGTTCTGATGATTTTTGTTGTGATGATTCTTGTTGTGATGATTCTTGTTCTGATGATTCTTGTGATGATTCTTGTTGCGATGATTCTTGTTGTGTTGATTCTTGTTCTGATGATTCTTGTGATGATTCTTGTGATGATTCTTGTTGTGATGATTCTTGTTCTGATGATTCTTGTTGTGATGATTCTTGTTGTGATGATTCTTGTTGTGATGATTCTTGTTCTGTTGATTCTTGTTATGATGATTCATGTTGTGATGATTCTTGTTCTCATGATTCTTGTTGTGATGATTCTTGTTGTGATGATTCTTGTGATGATTCTTGTTGTGATGATTCTTGTGATGATTCTTGTGATGATTCTTGTTGTGATGATTCTTGTTGTGATGATTCTTGTTGTGATGATTCTTGTTGTGATGATTCTTGTTCTGATGATTCTTGTTCTGATGATTCTTGTGATGATTTTTGTTGTGATGATTCTTGTTGTGATGATTCTTGTTGTGATGATTCTTGTTGTGATGATTCTTGTTGTGAAGATTCTTGTTCTGATGATTCTTGTTGTGATGATTCTTGTTGTGATGATTCTTGTTCTGATGGTTATTGTTGTGATGATTCTTGTTGTGATGATACTCGTTGCGATGATTCTTGTTGTGTTGATTCTTGTTGTGAAGCTTCTTGTTGTGATGATTCTTGTTCTGATGATTCTTGTGCTGATTCTTGTTGCGATGATTCTTGTTGTGATGATTCTTGTTGTGATGATTCTTGTTCTGATGATTCTTGTTGTGATGGTTCTTGTTGTGATGATTCTTGTTGTGATGATTCTTGTTCTGATGATTCTTGTGATGATTCTTGTTGCAATGATTCTTGTTGTGATGATTCTTGTTGTGATGATTCTTGTTGTGATGATTCTTGTTGTGATGGTTCTTGTTGTGATGATTCTTGTTCTGATGATTCTTGTTGTGATGATTCTTGTTGCGATGATTCTTGTGATGATTCTTGTTGTGAAGATTCTTGTTGTGATGATTCTTGTTGTGATGATTCTTGTTGTGATGATTCTTGTTGTGATGATTCTTGTTGTGATGATTCTTGTTGCGATGATTCTTGTGGTGATGATTCTTGCTCTGATGTTTCCTGTGATGGTTCTTGTTGTGATAATTCTTGTTGTGATGATTCTTGTAGTGATGATTATGGTTGTGATGATTCTTGTTGTGATGATTCTTGTTGCGATGATTCTTGTTGCGATGATTCTTGTTGCGATGATTCTTGTTGCGATGATTCTTGTTGCGATGATTCTTGTTGCGATTATTCTTGTTGCGAAGATTCTTATTGCGATGATTCTTGTTGTGATGATTCTTGTTGTGATGATTCTTTTTGTGATGATTCTTGTTGTGATGATTCTTGTTGTGATGATTCTTGTTGTGATGATTCTTGTTGCGATGATTCTTGTTGTGATGATTCTTGTTGTGATGATTCTTGTTGTGATGATTCTTGTTGTGATGATTCTTGTAGCGATGATTCTTGTTGCGATGAATGTTGTTGTGATGATTCTTGTTGTGATGATTCTTGTTGTGATGATTCTTGTTGTGATGATTCTTGTTGTGAGGATTCTTGTTATGATGATTGTTGTTGTGATGATTCTTGTTGTGATGATTCTTTTTCTGATAATTCTTGTTGTGATGATTGTTGTTGTGATGATTCTTTTTGTGATGATTCTTATTGTGATGATTCTTGTTGTGATGATTCTTGTTGTGATGATTCTTGTTGTGATGATTCTTGTTGTGATGATTCTCGTTCTGATGATTCTTGTTCTGATGATTCTTGTTCTGATGATTCTTGTGATGATTCGTGTTGTGATGATTCTTGTTGTGATGATTCTTGTGATGATTCTTGTTGCGATGATTCTTGTGATGATTCTTGTTGTGAAGATTCTTGTTGTGATGATTCTTGCGATGATTCTTGTTGTGATGATTCTTGTTGTGATGATTCTTGTTGTGATGATTCTTGTTGTGTTGATTCTTGTTGTGAAGATTCTTGTTGTGATGATTCTTGTTCTGATGATTCTTGTGCTGATTCTTGTTGCGATGATTCTTGTTGTGATGATTCTTGTTGTGATGATTCTTGTTCTGATGATTCTTGTGATGATTCTTGTTGCGATGATTCTTGTTGTGATGATTCATGTTCTGATTATTCTTGTTGTGATGATTCTTGTTGTGATGATTCTTGTTGTGATGATTCTTGTTCTGATGATTCTTGTGATGATTCTTGTTGCAATGATTCTTGTTGTGATGATTCTTGTTGTGATGATTCTTGTTCTGATGATTCTTGTTGTGATGGTTCTTGTTGTGATGATTCTTGTTGTGATGATTCTTGTTGTGATGATTCTTGTTGCGATGATTCTTGTGATGATTCTTGTTGTGAAGATTCTTGTTGTGATGATTCTTGTTGTGATGATTCTTGTTGTGATGATTCTTGTTGTGATGATTCTTGTTGTGATGATTCTTGTTGCGATGATTCTTGTGGTGATGATTCTTGCTCTGATGTTTCTTGTGATGATTCTTTTTGTGATAATTCTTGTTGTGATGATTGTTGTTGTGATGATTCTTTTTGTGATGATTCTTATTGTGATGATTCTTGTTGTGATGATTCTTGTTGTGATGATTCTTGTTGTGATGATTCTTGTTGTGATGATTCTCGTTCTGATGATTCTTGTTCTGATGATTCTTGTTCTGATGATTCTTGTGATGATTCGTGTTGTGATGATTCTTGTTGTGATGATTCTTGTGATGATTCTTGTTGCGATGATTCTTGTGATGATTCTTGTTGTGAAGATTCTTGTTGTGATGATTCTTGCGATGATTCTTGTTGTGATGATTCTTGTTGTGATGATTCTTGTTGTGATGATTCTTGTTGTGTTGATTCTTGTTGTGAAGATTCTTGTTGTGATGATTCTTGTTCTGATGATTCTTGTGCTGATTCTTGTTGCGATGATTCTTGTTGTGATGATTCTTGTTGTGATGATTCTTGTTCTGATGATTCTTGTGATGATTCTTGTTGCGATGATTCTTGTTGTGATGATTCATGTTCTGATTATTCTTGTTGTGATGATTCTTGTTGTGATGATTCTTGTTGTGATGATTCTTGTTCTGATGATTCTTGTGATGATTCTTGTTGCAATGATTCTTGTTGTGATGATTCTTGTTGTGATGATTCTTGTTCTGATGATTCTTGTTGTGATGGTTCTTGTTGTGATGATTCTTGTTGTGATGATTCTTGTTGTGATGATTCTTGTTGCGATGATTCTTGTGATGATTCTTGTTGTGAAGATTCTTGTTGTGATGATTCTTGTTGTGATGATTCTTGTTGTGATGATTCTTGTTGTGATGATTCTTGTTGTGATGATTCTTGTTGCGATGATTCTTGTGGTGATGATTCTTGCTCTGATGTTTCTTGTGATGATTCTTTTTGTGATAATTCTTGTTGTGATGATTCTTGTTGTGATGATTCTTGTTGCGATGATTCTTGTTGCGATGACTCTTGTTGCGATGATTCTTGTTGCGATGATTCTTGTTGCGATGATTCTTGTTGCGATGATTCTTGTTGCAATGATTCTTGTTGCGATGATTCTTGTTGCGAAGATTCTTGCGATGATTCTTGTTGTGATGATTCTTGTTGTGATGATTCTTGTTGTGATGATTCTTGTTGTGATGATTCTTGTTGTGATGATTCTTGTTGTGATGATTCTTGTTGCGATGATTCTTGTTGTGATGATTCTTGTTGTGATGATTCTTGTTGTGATGATTCTTGTTGTGATGATTCTTGTTGCGATGATTCTTGTGATGATTCTTGTTGTGAAGATTCTTGTTCTGATGATTCTTGTTGTGATGATTCTTGTTGTGATGATTCTTGTTCTGATGGTTCTTGTTGTGATGATTCTTGTTGTGATGATACTCGTTGCGATGATTCTTGTTGTGTTGATTCTTGTTGTGAAGATTCTTGTTGTGATGATTCTTGTTCTGATGATTCTTGTGCTGATTCTTGTTGCGATGATTCTTGTTCTGATGATTCTTGTGATGATTTTTGTTGTGATGATTCTTGTTGTGATGATTCTTGTTGTGATGATTCTTGTTGTGATGATTCTTGTGATGATTCTTGTTGTGAAGATTCTTGTTCTGATGATTCTTGTTGTGATGATTCTTGTTGTGATGATTCTTGTTCTGATGGTTCTTGTTGTGATGATTCTTGTTGTCATGATACTCGTTGCGATGATTCTTGTTGTGTTGATTCTTGTTGTGAAGATTCTTGTTGTGATGATTCTTGTTCTGATGATTCTTGTGCTGATTCTTGTTGCGATGATTCTTGTTGTGATGATTCTTGTTGTGATGATTCTTGTTCTGATGATTCTTGTGATGATTCTTGTTGCGATGATTCTTGTTGTGATGATTCTTGTTCTGATTATTCTTGTTGTGATGATTCTTGTTGTGATGATTCTTGTTGTGATGATTCTTGTTCTGATGATTCTTGTGATGATTCTTGTTGTGATGATTCTTGTTGTGATGATTCTTGTTCTGATGATTCTTGTGATGATTCTTGTTCTGATGATTCTTGTGATGATTCTTGTTGCAATGATTCTTGCTGTGATGATTCTTGTTCTGATGATTCTTGTTCTGATGATTCTTGTTCTGATGATTCTTGTTGAGATGATTCTTGTTCTGATGATTCTTGTTGTGATGATTCGTGTTGCGATGATTCTTGTGATGATTCTTGTTGTGAAGATTCTTGTTGTGATGATTCTTGTTGTGATGATTCTTGTTGTGATGATTCTTGTTGTGATGATTCTTGTTGTGATGATTCTTGTTGCGATGATTCTTGTGGTGATGATTCTTGCTCTGATGTTTCTTGTGATGATTCTTGTTGTGATAATTCTTGTTGTGATGATTCTTGTTGGGATGATTCTTGTTGTGATGATTCTTGTTGCGATGATTCTTGTTGCGATGATTCTTTTTGCGATGATTCTTGTTGCGATGATTCTTGTTGCGATGATTCTTGTTGCGATGATTCTTGTTGCGATGATTCTTGTTGCGATGATTCTTGTTGCGATGATTCTTGTTGCGATGATTCTTGTTGTGATGATTCTTGTTGTGATGATTCTTGTTGTGATGATTCTTGTTGTGATGATTCTTGTTGCGATGATTCTTGTGATGATTCTTGTTGTGATGATTCTTGTGATGATTCTTGTTGTGATGATTCTTGTTGTGATGATTCTTGTTGTGATGATTCTTGTTCTAATGATTCTTGTGATGATTCTTGTTGCAATGATTCTTGCTGTGATGATTCTAGTTCTGATGATTCTTGTTCTGATGATTCTTGTTGTGATGATTCTTGTTGTGATGATTCTTGTTCTGATGATTCTTGTTGCGATGATTCTTGTTGCGATGATTCTTGTTGCGATGATTCTTGTTGTGAGGATTCTTGTTGTCATGATTCTTGTGATGATTCTTGTTGTGATGATTCTTGTTGTGATGATTCTTGTTGTGATGATTCTTGTTCTGTTGATTCTTGTTATGATGATTCATGTTGTGATGATTCTTGTTCTCATGATTGTTGTTGTGATGATTCTTGTTGTGATGATTCTTGTGATGATTCTTGTTGTGATGATTCTTGTGATGATTCTTGTTCTGATGGTTCTTGTTGTGATGATTCTTGTTGTGATGATTCTTGTTGTGATGATTCTTGTTGTGATGATTCTTGTTGCGATGATTCTTGTGATGATTCTTGTTGTGATGATTCTTGTGATGATTCTTGTTGTGATGATTCTTGTTGTGATGATTCTTGTTGTGATGATTCTTGTTCTAATGATTCTTGTGATGATTCTTGTTGCAATGATTCTTGCTGTGATGATTCTAGTTCTGATGATTCTTGTTCTGATGATTCTTGTTGTGATGATTCTTGTTGTGATGATTCTTGTTCTGTTGATTCTTGTTATGATGATTCATGTTGTGATGATTCTTGTTCTCATGATTGTTGTTGTGATGATTCTTGTTGTGATGATTCTTGTGATGATTCTTGTTGTGATGATTCTTGTGATGATTCTTGTTCTGATGGTTCTTGTTGTGATGATTCTTGTTGTGATGATACTCGTTGCGATGATTCTTGTTGTGTTGATTCTTGTTGTGAAGATTCTTGTTGTGATGATTCTTGTTCTGATGATTCTTGTGCTGATTCTTGTTGCGATGATTCTTGTTGTGATGATTCTTGTTGTGATGATTCTTGTTCTGATGATTCTTGTGATGATTCTTGTTGCGATGATTCTTGTTGTGATGATTCTTGTTCTGATTATTCTTGTTGTGATGATTCTTGTTGTGATGATTCTTGTTGTGATGATTCTTGTTCTGATGATTCTTGTGATGATTCTTGTTGTGATGATTCTTGTTGTGATGATTCTTGTTCTGATGATTCTTGTGATGATTCTTGTTCTGATGATTCTTGTGATGATTCTTGTTGCAATGATTCTTGCTGTGATGATTCTTGTTCTGATGATTCTTGTTCTGATGATTCTTGTTCTGATGATTCTTGTTGAGATGATTCTTGTTCTGATGATTCTTGTTGTGATGATTCTTGTTGCGATGATTCTTGTGATGATTCTTGTTGTGAAGATTCTTGTTGTGATGATTCTTGTTGTGATGATTCTTGTTGTGATGATTCTTGTTGTGATGATTCTTGTTGTGATGATTCTTGTTGCGATGATTCTTGTGGTGATGATTCTTGCTCTGATGTTTCTTGTGATGATTCTTGTGATAATTCTTGTTGTGATGATTCTTGTTGGGATGATTCTTGTTGTGATGATTCTTGTTGCGATGATTCTTGTTGCGATGATTCTTTTTGCGATGATTCTTGTTGCGATGATTCTTGTTGCGATGATTCTTGTTGCGATGATTCTTGTTGCGATGATTCTTGTTGCGATGATTCTTGTTGCGATGATTCTTGTTGCGATGATTCTTGTTGTGATGATTCTTGTTGTGATGATTCTTGTTGTGATGATTCTTGTTGTGATGATTCTTGTTGCGATGATTCTTGTGATGATTCTTGTTGTGATGATTCTTGTGATGATTCTTGTTGTGATGATTCTTGTTGTGATGATTCTTGTTGTGATGATTCTTGTTCTAATGATTCTTGTGATGATTCTTGTTGCAATGATTCTTGCTGTGATGATTCTAGTTCTGATGATTCTTGTTCTGATGATTCTTGTTGTGATGATTCTTGTTGTGATGATTCTTGTTCTGATGATTCTTGTTGCGATGATTCTTGTTGCGATGATTCTTGTTGCGATGATTCTTGTTGTGAGGATTCTTGTTGTCATGATTCTTGTGATGATTCTTGTTGTGATGATTCTTGTTGTGATGATTCTTGTTGTGATGATTCTTGTTCTGTTGATTCTTGTTATGATGATTCATGTTGTGATGATTCTTGTTCTCATGATTGTTGTTGTGATGATTCTTGTTGTGATGATTCTTGTGATGATTCTTGTTGTGATGATTCTTGTGATGATTCTTGTTGTGATGATTCTTGTTGTGATGATTCTTGTTGTGATGATTCTTGTTGTGATGATTCTTGTTGTGATGATTATTGTTGTGATGATTCTTGTTGTGATGATACTCGTTGCGATGATTCTTGTTGTGATGATTCTTGTGATGATTCTTGTTGTGAAGATTCTTGTTCTGATGATTCTTGTTGTGATGATTCTTGTTGTGATGATTCTTGTTCTGATGGTTATTGTTGTGATGATTCTTGTTGTGATGATACTCGTTGCGATGATTCTTGTTGTGTTGATTCTTGTTGTGAAGATTCTTGTTGTGATGATTCTTGTTCTGATGATTCTTGTGCTGATTCTTGTTGCGATGATTCTTGTTGTGATGATTCTTGTTGTGATGATTCTTGTTCTGATGATTCTTGTGATGATTCTTGTTGCGATGATTCTTGTTGTGATGATACTTGTTCTGATTATTCTTGTGATGATTCTTCTTGTGATGATTCTTTTTGTGATGATTCTTGTTCTGATGATTCTTGTGATGATTCTTGTTCTGATGATTCTTGTGATGATTCTTGTTGCAATGATTCTTGCTGTGATGATTCTTGTTCTGATATTCTTGTTCTGATGATTCTTGTTGTGATGATTCTTGTTGTGATGATTCTTGTTCTGATGATTCTTGTTGTGATGATTCTTGTTGCGATGATTCTTGTGATGATTCTTGTTGTGAAAATTCTTGTTGTGATGATTATTGTTGTGCTGATTCTTGTTGTGATGATTCTTGTTGTGATGATTCTTGTTGTGATGATTCTTGTTGCGATGATTCTTGTGGTGATGATTCTTGCTCTGATGTTTCTTGTGATGATTCTTTTTGTGATAATTCTTGTTGTGATGATTCTTGTTGTGATGATTCTTGTTGGGATGATTCTTGTTGCGATGATTCTTGTTGCGATGATTCTTGTTGCGATGATTCTTGTTGCGATGATTCTTGTTGCGATGATTCTTGTTGCGATGATTCTTGTTGCGATGATTCTTGTTGCGATGATTCTTGTTGCGATGATTCTTGTTGTGATGATTCTTGTTGTGATGATTCTTGTTGTGATGATTCTTGTTGCGATGATTCTTGTTGAGATGATTCTTGTTGTGATGATTCTTGTTCTAATGATTCTTGTGATGATTCTTGTTGCAATGATTCTTGCTGTGATGATTCTTGTTCTGATGATTCTTGTTGTGATGATTCTTGTTGTGATGATACTCGTTGCGATGATTCTTGTTGTGTTGATTCTTGTTGTGAAGATTCTTGTTGTGATGATTCTTGTTCTGATGATTCTTGTGCTGATTCTTGTTGCGATGATTCTTGTTGTGATGATTCTTGTTGTGATGATTCTTGTTCTGATGATTCTTGTGATGATTCTTGTTGCGATGATTCTTGTTGTGATGATTCTTGTTCTGATTATTCTTGTTGTGATGATTCTTGTTGTGATGATTCTTGTTGTGATGATTCTTGTTCTGATGATTCTTGTGATGATTCTTGTTGTGATGATTCTTGTTCTGATGATTCTTGTGCTGATTCTTGTTGCGATGATTCTTGTTGTGATGATTCTTGTGATGATTCTTGTTCTGATGATTCTTGTGATGATTCTTGTTGCGATGATTCTTGTTGTGATGATTCTTGTTCTGATTATTCTTGTTGTGATGATTCTTGTTGTGATGATTCTTGTTGTGATGATTCTTGTTCTGATGATTCTTGTGATGATTCTTGTTGTGATGATTCTTGTTGTGATGATTCTTGTTCTGATGATTCTTGTGATGATTCTTGTTCTGATGATTCTTGTGATGATTCTTGTTGCAATGATTCTTGCTGTGATGATTCTTGTTCTGATGATTCTTGTTCTGATGATTCTTGTTCTGATGATTCTTGTTGAGATGATTCTTGTTCTGATGATTCTTGTTGTGATGATTCTTGTTGCGATGATTCTTGTGATGATTCTTGTTGTGAAGATTCTTGTTGTGATGATTCTTGTTGTGATGATTCTTGTTGTGATGATTCTTGTTGTGATGATTCTTGTTGTGATGATTCTTGTTGCGATGATTCTTGTGGTGATGATTCTTGCTCTGATGTTTCTTGTGATGATTCTTGTTGTGATAATTCTTGTTGTGATGATTCTTGTTGTGATGATTCTTGTTGTGATGATTCTTGTTGCGATGATTCTTGTTGCGATGATTCTTGTTGCGATGATTCTTGTTGCGATGATTCTTGTTGCGATGATTCTTGTTGCGATGATTCTTGTTGCGATGATTCTTGTTGCGATGATTCTTGTTGCGATGATTCTTGTTGCGATGATTCTTGTTGTGATGATTCTTGTTGTGATGATTCTTGTTGTGATGATTCTTGTTGTGATGATTCTTGTTGCGATGATTCTTGTTGTGATGATTCTTGTTGTGATGATTCTTGTTCTAATGATTCTTGTGATGATTCTTGTTGCAATGATTCTTGCTGTGATGATTCTAGTTCTGATGATTCTTGTTCTGATGATTCTTGTTGTGATGATTCTTGTTGTGATGATTCTTGTTCTGATGATTCTTGTTGCGATGATTCTTGTTGCGATGATTCTTGTTGCGATGATTCTTGTTGTGAGGATTCTTGTTGTCATGATTCTTGTGATGATTCTTGTTGTGATGATTCTTGTTGTGATGATTCTTGTTGTGATGATTCTTGTTCTGTTGATTCTTGTTATGATGATTCATGTTGTGATGATTCTTGTTCTCATGATTGTTGTTGTGATGATTCTTGTTGTGATGATTCTTGTGATGATTCTTGTTGTGATGATTCTTGTGATGATTCTTGTTGTGATGATTCTTGTTGTGATGAGTCTTGTTGTGATGATTCTTGTTGTGATGATTCTTGTTGTGATGATTATTGTTGTGATGATTCTTGTTGTGATGATACTCGTTGCGATGATTCTTGTTGTGATGATTCTTGTGATGATTCTTGTTGTGAAGATTCTTGTTCTGATGATTCTTGTTGTGATGATTCTTGTTGTGATGATTCTTGTTCTGATGGTTATTGTTGTGATGATTCTTGTTGTGATGATACTCGTTGCGATGATTCTTGTTGTGTTGATTCTTGTTGTGAAGATTCTTGTTGTGATGATTCTTGTTCTGATGATTCTTGTGCTGATTCTTGTTGCGATGATTCTTGTTGTGATGATTCTTGTTGTGATGATTCTTGTTCTGATGATTCTTGTGATGATTCTTGTTGCGATGATTCTTGTTGTGATGATTCTTGTTCTGATTATTCTTGTGATGATTCTTCTTGTGATGATTCTTTTTGTGATGATTCTTGTTCTGATGATTCTTGTGATGATTCTTGTTCTGATGATTCTTGTGATGATTCTTGTTGCAATGATTCTTGCTGTGATGATTCTTGTTCTGATATTCTTGTTCTGATGATTCTTGTTGTGATGATTCTTGTTGTGATGATTCTTGTTCTGATGATTCTTGTTGTGATGATTCTTGTTGCGATGATTCTTGTGATGATTCTTGTTGTGAAGATTCTTGTTGTGATGATTCTTGTTGTGATGATTCTTGTTGTGATGATTCTTGTTGTGATGATTCTTGTTGTGATGATTCTTGTTGCGATGATTCTTGTGGTGATGATTCTTGCTCTGATGTTTCTTGTGATGATTCTTTTTGTGATAATTCTTGTTGTGATGATTCTTGTTGTGATGATTCTTGTTGGGATGATTCTTGTTGCGATGATTCTTGTTGCGATGATTCTTGTTGCGATGATTCTTGTTGCGATGATTCTTGTTGCGATGATTCTTGTTGCGATGATTCTTGTTGCGATGATTCTTGTTGCGATGATTCTTGTTGCGATGATTCTTGTTGTGATGATTCTTGTTGTGATGATTCTTGTTGTGATGATTCTTGTTGCGATGATTCTTGTTGTGATGATTCTTGTTGTGATGATTCTTGTTCTAATGATTCTTGTGATGATTCTTGTTGCAATGATTCTTGCTGTGATGATTCTTGTTCTGATGATTCTTGTTCTGATGATTCTTGTTGTGATGATTCTTGTTGTGATGATTCTTGTTCTGATGATTCTTGTTGTGATGATTCTTGTTGCGATGATTCTTGTTGTGATGATTCTTGTTGTGATGATTCTTGTTATGATGATTCTTGTTCTGATGATTCTTGTTGTGATGATTCTTGTTGTGATGATTCTTGTTCTGATGATTCTTGTGATGATTCTTGTTGCGATGATTCTTGTTGTGATGATTCATGTTCTGATTATTCTTGTTGTGATGATTCTTGTTGTGATGATTCTTGTTGTGATGATTCTTGTTCTGATGATTCTTGTGATGATTCTTGTTGCAATGATTCTTGTTGTGATGATTCTTGTTGTGATGATTCTTGTTCTGATGATTCTTGTTGTGATGGTTCTTGTTATGATGATTCTTGTTGTGATGATTCTTGTTGTGATGATTCTTGTTGCGATGATTCTTGTGATGATTCTTGTTGTGAAGATTCTTGTTGTGATGATTCTTGTTGTGATGATTCTTGTTGTGATGATTCTTGTTGTGATGATTCTTGTTGTGATGATTCTTGTTGCGATGATTCTTGTGGTGATGATTCTTGCTCTGATGTTTCTTGTGATGATTCTTGTTGTGATAATTCTTGTTGTGATGATTCTTGTTGTGATGATTCTTGTTGTGATGATTCTTGTTGTGATGATTCTTGTTGCGATGATTCTTGTTGCGATGATTCTTGTGGTGATGATTCTTGCTCTGATGTTTCTTGTGATGATTCTTTTTGTGATAATTCTTGTTGTGATGATTCTTGTTGTGATGATTCTTGTTGGGATGATTCTTGTTGCGATGATTCTTGTTGCGATGATTCTTGTTGCGATGATTCTTGTTGCGATGATTCTTGTTGCGATGCTTCTTGTTGCAATGATTCTTGTTGCGATGATTCTTGTTGCGAAGATTCTTGCGATGATTCTTGTTGTGATGATTCTTGTTGTGATGATTCTTGTGATGATTCTTGTTGTGATGATTCTTGTTGTGATGATTCTTGTTGTGATGATTCTTGTTGCGATGATTCTTGTTGTGATGATTCTTGTTGTGATGATTCTTGTTGTGATGATTCTTGTTGCGATGATTCTTGTTGCGATGATTCTTGTTGCGATGATTCTTGTTGCGATGATTCTTGTGGTGATGATTCTTGCTCTGATGTTTCTTGTGATGATTCTTTTTGTGATAATTCTTGTTGTGATGATTCTTGTTGTGATGATTCTTGTTGGGATGATTCTTGTTGCGATGATTCTTGTTGCGATGATTCTTGTTGCGATGATTCTTGTTGCGATGATTCTTGTTGCGATGATTCTTGTTGCGATGATTCTTGTTGCGATGATTGTTGTTGTGATGATTCTTGTTGTGATGATTCTTGTTGTGATGATTCTTGTTGTGATGATTCTTGTTGTGAGGATTCTTGTTGTGATGATTGTTGTTGTGATGATTCTTGTTGTGATGATTCTTGTTCTGATAATTCTTGTTGTGATGATTGTTGTTGTGATGATTCTTTTTGTGATGATTCTTGTTGTGATGATTCTTGTTGTGATGATTCTTGTGATGATTCTTGTTGTGATGATTCTTTTTCTGATGGTTCTTGTTGTGATGATTCTTGTTGTGATGATTCTTGTGATGATTCTTGTTGTGATGATTCTTGTGATGATTATTGTTATGATGATTCTTGTGATGATTCTTGTTGTGATGATTCTAGTTCTGATGATTCTTGTTCTGATGATTCTTGTTCTGATGATTCTTGTGATGATTCTTGTTGTGATGATTCTTGTTGTGATGATTCTTGTTGTGATGATTCTTGTTGTGATGATTCTTGTTGCGATGATTCGTGTGATGATTCTTGTTGTGAAGATTCTTGTTGTGATGATTCTTGCGATGATTCTTGTTGTGATGATTCTTGTTGTGATGATTCTTGTTGTGATGATTCTTGTTGCGATGATTCTTGTTGTGCTGATTCTTGTTGTGATGATTCTTGTTCTGAGGATTCTTGTTGTGATGATTCTTGTTGTGATGATTCTTGTTCTGATGATTCTTGTTGTGATGATTCTTGTTGTGATGATTCTTGTTGTGATGATTCTTGTTGTGATGATTCTTGTTGTGATGATTCTTGTTGTGATGATTCTTGTGATGATTCTTGTTCTGATGATTGTTGTTGTGATGATTCTTGTTGTGATGATTCTTGTTCTGATGATTCTTGTTGTGATGATTCTTGTGATGATTCTTGTTGTGATGATTCTTGTTGTGATGATTCTTGTTGTGATGATTCTTGTTGTGAGGATTCTTGTTGTGATGATTGTTGTTGTGATGATTCTTGTTGTGATGATTCTTTTTCTGATAATTCTTGTTGTGATTATTGTTGTTGTGATGATTCTTTTTGTGATGATTCTTGTGATGATTCTTGTTGTGATGATTCTTGTTGTGATGATTCTTGTTGTGATGATTCTTGTTCTGATGATTCTTGTGATGATTCTTGTTGTGATGATTATTGTTCTGAAGATTCTTGTTCTGATTATTTTTGTTGTGATGATTCTTGTTGTGATGATTCTTGTTCTGATGATTCTTGTGATGATTCTTGTTGCGATGATTCTTGTTGTGATGATTCTTGTTCTGATGATTCTTGTGATGATTCTTGTGATGATTCTTGTTGTGATGATTCTTGTTCTGATGATTCTTGTTGTGATGATTCTTGTTGTGAGGATTCTTGTTGTCATGATTCTTGTGATGATTCTTGTTGTGATGATTCTTGTTGTGATGATTCTTGTTGTGATGATTCTTGTTCTGTTGATTCTTGTTATGATGATTCATGTTGTGATGATTCTTTTTCTCATGATTGTTGTTGTGATGATTCTTGTTGTGATGATTCTTGTGATGATTCTTGTTGTGATGATTCTTGTGATGATTCTTGTTGTGATGATTCTTGTTGTGATGATTCTTGTTGTGATGATTCTTGTTCTGATGATTCTTGTTCTGATGATTCTTGTTCTGATGATTCTTGTGATGATTTTTGTTGTGATGATTCTTGTTGTGATGATTCTTGTTGTGATGATTCTTGTTGTGATGATTCTTGTGATGATTCTTGTTGTGAAGATTCTTGTTCTGATGATTCTTGTTGTGATGATTCTTGTTGTGATGATTCTTGTTGCGATGATTCTTGTTGTGATGATTCTTGTTGTGATGATTCTTGTTCTAATGATTCTTGTGATGATTCTTGTTGCAATGATTCTTGCTGTGATGATTCTTGTTCTGATGATTCTTGTTCTGATGATTCTTGTTGTGATGATTCTTGTTGTGATGATTCTTGTTCTGATGATTCTTGTTGTGATGATTCTTGTTGCGATGATTCTTGTTGTGATGATTCTTGTTGTGATGATTCTTGTTATGATGATTCTTGTTCTGATGATTCTTGTTGTGATGATTCTTGTTCTGATGATTCTTGTTCTGATGATTCTTGTTGTGATGATTCTTGCTCTGATTTTTCTTGTGATGATTCTTGTTGTGATAATTCTTGTTGTGATGATTCTTGTTGTGATGATTCTTGTTGTGATGATTCTTGTTGTGATGATTCTTGTTGCGATGATTCTTGTTGCAATGATTCTTGTTGCGATGATTCTTGTTGCGATGATTCTTGTTGCGATGATTCTTGTTGCGATGATTCTTGTTGCGATGATTCTTGTTGCGATGATTCTTGTTGCGATGATTCTTGTTGCGATGATTCTTGTTGTGATGATTCTTGTTGTGATGATTCTTGTTGTGATGATTCTTGTTGCGATGATTCTTGCTGTGATGATTCTTGTTCTGATGATTCTTGTTCTGATGATTCTTGTTGTGATGATTCTTGTTGCGATGATTCTTGTTGTGATGATTCTTGTTGTGATGATTCTTGTTGTGATGATTCTTGTTGTGATGATTCTTGTTGTGATGATTCTTGTTATGATGATTCTTGTTGCGATGATTCTTGTTGTGATGATTCTTGTTGTGATGATTGTTGTTGTGATGATTCCTGTTGTGATGATTCTTGTTGCGATGATTCTTGTTGCGATGATTGTTGTTGTGATGATTCTTGTTGTGATGATTCTTGTTGTGATGATTCTTGTTGCGATGATTCTTGTTGTGTTGATTCTTGTTGTGAAGATTCTTGTTGTGATGATTCTTGTTGTGATGATTCTTGTGATGATTCTTGTTGTGATGATTCTTGTTGTGATGATTCTTGTTGTGATGATTCTTGTGATGATTCTTGTTGTGATGATTCTTGTTCTGATGATTCTTGTGATGATTCTTGTTGTGATGATTCTTGTTCTGAAGATTCTTGTTCTGATGATTTTTGTTGTGATGATTCTTGTTGTGATGATTCTTGTTCTGATGATTCTTGTGATGATTCTTGTTGCGATGATTCTTGTTGTGATGATTCTTGTTCTGATGATTCTTGTGATGATTCTTGTGATGATTCTTGTTGTGATGATTCTTGTTCTGATGATTCTTGTTGTGATGATTCTTGTTGTGATGATTCTTGTTGTGATGATTCTTGTTCTGTTGATTCTTGTTATGATGATTCATGTTGTGATGATTCTTGTTCTCATGATTCTTCTTGTGATGATTCTTGTTGTGATGATTCTTGTTGTGATGATTCTTGTTCTGTTGATTCTTGTTATGATGATTCATGTTGTGATGATTCTTGTTCTCATGATTGTTGTTGTGATGATTCTTGTTGTGATGATTCTTGTGATGATTCTTGTTGTGATGATTATTGTTGTGATGATTCTTGTTGTGAGGATACTCGTTGCGATGATTCTTGTTGTGATGATTCTTGTGATGATTCTTGTTGTGAAGATTCTTGTTCTGATGATTCTTGTTGTGATGATTCTTGTTGTGATGATTCTTGTTCTGATGGTTATTGTTGTGATGATTCTTGTTGTGATGATACTCGTTGCGATGATTCTTGTTGTGATGATTCTTGTGATGATTCTTGTTGTGAAGATTCTTGTTCTGATGATTCTTGTTGTGATGATTCTTGTTGTGATGATTCTTGTTCTGATGGTTATTGTTGTGATGATTCTTGTTGTGATGATACTCGTTGCGATGATTCTTGTTGTGTTGATTCTTGTTGTGAAGATTCTTGTTGTGATGATTCTTGTTCTGATGATTCTTGTGCTGATTCTTGTTGCGATGATTCTTGTTGTGATGATTCTTGTTGTGATGATTCTTGTTCTGATGATTCTTGTGATGATTCTTGTTGCGATGATTCTTGTTGTGATGATTCTTGTTCTGATTATTCTTGTGATGATTCTTCTTGTGATGATTCTTTTTGTGATGATTCTTGTTCTGATGATTCTTGTGATGATTCTTGTTCTGATGATTCTTGTGATGATTCTTGTTGCAATGATTCTTGCTGTGATGATTCTTGTTCTGATATTCTTGTTCTGATGATTCTTGTTGTGATGATTCTTGTTGTGATGATTCTTGTTCTGATGATTCTTGTTGTGATGATTCTTGTTGCGATGATTCTTGTGATGATTCTTGTTGTGAAGATTCTTGTTGTGATGATTCTTGTTGTGATGATTCTTGTTGTGATGATTCTTGTTGTGATGATTCTTGTTGTGATGATTCTTGTTGCGATGATTCTTGTTGTGATGATTCTTGTTGTGATGATTGTTGTTGTGATGATTCCTGTTGTGATGATTCTTGTTGCGATGATTCTTGTTGCGATGATTGTTGTTGTGATGATTCTTGTTGTGATGATTCTTGTTGTGATGATTCTTGTTGCGATGATTCTTGTTGTGTTGATTCTTGTTGTGAAGATTCTTGTTGTGATGATTCTTGTTGTGATGATTCTTGTGATGATTCTTGTTGTGATGATTCTTGTTGTGATGATTCTTGTTGTGATGATTCTTGTGATGATTCTTGTTGTGATGATTCTTGTTCTGATGATTCTTGTGATGATTCTTGTTGTGATGATTCTTGTTCTGAAGATTCTTGTTCTGATGATTTTTGTTGTGATGATTCTTGTTGTGATGATTCTTGTTCTGATGATTCTTGTGATGATTCTTGTTGCGATGATTCTTGTTGTGATGATTCTTGTTCTGATGATTCTTGTGATGATTCTTGTGATGATTCTTGTTGTGATGATTCTTGTTCTGATGATTCTTGTTGTGATGATTCTTGTTGTGATGATTCTTGTTGTGATGATTCTTGTTCTGTTGATTCTTGTTATGATGATTCATGTTGTGATGATTCTTGTTCTCATGATTCTTCTTGTGATGATTCTTGTTGTGATGATTCTTGTTGTGATGATTCTTGTTCTGTTGATTCTTGTTATGATGATTCATGTTGTGATGATTCTTGTTCTCATGATTGTTGTTGTGATGATTCTTGTTGTGATGATTCTTGTGATGATTCTTGTTGTGATGATTATTGTTGTGATGATTCTTGTTGTGAGGATACTCGTTGCGATGATTCTTGTTGTGATGATTCTTGTGATGATTCTTGTTGTGAAGATTCTTGTTCTGATGATTCTTGTTGTGATGATTCTTGTTGTGATGATTCTTGTTCTGATGGTTATTGTTGTGATGATTCTTGTTGTGATGATACTCGTTGCGATGATTCTTGTTGTGATGATTCTTGTGATGATTCTTGTTGTGAAGATTCTTGTTCTGATGATTCTTGTTGTGATGATTCTTGTTGTGATGATTCTTGTTCTGATGGTTATTGTTGTGATGATTCTTGTTGTGATGATACTCGTTGCGATGATTCTTGTTGTGTTGATTCTTGTTGTGAAGATTCTTGTTGTGATGATTCTTGTTCTGATGATTCTTGTGCTGATTCTTGTTGCGATGATTCTTGTTGTGATGATTCTTGTTGTGATGATTCTTGTTCTGATGATTCTTGTGATGATTCTTGTTGCGATGATTCTTGTTGTGATGATTCTTGTTCTGATTATTCTTGTGATGATTCTTCTTGTGATGATTCTTTTTGTGATGATTCTTGTTCTGATGATTCTTGTGATGATTCTTGTTCTGATGATTCTTGTGATGATTCTTGTTGCAATGATTCTTGCTGTGATGATTCTTGTTCTGATATTCTTGTTCTGATGATTCTTGTTGTGATGATTCTTGTTGTGATGATTCTTGTTCTGATGATTCTTGTTGTGATGATTCTTGTTGCGATGATTCTTGTGATGATTCTTGTTGTGAAGATTCTTGTTGTGATGATTCTTGTTGTGATGATTCTTGTTGTGATGATTCTTGTTGTGATGATTCTTGTTGTGATGATTCTTGTTGCGATGATTCTTGTGGTGATGATTCTTGCTCTGATGTTTCTTGTGATGATTCTTTTTGTGATAATTCTTGTTGTGATGATTCTTGTTGTGATGATTCTTGTTGGGATGATTCTTGTTGCGATGATTCTTGTTGCGATGATTCTTGTTGCGATGATTCTTGTTGCGATGATTCTTGTTGCGATGATTCTTGTTGCGATGATTCTTGTTGCGATGATTCTTGTTGCGATGATTCTTGTTGCGATGATTCTTGTTGTGATGATTCTTGTTGTGATGATTCTTGTTGTGATGATTCTTGTTGCGATGATTCTTGTTGTGATGATTCTTGTTGTGATGATTCTTGTTCTAATGATTCTTGTGATGATTCTTGTTGCAATGATTCTTGCTGTGATGATTCTTGTTCTGATGATTCTTGTTCTGATGATTCTTGTTGTGATGATTCTTGTTGTGATGATTCTTGTTCTGATGATTCTTGTTGTGATGATTCTTGTTGCGATGATTCTTGTTGTGATGATTCTTGTTGTGATGATTCTTGTTATGATGATTCTTGTTCTGATGATTCTTGTTGTGATGATTCTTGTTCTGATGATTCTTGTTCTGATGATTCTTGTTGTGATGATTCTTGCTCTGATTTTTCTTGTGATAATTCTTGTTGTGATAATTCTTGTTGTGATGATTCTTGTTGTGATGATTCTTGTTGTGATGATTCTTGTTGCGATGATTCTTGTTGCAATGATTCTTGTTGCGATGATTCTTGTTGCGATGATTCTTGTTGCGATGATTCTTGTTGCGATGATTCTTGTTGCGATGATTCTTGTTGCGATGATTCTTGTTGCGATGATTCTTGTTGTGATGATTCTTGTTGTGATGATTCTTGTTGTGATGATTCTTGTTGTGATGATTCTTGTTGCGATGATTCTTGCTGTGATGATTCTTGTTCTGATGATTCTTGTTCTGATGATTCTTGTTGTGATGATTCTTGTTGCGATGATTCTTGTTGCGATGATTCTTGTTGTGATGATTCTTGTTGTGATGATTCTTGTTGTGATGATTCTTGTTGTGATGATTCTTGTTGTGATGATTCTTGTTATGATGATTCTTGTTGCGATGATTCTTGTATTGATGATTCTTGTTGTGATGATTGTTGTTGTGATGATTCTTGTTGTGATGATTCTTGTTGCGATGATTCTTGTTGCGATGATTGTTGTTGTGATGATTCTTGTTGTGATGATTCTTGTTGTGATGATTCTTGT
This sequence comes from Somniosus microcephalus, assembly GCF_052327205.1. Lineage (NCBI taxonomy): Eukaryota > Metazoa > Chordata > Chondrichthyes > Squaliformes > Somniosidae > Somniosus > Somniosus microcephalus. The sequence goes on along the minus strand of NC_140987.1, from coordinate 330,463,720 downwards.
TGCGATGATTCTTGTTGTGTTGATTCTTGTTGTGAAGATTCTTGTTGTGATGATTCTTGTTGTGATGATTCTTGTGATGATTCTTGTTGTGATGATTCTTGTTGTGATGATTCTTGTTGTGATGATTCTTGTTGTGATGATTCTTGTTGTGATGATTCTTGTTCTGATGATTCTTGTGATGATTCTTGTTGTGATGATTCTTGTTCTGAAGATTCTTGTTCTGATGATTTTTGTTGTGATGATTCTTGTTGTGATGATTCTTGTTCTGATGATTCTTGTGATGATTCTTGTTGCGATGATTCTTGTTGTGATGATTCTTGTGATGATTCTTGTTGTGATGATTATTGTTGTGATGATTCTTGTTGTGAGGATACTCGTTGCGATGATTCTTGTTGTGATGATTCTTGTGATGATTCTTGTTGTGAAGATTCTTGTTCTGATGATTCTTGTTGTGATGATTCTTGTTGTGATGATTCTTGTTCTGATGGTTATTGTTGTGATGATTCTTGTTGTGATGATACTCGTTGCGATGATTCTTGTTGTGATGATTCTTGTGATGATTCTTGTTGTGAAGATTCTTGTTCTGATGATTCTTGTTGTGATGATTCTTGTTGTGATGATTCTTGTTCTGATGGTTATTGTTGTGATGATTCTTGTTGTGATGATACTCGTTGCGATGATTCTTGTTGTGTTGATTCTTGTTGTGAAGATTCTTGTTGTGATGATTCTTGTTCTGATGATTCTTGTGCTGATTCTTGTTGCGATGATTCTTGTTGTGATGATTCTTGTTGTGATGATTCTTGTTCTGATGATTCTTGTGATGATTCTTGTTGCGATGATTCTTGTTGTGATGATTCTTGTTCTGATTATTCTTGTGATGATTCTTCTTGTGATGATTCTTTTTGTGATGATTCTTGTTCTGATGATTCTTGTGATGATTCTTGTTCTGATGATTCTTGTGATGATTCTTGTTGCAATGATTCTTGCTGTGATGATTCTTGTTCTGATATTCTTGTTCTGATGATTCTTGTTGTGATGATTCTTGTTGTGATGATTCTTGTTCTGATGATTCTTGTTGTGATGATTCTTGTTGCGATGATTCTTGTGATGATTCTTGTTGTGAAGATTCTTGTTGTGATGATTCTTGTTGTGATGATTCTTGTTGTGATGATTCTTGTTGTGATGATTCTTGTTGTGATGATTCTTGTTGCGATGATTCTTGTTGTGATGATTCTTGTTGTGATGATTGTTGTTGTGATGATTCCTGTTGTGATGATTCTTGTTGCGATGATTCTTGTTGCGATGATTGTTGTTGTGATGATTCTTGTTGTGATGATTCTTGTTGTGATGATTCTTGTTGCGATGATTCTTGTTGTGTTGATTCTTGTTGTGAAGATTCTTGTTGTGATGATTCTTGTTGTGATGATTCTTGTGATGATTCTTGTTGTGATGATTCTTGTTGTGATGATTCTTGTTGTGATGATTCTTGTGATGATTCTTGTTGTGATGATTCTTGTTCTGATGATTCTTGTGATGATTCTTGTTGTGATGATTCTTGTTCTGAAGATTCTTGTTCTGATGATTTTTGTTGTGATGATTCTTGTTGTGATGATTCTTGTTCTGATGATTCTTGTGATGATTCTTGTTGCGATGATTCTTGTTGTGATGATTCTTGTTCTGATGATTCTTGTGATGATTCTTGTGATGATTCTTGTTGTGATGATTCTTGTTCTGATGATTCTTGTTGTGATGATTCTTGTTGTGATGATTCTTGTTGTGATGATTCTTGTTCTGTTGATTCTTGTTATGATGATTCATGTTGTGATGATTCTTGTTCTCATGATTCTTCTTGTGATGATTCTTGTTGTGATGATTCTTGTTGTGATGATTCTTGTTCTGTTGATTCTTGTTATGATGATTCATGTTGTGATGATTCTTGTTCTCATGATTGTTGTTGTGATGATTCTTGTTGTGATGATTCTTGTGATGATTCTTGTTGTGATGATTATTGTTGTGATGATTCTTGTTGTGAGGATACTCGTTGCGATGATTCTTGTTGTGATGATTCTTGTGATGATTCTTGTTGTGAAGATTCTTGTTCTGATGATTCTTGTTGTGATGATTCTTGTTGTGATGATTCTTGTTCTGATGGTTATTGTTGTGATGATTCTTGTTGTGATGATACTCGTTGCGATGATTCTTGTTGTGATGATTCTTGTGATGATTCTTGTTGTGAAGATTCTTGTTCTGATGATTCTTGTTGTGATGATTCTTGTTGTGATGATTCTTGTTCTGATGGTTATTGTTGTGATGATTCTTGTTGTGATGATACTCGTTGCGATGATTCTTGTTGTGTTGATTCTTGTTGTGAAGATTCTTGTTGTGATGATTCTTGTTCTGATGATTCTTGTGCTGATTCTTGTTGCGATGATTCTTGTTGTGATGATTCTTGTTGTGATGATTCTTGTTCTGATGATTCTTGTGATGATTCTTGTTGCGATGATTCTTGTTGTGATGATTCTTGTTCTGATTATTCTTGTGATGATTCTTCTTGTGATGATTCTTTTTGTGATGATTCTTGTTCTGATGATTCTTGTGATGATTCTTGTTCTGATGATTCTTGTGATGATTCTTGTTGCAATGATTCTTGCTGTGATGATTCTTGTTCTGATATTCTTGTTCTGATGATTCTTGTTGTGATGATTCTTGTTGTGATGATTCTTGTTCTGATGATTCTTGTTGTGATGATTCTTGTTGCGATGATTCTTGTGATGATTCTTGTTGTGAAGATTCTTGTTGTGATGATTCTTGTTGTGATGATTCTTGTTGTGATGATTCTTGTTGTGATGATTCTTGTTGTGATGATTCTTGTTGCGATGATTCTTGTGGTGATGATTCTTGCTCTGATGTTTCTTGTGATGATTCTTTTTGTGATAATTCTTGTTGTGATGATTCTTGTTGTGATGATTCTTGTTGGGATGATTCTTGTTGCGATGATTCTTGTTGCGATGATTCTTGTTGCGATGATTCTTGTTGCGATGATTCTTGTTGCGATGATTCTTGTTGCGATGATTCTTGTTGCGATGATTCTTGTTGCGATGATTCTTGTTGCGATGATTCTTGTTGCGATGATTCTTGTTGTGATGATTCTTGTTGTGATGATTCTTGTTGCGATGATTCTTGTTGTGATGATTCTTGTTGTGATGATTCTTGTTCTAATGATTCTTGTGATGATTCTTGTTGCAATGATTCTTGCTGTGATGATTCTTGTTCTGATGATTCTTGTTCTGATGATTCTTGTTGTGATGATTCTTGTTGTGATGATTCTTGTTCTGATGATTCTTGTTGTGATGATTCTTGTTGCGATGATTCTTGTTGTGATGATTCTTGTTGTGATGATTCTTGTTATGATGATTCTTGTTCTGATGATTCTTGTTGTGATGATTCTTGTTCTGATGATTCTTGTTCTGATGATTCTTGTTGTGATGATTCTTGCTCTGATTTTTCTTGTGATAATTCTTGTTGTGATAATTCTTGTTGTGATGATTCTTGTTGTGATGATTCTTGTTGTGATGATTCTTGTTGCGATGATTCTTGTTGCAATGATTCTTGTTGCGATGATTCTTGTTGCGATGATTCTTGTTGCGATGATTCTTGTTGCGATGATTCTTGTTGCGATGATTCTTGTTGCGATGATTCTTGTTGCGATGATTCTTGTTGTGATGATTCTTGTTGTGATGATTCTTGTTGTGATGATTCTTGTTGTGATGATTCTTGTTGCGATGATTCTTGCTGTGATGATTCTTGTTCTGATGATTCTTGTTCTGATGATTCTTGTTGTGATGATTCTTGTTGCGATGATTCTTGTTGCGATGATTCTTGTTGTGATGATTCTTGTTGTGATGATTCTTGTTGTGATGATTCTTGTTGTGATGATTCTTGTTGTGATGATTCTTGTTATGATGATTCTTGTTGCGATGATTCTTGTTTTGATGATTCTTGTTGTGATGATTGTTGTTGTGATGATTCTTGTTGTGATGATTCTTGTTGCGATGATTCTTGTTGCGATGATTGTTGTTGTGATGATTCTTGTTGTGATGATTCTTGTTGTGATGATTCTTGTTGCGATGATTCTTGTTGTGTTGATTCTTGTTGTGAAGATTCTTGTTGTGATGATTCTTGTTGTGATGATTCTTGTGATGATTCTTGTTGTGATGATTCTTGTTGTGATGATTCTTGTTGTGATGATTCTTGTTGTGATGATTCTTGTTGTGATGATTCTTGTTCTGATGATTCTTGTGATGATTCTTGTTGTGATGATTCTTGTTCTGAAGATTCTTGTTCTGATGATTTTTGTTGTGATGATTCTTGTTGTGATGATTCTTGTTCTGATGATTCTTGTGATGATTCTTGTTGCGATGATTCTTGTTGTGATGATTCTTGTTCTGATGATTCTTGTGATGATTCTTGTGATGATTCTTGTTGTGATGATTCTTGTTCTGATGATTCTTGTTGTGATGATTCTTGTTGTGATGATTCTTGTTGTGATGATTCTTGTTGCGATGATTCTTGTTGTGATGATTCTTGTTGTGATGATTCTTGTTGTGATGATTCTTGTTGTGATGATTCTTGTAGCGATGATTCTTGTTGCGATGAATGTTGTTGTGATGATTCTTGTTGTGATGATTCTTGTTGTGATGATTCTTGTTGTGATGATTCTTGTTGTGAGGATTCTTGTTATGATGATTGTTGTTGTGATGATTCTTGTTGTGATGATTCTTTTTCTGATAATTCTTGTTGTGATGATTGTTGTTGTGATGATTCTTTTTGTGATGATTCTTATTGTGATGATTCTTGTTGTGATGATTCTTGTTGTGATGATTCTTGTTGTGATGATTCTTGTTGTGATGATTCTCGTTCTGATGATTCTTGTTCTGATGATTCTTGTTCTGATGATTCTTGTGATGATTCGTGTTGTGATGATTCTTGTTGTGATGATTCTTGTGATGATTCTTGTTGCGATGATTCTTGTGATGATTCTTGTTGTGATGATTCTTGCGATGATTCTTGTTGTGATGATTCTTGTTGTGATGATTCTTGTGATGATTCTTGTTGTGTTGATTCTTGTTGTGAAGATTCTTGTTGTGATGATTCTTGTTCTGATGATTCTTGTGCTGATTCTTGTTGCGATGATTCTTGTTGTGATGATTCTTGTTGTGATGATTCTTGTTCTGATGATTCTTGTGATGATTCTTGTTGCGATGATTCTTGTTGTGATGATTCATGTTCTGATTATTCTTGTTGTGATGATTCTTGTTGTGATGATTCTTGTTGTGATGATTCTTGTTCTGATGATTCTTGTGATGATTCTTGTTGCAATGATTCTTGTTGTGATGATTCTTGTTGTGATGATTCTTGTTCTGATGATTCTTGTTGTGATGGTTCTTGTTATGATGATTCTTGTTGTGATGATTCTTGTTGTGATGATTCTTGTTGCGATGATTCTTGTGATGATTCTTGTTGTGAAGATTCTTGTTGTGATGATTCTTGTTGTGATGATTCTTGTTGTGATGATTCTTGTTGTGATGATTCTTGTTGTGATGATTCTTGTTGCGATGATTCTTGTGGTGATGATTCTTGCTCTGATGTTTCTTGTGATGATTCTTGTTGTGATAATTCTTGTTGTGATGATTCTTGTTGTGATGATTCTTGTTGTGATGATTCTTGTTGTGATGATTCTTGTTGCGATGATTCTTGTTGCGATGATTCTTGTTGCGATGATTCTTGTTGCGATGATTCTTGTTGCAATGATTCTTGTTGCGATGATTCTTGTTGCGAAGATTCTTGCGATGATTCTTGTTGTGATGATTCTTGTTGTGATGATTCTTGTGATGATTCTTGTTGTGATGATTCTTGTTGTGATGATTCTTGTTGTGATGATTCTTGTTGCGATGATTCTTGTTGTGATGATTCTTGTTGTGATGATTCTTGTTGTGATGATTCTTGTTGTGATGATTCTTGTTGCGATGATTCTTGTTGCGATGATTGTTGTTGTGATGATTCTTGTTGTGATGATTCTTGTTGTGATGATTCTTGTTGTGATGATTCTTGTTGTGAGGATTCTTGTTGTGATGATTGTTGTTGTGATGATTCTTGTTGTGATGATTCTTGTTCTGATAATTCTTGTTGTGATGATTGTTGTTGTGATGATTCTTTTTGTGATGATTCTTGTTGTGATGATTCTTGTGATGATTCTTGTGATGATTCTTGTTGTGATGATTCTTTTTCTGATGGTTCTTGTTGTGATGATTCTTGTTGTGATGATTCTTGTGATGATTCTTGTTGTGATGATTCTTGTGATGATTATTGTTATGATGATTCTTGTTGTGATGATTCTTGTTGTGATGATTCTAGTTCTGATGATTCTTGTTCTGATGATTCTTGTTCTGATGATTCTTGTGATGATTCTTGTTGTGATGATTCTTGTTGTGATGATTCTTGTTGTGATGATTCTTGTTGTGATGATTCTTGTTGCGATGATTCGTGTGATGATTCTTGTTGTGAAGATTCTTGTTGTGATGATTCTTGCGATGATTCTTGTTGTGATGATTCTTGTTGTGATGATTCTTGTTGTGATGATTCTTGTTGCGATGATTCTTGTTGTGCTGATTCTTGTTGTGATGATTCTTGTTCTGAGGATTCTTGTTGTGATGATTCTTGTTGTGATGATTCTTGTTCTGATGATTCTTGTTGTGATGATTCTTGTTGTGATGATTCTTGTTGTGATGATTCTTGTTGTGATGATTCTTGTTGTGATGATTCTTGTTGTGATGATTCTTGTGATGATTCTTGTTCTGATGATTGTTGTTGTGATGATTCTTGTTGTGATGATTCTTGTTCTGATGATTCTTGTTGTGATGATTCTTGTGATGATTCTTGTTGTGATGATTCTTGTTGTGATGATTCTTGTTGTGATGATTCTTGTTGTGAGGATTCTTGTTGTGATGATTGTTGTTGTGATGATTCTTGTTGTGATGATTCTTTTTCTGATAATTCTTGTTGTGATTATTGTTGTTGTGATGATTCTTTTTGTGATGATTCTTGTGATGATTCTTGTTGTGATGATTCTTGTTGTGATGATTCTTGTTGTGATGATTCTTGTTCTGATGATTCTTGTGATGATTCTTGTTGTGATGATTATTGTTCTGAAGATTCTTGTTCTGATCATTTTTGTTGTGATGATTCTTGTTGTGATGATTCTTGTTCTGATGATTCTTGTGATGATTCTTGTTGCGATGATTCTTGTTGTGATGATTCTTGTTCTGATGATTCTTGTGATGATTCTTGTGATGATTCTTGTTGTGATGATTCTTGTTCTGATGATTCTTGTTGTGATGATTCTTGTTGTGAGGATTCTTGTTGTCATGATTCTTGTGATGATTCTTGTTGTGATGATTCTTGTTGTGATGATTCTTGTTGTGATGATTCTTGTTCTGTTGATTCTTGTTATGATGATTCATGTTGTGATGATTCTTGTTCTCATGATTGTTGTTGTGATGATTCTTGTTGTGATGATTCTTGTGATGATTCTTGTTGTGATGATTCTTGTGATGATTCTTGTTGTGATGATTCTTGTTGTGATGATTCTTGTTGTGATGATTCTTGTTCTGATGATTCTTGTTCTGATGATTCTTGTTCTGATGATTCTTGTGATGATTTTTGTTGTGATGATTCTTGTTGTGATGATTCTTGTTGTGATGATTCTTGTTGTGATGATTCTTGTGATGATTCTTGTTGTGAAGATTCTTGTTCTGATGATTCTTGTTGTGATGATTCTTGTTGTGATGATTCTTGTTGCGATGATTCTTGTTGTGATGATTCTTGTTGTGATGATTCTTGTTCTAATGATTCTTGTGATGATTCTTGTTGCAATGATTCTTGCTGTGATGATTCTTGTTCTGATGATTCTTGTTCTGATGATTCTTGTTGTGATGATTCTTGTTGTGATGATTCTTGTTCTGATGATTCTTGTTGTGATGATTCTTGTTGCGATGATTCTTGTTGTGATGATTCTTGTTGTGATGGTTCTTGTTATGATGATTCTTGTTCTGATGATTCTTGTTGTGATGATTCTTGTTCTGATGATTCTTGTTCTGATGATTCTTGTTGTGATGATTCTTGCTCTGATTTTTCTTGTGATGATTCTTGTTGTGATAATTCTTGTTGTGATGATTCTTGTTGTGATGATTCTTGTTGTGATGATTCTTGTTGCGATGATTCTTGTTGCAATGATTCTTGTTGCGATGATTCTTGTTGCGATGATTCTTGTTGCGATGATTCTTGTTGCGATGATTCTTGTTGCGATGATTCTTGTTGCGATGATTCTTGTAGCGATGATTCTTGTTGTGATGATTCTTGTTGTGATGATTCTTGTTGTGATGATTCTTGTTGTGATGATTCTTGTTGCGATGATTCTTGCTGTGATGATTCTTGTTCTGATGATTCTTGTTCTGATGATTCTTGTTGTGATGATTCTTGTTGCGATGATTCTTGTTGTGATGATTCTTGTTGTGATGATTCTTGTTGTGATGATTCTTGTTGTGATGATTCTTGTTGTGATGATTCTTGTTATGATGATTCTTGTTGCGATGATTCTTGTTGTGATGATTCTTGTTGTGATGATTGTTGTTGTGATGATTCCTGTTGTGATGATTCTTGTTGCGATGATTCTTGTTGCGATGATTGTTGTTGTGATGATTCTTGTTGTGATGATTCTTGTTGTGATGATTCTTGTTGCGATGATTCTTGTTGTGTTGATTCTTGTTGTGAAGATTCTTGTTGTGATGATTCTTGTTGTGATGATTCTTGTGATGATTCTTGTTGTGATGATTCTTGTTGTGATGATTCTTGTTGTGATGATTCTTGTGATGATTCTTGTTGTGATGATTCTTGTTCTGATGATTCTTGTGATGATTCTTGTTGTGATGATTCTTGTTCTGAAGATTCTTGTTCTGATGATTTTTGTTGTGATGATTCTTGTTGTGATGATTCTTGTTCTGATGATTCTTGTGATGATTCTTGTTGCGATGATTCTTGTTGTGATGATTCTTGTTCTGATGATTCTTGTGATGATTCTTGTGATGATTCTTGTTGTGATGATTCTTGTTCTGATGATTCTTGTTGTGATGATTCTTGTTGTGATGATTCTTGTTGTGATGATTCTTGTTCTGTTGATTCTTGTTATGATGATTCATGTTGTGATGATTCTTGTTCTCATGATTCTTCTTGTGATGATTCTTGTTGTGATGATTCTTGTGATGATTCTTGTTGTGATGATTCTTGTGATGATTCTTGTGATGATTCTTGTTGTGATGATTCTTGTTGTGATGATTCTTGTTGTGATGATTCTTGTTGTGATGATTCTTGCTCTGATGATTCTTGTTCTGATGATTCTTGTGATGATTTTTGTTGTGATGATTCTTGTTGTGATGATTCTTGTTGTGATGATTCTTGTTGTGATGATTCTTGTTGTGAAGATTCTTGTTCTGATGATTCTTGTTGTGATGATTCTTGTTGTGATGATTCTTGTTCTGATGGTTATTGTTGTGATGATTCTTGTTGTGATGGTACTCGTTGCGATGATTCTTGTTGTGTTGATTCTTGTTGTGAAGATTCTTGTTGTGATGATTCTTGTTGTGATGATTCTTGTGATGATTCTTGTGATGATTCTTGTTCTGATGATTCTTGTGATGATTCTTGTTGCGATGATTCTTGTTGTGATGATTCATGTTCTGATTATTCTTGTTGTGATGATTCTTGTTGTGATGATTCTTGTTGTGATGATTCTTGTTCTGATGATTCTTGTGATGATTCTTGTTGCACTGATTCTTGTTGTGATGATTCTTGTTGTGATGATTCTTGTTGTGATGATTCTTGTTGTGATGGTTCTTGTTGTGATGATTCTTGTTCTGATTATTCTTGTTGTGATGATTCTTGTTGCGATGATTCTTGTGATGATTCTTGTTGTGAAGATTCTTGTTGTGATGATTCTTGTTGTGATGATTCTTGTTGTGATGATTCTTGTTGTGATGATTCTTGTTGTGATGATTCTTGTTGCGATGATTCTTGTGGTGATGATTCTTGCTCTGATGTTTCTTGTGATGGTTCTTGTTGTGATAATTCTTGTTGTGATGATTCTTGTAGTGATGATTATGGTTGTGATGATTCTTGTTGTGATGATTCTTGTTGCGATGATTCTTGTTGCGATGATTCTTGTTGCGATGATTCTTGTTGCGATGATTCTTGTTGCGATGATTCTTGTTGCGATTATTCTTGTTGCGAAGATTCTTATTGCGATGATTCTTGTTGTGATGATTCTTGTTGTGATGATTCTTTTTGTGATGATTCTTGTTGTGATGATTCTTGTTGTGATGATTCTTGTTGTGATGATTCTTGTTGCGATGATTCTTGTTGTGATGATTCTTGTTGTGATGATTCTTGTTGTGATGATTCTTGTTGTGATGATTCTTGTAGCGATTATTCTTGTTGCGATGAATGTTGTTGTGATGATTCTTGTTGTGATGATTCTTGTTGTGATGATTCTTGTGATGATTCTTGTTGTGAGGATTCTTGTTATGATGATTGTTGTTGTGATGATTCTTGTTGTGATGATTCTTTTTCTGATAATTCTTGTTGTGATGATTGTTGTTGTGATGATTCTTTTTGTGATGATTCTTATTGTGATGATTCTTGTTGTGATGATTCTTGTTGTGATGATTCTTGTTGTGATGATTCTTGTTGTGATGATTCTCGTTCTGATGATTCTTGTTCTGATGATTCTTGTTCTGATGATTCTTGTGATGATTCGTGTTGTGATGATTCTTGTTGTGATGATTCTTGTGATGATTCTTGTTGCGATGGTTCTTGTGATGATTCTTGTTGTGAAGATTCTTGTTGTGATGATTCTTGCGATGATTCTTGTTGTGATGATTCTTGTTGTGATGATTCTTGTTGTGATGATTCTTGTTGTGTTGATTCTTGTTGTGAAGATTCTTGTTGTGATGATTCTTGTTCTGATGATTCTTGTGCTGATTCTTGTTGCGATGATTCTTGTTGTGATGATTCTTGTTGTGATGGTTCTTGTTCTGATGATTCTTGTGATGATTCTTGTTGCGATGATTCTTGTTGTGATGATTCATGTTCTGATTATTCTTGTTGTGATGATTCTTGTTGTGATGATTCTTGTTGTGATGATTCTTGTTCTGATGATTCTTGTGATGATTCTTGTTGCAATGATTCTTGTTGTGATGATTCTTGTTGTGATGATTCTTGTTCTGATGATTCTTGTTGTGATGGTTCTTGTTGTGATGATTCTTGTTGTGATGATTCTTGTTGTGATGATTCTTGTTGCGATGATTCTTGTGATGATTCTTGTTGTGAAGATTCTTGTTGTGATGATTCTTGTTGTGATGATTCTTGTTGTGATGATTCTTGTTGTGATGATTCTTGTTGTGATGATTCTTGTTGCGATGATTCTTGTGGTGATGATTCTTGCTCTGATATTTCTTGTGATGATTCTTGTTGTGATAATTCTTGTTGTGATGATTCTTGTTGTGATGATTCTTGTTGTGATGATTCTTGTTGTGATGATTCTTGTTGCGATGATTCTTGTTGCGATGATTCTTGTTGCGATGATTCTTGTTGCGATGATTCTTGTTGCAATGATTCTTGTTGCGATGATTCTTGTTGCGAAGATTCTTGCGATGATTCTTGTTGTGATGATTCTTGTTGTGATGATTCTTGTTGTGATGATTCTTGTTGTGATGATTCTTGTTGTGATGATTCTTGTTGTGATGATTCTTGTTGCGATGATTCTTGTTGTGATGATTCTTGTTGTGATGATTCTTGTTGTGATGATTCTTGTTGTGATGATTCTTGTTGCGATGATTCTTATTGCGATGATTGTTGTTGTGATGATTCTTGTTGTGATGATTCTTGTTGTGATGATTCTTGTTGTGATGATTCTTGTTGTGAGGATTCTTGTTGTGATGATTGTTGTTGTGATGATTCTTGTTGTGATGATTCTTGTTCTGATAATTCTTGTTGTGATGATTGTTGTTGTGATGATTCTTTTTGTGATGATTCTTGTTGTGATGATTCTTGTTGTGATGATTCTTGTGATGATTCTTGTTGTGATGATTCTTTTTCTGATGATTCTTGTTGTGATGATTCTTGTTGTGATGATTCTTGTGATGATTCTTGTTGTGATGATTCTTGTGATGATTATTGTTATGATGATTCTTGTTGTGATGATTCTTGTTGTGATGATTCTAGTTCTGATGATTCTTGTTCTGATGATTCTTGTTCTGATGATTCTTGTGATGATTCTTGTTGTGATGATTCTTGTTGTGATGATTCTTGTTGTGATGATTCTTGTTGTGATGATTCTTGTTGCGATGATTCGTGTGATGATTCTTGTTGTGAAGATTCTTGTTGTGATGATTCTTGCGATGATTCTTGTTGTGATGATTCTTGTTGTGATGATTCTTGTTGTGATGATTCTTGTTGCGATGATTCTTGTTGTTCTGATTCTTGTTGTGATGATTCTTGTTCTGAGGATTCTTGTTGTGATGATTCTTGTTGTGATGATTCTTGTTCTGATGATTCTTGTTGTGAGGATTCTTGTTGTGATGATTCTTGTTGTGATGATTCTTGTTGTGATGATTCTTGTTGTGATGATTCTTGTTCTCATGATTCTTGTGATGATTCTTGTTCTGATGATTGTTGTTGTGATGATTCTTGTGATGATTCTTGTTCTGATGATTCTTGTTGTGATGATTCTTGTGATGATTCTTGTTGTGATGATTCTTGTTGTGATGATTCTTGTTGTGATGATTCTTGTTGTGAGGATTCTTGTTGTGATGATTGTTGTTGTGATGATTCTTGTTGTGATGATTCTTTTTCTGATAATTCTTGTTGTGATGATTGTTGTTGTGATGATTCTTTTTGTGATGATTCTTGTGATGATTCTTGTTGTGATGATTCTTGTTGTGATGATTCTTGTTCTGATGATTCTTGTTCTGATGATTCTTGTGATGATTCTTGTTGTGATGATTATTGTTCTGAAGATTCTTGTTCTGATTATTTTTGTTGTGATGATTCTTGTTGTGATGATTCTTTTTCTGATGATTCTTGTGATGATTCTTGTTGCGATGATTCTTGTTGTGATGATTCTTGTTCTGATGATTCTTGTGATGATTCTTGTGATGATTCTTGTTGTGATGATTCTTGTTCTGATGATTCTTGTTGTGATGATTCTTGTTGTGAGGATTCTTGTTGTCATGATTCTTGTGATGATTCTTGTTGTGATGATTCTTGTTGTGATGATTCTTGTTGTGATGATTCTTGTTCTGTTGATTCTTGTTATGATGATTCATGTTGTGATGATTCTTGTTCTCATGATTGTTGTTGTGATGATTCTTGTTGTGATGATTCTTGTGATGATTCTTGTTGTGATGATTCTTGTGATGATTCTTGTTGTGATGATTCTTGTTGTGATGATTCTTGTTGTGATGATTCTTGTTCTGATGATTCTTGTTCTGATGATTCTTGTTCTGATGATTCTTGTGATGATTTTTGTTGTGATGATTCTTGTTGTGATGATTCTTGTTGTGATGATTCTTGTTGTGATGATTCTTGTGATGATTCTTGTTGTGAAGATTCTTGTTCTGATGATTCTTGTTGTGATGATTCTTGTTGTGATGATTCTTGTTCTGATGATTATTGTTGTGATGATTCTTGTTGTGATGATACTCGTTGCGATGATTCTTGTTGTGTTGATTCTTGTTGTGAAGATTCTTGTTGTGATGATTCTTGTTCTGATGATTCTTGTGCTGATTCTTGTTGCGATGATTCTTGTGATGATTCTTGTTGTGATGATTCTTGTTCTGATGATTCTTGTGATGATTCTTGTTGCGATGATTCTTGTTGTGATGATTCTTGTTCTGATTATTCTTGTTGTGACGATTCTTGTTGTGATGATTCTTGTTGTGATGATTCTTGTTCTGATGATTCTTGTGATGATTCTTGTTCTGATGATTCTTGTGATGATTCTTGTTGCAATGATTCTTGCTGTGATGATTCTTGTTCTGATGATTCTTGTTCTGATGATTCTTGTGATGATTCTTGTTGTGATGATTCTTGTTCTGATGATTCTTGTTGTGATGATTCTTGTTGCGATGATTCTTGTGATGATTCTTGTTGTGAAGATTCTTGTTGTGATGATTCTTGTTGTGATGATTCTTGTTGTGATGATTCTTGTTGTGATGATTCTTGTTGTGATGATTCTTGTTGCGATGATTCTTGTGGTGATGATTCTTGCTCTGATGTTTCTTGTGATGATTCTTGTGATAATTCTTGTTGTGATGATTCTTGTTGTGATGATTCTTGTTGTGATGATTCTTGTTGCGATGATTCTTGTTGCGATGATTCTTGTTGCGATGATTCTTGTTGCGATGATTCTTGTTGCGATGATTCTTGTTGCGATGATTCTTGTTGCGATGATTCTTGTTGCGATGATTCTTGTTGCGATGATTCTTGTTGTGATGATTCTTGTTGTGATGATTCTTGTTGTGATGATTCTTGTTGTGATGATTCTTGTTGCGGTGATTCTTCTTGTGATGATTCTTGTTGTGATGATTCTTGTTGCGGTGATTCTTCTTGTGATGATTCTTGTTGTGATGATTCTTGTTCTCATGATTCTTGTGATGATTCTTGTTGCAATGATTCTTGCTGTGATGATTCTTGTTCTGATGATTCTTGTTCTGATGATTCTTGTTGTGATGATTCTTGTTGTGATGATTCTTGTTCTGATGATTCTTGTTGCGATGATTCTTGTTGCGATGATTCTTGTTGCGATGATTCTTGTTGCGATGATTCTTGTTGCGATGATTCTTGTTGCGATGATTCTTGTTGCGATGATTCTTGTTGCGATGATTCTTGTTGCGATGATTCTTGTTGCGATGATTCTTGTTGTGATGATTCTTGTTGTGATGATTCTTGTTGTGATGATTCTTGTTGTGATGATTCTTGTTATGATGATTCTTGTTGCGATGATTCTTGTTGTGATGATTCTTGTTGTGATGATTGTTGTTGTGATGATTCTTGTTGTGATGATTCTTGTTGCGATGATTCTTGTTGCGATGATTGTTGTTGTGATGATTCTTGTTGTGATGATTCTTGTTGTGATGATTCTTGTTGCGATGATTCTTGTTGTGTTGATTCTTGTGAAGATTCTTGTTGTGATGATTCTTGTTGTGATGATTCTTGTGATGATTCTTGTTGCGATGATTCTTGTGATGATTCTTGTTGTGATGATTCTTGTTGTGATGATTCTTGTTGTGATGATTCTTGTTGTGATGATTCTTGTTCTGATGATTCTTGTGATGATTCTTGTTGTGATGATTCTTGTTCTGAAGATTCTTGTTCTGATGATTTTTGTTGTGATGATTCTTGTTGTGATGATTCTTGTTCTGATGATTCTTGTGATGATTCTTGTTGCGATGATTCTTGTTGTGATGATTCTTGTTCTGATGATTCTTGTGATGATTCTTGTGATGATTCTTGTTGTGATGATTCTTGTTCTGATGATTCTTGTTGTGATGATTCTTGTTGTGTGGATTCTTGTTGTCATGATTTTTGTGATGATTCTTGTTGTGATGATTCTTGTTCTGATGATTCTTGTTCTGATGATTCTCGTGATGATTTTTGTTGTGATGATTCTTGTTGTGATGATTCTTGTTGTGATGATTCTTGTGATGATTCTTGTTGTGAAGATTCTTGTTCTGATGATTCTTGTTGTGATGATTCTTGTTGTGATGATTCTTGTTCTGATGGTTATTGTTGTGATGATTCTTGTTGTGAAGATACTCGTTGCGATGATTCTTGTTGTGTTGATTCTTGTTGTGAAGATTCTTGTTGTGATGATTCTTGTTCTGATGATTCTTGTGCTGATTCCTGTTGCGATGATTCTTGTTGTGATGATTCTTGTTGTGATGATTCTTGTTCTGATGGTTCTTGTGATGGTTCTTTTTGCGATGATTCTTGTTGTGATGATTCTTGTTCTGATTATTCTTGTTGTGATGATTCTTGTTGTGATGATTCTTGTTGTGATGATTCTTGTTCTGATGATTCTTGTGATGATTCTTGTTGCAATGATTCTTGCTGTGATGATTCTTGTTCTGATGATTCTTGTTCTGATGATTCTTGTTGTGATGATTCTTGTTGTGATGATTCTTGTTCTGATGATTCTTGTTGTGATGATTCTTGTTGCGATGATTCTTGTGATGATTCTTGTTGTGAAGATTCTTGTTGTGATGATTCTTGTTGTGATGATTCTTGTTGTGATGATTCTTGTTGTGATGATTCTTGTTGTGATGCTTCTTGTTGCGATGATTCTTGTGGTGATGATTCTTGCTCTGATGTTTCTTGTGATGATTCTTGTTGTGATAATTCTTGTTGTGATGATTCTTGTTGTGATGATTCTTGTTGCGATGATTCTTGTTGCGATGATTCTTGTTGCGATGATTCTTGTTGCGATGATTCTTGTTGCGATGATTCTTGTTGCGATGATTCTTGTTGCGATGATTCTTGTTGCGATGATTCTTGTTGCGATGATTCTTGTTGCGATGATTCTTGTTGTGATGATTCTTGTTGTGATGATTCTTGTTGTGATGATTCTTGTGATGATTCTTGTTGTGATGATACTTGTTGCGATGATTCTTGTTGTGATGATTCTTGTTGTGATGATTCTTGTTCTAATGATTCTTGTGATGATTCTTGTTGCAATGATTCTTGCTGTGATGATTCTTGTTCTGATGATTCTTGTTCTGATGATTCTTGTTGTGATGATTCTTGTTGTGATGATTCTTGTTGTGATGATTCTTGTTGCGATGATTCTTGTTGCGATGATTCTTGTTGCGATGATTCTTGTTGCGATGATTCTTGTTGCGATGATTCTTGTTGCGATGATTCTTGTTGCGATGATTCTTGTTGCGATGATTCTTGTTGCGATGATTCTTGTTGCGATGATTCTTGTTGCGATGATTCTTGTTGCGATGATTCTTGTGATGATTCTTGTTGTGATGATTCTTGTTGTGATGATTTTTGTTGTGATGATTCTTGTTGTGATGATTCTTGTTGCGATGATTCTTGTTGCGATGATTCTTGTTGTGATGATTCTTGTTGTGATGATTGTTGTTGTGATGATTCTTGTTGTGATGATTCTTGTTGCGATGATTCTTGTTGCGATGATTGTTGTTGTGATGATTCTTGTTGTGATGATTCTTGTTGTGATGATTCTTGTTGCGATGATTCTTGTTGTGTTGATTCTTGTTGTGAAGATTCTTGTTGTGATGATTCTTGTTGTGATGATTCTTGTAATGATTCTTGTTGTGATGATTCTTGTTGTGATGATTCTTGTTGTGATGATTCTTGTTGTGATGATTCTTGTTGTGATGATTCTTGTTCTGATGATTCTTGTGATGATTCTTGTTGTGATGATTCTTGTTCTGAAGATTCTTGTTCTGATGATTTTTGTTGTGATGATTCTTGTTGTGATGATTCTTGTTCTGATGATTCTTGTGATGATTCTTGTTGCGATGATTCTTGTTGTGATGA
This sequence comes from Somniosus microcephalus, assembly GCF_052327205.1. Classification (NCBI taxonomy): domain Eukaryota; kingdom Metazoa; phylum Chordata; class Chondrichthyes; order Squaliformes; family Somniosidae; genus Somniosus; species Somniosus microcephalus. Next base: position 330,446,044 of record NC_140987.1, on the reverse strand, counting down.
TTCTTGTTCTGATGATTCTTGTGATGATTCTTGTGATGATTCTTGTTGTGATGATTCTTGTTCTGATGATTCTTGTTGTGATGATTCTTGTTGTGAGGATTCTTGTTGTCATGATTCTTGTGATGATTCTTGTTGTGATGATTCTTGTTGTGATGATTCTTGTTCTGTTGATTCTTGTTATGATGATTCATGTTGTGATGATTCTTGTTCTCATGATTCTTGTTGTGATGATTCTTGTTGTGATGATTCTTGTGATGATTCTTGTGATGATTATTGTGATGATTCTTGTGATGATTCTTGTTGTGATGATTCTTGTTGTGATGATTCTTGTTGTGATGATTCTTGTTGTGATGATTCTTGTTCTGATGATTCTTGTTCTGATGATTCTTGTGATGATTTTTGTTGTGATGATTCTTGTTGTGATGATTCTTGTTGTGATGATTCTTGTTGTGATGATTCTTGTGATGATTCTTGTTGTGAAGATTCTTGTTCTGATGATTGTTGTTGTGATGATTCTTGTTGTGATGATTCTTGTTCTGATGGTTATTGTTGTGATGATTCTTGTTGTGATGATACTCGTTGCGATGATTCTTGTTGTGTTGATTCTTGTTGTGAAGATTCTTTTTGTGATGATTCTTGTTCTGATGATTCTTGTGCTGATTCTTGTTGCGATGATTCTTGTTGTGATGATTCTTGTTGTGATGATTCTTGTTCTGATGATTCTTGTGATGATTCTTGTTGCGATGATTCTTGTTGTGATGATTCATGTTCTGATTATTCTTGTTGTGATGATTCTTGTTGTGATGATTCTTGTTGTGATGATTCTTGTTCTGATGATTCTTGTGATGATTCTTGTTGCAATGATTCTTGATGTGATGATTCTTGTTGTGATGATTCTTGTTCTGATGATTCTTGTTGTGATGGTTCTTGTTGTGATGATTCTTGTTCTGATGATTCTTGTTGTGATGATTCTTGTTGCGATGATTCTTGTGATGATTCTTGTTGTGAAGATTCTTGTTGTGATGATTCTTGTTGTGATGATTCTTGTTGTGATGATTCTTGTTGTGATGATTCTTGTTGTGATGATTCTTGTTGCGATGATTCTTGTGGTGATGATTCTTGCTCTGATGTTTCTTGTGATGATTCTTGTTGTGATAATTCTTGTTGTGATAATTCTTGTTGTGATGATTCTTGTTGTGATGATTCTTGTTGTGATGATTCTTCTTGCGATGATTCTTGTTGCGATGATTCTTGTTGCGATTATTCTTGTTGCGATGATTCTTGTTGCGATGATTCTTGTTGCGATGATTCTTGTTGCGAAGATTCTTATTGCGATGATTCTTGTTGTGATGATTCTTGTTGTGATGATTCTTGTTGTGATGATTCTTGTTGTGATGATTCTTGTTCTGATGATTCTTGTGATGATTCTTGTTGCGATGATTCTTGTTGTGATGATTCATGTTCTGATTATTCTTGTTGTGATGATTCTTGTTGTGATGATTCTTGTTGTGATGATTCTTGTTCTGATGATTCTTGTGATGATTCTTGTTGCAATGATTCTTGTTGTGATGATTCTTGTTGTGATGATTCTTGTTCTGATGATTCTTGTTGTGATGGTTCTTGTTGTGATGATTCTTGTTCTGATGATTCTTGTTGTGATGATTCTTGTTGCAATGATTCTTGTGATGATTCTTGTTGTGAAGATTCTTGTTGTGATGATTCTTGTTGTGATGATTCTTGTTGTGATGATTCTTGTTGTGATGATTCTTGTTGTGATGATTCTTGTTGCGATGATTCTTGTGGTGATGATTCTTGCTCTGATATTTCTTGTGATGATTCTTGTTGTGATAATTCTTGTTGTGATGATTCTTGTTGTGATGATTCTTGTTGTGATGATTCTTGTTGTGATGATTCTTGTTGCGATGATTCTTGTTGCGATGATTCTTGTTGCGATGATTCTTGTTGTGATGATTCTTGTTGCGATGATTCTTGTTGCGATGATTCTTGTTGCGAAGATTCTTATTGCGATGATTCTTGTTGTGATGATTCTTGTTGTGATGATTCTTGTTGTGATGATTCTTGTTGTGATGATTCTTGTTGTGATGATTCTTGTTGTGATGATTCTTGTTGCGATGATTCTTGTTGTGATGATTCTTGTTGTGATGATTCTTGTTGTGATGATTCTTGTTGTGATGATTCTTGTTGCGATGATTCTTGTTGCGATGATTGTTGTTGTGATGATTCTTGTTGTGATGATTCTTGTTGTGATGATTCTTGTTGTGATGATTCTTGTTGTGAGGATTCTTGTTGTGATGATTGTTGTTGTGATGATTCTTGTTGTGATGATTCTTGTTCTGATAATTCTTGTTGTGATGATTGTTGTTGTGATGATTCTTTTTGTGATGATTCTTGTTGTGATGATTCTTGTTGTGATGATTCTTGTTGTGATGATTCTTTTTCTAATGATTCTTGTTGTGATGATTCTTGTTGTGATGATTCTTGTGATGATTCTTGTTGTGATGATTCTTGTGATGATTATTGTTATGATGATTCTTGTTGTGATGATTCTTGTTGTGATGATTCTAGTTCTGATGATTCTTGTTCTGATGATTCTTGTTCTGATGATTCTTGAGATGATTCTTGTTGTGATGATTCTTGTTGTGATGATTCTTGTTGTGATGATTCTTGTTGTGATGATTCTTGTTGTGATGATTCTTGTTGCGATGATTCTTGTTGTGCTGATTCTTGTTGTGATGAGTCTTGTTCTGAGGATTCTTGTTGTGATGATTCTTGTTGTGATGATTCTTGTTCTGATGATTCTTGTTGTGATGATTCTTGTTGTGATGATTCTTGTTGTGATGATTCTTGTTGTGATGATTCTTGTTGTGATGATTCTTGTTCTGATGATTCTTGTGATGATTCTTGTTCTGATGATTGTTGTTGTGATGATTCTTGTTGTGATGATTCTTGTTCTGATGATTCTTGTTGTGATGATTCTTGTGATGATTCTTGTTGTGATGATTGTTGTTGTGATGATTCTTGTTGTGATGATTCTTGTTGTGAGGATTCTTGTTGTGATGATTGTTGTTGTGATGATTCTTGTTGTGATGATTCTTTTTCTGATGATTCTTGTTGTGATGATTCTTGTTGTGATGATTCTTGTGATGATTCTTGTTGTGATGATTCTTGTGATGATTATTGTTATGATGATTCTTGTTGTGATGATTCTTGTTGTGATGATTCTAGTTCTGATGATTCTTGTTCTGATGATTCTTGTTCTGATGATTCTTGTGATGATTCTTGTTGTGATGATTCTTGTTGTGATGATTCTAGTTGCGATGATTCTTGTGATGATTCTTGTTGTGAAGATTCTTGTTGTGATGATTCTTGCGATGATTCTTGTTGTGATGATTGTTGTTGTGATGATTCTTGTTGTGATGATTCTTGTTGTGAGGATTCTTGTTGTGATGATTGTTGTTGTGATGATTCTTGTTGTGATGATTCTTGTTCTGAAGATTCTTGTTCTGATGATTTTTGTTGTGATGATTCTTGTTGTGATGATTCTTGTTCTGATGATTCTTGTGATGATTCTTGTTGCGATGATTCTTGTTGTGATGATTCTTGTTCTGATGATTCTTGTGATGATTCTTGTGATGATTCTTGTTGTGATGATTCTTGTTCTGATGATTCTTGTTGTGATGATTCTTGTTGTGTGGATTCTTGTTGTCATGATTTTTGTGATGATTCTTGTTGTGATGATTCTTGTTCTGATGATTCTTGTTCTGATGATTCTCGTGATGATTTTTGTTGTGATGATTCTTGTTGTGATGATTCTTGTTGTGATGATTCTTGTGATGATTCTTGTTGTGAAGATTCTTGTTCTGATGATTCTTGTTGTGATGATTCTTGTTGTGATGATTCTTGTTCTGATGGTTATTGTTGTGATGATTCTTGTTGTGAAGATACTCGTTGCGATGATTCTTGTTGTGTTGATTCTTGTTGTGAAGATTCTTGTTGTGATGATTCTTGTTCTGATGATTCTTGTGCTGATTCCTGTTGCGATGATTCTTGTTGTGATGATTCTTGTTGTGATGATTCTTGTTCTGATGGTTCTTGTGATGGTTCTTTTTGCGATGATTCTTGTTGTGATGATTCTTGTTCTGATTATTCTTGTTGTGATGATTCTTGTTGTGATGATTCTTGTTGTGATGATTCTTGTTCTGATGATTCTTGTGATGATTCTTGTTGCAATGATTCTTGCTGTGATGATTCTTGTTCTGATGATTCTTGTTCTGATGATTCTTGTTGTGATGATTCTTGTTGTGATGATTCTTGTTCTGATGATTCTTGTTGTGATGATTCTTGTTGCGATGATTCTTGTGATGATTCTTGTTGTGAAGATTCTTGTTGTGATGATTCTTGTTGTGATGATTCTTGTTGTGATGATTCTTGTTGTGATGATTCTTGTTGTGATGCTTCTTGTTGCGATGATTCTTGTGGTGATGATTCTTGCTCTGATGTTTCTTGTGATGATTCTTGTTGTGATAATTCTTGTTGTGATGATTCTTGTTGTGATGATTCTTGTTGCGATGATTCTTGTTGCGATGATTCTTGTTGCGATGATTCTTGTTGCGATGATTCTTGTTGCGATGATTCTTGTTGCGATGATTCTTGTTGCGATGATTCTTGTTGCGATGATTCTTGTTGCGATGATTCTTGTTGCGATGATTCTTGTTGTGATGATTCTTGTTGTGATGATTCTTGTTGTGATGATTCTTGTGATGATTCTTGTTGTGATGATACTTGTTGCGATGATTCTTGTTGTGATGATTCTTGTTGTGATGATTCTTGTTCTAATGATTCTTGTGATGATTCTTGTTGCAATGATTCTTGCTGTGATGATTCTTGTTCTGATGATTCTTGTTCTGATGATTCTTGTTGTGATGATTCTTGTTGTGATGATTCTTGTTGTGATGATTCTTGTTGCGATGATTCTTGTTGCGATGATTCTTGTTGCGATGATTCTTGTTGCGATGATTCTTGTTGCGATGATTCTTGTTGCGATGATTCTTGTTGCGATGATTCTTGTTGCGATGATTCTTGTTGCGATGATTCTTGTTGCGATGATTCTTGTTGCGATGATTCTTGTTGCGATGATTCTTGTGATGATTCTTGTTGTGATGATTCTTGTTGTGATGATTTTTGTTGTGATGATTCTTGTTGTGATGATTCTTGTTGCGATGATTCTTGTTGCGATGATTCTTGTTGTGATGATTCTTGTTGTGATGATTGTTGTTGTGATGATTCTTGTTGTGATGATTCTTGTTGCGATGATTCTTGTTGCGATGATTGTTGTTGTGATGATTCTTGTTGTGATGATTCTTGTTGTGATGATTCTTGTTGCGATGATTCTTGTTGTGTTGATTCTTGTTGTGAAGATTCTTGTTGTGATGATTCTTGTTGTGATGATTCTTGTAATGATTCTTGTTGTGATGATTCTTGTTGTGATGATTCTTGTTGTGATGATTCTTGTTGTGATGATTCTTGTTGTGATGATTCTTGTTCTGATGATTCTTGTGATGATTCTTGTTGTGATGATTCTTGTTCTGAAGATTCTTGTTCTGATGATTTTTGTTGTGATGATTCTTGTTGTGATGATTCTTGTTCTGATGATTCTTGTGATGATTCTTGTTGCGATGATTCTTGTTGTGATGATTCTTGTTCTGATGATTCTTGTGATGATTCTTGTGATGATTCTTGTTGTGATGATTCTTGTTCTGATGATTCTTGTTGTGATGATTCTTGTTGTGAGGATTCTTGTTGTCATGATTCTTGTGATGATTCTTGTTGTGATGATTCTTGTTGTGATGATTCTTGTTCTGTTGATTCTTGTTATGATGATTCATGTTGTGATGATTCTTGTTCTCATGATTCTTGTTGTGATGATTCTTGTTGTGATGATTCTTGTGATGATTCTTGTGATGATTATTGTGATGATTCTTGTGATGATTCTTGTTGTGATGATTCTTGTTGTGATGATTCTTGTTGTGATGATTCTTGTTGTGATGATTCTTGTTCTGATGATTCTTGTTCTGATGATTCTTGTGATGATTTTTGTTGTGATGATTCTTGTTGTGATGATTCTTGTTGTGATGATTCTTGTTGTGATGATTCTTGTGATGATTCTTGTTGTGAAGATTCTTGTTCTGATGATTGTTGTTGTGATGATTCTTGTTGTGATGATTCTTGTTCTGATGGTTATTGTTGTGATGATTCTTGTTGTGATGATACTCGTTGCGATGATTCTTGTTGTGTTGATTCTTGTTGTGAAGATTCTTTTTGTGATGATTCTTGTTCTGATGATTCTTGTGCTGATTCTTGTTGCGATGATTCTTGTTGTGATGATTCTTGTTGTGATGATTCTTGTTCTGATGATTCTTGTGATGATTCTTGTTGCGATGATTCTTGTTGTGATGATTCATGTTCTGATTATTCTTGTTGTGATGATTCTTGTTGTGATGATTCTTGTTGTGATGATTCTTGTTCTGATGATTCTTGTGATGATTCTTGTTGCAATGATTCTTGATGTGATGATTCTTGTTGTGATGATTCTTGTTCTGATGATTCTTGTTGTGATGGTTCTTGTTGTGATGATTCTTGTTCTGATGATTCTTGTTGTGATGATTCTTGTTGCGATGATTCTTGTGATGATTCTTGTTGTGAAGATTCTTGTTGTGATGATTCTTGTTGTGATGATTCTTGTTGTGATGATTCTTGTTGTGATGATTCTTGTTGTGATGATTCTTGTTGCGATGATTCTTGTGGTGATGATTCTTGCTCTGATGTTTCTTGTGATGATTCTTGTTGTGATAATTCTTGTTGTGATAATTCTTGTTGTGATGATTCTTGTTGTGATGATTCTTGTTGTGATGATTCTTCTTGCGATGATTCTTGTTGCGATGATTCTTGTTGCGATTATTCTTGTTGCGATGATTCTTGTTGCGATGATTCTTGTTGCGATGATTCTTGTTGCGAAGATTCTTATTGCGATGATTCTTGTTGTGATGATTCTTGTTGTGATGATTCTTGTTGTGATGATTCTTGTTGTGATGATTCTTGTTCTGATGATTCTTGTGATGATTCTTGTTGCGATGATTCTTGTTGTGATGATTCATGTTCTGATTATTCTTGTTGTGATGATTCTTGTTGTGATGATTCTTGTTGTGATGATTCTTGTTCTGATGATTCTTGTGATGATTCTTGTTGCAATGATTCTTGTTGTGATGATTCTTGTTGTGATGATTCTTGTTCTGATGATTCTTGTTGTGATGGTTCTTGTTGTGATGATTCTTGTTCTGATGATTCTTGTTGTGATGATTCTTGTTGCAATGATTCTTGTGATGATTCTTGTTGTGAAGATTCTTGTTGTGATGATTCTTGTTGTGATGATTCTTGTTGTGATGATTCTTGTTGTGATGATTCTTGTTGTGATGATTCTTGTTGCGATGATTCTTGTGGTGATGATTCTTGCTCTGATATTTCTTGTGATGATTCTTGTTGTGATAATTCTTGTTGTGATGATTCTTGTTGTGATGATTCTTGTTGTGATGATTCTTGTTGTGATGATTCTTGTTGCGATGATTCTTGTTGCGATGATTCTTGTTGCGATGATTCTTGTTGTGATGATTCTTGTTGCGATGATTCTTGTTGCGATGATTCTTGTTGCGAAGATTCTTATTGCGATGATTCTTGTTGTGATGATTCTTGTTGTGATGATTCTTGTTGTGATGATTCTTGTTGTGATGATTCTTGTTGTGATGATTCTTGTTGTGATGATTCTTGTTGCGATGATTCTTGTTGTGATGATTCTTGTTGTGATGATTCTTGTTGTGATGATTCTTGTTGTGATGATTCTTGTTGCGATGATTCTTGTTGCGATGATTGTTGTTGTGATGATTCTTGTTGTGATGATTCTTGTTGTGATGATTCTTGTTGTGATGATTCTTGTTGTGAGGATTCTTGTTGTGATGATTGTTGTTGTGATGATTCTTGTGATGATTCTTGTTCTGATAATTCTTGTTGTGATGATTGTTGTTGTGATGATTCTTTTTGTGATGATTCTTGTTGTGATGATTCTTGTTGTGATGATTCTTGTTGTGATGATTCTTTTTCTAATGATTCTTGTTGTGATGATTCTTGTTGTGATGATTCTTGTGATGATTCTTGTTGTGATGATTCTTGTGATGATTATTGTTATGATGATTCTTGTTGTGATGATTCTTGTTGTGATGATTCTAGTTCTGATGATTCTTGTTCTGATGATTCTTGTTCTGATGATTCTTGAGATGATTCTTGTTGTGATGATTCTTGTTGTGATGATTCTTGTTGTGATGATTCTTGTTGTGATGATTCTTGTTGTGATGATTCTTGTTGCGATGATTCTTGTTGTGCTGATTCTTGTTGTGATGAGTCTTGTTCTGAGGATTCTTGTTGTGATGATTCTTGTTGTGATGATTCTTGTTCTGATGATTCTTGTTGTGATGATTCTTGTTGTGATGATTCTTGTTGTGATGATTCTTGTTGTGATGATTCTTGTTGTGATGATTCTTGTTCTGATGATTCTTGTGATGATTCTTGTTCTGATGATTGTTGTTGTGATGATTCTTGTTGTGATGATTCTTGTTCTGATGATTCTTGTTGTGATGATTCTTGTGATGATTCTTGTTGTGATGATTGTTGTTGTGATGATTCTTGTTGTGATGATTCTTGTTGTGAGGATTCTTGTTGTGATGATTGTTGTTGTGATGATTCTTGTTGTGATGATTCTTTTTCTGATGATTCTTGTTGTGATGATTCTTGTTGTGATGATTCTTGTGATGATTCTTGTTGTGATGATTCTTGTGATGATTATTGTTATGATGATTCTTGTTGTGATGATTCTTGTTGTGATGATTCTAGTTCTGATGATTCTTGTTCTGATGATTCTTGTTCTGATGATTCTTGTGATGATTCTTGTTGTGATGATTCTTGTTGTGATGATTCTAGTTGCGATGATTCTTGTGATGATTCTTGTTGTGAAGATTCTTGTTGTGATGATTCTTGCGATGATTCTTGTTGTGATGATTGTTGTTGTGATGATTCTTGTTGTGATGATTCTTGTTGTGAGGATTCTTGTTGTGATGATTGTTGTTGTGATGATTCTTGTTGTGATGATTCTTTTTCTGATGATTCTTGTTGTGATGATTCTTGTTGCGATGATTCTTGTGATGATTCTTGTTGTGAAGATTCTTGTTGTGATGATTCTTGTTGTGATGATTCTTGTTGTGATGATTCTTGTTGTGATGATTCTTGTTGTGATGATTCTTGTTGCGATGATTCTTGTGGTGATGATTCTTGCTCTGATGTTTCTTGTGATGATTCTTGTTGTGATAATTCTTGTTGTGATGATTCTTGTTGTGATGATTCTTGTTGTGATGATTCTTGTTGAGATGATTCTTGTTGCGATGATTCTTGTTGCGATGATTCTTGTTGCGATGATTCTTGTTGCGATGATTCTTGTTGCGATGATTCTTGTTGCGATGATTCTTGTTGCGAAGATTCTTATTGCGATGATTCTTGTTGTGATGATTCTTGTTGTGATGATTCTTGTTGTGATGATTCTTGTTGTGATGATTCTTGTTGTGATGATTCTTGTTGTGATGATTCTTGTTGCGATGATTCTTGTTGTGATGATTCTTGTTGTGATGATTCTTGTTGTGATGATTCTTGTTGTGATGATTCTTGTTGCGATGATTCTTGTTGCGATGATTGTTGTTGTGATGATTCTTGTTGTGATGATTCTTGTTGTGATGATTCTTGTTGTGATGATTCTTGTTGTGAGGATTCTTGTTGTGATGATTCTTGTTGTGATGATTCTTGTGATGATTCTTGTTCTGATAATTCTTGTTGTGATGATTGTTGTTGTGATGATACTTTTTGTGATGATTCTTGTTGTGATGATTCTTGTTGTGATGATTCTTGTTGTGATGATTCTTGTTGTGATGATTCTTTTTCTGATGATTCTTGTTGTGATGATTTTTGTTGTGATGATTCTTGTTGTGATGATTCTTGTTGCGATGATTCTTGTGATGATTCTTGTTGTGAAGATTCTTGTTGTGATGATTCTTGCGATGATTCTTGTTGTGATGATTCTTGTTGTGATGATTCTTGTTGTGATGATTCTTGTTGCGATGATTCTTGTTGTGCTGATTCTTGTTGTGATGATTCTTGTTATGATGATTCTTGTTGTGATGATTCTTGTTGTGATGATTCTTGTTCTGATGATTCTTGTTGTGATGATTCTTGTTGTGATGATTCTTGTTGTGATGATTCTTGTTGTGATGATTCTTGTTCTGATGATTCTTGTTCTGATGATTCTTGTGATGATTCTTGTTCTGATGATTCTTGTTGTGATGATTCTTGTTGTGATGATACTTGTTCTGATGATTCTTGTTGTGATGATTCTTGTGATGATTCTTGTTGTGATGATTCTTGTTGTGATGATTTTTGTTCTGATGATTCTTGTGATGATTCTTGTTGTGATGATTCTTGTTGCGATGATTCTTGTTGTGATGATATTGTTGTGGTGATTCTTGTTCTGATGATTCTTGTGATGATTCTTGTTGTGATGATTCTTGTTGTGATGATTCTTGTTGTGATGATTCTTGTTTTGATGATTCTTGTTTTGATGATTCTTGTTGTGATGCTTCTTGTTCTGATGATTCTTGTTGCAATGATTCTTGTTGTGCTGATTCTTGAGGTGATGATTCTTGCTCTGATGTTTCTTGTGATGATTCTTGTTGTGATGATTCTTGTTGTGATGATTCTTGTTCTGATGATTCTTGTTGCGATGATTCTTGTTGCGATGATTCTTGTTGCGATGATTCTTGTTGCGATGATTCTTGTTACGATGATTCTTGTTGCGATGATTCTTGTTGCGATGATTCTTGTTGCGATGATTCTTGTTGCGATGATTCTTGTTGCGATGATTCTTGTTGCGATGATTCTTGTTGCGATGATTCTTGTTGCGATGAGTCTTGTTGTGATGATTCTTGTTGTGATGATTCTTGTTGTGATGATTCTTGTTGTGATGATTCTTGTGATGATTCTTGTTGCGATGCTTCTTGTTGTGATGATTCTTGTTGTGATGATTGTTGTTGTGATGATTCTTGTTGTGATGATTCTTGTTGCGATGATTCTTGTTGCGATGATTGTTGTTGTGATGATTCTTGTTGTGATGCTTCTTGTTGCGATGATTCTTGTTGTGATGATTCTTGTTGTGAGGATTCTTGATGTGATGATTGTTGCTGTGAAGATTCTTGTTGTGAAGATTCTTGTTCTGATAATTCTTGTTGTGATGATTGTTGTTGTGATGATTCTTTTTGTGATGATTCTTGTTGTGATGATTCTTGTTGTGATGATTCTTGTTGTGATGATTCTTGTTGTGATGATTCTTTTTCTGATGATTCTTGTTGTGATGATTCTTGTTGTGATGATTCTTGTTGTGATGATTCTTGTTGTGATGATTCTTGTTATGATGATTTTTGTTGTGATGATTCTTGTAATGATTCTAGTTCTGATGATTCTTGTTCTGATGATTCTTGTTCTGATGATTCTTGTGATGATTCTTGTTGTGATGATTCTTGTTGTGATGATTCTTGTTGTGATGATTCTTGTTGTGATGATTCTTGTTGCGATGATTCTTGTGATGATTCTTGTTGTGAAGATTCTTGTTGTGATGAATCTTGTTGTGATGATTCTTGTTGTGATGATTCTTGTTGTGATGATTCTTGTTGTGATGATTCTTGTTGTGATGATTCTTGTTGCGATGATTCTTGTGTTGATTCTTGTTGTGAAGATTCTTGTTGTGATGATTCTTGTTCTGATGATTCTTGTGATGATTCTTTTTGCGATGATTCTTGTTGTGATGATTCTTGTTGTGATGATTCTTGTTGTGATGATTCTTGTTGTGATGATTCTTGTTCTGATGATTCTTGTGATGATTCTTGTTGCGATGATTCTTGTTGTGATGATTCTTGTTCTGATGATTTTTGTTGTGATGATTCTTGTTGTGATGATTCTTGTTCTGATGATTCTTGTGATGATTCTTGTTGCGATGATTCTTGTTGTGATGATTCTTGTTGTGATGATTCTTGTTGTGATGATTCTTGTTGTGATGATTCTTGTGATGATTCTTGTTCTGATGATTCTTGTTGTGATGATTCTTGTTGTGAGGATTCTTGTTGTCATGATTCTTGTGATGATTCATGTTGTGATGATTCTTGTTGTGATGATTATTGTTGTGATGATTCTTGTTCTGTTGATTCTTGTTATGATGATTCTTGTTGTGATGATTCTTGTTCTCATGATTCTTGTTGTGATGATTCTTGTGATGATTCTTGTGATGATTCTTGTTGTGATGATTCTTGTGATGATTCTTGTTGTGATGATTCTTGTTGTGATAATTCTTGTTGTGATGCTTCTTGTTCTGATGATTCTTGTTGCGATGATTCTTGTTGTGCTGATTCTTGTGGTGATGATTCTTGCTCTGATGTTTCTTGTGATGATTCTTGTTGTGATGATTCTTGTTGTGATGATTCTTGTTGTGATGATTCTTGTTGTAATGATTCTTGTTGTGATGATTCTTGTTGTGATGATTCTTGTTGCGATGATTCTTGTTGCGATGATTCTTTTTGCGATGATTCTTGTTGCGATGATTCTTGTTGCGATGATTCTTGTTGCGATGATTCTTGTTTCGATGGTTCTTGTTGTGATGATTCTTGTTGTGATGATTCTTGTTGTGATTATTCTTGTGATGATTCTTGTTGTGATGATTCTTGTGATGATTCTTGTTGTGATGATTCTTGTTGCGATGATTCTTGTTGTGATGATTACTGTTGCGATGATTGTTGTTGTGATGATTCTTGTGATGATTCTTGTTGTGATGATTCTTGTTGTGATGATTCCTGTTGTGAGGATTCTTGTTGCGATGATTGTTGTTGTGATGATTCTTGTTGTGATGATTCTTGTTCTGATTATTCTTGTTGTGATGATTGTTGTTGTGATGATTCTTTTGGTGATGATTCTTGTTGTGATGATTCTTGTTGTGATGATTCTTGTTGTGATGATTCTTGTTGTGATGATTCTTTTTCTGATGATTCTTGTTGTGATGATTCTTGTTGTGATGATTCTTGTTGTGATGATTCTTGTTGTGATGATTCTTGTGATGATTCTTGTTATGATGATTCTTGTTGTGATGATTCTTGTTGTGATGATTCTAGTTCTGATGATTCTTGTTCTGATGATTCTTGTTCTGATGATTCTTGTGATGATTCTTGTTGTGATGATTCTTGTTGTGATGATTCTTGTTGCGATGATTCTTGTGATGATTCTTGTTGTGAAGATTCTTGTTGTGATGATTCTTGTTGTGATGATTCTTGTGATGATTCTTGTTGTGATGATTCTTGTTGTGATGATTCTTGTTGCGATGATTCTTGTTGTGTTGATTCTTGTTGTGAAGATTCTTGTTGTGATGATTCTTGTTGTGATGATTCTTGTGATGATTCTTTTTGCGATGATTCTTGTTGTGATGATTCTTGTTGTGGTGATTCTTGTTGTGATGATGCTTGTTGTGATGATTCTTGTTCTGATGATTCTTGTGATGATTCTTGTTGTGATGATTCTTGTTGTGATGATTCTTGTTCTGATGATTTTTGTTGTGATGATTCTTGTGATGATTCTTGTTCTGATGATTCTTGTGATGATTCTTGTTGCGATGATTCTTGTTGTGATGATTCTTGTTCTGATGATTCTTGTTGTGATGATTCTTGTTGTGATGATTCTTGTTGTGATGATTCTTGTTCTGATGATTCTTGTTGTGATGATTCTTGTTGTGAGGATTCTTGTTGTCATGATTCTTGTGATGATTCTTGTTGTGATGATTCTTGTTGTGATGATTCTTGTTGTGATGATTCTTGTTCTGTTGATTCTTGTTATGATGATTCTTGTTGTGATGATTCTTGTTCTCATGATTCTTGTTGTGATGATTCTTGTTGTGATGATTCTTGTGATGATTCTTTATGTGATGATTCTTGTGATGATTCTTGTTGTGATGATTCTTGTTGTGATGATTCTTGTTGTGATGATTCTTGTTCTGATGATTCTTGTTGTGATGATTCTTGTTGTGATGATTCTTGTTGCGATGATTCTTGTTCTGATGATTCTTGTGATGATTTTTGTTGTGATGATTCTTGTTGTGATGATTCTTGTGATGATTCTTGTTGTGATGATTCTTGTTGTGATGATTCTTGTTGTGAAGATTCTTGTTCTGATGATTCTTGTTGTGATGATTCTTGTTGTGATGATTCTTGTTCTGATGATTATTGTTGTGATGATTCTTGTTGTGATGATACTCGTTGCGATGATTCTTGTTGTGTTGATGCTTGTTGTGAAGATTCTTGTTCTGTTGATTCTTGTTCTAATGATTCTTGTGCTGATTCTTGTTGCGATGATTCTTGTTGTGATGATTCTTGTTGTGATGATTCTTGTGATGATTCTTGTTCTGATGATTCTTGTGATGATTCTTGTTGCGATGATTCTTTTTGTGATGATTCTTGTTCTGATTATTCTTGTTGTGATGATTCTTGTTGTGATGATTCTTGTTCTGATGATTCTTGTGATGATTCTTGTTGCAATGATTCTTGTTGTGATGATTCTTGTTCTGATGATTCTTGTTCTGATGATTCTTGTTGTGATGATTCTTGTTGTGATGATTCTTGTTCTGATGATTCTTGTTGTGATGATTCTTGTTGCGATTATTCTTGTGATGATTCTTGTTGTGATATTCTTGTTGTGATGATTCTTGTTGTGATGATTCTTTTTGTGATGATTCTTGTTGTGATGATTCTTGTTGTGATGATTCTTGTTGCGATGATTCTTGTTGTGTTGATTCTTGTGAAGATTCTTGTTCTGATGATTCTTGTTCTGATGATTCTTGTGATGATTCTAGTTCTGATGATTCTTGTTGTGATGATTCTTTTTGTGAGGATTCGTGTTCTCATGATTCTTGTGATTATTCTTGTTGTGATGATTCTTGTTGTGATGATTCTTGTTGTGATGATTCTTGTCCTGTTGATTGTTGTTGTGATGATTCTTGTTGTGATGATTCTTGTTGAGATGATTCTTGTTCTCATGATTCTTGTGATGATTCTTGTTGTGATGATTCTTGTTCTGATGATTCTTGTGATGATTCTTGTTGTGATGATTCTTGTTGTGATGATTCTTGTTGTGATGATTCTTGTTGCGATGATTCTTGTTGTGTTGATTCTTGTTGTGAAGATTCTTGTTGTGATGATTCTTGTTGTGATGATTCTTGTGATGATTCTTTTTGCGATGATTCTTGTTGTGATGATTCTTGTTGTGGTGATTCTTGTTGTGATGATGCTTGTTGTGATGATTCTTGTTCTGATGATTCTTGTGATGATTCTTGTTGTGATGATTCTTGTTGTGATGATTCTTGTTCTGATGATTTTTGTTGTGATGATTCTTGTGATGATTCTTGTTCTGATGATTCTTGTGATGATTCTTGTTGCGATGATTCTTGTTGTGATGATTCTTGTTCTGATGATTCTTGTTGTGATGATTCTTGTTGTGATGATTCTTGTTGTGATGATTCTTGTTCTGATGATTCTTGTTGTGATGATTCTTGTTGTGAGGATTCTTGTTGTCATGATTCTTGTGATGATTCTTGTTGTGATGATTCTTGTTGTGATGATTCTTGTTGTGATGATTCTTGTTCTGTTGATTCTTGTTATGATGATTCTTGTTGTGATGATTCTTGTTCTCATGATTCTTGTTGTGATGATTCTTGTGATGATTCTTGTGATGATTCTTTATGTGATGATTCTTGTGATGATTCTTGTTGTGATGATTCTTGTTGTGATGATTCTTGTTGTGATGATTCTTGTTCTGATGATTCTTGTTGTGATGATTCTTGTTGTGATGATTCTTGTTGCGATGATTCTTGTTCTGATGATTCTTGTGATGATTTTTGTTGTGATGATTCTTGTTGTGATGATTCTTGTGATGATTCTTGTTGTGATGATTCTTGTTGTGATGATTCTTGTTGTGAAGATTCTTGTTCTGATGATTCTTGTTGTGATGATTCTTGTTGTGATGATTCTTGTTCTGATGATTATTGTTGTGATGATTCTTGTTGTGATGATACTCGTTGCGATGATTCTTGTTGTGTTGATGCTTGTTGTGAAGATTCTTGTTCTGTTGATTCTTGTTCTAATGATTCTTGTGCTGATTCTTGTTGCGATGATTCTTGTTGTGATGATTCTTGTTGTGATGATTCTTGTGATGATTCTTGTTCTGATGATTCTTGTGATGATTCTTGTTGCGATGATTCTTTTTGTGATGATTCTTGTTCTGATTATTCTTGTTGTGATGATTCTTGTTGTGATGATTCTTGTTCTGATGATTCTTGTGATGATTCTTGTTGCAATGATTCTTGTTGTGATGATTCTTGTTCTGATGATTCTTGTTCTGATGATTCTTGTTGTGATGATTCTTGTTGTGATGATTCTTGTTCTGATGATTCTTGTTGTGATGATTCTTGTTGCGATTATTCTTGTGATGATTCTTGTTGTGATATTCTTGTTGTGATGATTCTTGTTGTGATGATTCTTTTTGTGATGATTCTTGTTGTGATGATTCTTGTTGTGATGATTCTTGTTGCGATGATTCTTGTTGTGTTGATTCTTGTGAAGATTCTTGTTCTGATGATTCTTGTTCTGATGATTCTTGTGATGATTCTAGTTCTGATGATTCTTGTTGTGATGATTCTTTTTGTGAGGATTCGTGTTCTCATGATTCTTGTGATTATTCTTGTTGTGATGATTCTTGTTGTGATGATTCTTGTTGTGATGATTCTTGTCCTGTTGATTGTTGTTGTGATGATTCTTGTTGTGATGATTCTTGTTGAGATGATTCTTGTTCTCATGATTCTTGTGATGATTCTTGTTGTGATGATTCTTGTTCTGATGATTCTTGTGATGATTCTTGTTGTGATGATTCTTGTTGTGATGATTCTTGTTCTGATGATTTTTGTTGTGATGATTCTTGTTGTGATGATTCTTGTTCCGATGATTCTTGTGATGATTCTTGTTGCGATGATTCTTGTTGTGATGATTCTTGTTCTGATGATTCTTGTTGTGATGATTCTTGTTGTGATGATTCTTGTTGTGATGATTCTTGTTCTGATGATTCTTGTTGTGATGATTCTTGTTGTGAGGATTCTTGTTGTCATGATTCTTGTGATGATTCTTGTTGTGATGATTCTTGTTGTGATGATTCTTGTTGTGATGATTCTTGTTCTGTTGATTCTTGTTATGATGATTCTTGTTGTGATGATTCTTGTTCTCATGATTCTTGTTGTGATGATTCTTGTTGTGATGATTCTTGTGATGATTCTTGTTCTGATGATTCTTGTGATGATTCTTGTTGCAATGATTCTTGTTGTGATGATTCTTGTTCTGATGATTCTTGTTCTGATGATTCTTGTTGTGATGATTCTTGTTGCGATGATTCTTGTGATGATTCTTGTTGTGAAGATTCTTGTGGTGATATTCTTGTTGTGATGATTCTTGTTGTGATGATTCTTTTTGTGATGATTCTTGTTGTGATGATTCTTGTTGTGATGATTCTTGTTGCGATGATTCTTGTTGTGTTGATTCTTGTGAAGATTCTTGTTCTGATGATTCTTGTTCTGATGATTCTTGTGATGATTCTAGTTCTGATGATTCTTGTTGTGATGATTCTTTTTGTGAGGATTCGTGTTCTCATGATTCTTGTGATGATTCTTGTTGTGATGTTTCTTGTTGTGATGATTCTTGTTGTGATGATTCTTGTCCTGTTGATTGTTGTTGTGATGATTCTTGTTGTGATGATTCTTGTTGAGATGATTCTTGTTCTCAAGATTCTTGTGATGATTCTTGTTGTGATGATTCTTGTTCTGATGATTCTTGTTCTGATGATTTTTGTTGTGATGATTCTTGTTGTGATGATTCTTGTTCTGATGATTCTTGTGATGATTCTTGTTGCGATGATTCTTGTTGTGATCATTCTTGTTCTGAATATTCTTGTGATGATTCTTGTGATGATTCTTGTTGTGATGATTCTTGTTCTGATGATTCTTGTTGTGATGATTCTTGTTGTGAGGATTCTTGTTGTCATGATTCTTGTGATGATTCTTGTTGTGATGATTCTTGTTGTGATGATTCTTGTTGTGATGATTCTTGTTCTGTTGATTCTTGTTATGATGATTCATGTTGTGATGATTCTTGTTCTCATGATTGTTGTTGTGATGATTCTTGTTGTGATGATTCTTGTTGTGATGATTCTTGTTGTGATGATTCTTGTTCTGTTGATTCTTGTTATGATGATTCTTGTTGTGATGATTCTTGTTCTCATGATTCTTGTTGTGATGATTCTTGTTGTGATGATTCTTGTGATGATTCTTTATGTGATGATTCTTGTGATGATTCTTGTTGTGATGATTCTTGTTGTGATGATTCTTGTTCTGATGATTCTTGTTCTGATGATTCTTGTTGTGATTATTCTTGTTGTGATGATTCTTGTTGCGATGATTCTTGTTCTGATGATTCTTGTGATGATTTTTGTTGTGATGATTCTTGTTGTGATGATTCTTGTGATGATTCTTGTTGTGATGATTCTTGTTGTGATGATTCTTGTTGTGAAGATTCTTGTTCTGATGATTCTTGTTGTGATGATTCTTGTTGTGATGATTCTTGTTCTGATGATTATTGTTGCAATGATTCTTGTTGTGATGATTCTTGTTCTGATGATTCTTGTTCTGATGATTCTTGTTGTGATGATTCTTGTTGTGATGATTCTTGTTCTGATGATTCTTGTTGTGATGATTCTTGTTGCGATTATTCTTGTGATGATTCTTGTTGTGATATTCTTGTTGTGATGATTCTTGTTGTGATGATTCTTTTTGTGATGATTCTTGTTGTGATGATTCTTGTTGTGATGATTCTTGTTGCGATGATTCTTGTTGTGTTGATTCTTGTGAAGATTCATGTTCTGATGATTCTTGTTCTGATGATTCTTGTGATGATTCTAGTTCTGATGATTCTTGTTGTGATGATTCTTTTTGTGAGGATTCGTGTTCTCATGATTCTTGTGATTATTCTTGTTGTGATGATTCTTTTTGTGATGATTCTTGTTGTGATGATTCTTGTCCTGTTGATTGTTGTTGTGATGATTCTTGTTGTGATGATTCTTGTTGAGATGATTCTTGTTCTCATGATTCTTGTGATGATTCTTGTTGTGATGATTCTTGTTCTGATGATTCTTGTGATGATTCTTGTTGTGATGATTCTTGTTGTGATGATTCTTGTTGTGATGATTCTTGTTGCGATGATTCTTGTTGTGTTGATTCTTGTTGTGAAGATTCTTGTTGTGATGATTCTTGTTGTGATGATTCTTGTGATGATTCTTTTTGCGATGATTCTTGTTGTGATGATTGTTGTTGTGGTGATTCTTGTTGTGATGATGCTTGTTGTGATGATTCTTGTTCTGATGATTCTTGTGATGATTCTTGTTGTGATGATTCTTGTTGTGATGATTCTTGTTCTGATGATTTTTGTTGTGATGATTCTTGTGATGATTCTTGTTCTGATGATTCTTGTGATGATTCTTGTTGCGATGATTCTTGTTGTGATGATTCTTGTTCTGATGATTCTTGTTGTGATGATTCTTGTTGTGATGATTCTTGTTGTGATGATTCTTGTTCTGATGATTCTTGTTGTGATGATTCTTGTTGTGAGGATTCTTGTTGTCATGATTCTTGTGATGATTCTTGTTGTGATGATTCTTGTTGTGATGATTCTTGTTGTGATGATTCTTGTTCTGTTGATTCTTGTTATGATGATTCTTGTTGTGATGATTCTTGTTCTCATGATTCTTGTTGTGATGATTCTTGTTGTGATGATTCTTGTGATGATTCTTTATGTGATGATTCTTGTGATGATTCTTGTTGTGATGATTCTTGTTGTGATGATTCTTGTTGTGATGATTCTTGTTCTGATGATTCTTGTTGTGATGATTCTTGTTGTGATGATTCTTGTTGCGATGATTCTTGTTCTGATAATTCTTGTGATGATTTTTGTTGTGATGATTCTTGTTGTGATGATTCTTGTGATGATTCTTGTTGTGATGATTCTTGTTGTGATGATTCTTGTTGTGAAGATTCTTGTTCTGATGATTCTTGTTGTGATGATTCTTGTTGTGATGATTCTTGTTCTGATGATTATTGTTGTGATGATTCTTGTTGTGATGATACTCGTTGCGATGATTCTTGTTGTGTTGATGCTTGTTGTGAAGATTCTTGTTCTGTTGATTCTTGTTCTAATGATTCTTGTGCTGATTCTTGTTGCGATGATTCTTGTTGTGATGATTCTTGTTGTGATGATTCTTGTGATGATTCTTGTTCTGATGATTCTTGTGATGATTCTTGTTGCGATGATTCTTTTTGTGATGATTCTTGTTCTGATTATTCTTGTTGTGATGATTCTTGTTGTGATGATTCTTGTTCTGATGATTCTTGTGATGATTCTTGTTGCAATGATTCTTGTTGTGATGATTCTTGTTCTGATGATTCTTGTTCTGATGATTCTTGTTGTGATGATTCTTGTTGTGATGATTCTTGTTCTGATGATTCTTGTTGTGATGATTCTTGTTGCGATTATTCTTGTGATGATTCTTGTTGTGATATTCTTGTTGTGATGATTCTTGTTGTGATGATTCTTTTTGTGATGATTCTTGTTGTGATGATTCTTGTTGTGATGATTCTTGTTGCGATGATTCTTGTTGTGTTGATTCTTGTGAAGATTCTTGTTCTGATGATTCTTGTTCTGATGATTCTTGTGATGATTCTAGTTCTGATGATTCTTGTTGTGATGATTCTTTTTGTGAGGATTCGTGTTCTCATGATTCTTGTGATTATTCTTGTTGTGATGATTCTTGTTGTGATGATTCTTGTTGTGATGATTCTTGTCCTGTTGATTGTTGTTGTGATGATTCTTGTTGTGATGATTCTTGTTGAGATGATTCTTGTTCTGATGATTCTTGTGATGATTCTTGTTGCAATGATTCTTGTTGTGATGATTCTTGTTCTGATGATTCTTGTTCTGATGATTCTTGTTGTGATGATTCTTGTTGTGATGATTCTTGTTCTGATGATTCTTGTTGTGATGATTCTTGTTGCGATTATTCTTGTGATGATTCTTGTTGTGATATTCTTGTTGTGATGATTCTTGTTGTGATGATTCTTTTTGTGATGATTCTTGTTGTGATGATTCTTGTTGTGATGATTCTTGTTGTGATGATTCTTGTTGTGAAGATTCTTGTTCTGATGATTCTTGTTGTGATGATTCTTGTTGTGATGATTCTTGTTCTGATGATTATTGTTGTGATGATTCTTGTTGTGATGATTCTTGTTCTGATGATTCTTGTTCTGATGATTCTTGTTGTGATGATTCTTGTTGTGATGATTCTTGTTCTGATGATTCTTGTGATGTTTCTTGTTGCAATGATTCTTGTTGTGATGATTCTTGTTCTGATGATTCTTGTTCTGATGATTCTTGTTGTGATGATTCTTGTTGTGATGATTCTTGTTCTGATGATTCTTGTTGTGATGATTCTTGTTGCGATTATTCTTGTGATGATTCTTGTTGTGATATTCTTGTTGTGATGATTCTTGTTGTGATGATTCTTTTTGTGATGATTCTTGTTGTGATGATTCTTGTTGTGATGATTCTTGTTGCGATGATTCTTGTTGTGTTGATTCTTGTGAAGATTCTTGTTCTGATGATTCTTGTTCTGATGATTCTTGTGATGATTCTAGTTCTGATGATTCTTGTTGTGATGATTCTTTTTGTGAGGATTCGTGTTCTCATGATTCTTGTGATTATTCTTGTTGTGATGATTCTTGTTGTGATGATTCTTGTTGTGATGATTCTTGTCCTGTTGATTGTTGTTGTGATGATTCTTGTTGTGATGATTCTTGTTGAGATGATTCTTGTTCTCATGATTCTTGTGATGATTCTTGTTGTGATGATTCTTGTTCTGATGATTCTTGTGATGATTCTTGTTGTGATGATTCTTTTTGTGATGATTCTTGTTCTGATGATTTTTGTTGTGATGATTCTTGTTGTGATGATTCTTGTTCCGATGATTCTTGTGATGATTCTTGTTGCGATGATTCTTGTTGTGATGATTCTTGTTCTGATGATTCTTGTTGTGATGATTCTTGTTGTGATGATTCTTGTTGTGATGATTCTTGTTCTGATGATTCTTGTTGTGATGATTCTTGTTGTGAGGATTCTTGTTGTCATGATTCTTGTGATGATTCTTGTTGTGATGATTCTTGTTGTGATGATTCTTGTTGTGATGATTCTTGTTCTGTTGATTCTTGTTATGATGATTCTTGTTGTGATGATTCTTGTTCTCATGATTCTTGTTGTGATGATTCTTGTTGTGATGATTCTTGTGATGATTCTTTATGTGATGATTCTTGTGATGATTCTTGTTGTGATGATTCTTGTTGTGATGATTCTTGTTCTGATGATTCTTGTTCTGATGATTCTTGTTGTGATTATTCTTGTTGTGATGATTCTTGTTGCGATGATTCTTGTTCTGATGATTCTTGTGATGATTTTGGTTGTGATGATTCTTGTTGTGATGATTCTTGTGATGATTCTTGTTGTGATGATTCATGTTGTGATGATTCTTGTTGTGAAGATTCTTGTTCTGATGATTCTTGTTGTGATGATTCTTGTTGTGATGATTCTTGTTCTGATGATTATTGTTGTGATGATTCTTGTTGTGATGATACTCGTTGCGATGATTCTTGTTGTGTTGATTCTTGTTGTGAAGATTCTTGTTCTGATGATTCTTGTTCTGATGATTCTTGTGCTGATTCTTGTTGCGATGATTCTTGTTGTGATGATTCTTGTTGTGATGATTCTTGTTGTGATGATTCTTGTTCTGATGATTCTTGTGATGATTCTTGTTGCGATGATTCTTTTTGTGATGATTCTTGTTCTGATTATTCTTATTGTGATGATTCTTTTTGTGATGATTCTTGTTCTGATGATTCTTGTGATGATTCTTGTTGCAATGATTCTTGTTGTGATGATTCTTGTTCTGATGATTCTTGTTCTGATGATTCTTGTTGTGATGATTCTTGTTGCGATGATTCTTGTGATGATTCTTGTTGTGAAGATTCTTGTGGTGATATTCTTGTTGTGATGATTCTTGTTGTGATGATTCTTTTTGTGATGATTCTTGTTGTGATGATTCTTGTTGTGATGATTCTTGTTGCGATGATTCTTGTTGTGTTGATTCTTGTGAAGATTCTTGTTCTGATGATTCTTGTTCTGATGATTCTTGTGATGATTCTAGTTCTGATGATTCTTGTTGTGATGATTCTTTTTGTGAGGATTCGTGTTCTCATGATTCTTGTGATGATTCTTGTTGTGATGTTTCTTGTTGTGATGATTCTTGTTGTGATGATTCTTGTCCTGTTGATTGTTGTTGTGATGATTATTGTTGTGATGATTCTTGTTGAGATGATTCTTGTTCTCAAGATTCTTGTGATGATTCTTGTTGTGATGATTCTTGTTCTGATGATTCTTGTTCTGATGATTTTTGTTGTGATGATTCTTGTTGTGATGATTCTTGTTCTGATGATTCTTGTGATGATTCTTGTTGCGATGATTCTTGTTGTGATCATTCTTGTTCTGAATATTCTTGTGATGATTCTTGTGATGATTCTTGTTGTGATGATTCTTGTTCTGATGATTCTTGTTGTGATGATTCTTGTTGTGAGGATTCTTGTTGTCATGATTCTTGTGATGATTCTTGTTGTGATGATTCTTGTTGTGATGATTCTTGTTGTGATGATTCTTGTTCTGTTGATTCTTGTTATGATGATTCATGTTGTGATGATTCTTGTTCTCATGATTGTTGTTGTGATGATTCTTGTTGTGATGATTCTTGTTGTGATGATTCTTGTTGTGATGATTCTTGTTCTGTTGATTCTTGTTATGATGATTCTTGTTGTGATGATTCTTGTTCTCATGATTCTTGTTGTGATGATTCTTGTTGTGATGATTCTTGTGATGATTCTTTATGTGATGATTCTTGTGATGATTCTTGTTGTGATGATTCTTGTTGTGATGATTCTTGTTCTGATGATTCTTGTTCTGATGATTCTTGTTGTGATTATTCTTGTTGTGATGATTCTTGTTGCGATGATTCTTGTTCTGATGATTCTTGTGATGATTTTTGTTGTGATGATTCTTGTTGTGATGATTCTTGTGATGATTCTTGTTGTGATGATTCTTGTTGTGATGATTCTTGTTGTGAAGATTCTTGTTCTGATGATTCTTGTTGTGATGATTCTTGTTGTGATGATTCTTGTTCTGATGATTATTGTTGCAATGATTCTTGTTGTGATGATTCTTGTTCTGATGATTCTTGTTCTGATGATTCTTGTTGTGATGATTCTTGTTGTGATGATTCTTGTTCTGATGATTCTTGTTGTGATGATTCTTGTTGCGATTATTCTTGTGATGATTCTTGTTGTGATATTCTTGTTGTGATGATTCTTGTTGTGATGATTCTTTTTGTGATGATTCTTGTTGTGATGATTCTTGTTGTGATGATTCTTGTTGCGATGATTCTTGTTGTGTTGATTCTTGTGAAGATTCTTGTTCTGATGATTCTTGTTCTGATGATTCTTGTGATGATTCTAGTTCTGATGATTCTTGTTGTGATGATTCTTTTTGTGAGGATTCGTGTTCTCATGATTCTTGTGATTATTCTTGTTGTGATGATTCTTGTTGTGATGATTCTTGTTGTGATGATTCTTGTCCTGTTGATTGTTGTTGTGATGATTCTTGTTGTGATGATTCTTGTTGAGATGATTCTTGTTCTCATGATTCTTGTGATGATTCTTGTTGTGATGATTCTTGTTCTGATGATTCTTGTGATGATTCTTGTTGTGATGATTCTTGTTGTGATGATTCTTGTTGTGATGATTCTTGTTGCGATGATTCTTGTTGTGTTGATTCTTGTTGTGAAGATTCTTGTTGTGATGATTCTTGTTGTGATGATTCTTGTGATGATTCTTTTTGCGATGATTCTTGTTGTGATGATTCTTGTTGTGGTGATTCTTGTTGTGATGATGCTTGTTGTGATGATTCTTGTTCTGATGATTCTTGTGATGATTCTTGTTGTGATGATTCTTGTTGTGATGATTCTTGTTCTGATGATTTTTGTTGTGATGATTCTTGTGATGATTCTTGTTCTGATGATTCTTGTGATGATTCTTGTTGCGATGATTCTTGTTGTGATGATTCTTGTTCTGATGATTCTTGTTGTGATGATTCTTGTTGTGATGATTCTTGTTGTGATGATTCTTGTTCTGATGATTCTTGTTGTGATGATTCTTGTTGTGAGGATTCTTGTTGTCATGATTCTTGTGATGATTCTTGTTGTGATGATTCTTGTTGTGATGATTCTTGTTGTGATGATTCTTGTTCTGTTGATTCTTGTTATGATGATTCTTGTTGTGATGATTCTTGTTCTCATGATTCTTGTTGTGATGATTCTTGTTGTGATGATTCTTGTGATGATTCTTTATGTGATGATTCTTGTGATGATTCTTGTTGTGATGATTCTTGTTGTGATGATTCTTGTTGTGATGATTCTTGTTCTGATGATTCTTGTTGTGATGATTCTTGTTGTGATGATTCTTGTTGCGATGATTCTTGTTCTGATGATTCTTGTGATGATTTTTGTTGTGATGATTCTTGTTGTGATGATTCTTGTGATGATTCTTGTTGTGATGATTCTTGTTGTGATGATTCTTGTTGTGAAGATTCTTGTTCTGATGATTCTTGTTGTGATGATTCTTGTTGTGATGATTCTTGTTCTGATGATTATTGTTGTGATGATTCTTGTTGTGATGATACTCGTTGCGATGATTCTTGTTGTGTTGATGCTTGTTGTGAAGATTCTTGTTCTGTTGATTCTTGTTCTAATGATTCTTGTGCTGATTCTTGTTGCGATGATTCTTGTTGTGATGATTCTTGTTGTGATGATTCTTGTGATGATTCTTGTTCTGATGATTCTTGTGATGATTCTTGTTGCGATGATTCTTTTTGTGATGATTCTTGTTCTGATTATTCTTGTTGTGATGATTCTTGTTGTGATGATTCTTGTTCTGATGATTCTTGTGATGATTCTTGTTGCAATGATTCTTGTTGTGATGATTCTTGTTCTGATGATTCTTGTTCTGATGATTCTTGTTGTGATGATTCTTGTTGTGATGATTCTTGTTCTGATGATTCTTGTTGTGATGATTCTTGTTGCGATTATTCTTGTGATGATTCTTGTTGTGATATTCTTGTTGTGATGATTCTTGTTGTGATGATTCTTTTTGTGATGATTCTTGTTGTGATGATTCTTGTTGTGATGATTCTTGTTGCGATGATTCTTGTTGTGTTGATTCTTGTGAAGATTCTTGTTCTGATGATTCTTGTTCTGATGATTCTTGTGATGATTCTAGTTCTGATGATTCTTGTTGTGATGATTCTTTTTGTGAGGATTCGTGTTCTCATGATTCTTGTGATTATTCTTGTTGTGATGATTCTTGTTGTGATGATTCTTGTTGTGATGATTCTTGTCCTGTTGATTGTTGTTGTGATGATTCTTGTTGTGATGATTCTTGTTGAGATGATTCTTGTTCTCATGATTCTTGTGATGATTCTTGTTGTGATGATTCTTGTTCTGATGATTCTTGTGATGATTCTTGTTGTGATGATTCTTGTTGTGATGATTCTTGTTCTGATGATTTTTGTTGTGATGATTCTTGTTGTGATGATTCTTGTTCCGATGATTCTTGTGATGATTCTTGTTGCGATGATTCTTGTTGTGATGATTCTTGTTCTGATGATTCTTGTTGTGATGATTCTTGTTGTGATGATTCTTGTTGTGATGATTCTTGTTCTGATGATTCTTGTTGTGATGATTCTTGTTGTGAGGATTCTTGTTGTCATGATTCTTGTGATGATTCTTGTTGTGATGATTCTTGTTGTGATGATTCTTGTTGTGATGATTCTTGTTCTGTTGATTCTTGTTATGATGATTCTTGTTGTGATGATTCTTGTTCTCATGATTCTTTTTGTGATGATTCTTGTTGTGATGATTCTTGTGATGATTCTTTATGTGATGATTCTTGTGATGATTCTTGTTGTGATGATTCTTGTTGTGATGATTCTTGTTCTGATGATTCTTGTTCTGATGATTCTTGTTGTGATTATTCTTGTTGTGATGATTCTTGTTGCGATGATTCTTGTTCTGATGATTCTTGTGATGATTTTTGTTGTGATGATTCTTGTTGTGATGATTCTTGTGATGATTCTTGTTGTGATGATTCTTGTTGTGAAGATTCTTGTTCTGATGATTCTTGTTGTGATGATTCTTGTTGTGATGATTCTTGTTCTGATGATTATTGTTGTGATGATTCTTGTTGTGATGATACTCGTTGCGATGATTCTTGTTGTGTTGATTCTTGTTGTGAAGATTCTTGTTCTGATGATTCTTGTTCTGATGATTCTTGTGCTGATTCTTGTTGCGATGATTCTTGTTGTGATGATTCTTGTTGTGATGATTCTTGTTGTGATGATTCTTGTTCTGATGATTCTTGTGATGATTCTTGTTGCGATGATTCTTTTTGTGATGATTCTTGTTCTGATTATTCTTATTGTGATGATTCTTTTTGTGATGATTCTTGTTCTGATGATTCTTGTGATGATTCTTGTTGCAATGATTCTTGTTGTGATGATTCTTGTTCTGATGATTCTTGTTCTGATGATTCTTGTTGTGATGATTCTTGTTGCGATGATTCTTGTGATGATTGTTGTTGTGAAGATTCTTGTGGTGATATTCTTGTTGTGATGATTCTTGTTGTGATGATTCTTTTTGTGATGATTCTTGTTGTGATGATTCTTGTTGTGATGATTCTTGTTGCGATGATTCTTGTTGTGTTGATTCTTGTGAAGATTCTTGTTCTGATGATTCTTGTTCTGATGATTCTTGTGATGATTCTAGTTCTGATGATTCTTGTTGTGATGATTCTTTTTGTGAGGATTCGTGTTCTCATGATTCTTGTGATGATTCTTGTTGTGATGTTTCTTGTTGTGATGATTCTTGTTGTGATGATTCTTGTCCTGTTGATTGTTGTTGTGATGATTCTTGTTGTGATGATTCTTGTTGAGATGATTCTTGTTCTCAAGATTCTTGTGATGATTCTTGTTGTGATGATTCTTGTTCTGATGATTCTTGTTCTGATGATTTTTGTTGTGATGATTCTTGTTGTGATGATTCTTGTTCTGATGATTCTTGTGATGATTCTTGTTGCGATGATTCTTGTTGTGATCATTCTTGTTCTGAATATTCTTGTGATGATTCTTGTGATGATTCTTGTTGTGATGATTCTTGTTCTGATGATTCTTGTTGTGATGATTATTGTTGTGAGGATTCTTGTTGTCATGATTCTTGTGATGATTCTTGTTGTGATGATTCTTGTTGTGATGATTCTTGTTGTGATGATTCTTGTTCTGTTGATTCTTGTTATGATGATTCATGTTGTGATGATTCTTGTTCTCATGATTGTTGTTGTGATGATTCTTGTTGTGATGATTCTTGTTGTGATGATTCTTGTTGTGATGATTCTTGTTCTGTTGATTCTTGTTATGATGATTCTTGTTGTGATGATTCTTGTTCTCATGATTCTTGTTGTGATGATTCTTGTTGTGATGATTCTTGTGATGATTCTTTATGTGATGATTCTTGTGATGATTCTTGTTGTGATGATTCTTGTTGTGATGATTCTTGTTCTGATGATTCTTGTTCTGATGATTCTTGTTGTGATTATTCTTGTTGCGATGATTCTTGTTCTGATGATTCTTGTGATGATTTTTGTTGTGATGATTCTTGTTGTGATGATTCTTGTGATGATTCTTGTTGTGATGATTCTTGTTGTGATGATTCTTGTTGTGAAGATTCTTGTTCTGATGATTCTTGTTGTGATGATTCTTGTTGTGATGATTCTTGTTCTGATGATTATTGTTGTGATGATTCTTGTTGTGATGATACTCGTTGCGATGATTCTTGTTGTGTTGATTCTTGTTGTGAAGATTCTTGTTCTGATGATTCTTGTTCTGATGATTCTTGTGCTGATTCTTGTTGCGATGATTCTTGTTGTGATGATTCTTGTTGTGATGATTCTTGTTGTGATGATTCTTGTTCTGATGATTCTTGTGATGATTCTTGTTGCGATGATTCTTTTTGTGATGATTCTTGTTCTGATTATACTTATTGTGATGATTCTTTTTGTGATGATTCTTGTTCTGATGATTCTTGTGATGATTCTTGTTGCAATGATTCTTGTTGTGATGATTCTTGTTCTGATGATTCTTGTTCTGATGATTCTTGTTGTGATGATTCTTGTTGCGATGATTCTTGTGATGATTCTTGTTGTGAAGATTCTTGTTGTGATATTCTTGTTGTGATGATTCTTGTTGTGATGATTCTTTTTGTGATGATTCTTGTTGTGATGATTCTTGTTGTGATGATTCTTGTTGCGATGATTCTTGTTGTGTTGATTCTTGTGAAGATTCTTGTTCTGATGATTCTTGTTCTGATGATTCTTGTGATGATTCTAGTTCTGATGATTCTTGTTGTGATGATTCTTTTTGTGAGGATTCGTGTTCTCATGATTCTTGTGATGATTCTTGTTGTGATGTTTCTTGTTGTGATGATTCTTGTTGTGATGATTCTTGTCCTGTTGATTGTTGTTGTGATGATTCTTGTTGTGATGATTCTTGTTGAGATGATTCTTGTTCTCATGATTCTTGTGATGATTCTTGTTGTGATGATTCTTGTTCTGATGATTCTTGTTCTGATGATTTTTGTTGTGATGATTCTTGTTGTGATGATTCTTGTTCTGATGATTCTTGTGATGATTCTTGTTGCGATGATTCTTGTTGTGATGATTCTTGTTCTGATGATTCTTGTGATGATTCTTGTGATGATTCTTGTTGTGATGATTCTTGTTCTGATGATTCTTGTTGTGATGATTCTTGTTGTGAGGATTCTTGTTGTCATGATTCTTGTGATGATTCTTGTTGTGATGATTCTTGTTGTGATGATTCTTGTTGTGATGATTCTTGTTCTGTTGATTCTTGTTATGATGATTCATGTTGTGATGATTCTTGTTCTCATGATTGTTGTTGTGATGATTCTTGTTGTGATGATTCTTGTGATGATTCTTGTTGTGATGATTCTTGTGATGATTCTTGTTGTGATGATTCTTGTTGTGATGATTCTTGTTGTGATGATTCTTGTTGTGATGATTCTTGTTGTGATGATTCTTGTTCTGATGATTCTTGTTCTGATGATTCTTGTTGTGATGATTCTTGTTGTGATGATTCTTGTTCTGATGGTTATTGTTGTGATGATTCTTGTGATGATACTCGTTGCGATGATTCTTGTTGTGTTGATTCTTGTTGTGAAGATTCTTGTTGTGATGATTCTTGTTCTGATGATTCTTGTGCTGATTCTTGTTGTGATGATTCTTGTTGTGATGATTCTTGTTGTGATGATTCTTGTTCTGATGATTCTTGTGATGATTTTTGTTGTGATGATTCTTGTGATGATTCTTGTGATGATTCTTGTTGTGATGATTCTTGTGATGATTCTTGTTGTGAAGATTCTTGTACTGATGATTCTTGTTGTGATGATTCTTGTTGTGATGATTCTTGTTCTGATGGTTATTGTTGTGATGATTCTTGTGATGATACTCGTTGCGATGATTCTTGTTGTGTTGATTCTTGTTGTGAAGATTCTTGTTGTGATGATTCTTGTTCTGATGATTCTTGTGCTGATTCTTGTTGTGATGATTCTTGTTGTGATGATTCTTGTTGTGATGATTCTTGTTCTGATGATTCTTGTGATGATTCTTGTTGCGATGATTCTTGTTGTGATGATTCTTGTTCTGATTATTCTTGTTGTGATGATTCTTGTTGTGATGATCCTTGCTGTGATGATTCTTGTTCTGATGATTCTTGTTCTGATGATTCTTGTTGTGATGATTCTTGTTGTGATGATTCTTGTTCTGATGATTCTTGTTGTGATCATTCTTGTTGCGATGATTCTTGTGATGATTCTTGTTGTGAAGATCCTTGTTGTGATGATTCTTGTTGTGATGATTCTTGTTGTGATGATTCTTGTTGTGATGATTCTTGTTGTGATGATTCTTGTTGCGATGATTCTTGTGGTGATGATTCTTGCTCTGATGTTTCTTGTGATGATTCTTGTTGTGATAATTCTTGTTGTGATGAATCTTGTTGCGATGATTCTTGTTGCGATGATTCTTGTTGCGATGATTCTTGTTGCGATGATTCTTGTTGCGATGATTCTTGTTGCGATGATTCTTGTTGCGATGATTCTTGTTGCGATGATTCTTGTTGCGATGATTCTTGTTGCGATGATTCTTGTTGCGATGATTCTTGTTGTGATGTTTCTTGTTGTGATGATTCTTGTTGTGATGATTCTTGTTGTGATGATTGTTGTTGTGATGATTCTTTTGGTGATGATTCTTTTTGTGATGATTCTTGTTGTGATGATTCTTGTTGTGATGATTCTTGTTGTGATGATTCTTGTTGTGATGATTCTTGTTGTGATGATTCTTGTTGTGATGATTCTTGTTGTGATGATTCTTTTTCTGATGATTCTTGTGATGATTCTTGTTGTGATGATTCTTGTTGTGATGATTCTTGTTGTGATGATTCTTGTGATGATTCTTGTTATGATGATTCTTGTTGTGATGATTCTTGTTGTGATGATTCTAGTTCTGATGATTCTTGTTCTGATGATTCTTGTTCTGATAATTCTTGTGATGATTCTTGTTGTGATGACTCTTGTGATGATTCTTGTTGTGATGATTCTTGTTGTGATGATTCTTGTTGCGATGATTCTTGTGATGATTCTTGTTGTGAAGATTCTTGTTGTGATGATTCTTTTTGTGATGATTCTTGTTGTGATGATTCTTGTTGTGATGATTCTTGTTGTGATGATTCTTGTTGCGATGATTCTTGTTGTGTTGATTCTTGTTGTGAAGATTCTTGTTGTGATGATTCTTGTGATGATTCTTGTGATGATTCATGTTGCAATGATTCTTGTTGTGATGATTCTTGTTGTGATGATTCTTGTTCTGATGATTCTTGTTCTGATGATTCTTGTGATGATTCTTGTTGTGATGATCCTTGTTCTGATGATTCTTGTTCTGATGGTTTTTGTTGTGATGATTCTTGTTGTGATGATTCTTGTTCTGATGATTCTTGTGATGATTCTTGTTGCGATGATTCTTGTTGTGATGATTCTTGTTCTGATGATTCTTGTGATGATTCTTGTGATGATTCTTGTTGTGATGATTCTTGTTCTGATGATTCTTGTTGTGATGATTCTTGTTGTGAGGATTCTTGTTGTTCTGATTCTTGTGATGATTCTTGTTGTGATGTTTCTTGTTGTGATGATTCTTGTTGTGATGATTCTTGTTCTGTTGATTCTTGTTATGATGATTCTTGTTGTGATGATTCTTGTTGTGATGATTCTTGTTGTGATGATTCTTGTTGTGATGATTCTTGTGATGATTCTTGTTGTGATGATTCTTGTGATGATTCTTGTTGTGATGATTCTTGTTGTGATGATTCTTGTTCTGATGATTCTTGTTCTGATGATTCTTGTGATGATTTTTGTTGTGATGATTCTTGTTGTGATGATTCTTCTGATGATTCTTTTTGTGATGATTCTTGTGATGATTCTTGTTGTGAAGATTCTTGTTCTGATGATTCTTGTTTTGATGATTCTTGTTGTGATGATTCTTGTTCTGATGGTTATTGTTGTGATGATTCTTGTTGTGATGATACTCGTTGCGATGATTCTTGTTGTGTTGATTCTTGTTCTGATGATTCTTGTGCTGATTCTTGTTGCGATGATTCTTGTTGTGATGATTCTTGTTGTGATGATTCTTGTTCTGATGATTCTTGTGCTGATTCTTGTTGCGATGATTCTTGTTGTGATGATTCTTGTTGTGATGATTCTTGTTCTGATGATTGTTGTGATGATTCTTGTTGCGATGATTCTTGTTGTGATGATTCTTGTTCTGATTATTCTTGTTGTGATGATTCTTGTTGTGATGATTCTTGTTGTGATGATTCTTGTTGTGATGATTCTTGTGATGATTCTTGTTGCAATGATTCTTGCTGTGATGATTCTTGTTCTGATGATTCTTGTTTTGATGATTCTTGTTGTGATGATTCTTGTTGTGATGATTCTTGTTCTGATGATTCTTGTTGTGATGATTCTTGTTGCGATGATTCTTGTGATGATTCTTGTTGTGAAGATTCTTGTTGTGATGATTCTTGTTGTGATGATTCTTGTGATGATTCTTGTTGCGATGATTCTTGTGGTGATGATTCTTGCTCTGATGTTTCTTGTGATGATTCTTGTTGTGATAATTCTTGTTGTGATGATTCTTGTTGTGATGATTCTTGTTGTGATGATTCTTGTTGTGTTGATTCTTATTGCGATGATTCTTGTTGCGATGATTCTTGTTGCGATGATTCTTGTTGCGATGATTCTTGTTGCGATGATTCTTGTTGCGATGATTCTTGTTGTGAGGATTCTTGTTGTGATGATTGTTGTTGTGATGATTCGTGTTGTGATGATTCTTGTTGCGATGATTCTTTTTGCGATGATTCTTGTTGCGATTATTCTTGTTGTGATGATTCTTGTGAGGATTCTTGTTGTGATGATTGTTGTTGTGATGATTCTTGTTGTGATGATTCTTGTTGTGATGATTCTTGTTGTGATGATTCTTGTTGTGATGATTCTTGTTGCGATGATTCTTGTGGTGATGATTCTTGCTCTGATGTTTCTTGTGATGATTCTTGTTGTGATAATTCTTGTTGTGATGAATCTTGTTGCGATGATTCTCGTTGCGATGATTCTTGTTGCGATGATTCTTGTTGCGATGATTCTTGTTGCGATGATTCTTGTTGCGATGATTCTTGTTGCGATGATTCTTGTTGCGATGATTCTTGTTGCGATGATTCTTGTTGCGATGATTCTTGTTGCGATGATTCTTGTTGTGATGTTTCTTGTTGTGATGATTCTTGTTGTGATGATTCTTGTTGTGATGATTGTTGTTGTGATGATTCTTTTGGTGATGATTCTTTTTGTGATGATTCTTGTTGTGATGATTCTTGTTGTGATGATTCTTGTTGTGATGATTCTTGTTGTGATGATTCTTGTTGTGATGATTCTTGTTGTGATGATTCTTTTTCTGATGATTCTTGTGATGATTCTTGTTGTGATGATTCTTGTTGTGATGATTCTTGTTGTGATGATTCTTGTGATGATTCTTGTTATGATGATTCTTGTTGTGATGATTCTTGTTGTGATGATTCTAGTTCTGATGATTCTTGTTCTGATGATTCTTGTTCTGATGATTCTTGTGATGATTCTTGTTGTGATGACTCTTGTGATGATTCTTGTTGTGATGATTCTTGTTGTGATGATTCTTGTTGCGATGATTCTTGTGATGATTCTTGTTGTGAAGATTCTTGTTGTGATGATTCTTTTTGTGATGATTCTTGTTGTGATGATTCTTGTTGTGATGATTCTTGTTGTGATGATTCTTGTTGCGATGATTCTTGTTGTGTTGATTCTTGTTGTGAAGATTCTTGTTGTGATGATTCTTGTGATGATTCATGTTGCAATGATTCTTGTTGTGATGATTCTTGTTGTGATGATTCTTGTTCTGATGATTCTTGTTCTGATGATTCTTGTGATGATTCTTGTTGTGATGATCCTTGTTCTGATGATTCTTGTTCTGATGGTTTTTGTTGTGATGATTCTTGTTGTGATGATTCTTGTTCTGATGATTCTTGTGATGATTCTTGTTGCGATGATTCTTGTTGTGATGATTCTTGTTCTGATGATTCTTGTGATGATTCTTGTGATGATTCTTGTTGTGATGATTCTTGTTCTGATGATTCTTGTTGTGATGATTCTTGTTGTGAGGATTCTTGTTGTTATGATTCTTGTGATGATTCTTGTTGTGATGATTCTTGTTGTGATGATTCTTGTTGTGATGATTCTTGTTCTGTTGATTCTTGTTATGATGATTCTTGTTGTGATGATTCTTGTTGTGATGATTCTTGTTGTGATGATTCTTGTTGTGATGATTCTTGTGATGATTCTTGTTGTGATGATTCTTGTGATGATTCTTGTTGTGATGATTCTTGTTGTGATGATTCTTGTTCTGATGATTCTTGTTCTGATGATTCTTGTGATGATTTTTGTTGTGATGATTCTTGTTGTGATGATTCTTGTGATGATTCTTTTTGTGATGATTCTTGTGATGATTCTTGTTGTGAAGATTCTTGTTCTGATGATTCTTGTTTTGATGATTCTTGTTGTGATGATTCTTGTTCTGATGGTTATTGTTGTGATGATTCTTGTTGTGATGATACTCGTTGCGATGATTCTTGTTGTGTTGATTCTTGTTGTGAAGATTCTTGTTGTGATGATTCTTGTTCTGATGATTCTTGTGCTGATTCTTGTTGCGATGATTCTTGTTGTGATGATTCTTGTTGTGATGATTCTTGTTCTGATGATTGTTGTGATGATTCTTGTTGCGATGATTCTTGTTGTGATGATTCTTGTTCTGATTATTCTTGTTGTGATGATTCTTGTTGTGATGATTCTTGTTGTGATGATTCTTGTTGTGATGATTCTTGTGATGATTCTTGTTGCAATGATTCTTGCTGTGATGATTCTTGTTCTGATGATTCTTGTTTTGATGATTCTTGTTGTGATGATTCTTGTTGTGATGATTCTTGTTCTGATGATTCTTGTTGTGATGATTCTTGTTGCGATGATTCTTGTGATGATTCTTGTTGTGAAGATTCTTGTTGTGATGATTCTTGTTGTGATGATTCTTGTTCTGATGATTCTTGTGATGATTCTTGTGATGATTCTTGTTGTGATGATTCTTGTTCTGATGATTCTTGTTGTGATGATTCTTGTTGTGAGGATTCTTGTTGTTATGATTCTTGTGATGATTCTTGTTGTGATGATTCTTGTTGTGATGATTCTTGTTGTGATGATTCTTGTTCTGTTGATTCTTGTTATGATGATTCTTGTTGTGATGATTCTTGTTGTGATGATTCTTGTTGTGATGATTCTTGTTGTGATGATTCTTGTGATGATTCTTGTTGTGATGATTCTTGTGATGATTCTTGTTGTGATGATTCTTGTTGTGATGATTCTTGTTCTGATGATTCTTGTTCTGATGATTCTTGTGATGATTTTTGTTGTGATGATTCTTGTTGTGATGATTCTTGTGATGATTCTTTTTGTGATGATTCTTGTGATGATTCTTGTTGTGAAGATTCTTGTTCTGATGATTCTTGTTTTGATGATTCTTGTTGTGATGATTCTTGTTCTGATGGTTATTGTTGTGATGATTCTTGTTGTGATGATACTCGTTGCGATGATTCTTGTTGTGTTGATTCTTGTTGTGAAGATTCTTGTTGTGATGATTCTTGTTCTGATGATTCTTGTGCTGATTCTTGTTGCGATGATTCTTGTTGTGATGATTCTTGTTGTGATGATTCTTGTTCTGATGATTGTTGTGATGATTCTTGTTGCGATGATTCTTGTTGTGATGATTCTTGTTCTGATTATTCTTGTTGTGATGATTCTTGTTGTGATGATTCTTGTTGTGATGATTCTTGTTGTGATGATTCTTGTGATGATTCTTGTTGCAATGATTCTTGCTGTGATGATTCTTGTTCTGATGATTCTTGTTTTGATGATTCTTGTTGTGATGATTCTTGTTGTGATGATTCTTGTTCTGATGATTCTTGTTGTGATGATTCTTGTTGCGATGATTCTTGTGATGATTCTTGTTGTGAAGATTCTTGTTGTGATGATTCTTGTTGTGATGATTCTTGTGATGATTCTTGTTGCGATGATTCTTGTGGTGATGATTCTTGCTCTGATGTTTCTTGTGATGATTCTTGTTGTGATAATTCTTGTTGTGATGATTCTTGTTGTGATGATTCTTGTTGTGATGATTCTTGTTGTGTTGATTCTTATTGCGATGATTCTTGTTGCGATGATTCTTGTTGCGATGATTCTTGTTGCGATGATTCTTGTTGCGATGATTCTTGTTGCGATGATTCTTGTTGTGAGGATTCTTGTTGTGATGATTGTTGTTGTGATGATTCTTGTTGTGATGATTCTTGTTGCGATGATTCTTGTTGCGATGATTCTTGTTGCGATTATTCTTGTTGTGATGATTCTTGTGAGGATTCTTGTTGTGATGATTGTTGTTGTGATGATTCTTGTTGTGATGATTCTTGTTCTGATAATTCTTGTTGTGATGATTGTTGTTGTGATGATTCTTTTTGTGATGATTCTTGTTGTGATGATTCTTGTTGTGATGATTCTTGTGATGATTCTTGTTGTGATGATTCTTTTTCTGATGATTCTTGTTGTGATGTTTCTTGTGATGATTCTTGTTGTGATGATTCTTGTTGTGATGATTCTTGTGATGATTCTTGTTATGATGATTCTTGTTGTGATGATTCTTGTTGTGATGATTCTAGTTCTGATGATTCTTGTTCTGATGATTCTTGTGATGATTCTTGTTGTGATGATTCTTGTTGTGATGATTCTTGTTGTGATGATTCTTGTTGCGATGATTCTTGTGATGATCCTTGTTGTGAAGATTCTTGTTGTGATGATTCTTGCGATGATTCTTGTGATGATTCTTGTTGTGATGATTCTTGTTGTGATGATTCTTGTTGCGATGATTCTTGTGCTGATTCTTGTTGTGATGATTCTTGTTCTGATGATTCTTGTTGTGATGATTCTTGTTGTGATGATTCTTGTTGTGATGATTCTTGTTGTGATGATTCTTGTGATGATTCTTGTGATGATTCTTGTTCTGATGATTCTTGTGATGATTCTTGTTCTGATGATTCTTGTTGTGATGATTCTTGTGATGATTCTTGTTCTGATGATTCTTGTTGTGATGATTCTTGTGATGATTCTTGTTGTGATGATTCTTGTTGTGATGATTTTTGTTCTGATGATTCTTGTGATGATTCTTGTTGTGATGATTCCTGTTGCGATGATTCTTGTTGTGATGATATTGTTGTGGTGATTCTTGTTCTGATGATTCTTGCGATGATTCTTGTTGTGATGATTCTTGTTGTGATGATTCTTGTTGTGATGATTCTTGTTGTGATGATTCTTGTTTTGATGATTCTTGTTGTGATGCTTCTTGTTCTGATGATTCTTCTTGCGATGATTCTTGTTGTGCTGATTCTTGAGGTGATGATTCTTGCTCTGATGTTTCTTGTGATGATTCTTGTTGTGATGATTCTTGTTGTGATGATTCTTGTTGCGATGATTCTTGTTGCGATGATTCTTGTTGCGATGATTCTTGTTGCGATGATTCTTCTTGCGATGATTCTTGTTGCGATGATTCTTGTTGCGATGATTCTTGCTGCGATGATTCTTGTTGCGATGATTCTTGTTGCGATGATTCTTGTTGCGATGATTCTTGTTGCGATGATTGTTGTTGTGATGATTCTTTTTGTGATGATTCTTGTTGTGATGATTCTTGTTGTGATGATTCTTGTTGTGATGATTCTTGTTGCGATGATTCTTGTTGTGATGATTCTTGTTGTGATGATTGTTGTTGTGATGATTCTTGTTGTGATGATTCTTGTTGCGATGATTCTTGTTGCGATGATTGTTGTTGTGATGATTCTTGTGATGATTCTTGTTGTGATGATTCTTGTTGCGATGATTCTTGTTGTGTTGATTCTTGTTGTGAAGATTCTTGTTGTGATGATTCTTGTTGTGATGATTCTTGTGATGATTCTTGTTGTGATGATTCTTGTTGTGATGATTCTTGTTGTGATGATTCTTGTTGTGATGATTCTTGTTCTGATGATTCTTGTGATGATTCTTGTTGTGATGATTCTTGTTCTGAAGATTCTTGTTCTGATGATTTTTGTTGTGATGATTCTTGTTGTGATGATTCTTGTTCTGATGATTCTTGTGATGATTCTTGTTGCGATGATTCTTGTTGTGATGATTCTTGTTCTGATGATTCTTGTGATGATTCTTGTGATGATTCTTGTTGTGATGATTCTTGTTCTGATGATTCTTGTTGTGATGATTCTTGTTGTGAGGATTCTTGTTGTCATGATTCTTGTGATGATTCTTGTTGTGATGATTCTTGTTGTGATGATTCTTGTTCTGTTGATTCTTGTTATGATGATTCATGTTGTGATGATTCTTGTTCTCATGATTGTTGTTGTGATGATTCTTGTGATGATTCTTGTTGTGATGATTCTTGTGATGATTCTTGTTGTGATGATTCTTGTTGTGATGATTCTTGTTGTGATGATTCTTGTTGTGATGATTCTTGTTGTGATGATTCTTGTTCTGATGATTCTTGTTCTGATGATTCTTGTGATGATTTTTGTTGTGATGATTCTTGTTGTGATGATTCTTGTTGTGATGATTCTTGTTGTGATGATTCTTGTTGTGAAGATTCTTGTTCTGATGATTCTTGTTGTGATGATTCTTGTTGTGATGATTCTTGTTTTGATGGTTATTTTTGTGATGATTCTTGTTGTGATGATACTCGTTGCGATGATTCTTGTGTTGATTCTTGTTGTGAAGATTCTTGTTGTGATGATTCTTGCTCTGATGATTCTTGTGCTGATTCTTGTTGCGATGATTCTTGTTGTGATGATTCTTGTTGTGATGATTCTTGTTGTGATGATCCTTGTTGTGATGATTCTTGTTCTGATGATTCCTGTGATGATTCTTGTTGCGATGGTTCTTGTTGTGATGATTCTTGTTCTGATGATTTTTGTTGTGATGATTCTTGTGATGATTCTTGTTCTGATGATTCTTGTTGCGATGATTCTTGTTGTGATGATTCTTGTTGTGATGATTCTTGTTGTGATGATTCTTGTTGTGATGATTCTTGTGATGATTCTTGTTCTGATGATTCTTGTTGTGATAATTCTTGTTGTGAGGATTCTTGTTGTCATGATTCTTGTGATGATTCATGTTGTGATGATTCTTGTTGTGATGATTCTTGTTGTGATGATTCTTGTTCTGTTGATTCTTGTTATGATGATTCCTGTTGTGATGATTCTTGTTCTCATGATTCTTGTTGTGAAGATTCTTGTGATGATTCTTGTGATGATTCTTGTTGTGATGATTCTTGTGATGATTCTTGTTGTGATGATTCTTGTTGTGATAATTCTTGTTGTGATGATTCTTGTTGTGATGACTCTTGTTGTGATGATTCTTGTTGTGATGAATCTTGTTATGATGCTTCTTGTTCTGATGATTCTTGTTGCGATGATTCTTGTGCTGATTCTTGTGGTGATGATTCTTGCTCTGATGTTTCTTGTGATGATTCTTGTTGTGATGATTCTTGTTGTGATGATTCTTGTTGTGATGATTCTTGTTGTGATGATTCTTGTTGTGATGATTCTTGTTGTGATGATTCTTGTTGCGATGATTCTTTTTGCGATGATTCTTGTTGCGATGATTCTAGTTGCGATGATTCTTGTTGCGATGATTCTTGTTTCGATTATTCTTGTTGTGATGATTCTTGTTGTGATGATTCTTGTTGTGATGATTCTTGTTGTGATGATTCTTGTTGTGATGATTCTTGTTGTGATGATTCTTGTTGTGATGATTCTTGTTGCGATGATTCTTGTTGTGATGATTACTGTTGTGATGATTGTTGTTGTGATGATTCTTGTTGTGATGATTCTTGTTGCGATGAATCTTGTTGCGATGATTGTTGTTGTGATGATTCTTGTTGTGATGATTCTTGTTGTGATGATTCTTGTTGTGATGATTCCTGTTGTGAGGATTCTTGTTGTGATGATTGTTGTTGTGATGATTCTTGTGATGATTCTTGTTCTGATTATTCTTGTTGTGATGATTGTTGTTGTGATGATTCTTTTGGTGATGATTCTTGTTGTGATGATTCTTGTTGTGATGATTCTTGTTGTGATGATTCTTGTTGTGATGATTCTTTTTCTGATGATTCTTGTTGTGATGATTCTTGTTGTGATGATTCTTGTTGTG
This sequence comes from Somniosus microcephalus, assembly GCF_052327205.1. NCBI lineage: Eukaryota > Metazoa > Chordata > Chondrichthyes > Squaliformes > Somniosidae > Somniosus > Somniosus microcephalus. The sequence goes on along the minus strand of NC_140987.1, from coordinate 330,404,635 downwards.
ATGATTCTTGTTGTGATGATTCTTGTGATGATTCTTGTTATGATGATTCTTGTTGTGATGATTCTTGTTGTGATGATTCTAGTTCTGATGATTCTTGTTCTGATGATTCTTGTTGTGATGATTCTTGTGATGATTCTTGTTGTGATGATTCTTGTTGTGATGATTCTTGTTGTGATGATTCTTGTTGTGATGATTCTTGTTGCGATGATTCTTGTGATGATTCTTGTTGTGAAGATTCTTGTTGTGATGATTCTTGTTGTGATGATTCTTGTTGTGATGTTTCTTGTTGTGATGATTCTTGTTGTGATGATTCTTGTTGCCATGATTCTTGTTGTGTTGATTCTTGTTGTGAAGATTCTTGTTGTGATGATTCTTATTCTGATGATTCTTGTGATGATTCTTGTTGCGATGATTCTTGTTGTGATGATTCTTGTTGTGATGATTCTTGGTGTGATGATTCTTGTAGTGATGATTCTTGTTCTGATGATTCTTGTGATGATTCTTGTTGTGATGATTCTTGTTCTGATGATTCTTGTTCTGATGATTTTTGTTGTGATGATTCTTGTTGTGATGATTCTTGTTTTGATGATTCTTGTGATGATTCTTGTTGCGATGATTCTTGTTGTGATGATTCTTGTTCTGATGATTCTTGTTGTGATGATTCTTGTGATGATTCTTGTTGTGATGATTCTTGTTCTGATGATTCTTGTTGTGATGATTCTTGTTGTGAGGATTCTTGTTGTCATGATTCTTGTGATGATTCTTGTTGTGATGATTCTTGTTGTGATGATTCTTGTTGTGATGATTCTTGTTCTGTTGATTATTTTTATGATGATTCTTGTTGTGATGATTCTTGTTCTCATGATTCTTGTTGTGATGATTCTTGTTGTGATGATTCTTGTGATGATTCTTGTTGTGATGATTCTTGTGATGATTCTTGTTGTGATGATTCTTGTTCTGATGATTCTTGTTGTGATGATTCTTGTTGTGATGATTCTTGTGATGATTCTTGTTCTGATGATTCTTGTGATGATTTTTGTTGTGATGATTCTTGTTGTGATGAATCTTGTTGTGATGATTCTTGTTCTGATGGTTATTGTTGTGATGATTCTTCTTGTGATGATAATCGTTGCGATGATTCTTGTTGTGTTGATTCTTGTTGTGAAGATTCTTGTTGTGATGATTCTTGTTCTGATGATTCTTGTGCTGATTCTTGTTGCGATGATTCTTGTTGTGATGATTCTTGTTGGGATGATTCTTGTTCTGATGATTCTTGTGATGATTCTTGTTGCGATGATTCTTGTTGTGATGATTCTTGTTCTGATTATTCTTGTTGTGATGATTCTTGTTGTGATGATTCTTGTTGTGATGATTCTTGTTCTGATGATTCTTGTGATGATTCTTGTTGCAATGATTCTTGCTGTGATGATTCTTGTTCTGATGATTCCTGTTCTGATGATTCTTGTTGTGATGATTCTTGTTGTGATGATTCTTGTTCTGATGATTCTTGTTGTGATGATTCTTGTGGTGATGATTCTTGCTCTGATGTTTCTTGTGATGATTGTTGTTGTGATAATTCTTGTTGTGATGATTCTTGTTGTGATGATTCTTGTTGTGATGATTCTTGTTGTGATGATTCTTGTTGCGATGATTCTTGTTGCGATGATTCTTGTTGCGATGATTCTTGTTGCGATGATTCTTGTTGCGATGATTCTTGTTGCGATGATTCTTGTTGCGATGATTCTTGTTGCGATGATTCTTGTTGCGATGATTCTTGTTGTGATGATTCTTGTTGTGATGATTCTTGTTGTGATGATTCTTGTGATGATTCTTGTTGTGATGATTCTTGTTGCGATGATTCTTGTTGCGATGATTCTTGTGATGATTCTTGTTGTGAAGATTCTTGTTGTGATGATTCTTGTTGTGATGATTCTTGTTGTGATGGTTCTTGTTGTGATGATTCTTGTTGTGATGATTCTTGTTGCGATGATTCTTGTGGTGATGATTCTTGCTCTGATGTTTCTTGTGATGATTGTTGTTGTGATAATTCTTGTTGTGATGATTCTTGTTGTGATGATTCTTGTTGTGATGATTCTTGTTCTGATGGTTATTGTTGTGATGATTCTTCTTGTGATGATAATCGTTGCGATGATTCTTGTTGTGTTGATTCTTGTTGTGAAGATTCTTGTTGTGATGATTCTTGTTCTGATGATTCTTGTGCTGATTCTTGTTGCGATGATTCTTGTTGTGATGATTCTTGTTGGGATGATTCTTGTTCTGATGATTCTTGTGATGATTCTTGTTGCGATGATTCTTGTTGTGATGATTCTTGTTCTGATTATTCTTGTTGTGATGATTCTTGTTGTGATGATTCTTGTTGTGATGATTCTTGTTCTGATGATTCTTGTGATGATTCTTGTTGCAATGATTCTTGCTGTGATGATTCTTGTTCTGATGATTCCTGTTCTGATGATTCTTGTTGTGATGATTCTTGTTGTGATGATTCTTGTTCTGATGATTCTTGTTGTGATGATTCTTGTGGTGATGATTCTTGCTCTGATGTTTCTTGTGATGATTGTTGTTGTGATAATTCTTGTTGTGATGATTCTTGTTGTGATGATTCTTGTTGTGATGATTCTTGTTGTGATGATTCTTGTTGCGATGATTCTTGTTGCGATGATTCTTGTTGCGATGATTCTTGTTGCGATGATTCTTGTTGCGATGATTCTTGTTGCGATGATTCTTGTTGCGATGATTCTTGTTGCGATGATTCTTGTTGTGATGATTCTTGTTGTGATGATTCTTGTTGTGATGATTCTTGTGATGATTCTTGTTGTGATGATTCTTGTTGCGATGATTCTTGTTGCGATGATTCTTGTGATGATTCTTGTTGTGAAGATTCTTGTTGTGATGATTCTTGTTGTGATGATTCTTGTTGTGATGGTTCTTGTTGTGATGATTCTTGTTGTGATGATTCTTGTTGCGATGATTCTTGTGGTGATGATTCTTGCTCTGATGTTTCTTGTGATGATTGTTGTTGTGATAATTCTTGTTGTGATGATTCTTGTTGTGATGATTCTTGTTGTGATGATTCTTGTTGTGATGATTCTTGTTGTGATGATTCTTGTTGCGATGATTCTTGTTGTGATGATTCTTCTTGCGATGATTCTTGTTGCGATGATTCTTGTTGCGATGATTCTTGTTGCGATGATTCTTGTTGCGATGATTCTTGTTGCGATGATTCTTGTTGTGATGATTCTTGTTGTGATGATTCTTGTGATGATTCTTGTTGTGATGATTCTTGTTGCGATGATTCTTGTTGTGATGATTCTTGTTGCGATGATTCTTGTGATGATTCTTTTTGTGATGATTGTTGTTGTGATGATTCTTGTTGTGATGATTCTTGTTGCGATGATTCTTGTTGCGATGATTGTTGTTGTGATGATTCTTGTGATGATTCTTGTGATGATTCTTGTTGTGATGATTCTTGTTGTGAGGATTCTTGTTGTGATGATTGTTGTTGTGATGATTCTTGTTGTGATGATTCTTGTTCTGATAATTCTTGTTGTGATGATTGTTGTTGTGATGATTCTTTTTGTGATAATTCTTGTTGTGATGATTCTTGTTGTGATGATTCTTGTTGTGATGATTCTTGTTGTGATGATTCTTTTTCTGATGATTCTTGTTGTGATGATTCTTGTTGTGATGATTCTTGTTGTGATGATTCTTGTTGTGATGATTCTTGTGATGATTCTTGTTATGATGATTCTTGTTGTGATGATTCTTGTTGTGATGATTCTAGTTCTGATGATTCTTGTTCTGATGATTCTTGTGATGATTCTTGTTGTGATGATTCTTGTTGTGATGATTCTTGTTGTGATGATTCTTGTTGTGATGATTCTTGTGGCGATGATTCTTGTGATGATTCTTGTTGTGAAGATTCTTGTTGTGATGATTCTTGCGATGATTCTTGTTGTGATGATTCTTGTTGTGATGATTCTTGTTGTGATGATTCTTGTTGCGATGATTCTTGTTCTGATGATTCTTGTGATGATTCTTGTTGTGATGATTCTTGTTGTGATGATTCTTGTTGTGATGATTCTTGTTGTGATGATTCTTTTTCTGATGATTCTTGTGATGATTCTTGTTGTGATGATTCTTGTTGTGATGATTCTTGTTGTGATGATTTTTGTTGTGATGATTCTTGTTCTGATGATTCTTGTGATGATTCTTGTGATGATTCTTGTTGTGAAGATTCTTGTTGTGATGATTCTTGTTGTGATGATTCTTGTTGTGATGATTCTTGTTGTGATGATTCTTGTTGTGATGATTCTTGTTGCGATGATTCTTGTGGTGATGATTCTTGCTCTGATGTTTCTTGTGATGATTCTTGTTGTGATAATTCTTGTTGTGATAATTCTTGTTGTGATGATTCTTGTTGTGATGATTCTTGTTGTGATGATTCTTGCGATGATTCTTGTTGCGATGATTCTTGTTGCGATGATTCTTGTTGCGATGATTCTTGTTGCGATGATTCTTGTTGCGATGATTCTTGTTGCGAAGATTCTTATTGCGATGATTCTTGTTGTGATGATTCTTGTTGTGATGATTCTTGTGATGTTTCTTGTTGTGATGATTCTTGTTGTGATGATTCTTGTTGTGATGATTCTTGTTGCGATGATTCTTATTGTGATGATTCTTGTTGTGATGATTCTTGTTGTGATGATTCTTGTTGTGATGATTCTTGTTGCGATGATTCTTGTTGCGATGATTGTTGTTGTGATGATTCTTGTTGTGATGATTCTTGTTGTGATGATTCTTGTTGTGATGATTCTTGTTGTGAGGATTCTTGTTGTGATGATTGTTGTTGTGATGATTCTTGTTGTGATGATTGTTGTTGTGAGGATTCTTGTTGTGATGATTGTTGTTGTGATGATTCTTGTTGTGATGATTCTTGTTGTGATGATTCTTGTTGTGATGATTCTTTTTCTGATGATTCTTGTTGTGATGATTCTTGTGATGATTCTTGTGATGATTCTTGTTGTGATGATTCTTGTGATGATTATTGTTACGATGATTCTTGTTGTGATGATTCTTGTTGTGATGATTCTAGTTCTGATGATTCTTGTTCTGATGATTCTTGTTCTGATGATTCTTGTGATGATTCTTGTTGTGATGATTCTTGTTGTGATGATTCTTGTTGTGATGATTCTTGTTGTGATGATACTTGTTGCGATGATTCTTGTGATGATTCTTGTTGTGAAGATTCTTGTTGTGATGATTTTTGCGATGATTCTTGTTGTGATGATTCTTGTTGTGATGATTCTTGTTGTGATGATTCTTGTTGTGTTGATTCTTGTTGTGAAGATTCTTGTTGTGATGATTCTTGTTCTGATGATTCTTGTGCTGATTCTTGTTGCGATGATTCTTGTTGTGATGATTCTTGTTGTGATGATTCTTGTTCTGATGATTCTTGTGATGATTCTTGTTGCGATGATTCTTGTTGTGATGATTCATGTTCTGATTATTCTTGTTGTGATGATTCTTGTTGTGATGATTCTTGTTGTGATGATTCTTGTTCTGATGATTCTTGTGATGATTCTTGTTGCAATGATTCTTGTTGTGATGATTCTTGTTGTGATGATTCTTGTTCTGATGATTCTTGTTGTGATGGTTCTTGTTGTGATGATTCTTGTTCTGATGATTCTTGTTGTGATGATTCTTGTTGCAATGATTCTTGTGATGATTCTTGTTGTGAAGATTTTTGTTGTGATGATTCTTGTTGTGATGATTCTTGTTGTGATGATTCTTGTTGTGATGATTCTTGTTGTGATGATTCTTGTTGCGATGATTCTTGTGGTGATGATTCTTGCTCTGATATTTCTTGTGATGATTCTTGTTGTGATAATTCTTGTTGTGATGATTCTTGTTGTGATGATTCTTGTTGTGATGATTCTTGTTGTGATGATTCTTGTTGCGATGATTCTTGTTGCGATGATTCTTGTTGCGATGATTCTTGTTGTGATGATTCTTGTTGCGATGATTCTTGTTGCGATGATTCTTGTTGCGAAGATTCTTATTGCGATGATTCTTGTTGTGATGATTCTTGTTGTGATGATTCTTGTTGTGATGATTCTTGTTGTGATGATTCTTGTTGTGATGATTCTTGTTGTGATGATTCTTGTTGCGATGATTCTTGTTGTGATGATTCTTGTTGTGATGATTCTTGTTGTGATGATTCTTGTTGTGATGATTCTTGTTGCGATGATTCTTGTTGCGATGATTGTTGTTGTGATGATTCTTGTTGTGATGATTCTTGTTGTGATGATTCTTGTTGTGATGATTCTTGTTGTGAGGATTCTTGTTGTGATGATTGTTGTTGTGATGATTCTTGTTGTGATGATTCTTGTTCTGATAATTCTTGTTGTGATGATTGTTGTTGTGATGATTCTTTTTGTGATGATTCTTGTTGTGATGATTCTTGTTGTGATGATTCTTGTTGTGATGATTCTTTTTCTGATGATTCTTGTTGTGATGATTCTTTTTGTGATGATTCTTGTGATGATTCTTGTTGTGATGATTCTTGTGATGATTATTGTTATGATGATTCTTGTTGTGATGATTCTTGTTGTGATGATTCTAGTTCTGATGATTCTTGTTCTGATGATTCTTGTTCTGATGATTCTTGAGATGATTCTTGTTGTGATGATTCTTGTTGTGATGATTCTTGTTGTGATGATTCTTGTTGTGATGATTCTTGTTGCGATGATTCTTGTGATGATTCTTGTTGTGAAGTTTCTTGTTGTGATGATTCTTGCGATGATTCTTGTTGTGATGATTCTTGTTGTGATGATTCTTGTTGTGATGATTCTTGTTGCGATGATTCTTGTTGTGCTGATTCTTTTTGTGATGAGTCTTGTTCTGAGGATTCTTGTTGTGATGATTCTTGTTGTGATGATTCTTGTTCTGATGATTCTTGTTGTGATGATTCTTGTTGTGATGATTCTTGTTGTGATGATTCTTGTTCTGATGATTCTTGTGATGATTCTTGTTCTGATGATTGTTGTTGTGATGATTCTTGTTGTGATGATTCTTGTTCTGATGATTCTTGTTGTGATGATTCTTGTGATGATTCTTGTTGTGATGATTGTTGTTGTGATGATTCTTGTTGTGATGATTCTTGTTGTGAGGATTCTTGTTGTGATGATTCTTGTTGTGATGATTCTTGTTGTGATGATTCTTGTGATGATTCTTGTTGTGATGATTCTTGTGATGATTATTGTTATGATGATTCTTGTTGTGATGATTCTTGTTGTGATGATTCTAGTTCTGATGATTCTTGTTCTGATGATTCTTGTTCTGATGATTCTTGTGATGATTCTTGTTGTGATGATTCTTGTTGTGATGATTCTAGTTGCGATGATTCTTGTGATGATTCTTGTTGTGAAGATTCTTGTTGTGATGATTCTTGCGATGATTCTTGTTGTGATGATTCTTGTTGTGATGATTCTTGTTGTGATGATTCTTGTTGTGTTGATTCTTGTTGTGAAGATTCTTGTTGTGATGATTCTTGTTCTGATGATTCTTGTGCTGATTCTTGTTGCGATGATTCTTGTTGTGATGATTCTTGTGATGATTCTTGTTCTGATGATTCTTGTGATGATTCTTGTTGCGATGATTCTTGTTGTGATGATTCATGTTCTGATTATTCTTGTTGTGATGATTCTTGTTGTGATGATTCTTGTTGTGATGATTCTTGTTCTGATGATTCTTGTGATGATTCTTGTTGCAATGATTCTTGTTGTGATGATTCTTGTTGTGATGATTCTTGTTCTGATTATTCTTGTTGTGATGGTTCTTGTTGTGATGATTCTTGTTCTGATGATTCTTGTTGTGATGATTCTTGTTGCGATGATTCTTGTGATGATTCTTGTTGTGAAGATTCTTGTTGTGATGATTCTTGTTGTGATGATTCTTGTTGTGATGATTCTTGTTGTGATGATTCTTGTTGTGATGATTCTTGTTGCGATGATTCTTGTGGTGATGATTCTTGCTCTGATGTTTCTTGTGATGATTCTTGTTGTGATAATTCTTGTTGTGATGATTCTTGTTGTGATGATTCTTGTTGTGATGATTCTTGTTGCGATGATTCTTGTTGCGATGATTCTTGTTGCGATGATTCTTGTTGCGATGATTCTTGTTGCGATGATTCTTGTTGCGATGATTCTTGTTGCGATGATTCTTGTTGCGAAGATTCTAATTGCGATGATTCTTGTTGTGATGATTCTTGTTGTGATGATTCTTGTTGTGATGATTCTTGTTGTGATGATTCTTGTTGTGATGATTCTTGTTGTGATGATTCTTGTTGCGATGATTCTTGTTGTGATGATTCTTGTTGTGATGATTCTTGTTGTGATGATTCTTGTTGTGATGATTCTTGTTGCGATGATTCTTGTTGCGATGATTGTTGTTGTGATGATTCTTGTTGTGATGATTCTTGTTGTGATGATTCTTGTTGTGATGATTCTTGTTGTGAGGATTCTTGTTGTGATGATTCTTGTTGTGATGATTCTTGTGATGATTCTTGTTCTGATAATTCTTGTTGTGATGATTGTTGTTGTGATGATTCTTTTTGTGATGATTCTTGTTGTGATGATTCTTGTTGTGATGATTCTTGTTGTGATGATTCTTGTTGTGATGATTCTTTTTCTGATGATTCTTGTTGTGATGATTCTTGTTGTGATGATTCTTGTTGCGATGATTCTTGTGATGATTCTTGTTGTGAAGATTCTTGTTGTGATGATTCTTGCGATGATTCTTGTTGTGATGATTCTTGTTGTGATGATTCTTGTTGTGATGATTCTTTTTGCGATGATTCTTGTTGTGCTGATTCTTGTTGTGATGATTCTTGTTATGATGATTCTTGTTGTGATGATTCTTGTTGTGATGATTCTTGTTCTGATGATTCTTGTTGTGATGATTCTTGTTGTGATGATTCTTGTTGTGATGATTCTTGTTGTGATGATTCTTGTTCTGATGATTCTTGTTCTGATGATTCTTGTGATGATTCTTGTTCTGATGATTCTTGTTGTGATGATTCTTGTTGTGATGATACTTGTTCTGATGATTCTTGTTGTGATGATTCTTGTGATGATTCTTGTTGTGATGATTCTTGTTGTGATGATTTTTGTTCTGATGATTCTTGTGATGATTCTTGTTGTGATGATTCTTGTTGCGATGATTCTTGTTGTGATGATATTGTTGTGGTGATTCTTGTTCTGATGATTCTTGTGATGATTCTTGTTGTGATGATTCTTGTTGTGATGATTCTTGTTGTGATGATTCTTGTTTTGATGATTCTTGTTTTGATGATTCTTGTTGTGATGCTACTTGTTCTGATGATTCTTGTTGCAATGATTCTTGTTGTGCTGATTCTTGAGGTGTTGATTCTTGCTCTGATGTTTCTTGCGATGATTCTTGTTGAGATGATTCTTGTTGTGATGATTCTTGTTCTGATGATTCTTGTTGCGATGATTCTTGTTGCGATGATTCTTGTTGCGATGATTCTTGTTGCGATGATTCTTGTTACGATGATTCTTGTTGCGATGATTCTTGTTGCGATGATTCTTGTTGCGATGATTCTTGTTGCGATGATTCTTGTTGCGATGATTCTTGTTGCGATGATTCTTGTTGCGATGATTCTTGTTGCGATGAGTCTTGTTGTGATGATTCTTGTTGTGATGATTCTTGTTGTGATGATTCTTGTTGTGATGATTCTTGTGATGATTCTTGTTGCGATGCTTCTTGTTGTGATGATTCTTGTTGTGATGATTGTTGTTGTGATGATTGTTGTTGTGATGATTCTTGTTGTGATGCTTCTTGTTGCGATGATTCTTGTTGTGATGATTCTTGTTGTGAGGATTCTTGTTGTGATGATTGTTGCTGTGAAGATTCTTGTTGTGAAGATTCTTGTTCTGATAATTCTTGTTGTGATGATTGTTGCTGTGATGATTCTTTTTGTGATGATTCTTGTTGTGATGATTCTTGTTGTGATGATTCTTGTTGTGAGGATTCTTGTTGTGATGATTCTTGTTGTGATGATTCTTGTGATGATTCTTGTTCTGATAATTCTTGTTGTGATGATTGTTGTTGTGATGATTCTTTTTGTGATGATTCTTGTTGTGATGATTCTTGTTGTGATGATTCTTGTTGTGATGATTCTTGTTGTGATGATTCTTTTTCTGATGATTCTTGTTGTGATGATTCTTGTTGTGATGATTCTTGTTGTGATGATTCTTGTTGCGATGATTCTTGTGATGATTCTTGTTGTGAAGATTCTTGTTGTGATGATTCTTGCGATGATTCTTGTTGTGATGATTCTTGTTGTGATGATTCTTGTTGTGATGATTCTTGTTGCGATGATTCTTGTTGTGCTGATTCTTGTTGTGATGATTCTTGTTATGATGATTCTTGTTGTGATGATTCTTGTTGTGATGATTCTTGTTCTGATGATTCTTGTTGTGATGATTCTTGTTGTGATGATTCTTGTTGTGATGATTCTTGTGATGATTCTTGTTCTGATGATTCTTGTTCTGATGATTCTTGTGATGATTCTTGTTCTGATGATTCTTGTTGTGATGATTCTTGTTGTGATGATACTTGTTCTGATGATTCTTGTTGTGATGATTCTTGTGATGATTCTTGTTGTGATGATTCTTGTTGTGATGATTTTTGTTCTGATGATTCTTGTGATGATTCTTGTTGTGATGATTCTTGTTGCGATGATTCTTGTTGTGATGATATTGTTGTGGTGATTCTTGTTCTGATGATTCTTGTGATGATTCTTGTTGTGATGATTCTTGTTGTGATGATTCTTGTTGTGATGATTCTTGTTTTGATGATTCTTGTTGCAATGATTCTTGTTGTGCTGATTCTTGAGGTGATGATTCTTGCTCTGATGTTTCTTGTGATGATTCTTGTTGTGATGATTCTTGTTGTGATGATTCTTGTTCTGATGATTCTTGTTGCGATGATTCTTGTTGCGATGATTCTTGTTGCGATGATTCTTGTTGCGATGATTCTTGTTACGATGATTCTTGTTGCGATGATTCTTGTTGCGATGATTCTTGTTGCGATGATTCTTGTTGCGATGATTCTTGTTGCGATGATTCTTGTTGCGATGATTCTTGTTGCGATGATTCTTGTTGCGATGAGTCTTGTTGTGATGATTCTTGTTGTGATGATTCTTGTTGCGATGATTCTTGTTGCGATGAGTCTTGTTGTGATGATTCTTGTTGTGATGATTCTTGTTGTGATGATTCTTGTTGTGATGATTCTTGTGATGATTCTTGTTGCGATGCTTCTTGTTGTGATGATTCTTGTTGTGATGATTGTTGTTGTGATGATTCTTGTTGTGATGATTCTTGTTGCGATGATTCTTGTTGCGATGATTGTTGTTGTGATGATTCTTGTTGTGATGCTTCTTGTTGCGATGATTCTTGTTGTGATGATTCTTGTTGTGAGGATTCTTGTTGTGATGATTGTTGCTGTGAAGATTCTTGTTGTGAAGATTCTTGTTCTGATAATTCTTGTTGTGATGATTGTTGTTGTGATGATTCTTTTTGTGATGATTCTTGTTGTGATGATTCTTGTTGTGATGATTCTTGTTGTGAGGAATCTTGTTGTGATGATTCTTGTTGTGATGATTCTTGTGATGATTCTTGTTCTGATAATTCTTGTTGTGATGATTGTTGTTGTGATGATTCTTTTTGTGATGATTCTTGTTGTGATGATTCTTGTTGTGATGATTCTTGTTGTGATGATTCTTGTTGTGATGATTCTTTTTCTGATGATTCTTGTTGTGATGATTCTTGTTGTGATGATTCTTGTTGTGATGATTCTTGTTGCGATGATTCTTGTGATGATTCTTGTTGTGAAGATTCTTGTTGTGATGATTCTTGCGATGATTCTTGTTGTGATGATACTTGTTGTGATGATTGTTGTTGTGATGATTCTTGTTGCGATGATTCTTGTTGTGCTGATACTTGTTGTGATGATTCTTGTTATGATGATTCTTGTTGTGATGATTCTTGTTGTGATGATTCTTGTTCTGATGATTCTTGTTGTGATGATTCTTGTTGTGATGATTCTTGTTGTGATGATTCTTGTTGTGATGATTCTTGTTCTGATGATTCTTGTTCTGATGATTCTTGTGATGATTCTTGTTCTGATGATTCTTGTTGTGATGATTCTTGTTGTGATGATACTTGTTCTGATGATTCTTGTTGTGATGATTCTTGTGATGATTCTTGTTGTGATGATTCTTGTTGTGATGATTTTTGTTCTGATGATTCTTGTGATGATTCTTGTTGTGATGATTCTTGTTGCGATGATTCTTGTTGTGATGATATTGTTGTGGTGATTCTTGTTCTGATGATTCTTGTGATGATTCTTGTTGTGATGATTCTTGTTGTGATGATTCTTGTTGTGATGATTCTTGTTTTGATGATTCTTGTTTTGATGATTCTTGTTGTGATGCTTCTTGTTCTGATGATTCTTGTTGCAATGATTCTTGTTGTGCTGATTCTTGAGGTGATGATTCTTGCTCTGATGTTTCTTGTGATGATTCTTGTTGTGATGATTCTTGTTGTGATGATTCTTGTTCTGATGATTCTTGTTGCGATGATTCTTGTTGCGATGATTCTTGTTGCGATGAGTCTTGTTGCGATGATTCTTGTTACGATGATTCTTGTTGCGATGATTCTTGTTGCGATGATTCTTGTTGCGATGATTCTTGTTGCGATGATTCTTGTTGCGATGATTCTTGTTGCGATGATTCTTGTTGCGATGATTCTTGTTGCGATGATTCTTGTTGCGATGATTCTTGTGATGATTCTTGTTGCGATGATTCTTGTTGTGATGATTCTTGTTGTGATGATTCTTGTTGTGATGATTCTTGTGATGATTCTTGTTGCGATGCTTCTTGTTGTGATGATTCTTGTTGTGATGATTGTTGTTGTGATGATTCTTGTTGTGATGATTCTTGTTGCGATGATTCTTGTTGCGATGATTGTTGTTGTGATGATTCTTGTTGTGATGCTTCTTGTTGCGATGATTCTTGTTGTGATGATTCTTGTTGTGAGGATTCTTGTTGTGATGATTGTTGCTGTGAAGATTCTTGTTGTGAAGATTCTTGTTCTGATAATTCTTGTTGTGATGATTGTTGTTGTGATGATTCTTTTTGTGATGATTCTTGTTGTGATGATTCTTGTTGTGATGATTCTTGTTGTGATGATTCTTGTTGTGATGATTCTTTTTCTGATGATTCTTGTTGTGATGATTCTTGTGATGATTCTTGTTGTGATGATTCTTGTTGTGATGATTCTTGTTATGATGATTCTTGTTGTGATGATTCTTGTAATGATTCTAGTTCTGATGATTCTTGTTCTGATGATTCTTGTTCTGATGATTCTTGTGATGATTCTTGTTGTGATGATTCTTGTTGTGATGATTCTTGTTGTGATGATTCTTGTTGTGATGATTCTTGTTGCGATGATTCTTGTGATGATTCTTGTTGTGAAGATTCTTGTTGTGATGACTCTTGTTGTGATGATTCTTGTTGTGATGATTCTTGTTGTGATGATTCTTGTTGTGATGATTCTTGTTGTGATGATTCTTGTTGCGATGATTCTTGTGTTGATTCTTGTTGTGAAGATTCTTGTTGTGATGATTCTTGTTGTGATGATTCTTGTGATGATTCTTGTTGCGATGATTCTTGTTGTGATGATTCTTGTTGTGATGATTCTTGTTGTGATGATTCTTGTTGTGATGATTCTTGTTCTGATGATTCTTGTGATGATTCTTGTTGCGATGATTCTTGTTGTGATGATTCTTGTTCTGATGATTTTTGTTGTGATGATTCTTGTTGTGATGATTCTTGTTCTGATGATTCTTGTGATGATTCTTGTTGCGATGATTCTTGTTGTGATGATTCTTGTTGTGATGATTCTTGTTGTGATGATTCTTGTTGTGATGATTCTTGTGATGATTCTTGTTCTGATGATTCTTGTTGTGATGATTCTTGTTGTGAGGATTCTTGTTGTCATGATTCTTGTGATGATTCATGTTGTGATGATTCTTGTTGTGATGATTATTGTTGTGATGATTCTTGTTCTGTTGATTCTTGTTATGATGATTCTTGTTTTGATGATTCTTGTTCTCATGATTCTTGTTGTGATGATTCTTGTGATGATTCTTGTGATGATTCTTGTTGTGATGATTCTTGTGATGATTCTTGTTGTGATGATTCTTGTTGTGATAATTCTTGTTGTGATGCTTCTTGTTCTGATGATTCTTGTTGCGATGATTCTTGTTGTGCTGATTCTTGTGGTGATGATTCTTGCTCTGATGTTTCTTGTGATGATTCTTGTGATGATTCTTGTTGTGATGATTCTTGTTGTGATGATTCTTGTTGTAATGATTCTTGTTGTGATGATTCTTGTTGTGATGATTCTTGTTGCGATGATTCTTGTTGCGATGATTCTTTTTGCGATGATTCTTGTTGCGATGATTCTTGTTGCGATGATTCTTGTTGCGATGATTCTTGTTTCGATGGTTCTTGTTGTGATGATTCTTGTTGTGATGATTCTTGTTGTGATTATTCTTGTGATGATTCTTGTTGTGATGATTCTTGTGATGATTCTTGTTGTGATGATTCTTGTTGCGATGATTCTTGTTGTGATGATTACTGTTGTGATGATTGTTGTTGTGATGATTCTTGTTGTGATGATTCTTGTTGTGATGATTCTTGTTGTGATGATTCCTGTTGTGAGGATTCTTGTTGCGATGATTGTTGTTGTGATGATTCTTGTTGTGATGATTCTTGTTCTGATTATTCTTGTTGTGATGATTGTTGTTGTGATGATTCTTTTGGTGATGATTCTTGTTGTGATGATTCTTGTTGTGATGATTCTTGTTGTGATGATTCTTGTTGTGATGATTCTTTTTCTGATGATTCTTGTTGTGATGATTCTTGTTGTGATGATTCTTGTTGTGATGATTCTTGTTGTGATGATTCTTGTGATGATTCTTGTTATGATGATTCTTGTTGTGATGATTCTTGTTGTGATGATTCTAGTTCTGATGATTCTTGTTCTGATGATTCTTGTTCTGATGATTCTTGTGATGATTCTTGTTGTGATGATTCTTGTTGTGATGATTCTTGTTGCGATGATTCTTGTGATGATTCTTGTTGTGAAGATTCTTGTTGTGATGATTCTTGTTGTGATGATTCTTGTGATGATTCTTGTTGTGATGATTCTTGTTGTGATGATTCTTGTTGCGATGATTCTTGTTGTGTTGATTCTTGTTGTGAAGATTCTTGTTGTGATGATTCTTGTTGTGATGATTCTTGTGATGATTCTTTTTGCGATGATTCTTGTTGTGATGATTCTTGTTGTGGTGATTCTTGTTGTGATGATGCTTGTTGTCATGATTCTTGTTCTGATGATTTTTGTTGTGATGATTCTTGTTGTGATGATTCTTGTTCTGATGATTCTTGTGATGATTCTTGTTGCGATGATTCTTGTTGTGATGATTCTTGTTCTGATGATTCTTGTTGTGATGATTCTTGTTGTGATGATTCTTGTTCTGATGATTCTTGTTCTGATGATTCTTGTTGTGATGATTCTTGTTGTGAGGATTCTTGTTGTCATGATTCTTGTGATGATTCTTGTTGTGATGATTCTTGTTGTGATGATTCTTGTTGTGATGATTCTTGTTCTGTTGATTCTTGTTATGATGATTCTTGTTGTGATGATTCTTGTTCTCATGATTCTTGTTGTGATGATTCTTGTTGTGATGATTCTTGTGATGATTCTTTATGTGATGATTCTTGTGATGATTCTTGTTGTGATGATTCTTGTTGTGATGATTCTTGTTCTGATGATTCTTGTTCTGATGATTCTTGTTGTGATGATTCTTGTTGTGATGATTCTTGTTGCGATGATTCTTGTTCTGATGATTCTTGTGATGATTTTTGTTGTGATGATTCTTGTTGTGATGATTCTTGTGATGATTCTTGTTGTGATGATTCTTGTTGTGATGATTCTTGTTGTGAAGATTCTTGTTCTGATGATTCTTGTTGTGATGATTCTTGTTGTGATGATTCTTGTTCTGATGATTATTGTTGTGATGATTCTTGTTGTGATGATACTCGTTGCGATGATTCTTGTTGTGTTGATGCTTGTTGTGAAGATTCTTGTTCTGTTGATTCTTGTTCTGATGATTCTTGTGCTGATTCTTGTTGCGATGATTCTTGTTGTGATGATTCTTGTTGTGATGATTCTTGTGATGATTCTTGTTCTGATGATTCTTGTGATGATTCTTGTTGCGATGATTCTTTTTGTGATGATTCTTGTTCTGATTATTCTTGTTGTGATGATTCTTGTTGTGATGATTCTTGTTCTGATGATTCTTGTGATGATTCTTGTTGCAATGATTCTTGTTGTGATGATTCTTGTTCTGATGATTCTTGTTCTGATGATTCTTGTTGTGATGATTCTTGTTGTGATGATTCTTGTTCTGATGATTCTTGTTGTGATGATTCTTGTTGCGATGATTCTTGTGATGATTCTTGTTGTGATATTCTTGTTGTGATGATTCTTGTTGTGATGATTCTTTTTGTGATGATTCTTGTTGTGATGATTCTTGTTGTGATGATTCTTGTTGCGATGATTCTTGTTGTGTTGATTCTTGTGAAGATTCTTTTTCTGATGATTCTTGTTCTGATGATTCTTGTGATGATTCTAGTTCTGATGATTCTTGTTGTGATGATTCTTTTTGTGAGGATTCGTGTTCTCATGATTCTTGTGATTATTCTTGTTGTGATGATTCTTGTTGAGATGATTCTTGTTGTGATGATTCTTGTCCTGTTGATTCTTGTTGTGATGATTCTTGTTGTGATGATTCTTGTTCTGATGATTCTTGTGATGATTCTTGTTGCGATGATTCTTTTTGTGATGATTCTTGTTCTGATTATTCTTATTGTGATGATTCTTTTTGTGATGATTCTTGTTCTGATAATTCTTGTGATGTTTCTTGTTGCAATGATTCTTGTTGTGATGATTCTTGTTCTGATGATTCTTGTTCTGATGATTCTTGTTGTGATGATTCTTGTTGTGATGATTCTTGTTCTGATGATTCTTGTTGTGATGATTCTTGTTGCGATGATTCTTGTGATGATTCTTGTTGTGAAGATTCTTGTTGTGATATTCTTGTTGTGATGATTCTTGTTGTGATGATTCTTTTTGTGATGATTCTTGTTGTGATGATTCTTGTTGTGATGATTCTTGTTGCGATGATTCTTGTTGTGTTTTTTCTTGTGAAGATTCTTGTTCTGATGATTCTTGTTCTGATGATTCTTGTGATGATTCTAGTTCTGATGATTCTTGTTGTGATGATTCTTTTTGTGAGGATTCGTGTTCTCATGATTCTTGTGATGATTCTTGTTGTGATGTTTCTTGTTGTGATGATTCTTGTTGTGATGATTCTTGTCCTGTTGATTGTTGTTGTGATGATTCTTGTTGTGATGATTCTTGTTGAGATGATTCTTGTTCTCATGATTCTTGTGATGATTCTTGTTGTGATGATTCTTGTTCTGATGATTCTTGTTCTGATGATTTTTGTTGTGATGATTCTTGTTGTGATGATTCTTGTTCTGATGATTCTTGTGATGATTCTTGTTGCGATGATTCTTGTTGTGATGATTCTTGTTCTGATGATTCTTGTGATGATTCTTGTGATGATTCTTGTTGTGATGATTCTTGTTCTGATGATTCTTGTTGTGATGATTCTTGTTGTGAGGATTCTTGTTGTCATGATTCTTGTGATGATTCTTGTTGTGATGATTCTTGTTGTGATGATTCTTGTTGTGATGATTCTTGTTCTGTTGGTTCTTGTTATGATGATTCATGTTGTGATGATTCTTGTTCTCATGATTGTTGTTGTGATGATTCTTGTTGTGATGATTCTTGTGATGATTCTTGTTGTGATGATTCTTGTGATGATTCTTGTTGTGATGATTCTTGTTGTGATGATTCTTGTTGTGATGATTCTTGTTGTGATGATTCTTGTTGTGATGATTCTTGTTCTGATGATTCTTGTTCTGATGATTCTTGTGATGATTTTTGTTGTGATGATTCTTGTTGTGATGATTCTTGTGATGATTCTTGTTGTGATGATTCTTGTGATGATTCTTGTTGTGAAGATTCTTGTACTGATGATTCTTGTTGTGATGATTCTTGTTGTGATGATTCTTGTTCTGATGGTTATTGTTGTGATGATTCTT
This sequence comes from Somniosus microcephalus, assembly GCF_052327205.1. Lineage (NCBI taxonomy): Eukaryota > Metazoa > Chordata > Chondrichthyes > Squaliformes > Somniosidae > Somniosus > Somniosus microcephalus. The sequence continues at coordinate 330,386,289 of NC_140987.1, read as the reverse complement.
GTGATGATACTCGTTGCGATGATTCTTGTTGTGTTGATTCTTGTTGTGAAGATTCTTGTTGTGATGATTCTTGTTCTGATGATTCTTGGGCTGATTCTTGTTGTGATGATTCTTGTTGTGATGATTCTTGTTGTGATGATTCTTGTTCTGATGATTCTTGTGATGATTCTTGTTGCGATGATTCTTGTTGTGATGATTCTTGTTCTGATTATTCTTGTTGTGATGATTCTTGTTGTGATGATTCTTGTTGTGATGATTCTTGTTCTGATGATTCTTGTGATGATTCTTGTTGCAATGATCCTTGCTGTGATGATTCTTGTTCTGATGATTCTTGTTCTGATGATTCTTGTTGTGATGATTCTTGTTGTGATGATTCTTGTTCTGATGATTCTTGTTGTGATCATTCTTGTTGCGATGATTCTTGTGATGATTCTTGTTGTGAAGATCCTTGTTGTGATGATTCTTGTTGTGATGATTCTTGTTGTGATGATTCTAGTTGTGATGATTCTTGTTGTGATGATTCTTGTTGCGATGATTCTTGTGGTGATGATTCTTGCTCTGATGTTTCTTGTGATGATTCTTGTTGTGATAATTCTTGTTGTGATGATTCTTGTTGTGATGATTCTTGTTGCGATGATTCTTGTTGCGATGATTCTTGTTGCGATGATTCTTGTTGCGATGATTCTTGTTGCGATGATTCTTGTTGCGATGATTCTTGTTGCGTTGATTCTTGTTGCGATGATTCTTGTTGCGATGATTCTTGTTGCGATGATTCTTGTTGTGATGTTTCTTGTTGTGATGATTCTTGTTGTGATGATTCTTGTTGTGATGATTGTTGTTGTGATGATTCTTTTGGTGATGATTCTTTTTGTGATGATTCTTGTTGTGATGATTCTTGTTGTGATGATTCTTGTTGTGATGATTCTTGTTGTGATGATTCTTGTTGTGATGATTCTTGTTGTGATGATTCTTGTTGTGATGATTCTTTTTCTGATGATTCTTGTGATGATTCTTGTTGTGATGATTCTTGTTATGATGATTCTTGTTGTGATGGTTCTTGTTGTGATGATTCTAGTTCTGATGATTCTTGTTCTGATGATTCTTGTTCTGATGATTCTTGTGATGATTCTTGTTGTGATGACTCTTGTGATGATTCTTGTTGTGATGATTCTTGTTGTGATGATTCTTGTTGCGATGATTCTTGTGATGATTCTTGTTGTGAAGATTCTTGTTGTGATGATTCTTTTTGTGATGATTCTTGTTGTGATGATTCTTGTTGTGATGATTCTTGTTGCGATGATTCTTGTTGTGTTGATTCTTGTTGTGAAGATTCTTGTTGTGATGATTCTTGTGATGATTCTTGTGATGATTCATGTTGCAATGATTCTTGTTGTGATGATTCTTGTTGTGATGATTCTTGTTGTGATGATTCTTGTTCTGATGATTCTTGTGATGATTCTTGTTGTGATGATCCTTGTTCTGATGATTCTTGTTCTGATGGTTTTTGTTGTGATGATTCTTGTTGTGATGATTCTTGTTCTGATGATTCTTGTGATGATTCTTGTTGCGATGATTCTTGTTGTGATGATTCTTGTTCTGATGATTCTTGTGATGATTCTTGTGATGATTCTTGTTGTGATGATTCTTGTTCTGATGATTCTTGTTGTGATGATTCTTGTTGTGAGGATTCTTGTTGTCATGATTCTTGTGATGATTCTTGTTGTGATGATTCTTGTTGTGATGATTCTTGTTGTGATGATTCTTGTTCTGTTGATTCTTGTTATGATGATTCTTGTTGTGATGATTCTTGTTCTCATGATTCTTGTTGTGATGATTCTTGTTGTGATGATTCTTGTTGTGATGATTCTTGTGATGATTCTTGTTGTGATGATTCTTGTTGTGATGATCCTTGTTGTGATGATTCTTGTTGTGATGATTCTTGTTCTGATGATTCTTGTTCTGATGATTCTAGTGATGATTTTTGTTGTGATGATTCTTGTTGTGATGATTCTTGTGATGATTCTTTTTGTGATGATTCTTGTGATGATTCTTGTTGTGAAGATTCTTGTTCTGATGATTCTTGTTTTGATGATTCTTGTTGTGATGATTCTTGTTCTGATGGTTATTGTTGTGATGATTCTTGTTGTGATGATACTCGTTGCGATGATTCTTGTTGTGTTGATTCTTGTTGTGAAGATTCTTGTTGTGATGATTCTTGTTCTGATGATTCTTGTGCTGATTCTTGTTGCGATGATTCTTGTTGTGATGATTCTTGTGATGATTCTTGTTCTGATGATTGTTGTGATGATTCTTGTTGCGATGATTCTTGTTGTGATGATTCTTGTTCTGATTATTCTTGTTGTGATGATTCTTGTTGTGATGATTCTTGTTGTGATGATTCTTGTTCTGATGATTCTTGTGATGATTCTTGTTGCAATGATTCTTGCTGTGATGATTCTTGTTCTGATGATTCTTGTTTTGATCATTCTTGTTGTGATGATTCTTGTTGTGATGATTCTTGTTCTGATGATTCTTGTTGTGATGATTCTTGTTGCGATGATTCTTGTGATGATTCTTGTTGTGAAGATTCTTGTTGTGATGATTCTTGTTGTGATGATTCTTGTTGTGATGATTCTTGTGATGATTCTTGTTGCGATGATTCTTGTGGTGATGATTCTTGCTCTGATGTTTCTTGTGATGATTCTTGTTGTGATAATTCTTGTTGTGATGATTCTTGTTGTGATGATTCTTGTTGTGATGATTCTTGTTGTGATGATTCTTATTGCGATGATTCTTGTTGCGATGATTCTTGTTGCGATGATTCTTGTTGCGATGATTCTTGTTGCGATGATTCTTGTTGCGATGATTCTTGTTGTGAGGATTCTTGTTGTGATGATTGTTGTTGTGATGATTCTTGTTGTGATGATTCTTGTTGCGATGATTCTTGTTGCGATGATTCTTGTTGCGATTATTCTTGTTGTGATGATTCTTGTGAGGATTCTTGTGATGATTGTTGTTGTGATGATTCTTGTTGTGATGATTCTTGTTCTGATAATTCTTGTTGTGATGATTGTTGTTGTGATGATTCTTTTTGTGATGATTCTTGTTGTGATGATTCTTGTTGTGATGATTCTTGTGATGATTCTTGTTGTGATGATTCTTTTTCTGATGATTCTTGTTGTGATGATTCTTGTGATGATTCTTGTTGTGATGATTCTTGTTGTGATGATTCTTGTGATGATTCTTGTTATGATGATTCTTGTTGTGATGATTCTTGTTGTGATGATTCTAGTTCTGATGATTCTTGTTCTGATGATTCTTGTGATGATTCTTGTTGTGATGATTCTTGTTGTGATGATTCTTGTTGTGATGATTCTTGTTGCGATGATTCTTGTGATGATCCTTGTTGTGAAGATTCTTGTGATGATTCTTGCGATGATTCTTGTTGTGATGATTCTTGTTGTGATGATTCTTGTTGTGATGATTCTTGTTGCGATGATTCTTGTTCTGATTCTTGTTGTGATGATTCTTGTTCTGATGATTCTTGTTGTGATGATTCTTGTTGTGATGATTCTTGTTGTGATGATTCTTGTTGTGATGATTCTTGTTGTGATGATTCTTGTGATGATTCTTGTGATGATTCTTGTTCTGATGATTCTTGTGATGATTCTTGTTCTGATGATTCTTGTTGTGATGATTCTTGTGATGATTCTTGTTCTGATGATTCTTGTTGTGATGATTCTTGTGATGATTCTTGTTGTGATGATTCTTGTTGTGATGATTTTTGTTCTGATGATTCTTGTGATGATTCTTGTTGTGATGATTCCTGTTGCGATGATTCTTGTTGTGATGATATTGTTGTGGTGATTCTTGTTCTGATGATTCTTGCGATGATTCTTGTTGTGATGATTCTTGTTGTGATGATTCTTGTTGTGATGATTCTTGTTGTGATGATTCTTGTTTTGATGATTCTTGTTGTGATGCTTCTTGTTCTGATGATTCTTCTTGCGATGATTCTTGTTGTGCTGATTCTTGAGGTGATGATTCTTGCTCTGATGTTTCTTGTGATGATTCTTGTTGTGATGATTCTTGTTGCGATGATTCTTTTTGCGATGATTCTTGTTGCGATGATTCTTGTTGCGATGATTCTTGTTGCGATGATTCTTGTTGCGATGATTCTTGTTGCGATGATTCTTGTTGCGATGATTCTTGCTGCGATGATTCTTGTTGCGATGATTCTTGTTGCGATGATTCTTGTTGCGATGATTCTTGTTGCGATGATTGTTGTTGTGATGATTCTTTTTGTGATGATTCTTGTTGTGATGATTCTTGTTGTGATGATTCTTGTTGTGATGATTCTTGTTGCGATGATTCTTGTTGTGATGATTCTTGTTGTGATGATTGTTGTTGTGATGATTCTTGTTGTGATGATTCTTGTTGCGATGATTCTTGTTGCGATGATTGTTGTTGTGATGATTCTTGTGATGATTCTTGTTGTGATGATTCTTGTTGCGATGATTCTTGTTGTGTTGATTCTTGTTGTGAAGATTCTTGTTGTGATGATTCTTGTTGTGATGATTCTTGTGATGATTCTTGTTGCGATGATTCTTGTTGTGATGATTCTTGTTGTGATGATTCTTGTTGTGATGATTCTTGTTGTGATGATTCTTGTTCTGATGATCCTTGTGATGATTCTTGTTGTGATGATTCTTGTTCTGAAGATTCTTGTTCTGATGATTTTTGTTGTGATGATTCTTGTTGTGATGATTCTTGTTCTGATGATTCTTGTGATGATTCTTGTTGCGATGATTCTTGTTGTGATGATTCTTGTTGTGATGATTCTTGTGATGATTCTTGTGATGATTCTTGTTGTGATGATTCTTGTTCTGATGATTCTTGTTGTGATGATTCTTGTTGTGAGGATTCTTGTTGTCATGATTCTTGTGATGATTCTTGTTGTGATGATTCTTGTTGTGATGATTCTTGTTCTGTTGATTCTTGTTATGATGATTCATGTTGTGATGATTCTTGTTCTCATGATTGTTGTTGTGATGATTCTTGTGATGATTCTTGTTGTGATGATTCTTGTGATGATTCTTGTTGTGATGATTCTTGTTGTGATGATTCTTGTTGTGATGATTCTTGTTGTGATGATTCTTGTTGTGATGATTCTTGTTCTGATGATTCTTGTTCTGATGATTCTTGTGATGATTTTTGTTGTGATGATTCTTGTTGTGATGATTCTTGTTGTGATGATTCTTGTTGTGATGATTCTTGTGATGATTCTTGTTGTGAAGATTCTTGTTCTGATGATTCTTGTTGTGATGATTCTTGTTGTGATGATTCTTGTTTTGATGGTTATTTTTGTGATGATTCTTGTTGTGATGATACTCGTTGCGATGATTCTTGTGTTGATTCTTGTTGTGAAGATTCTTGTTGTGATGATTCTTGCTCTGATGATTCTTGTGCTGATTCTTGTTGCGATGATTCTTGTTGTGATGATTCTTGTTGTGATGATTCTTGTTGTGATGATCCTTGTTGTGATGATTCTTGTTCTGATGATTCCTGTGATGATTCTTGTTGCGATGATTCTTGTTGTGATGATTCTTGTTCTGATGATTTTTGTTGTGATGATTCTTGTGATGATTCTTGTTCTGATGATTCTTGTGATGATTCTTGTTACGATGATTCTTGTTGTGATGATTCTTGTTGTGATGATTCTTGTTGTGATGATTCTTGTTGTGATGATTCTTGTGATGATTCTTGTTCTGATGATTCTTGTTGTGATAATTCTTGTTGTGAGGATTCTTGTTGTCATGATTCTTGTGATGATTCATGTTGTGATGATTCTTGTTGTGATGATTCTTGTTGTGATGATTCTTGTTCTGTTGATTCTTGTTATGATGATTCCTGTTGTGATGATTCTTGTTCTCATGATTCTTGTTGTGAAGATTCTTGTGATGATTCTTGTGATGATTCTTGTTGTGATGATTCTTGTGATGATTCTTGTTGTGCTGATTCTTGTTGTGATAATTCTTGTTGTGATGATTCTTGTTGTGATGACTCTTGTTGTGATGATTCTTGTTGTGATGAATCTTGTTATGATGCTTCTTGTTCTGATGATTCTTGTTGCGATGATTCTTGTGCTGATTCTTGTGGTGATGATTCTTGCTCTGATGTTTCTTGTGATGATTCTTGTTGTGATGATTCTTGTTGTGATGATTCTTGTTGTGATGATTCTTGTTGTGATGATTCTTGTTGTGATGATTCTTGTTGTGATGATTCTTGTTGCGATGATTCTTTTTGTGATGATTCTTGTTGCGATGATTCTAGTTGCGATGATTCTTGTTGCGATGATTCTTGTTTCGATTATTCTTGTTGTGATGATTCTTGTTGTGATGATTCTTGTTGTGATGATTCTTGTTGTGATGATTCTTGTTGTGATGATTCTTGTTGTGATGATTACTGTTGTGATGATTGTTGTTGTGATGATTCTTGTTGTGATGATTCTTGTTGCGATGAATCTTGTTGCGATGATTGTTGTTGTGATGATTCTTGTTGTGATGATTCTTGTTGTGATGATTCTTGTTGTGATGATTCCTGTTGTGAGGATTCTTGTTGTGATGATTGTTGTTGTGATGATTCTTGTGATGATTCTTGTTCTGATTATTCTTGTTGTGATGATTGTTGTTGTGATGATTCTTTTGGTGATGATTCTTGTTGTGATGATTCTTGTTGTGATGATTCTTGTTGTGATGATTCTTGTTGTGATGATTCTTTTTCTGATGATTCTTGTTGTGATGATTCTTGTTGTGATGATTCTTGTTGTGATGATTCTTGTTGTGATGATTCTTGTGATGATTCTTGTTATGATGATTCTTGTTGTGATGATTCTTGTTGTGATGATTCTAGTTCTGATGATTCTTGTTCTGATGATTCTTGTTGTGATGATTCTTGTGATGATTCTTGTTGTGATGATTCTTGTTGTGATGATTCTTGTTGTGATGATTCTTGCTGTGATGATTCTTGTTGCGATGATTCTTGTGATGATTCTTGTTGTGAAGATTCTTGTTGTGATGATTCTTGTTGTGATGATTCTTGTTGTGATGTTTCTTGTTGTGATGATTCTTGTTGTGATGATTCTTGTTGCCATGATTCTTGTTGTGTTGATTCTTGTTGTGAAGATTCTTGTTGTGATGATTCTTGTTCTGATGATTCTTGTGATGATTCTTGTTGCGATGATTCTTGTTGTGATGATTCTTGTTGTGATGATTCTTGGTGTGATGATTCTTGTAGTGATGATTCTTGTTCTGATGATTCTTGTGATGATTCTTGTTGTGATGATTCTTGTTCTGATGATTCTTGTTCTGATGATTTTTGTTGTGATGATTCTTGTTGTGATGATTCTTGTTCTGATGATTCTTGTGATGATTCTTGTTGCGATGATTCTTGTTGTGATGATTCTTGTTCTGATGATTCTTGTTGTGATGATTCTTGTGATGATTCTTGTTGTGATGATTCTTGTTCTGATGATTCTTGTTGTGATGATTCTTGTTGTGAGGATTCTTGTTGTCATGATTCTTGTGATGATTCTTGTTGTGATGATTCTTGTTGTGATGATTCTTGTTGTGATGATTCTTGTTCTGTTGATTATTTTTATGATGATTCTTGTTGTGATGATTCTTGTTCTCATGATTCTTGTTGTGATGATTCTTGTTGTGATGATTCTTGTGATGATTCTTGTTGTGATGATTCTTGTGATGATTCTTGTTGTGATGATTCTTGTTCTGATGATTCTTGTTCTGATGATTCTTGTTGTGATGATTCTTGTGATGATTCTTGTTCTGATGATTCTTGTGATGATTTTTGTTGTGATGATTCTTGTTGTGATGATTCTTGTTGTGATGATTCTTGTTCTGATGGTTATTGTTGTGATGATTCTTCTTGTGATGATAATCGTTGCGATGATTCTTGTTGTGTTGATTCTTGTTGTGAAGATTCTTGTTGTGATGATTCTTGTTCTGATGATTCTTGTGCTGATTCTTGTTGCGATGATTCTTGTTGTGATGATTCTTGTTGGGATGATTCTTGTTCTGATGATTCTTGTGATGATTCTTGTTTAGATGATTCTTGTTGTGATGATTCTTGTTCTGATTATTCTTGTTGTGATGATTCTTGTTGTGATGATTCTTGTTGTGATGATTCTTGTTCTGATGATTCTTGTGATGATTCTTGTTGCAATGATTCTTGATGTGATGATTCTTGTTCTGATGATTCTTGTTCTGATGATTCTTGTTGTGAAGATTCTTGTTGTGATGATTCTTGTTCTGATGATTCTTGTTGTGATGATTCTTGTGGTGATGATTCTTGCTCTGATGTTTCTTGTGATGATTGTTGTTGTGATAATTCTTGTTGTGATGATTCTTGTTGTGATGATTCTTGTTGTGATGATTCTTGTTGTGATGATTCTTGTTGCGATGATTCTTGTTGCGATGATTCTTGTTGCGATGATTCTTGTTGCGATGATTCTTGTTGCGATGATTCTTGTTGCGATGATTCTTGTTGCGATGTTTCTTGTTGCGATGATTCTTGTTGTGATGATTCTTGTTGTGATGATTCTTGTTGTGATGATTCTTGTTGTGATGATTCTTGTGATGATTCTTGTTGTGATGATTCTTGTTGCGATGATTCTTGTTGCGATGATTCTTGTGATGATTCTTGTTGTGAAGATTCTTGTTGTGATGATTCTTGTTGTGATGATTCTTGTTGTGATGATTCTTGTTGTGATGATTCTTGTTGTGATGATTCTTGTTGCGATGATTCTTGTGGTGATGATTCTTGCTCTGATGTTTCTTGTGATGATTGTTGTTGTGATAATTCTTGTTGTGATGATTCTTGTTGTGATGATTCTTGTTGTGATGATTCTTGTTGTGATGATTCTTGTTGTGATGATTCTTGTTGCGATGATTCTTGTTGTGATGATTCTTGTTGCGATGATTCTTGTTGCGATGATTCTTGTTGCGATGATTCTTGTTGCGATGATTCTTGTTGCGATGATTCTTGTTGCGATGATTCTTGTTGTGATGATTCTTGTTGTGATGATTCTTGTGATGATTCTTGTTGTGATGATTCTTGTTGCGATGATTCTTGTTGTGATGATTCTTGTTGCGATGATTCTTGTTGTGATGATTCTTTTTGTGATGATTGTTGTTGTGATGATTCTTGTTGTGATGATTCTTGTTGCGATGATTCTTGTTGCGATGATTGTTGTTGTGATGATTCTTGTTGTGATGATTCTTGTGATGATTCTTGTTGTGATGATTCTTGTTGTGAGGATTCTTGTTGTGATGATTGTTGTTGTGATGATTCTTGTTGTGATGATTCTTGTTCTGATAATTCTTGTTGTGATGATTGTTGTTGTGATGATTCTTTTTGTGATAATTCTTGTTGTGATGATTCTTGTTGTGATGATTCTTGTTGTGATGATTCTTGTTGTGATGATTCTTTTTCTGATGATTCTTGTTGTGATGATTCTTGTTGTGATGATTCTTGTTGTGATGATTCTTGTTGTGATGATTCTTGTGATGATTCTTGTTATGATGATTCTTGTTGTGATGATTCTTGTTGTGATGATTCTAGTTCTGATGATTCTTGTTCTGATGATTCTTGTTCTGATGATTCTTGTGATGATTCTTGTTGTGATGATTCTTGTTGTGATGATTCTTGTTGTGATGATTCTTGTTGTGATGATTCTTGTGGCGATGATTCTTGTGATGATTCTTGTTGTGAAGATTCTTGTTGTGATGATTCTTGCGATGATTCTTGTTGTGATGATTCTTGTTGTGATGATTCTTGTTGTGATGATTCTTGTTGCGATGATTCTTGTTCTGATGATTCTTGTGATGATTCTTGTTGTGATGATTCTTGTTGTGATGATTCTTGTTGTGATGATTCTTGTTGTGATGATTCTTTTTCTGATGATTCTTGTGATGATTCTTGTTGTGATGATTCTTGTTGTGATGATTCTTGTTGTGATGATTTTTGTTGTGATGATTCTTGTTCTGATGATTCTTGTTCTGATGATTCTTGTGATGATTCTTGTTGCGATGATTCTTTATGTGATGATTCTTGTTCTGATGGTTCTTCTTGTGATGATTCTTGTTGTGATGATTCTTGTTCTGATGATTCTTGTTGTAATGATTCTTGTTGTGAGGATTCTTGTTGTCATGATTCTTGTGATGATTCTTGTTGTGATGATTCTTGTTGTGATGATTCTTGTTGTGATGATTCTTGTTCTGTTGATTCTTGTTATGATGATTCTTGTGATGATTCTTGTTCTCATGATTCTTGTTGTGATGATTCTTGTGATGATTCTTGTTGTGATGATTCTTGTGATGATTCTTGTTGTGATGATTCTTGTTGTGATGATTCCTGTTGTGATGATTCTTGTTGTGATGGTTCTTGTTCTGATGATTCTTGTTCTGATGATTCTTGTTCTGATGATTCTTGTTCTGATGATTCTTGTGATGATTTTTTTTGTGATGATTCTTGTTGTGATGATTCTTGTTGTGATGATGCTTGTTGTGATGATTCTTGTTGTGATGATTCTTGTGAAGATTCTTGTTCTGATGATTCTTTTTGTGATGATTCTTGTTGTGATGATTCATGTTCTGATGATTATTGTTTTGATGATTCTTGTTGTGATGATACTCGTTGCGATGATTCTTGTTGTGTTGATTCTTGTTGTGAAGATTCTTGTTGTGATGATTCTTGTTCTGATGATTCTTGTGCTGATTCTTGTTGCGATGATTCTTGTTGTGATGATTCTTGTTGTGATGATTGTTGTTGTGATGATTCTTGTGATGATTCTTGTTGCGATGATTCTTGTTGCGATGATTGTTGTTGTGATGATTCTTGTTGTGATGATTCTTGTTGCGATGATTCTTGTTGTGATGATTCTTGTTGTGAGGATTCTTGTTGTGATGATTGTTGCTGTGAAGATTCTTGTTGTGAAGATTCTTGTTCTGGTAATTCTTGTTGTGATGATTGTTGTGATGATTCTTTTTGTGATGATTCTTGTTGTGATGATTCTTGTTGTGATGATTCTTGTTGTGATGATTCTTTTTCTGATGATTCTTGTTGTGATGATTCTTGTTGTGATGATTCTTGTTGTGATGATTCTTGTTGTGATGATTCTTGTAATGATTCTTGTTATGATGATTCTTGTTGTGATGATTCTTGTGATGATTCTAGTTCTGATGATTCTTGTTCTGATGATTCTTGTTCTGATGATTCTTGTGATGATTCTTGTTGTGATGATTCTTGTTGTGATGATTCTTGTTGTGATGATTCTCGTTGTGATGATTCTTGTTGCGATGATTCTTGTGATGATTCTTGTTGTGAAGATTCTTGTTGTGATGACTCTTGTTGTGATGATTCTTGTTGTGATGTTTCTTGTTGTGATGATTCTTGTTGTGATGATTCTTGTTGTGATGATTCTTGTTGCGATGATTCTTGTTGTGTTGATTCTTGTTGTGAAGATTCTTGTTGTGATGATTCTTGTTCTGATGATTCTTGTGATGATTCTTGTTGCGATGATTCTTGTTGTGATGATTCTTGTTGTGATGATTCTTGTTGTGATGATTCTTGTTCTGATGATTCTTGTGATGATTCTTGTTGCGATGATTCTTGTTGTGATGATTCTTGTTCTGATGATTTTTGTTGTGATGATTCTTGTTGTGATGTTTCTTATTCTGATGATTCTTGTGATGATTCTTGTTGCGATGATTCTTGTTGTGATGATTCTTGTTGTGATGATTCTTGTGATGATTCTTGTGATGATTCTTGTGATGATTCTTGTTCTGATGATTCTTGTTGTGATGATTCTTGTTGTGAGGATTCCTGTTGTCATGATTCTTGTGATGATTCATGTTGTGATGATTCTTGTTGTGATGATTATTGTTGTGATGATTCTTGTTCTGTTGATTCTTGTTATGATGATTCTTGTTGTGATGATTCTTGTTCTCATGATTCTTGTGATGATTCTTGTGATGATTCTTGTTGTGATGATTCTTGTGATGATTCTTGTGATGATTCTTGTTGTGATAATTCTTGTTGTGATGCTTCTTGTTCTGATGATTCTTGTTGCGATGATTCTTGTTGTGCTGATTCTTGTGGTGATGATTCTTGCTCTGATGTTTCTTGTGATGATTCTTGTTGTGATGATTCTTGTGATGATTCTTGCGATGATTCTTTTTGCGATGATTCTTGTTGCGATGATTCTTGTTGCGATGATTCTTGTTGCGATGATTCTTGTTTCGATGGTTCTTGTTGTGATGATTCTTGTTGTGATGATTCTTGTTGTGATGATTCTTGTTGTGATGATTCTTGTTGTGATGATTCTTGTTGTGATGATTCTTGTTGCGATGATTCTTGTTGTGATGATTACTGTTGTGATGATTGTTGTTGTGATGATTCTTGTTGTGATGATTCTTGTTGCGATGAATCTTGTTGCGATGATTCTTGTTGTGATGATTCTTGTTGTGATGATTCTTGTTGTGATGATTCTTGTTGTGATGATTCCTGTTGTGAGGATTCTTGTTGTGATGATTGTTGTTGTGATGATTCTTGTAGTGATGATTCTTGTTCTGATTATTCTTGTTGTGATGATTGTTGTTGTGATGATTCTTTTGGTGATGATTCTTGTTGTGATGATTCTTGTGATGATTCTTGTTGTGATGATTCTTGTTGTGATGATTCTTTTTCTGATGATTCTTGTTGTGATGATTCTTGTTGTGATGATTCTTGTTGTGATGATTCTTGTGATGATTCTTGTGATGATTCTTGTTATGATGATTCTTGTTGTGATGATTCTTGTTGTGATGATTCTAGTTCTGATGATTCTTGTTCTGATGATTCTTGTTCTGATGATACTTGTGATGATTCTTGTTGTGATGATTCTTGTTGTGATGATTCTTGTTGTGATGATTCTTGTTGTGATGATTCTTGTTGCGATGATTCTTGTGATGATTCTTGTTGTGAAGATTCTTGTTGTGATGATTCTTGTTGTGATGATTCTTGTTGTGATGATTCTTGTTGCGATGACTCTTGTTGTGTTGATTCTTGTTGTGAAGATTCTTGTTGTGATGATTCTTGTTCTGATGATTCTTGTGATGATTCTTGTTGCGATGATTCTTGTTGTGATGATTCTTGTTGTGGTGATTCTTGTTGTGATGATGCTTGTTGTGATGATTCTTGTTCTGATGATTCTTGTGATGATTCTTGTGATGATTCTTGTTCTCATGATTCTTGTTGTGATGATTCTTGTTGTGATGATTCTTGTGATGATTCTTTATGTGATGATTCTTGTGATGATTCTTGTTGTGATGATTCTTGTTGTGATGATTCTTGTGATGATTCTTGTTCTGATGATTCTTGTTCTGATGATTCTTGTTGTGATGATTCTTGTTGTGATGATTCTTGTTGCGATGATTCTTGTTCTGATGATTCTTGTGATGATTTTTGTTGTGATGATTCTTGTTGTGATGATTCTTGTGATGTTTCTTGTTGTGATGATTCTTGTTGTGATGATTCTTGTTGTGAAGATTCTTGTTCTGATGATTCTTGTTGTGATGATTCTTGTTGTGATGATTCTTGTTCTGATGATTATTGTTGTGATGATTCTTGTTGTGATGATACTCTTTGCGATGATTCTTGTTTTGTTGAATCTTTTTTGAAGATTCTTGTTCTGATGATTCTTGTTCTGATGATTCTTGTGCTGATTCTTGTTGCGATGATTCTTGTTGTGATGATTCTTGTTGTGATGATTCTTGTTGTGATGATTCTTGTTCTGATGATTCTTGTGATGATTCTTGTTGCGATGATTCTTTTTGTGATGATTCTTGTTCTGATTATTCTTGTTGTGATGATTCTTGTTGTGATGATTCTTGTTCTGATGATTCTTGTGAAGATTCTTGTTGCAATGATTCTTGTTGTGAGGATTCTTGTTCTGATGATTCTTGTTCTGATGATTCTTGTTGTGATGATTCTTGTTGTGATGATTCTTGTTCTGATGATTCTTGTTGTGATGATTCTTGTTGCGATGATTCTTGTGATGATTCTTGTTGTGAAGATTCTTGTTGTGATATTCTTGTTGTGTTGATTCTTGTTGTGATGATTCTTTTTGTGATGATTCTTGTTGTGATGATTCTTGTTGTGATGATTCTTGTTGCGATGATTCTTGTTGTGTTGATTCTTGTTGTGAAGATTCTTTTCTGATGATTCTTGTTCTGATGATTCTTGTGATGATTCTAGTTCTGATGATTCTTGTTGTGATGATTCTTTTTGTGAGGATTCGTGTTCTCATGATTCTTGTGATGATTCTTGTTGTGATGATTCTTGTTGTGATGATTCTTGTTGTGATGAATCTTGTCCTGTTGATTCTTGTTGTGATGATTCTTGTTGTGATGATTCTTGTTCTCATGATTCTTGTTGTGATGATTCTTGTTGTGATGATTCTTGTTGTGATGATTCTTGTTGTGATGATTCTTGTGATGATTCTTGTTGTGATAATTCTTGTGATGATTCTTGTTCTGATGATTCTTGTTGTGATGATTCTTGTTGTGAGGATTCTTGTGATGATTCTTGTTGTGATAATTCTTGTGATGATTCTTGTTCTGATGATTCTTGTTGTGATGATTCTTGTTGTGAGGATTCTTGTTCTCATGATTCTTGTGATGATTCTTGTTGTGATGATTCTTGTTGTGATGATTCTTGTTCTGTTGATTCTTGTTGTGATGATTATTGTTGTGATGATTCTTGTTGAGATGATTCTTGTTCTCATGATTCTTGTTTTGATGATTCTTGTTGTGATGATTCTAGTTGTGATGATTCTTGTGATGATTCTTGTGATGATTCTTGTTGTGATGATTCTTGTTGTGATGATTCTTGTTCTGATGATTCTTGTTGTGATGATTCTTGTTGTGATGATTCTTCTTCTGATGATTCTTGTTGTGATGATTCTTGTTGTGATGATTCTTGTTGTGATGATTCTTGTTGTGATGATTCTTGTTGTGAAGATTCTTGTGATGATTCTTGTTCTGATGATTCTTGTGATGATTCTTGTTCTGATGATTCTTGTTGTGATGATTCTTGTTGTGATGATTTTTGTTCTGATGATTCTTGTGATGATTCTTGTTGTGATGATTCCTGTTGCGATGATTCTTGTTGTGATGATACTTGTGGTGATTCTTGTTCTGATGATTCTTGTGATGATTCTTGTTGTGATGATTCTTGTTGTGATGATTCTTGTTGTGATGATTCTTGTTCTGATGATTCTTGTTTTGATGATTCTTGTTGTGATGCTTCTTGTTCTGATGATTCTTGTTGTGATGATTCTTGTTGTGCTGATTCTTGATGTGATGATTCTTGCTCTGATGTTTCTTGTGATGATTCTTGTTGTGATAATTCTTGTTGTGATGATTCTTGTTGAGATGATTCTTGTTGCGATGATTCTTGTTGCGATGATTCTTGTTGCGATGATTCTTGTTGCGATGATTCTTGTTGCGATGATTCTTGTTGCGATGATTCTTGTTGCGATGATTCTTGTTGCGATGATTCTTGTTGCGATGATTCTTGTGATGATTCTTGTTGTGATGATTCTTGTTGTGATGATTCCTGCTGTGATGATTCTTGTTGTGATGATTCTTGTTGTGATGATTCTTGTTGTGATGATTCTTGTTGCGATGATTCTTGTTGTGATGATTCTTGTTTTGATGATTGTTGTTGTGATGATTCTTGTTGTGATGATTCTTGTTGCGATGATTCTTGTTGCGATGATTGTTGTTGTGATGATTCTTGTTGCGATGATTCTTGTTGTGATGATTCTTGTTGTGAGGATTCTTGTTGTGATGATTGTTGCTGTGAAGATTCTTGTTGTGATGATTCTTGTTATGATGATTCTTGTTGTGATGATTCTTGCTCTGATGTTTCTTGTGATGATTCTTGTTGTGATGATTCTTGTTGCGATGATTCTTGTTGCGATGATTCTTGTTGCGATGATTCTTGTTGCGATGATTCTTGTTGCGATGATTCTTGCTGCGATGATTCTTGTTGCGATGATTCTTGTTGCGATGATTCTTGTTGCGATGATTCTTGTTGCGATGATTCTTGTTGTGATGATTCTTGTTGTGATGATTCTTGTTGTGATGATTCTTGTTGTGATGATTCTTGTTGCGATGATTCTTGTTGTGATGATTCTTGTTGTGATGATTGTTGTTGTGATGATTGTTGTTGTGATGATTCGTGTTGCGATGATTCTTGTTGCGATGATTGTTGTTGTGATGATTCTTGTTGTGATGATTCTTGTTGTGATGATTCTTGTTGTGATGATTATTGTTGTGATGATTCTTGTTGTGATGATTCTTGTTGTGATGATTCTTGTTCTGATTATTCTTGTTGTGATGATTGTTCTTGTGATGATTCTTTTTGTGATGATTCTTGTTGTGATGATTCTTGTTGTGATGATTCTTGTTGTGATGATTCTTGTTGTGATGATTCTTTTTCTGGTGATTCTTGTTGTGATGATTCTTGTTGTGATGATTCTTGTTGTGATGATTCTTGTGATGATTCTTGTTATGATGATTCTTGTTGTGATGATTCTTGTTGCGATGATTCTAGTTCTGATGATTCTTGTTCTGATGATTCTTGTGCTGATTCTTGTTGTGATGATTCTTGTTGTGATGATTCTTGTTCTGATGATTCTTGTTGTGATGATTCTTGTTGTGAGGATTCTTGTTGTCATGATTCTTGTGATGATTCTTGTTGTGATGATTCTTGTTGTGATGATTCTTGTTGTGATGATTCTTGTTCTGTTGATTCTTGTTATGATGATTCTTGTTGTGATGATTCTTGTTCTCATGTTTCTTGTGATGATTCTTGTTGTGATGATTCTTGTGATGATTCTTGTTGTGATGATTCTTGTGATGATTCTTGTTGTGATGATTCTTGTTGTGATGATTCTTGTTGTGATGATTCTTGTTGTGATGATTCTTGTTGTGATGATTCTTGTTGTGATGTTTCTTGTTCTGATGATTCTTGTTCTGATGATTCTTGTGATGATTTTTGTTGTGATGATTCTTGTGATGATTCTTGTTGTGATGATTCTTGTTGAGATGATTCTTGTTGTGATGATTCTTGTGAAGATTCTTGTTGTGATGATTCTTGTTGTGATGATTCTTTTTGTGATGATTCTTGTTCTGATGATTATTGTTGTGATGATTCTTGTTGTGATGATACTCGTTGCGATGATTCTTGTTGTGTTGATTCTTGTTGTGAAGATTCTTGTTGTGATGATTCTTGTTCTGATGATTCTTGTGCTGATTCTTGTTGCGATGATTCTTGTTGTGATGATTCTTGTTGTGATGATTCTTGTTGTGATGTTTCTTGTTGTGATGATTCTTGTTCTGATGATTCTTGTGATGATTCTTGTTGCGATGATTCTTTTTGTGATGATTCTTGTTCTGATTATTCTTGTTGTGATGATTCTTGTTGTGATGATTCTTGTTCTGATGATTCTTGTGATGATTCTTGTTGCAATGATTCTTGTTGTGATGATTCTTGTTCTGATGATTCTTGTTGTGATGATTCTTGTTGTGATGATTCTTGTTCTGATGATTTTTGTTGTGATGATTCTTGTTGCGATGATTCTTGTGATGATTCTTGTTGTGAAGATACTTGTTCTGATGATTCTTGTTGTGATGATTCTTGTTGAGATGATTCTTGTTCTCATGATTCTTGTTTTGATGATTCTTGTTGTGATGATTCTAGTTGTGATGATTCTTGTGATGATTCTTGTGATGATTCTTGTTGTGATGATTCTTGTTGTGATGATTCTTGTTCTGATGATTCTTGTTGTGATGATTCTTGTTGTGATGATTCTTCTTCTGATGATTCTTGTTGTGATGATTCTTGTTGTGATGATTCTTGTTGTGATGATTCTTGTTGTGATGATTCTTGTTGTGAAGATTCTTGTGATGATTCTTGTTCTGATGATTCTTGTGATGATTCTTGTTCTGATGATTCTTGTTGTGATGATTCTTGTTGTGATGATTTTTGTTCTGATGATTCTTGTGATGATCCTTGTTGTGATGATTCCTGTTGCGATGATTCTTGTTGTGATGATACTTGTGGTGATTCTTGTTCTGATGATTCTTGTGATGATTCTTGTTGTGATGATTCTTGTTGTGATGATTCTTGTTGTGATGATTCTTGTTCTGATGATTCTTGTTTTGATGATTCTTGTTGTGATGCTTCTTGTTCTGATGATTCTTGTTGTGATGATTCTTGTTGTGCTGATTCTTGATGTGATGATTCTTGCTCTGATGTTTCTTGTGATGATTCTTGTTGTGATAATTCTTGTTGTGATGATTCTTGTTGAGATGATTCTTGTTGCGATGATTCTTGTTGCGATGATTCTTGTTGCGATGATTCTTGTTGCGATGATTCTTGTTGCGATGATTCTTGTTGCGATGATTCTTGTTGCGATGATTCTTGTGATGATTCTTGTTGTGATGATTCTTGTTGTGATGATTCCTGCTGTGATGATTCTTGTTGTGATGATTCTTGTTGTGATGATTCTTGTTGTGATGATTCTTGTTGCGATGATTCTTGTTGTGATGATTCTTGTTTTGATGATTGTTGTTGTGATGATTCTTGTTGTGATGATTCTTGTTGCGATGATTCTTGTTGCGATGATTGTTGTTGTGATGATTCTTGTTGCGATGATTCTTGTTGTGATGATTCTTGCTCTGATGTTTCTTGTGATGATTCTTGTTGTGATGATTCTTGTTGCGATGATTCTTGTTGCGATGATTCTTGTTGCGATGATTCTTGTTGCGATGATTCTTGTTGCGATGATTCTTGCTGCGATGATTCTTGTTGCGATGATTCTTGTTGCGATGATTCTTGTTGCGATGATTCTTGTTGCGATGATTCTTGTTGTGATGATTCTTGTTGTGATGATTCTTGTTGTGATGATTCTTGTTGTGATGATTCTTGTTGCGATGATTCTTGTTGTGATGATTCTTGTTGTGATGATTGTTGTTGTGATGATTGTTGTTGTGATGATTCGTGTTGCGATGATTCTTGTTGCGATGATTGTTGTTGTGATGATTCTTGTTGTGATGATTCTTGTTGTGATGATTCTTGTTGTGATGATTATTGTTGTGATGATTCTTGTTGTGATGATTCTTGTTGTGATGATTCTTGTTCTGATTATTCTTGTTGTGATGATTGTTCTTGTGATGATTCTTTTTGTGATGATTCTTGTTGTGATGATTCTTGTTGTGATGATTCTTGTTGTGATGATTCTTGTTGTGATGATTCTTTTTCTGGTGATTCTTGTTGTGATGATTCTTGTTGTGATGATTCTTGTTGTGATGATTCTTGTGATGATTCTTGTTATGATGATTCTTGTTGTGATGATTCTTGTTGCGATGATTCTAGTTCTGATGATTCTTGTTCTGATGATTCTTGTGCTGATTCTTGTTGTGATGATTCTTGTTGTGATGATTCTTGTTCTGATGATTCTTGTTGTGATGATTCTTGTTGTGAGGATTCTTGTTGTCATGATTCTTGTGATGATTCCTGTTGTGATGATTCTTGTTGTGATGATTCTTGTTGTGATGATTCTTGTTCTGTTGATTCTTGTTATGATGATTCTTGTTGTGATGATTCTTGTTCTCATGATTCTTGTGATGATTCTTGTTGTGATGATTCTTGTGATGATTCTTGTTGTGATGATTCTTGTGATGATTCTTGTTGTGATGATTCTTGTTGTGATGATTCTTGTTGTGATGATTCTTGTTGTGATGATTCTTGTTGTGATGATTCTTGTTGTGATGTTTCTTGTTCTGATGATTCTTGTTCTGATGATTCTTGTGATGATTTTTGTTGTGATGATTCTTGTGATGATTCTTGTTGTGATGATTCTTGTTGAGATGATTCTTGTTGTGATGATTCTTGTGAAGATTCTTGTTGTGATGATTCTTGTTGTGATGATTCTTGTTGTGATGATTCTTGTTCTGATGATTATTGTTGTGATGATTCTTGTTGTGATGATACTCGTTGCGATGATTCTTGTTGTGTTGATTCTTGTTGTGAAGATTCTTGTTGTGATGATTCTTGTTCTGATGATTCTTGTGCTGATTCTTGTTGCGATGATTCTTGTTGTGATGATTCTTGTTGTGATGATTCTTGTTGTGATGTTTCTTGTTGTGATGATTCTTGTTCTGATGATTCTTGTGATGATTCTTGTTGCGATGATTCTTTTTGTGATGATTCTTGTTCTGATTATTCTTGTTGTGATGATTCTTGTTGTGATGATTCTTGTTCTGATGATTCTTGTGATGATTCTTGTTGCAATGATTCTTGTTGTGATGATTCTTGTTCTGATGATTCTTGTTGTGATGATTCTTGTTGTGATGATTCTTGTTCTGATGATTTTTGTTGTGATGATTCTTGTTGCGATGATTCTTGTGATGATTCTTGTTGTGAAGATTCTTGTTGTGATGATTCTTGTTGTGATGATTTTTGTTGTGATGATTCTTGTTCTGATGATTCTTGTTGTGATGATTCTTGTTGTGATGGTTCTTGTTGCGATGATTCTTGTTGTGTTGATTCTTGTTGTGAAGATTCTTTTTCTGATGATTCTTGTTGTGATGATTCTTGTTGTGATGATTCTTGTTGAGATGATTCTTGTTCTCATGATTCTTGTTTTGATGATTCTTGTTGTGATGATTCTTGTTGTGATGATTCTTGTGATGATTCTTGTGATGATTCTTGTTGTGATGATTCTTGTTGTGATGATTCTTGTTCTGATGATTCTTGTTGTGATGATTCTTGTTGTGATGATTCTTCTGATGATTCTTGTTGTGATGATTCTTGTTGTGATGATTCTTGTTGTGATGATTCTTGTTGTGATGATTCTTGTTGTGAAGATTCTTGTGATGATTCTTGTTCTGATGATTCTTGTGATGATTCTTGTTCTGATGATTCTTGTTGTGATGATTCTTGTTGTGATGATTTTTGTTCTGATGATTCTTGTGATGATTCTTGTTGTGATGATTCATGTTGTGATGATTCTTGTTGTGATGATACTTGTGGTGATTCTTGTTCTGATGATTCTTGTGATGATTCTTGTTGTGATGGTTCTTGTTGTGATGATTCTTGTTGTGATGATTCTTGATCTGATGATTCTTGTTTTGATGATTCTTGTTGTGATGCTTCTTGTTCTGATGATTCTTGTTGCGATGCTTCTTGTTGTGCTGATTCTTGAGGTGATGATTCTTGCTCTGATGTTTCTTGTGATGATTCTTGTTGTGATAATTCTTGTTGTGATGATTCTTGTTGAGATGATTCTTGTTGCGATGATTCTTGTTGCGATGATTCTTGTTGCGATGATTCTTGTTGCGATGATTCTTGTTGCGATGATTCTTGTTGCGATGATTCTTGTTGCGATGATTCTTGTTGCGCTGATTCTTGTTGCGATGATTCTTGTGATGATTCTTGTTGTGATGATTCTTGTTGTGATGATTCTTGTTGTGATGATTCTTGTTGTGATGATTCTTGTTGTGATGATTCTTGTTGCGATGATTCTTGTTGTGATGATTCTTGTTGTGATGATTGTTGTTGTGATGATTCTTGTTATGATGATTCTTGTTGCGATGATTCTTGTTGCGATGATTGTTGTTGTGATGATTCTTGTGATGATTCTTGCTCTGATGTTTCTTGTGATGATTCTTGTTGTGATAATTCTTGTTGTGATGATTCTTGTTGAGATGATTCTTGTTGCGATGATTCTTGTTGCGATGATTCTTGTTGCGATGATTCTTGTTGCGATGATTCTTGTTGCGATGATTCTTGTTGCGATGATTCTTGTTGCGATGATTCTTTTTGCGATGATTCTTGTTGCGATGATTCTTGTGATGATTCTTGTTGTGATGATTCTTGTTGTGATGATTCTTGTTGTGATGATTCTTGTTGTGATGATTCTTGTTGTGATGATTCTTGTTGCGATGATTCTTGTTGTGATGATTCTTGTTGTGATGATTGTTGTTGTGATGATTCTTGTTATGATGATTCTTGTTGCGATGATTCTTGTTGCGATGATTGTTGTTGTGATGATTCTTGTGATGATTCTTGTTGCGATGATTCTTGTTGTGATGATTCTTGTTGTGAGGAATCTTGTTGTGATGATTGTTGCTGTGAAGATTCTTGTTGTGATGATTCTTGTTATGATGATTCTTGTTGTGATGATTCTTGCTCTGATGTTTCTTGTGATGATTCTTGTTGTGATGATTCTTGTTGGGATGATTCTTGTTGCGATGATTCTTGTTGCGATGATTCTTGTTGCGATGATTCTTGTTGCGATGATTCTTGTTGCGATGATTCTTGTTGCGATGATTCTTGTTGCGATGATTCTTGTTGCGATGATTCTTGTTGCGATGATTCTTGTTGTGATGATTCTTGTTGTGATGATTCTTGTTGTGATGATTCTTGTTATGATGATTCTTGTTGCGATGATTCTTGTTGTGATGATTCTTGTTGTGATGATTGTTGTTGTGATGATTGTTGTTGTGATGATTCTTGTTGCGATGATTCTTGTTGCGATGATTCTTGTTGCGATGATTCTTGTTGCGATGATTCTTGTTGTGATGATTCTTGTTGTGATGATTCTTGTGATGATTCTTGTTGTGATGATTGTTGTTGTGATGATTGTTGTTGTGATGATTCTTGTTGCGATGATTCTTGTTGCGATGATTGTTGTTGTGATGATTCTTGTTGTGATGATTCTTGTTGTGATGATTCTTGTTGTGATGATTCTTGTTGTGATGATTCTTGTTGTGATGATTGTTGTTGTGATGATTGTTGTTGTGATGATTCTTGTTGCGATGATTCTTGTTGCGATGTTTCTTGTTGCGATGATTCTTGTTGCGATGATTCTTGTTGCGATGATTCTTGTTGTGATGATTCTTGTTGTGATGATTCTTGTTGTGATGATTGTTGTTGTGATGATTGTTGTTGTGATGATTCTTGTTGCGATGATTCTTGTTGCGATGATTGTTGTTGTGATGATTCTTGTTGTGATGATTCTTGTTGTGATGATTCTTGTGGTGATGATTCTTGTTGTGATGATTCTTGTTGTGATGATTCTTGTTCTGATTATTCTTGTTGTGATGATTGTTGTTGTGATGATTCTTTTTGTGATGATTCTTGTTGTGATGATTCTTGTTGTGATGATTCTTGTTGTGATGATTCTTGTTGTGATGATTCTTTTTCTGGTGATTCTTGTTGTGATGATTCTTGTTGTGATGATTCTTGTTGTGATGATTCTTGTTGTGATGATTCTTGTGATGATTCTTGTTATGATGATTCTTGTTGTGATGATTCTTGTTGCGATGATTCTAGTTCTGATGATTCTTGTTCTGATGATTCTTGTTGTGCTGATTCTTGTTGTGATGATTCTTGTTGTGATGATTCTTGTTCTGATGATTCTTGTTGTGATGATTCTTGTTGTGAGGATTCTTGTTGTCATGATTCTTGTGATGATTCTTGTTGTGATGATTCTTGTTGTGATGATTCTTTGTGATGATTCTTGTTCTGTTGATTCTTGTTATGATGATTCTTGTTGTGATGATTCTTGTTCTCATGATTCTTGTTGTGATGATTCTTGTTGTGATGATTCTTGTGATGATTCTTGTTGTGATGATTCTTGTGATGATTCTTGTTGTGATGATTCTTGTTGTGATGATTCTTGTTGTGATGATTCTTGTTGTGATGATTCTTGTTGTGATGATTCTTGTTGTGATGATTCTTGTTCTGATGATTCTTGTTCTGATGATTCTTGTGATGATTTTTGTTGTGATGATTCTTGTGATGATTCTTGTTGTGATGATTCTTGTTGTGATGATTCTTGTTGTGATGATTCTTGTGAAGATTCTTGTTCTGATGATTCTTGTTGTGATGATTCTTGTTGTGATGATTCTTGTTCTGATGATTCTTGTTGTGATGATTCTTGTTGTGATGATACTCGTTGTGATGATTCTTGTTGTGTTGATTCTTGTTGTGAAGATTCTTGTGATGATTCTTGTTGCAATGATTCTTGTTGTGATGATTCTTGTTCTGATGATTCTTGTTGTGATGATTCTTGTTGTGATGATTCTTGTTCTGATGATTCTTGTTCTGATGATTTTTGTTGTGATGATTCTTGTTGCGATGATTCTTGTGATGATTCTTGTTGTGAAGATTCTTGTTGTGATGATTCTTGTTGTGATGATTTTTGTTGTGATGATTCTTGTTCTGATGATTCTTGTTGTGATGATTCTTGTTGTGATGATTCTTGTTGCGATGATTCTTGTTGTGTTGATTCTTGTTGTGAAGATTCTTTTTCTGATGATTCTTGTTCTGATGATTCTTGTGCTGATTCTTGTTGCGATGATTCTCGTTGTGATGATTCTTGTTGTGATGATTCTTGTTGTGATGATTCTTGTTGTGATGATTCTTGTTCTGATGATTCTTGTGATGATTCTTGTTGCGATGATTCTTGTTGTGATGATTCTTGTTCTGATTATTCTTGTTGTGATGATTCTTGTTGTGATGATTCTTGTTCTGATGATTCTTGTGATGATTCTTGTTGCAATGATTCTTGTTGTGATGATTCTTGTTCTGATGATTCTTGTTCTGATGATTCTTGTTGTGATGATTCTTGTTGTGATGATTCTTGTTCTGATGATTCTTGTTGTGATGATTCTTGTTGTGATGATTCTTGTTCTCATGATTCTTGTTGTGATGATTCTTGTTGTGATGATTCTTGTTCTGATGATTCTTGTTCTGATGATTCTTGTGATGATTCTTGTTGTGATGATTCTTGTTGTGATGATTCATATTGTGATGATTCTTGTTGTGATGATTCTAGTTCTGATGATTCTTGTTCTGATGATTCTTGTGATGATTCTTGTTGTGATGTTTCTTGTTGTGATGATTCTTGTTGTGATGATTCTTGTTGTGCTGACTCTTGTGGTGATGATTCTTGTTCTGATGTTTCTTGTGATGATTCTTGTTGTGATGATTCTTGTTGTGATGAATCTTGTTGTGATGATTCTTGTTGTGATGATTCTTGTTGTGATGATTCTTGTTGTGATGATTCTTGTTGTGATGATTCTTGTTCTGATGATTCTTGTTGTGATGATTCTTGTGATGATTCTTGTTCTGATGATTCTTGTTGTGATGATTCTTGTTGTGATGATTCTTGTTGCGATGATTCTTGTTGTGATGATTCTTGTTGTGAAGATTCTTGTTGTGATGATTCTTGTTGTGATGATTCTTGTTCTAATGTTTCTTGTGATGATTCTTGTTGATGATTCTTGTTGTGATGATTCTTGTTGTGATGATTCTTGTTGTGATGATTCTTGTTGTGATGATTCTTGTGATGATTCTTGTTGCGATGATTCTTGTTGTGATGGTCCTTGTTCTGATGATTCTTGTTTTGATGATTCTTGTGATGATTCTTGTTGTGAGGATTCTTGTTGTGATGATTCTTGTTGTGATGATTCGTTTTGTGATGATTCTTGTGATGATTCTTGTTGTGATGATTGTTGTTGTGATGATTCTTGTTGTGATGATTCTTGTTGTGATGATTCTTGTTGTGATGATTCTTGTTGTGATGATTCTTGTTGTGATGATTCTTTTTCTGATGATTCTTGTTGTGATGATTCTCGTTGTGATGATTCTTGTGATGATTCTTATTGTGATGATTCTTGTTGTGATGATTCTTGTTGTGATGATTCTAGTTCTGATGATTCTTGTTGTGATGATTCTTGTGATGATTCTTGTTCTGATGATTCTTGTTCTGATGATTTTTGTGATGATTCTTGTTGTGATGATTCTTGTTGTGATGATTCTTGTTGTGATGATTCTTGTTGTGATGATTCTTGTTGCGATGATTCTTGTGATGATTCTTGTTGTGAAGATTCTTGTTCTGATGATTCTTGTTGTGATGATTCTTGTTGTGATGATTCTTGTTGTGATGATTCTTGTTGCGATGATTCTTGTTGCGATGATTCTTGTTGCGATGATTCTTGTTGCGATGATTCTTGTTGCGATGATTCTTGTTGTGATGATTCTTGTTGTGATGATTCTTGTTGTGATGATTCTTGTTATGATGATTCTTGTTGCGATGATTCTTGTTGTGATGATTCTTGTGATGATTGTTGTTGTGATGATTGTTGTTGTGATGATTCTTGTTGCGATGATTCTTGTTGCGATGATTCTTGTTGCGATGATTCTTGTTGCGATGATTCTTGTTGTGATGATTCTTGTTGTGATGATTCTTGTTGTGATGATTCTTGTTGTGATGATTGTTGTTGTGATGATTGTTGTTGTGATGATTCTTGTTGCGATGATTCTTGTTGCGATGATTGTTGTTGTGATGATTCTTGTTGTGATGATTCTTGTTGTGATGATTCTTGTTGTGATGATTCTTGTTGTGATGATTCTTGTTGTGATGATTCTTGTTGTGATGATTGTTGTTGTGATGATTGTTGTTGTGATGATTCTTGTTGCGATGATTCTTGTTGCGATGATTCTTGTTGCGATGATTCTTGTTGCGATGATTCTTGTTGTGATGATTCTTGTTGTGATGATTCTTGTTGTGATGATTCTTGTTGTGATGATTGTTGTTGTGATGATTGTTGTTGTGATGATTCTTGTTGCGATGATTCTTGTTGCGATGATTGTTGTTATGATTCTTGTTGCGATGATTGTTGTTGTGATGATTCTTGTTGTGATGATTCTTGTTGTGATGATTCTTGTTGTGATGATTCTTGTTGTGATGATTCTTGTTGTGATGATTCTTGTTGTGATGATTCTTGTTCTGATTATTCTTGTTGTGATGATTGTTGTTGTGATGATTCTTTTTGTGATGATTCTTGTTGTGATGATTCTTGTTGTGATGATTCTTGTTGTGATGATTCTTGTTGTGATGATTCTTTTTCTGGTGATTCTTGTTGTGATGATTCTTGTTGTGATGATTCTTGTTGTGATGATTCTTGTTGTGATGATTCTTGTGATGATTCTTGTTATGATGATTCTTGTTGTGATGATTCTTGTTGCGATGATTCTAGTTCTGATGATTCTTGTTCTGATGATTCTTGTTGTGCTGATTCTTGTTGTGATGATTCTTGTTGTGATGATTCTTGTTCTGATGATTCTTGTTGTGATGATTCTTGTTGTGAGGATTCTTGTTGTCATGATTCTTGTGATGATTCTTGTTGTGATGATTCTTGTTGTGATGATTCTTTGTGATGATTCTTGTTCTGTTGATTCTTGTTATGATGATTCTTGTTGTGATGATTCTTGTTCTCATGATTCTTGTTGTGATGATTCTTGTTGTGATGATTCTTGTGATGATTCTTGTTGTGATGATTCTTGTGATGATTCTTGTTGTGATGATTCTTGTTGTGATGATTCTTGTTGTGATGATTCTTGTTGTGATGATTCTTGTTGTGATGATTCTTGTTGTGATGATTCTTGTTCTGATGATTCTTGTTCTGATGATTCTTGTGATGATTTTTGTTGTGATGATTCTTGTGATGATTCTTGTTGTGATGATTCTTGTTGTGATGATTCTTGTTGTGATGATTCTTGTGAAGATTCTTGTTCTGATGATTCTTGTTGTGATGATTCTTGTTGTGATGATTCTTGTTCTGATGATTATTGTTGTGATGATTCTTGTTGTGATGATACTCGTTGTGATGATTCTTGTTGTGTTGATTCTTGTTGTGAAGATTCTTGTGATGATTCTTGTTGCAATGATTCTTGTTGTGATGATTCTTGTTCTGATGATTCTTGTTGTGATGATTCTTGTTGTGATGATTCTTGTTCTGATGATTCTTGTTCTGATGATTTTTGTTGTGATGATTCTTGTTGCGATGATTCTTGTGATGATTCTTGTTGTGAAGATTCTTGTTGTGATGATTCTTGTTGTGATGATTTTTGTTGTGATGATTCTTGTTCTGATGATTCTTGTTGTGATGATTCTTGTTGTGATGATTCTTGTTGCGATGATTCTTGTTGTGTTGATTCTTGTTGTGAAGATTCTTTTTCTGATGATTCTTGTTCTGATGATTCTTGTGCTGATTCTTGTTGCGATGATTCTCGTTGTGATGATTCTTGTTGTGATGATTCTTGTTGTGATGATTCTTGTTCTGATGATTCTTGTGATGATTCTTGTTGCGATGATTCTTGTTGTGATGATTCTTGTTCTGATTATTCTTGTTGTGATGATTCTTGTTGTGATGATTCTTGTTCTGATGATTCTTGTGATGATTCTTGTTGCAATGATTCTTGTTGTGATGATTCTTGTTCTGATGATTCTTGTTCTGATGATTCTTGTTGTGATGATTCTTGTTGTGATGATTCTTGTTCTGATGATTCTTGTTGTGATGATTCTTGTTGTGATGATTCTTGTTCTCATGATTCTTGTTGTGATGATTCTTGTTGTGATGATTCTTGTTCTGATGATTCTTGTTCTGATGATTCTTGTGATGATTCTTGTTGTGATGATTCTTGTTGTGATGATTCATATTGTGATGATTCTTGTTGTGATGATTCTTGTTCTGATGATTCTTGTTCTGATGATTCTTGTGATGATTCTTGTTGTGATGATTCTTGTTGTGATGAATCTTGTTGTGATGATTCTTGTTGTGATGATTCTTGTTGTGATGATTCTTGTTGTGATGATTCTTGTTGTGATGATTCTTGTTCTGATGATTCTTGTTGTGATGATTCTTGTTGTGATGATTCTTGTTCTGATGATTCTTGTTGTGATGATTCTTGTTGTGATGATTCTTGTTGCGATGATTCTTGTTGTGATGATTCTTGTTGTGAAGATTCTTGTTGTGATGATTCTTGTTGTGATGATTCTTGTTCTAATGTTTCTTGTGATGATTCTTGTTGATGATTCTTGTTGTGATGATTCTTGTTGTGATGATTCTTGTTGTGATGATTCTTGTTGTGATGATTCTTGTGATGATTCTTGTTGCGATGATTCTTGTTGTGATGGTCCTTGTTCTGATGATTCTTGTTTTGATGATTCTTGTGATGATTCTTGTTGTGAGGATTCTTGTTGTGATGATTCTTGTTGTGATGATTCTTGTTGTGATGATTCTTGTGATGATTGTTGTTGTGATGATTGTTGTTGTGATGATTCTTGTTGTGATGATTCTTGTTGTGATGATTCTTGTTGTGATGATTCTTGTTGTGATGATTCTTGTTGTGATGATTCTTTTTCTGATGATTCTTGTTGTGATGATTCTCGTTGTGATGATTCTTGTTGTGATGATTCTTGTTGTGATGATTCTTGTGATGATTCTTATTGTGATGATTCTTGTTGTGATGATTCTTGTTGTGATGATTCTAGTTCTGATGATTCTTGTTGTGATGATTCTTGTTGTGATGATTCTTGTTCTGATGATTATTGTTGTGATGATTCTTGTTGTGATGATTCTTGTTCTGATGATTATTGTTGTGATGATTCTTGTTGTGATGATACTCGTTGTGATGATTCTTGTTGTGTTGATTCTTGTTGTGAAGATTCTTGTGATGATTCTTGTTGCAATGATTCTTGTTGTGATGATTCTTGTTCTGATGATTCTTGTTGTGATGATTCTTGTTGTGATGATTCTTGTTCTGATGATTCTTGTTCTGATGATTTTTGTTGTGATGATTCTTGTTGCGATGATTCTTGTGATGATTCTTGTTGTGAAGATTCTTGTTGTGATGATTCTTGTTGTGATGATTTTTGTTGTGATGATTCTTGTTCTGATGATTCTTGTTGTGATGATTCTTGTTGTGATGATTCTTGTTGCGATGATTCTTGTTGTGTTGATTCTTGTTGTGAAGATTCTTTTTCTGATGATTCTTCTTCTGATGATTCTTGTGCTGATTCTTGTTGTGATGATTCTCGTTGTGATGATTCTTGTTGTGATGATTCTTGTTGTGATGATTCTTGTTCTGATGATTCTTGTGATGATTCTTGTTGCGATGATTCTTGTTGTGATGATTCTTGTTCTGATTATTCTTGTTGTGATGATTCTTGTTGTGATGATTCTTGTTCTGATGATTCTTGTGATGTTTCTTGTTGCAATGATTCTTGTTGTGATGATTCTTGTTCTGATGATTCTTGTTCTGATGATTCTTGTTGTGATGATTCTTGTTGTGATGATTCTTGTTCTGATGATTCTTGTTGTGATGATTCTTGTTGTGATGATTCTTGTTCTCATGATTCTTGTTGTGATGATTCTTGTTGTGATGATTCTTGTTCTGATGATTCTTGTTCTGATGATTCTTGTGATGATTCTTGTTGTGATGATTCTTGTTGTGATGATTCATATTGTGATGATTCTTGTTGTGATGATTCTTGTTCTGATGATTCTTGTTCTGATGATTCTTGTGATGATTCTTGTTGTGATGTTTCTTGTTGTGATGATTCTTGTTGTGATGATTCTTGTTGTGCTGATTCTTGTGGTGATGATTCTTGTTCTGATGTTTCTTGTGATGATTCTTGTTGTGATGATTCTTGTTGTGATGAATCTTGTTGTGATGATTCTTGTTGTGATGATTCTTGTTGTGATGATTCTTGTTGTGATGATTCTTGTTGTGATGATTCTTGTTCTGATGATTCTTGTTGTGATGATTCTTGTTGTGATGATTCTTGTTCTGATGACTCTTGTTGTGATGATTCTTGTTGTGATGATTCTTGTTGCGATGATTCTTGTTGTGATGATTCTTGTTGTGAAGATTCTTGTTGTGATGATTCTTGTTGTGATGATTCTTGTTCTAATGTTTCTTGTTATGATTCTTGATGATGATTCTTGTTGTGATGATTCTTGTTGTGATGATTCTTGTTGTGATGATTCTTGTTGTGATGATTCTTGTGATGATTCTTGTTGCGATGATTCTTGTTGTGATGGTCCTTGTTCTGATGATTCTTGTTTTGATGATTCTTGTGATGATTCTTGTTGTGAGGATTCTTGTGATGATTCTTGTTGTGATGATTCTTGTTGTGATGATTCTTGTGATGATTGTTGTTGTGATGATTGTTGTTGTGATGATTCTTGTTGTGATGATTCTTGTTGTGATGATTCTTGTTGTGATGATTCTTGTTGTGATGATTCTTGTTGTGATGATTCTTTTTCTGATGATTCTTGTTGTGATGATTCTCGTTGTGATGATTCTTGTTGTGATGATTCTTGTTGTGATGATTCTTGTGATGATTCTTATTGTGATGATTCTTGTTGTGATGATTCTTGTTGTGATGATTCTAGTTCTGATGATTCTTGTTGTGATGATTCTTGTGATGATTCTTGTTCTGATGATTCTTGTTCTGATGATTTTTGTGATGATTCTTGTTGTGATGATTCTTGTTGTGATGATTCTTGTTGTGATGATTCTTGTTGTGATGATTCTTGTTGCGATGATTCTTGTGATGATTCTTGTTGTGAAGATTCTTGTTCTGATGATTCTTGTTGTGATGATTCTTGTTGTGATGATTCTTGTTGTGATGATTCTTGTTGTGATGATTCTTGTTGTGATGATTCTTGTTGCGATGATTCTTGTTGTGTTGATTCTTGTTGTGAAGTTTCTTGTTGCGATAATTCTTGTTCTGATGATTCTTGTGATGATTCTTGTTGCGATGATTCTTGTTGTGATGATTCTTGTTGTGATGATTCATGTTGTGATGATTCTTGTTGTGATGATTCTTGTTCTGATGATTCTTGTGATGATTCTTGTTGCGATGATTCTTGTTGTGATGATTCTTGTTCTGATGATTTTTGTTGTGATGATTCTTGTGATGATTCTTGTTACAATGATTCTTGTGATGATTCTTGTTGCGATGATTCTTTTTGTGATGATTCTTGTTCTGATGATTCTTGTTGTGATGATTCTTGTTGTGATGATGCTTGTTGTGATGATTCTTGTTGTGAGGATTCTTGTTCTCATGATTCTTGTGCTGATTCTTGTTGTGATGATTCTTGTTGTGATGATTCTTGTTGTGATGATTCTTGTTCTGTTGATTCTTGTTATGATGATTCTTGTTGTGATGATTCTTGTTCTCATGATTCTTGTTGTGATGATTCTTGTTGTGATGATTCTTGTGATGATTCTTGTTGTGATGATTCTTGTTGTGATGATTCTTGTTGTGATGATTCTTGTTGTGATGATTCTTGTTGTGATGATTCTTGTTGTGATGATTCTTGTTCTGATGATTCTTGTTCTGATGATTCTAGTGATGATTTTTGTTGTGATGATTCTTGTGATGATTCTTGTTGTGATGATTCTTGTTGTGATGATTCTTGTTGTGATGATTCTTGTGAAGATTCTTGTTCTGATGATTCTTGTTGTGATGATTCTTGTTGTGATGATTCTTGTTCTGATGATTATTGTTGTGATGATTCTTGTTGTGATGATACTCGTTGTGATGATTCTTGTTGTGTTGATTCTTGTTGTGAAGATTCTTGTTGTGATGATTCTTGTTCTGATGATTCTTGTGCTGATTCTTGTTGCGATGATTCTTGTTGTGATGATTCTTGTTGTGATGATTCTTGTTGTGATGTTTCTTGTTGTGATGATTCTTGTTCTGATAAATCTTGTGATGATTCTTGTTGCGATGATTCGTTTTGTGATGATTCTTGTTCTGATTATTCTTGTTGTGATGATTCTTGTTGTGATGATTCTTGTTCTGATGATTCTTGTGATGATTCTTGTTGCAATGATTCTTGTTGTGATGATTCTTGTTCTGATGATTCTTGTTGTGATGATTCTTGTTCTGATGATTCTTGTTCTGATGATTCTTGTTCTGATGATTTTTGTTGTGATGATTCTTGTTGCGATGATTCTTGTGATGATTCTTGTTGTGAAGATTCTTGTTGTGATGATTCTTGTTGTGATGATTTTTGTTGTGATGATTCTTGTTCTGATGATTCTTGTTGTGATGATTCTTGTTGTGATGATTCTTGTTGCGATGATTCTTGTTGTGTTGATTCTTGTTGTGAATATTCTTTTTCTGATGATTCTTGTTCTGATGATTCTTGTGCTGATTCTTGTTGCGATGATTCTCGTTGTGATGATTCTTGTTGTGATGATTCTTGTTGTG
Source organism: Somniosus microcephalus (assembly GCF_052327205.1). Classification (NCBI taxonomy): domain Eukaryota; kingdom Metazoa; phylum Chordata; class Chondrichthyes; order Squaliformes; family Somniosidae; genus Somniosus; species Somniosus microcephalus. Next base: position 330,353,078 of record NC_140987.1, on the reverse strand, counting down.
ATGATTCTTGTTCTGATGATTCTTGTGATGATTCTTGTTGCGATGATTCTTGTTGTGATGATTCTTGTTCTGATTATTCTTGTTGTGATGATTCTTGTTGTGATGATTCTTGTTCTGATGATTCTTGTGATGATTCTTGTTGCAATGATTCTTGTTGTGATGATTCTTGTTGTGATGATTCTTGTTCTGATGGTTCTTGTTGTGATGATTCTTGTTGTGATGATTCTTGTTCTCATGATTCTTGTTGTGATGATTCTTGTGATGATTCTTGTTCTGATGATTCTTGTTCTGATGATTCTTGTTCTGATGATTCTTGTTCTGATGATTCTTGTTGTGATGATTCTTGTTGTGATGATTCTTGTTGTGATGATTCATATTGTGATGATTCTTGTTGTGATGATTCTTGTTCTGATGATTCTTGTTCTGATGATTCTTGTGATGATTCTTGTTGTGATGTTTCTTGTTGTGATGATTCTTGTTGTGATGATTCTTGTTGTGCTGATTCTTGTGGTGATGATTCTTGTTCTGATGTTTCTTGTGATGATTCTTGTTGTGATGATTCTTGTTGTGATGAATCTTGTTGTGATGATTCTTGTTGTGATGATTCTTGTTGTGATGATTCTTGTTGTGATGATTCTTGTTGTGATGGTTCTTGTTCTGATGATTCTTGTTGTGATGATTCTTGTTGTGATGATTCTTGTTCTGATGATTCTTGTTGTGATGATTCTTGTTGTGATGATTCTTGTTGCGATGATTCTTGTTGTGATAATTCTTGTTGTGAAGATTCTTGTTGTGATGATTCTTGTTGTGATGATTCTTGTTCTAATGTTTCTTGTGATGATTCTTGTTGATGATTCTTGTTGTGATGATTCTTGTTGTGATGATTCTTGTTGTGATGATTCTTGTTCTGATGATTCTTGTGATGATTCTTGTTGCGATGATTCTTGTTGTGATGGTCCTTGTTCTGATGATTCTTGTTTTGATGATTCTTGTGATGATTCTTGTTGTGAGGATTCTTGTTGTGATGATTCTTGTTGTGATGATTCTTGTTGTGATGATTCTTGTTGTGATGATTGTTGTTGTGATGATTGTTGTTGTGATGATTCTTGTTGTGATGATTCTTGTGATGATTCTTATTGTGATGATTCTTGTTGTGATGATTCTTGTTGTGATGATTCTTGTTGTGATGATTCTTGTGATGATTCTTGTTGCGATGATTCTTGTGATGATTCTTGTTGTGTTGATTCTTGTTGTGAAGTTTCTTGTTGTGATAATTCTTGTTCTGATGATTCTTGTGATGATTCTTGTTGCGATGATTCTTGTTGTGATGATTCTTGTTGTGATGATTCATGTTGTGATGATTCTTGTTGTGATGATTCTTGTTCTGATGATTCTTGTGATGATTCTTGTTGCGATGATTCTTGTTGTGATGATTCTTGTTCTGATGATTTTTGTTGTGATGATTCTTGTGATGATTCTTGTTACAATGATTCTTGTGATGATTCTAGTTGCGATGATTCTTTTTGTGATGATTCTTGTTCTGATGATTCTTGTTGTGATGATTCTTGTTGTGATGATTCTTGTTGTGATGATTCTTGTTGTGAGGATTCTTGTTCTCATGATTCTTGTGATGATTCTTGTTGTGATGATTTTTGTTGTGATGATTCTTGTTGTGATGATTCTTGTTCTGTTGATTCTTGTTATGATGATTCTTGTTGTGATGATTCATGTTCTCATGATTCTTGTTGTGATGATTCTTGTTGTGATGATTCTTGTGATGATTCTTGTTGTGATGATTCTTGTTGTGATGATTCTTGTTGTGATGATTCTTGTTGTGATGATTCTTGTTGTGATGATTCTTGTTGTGATGATTCTTGTTGTGATGATTCTTGTTCTGATGATTCTTGTTCTGATGATTCTAGTGATGATTTTTGTTGTGATGATTCTTGTGATGATTCTTGTTGTGATGATTCTTGTTGTGATGATTCTTGTTGTGATGATTCTTGTGAAGATTCTTGTTCTGATGATTCTTGTTGTGATGATTCTTGTTGTGATGATTCTTGTTCTGATGATTATTGTTGTGATGATTCTTGTTGTGATGATACTCGTTGTGATGATTCTTGTTGTGTTGATTCTTGTTGTGAAGATTCTTGTTGTGATGATTCTTGTTCTGATGATTCTTGTGCTGATTCTTGTTGCGATGATTCTTGTTGTGATGATTCTTGTTGTGATGATTCTTGTTGTGATGTTTCTTGTTGTGATGATTCTTGTTCTGATAAATCTTGTGATGATTCTTGTTGCGATGATTCGTTTTGTGATGATTCTTGTTCTGATTATTCTTGTTGTGATGATTCTTGTTGTGATGATTCTTGTTCTGATGATTCTTGTGATGATTCTTGTTGCAATGATTCTTGTTGTGATGATTCTTGTTCTGATGATTCTTGTTGTGATGATTCTTGTTGTGATGATTCTTGTTCTGATGATTCTTGTTCTGATGATTTTTGTTGTGATGATTCTTGTTGCGATGATTCTTGTGATGATTCTTGTTGTGAAGATTCTTGTTGTGATGATTCTTGTTGTGATGATTTTTGTTGTGATGATTCTTGTTCTGATGATTCTTGTTGTGATGATTCTTGTTGTGATGATTCTTGTTGCGATGATTCTTGTTGTGTTGATTCTTGTTGTGAATATTCTTTTTCTGATGATTCTTGTTCTGATGATTCTTGTGCTGATTCTTGTTGCGATGATTCTCGTTGTGATGATTCTTGTTGTGATGATTCTTGTTGTGATGATTCTTGTTGTGATGATTCTTGTTCTGATGATTCTTGTGATGATTCTTGTTGCGATGATTCTTGTTGTGATGATTCTTGTTCTGATTATTCTTGTTGTGATGATTCTTGTTGTGATGATTCTTGTTCTGATGATTCTTGTGATGATTCTTGTTGCAATGATTCTTGTTGTGATGATTCTTGTTCTGATGATTCTTGTTCTGATGATTCTTGTTGTGATGATTCTTGTTGTGATGATTCTTGTTCTGATGATTCTTGTTGTGATGATTCTTGTTGTGATGATTCTTGTTCTCATGATTCTTGTTGTGATGATTCTTGTGATGATTCTTGTTCTGATGATTCTTGTTCTGATGATTCTTGTTCTGATGATTCTTGTTCTGATGATTCTTGTTGTGATGATTCTTGTTGTGATGATTCTTGTTGTGATGATTCATATTGTGATGATTCTTGTTGTGATGATTCTTGTTCTGATGATTCTTGTTCTGATGATTCTTGTGATGATTCTTGTTGTGATGTTTCTTGTTGTGATGATTCTTGTTGTGATGATTCTTGTTGTGCTGATTCTTGTGGTGATGATTCTTGTTCTGATGTTTCTTGTGATGATTCTTGTTGTGATGATTCTTGTTGTGATGAATCTTGTTGTGATGATTCTTGTTGTGATGATTCTTGTTGTGATGATTCTTGTTGTGATGATTCTTGTTGTGATGATTCTTGTTCTGATGATTCTTGTTCTGATGATTCTTGTTGTGATGATTCTTGTTCTGATGATTCTTGTTGTGATGATTCTTGTTGTGATGATTCTTGTTGCGATGATTCTTGTTGTGATGATTCTTGTTGTGAAGATTCTTGTTGTGATGATTCTTGTTGTGATGATTCTTGTTCTAATGTTTCTTGTGATGATTCTTGTTGATGATTCTTGTTGTGATGAATCTTGTTGTGATGATTCTTGTTGTGATGATTCTTGTTCTGATGATTCTTGTGATGATTCTTGTTGCGATGATTCTTGTTGTGATGGTCCTTGTTCTGATGATTCTTGTTTTGATGATTCTTGTGATGATTCTTGTTGTGAGGATTCTTGTTGTGATGATTCTTGTTGTGATGATTCTTGTTGTGATGATTCTTGTTGTGATGATTGTTGTTGTGATGATTGTTGTTGTGATGATTCTTGTTGTGATGATTCTTGTGATGATTCTTATTGTGATGATTCTTGTTGTGATGATTCTTGTTGTGATGATTCTTGTTGTGATGATTCTTGTTGTGATGATTCTTGTTGCGATGATTCTTGTGATGATTCTTGTTGTGAAGATTCTTGTTCTGATGATTCTTGTGATGATTCTTGTTGTGATGATTCTTGTTGTGATGATTCTTGTTGTGATGATTCTTGTTGTGATGATTCTTGTTGCGATGATTCTTGTGATGATTCTTGTTGTGAAGATTCTTGTTCTGATGATTCTTGTTGTGATGATTCTTGTTGTGATGATTCTTGTTGTGATGATTCTTGTTGTGATGATTCTTGTTGTGATGATTCTTGTTGCGATGATTCTTGTTGTGTTGATTCTTGTTGTGAAGATTCTTGTTGTGATAATTCTTGTTCTGATGATTCTTGTGATGATTCTTGTTGCGATGATTCTTGTTGTGATGATTCTTGTTGTGATGATTCTTGTTGTGATGATTCTTGTTCTGATGATTCTTGTTGTGATGATTCTTGTGATGATTCTTGTTCTGATGATTCTTGTTGTGATGATTCTTGTTGTGATGATTCTTGTGATGATTATTGTTCTGATGATTCTTGTGATGGTTCTTGTTGTGATGATTCCTGTTGCGATGATTCTTGATGTGATGATACTTGTTGTGGTGATTCTTGTTCTGATGATTCTTGTGATGATTCTTGTTGTGATGATTCTTGTGATGATTCTTTTTCTGATGATTCTTGTTGTGATGATTCTTGTTGTGATGATTCTTGTTGTGATGATTCTTGTTGTGATGATTCTTGTGATGATTCTTATTGTGATGATTCTTGTTGTGATGATTCTTGTTGTGATGATTCTAGTTCTGATGATTCTTGTTGTGAAGTTTCTTGTGATGATTCTTGTTCTGATGATTCTTGTACTGATGATTCTTGTGATGATTCTTGTTGTGATGATTCTTGTTGTGATGATTCTTGTTGTGATGATTCTTGTTGTGATGATTCTTGTTGCGATGATTCTTGTGATGATTCTTGTTGTGAAGATTCTTGTTCTGATGATTCTTGTTGTGATGATTCTTGTTGTGATGATTCTTGTTGTGATGATTCTTGTTGTGATGATTCTTGTTGTGATGATTCTTGTTGCGATGATTCTTGTTGTGTTGATTCTTGTTGTGAAGATTCTTGTTGTGATAATTCTTGTTCTGATGATTCTTGTGATGATTCTTGTTGCGATGATTCTTGTTGTGATGATTCTTGTTGTGATGATTCTTGTTCTGATGATTCTTGTTGTGATGATTCTTGTTGTGATGATTCTTGTTCTGATGATTCTTGTTGTGATGATTCTTGTTGTGATGATTCTTGTGATGATTCTTGTTCTGATGATTCTTGTGATGGTTCTTGTTGTGATGATTCCTGTTGCGATGATTCTTGATGTGATGATACTTGTTGTGGTGATTCTTGTTCTGATGATTCTTGTGATGATTCTTGTTGTGATGATTCTTGTTGTGATGATTCTTTTTCTGATGATTCTTGTTGTGATGATTCTTGTTGTGATGATTCTTGTTGTGATGATTCTTGTTGTGATGATTCTTGTGATGTTCTTATTGTGATGATTCTTGTTGTGATGATTCTTGTTGTGATGATTCTAGTTCTGATGATTCTTGTTGTGATGATTCTTGTGATGATTCTTGTTCTGATGATTCTTGTTCTGATGATTCTTGTGATGATTCTTGTTGTGATGATTCTTGTTGTGATGATTCTTGTTGTGATGATTCTTGTTGTGATGATTCTTGTTGCGATGATTCTTGTGATGATTCTTGTTGTGAAGATTCTTGTTCTGATGATTCTTGTTGTGATGATTCTTGTTGTGATGATTCTTGTTGTGATGATTCTTGTTGTGATGATTCTTGTTGCGATGATTCTTGTTGTGTTGATTCTTGTTGTGAAGATTCTTGTTGTGATAATTCTTGTTCTGATGATTCTTGTGATGATTCTTGTTGCGATGATTCTTGTTGTGATGATTCTTGTTGTGATGATTCATGTTGTGATGATTCTTGTTGTGATGATTCTTGTTCTGATGATTCTTGTGATGATTCTTGTTGCGATGATTCTTGTTGTGATGATTCTTGTTCTGATGATTTTTGTTGTGATGATTCTTGTGATGATTCTTGTTACAATGATTCTTGTGATGATTCTTGTTGCGATGATTCTTTTTGTGATGATTCTTGTTCTGATGATTCTTGTTGTGATGATTCTTGTTGTGATGATTCTTGTTGTGATGATTCTTGTTGTGATGATTCTTGTTGTGAGGATTCTTGTTCTCATGATTCTTGTGATGATTCTTGTTGTGATGATTCTTGTTGTGATGATTCTTGTTGTGATGATTCTTGTTCTGTTGATTCTTGTTGAGATGATTCTTGTTGTGATGATTCTTGTTCTCATGATTCTTGTTGTGATGATTCTTGATGTGATGATTCTTGTTGTGATGATTCTTCTTGTGATGATTCTTGTGATGATTCTTGTTGTGATGATTCTTGTTGTGATGATTCTTGTTGTGATGATTCTTGTTGTGATGATTCTTGTTGTGATGATTCTTGTGATGATTCTTGTTGTGATGATTCTTGTTCTGATGATTCTTGTTCTGATGATTCTTGTTGTGATGATTCTTGTTGTGATGATTCTTATTGTGATGTTTCTTGTGATGATTCTTGTTCTGATGATTCTTGTTGTGATGATTCTTGTTGTGATGATTCTTGTTGTGATGATTCTTGTTCTGATGATTCTTGTTGTGATGATTCTTGTTGTGATGATTCTTGTGATGATTCTTGTTCTGATGATTCTTGTGATGGTTCTTGTTGTGATGATTCCTGTTCCGATGATTCTTGATGTGATGATACTTGTTGTGGTGATTCTTGTTCTGATGATTCTTGTGATGATTCTTGTTGTGATTGTCTTGTTGTGATGATTCTTGTTGTGATGATTCTTGTTCTGATGATTCTTGTTTTGATGATTCTTGTTGTGATGCTTCTTGTTCTGATGATTCTTGTTGCGATGATTCTTGTTGTGCTGATTCTTGTGGTGATGATTCTTGCTCTGATGTTTCTTGTGATGATTCTTGTTGTGATGATTCTTGTGATGATTCTTGTTGTGATGATTCTTGTTGTGATGATTCTTGTTATGATGATTCTTGTTGTGATGATTCTTGTTGCGATGATTCTTGTTGCGATGATTCTTGTTGCGATGATTCTTGTTGCGATGATTCTTGTTGCGATGATTTTTGTTGCGATGATTCTTGTTGTGATGATTCTTGTTGTGATGATTCTTGTTGTGATGATTCTTGTTGTGATGATTCTTGTTGTGATGATTCTTGTTCTGATGATTCTTGTTCTGATGATTCTTGTTGTGATGATTCTTGTTGTGATGATTCTTGTTCTGATGATTCTTGTTGTGATGATTCTTGTTGTGATGATTCTTGTTGCGATGATTCTTGTTGTGATGATTCTTGTTGTGATGATTCTTGTGATGATTCTTGTTCTGATGATTCTTGTGATGATTCTTGTTCTGATGATTCTTGTTGTGATGATTCTTGTTATGATGATTCTTGTTCTGATGATTCTTGTTCTGATGATTCTTGTTGTGAAAGTTCTTGTTGTGATGTTTCTTTTTGTGATGATTCTTGTTGTGATGATTCTTGTTCTGATGTTTCTTGTGATGATTCTTGTTGTGATGATTCTTGTTGTGATGATTCTTGTTGTGATGATTCTTGTTCTGATGATTCTTATGATGATTCTTGTTGCAATGATTCTTGTTGTGATGATCCTTGTTCTGATGATTCTTGTTTTGATGATTCTTGTTGTGATGATTCTTGTTGTGAGTATTCTTATTGTGATGATTCTTGTTGTGATGATTCTTGTTGTGACGATTCTTGTTCTGATGATTCTTGTTGTGATGATTGTTGTTGTGATGATTCTTTTTGTGATGATTCTTGTTGTGATGGTTCTTGTTGTGATGATTCTTGTTGTGATGATTCTTGTTGTGATGATTCTTTTTCTGATGATTCTTGATGTGATGATTCTTGTTGTGATGATTCTTGTTGTGATGATTCTTGTTGTGATGATTCTTGTGATGATTCTTGTTGTGATGATTCTTGTTGTGATGATTGTTGTTGTGATGATTCTAGTTCTGATGATTCTTGTTGTGATGATTCTTGTTGTGATGATTCTTGTTCTGATGATTCTTGTTCTGATGATTCTTGTGATGATTCTTGTTGTGATGATTCTTGTTGTGATGATTCTTGTTGTGATGATTCTTGTTGCGATGATTCTTGTGATGATTCTTGTTGTGAAGATTCTTGTTCTGATGATTCTTGTGATGATTCTTGTTGTGATGATTCTTGTTGTGATGATTCTTGTTGTGATGATTCTTGTTGTGATGATTCTTGTTGCGATGATTCTTGTTGTGTTGATTCTTGTTGTGAAGATTCTTGTTGTGATAATTCTTGTTCTGATGATTCTTGTGATGATTCTTGTTGCGATGATTCTTGTTGTGATGATTCTTGTTGTGATGATTCATGTTGTGATGATTCTTTTTGTGATGATTCTTGGTCTGATGATTCTTGTGATGATTCTTGTTGCGATGATTCTTGTTGTGATGATTCTTGTTCTGATGATTTTTGTTGTGATGGTTCTTGTGATGATTCTTGTTATAATGATTCTTGTGAAGATTCTTGTTGCGATGATTCTTTTTGTGATGATTCTTGTTCTGATGATTCTTGTGATGATTCTTGTGATGATTCTTGTTGTGATGATTCTTGTTCTGATGATTCTTGTTGTGATGATTATTGTTGTGAGGATTGTTGTTGTGATGATTCTTGTTGTGATGATTCTTGTTGCGATGATCCTTGTTGCGATGTTTCTTGTTGCGATGATTCTTGTTGTGATGATTCTTGTGATGATTCTTGTTGTGATGATTCTTGTTGTGATGATTCTTGTTGCGATGATTCTTGTTGTGATGATTCTTTTTGTGATGATTGTTGTTGTGATGATTCTTGTTGTGATGATTCTTGTTGCGATGATTCTTGTTGCGATGATTGTTGTTGTGATGATTGTTGTTGTGATGATTCTTGTTGTGATGATTCTTGTTGTGATGATTCTTGTTGTGATGATTGTTGTTGTGATGATTCTTGTTGTGATGATTCTTGTTCTGATTATTCTTGTTGTGATGATTGTTGTTGTGATGATTCTTTTTGTGATGATTCTTGTTGTGATGATTCTTGTTGTGATGATTCTTGTTGTGATGATTCTTGTTGTGATGATTCTTTTTCTGATGATTCTTGTTGTGATGATTCTTGTTGTGATGATTCTTGTTGTGATGATTCTTGTTGTGATGATTCTTGTGATGATTCTTGTTATGATGATTCTTGTTGTGCTGATTCTTGCTGCGATGATTCTTGTTGTGATGATTCTTGTTCTGATGATTCTTGTTGTGATGATTCTTGTTGTGAGGGTTCTTGTTGTCATGATTCTTGTGATGATTCTTGTTGTGATGATTCTTGTTGTGATGATTCTTGTTGTGATGATTCTTGTTCTGTTGATTCTTGTTGTGATGATTCTTGTTGTGATGATTCTTGTTCTCATGATTCTTGTTGTGAATATTCTTGTTGTGATGATTCTTGTGATGATTCTTGTTGTGATGATTCTTGTGATGATTCTTGTTGTGATGATTCTTGTTGTGATGATTCTTGTTCTGATGATTCTTGTTCTGATGATTCTTGTTCTGATGATTCTTGTTCTGATGATTCTTGTTCTGATGATTCTTGTGATGATTTTTGTTGTGATGATTCTTGTGATGATTCTTGTTGTGATGTTTCTTGTTGTGATGATTCTTGTTGTGATGATTCTTGTTGTGAAGATTCTTGTTCTGATGATTCTTGTGATGAATCTTGTTGTAATGATTCTTGTTCTGATGATTATTGTTGTGATGATTCTTGTTGTGATGATACTCGTTGCGATGATTCTTGTTGTGTTGATTCTTGTTGTGAAGATTCTTGTTGTGATGATTCTTGTTCTGATGATTCTTGTGCTGATTCTTGTTGCGATGATTTTTGTTGTGATGATTCTTGTTGTGATGATTCTTGTTGTGATGATTCTTGTTGTGATGATTCTTGTTCTGATGATTCTTGTGATGATTCTTGTTGCGATGATTCTTTTTGTGATGATTCTTGTTCTGATTATTCTTGTTGTGATGATTCTTGTTGTGATGATTCTTGTTCTGATGATTCTTGTGATGATTCTTGTTGCAATGATTCTTGTTGTGATGATTCTTGTTCTGATGATTCTTGTTCTGATGATTCTTGTTGTGATGATTCTTGTTGTGATGATTCTTGTTCTGATGATTCATGTTGTGATGATTCTTGTTGCGATGATTCTTGTGATGATTCTTGTTGTGAAGATTCTTGTTGTGATGATTCTTGTTGTGATGATTTTTGTTGTGATGATTCTTGTTCTGATGATTCTTGTTGTGATGATTCTTGTTGTGATGATTCTTGTTGCGATGATTCTTGTGTTGATTCTTGTTGTGAAGATTCTTGTTCTGATGATTCTTGTTCTGATGATTCTTGTGCTGATTCTTGTTGCGATGATTCTTGTTGTGATGAGTCTTGTTGTGATGATTCTTGTTGTGATGATTCTTGTTGTGATGATTCTTGTTCTGATGATTCTTGTGATGATTCTTGTTGCGATGATTCTTGTGATGATTCTTGCTCTGATTATTCTTGTTGTGATGATTCTTGTTGTGATGATTCTTGTTCTGATGATTCTTGTGCTGATTCTTGTTGCAATGATTCTTGTTGTGATGATTCTTGTTCTGCTGATTCTTGTTCTGATGATTCTTGTGATGATTCTTGTTGTGATGATTCTTGTTCTGATGATTCTTGTTGTGTTGATTCTTGTTGTGATGATTCTTGTTCTCATGATTCTTGTTGTGATGATTCTTGTTGTGATGATTCTTGTTGTGATGATTCTTGTTCTGATGATTCTTGTTCTGATGATTCTTGTTGTGATGATTCTTGTTGTGATGATTCTTGTTCTCATGATTCTTGTTGTGATGATTCTTGTTGTGATGATTCTTGTTGTGATGATTCTTGTTGTGATGATTCTTGTGATGATTCTTGTTTTGATGATTCTTGTTGTGATGATTCTTGTTGTGATGATTCATATTGTGATGATTCTTGTTGTGATGATTCTTGTTCTGATGATTCTTGTTCTGATGATTCTTGTTCTGATGATTCTTGTGATGATTCTTGTTGTGATGTTTCTTGTGATGATTCTTGTTGTGATGATTCTTGTTGTGCTGATTCTTGTGGTGATGATTCTTGTTCTGATGTTTCTTGTGATGATTCTTGTTGTGATGATTCTTGTTGTGATGATTCTTGTGATGATTCTTGTTGTGATGATTCTTGTTGTGATGATTGTTGTTGTGATGATTCTAGTTCTGATGATTCTTGTTGTGATGATTCTTGTTGTGATGATTCTTGTTCTGATGATTCTTGTGATGATGATTCTTGTGATGATTCTTGTTGTGATGATTCTTGTTGTGATGATTCTTGTTGTGATGATTCTTGTTGCGATGATTCTTGTGATGATTCTTGTTGTGAAGATTCTTGTTCTGATGATTCTTGTGATGATTCTTGTTGTGATGATTCTTGTTGTGATGATTCTTGTTGTGATGATTCTTGTTGTGATGATTCTTGTTGCGATGATTCTTGTTGTGTTGATTCTTGTTGTGAAGATACTTGTTGTGATAATTCTTGTTCTGATGATTCTTGTGATGATTCTTGTTGCGATGATTCTTGTTCTGATGATTCTTGTTGTGATGATTCATGTTGTGATGATTCTTTTTGTGATGATTCTTGGTCTGATGATTCTTGTGATGATTCTTTTTGCGATGATTCTTGTTGTGATGATTCTTGTTCTGATGATTTTTGTTGTGATGGTTCTTGTTGTGATGATTCTTGTTATAATGATTCTTGTGAAGATTCTTGTTGCGATGATTCTTTTTGTGATGATTCTTGTTCTGATGATTCTTGTGATGATTCTTGTGATGATTCTTGTTGTGATGATTCTTGTTGTGATGATTATTGTTGTGAGGATTCTTGTTGTGATGATTCTTGTTGTGATGATTCTTGTTGCGATGATCCTTGTTGCGATGTTTCTTGTTGCGATGATTCTTGTTGTGATGATTCTTGTTGTGATGATTCTTGTTGTGATGATTCTTGTTGTGATGATTCTTGTTGCGATGATTCTTGTTGTGATGATTCTTGTTGTGATGATTGTTGTTGTGATGATTCTTGTTGTGATGATTCTTGTTGCGATGATTCTTGTTGCGATGATTGTTGTTGTGATGATTGTTGTTGTGATGATTCTTGTTGTGATGATTCTTGTTGTGATGATTCTTGTTGTGATGATTGTTGTTGTGATGATTCTTGTTGTGATGATTCTTGTTCTGATTATTCTTGTTGTGATGATTGTTGTTGTGATGATTCTTTTTGTGATGATTCTTGTTGTGATGATTCTTGTTGTGATGATTCTTGTTGTGATGATTCTTGTTGTGATGATTCTTTTTCTGATGATTCTTGTTGTGATGATTCTTGTTGTGATGATTCTTGTTGTGATGATTCTTGTTGTGATGATTCTTGTGATGATTCTTGTTATGATAATTCTTGTTGTGATGATTCTTGTTGCGATGATTCTAGTTCTGATGATTCTTGTTCTGATGATTCTTGTTGTGCTGATTCTTGTTGTGATGATTCTTGTTGTGATGATTTTTGTTCTGATGATTCTTGTTGTGATGATTCTTGTTGTGAGGATTCTTGTTGTCATGATTCTTGTGATGATTCTTGTTGTGATGATTCTTGTTGTGATGATTCTTGTTGTGATGATTCTTGTTCTGTTGATTCTTGTTGTGATGATTCTTGTTGTGATGATTCTTGTTTTCATGATTCTTGTTGTGATGATTCTTGTTGTGATGATTCTTGTGATGATTCTTGTTGTGATGATTCTTGTTGTGATGATTCTTGTTCTGATGATTCTTGTTCTGATGATTCTTGTTCTGATGATTCTTGTTCTGATGATTCTTGTTCTGATGATTCTTGTGATGATTTTTGTTGTGATGATTCTTGTGATGATTCTTGTTGTGATGATTCTTGTTGTGATGATTCTTGTTGTGAAGATTCTTGTTCTGATGATTCTTGTGATGAATCTTGTTGTAATGATTCTTGTTCTGATGATTATTGTTGTGATGATTCTTGTTGTGATGATACTCGTTGCGATGATTCTTGTTGTGTTGATTCTTGTTGTGAAGATTCTTGTTGTGATGATTCTTGTTCTGATGATTCTTGTGCTGATTCTTGTTGCGATGATTCTTGTTGTGATGATTCTTGTTGTGATGATTCTTGTTGTGATGATTCTTGTTGTGATGATTCTTGTTCTGATGATTCTTGTGATGATTCTTGTTGCGATGATTCTTTTTGTGATGATTCTTGTTCTGATTATTCTTGTTGTGATGATTCTTGTTGTGATGATTCTTGTTCTGATGATTCTTGTGATGATTCTTGTTGCAATGATTCTTGTGATGATTCTTGTTCTGATGATTCTTGTTCTGATGATTCTTGTTGTGATGATTCTTGTTGTGATGATTCTTGTTCTGATGATTCTTGTTGTGATGATTCTTGTTGCGATGATTCTTGTGATGATTCTTGTTGTGAAGATTCTTGTTGTGATGATTCTTGTTGTGATGATTTTTGTTGTGATGATTCTTGTTCTGATGATTCTTGTTGTGATGATTCTTGTTGTGATGATTCTTGTTGCGATGATTCTTGTGTTGATTCTTGTTGTGAAGATTCTTGTTCTGATGATTCTTGTTCTGATGATTCTTGTGCTGATTCTTGTTGCGATGATTCTTGTTGTGATGATTCTTGTTGTGATGATTCTTGTTGTGATGATTCTTGTTGTGATGATTCTTGTTCTGATGATTCTTGTGATGATTCTTGTTGCGATGATTCTTGTGATGATTCTTGTTCTGATTATTCTTGTTGTGATGATTCTTGTTGTGATGATTCTTGTTCTGATGATTCTTGTGATGATTCTTGTTGCAATGATTCTTGTTGTGATGATTCTTGTTCTGCTGATTCTTGTTCTGATGATTCTTGTTGTGATGATTCTTGTTGTGATGATTCTTGTTCTGATGATTCTTGTTGTGATGATTCTTGTTGTGATGATTCTTGTTCTCATGATTCTTGTTGTGATGATTCTTGTTGTGATGATTCTTGTTGTGATGATTCTTATTCTAATGATTCTTGTTCTGATGATTCTTGTTGTGATGATTCTTGTTGTGATGATTCTTGTTCTCATGATTCTTGTTGTGATGATTCTTGTTGTGATGATTCTTGTTGTGATGATTCTTGTTGTGATGATTCTTGTGATGATTCTTGTTTTGATGATTCTTGTTGTGATGATTCTTGTTGTGATGATTCATATTGTGATGATCCTTGTTGTGATGATTCTTGTTCTGATGATTCTTGTTCTGATGATTCTTGTTCCGATGATTCTTGTGATGATTCTTGTTGTGATGTTTCTTGTTGTGATGATTCTTGTTGTGATGATTCTTGTTGTGCTGATTCTTGTGGTGATGATTCTTGTTCTGATGTTTCTTGTGATGATTCTTGTTGTGATGATTCTTGTTGTGATGAATCTTGATGTGATGATTCTTGTTGTGATGATTTTTGTTGTGATGATTCTTTTTGTGATGATTCTTGTTGTGATGATTCTTGTTCTGATGATTCTTGTTGTGATGATTCTTGTTGTGATGATTCTTGTTGTGATGATTCTTGTTGTGATGATTCTTGTTGTGATGATTCTTGTGATGATTCTTGTTTTGATGATTCTTGTTGTGATGATTCTTGTTGTGATGATTCATATTGTGATGATCCTTGTTGTGATGATTCTTGTTCTGATGATTCTTGTTCTGATGATTCTTGTTCTGATGATTCTTGTGATGATTCTTGTTGTGATGTTTCTTGTTGTGATGATTCTTGTTGTGATGATTCTTGTTGTGCTGATTCTTGTGGTGATGATTCTTGTTCTGATGTTTCTTGTGATGATTCTTGTTGTGATGATTCTTGTTGTGATGAATCTTGATGTGATGATTCTTGTTGTGATGATTTTTGTTGTGATGATTCTTTTTGTGATGATTCTTGTTGTGATGATTCTTGTTCTGATGATTCTTGTTGTGATGATTCTTGTTGTGATGATTCTTGTTCTGATGATTCTTTTTGTGATGATTTTGTTGTGATGATTCTTGTTGCGATGATTCTTGTTGTGATGATTCTTGTTGTGAAGATTCCTGTTGTGATGATTCTTGTTGTGATGATTCTTGTTCTGATGTTTCTTGTGATGATTCTTGTTGTGATGATTCTTGTTGTGATGATTCTTGTTGTGATGATTCTTGTTGTGATGATTCTTGTTGTGATGATTCTTGTTGAGATGATTCTTGTTCTGATGATTCTTGTGATGATTCTTGTTGCGATGATTCTTGTTGTGATGATCCTTGTTCTGATGATTCTTGTTTTGATGATTCTTGTTGTGATGATTCTTGTTGTGAGGATTCTTGTTGTGATGATTCTTGTTGTGATGATTCTTGTTGTGATGATTCTTGTTCTGATGATTCTTCTTGTGATGATTGTTGTTGTGATGATTCGTGTTGTGATGATTCTTGTAGTGATGATTCTTGTTGTGATGATTCTTGTTGTGATGATTCTTGTTGTGATGATTCTTTTTCTGATGATTCTTGTTGTGATGATTCTTGTTGTGATGATTCTTGTGATGATTCTTGTTGTGATGATTCTTGTGATGATTCTTGTTGTGATGATTCTTTTTGTGATGATTCTTGTTGTGATGATTCTAGTTCTGATGATTCTTGTTGTGATGATTCTTGTTGTGATGATTCTTGTTCTGATGATTCTTGTTCTGATGATTCTTGTGATGATTCTTGTTGTGATGATTCTTGTTCTGATGATTCTTGTTGTGATGATTCTTGTTGTGATGATTCTTGTTGCGATGATTCTTGTGATGATTCTTCTTGTGAAGATTCTTGTTCTGATGATTCTTGTTGTGATGATTCTTGTTGTGATGATTCTTGTTGTGATGATTCTTGTTGTGATGATTCTTGTTGTGATGATTCTTATTGCGATGATTCTTGTTGTGTTGATTCTTGTTGTGAAGATTCTTGTGATAAATCTTGTTCTGATGATTCTTGTGATGATTCTTGTTGCGATGATTCTTGTTGTGATGATTCTTGTTGTGATGATTCTTGTGATGATTCTTGTTGCGATGATTCTTGTTGTGATGATTCTTGTTCTGATGATTTTTGTTGTGATGATTCTTGTTGCGATGATTCTTTTTGTGATGATTCTTGTTCTGATGATTCTTGTTGTGATGATTCTTGTTGTGATGATTCTTGTGATGATTCTTGTTCTGATGATTCTTGTTGTGATGATTCTTGTTGTGAGGATTCTTGTTCTCATGATTCTTGTGATGATTCTTGTTGTGATGATTCTTGTTGTGATGATTCTTGTTGTGATGGTTCTTGTTCTGTTGATTCTTGTTGAGATGATTCTTGTTGTGATGATTCTTGTTCTCATGATTCTTGTTGTGATGATTCTTGTTCTGATGATTCTTGTTGTGATGATTCTTCTTGTGATGATTCTTGTGATGATTCTTGTTGTGATGATTCTTTTTATGATGATTCTTGTTGTGATGATTCTTGTTGTGATGATTCTTGTGGTGATGATTCTTGTTGTGATGATTCTTGTTGTGATGATTCTTGTGATGATTCTTGTTGTGATGATTCTTGTTCTGATGATTCTTGTTCTGATGATTCTTGTTGTGATGATTCTTGTTGTGATGATTCTTGTTCTGATGATTCTTATTGTGATGTTTCTTGTGATGATTCTTGTTCTGATGATTCTTGTTGTGATGATTCTTGTGATGATTCTTGTTCTGATGATTCTTGTTGTGATGATTCTTGTTGTGATGATTCTTGTTCTGATGATTCTTGTTGTGATGATTCTTGTTGTGATGATTCTTTTTGCGATGATTCTTGTTGTGATGATTCTTGTTGTGATGATTCTTGTGATGATTCTTGTTCTGATGATTCTTGTGATGATTCTTGTTGTGGTGATTCCTGTTGCGATGATTCTTGTTGTGATGATACTTGTTGTGGTGATTCTTGTTCTGATGATTCTTGTGATGATTCTTGTTGTGATGATTCTTGTTGTGATGATTCTTGTTGTGATGATTCTTGTTCTGATGATTCTTGTTTTGATGATTCTTGTTGTGATGCTTCTTGTTCTGATGATTCTTGTTGCGATGATTCTTGTTGTGCTGATTCTTGTGGTGATGATTCTTGCTCTGATGTTTCTTGTGATGATTCTTGTTGTGATGATTCTTGTTGTGATGATTCTTGTTGTGATGATTCTTGTTGCGATGATTCTTGTTGCGATGATTCTTGTTGTGATGATTCTTGTTGCAATGATTCTTGTTGCGATGATTCTTGTTGCGATGATTCTTGTTGCGATGATTCTTGTTGCGATGATTTTTGTTGCGATGATTCTTGTTGTGATGATTCTTGTTGTGATGATTCTTGTTGTGATGATTCTTGTTGTGATGATTCTTGTTGTGATGATTCTTGTTGTGATGATTCTTGTTGTGATGATTCTTGTGATGATTCTTGTTGTGATGATTCTTGTTCTGATGATTCTTGTTGTGATGATTCTTGTTGTGATGATTCTTGTTGCGATGATTCTTGGTGTGATGTTTCTTGTTGTGATGATTCTTGTGATGATTCTTGTTCTGATGATTCTTGTGATGATTCTTGTTCTGATGATTCTTGTTGTGATGATTCTTGTGATGATTCTTGTTGTGATGATTCTTGTTCTGATGATTCTTGTGATGATTCTTGTTGCGATGATTCTTGTTGTGATGATTCTTGTTGTGATGATTCATGTTGTGATGATTCTTGTTGTGATGATTCTTGTTCTGATGATTCTTGTGATGATTCTTGTTGCGATGATTCTTGTTGTGATGATTCTTGTTCTGATGATTTTTGTTGTGATGATTCTTGTTGTGATGATTCTTGTTATAATGGTTCTTGTGATGATTCTTGTTGCGATGATTCTTTTTGTGATGATTCTTGTTCTGATGATTCTTGTTGTGATGATTCTTGTTGTGATGATTCTTGTTGTGATGATTCTTGTTGTGAGGATTCTTGTTCTCATGATTCTTGTGATGATTCTTGTTGTGATGATTCTTGTTGTGATGATTCTTGTTGTGATGATTCTTGTTCTGTTGATTCTTGTTGAGATGATTCTTGTTGTGATGATTCTTGTTCTCATGATTCTTGTTGTGATGATTCTTGTTGTGATGATTTTTGTTGTGATGATTCTTGTGATGATTCTTGTTGTGATGATTCTTGTGATGATTCTTGTTCTGATGATTCTTGTTGTGATGATTCTTGTGATGATTCTTGTTGTGATGATTCTTGTTCTGATGATTCTTGTTGTGATGATTCTTGTTGTGATGATTCTTGTTGTGATGATTCTTGTTGTGATGATTCTTGTTGCGATGATTCTTGTTGTGATGATTCTTGTTGTGAAGATTCTTGTTGTGATGATTCTTGTTGTGATGATTCTTGTTCTGATGTTGCTTGTGATGATTCTTGTTGTGATGATTCTTGTTGTGATGATTCTTGTTGTGATGATTCTTGTTGTGATGATTCTTGTTCTGATGATTCTTGTGATGATTCTTGTTGCGATGTTTCTTGTTGTGATGATCCTTGTTCTGATGATTCTTGTTTTGATGATTCTTGTTGTGATGATTCTTGTTGTGAGGATTCTTGTTGTGATGATTCTTGTTGTGATGATTCTTGTTGTGATGATTCTTGTTCTGATGATTCTTGTTGTGATGATTGTTGTTGTGATGATTCTTGTTGAGATGATTCTTGTTGTGATGATTCTTGTGATGATTCTTGTTGTGATGATTCTTGTTGTGATGATTCTTTTTCTGATGTTTCTTGTTGTGATGATTCTTGTTGTGATGATTCTTGTTGTGATGATTCTTGTGATGATTCTTGTGATGATTCTTGTTGTGATGATTCTTGTTGTGATGATTCTTGTTGTGATGATTCTAGTTCTGATGATTCTTGTTGTGATGATTCTTGTTGTGATGATTCTTGTTGTGATGATTCTTGTTCTGATGATTCTTGTGATGATTCTTGTTGTGATGATTCTTGTTGTGATGATTCTTGTTGTGATGATTCTTGTTGCGATCATTCTTGTGATGATTCTTCTTGTTAAGATTCTTGTTCTGATGAATCTTGTTGTGATGATTCTTGTTGTGATGATTCTTGTTGTGATGATTCTTGTTGTGATGATTCTTGTTGTGATGATTCTTGTTGCAATGATTCTTGTTGTGTTGATTCTTGTTGTGAAGATTCTTGTTGTGATAATTCTTGTTCTGATGATTCTTGTGATGATTCTTGTTGCGATGATTCTTGTTGTGATGATTCTTGTTGTGATGATTCATGTTGTGATGATTCTTGTTGTGATGATTCTTGTTCTGATGATTCTTGTGATGATTCTTGTTGTGATGATTCTTGTTGTGATGATTCTTGTTCTGATGATTTTTGTTGTGATGATTCTTGTTGTGATGATTCTTGTTATAATGGTTCTTGTGATGATTCTTGTTGCGATGATTCTTTTTGTGATGATTCTTGTTCTGATGATTCTTGTTGTGATGATTCTTGTTGTGATGATTCTTGTTGTGATGATTCTTGTTGTGAGGATTCTTGTTCTCATGATTCTTGTGATGATTCTTGTTGTGATGATTCTTGTTGTGATGATTCTTGTTGTGATGATTCTTGTTCTGTTGATTCTTGTTGAGATGATTCTTGTTGTGATGATTCTTGTTCTCATGATTCTTGTTGTGATGATTCTTGTTGTGATGATTTTTGTTGTGATGATTCTTGTGATGATTCTTGTTGTGATGATTCTTGTGATGATTCTTGTTGTGATGATTCTTGTTGTCATGATTCTTGTTGTGATGATTCTTGTTGTGATGATTCTTGTTGTGATGATTCTTGTTGTGATGATTCTTGTTGTGATGATTCTTGTTGTGATGATTCTTGTTCTGATGATTCTTGTTGTGATGATTCTTGTTGTGATGATTCTTGTTGTGATGATTCTTATTGTGATTTTTCTTGTGATGATTCTTGTTCTGATGATTCTTGTTGTGATGATTCTTGTGATGATTCTTGTTCTGATGATTCTTGTTGTGATGATTCTTGTTGTGATGATTCTTGTTCTGATGATTCTTGTTGTGATGATTCTTGTTGTGATGATTCTTGTTGCGATGATTCTTGTTGTGATGATTCTTGTTGTGATGATTCTTGTGATGATTCTTGTTCTGATGATTCTTGTGATGATTCTTGTTGTGATGATTCCTGTTGCGATGATTCTTGTTGTGATGATACTTGTTGTGGTGATTCTTGTTCTGATGATTATTGTGATGATTCTTGTTGTGATGAATCTTGTTGTGATGATTCTTGTTGTGATGATTCTTGTTCTGATGATTCTTGTTTTGATGATTCTTGTTGTGATGCTTCTTGTTCTGATGATTCTTGTTGCGATGATTCTTGTTGTGCTGGTTCTTGTGGTGATGATTCTTGCTCTGATGTTTCTTGTGATGATTCTTGTTGTGATGAATCTTTTTGTGATGATTCTTGTTGTGATGATTCTTGTTGTGATGATTCTTGTTGCGATGATTCTTGTTGTGATGATTCTTGTTGCGATGATTCTTGTTGCGATGATTCTTGTTGTGATGATTCTTCTTGCGATGATTCTTTTTGCGATGATTTTTGTTGCGATGATTCTTGTTGTGATGATTCTTGTTGTGATGATTCTTGTTGTGATGATTCTTTTTGTGATGATTCTTGTTGTGATGATTCTTGTTCTGATGATTCTTGTTGTGATGATTCTTGTTGTGATGATTCTTGTTGTGATGATTCTTGTTGTGATGATTCTTGTTGTGATGGTTCTTGTTGCGATGATTCTTGTTGTGATGATTCTTGTTGTGATGATTCTTGTGATGATTCTTGTTCTGATGATTCTTGTGATGATTCTTGTTCTGATGATTCTTGTTGTGATGATTCTTGTTATGATGATTCTTGTTATGATGATTCTTGTTCTGATGATTCTTGTTCTGATGATTCTTGTTGTGATGATTCTTGTTGTGATGTTTCTTGTTGTGATGATTCTTGTTGTGATGATTCTTGTTCTGATGATTCTTGTTGTGATGATTCTTGTTGTGATGATTCTTGTTCTGATGATTCTTGTTGTGATGATTCTTGTTGTGATGATTCTTGTTGCGATGATTCTTGTTGTGATGATTCTTGTTGTGAAGATTCTTGTTGTGATGATTCTTGTTGTGATGATTCTTGTTCTGATGTTTCTTGTGATGATTCTTGTTGTGATGATTCTTGTTGTGATGATTCTTGTTGTGATGATTCTTGTTCTGATGATTCTTGTTCTGATGATTCTTGTGATGATTCTTGTTGCGATGATTCTTGTTGTGATGATCCTTGTTCTGATGATTCTTGTTTTGATGATTCTTGTTGTGATGATTCTTGTTGTGAGGATTCTTGTTGTGATGATTCTTGTTGTGATGATTCCTTTTCTGATGATTCTTGTTGTGATGATTGTTGTTGTGATGATTCTTGTTGTGATGATTCTTGTTGTGATGATTCTTGTTGTGATGATTCTTGTTGTGATGATTCTTTTTCTGATGATTCTTGTTGTGATGATTCTTGTTGTGATGATTCTTGTGATGATTCTTGTTGTGATGATTCTTGTGATGATTCTTGTTGTGATGATTGTTGTTGTGATGATTCTTGTTCTGATGATTCTTGTTGTGATGATTCTTGTTCTGATGATTCTTGTTCTGATGATTCTTGTGATGATTCTTGTTGTGATGATTCTTGTTGTGATGATTCTTGTTGTGATGAATCTTGTTGTGATGATTCTTGTTGCGATGATTCTTGTGATGATTCTTGTTGTGAAGATTCTTGTTCTGATGATTCTTGTTGTGATGATTCTTGTTGTGATGATTCTTGTTGTGATGATTCTTGTTGTGATGATTCTTGTTGTGATGATTCTTGTTGCGATGATTCTTGTTGTGTTGATTCTTGTTGTGAAGATTCTTGTTGTGATGATTCTTGTTGTGATGATTCTTGTTGTGATGATTCTTGTTGCGATGATTCTTGTTGTGATGATTCTTGTTGTGATGTTTCTTGTTGTGATGATTCTTGTTGTGATGATTCTTGTTCTGATGATTCTTGTTGTGATGATTCTTGTTGTGATGATTCTTGTTCTGATGATTCTTGTTGTGATGTTTCTTGTTGTGATGATTCTTGTTGCGATGATTCTTGTTGTGATGATTCTTGTTGTGAAGATTCTTGTTGTGATGATTCTTGTTGTGATGATTCTTGTTCTGATGTTTCTTGTGATGATTCTTGTTGTGATGATTCTTGTTGTGATGATTCTTGTTGTGATGATTCTTGTTCTGATGATTCTTGTGATGATTCTTGTTGCGATGATTCTTGTTGTGATGATCCTTGTTCTGATGATTCTTGTTTTGATGATTCTTGTTGTGATGATTCTTGTTGTGAGGATTCTTGTTGTGATGATTCTTGTTGTGATGATTCTTCTCGTGATGATTCTTTTTCTGATGATTCTTGTTGTGATGATTCTTGTTGTGATGATTCTTGTGATGATTCTTGTTGCGATGATTCTTTTTGTGATGATTCTTGTTCTGATGATTCTAGTTGTGATGATTCTTGTGATGATTCTTGTTGTGATGATTCTAGTTCTGATGATTCTTGTTGTGATGATTCTTGTTGTGAGGATTCTTGTTGTGATGATTCTTGTTGTGATGATTCTTGTTGCGATGATCCTTGTTGCGATGATTCTTGTTGTGATGTTTCTTGTTGCGATGATTCTTGTTGCGATGATTCTTGTTGCGATGATTCTTGTTGTGATGATTCTTGTTGTGATGATTCTTGTTGTGATGATTCTTGTTCTGATGATTCTTGTTGTGATGATTCTTGTGATGATTCTTGTTGCGATGATTTTTGTTGTGATGATTCTTGTTGTGATGATTGTTGTTGTGATGATTCTTGTGATGATTCTTGTTGCGATGATTCTTGTTGCGATGATTGTTGTTGTGATGATTCTTGTTGTGATGATTCTTGTTGTGATGAATCTTGTTGTGATGATTCTTGTGAGGATTCTTGTTGTGATGATTGTTGTTGTGATGATTCTTGTTGCGATGATTCTTGTTCTGATAATTCTTGTTGTGATGATTGTTGTTGTGATGATTCTTTTTGTGATGATTCTTGTTGTGATGATTCTTGTTGTGATTATTCTTGTTGTGATGATTCTTGTTGTGATGATTCTTTTTCAGATGATTCTTGTTGTGATGATTCTTGGTGTGATGATTCTTGTTGTGATGATTCTTGTTGTGATGATTCTTGTGATGATTCTTGTTATGATGATTCTTGTTGTGATGATTCTTGTGATGATTCTAGTTCTGATGATTCTTGTTCTGATGATTCTTGTTCTGATGATCCTTGTGATGATTTTGTTGTGATGATTCTTGTTGTGATGATTCTTGTTGTGATGATTCTTGTTGTGATGATTCTTGTTGCGATGATTCTTGTGATGATTCTTGTTGTGAAGATTCTTGTTCTGATGATTCTTGTTGTGATGATTCTTGTTGTGATGATTCTTGTTGTGATGATTCTTGTTGTGATGATTCTTGTTGCGATGATTCTTGTTGTGTTGATTCTTGTTGTGAAGATTCTTGTTGTGATGATTCTTGTTCTGATGATTCTTGTGATGATTCTTGTTGCGATGATTCTTGTTGTGATGATTCTTGTTGTGATGATTCTTGTTGTGATGATTCTAGTTCTGATGTTTCTTGTGATGATTCTTGTTGTGATGATTCTTGTTGTGATGATTCTTGTTGTGATGATTCTTGTTGTGACGATTCTTTTTGTGATGATTCTTGTTCTGATGATTCTTGTTGTGATGATTGTTGTTGTAATGATTCTTGTTGTGATGATTCTTGTTCTGATGATTCTTGTTGTGATGATTCTTGTTGTGATGATTCTTGTTCTGATGATTCTTGTTGTGATGATTCTTGTTGTGATGATTCTTGTTGCGATGATTCTTGTTGTGATGATTCTTGTTGTGAAGATTCTTGTTGTGATGATTCTTGTTGTGATGATTCTTGTTCTGATGTTTCTTGTGATGATTCATGTTGTGATGATTCTTGTTGTGATGATTCTTATTGTGATGATTCTTGTTATGATGATTCTTCTTCTGATGATTCTTGTTGCGATGATTCTTTTGTGATGATCCTTGTTCTGATGATTCTTGTTTTGATGATTCTTGTTGTGATGATTCTTGTTGTGAAGATTCTTGTTGTGATGATTCTTGTTGTGACGATTCTTGTTGTGATGATTCTTGTTCTGATGATTCTTGTTGTGATGATTGTTGTTGTAATGATTCTTGTTGTGATGATTCTTGTTGTGATGATTCTTGTTGTGATGATTCTTGTTGTGATGATTCTTTTTCTGATGATTCTTGTTGTGATGATTCTTGTGATGATTCTTGTTGTGATGATTCTTGTGATGATTCTTGTGATGATTCTTGTTGTGATGATTCTTGTTGTGATGATTGTTGTTGTGATGATTCTAGTTCTGATGATTCTTGTTGTGATGATTCTTGTTGTGATGATTCTTGTTCTGATGATTCTTGTTCTGATGATTCTTGTGATGATTCTTGTGATGATTCTTGTTGTGATGATTCTTGTTCTGATGATTCTTGTTGTGATGATTCTTGTTGCGATGATTCTTGTGATGATTCTTGTTGTGAAGATTCTTGTTCTGATGATTCTTGTTGTGATGATTCTTGTTGTGATGATTCTTGTTGTGATGATTCTTGTTGTGATGATTCTTGTAGCGATGATTCTTGTTGTGTTGATTCTTGTTGTGAAGATTCTTGTTGTGATAATTCTTGTTCTGATGATTCTTGTGATGATTCTTGTTGCGATGATTCTTGTGATGAATCTTGTTGTGATGATTCATGTTGTGATGATTCTTGTTGTGATGATTCTTGTTCTGATGATTCTTGTGATGATTCTTGTTGCGATGATTCCTGTTGTGATGATTCCTGTTCTGATGATTTTTGTTGTGATGGTTCTTGTGATGATTCTTGTTACAATGATTCTTGTGATGATTCTTGTTGCGATGATTCTTTTTGTGATGATTCTTGTTGTGATGATTCTTGTTGTGATGATTCTTGTTGTGATGATTCTTGTTCTGATGATTCTTGTTGTGATGATTCTTGTTGTGAGGATTCTTGTTGTGATGATTCTTGTGATGATTCTTGTTGCGATGATCCTTGTTGCGATGATTCTTGTTGCGATGATTCTTGTTGCGATGATTCTTGTTGCGATGATTCTTTTTGTGATGATTCTTGTTGTGATGATTCTTGTTGTGATGATTCTTGTTGTGATGATTCTTGTTCTGATGATTCTTGTTGTGATAATTCTTGTTGTGAGGATTCTTGTTGTGATGATTCTTGTGATGATTCTTGTTGCGATGATCCTTGTTGCGATGATTCTTGTTGTGATGATTCTTGTGATGATTCTTGTTGTGATGATTCTTGTGATGATTCTTGTTGTGATGATTCTTGTTGTGATGATTGTTGTTGTGATGATTCTTGTTCTGATGATTCTTGTTGTGATGATTCTTGTTGTGATGATTCTTGTTCTGATGATTCTTGTTCTGATGATTCTTGTGATGATTCTTGTTGTGATGATTCTTGTTGTGATGATTCTTGTTGTGATGATTCTTGTTGTGATGATTCTTGTTGCGATGATTCCTGTGATGATTCTTGTTGTGAAGATTCTTGTTCTGATGATTCTTGTTGTGATGATTCTTGTTGTGATGATTCTTGTTGTGATGATTCTAGTTGTGATGATTCTTGTTGTGATGATTCTTGTTGCGATGATTCTTGTTGTGTTGATTCTTGTTGTGAAGATTCTTGTTGTGATGATTCTTGTTGTGATGATTCTTGTTCTGATGTTGCTTGTGATGATTCTTGTTGTGATGATTCTTGTTGTGATGATTCTTGTTGTGATGATTCTTGTTGTGATGATTCTTGTTCTGATGATTCTTGTGATGATTCTTGTTGCGATGTTTCTTGTTGTGATGATCCTTGTTCTGATGATTCTTGTTTTGATGATTCTTGTTGTGATGATTCTTGTTGTGAGGATTCTTGTTGTGATGATTCTTGTTGTGATGATTCTTGTTGTGATGATTCTTGTTCTGATGATTCTTGTTGTGATGATTGTTGTTGTGATGATTCTTGTTGAGATGATTCTTGTTGTGATGATTCTTGTGATGATTCTTGTTGTGATGATTCTTGTTGTGATGATTCTTTTTCTGATGTTTCTTGTTGTGATGATTCTTGTTGTGATGATTCTTGTTGTGATGATTCTTGTGATGATTCTTGTGATGATTCTTGTTGTGATGATTCTTGTTGTGATGATTATTGTTGTGATGATTCTAGTTCTGATGATTCTTGTTGTGATGATTCTTGTTGTGATGATTCTTGTTCTGATGATTCTTGTTCTGATGATTCTTGTGATGATTCTTGTTGTGATGATTCTTGTTGTGATGATTCTTGTTGTGATGATTCTTGTTGCGATCATTCTTGTGATGATTCTTCTTGTGAAGATTCTTGTTCTGATGAATCTTGTTGTGATGATTCTTGTTGTGATGATTCTTGTTGTGATGATTCTTGTTGTGATGATTCTTGTTGTGATGATTCTTGTTGCAATGATTCTTGTTGTGTTGATTCTTGTTGTGAAGATTCTTGTTGTGATAATTCTTGTTCTGATGATTCTTGTGATGATTCTTGTTGCGATGATTCTTGTTGTGATGATTCTTGTTGTGATGATTCATGTTGTGATGATTCTTGTTGTGATGATTCTTGTTCTGATGATTCTTGTGATGATTCTTGTTGTGATGATTCTTGTTGTGATGATTCTTGTTCTGATGATTTTTGTTGTGATGATTCTTGTTGTGATGATTCTTGTTATAATGGTTCTTGTGATGATTCTTGTTGCGATGATTCTTTTTGTGATGATTCTTGTTCTGATGATTCTTGTTGTGATGATTCTTGTTGTGATGATTCTTGTTGTGATGATTCTTGTTGTGAGGATTCTTGTTCTCATGATTCTTGTGATGATTCTTGTTGTGATGATTCTTGTTGTGATGATTCTTGTTGTGATGATTCTTGTTCTGTTGATTCTTGTTGAGATGATTCTTGTTGTGATGATTCTTGTTCTCATGATTCTTGTTGTGATGATTCTTGTTGTGATGATTTTTGTTGTGATGATTCTTGTGATGATTCTTGTTGTGATGATTCTTGTGATGATTCTTGTTGTGATGATTCTTGTTGTGATGATTCTTGTTGTGATGATTCTTGTGATGATTCTTGTTGTGATGATTCTTGTTGTGATGATTCTTGTTGTGATGATTCTTGTTGTGATGATTCTTGTTCTGATGATTCTTGTTGTGATGATTCTTGTTGTGATGATTCTTGTTGTGATGATTCTTATTGTGATTTTTCTTGTGATGATTCTTGTTCTGATGATTCTTGTTGTGATGATTCTTGTGATGATTCTTGTTCTGATGATTCTTGTGATGATTCTTGTGATGATTCTTGTTCTGATGATTCTTGTTGTGATGATTCTTGTTGTGATGATTCTTGTTGCGATGATTCTTGTTGTGATGATTCTTGTTGTGATGATTCTTGTGATGATTCTTGTTCTGATGATTCTTGTGATGATTCTTGTTGTGATGATTCCTGTTGCGATGATTCTTGTTGTGATGATACTTGTTGTGGTGATTCTTGTTCTGATGATTATTGTGATGATTCTTGTTGTGATGAATCTTGTTGTGATGATTCTTGTTGTGATGATTCTTGTTCTGATTATTCTTGTTTTGATGATTCTTGTTGTGATGCTTCTTGTTCTGATGATTCTTGTTGCGATGATTCTTGTTGTGCTGGTTCTTGTGGTGATGATTCTTGCTCTGATGTTTCTTGTGATGATTCTTGTTGTGATGAATCTTTTTGTGATGATTCTTGTTGTGATGATTCTTGTTGTGATGATTCTTGTTGCGATGATTCTTGTTGTGATGATTCTTGTTGCGATGATTCTTGTTGCGATGATTCTTGTTGTGATGATTCTTCTTGCGATGATTCTTGTTGCGATGATTTTTGTTGCGATGATTCTTGTTGTGATGATTCTTGTTGTGATGATTCTTGTTGTGATGATTCTTGTTGTGATGATTCTTGTTGTGATGATTCTTGTTCTGATGATTCTTGTTGTGATGATTCTTGTTGTGATGATTCTTGTTGTGATGATTCTTGTTGTGATGATTCTTGTTGTGATGGTTCTTGTTGCGATGATTCTTGTTGTGATGATTCTTGTTGTGATGATTCTTGTGATGATTCTTGTTCTGATGATTCTTGTGATGATTCTTGTTCTGATGATTCTTGTTGTGATGATTCTTGTTATGATGATTCTTGTTATGATGATTCTTGTTCTGATGATTCTTGTTCTGATGATTCTTGTTGTGATGATTCTTGTTGTGATGTTTCTTGTTGTGATGATTCTTGTTGTGATGATTCTTGTTCTGATGATTCTTGTTGTGATGATTCTTGTTGTGATGATTCTTGTTCTGATGATTCTTGTTGTGATGATTCTTGTTGTGATGATTCTTGTTGCGATGATTCTTGTTGTGATGATTCTTGTTGTGAAGATTCTTGTTGTGATGATTCTTGTTGTGATGATTCTTGTTCTGATGTTTCTTGTGATGATTCTTGTTGTGATGATTCTTGTTGTGATGATTCTTGTTGTGATGATTCTTGTTGTGATGATTCTTGTTCTGATGATTCTTGTGATGATTCTTGTTGCGATGATTCTTGTTGTGATGATCCTTGTTCTGATGATTCTTGTTTTGATGATTCTTGTTGTGATGATTCTTGTTGTGAGGATTCTTGTTGTGATGATTCTTGTTGTGATGATTCCTTTTCTGATGATTCTTGTTGTGATGATTGTTGTTGTGATGATTCTTGTTGTGATGATTCTTGTTGTGATGATTCTTGTTGTGATGATTCTTGTTGTGATGATTCTTTTTCTGATGATTCTTGTTGTGATGATTCTTGTTGTGATGATTCTTGTGATGATTCTTGTTGTGATGATTCTTGTGATGATTCTTGTTGTGATGATTGTTGTTGTGATGATTCTTGTTCTGATGATTCTTGTTGTGATGATTCTTGTTCTGATGATTCTTGTTCTGATGATTCTTGTGATGATTCTTGTTGTGATGATTCTTGTTGTGATGATTCTTGTTGTGATGATTCTTGTTGTGATGATTCTTGTTGCGATGATTCTTGTGATGATTCTTGTTGTGAAGATTCTTGTTCTGATGATTCTTGTTGTGATGATTCTTGTTGTGATGATTCTTGTTGTGATGATTCTTGTTGTGATGATTCTTGTTGTGATGATTCTTGTTGCGATGATTCTTGTTGTGTTGATTCTTGTTGTGAAGATTCTTGTTGTGATGATTCTTGTTGTGATGATTCTTGTTGTGATGATTCTTGTTGCGATGATTCTTGTTGTGATGATTCTTGTTGTGAAGATTCTTGTTGTGATGATTCTTGTTCTGATGATTCTTGTTCTGATGTTTCTTGTGATGATTCATGTTGTGATGATTCTTGTTGTGATGATTCTTATTGTGATGATTCTTGTTATGATGATTCTTCTGATGATTCTTGTTGCGATGATTCTTTTGTGATGATCCTTGTTCTGATGATTCTTGTTTTGATGATTCTTGTTGTGATGATTCTTGTTGTGAAGATTCTTGTTGTGATGATTCTTGTTGTGACGATTCTTGTTGTGATGATTCTTGTTCTGATGATTCTTGTTGTGATGATTGTTGTTGTAATGATTCTTGTTGTGATGATTCTTGTTGTGATGATTCTTGTTGTGATGATTCTTGTTGTGATGATTCTTTTTCTGATGATTCTTGTTGTGATGATTCTTGTGATGATTCTTGTTGTGATGATTCTTGTGATGATTCTTGTGATGATTCTTGTTGTGATGATTCTTGTTGTGATGATTGTTGTTGTGATGATTCTAGTTCTGATGATTCTTGTTGTGATGATTCTTGTTGTGATGATTCTTGTTCTGATGATTCTTGTTCTGATGATTCTTGTGATGATTCTTGTGATGATTCTTGTTGTGATGATTCTTGTTGTGATGATTCTTGTTGTGATGATTCTTGTTGCGATGATTCTTGTGATGATTCTTGTTGTGAAGATTCTTGTTCTGATGATTCTTGTTGTGATGATTCTTGTTGTGATGATTCTTGTTGTGATGATTCTTGTTGTGATGATTCTTGTAGCGATGATTCTTGTTGTGTTGATTCTTGTTGTGAAGATTCTTGTTGTGATAATTCTTGTTCTGATGATTCTTGTGATGATTCTTGTTGCGATGATTCTTGTGATGAATCTTGTTGTGATGATTCATGTTGTGATGATTCTTGTTGTGATGATTCTTGTTCTGATGATTCTTGTGATGATTCTTGTTGCGATGATTCCTGTTGTGATGATTCTTGTTCTGATGATTTTTGTTGTGATGGTTCTTGTGATGATTCTTGTTACAATGATTCTTGTGATGATTCTTGTTGCGATGATTCTTTTTGTGATGATTCTTGTTGTGATGATTCTTGTTGTGATGATTCTTGTTGTGATGATTCTTGTTCTGATGATTCTTGTTGTGATGATTCTTGTTGTGAGGATTCTTGTTGTGATGATTCTTGTGATGATTCTTGTTGCGATGATCCTTGTTGCGATGATTCTTGTTGCGATGATTCTTGTTGCGATGATTCTTGTTGTGATGATTCTTTTTGTGATGATTCTTGTTGTGATGATTCTTGTTGTGATGATTCTTGTTGTGATGATTCTTGTTCTGATGATTCTTGTTGTGATAATTCTTGTTGTGAGGATTCTTGTTGTGATGATTCTTGTGATGATTCTTGTTGCGATGATCCTTGTTGCGATGATTCTTGTTGTGATGATTCTTGTGATGATTCTTGTTGTGATGATTCTTGTGATGATTCTTGTTGTGATGATTCTTGTTGTGATGATTGTTGTTGTGATGATTCTTGTTCTGATGATTCTTGTTGTGATGATTCTTGTTGTGATGATTCTTGTTCTGATGATTCTTGTTCTGATGATTCTTGTGATGATTCTTGTTGTGATGATTCTTGTTGTGATGATTCTTGTTGTGATGATTCTTGTTGTGATGATTCTTGTTGCGATGATTCCTGTGATGATTCTTGTTGTGAAGATTCTTGTTCTGATGATTCTTGTTGTGATGATTCTTGTTGTGATGATTCTTGTTGTGATGATTCTTGTTGTGATGATTCTTGTTGTGATGATTCTTGTTGCGATGATTCTTGTTGTGTTGATTCTTGTTGTGAAGATTCTTGTTGTGATGATTCTTGTTGTGATGATTCTTGTTCTGATGTTGCTTGTGATGATTCTTGTTGTGATGATTCTTGTTGTGATGATTCTTGTTGTGATGATTCTTGTTGTGATGATTCTTGTTCTGATGATTCTTGTGATGATTCTTGTTGCGATGTTTCTTGTTGTGATGATCCTTGTTCTGATGATTCTTGTTTTGATGATTCTTGTTGTGATGATTCTTGTTGTGAGGATTCTTGTTGTGATGATTCTTGTTGTGATGATTCTTGTTGTGATGATTCTTGTTCTGATGATTCTTGTTGTGATGATTGTTGTTGTGATGATTCTTGTTGAGATGATTCTTGTTGTGATGATTCTTGTGATGATTCTTGTTGTGATGATTCTTGTTGTGATGATTCTTTTTCTGATGTTTCTTGTTGTGATGATTCTTGTTGTGATGATTCTTGTTGTGATGATTCTTGTGATGATTCTTGTGATGATTCTTGTTGTGATGATTCTTGTTGTGATGATTCTTGTTGTGATGATTCTAGTTCTGATGATTCTTGTTGTGATGATTCTTGTTGTGATGATTCTTGTTCTGATGATTCTTGTTCTGATGATTCTTGTGATGATTCTTGTTGTGATGATTCTTGTTGTGATGATTCTTGTTGTGATGATTCTTGTTGCGATCATTCTTGTGATGATTCTTCTTGTGAAGATTCTTGTTCTGATGAATCTTGTTGTGATGATTCTTGTTGTGATGATTCTTGTTGTGATGATTCTTGTTGTGATGATTCTTGTTGTGATGATTCTTGTTGCAATGATTCTTGTTGTGTTGATTCTTGTTGTGAAGATTCTTGTTGTGATAATTCTTGTTCTGATGATTCTTGTGATGATTCTTGTTGCGATGATTCTTGTTGTGATGATTCTTGTTGTGATGATTCATGTTGTGATGATTCTTGTTGTGATGATTCTTGTTCTGATGATTCTTGTGATGATTCTTGTTGTGATGATTCTTGTTGTGATGATTCTTGTTCTGATGATTTTTGTTGTGATGATTCTTGTTGTGATGATTCTTGTTATAATGGTTCTTGTGATGATTCTTGTTGCGATGATTCTTTTTGTGATGATTCTTGTTCTGATGATTCTTGTTGTGATGATTCTTGTTGTGATGATTCTTGTTGTGATGATTCTTGTTGTGAGGATTCTTGTTCTCATGATTCTTGTGATGATTCTTGTTGTGATGATTCTTGTTGTGATGATTCTTGTTGTGATGATTCTTGTTCTGTTGATTCTTGTTGAGATGATTCTTGTTGTGATGATTCTTGTTCTCATGATTCTTGTTGTGATGATTCTTGTTGTGATGATTTTTGTTGTGATGATTCTTGTGATGATTCTTGTTGTGATGATTCTTGTGATGATTCTTGTTATGATGATTCTTGTTGTGATGATTCTTGTTGTGATGATTCTTGTTGTGATGATTCTTGTTGTGATGATTCTTGTTGTGATGATTCTTGTTGTGATGATTCTTGTTGTGATGATTCTTGTTCTGATGATTCTTGTTGTGATGATTCTTGTTGTGATGATTCTTGTTGTGATGATTCTTATTGTGATTTTTCTTGTGATGATTCTTGTTGTGATGATTCTTGTGATGATTCTTGTTCTGATGATTCTTGTGATGATTCTTGTTGTGATGATTCCTGTTGCGATGATTCTTGTTGTGATGATACTTGTTGTGGTGATTCTTGTTCTGATGATTATTGTGATGATTCTTGTTGTGATGAATCTTGTTGTGATGATTCTTGTTGTGATGATTCTTGTTCTGATGATTCTTGTTTTGATGATTCTTGTTGTGATGCTTCTTGTTCTGATGATTCTTGTTGCGATGATTCTTGTTGTGCTGGTTCTTGTGGTGATGATTCTTGCTCTGATGTTTCTTGTGATGATTCTTGTTGTGATGAATCTTTTTGTGATGATTCTTGTTGTGATGATTCTTGTTGTGATGATTCTTGTTGCGATGATTCTTGTTGTGATGATTCTTGTTGCGATGATTCTTGTTGCGATGATTCTTGTTGTGATGATTCTTCTTGCGATGATTCTTGTTGCGATGATTTTTGTTGCGATGATTCTTGTTGTGATGATTCTTGTTGTGATGATTCTTGTTGTGATGATTCTTGTTGTGATGATTCTTGTTGTGATGATTCTTGTTCTGATGATTCTTGTTGTGATGATTCTTGTTGTGATGATTCTTGTTGTGATGATTCTTGTTGTGATGATTCTTGTGATGGTTCTTGTTGCGATGATTCTTGTTGTGATGATTCTTGTTGTGATGATTCTTGTGATGATTCTTGTTCTGATGATTCTTGTGATGATTCTTGTTCTGATGATTCTTGTTGTGATGATTCTTGTTATGATGATTCTTGTTATGATGATTCTTGTTCTGATGATTCTTGTTCTGATGATTCTTGTTGTGATGATTCTTGTTGTGATGTTTCTTGTTGTGATGATTCTTGTTGTGATGATTCTTGTTCTGATGATTCTTGTTGTGATGATTCTTGTTGTGATGATTCTTGTTCTGATGATTCTTGTTGTGATGATTCTTGTTGTGATGATTCTTGTTGCGATGATTCTTGTTGTGATGATTCTTGTTGTGAAGATTCTTGTTGTGATGATTCTTGTTGTGATGATTCTTGTTCTGATGTTTCTTGTGATGATTCTTGTTGTGATGATTCTTGTTGTGATGATTCTTGTTGTGATGATTCTTGTTGTGATGATTCTTGTTCTGATGATTCTTGTGATGATTCTTGTTGCGATGATTCTTGTTGTGATGATCCTTGTTCTGATGATTCTTGTTTTGATGATTCTTGTTGTGATGATTCTTGTTGTGAGGATTCTTGTTGTGATGATTCTTGTTGTGATGATTCCTTTTCTGATGATTCTTGTTGTGATGATTGTTGTTGTGATGATTCTTGTTGTGATGATTCTTGTTGTGATGATTCTTGTTGTGATGATTCTTTTTCTGATGATTCTTGTTGTATTGATTCTTGTTGTGATGATTCTTGTGATGATTCTTGTTGTGATGATTCTTGTGATGATTCTTGTTGTGATGATTGTTGTTGTGATGATTCTTGTTCTGATGATTCTTGTTGTGATGATTCTTGTTCTGATGATTCTTGTTCTGATGATTCTTGTGATGATTCTTGTTGTGATGATTCTTGTTGTGATGATTCTTGTTGTGATGATTCTTGTTGTGATGATTCTTGTTGCGATGATTCTTGTGATGATTCTTGTTGTGAAGATTCTTGTTCTGATGATTCTTGTTGTGATGATTCTTGTTGTGATGATTCTTGTTGTGATGATTCTTGTTGTGATGATTCTTGTTGTGATGATTCTTGTTGCGATGATTCTTGTTGTGTTGATTCTTGTTGTGAAGATTCTTGTTGTGATGATTCTTGTTGTGATGTTTCTTGTTGTGATGATTCTTGTTGCGATGATTCTTGTTGTGATGATTCTTGTTGTGATGTTTCTTGTTGTGATGATTCTTGTTGTGATGATTCTTGTTCTGATGATTCTTGTTGTGATGATTCTTGTTGTGATGATTCTTGTTCTGATGATTCTTGTGATGTTTCTTGTTGTGATGATTCTTGTTGCGATGATTCTTGTTGTGATGATTCTTGTTGTGAAGATTCTTGTTGTGATGATTCTTGTTGTGATGATTCTTGTTCTGATGTTTCTTGTGATGATTCTTGTTGTGATGATTCTTGTTGTGATGATTCTTGTTGTGATGATTCTTGTTGTGATGATTCTTGTTCTGATGATTCTTGTGATGATTCTTGTTGCGATGATTCTTGTTGTGATGATCCTTGTTCTGATGATTCTTGTTTTGATGATTCTTGTTGTGATGATTCTTGTTGTGAGGATTCTTGTTGTGATGATTCTTGTTGTGATGATTCTTCTCGTGATGATTCTTTTTCTGATGATTCTTGTTGTGATGATTCTTGTTGTGATGATTCTTGTGATGATTCTTGTTGCGATGATTCTTTTTGTGATGATTCTTGTTCTGATGATTCTAGTTGTGATGATTCTTGTGATGATTCTTGTTGTGATGATTCTAGTTCTGATGATTCTTGTTGTGATGATTCTTGTTGTGAGGATTCTTGTTGTGATGATTCTTGTTGTGATGATTCTTGTTGCGATGATCCTTGTTGCGATGATTCTTGTTGTGATGTTTCTTGTTGCGATGATTCTTGTTGCGATGATTCTTGTTGCGATGATTCTTGTTGTGATGATTCTTGTTGTGATGATTCTTGTTGTGATGATTCTTGTTCTGATGATTCTTGTTGTGATGATTCTTGTGATGATTCTTGTTGCGATGATTTTTGTTGTGATGATTCTTGTTGTGATGATTGTTGTTGTGATGATTCTTGTGATGATTCTTGTTGCGATGATTCTTGTTGCGATGATTGTTGTTGTGATGATTCTTGTTGTGATGATTCTTGTTGTGATGAATCTTGTTGTGATGATTCTTGTTGTGAGGATTCTTGTTGTGATGATTGTTGTTGTGATGATTCTTGTTGCGATGATTCTTGTTCTGATAATTCTTGTTGTGATGATTGTTGTTGTGATGATTCTTTTTGTGATGATTCTTGTTGTGATGATTCTTGTTGTGATTATTCTTGTTGTGATGATTCTTGTTGTGATGATTCTTTTTCAGATGATTCTTGTTGTGATGATTCTTGGTGTGATGATTCTTGTTGTGATGATTCTTGTTGTGATGATTCTTGTGATGATTCTTGTTATGATGATTCTTGTTGTGATGATTCTTGTGATGATTCTAGTTCTGATGATTCTTGTTCTGATGATTCTTGTTCTGATGATCCTTGTGATGATTTTGTTGTGATGATTCTTGTTGTGATGATTCTTGTTGTGATGATTCTTGTTGTGATGATTCTTGTTGCGATGATTCTTGTGATGATTCTTGTTGTGAAGATTCTTGTTCTGATGATTCTTGTTGTGATGATTCTTGTTGTGATGATTCTTGTTGTGATGATTCTTGTTGTGATGATTCTTGTTGCGATGATTCTTGTTGTGTTGATTCTTGTTGTGAAGATTCTTGTTGCGATGATTCTTGTTGTGATGATTCTTGTTGTGATGATTCTTGTTGTGATGATTCTAGTTCTGATGTTTCTTGTGATGATTCTTGTTGTGATGATTCTTGTTGTGATGATTCTTGTTGTGATGATTCTTGTTCTGATGATTCTTGTGATGATTCTTGTTGCGATGATTCTTGTTGTGATGATCCTTGTTCTGATGATTCTTGTTTTGATGATTCTTGTTGTGATGATTCTTGTTGTGAGGATTCTTGTTGTGATGATTCTTGTTGTGACGATTCTTTTTGTGATGATTCTTGTTCTGATGATTCTTGTTGTGATGATTGTTGTTGTAATGATTCTTGTTGTGATGATTCTTGTTCTGATGATTCTTGTTGTGATGATTCTTGTTGTGATGATTCTTGTTCTGATGATTCTTGTTGTGATGATTCTTGTTGTGATGATTCTTGTTGCGATGATTCTTGTTGTGATGATTCTTGTTGTGAAGATTCTTGTTGTGATGATTCTTGTTGTGATGATTCTTGTTCTGATGTTTCTTGTGATGATTCATGTTGTGATGATTCTTGTTGTGATGATTCTTATTGTGATGATTCTTGTTATGATGATTCTTCTTCTGATGATTCTTGTTGCGATGATTCTTTTGTGATGATCCTTGTTCTGATGATTCTTGTTTTGATGATTCTTGTTGTGATGATTCTTGTTGTGAAGATTCTTGTTGTGATGATTCTTGTTGTGACGATTCTTGTTGTGATGATTCTTGTTCTGATGATTCTTGTTGTGATGATTGTTGTTGTAATGATTCTTGTTGTGATGATTCTTGTTGTGATGATTCTTGTTGTGATGATTCTTGTTGTGATGATTCTTTTTCTGATGATTCTTGTTGTGATGATTCTTGTGATGATTCTTGTTGTGATGATTCTTGTGATGATTCTTGTGATGATTCTTGTTGTGATGATTCTTGTTGTGATGATTGTTGTTGTGATGATTCTAGTTCTGATGATTCTTGTTGTGATGATTCTTGTTGTGATGATTCTTGTTCTGATGATTCTTGTTCTGATGATTCTTGTGATGATTCTTGTGATGATTCTTGTTGTGATGATTCTTGTTGTGATGATTCTTGTTGTGATGATTCTTGTTGCGATGATTCTTGTGATGATTCTTGTTGTGAAGATTCTTGTTCTGATGATTCTTGTTGTGATGATTCTTGTTGTGATGATTCTTGTTGTGATGATTCTTGTTGTGATGATTCTTGTAGCGATGATTCTTGTTGTGTTGATTCTTGTTGTGAAGATTCTTGTTGTGATAATTCTTGTTCTGATGATTCTTGTGATGATTCTTGTTGCGATGATTCTTGTGATGAATCTTGTTGTGATGATTCATGTTGTGATGATTCTTGTTGTGATGATTCTTGTTCTGATGATTCTTGTGATGATTCTTGTTGCGATGATTCCTGTTGTGATGATTCTTGTTCTGATGATTTTTGTTGTGATGGTTCTTGTGATGATTCTTGTTACAATGATTCTTGTGATGATTCTTGTTGCGATGATTCTTTTTGTGATGATTCTTGTTGTGATGATTCTTGTTGTGATGATTCTTGTTGTGATGATTCTTGTTCTGATGATTCTTGTTGTGATGATTCTTGTTGTGAGGATTCTTGTTGTGATGATTCTTGTGATGATTCTTGTTGCGATGATCCTTGTTGCGATGATTCTTGTTGCGATGATTCTTGTTGCGATGATTCTTGTTGCGATGATTCTTTTTGTGATGATTCTTGTTGTGATGATTCTTGTTGTGATGATTCTTGTTGTGATGATTCTTGTTCTGATGATTCTTGTTGTGATAATTCTTGTTGTGAGGATTCTTGTTGTGATGATTCTTGTGATGATTCTTGTTGCGATGATCCTTGTTGCGATGATTCTTGTTGTGATGATTCTTGTGATGATTCTTGTTGTGATGATTCTTGTGATGATTCTTGTTGTGATGATTCTTGTTGTGATGATTGTTGTTGTGATGATTCTTGTTCTGATGATTCTTGTTGTGATGATTCTTGTTGTGATGATTCTTG
This sequence comes from Somniosus microcephalus, assembly GCF_052327205.1. NCBI lineage: Eukaryota > Metazoa > Chordata > Chondrichthyes > Squaliformes > Somniosidae > Somniosus > Somniosus microcephalus. The sequence continues at coordinate 330,314,209 of NC_140987.1, read as the reverse complement.
TTCTGATGATTCTTGTTCTGATGATTCTTGTGATGATTCTTGTTGTGATGATTCTTGTTGTGATGATTCTTGTTGTGATGATTCTTGTTGTGATGATTCTTGTTGCGATGATTCCTGTGATGATTCTTGTTGTGAAGATTCTTGTTCTGATGATTCTTGTTGTGATGATTCTTGTTGTGATGATTCTTGTTGTGATGATTCTTGTTGTGATGATTCTTGTTGTGATGATTCTTGTTGCGATGATTCTTGTTGTGTTGATTCTTGTTGTGAAGATTCTTGTTGTGATGATTCTTGTTGTGATGATTCTTGTTGTGATGATTCTTGTTGCGATGATTCTTGTTGTGATGATTCTTGTTGTGATGTTTCTTGTTGTGATGATTCTTGTTGTGATGATTCTTGTTCTGATGATTCTTGTTGTGATGATTCTTGTTGTGATGATTCTTGTTCTGATGATTCTTGTTGTGATGATTCTTGTTGTGATGATTCTTGTTGCGATGATTCTTGTTGTGATGATTCTTGTTGTGAAGATTCTTGTTGTGATGATTCTTGTTGTGATGATTCTTGTTCTGATGTTTCTTGTGATGATTCTTGTTCTGATGATTCTTGTTTTGATGATTCTTGTTGTGATGATTCTTGTTGTGAGGATTCTTGTTGTGATGATTCTTGTTGTGATGATTCCTTTTCTGATGATTCTTGTTGTGATGATTGTTGTTGTGATGATTCTTGTTGTGATGATTCTTGTGATGATTCTTGTTGTGATGATTCTTGTTGTGATGATTCTTTTTCTGATGATTCTTGTTGTGATGATTCTTGTTGTGATGATTCTTGTGATGATTCTTGTTGTGATGATTCTTGTGATGATTCTTGTTGTGATGATTCTTGTTGTGATGATTGTTGTTGTGATGATTCTTGTTCTGATGATTCTTGTTGTGATGATTCTTGTTGTGATGATTCTTGTTCTGATGATTCTTGTTCTGATGATTCTTGTGATGATTCTTGTTGTGATGATTCTTGTTGTGATGATTCTTGTGATGATTCTTGTTGTGATGATTCTTGTTGCGATGATTCTTGTGATGATTCTTGTTGTGAAGATTCTTGTTCTGATGATTCTTGTTGTGATGATTCTTGTTGTGATGATTCTTGTTGTGATGATTTTTGTTGTGATGATTCTTGTTGTGATGATTCTTGTTGCGATGATTCTTGTTGTGTTGATTCTTGTTGTGAAGATTCTTGTTGTGATATTTCTTGTTCTGATGATTCTTGTGATGATTCTTGTTGCGATGATTCTTGTTGTGATGATTCTTGTTGTGATGATTCATGTTGTGATGATTCTTGTTGTGATGATTCTTGGTCTGATGATTCTTGTGATGATTCTTGTTGCGATGATTCTTGTTGTGATGATTCTTGTTCTGATGATTTTTGTTGTGATGGTTCTTGTGATGATTCTTGTTATAATGATTCTTGTGATGATTCTTGTTGCGATGATTCTTTTTGTGATGATTCTTGTTCTGATGATTCTAGTTGTGATGATTCTTGTGATGATTCTTGTTGTGATGATTCTTGTTCTGATGATTCTTGTTGTGATGATTCTTGTTGTGAGGATTCTTGTTGTGATGATTCTTGTTGTGATGATTCTTGTTGCGATGATCCTTGTTGCGATGATTCTTGTTGTGATGATTCTTGTTGCGATGATTCTTGTTGCGATGATTTTTGTTGCGATGATTCTTGTTGTGATGATTCTTGTTGTGATGATTCTTGTTGTGATGATTCTTGTTGTGATGATTCTTGTTGTGATGATTCTTGTTGTGATGATTCTTGTTGTGATGATTCTTGTTGCGATGATTCTTGTTGTGATGATTCTTGTTGTGATGATTGTTGTTGTGATGATTCTTGTTGTGATGATTCTTGTTGCGATGATTCTTGTTGTGATTATTCTTGTTGTGATGATTCTTGTTGTGATGATTCTTTTTCAGATGATTCTTGTTGTGATGATTCTTGGTGTGATGATTCTTGTTGTGATGATTCTTGTTGTGATGATTCTTGTGATGATTCTTGTTATGATGATTCTTGTTGTGATGATTCTTGTTGTGAGGATTCTTGTTGTGATGATTCTTGTTGTGATGATTCTTGTTGCGATGATCCTTGTTGCGATGATTCTTGTTGTGATGATTCTTGTTGCGATGATTCTTGTTGCGATGATTTTTGTTGCGATGATTCTTGTTGTGATGATTCTTGTTGTGATGATTCTTGTTGTGATGATTCTTGTTGTGATGATTCTTGTTGTGATGATTTTTGTTGTGATGATTCTTGTTGTGATGATTCTTGTGATGATTCTTGTTGCGATGATTCTTGTTGTGATGATTCTTGTTGTGATGATTGTTGTTGTGATGATTCTTGTTGTGATGATTCTTGTTGCGATGATTCTTGTTGCGATGATTGTTGTTGTGATGATTCTTGTGATGATTCTTGTGATGAATCTTGTTGTGATGATTCTTGTTGTGAGGATTCTTGTTGTGATGATTGTTGTGATGATTCTTGTTGCGATGATTCTTGTTCTGATAATTCTTGTTGTGATGATTGTTGTTGTGATGATTCTTTTTGTGATGATTCTTGTTGTGATGATTCTTGTTGTGATTATTCTTGTTGTGATGATTCTTGTTGTGATGATTCTTTTTCAGATGATTCTTGTTGTGATGATTCTTGGTGTGATGATTCTTGTTGTGATGATTCTTGTTGTGATGATTCTTGTGATGATTCTTGTTATGATGATTCTTGTTGTGATGATTCTTGTGATGATTCTAGTTCTGATGATTCTTGTTCTGATGATTCTTGTTCTGATGATCCTTGTGATGATTTTGTTGTGATGATTCTTGTTGTGACGATTCTTGTTGTGATGATTCTTGTTGTGATGATTCTTGTTGCGATGATTCTTGTGATGATTCTTGTTGTGAAGATTCTTGTTCTGATGATTCTTGTTGTGATGATTCTTGTTGTGATGATTCTTGTTGTGATGATTCTTGTTGTGATGATTCTTGTTGCGATGATTCTTGTTGTGTTGATTCTTGTTGTGAAGATTCTTGTTGTGATGATTCTTGTTCTGATGATTCTTGTGATGATTCTTGTTGCGATGATTCTTGTTGTGATGATTCTTGTTGTGATGATTCTTGTTGTGATGATTCTTGTTGTGATGATTCTTGTTCTGATGATTCTTGTGATGATTCTTGTTGCGATGATTCTTGTTCTGATGATTCTTGTTGTGATGATTCTTGTTGTGAGGATTCTTGTTCTCATGATTCTTGTGCTGATTCTTGTTGTGATGATTCTTGTTCTCATGATTCTTGTGATGATTCTTGTTCTGATGATTCTTGTTGTGATGATTCTTGTTGTGATGATTCTTGTTGTGATGATTCTTGTTGTGATGATTCTTGTTGTGATGATTCTTGTTGTGATGATTCTTGTTGTGATGATTCTTGTTGTGATGAATCTTGTGATGATTCTTGTTCTGATGATTCTTGTTGTGATGATTCTTGTTATGATGATTCTTGTTCTGATGATTCTTGTTGTGATGAATCTTGTGATGATTCTTGTTCTGATGATTCTTGTTGTGATGATTCTTGTTATGATGATTCTTGTTCTGATGATTCTTGTTGAGATGAATCTTGTGATGATTCTTGTTGTGATGATTCTTGTTGTGATGATTTTTGTTGTGATGAATCTTGTGATGATTCTTGTTGTGATGATTCCTGTTGCGATGATTCTTGTTGTGATGATACTTGTTGTGGTGATTCTTGTTCTGATGATTCTTGTGATGATTCTTGTTGTGATGACTCTTGTTGTGATGTTTCTTGTTGTGATGATTCTTGTTCTGATGATTCTTGTTTTGATGATTCTTGTTGTGATGCTTCTTGTTCTGATGATTCTTGTTGCGATGATTCTTGTTGTGCTGATTCTTGTGGTGATGATTCTTGCTCTGATGTTTCTTGTGATGATTCTTGTTGTGATGATTCTTGTTGTGATGATTCTTGTTGTGATGATTCTTGTTGTGATGATTCTTGTTGCGATGATTTTGTTGCGATGATTCTTGTTGCGATGATTCTTGTTGCGATGATTCTTGTTGCGATGATTCTTGTTGCGATGATTCTTGTTGCGATGATTTTTGTTGCGATGATTCTTGTTGTGATGATTCTTGTTGTGATGATTCTTGTGATGATTCTTGTTGTGATGATTCTTGTTGTGATGATTCTTGTTGTGATGATTCTTGTTGTGATGATTCTTGTTGTGATGATTCTTGTTGTGATGATTCTTGTTCTGATGATTCTTGTTGTGATGATTCTTGTTGTGATGATTCTTGTTGCGATGATTCTTGTTGTGATGATTCTTGTTGTGATGATTCTTGTGATGATTCTTGTTCTGATGATTCTTGTGATGATTCTTTTTCTGATGTTTCTTGTTGTGATGATTCTTGTTATGATGATTCTTCTGATGATTCTTGTTCTGATGATTCTTGTTGTGATGATTCTTGTTGTGATGATTCTTGTTGTGATGATTCTTGTTGTGATGATTCTTGTGATGATTCTTGTTGTGATGATTCTTGTTCTGATGATTCTTGTTGTGATGTTTCTTGTGATGATTCTTGTTGCGATGATTCTTGTTGTGATGATTCTTGTTGTGAAGATTCTTGTTGTGATGATTCTTGTTGTGATGATTCTTGTTCTGATGTTTCTTGTGATGATTCTTGTTGTGATGATTCTTGTTGTGATGATTCTTGTTGTGATGATTCTTGTTCTGATGATTCTTGTGATGATTCTTGTTGCGATGATTCTTGTTGTGATGATCCTTGTTCTGATGATTCTTGTTTTGATGATTCTTGTTGTGATGATTCTTGTTGTGAGGATTCTTGTTGTGATGATTCTTGTTGTGACGATTCTTTTTGTGATGATTATTGTTCTGATGATTCTTGTTGTGATGATTGTTGTTGTAATGATTCTTGTTGTGATGATTCTTGTTGTGATGATTCTTGTTGTGATGATTCTTGTTGTGATGATTCTTGTTCTGATGATTCTTGTTGTGATGATTCTTGTTGTGATGATTCTTGTTCTGATGATTCTTGTTGTGATGATTCTTGTTGTGATGATTCTTGTTGCGAAGATTCTTGTTGTGATGATTCTTGTTGTGAAGATTCTTGTTGTGATGATTCTTGTTGTGATGATACTTGTTCTGATGTTTCTTGTGATGATTCTTGTTGTGATGATTCTTGTTGTGATGATTCTTATTGTGATGATTCTTGTTATGATGATTCTTCTTCTGATGATTCTTGTTGCGATGATTCTTGTTGTGATGATCCTTGTTCTGATGATTCTTGTTTTGATGATTCTTGTTGTGATGATTCTTGTTGTGAAGATTCTTGTTGTGATGATTCTTGTTGTGATGATTCTTGTTGTGATGATTCTTGTTGTGATGATTATTTTTCTGATGATTCTTGTTGTGATGATTCTTGTGATGATTCTTGTTGTGATGATTCTTGTGATGATTCTTGTGATGATTCTTGTTGTGATGATTCTTGTTGTGATGATTGTTGTTGTGATGATTCTAGTTCTGATGATTCTTGTTGTGATGATTCTTGTTGTGATGATTCTTGTTCTGATGATTCTTGTTCTGATGATTCTTGTGATGATTCTTGTTGTGATGATTCTTGTTGTGATGATTCTTGTTGTGATGATTCTTGTTGTGATGATTCTTGTTGCGATGATTCTTGTGATGATTCTTGTTGTGAAGATTCTTGTTCTGATGATTCTTGTTGTGATGATTTTTGTTGTGATGATTCTTGTTGTGATGATTCTTGTTGTGATGATTCTTGTAGCGATGATTCTTGTTGTGTTGATTCTTGTTGTGAAGATTCTTGTTGTGATAATTCTTGTTCTGATGATTCTTGTGATGATTCTTGTTGCGATGATTCTTGTGATGAATCTTGTTGTGATGATTCATGTTGTGATGATTCTTGTTGTGATGATTCTTGTTCTGATGATTCTTGTGATGATTCTTGTTGCGATGATTCTTGTTGTGATGATTCTTGTTCTGATGATTTTTGTTGTGATGGTTCTTGTGATGATTCTTGTTACAATGATTCTTGTGATGATTCTTGTTGCGATGATTCTTTTTGTGATGATTCTTGTTGTGATGATTCTTGTTGTGATGATTCTTGTTGTGATGATTCTTGTTCTGATGATTCTTGTTGTGATGATTCTTGTTGTGAGGATTCTTGTTGTGATGATTCTTGTGATGATTCTTGTTGCGATGATCCTTGTTGCGATGATTCTTGTTGCGATGATTCTTGTTGCGATGATTCTTGTTGCGATGATTTTTGTTGCGATGATTCTTGTTGTGATGATTCTTGTTGTGATGATTCTTGTTGTGATGATTCTTGTTGTGATGATTCTTGTTGTGATGATTCTTGTTGTGATGATTCTTGTTGCGATGATTCTTGTTGTGATGATTCTTGTTGTGATGATTCTTGTTGTGATGATTCTTGTTGTGATGATTCTTGTTGCGATGATTCTTGTTGCGATGATTGTTGTTGTGATGATTCTTGTTGTGATTATTCTTGTTGTGATGAATCTTGTGATGATTCTTGTTGTGAGGATTCTTGTTGTGATGATTGTTGTTGTGATGATTCTTGTTGTGATGATTCTTGTTCTGATAATTCTTGTTGTGATGATTGTTGTTGTGAGGATTCTTTTTGTGATGGTTCTTGTTGTGATGATTCTTGTTGTGATGATTCTTGTTGTGATGATTCTTGTTGTGATGATTCTTTTTCTGATGATTCTTGTGATGATTCTTGGTGTGATGATTCTTGTTGTGATGATTCTTGTTGTGATGATTCTTGTGATGATTCTTGTTATGATGATTCTTATTGTGATGATTCTTGTGATGATTCTAGTTCTGATGATTCTTGTTCTGATGATTCCTGTTCTGATGATTCTTGTGATGATTCTTGTTGTGATGATTCTTGTTGTGATGATTCTTGTTGTGATGATTCTTGTTGTGATGATTCTTGTTGCGATGATTATTGTAATGATTCTTGTTGTGAAGATTCTTGTTCTGATGATTCTTGTTGTGATGATTCTTGTTGTGATGATTCTTGTTGTGATGATTCTTGTTGTGATGATTCTTGTTGCGATGATTCTTGTTGTGTTGATTCTTGTTGTGAAAATTCTTGTTGTGATGATTCTTGTTCTGATGATTCTTGTGATGATTCTTGTTGCAATGATTCTTGTTGTGATGATTCTTGTGATGATTCTTGTGATGATTCTTGTTGTGAGTATTCTTGTTGTGATGATTCTTGTGATGATTCTTGTTGCGATGTTTCTTGTTGTGATGATTCTTGTTCTGATGATTCTTGTTCTGATGATTCTTGTTGTGATGATTCTTGTTCTGATGATTCTTGTGATGATTCTTGTTGCGATGATTCTTGTTGTGATGATTCTTGTTCTCATGATTCTTGTTGTGATGATTCTTGTGATGATTCTTGTTCTGATGATTCTTGTTGTGATGATTCTTGTTGTGATGATTCTTGTTGCGATGATTCTTGTTGTGATGATTCTTGTTGTGATGATTCTTGTTGTGATGATTCTTGTTGTGATGATTCTTGTTGTGATGATTCTTGTTCTGATGATTCTTGTTGTGTTGATTCTTGTGATGATTCTTGTTCTGATGATTCTTGTTGTGATGATTCTTGTTGTGATGATTCTTGTTGCGATGATTCTTGTTGTGATGATTCTTGTTGTGAAGATTCTTGTTGTGATGATTCTTGTTGTGATGATTCTTGTTCTGATGTTTCTTGTGATGATTCTTGTTGTGATGATTCTTGTGATGATTCTTGTTGTGATGATTCTTGTTGTGATGATTCTTGTTCTGATGATTCTTGTGATGATTCTTGTTGCGATGTTTCTTGTTGTGATGATCCTTATTCTGATGATTCTTTTTGTGATGATTCTTGTTGTGATGATTATTGTTCTGATGATTCTAGTGATGATTCTTGTTGCGATGATTCTTGTTGTGATGATTCTTGTTCTGATTATTCTTGTTGTGATGATTCTTGTTGTGATGATTCTTGTTCTGATGATTCTTGTGATGATTCTTGTTGCAATGATTCTTGTTTTGATGATTCTTGTTCTGATGATTCTTGTTCTGATGATTCTTGTTGTGATGATTCTTGTTGTGATGATTCTTGTGGTGATGATTCTTGTTCTGATGTTTCTTGTGATGATTCTTGTTTTCATGATTCTTGTTGTGATGATTCTTTTTGTGATGATTCTTGTTCTCATGATTCTTGTTGTGATGATTCCTGTGATGATTCTTGTTGTGATGATTCTTGTTGTGATGATTCTTGTTGTGATGATTCTTGTTGTGATGATTCTTGTTTTCATGATTCTTGTTGTGATGATTCTTTTTGTGATGATTCTTGTTGTGATGATTCTTGTGATGATTCTTGTGATGATTCTTGTTGTGATGATTCTTGTTGTGAAGATTCTTGTTGTGATGATTCATATTGTGATGATTCTTGTTGTGATGATTTTGTTCTGATGATTCTTGTCCTGATGATTCTTGTTCTGATGATTCTTGTGATGATTCTTGTTGCGATGTTTCTTGTTGTGATGATCCTTATTCTGATGATTCTTGTTGTGATGATTCTTGTTGTGATGATTCTTGTTCTGATTATTCTTGTGATGATTCTTGTTGCGATGTTTCTTGTTGTGATGGTTCTTGTTGTGATGATTCTTGTTCTGATGATTCTTGTTGTGATGATTCTTGTTGTGATGATTCTTGTTCTGATGATTATTGTTGTGATGATTCTTGTTGTGATGATTCTCGTTGCGATGATTCTTGTTGTGTTGATTCTTGTTGTGAAGATTCTTGTTGTGATGATTCTTGTTCTGATGATTCTTGTACTGATTCTTGTTGCGATGATTCTTGTTGTGATGATTCTTGTTGTGATGATTCTTGTTCTGATTATTCTTGTTGTGATGATTCTTGTTGTGATGATTCTTGTTCTGATGATTCTTGTGATGATTCTTGTTGCAATGATTCTTGTTGTGATGATTCTTGTTTTCATGATTCTTGTTGTGATGATTCTTTTTGTGATGATTCTTGTTGTGATGATTCTTGTTGTGATGATTCTTGTGATGATTCTTGTTGCAATGATTCTTGTTGTGATGATTCTTGTTGTGATGATTCTTTTTGTGATGATTCTTGTTCTCATGATTCTTGTTGTGATGATTCCTGTGATGATTCTTGTTGTGATGATTCTTGTTGTGATGATTCTTGTTGTGATGATTCTTGTTGTGATGATTCTTGTTGTGATGATTCTTGTTGTGATGATTCTTGTGATGATTCTTGTTGTGATGATTCTTGTTGTGAAGATTCTTGTTGTGATGATTCATATTGTGATGATTCTTGTTGTGATGATTTTGTTCTGATGATTCTTGTCCTGATGATTCTTGTTCTGATGATTCTTGTGATGATTCTTGTTGTGATGTTTCTTGTTGTGATGATTCTTGTTGTGATGATTCTTGTGCTGATTCTTGTGGTGATGATTCTTGTTCTGATGTTTCTTGTGATGATTCTTGTTGTGATGATTCTTGTTGTGCTGAATCTTGTTGTGATGATTCTTGTTGTGATGATTCTTTTTGTGATGATTCTTGTTGTGATGATTCTTGTTGTGATGATTCTTGTTGTGATGGTTCTTGTTCTGATGATTCTTGTGATGATTCTTGTTGCGATGTTTCTTGTTGTGATGATTCTTGTTGTGATGATTCTTGTTCTGATGATTCTTGTTGTGATGATTCTTGTTGTGATGATTCTTGTTCTGATGATTCTTGTTGTGATGATTCTTGTTGTGATGATTCTTGTTCTGATGATTCTTGTTCTGATGATTCTTTTTCCGATGATTCTTGTTGTGATGATTCTTGTTGTGATGATTCTTGTTGTGATGATTCTTGTTCTGATGATTCTTGTTGTGATGATTCTTGTAGTGATGATTCTTGTGATGATTCTGGTTGTGATGATTCTTGTTGTGATGATTCTTGTTGTGATGATTCTTGTTGTGATGATTCTTGTTGTGATGATTCTTTTTCTGATGATTCTTGTTCTGATGATTCTTTTGATGATTCTTGTTGTGATGATTCTTGTTGTGATGATTCTTGTTGTCATGATTCTTGTTGCGATGATACTTGTTCTGATGATTCTTGTGATGATTCTTGTTGCGATGATTCTTGTTGCGATGATTCTTGCTGCAATGATTCTTATTGCGATGATTCTTGTTGCGATGATTCTTGCTGTGATGATTCTTGTTGTGATGATTTTTGTTGTGATGATTCTTGTTGTGATGATTCTTGTTGTGATGATTCGTGTTGCGATGATTCTTGTTGTGATGATTCTTGTTGTGATGATTCTTGTTCTGATGATTCTTGTTGTGATGATTCTTGTTGTGATGATTCTTGTTGCGATGATTCTTGTTGCGATGATACTTGTTCTGATGATTCTTGTGATGATTCTTGTTGCGATGATTCTTGTTGCGATGATTCTTGCTGCGATGATTCTTATTGCGATGGTTCTTGTTGCGATGATTCTTGCTGTGATGATTCTTGTTGTGATGATTCATGTTGTGATGATTCTTGTTGTGATGATTCTTGTTGTGATGATTGTTGTTGTGATGATTGTTGTTGTGATGATTCTTGTTGTGATGATTCTTGTTGTGATGATTCTTGTTGTGATGATTCTTGTTGTGATGATTCTTCTGATGATTCTTGTTGTGATGATTCTTGTTGTGATGATTCTTGTTGTGATGATTCTTGTTGTGATGATTCTTGTTGTGATGATTCTTGTTGTGATGATTCTTGTTGTGATGATTCTTGTTGTGATGATTCTTGTTGCGATGATACTTGTTGTGATGATTCTTGTTGTGATGATTCTTGTTGTGATGTTTCTTGTTGTGATGATTCTTGTTGTGATGATTCTTGTGCTGATTCTTGTGGTGATGATTCTTGTTCTGATGTTTCTTGTGATGATTCTTGTTGTGATGATTCTTGTGATGAATCTTGTTGTGATGATTCTTGTTGTGATGATTCTTTTTGTGATGATTCTTGTTGTGATGATTCTTGTTGTGATGATTCTTGTTGTGATGGTTCTTGTTCTGATGATTCTTGTGATGATTCTTGTTGCGATGTTTCTTGTTGTGATGATTCTTGTTGTGATGATTCTTGTTCTGATGATTCTTGTTGTGATGATTCTTGTTGTGATGATTCTTGTTCTGATGATTCTTGTTGTGATGATTCTTGTTGTGATGATTCTTGTTCTGATGATTCTTGTTCTGATGATTCTTTTTCCGATGATTCTTGTTGTGATGATTCTTGTTGTGATGATTCTTGTTGTGATGATTCTTGTTCTGATGATTCTTGTTGTGATGATTCTTGTAGTGATGATTCTTGTGATGATTCTGGTTGTGATGATTCTTGTTGTGATGATTCTTGTTGTGATGATTCTTGTTGTGATGATTCTTGTTGTGATGATTCTTGTTCTGATGATTCTTGTTCTGATGATTCTTTTGATGATTCTTGTTGTGATGATTCTTGTTGTGATGATTCTTGTTGTCATGATTCTTGTTGCGATGATACTTGTTCTGATGATTCTTGTGATGATTCTTGTTGCGATGATTCTTGTTGCGATGATTCTTGCTGCAATGATTCTTATTGCGATGATTCTTGTTGCGATGATTCTTGCTGTGATGATTCTTGTTGTGATGATTTTTGTTGTGATGATTCTTGTTGTGATGATTCTTGTTGTGATGATTCGTGTTGCGATGATTCTTGTTGTGATGATTCTTGTTGTGATGATTCTTGTTCTGATGATTCTTGTTGTGATGATTCTTGTTGTGATGATTCTTGTTGCGATGATTCTTGTTGCGATGATACTTGTTCTGATGATTCTTGTGATGATTCTTGTTGCGATGATTCTTGTTGCGATGATTCTTGCTGCGATGATTCTTATTGCGATGGTTCTTGTTGCGATGATTCTTGCTGTGATGATTCTTGTTGTGATGATTCATGTTGTGATGATTCTTGTTGTGATGATTCTTGTTGTGATGATTGTTGTTGTGATGATTGTTGTTGTGATGATTCTTGTTGTGATGATTCTTGTTGTGATGATTCTTGTTGTGATGATTCTTGTTGTGATGATTCTTGTTGTGATGATTCTTCTGATGATTCTTGTTCTGATGATTCTTGTTGTGATGATTCTTGTTGTGATGATTCTTGTTGTGATGATTCTTGTTGTGATGATTCTTGTTGTGATGATTCTTGTTGTGATGATTCTTGTTGTGATGATTCTTGTTGCGATGATACTTGTTGTGATGATTCTTGTTGTGATGATTCTTGTTGTGATGATTCTTGTTCTGATTATTCTTGTTGTGATGATTCTTGTTGTGATGATTCTTGTTCTGATGATTCTTGTGATGATTCTTGTTGCAATGATTCTTGTTGTGATGATTCTTGTTCTGATGATTCTTGTTGTGATGACTCTTGTTGTGATGATTCTTGTTCTGATGATTCTTGTTGTGATGATTCTTGTTGTGATGATTCTTGTTCTCATGATTCTTGTTGTGGTGATTCTTGTTGTGATGATTCTTGTTGTGATGATTCTTGTTGTGATGATTCTTGTTCTGATGATTCTTGTTGTGATGATTCTTGTTGTGATGATTCTTGTTTTCATGATTCTTGTTGTGATGATTCTTTTTGTGATGATTCTTGTTGTGATGATTCTTGTTGTGATGATTCTTGTGGTGATTCTTGTTGTGATGATTCTTGTGATGATTCTTGTTGTGATGATTCATAATGTGATGATTCTTGTTGTGATGATTTTGTTCTGATGATTCTTGTCCTGATGATCCTTGTTCTGATGATTCTTGTGATGATTCTTGTTGTGATGTTTCTTGTTGTGATGATTCTTGTTGTGATGATTCTTGTGCTGATTCTTGTGGTGATGATTCTTGTTCTGATGTTTCTTGTGATGATTCTTGTTGTGATGATTCTTGTTGTGATGAATCTTGTTGTGATGATTCTTGTTGTGGTGATTCTTGTTGTGATGATTCTTGTTGTGATGATTCTTGTTGTGATGATTCTTGTTCTGAAGATTCTTGTTGTGTTGATTCTTGTGATGATTCTTGTTCTGATGATTCTTGTTGTGATGATTCTTGTTGTGATGATTCTTGTTGTGATGATTCTTGTGATGATTCTTGTTGTGATGATTCTTGTTGTGATGATTCTTGTTGTGATGATTCTTGTTGTGATGATTCTTGTTGTGATGATTCTTGTTTTCATGATTCTTGTTGTGATGATTCTTTTTGTGATGATTCTTGTTGTGATGATTCTTGTTGTGATGATTCTTGTGATGATTCTTGTTGTGATGATTCTTGTTGTGAAGATTCTTGTTGTGATGATTCATCTTGTGATGATTCTTGTTGTGATGATTTTGTTCTGATGATTCTTGTCCTGATGATTCTTGTTCTGATGATTCTTGTGATGATTCTTGTGCTGATTCTTGTGGTGATGATTCTTGTTCTGATGTTTCTTGTGATGATTCTTGTTGTGATGATTCTTGTTGTGATGAATCTTGTTGTGATGATTCTTGTTGTGATGATTCTTTTTGTGATGATTCTTGTTGTGATGATTCTTGTTGTGATGATTCTTGTTGTGATGGTTCTTGTTCTGATGATTCTTGTGATGATTCTTGTTGCGATGTTTCTTGTTGTGATGATTCTTGTGATGATTCTTGTTCTGATGATTCTTGTTGTGATGATTCTTGTTGTGATGATTCTTGTTCTGATGATTCTTGTTGTGATGATTCTTGTTGCGATGATTCTTGTTCTGATGATTCTTGTTCTGATGATTCTTTTTCCGATGATTCTTGTTGTGATGATTCTTGTTGTGATGATTCTTGTTGTGATGATTCTTGTTCTGATGATTCTTGTTGTGATGATTCTTGTAGTGATGATTCTTGTGATGATTCTGTTTGTGATGATTCTTGTTGTGATGATTCTTGTTGTGATGATTCTTGTTGTGATGATTCTTGTTCTGATGATTCTTGTTCTGATGATTCTTGTTCTGATGATTCTTTTGATGATTCTTGTTGTGATGATTCTTGTTGTGATGATTCTTGTTGTGATGATTCTTGTTGCGATGATACTTGTTCTGATGATTCTTGTGATGATTCTTGTTGCGATGATTCTTGTTGCGATGATTCTTGCTGCAATGATTCTTATTGCGATGATTCTTGTTGCGATGATTCTTGCTGTGATGATTCTTGTTGTGATGATTCTTGTTGTGATGATTCTTGTTGTGATGATTCTTGTTGTGATGATTCGTGTTGCGATGATTCTTGTTGTGATGATTCTTGTTGTGATGATTCTTGTTCTGATGATTCTTGTTGTGATGATTCTTGTTGTGATGATTCTTGTTGCGATGATTCTTGTTGCGATGATACTTGTTCTGATGATTCTTGTGATGATTCTTGTTGCGATGATTCTTGTTGCGATGATTCTTGCTGCGATGATTCTTATTGCGATGGTTCTTGTTGCGATGATTCTTGCTGTGATGATTCTTGTTGTGATGATTCATGTTGTGATGATTCTTGTTGTGATGATTCTTGTTGTGATGATTGTTGTTGTGATGATTCTTGTTGTGATGATTCTTGTTGTGATGATTCTTGTTGTGATGATTCTTGTTGTGATGATTCTTGTTGTGATGATTCTTGTTGTGATGATTCTTCTGATGATTCTTGTTCTGATGATTCTTGTTGTGATGATTCTTGTTGTGATGATTCTTGTTGTGATGATTCTTGTTCTGATGATTCTTGTTGTGATGATTCTTGTTGTGATGATTCTTGTTGCGATGATACTTGTTGTGATGATTCTTGTTGTGATGATTCTTGTTGTGATGATTCTTGTTCTGATTATTCTTGTTGTGATGATTCTTGTTGTGATGATTCTTGTTCTGATGATTCTTGTGATGATTCTTGTTGCAATGATTCTTGTTGTGATGATTCTTGTTCTGATGATTCTTGTTGTGATGACTCTTATTGTGATGATTCTTGTTCTGATGATTCTTGTTGTGATGATTCTTGTTGTGATGATTCTTGTTCTCATGATTCTTGTTGTGGTGATTCTTGTTGTGATGATTCTTGTTGTGATGATTCTTGTTGTGATGATTCTTGTTCTGATGATTCTTGTTGTGATGATTCTTGTTGTGATGATTCTTGTTTTCATGATTCTTGTTGTGATGATTCTTTTTGTGATGATTCTTGTTGTGATGATTCTTGTTGTGATGATTCTTGTGATGATTCTTGTTGTGATGATTCTTGTTGTGATGATTCTTGTTGTGATGATTCATATTGTGATGTTTCTTGTTGTGATGATTTTGTTCTGATGATTCTTGTCCTGATGATTCTTGTTCTGATGATTCTTGTGATGATTCTTGTTGTGATGTTTCTTGTTGTGATGATTCTTGTTGTGATGATTCTTGTGCTGATTCTTGTGGTGATGATTCTTGTTCTGATGTTTCTTGTGATGATTCTTGTTGTGATGATTCTTGTTGTGATGAATCTTGTTGTGATGATTCTTGTTGTGATGATTCTTGTTGTGATGATTCTTGTTGTGATGATTCTTGTTCTGAAGATTCTTGTTGTGTTGATTCTTGTGATGATTCTTGTTCTGATGATTCTTGTTGTGATGATTCTTGTTGTGATGATTCTTGTTGCGATGATTCTTGTTGTGATGATTCTTGTGAAGATTCTTGTTGTGATGATTCTTGTTGTGATGATTCTTGTTCTGATGTTTCTTGTGATGATTCTTGTTGTGATGATTCTTGTTGTGATGATTCTTGTTGTGATGATTCTTGTTGTGATGATTCTTGTTCTGATGATTCTTGTGATGATTCTTGTTGCGATGTTTCTTGTTGTGATGATCCTTATTCTGATGATTCTTGTTGTGATGATTCTTGTTGTGATGATTCTTGTTGCGATGATTCTTGTTGTGATGATTCTTGTTCTGATGTTTCTTGTGATGATTCTTGTTGTGATGATTCTTGTTGTGATGATTCTTGTTGTGATGATTCTTGTTGTGATGATTCTTGTTCTGATGATTCTTGTGATGATTCTTGTTGCGATGTTTCTTGTTGTGATGATCCTTATTCTGATGATTCTTGTTGTGATGATTCTTGTTGTGATGATTCTTGTTGCGATGATTCTTGTTGTGATGATTCTTGTTGTGAAGATTCTTGTTGTGATGATTCTTGTTGTGATGATTCTTGTTCTGATGTTTCTTGTGATGATTCTTGTTGTGATGATTCTTGTTGTGATGATTCTTGTTGTGATGATTCTTGTTGTGATGATTCTTGTTCTGATGATTCTTGTGATGATTCTTGTTGCGATGTTTCTTGTTGTGATGATCCTTATTCTGATGATTCTTGTTGTGATGATTCTTGTTGTGATGATTCTTGTTCTGATTATTCTTGTGATGATTCTTGTTGCGATGTTTCTTGTTGTGATGATTCTTGTTGTGATGATTCTTGTTCTGATGATTCTTGTTGTGATGATTCTTGTTGTGATGATTCTTGTTCTGATGATTATTGTTGTGATGATTCTTGTTGTGATGATTCTCGTTGCGATGATTCTTGTTGTGTTGATTCTTGTTGTGAAGATTCTTGTTGTGATGATTCTTGTTCTGATGATTCTTGTACTGATTCTTGTTGCGATGATTCTTGTTGTGATGATTCTTGTTGTGATGATTCTTGTTCTGATTATTCTTGTTGTGATGATTCTTGTTGTGATGATTCTTGTTCTGATGATTCTTGTGATGATTCTTGTTGCAATGATTCTTGTTGTGATGATTCTTGTTCTGATGATTCTTGTTGTGATGATTCTTGTTGTGATGATTCTTGTTGTGATGATTCTTGTTGTGATGATTCTTGTTGTGATGATTCTTGTTCTCATGATTCTTGTTGTGATGATTCTTGTGATGATTCTTGTGATGATTCTTGTTGTGATGATTCTTGTTGTGATGATTCTTGTTGTGATGATTCTTGTTGTGATGATTCTTGTCTTCATGATTCTTGTTGTGATGATTCTTTCTGTGATGATTCTTGTTGTGATGATTCTTGTTGTGATGATTCTTGTGATGATTCTTGTTGTGATGATTCTTGTTGTGAAGATTCTTGTTGTGATGATTCAAATTGTGATGATTCTTGTTGTGATGATTTTGTTCTGATGATTCTTGTCCTGATGATTCTTGTTCTGATGATTCTTGTGATGATTCTTGTTGTGATGTTACTTGTTGTGATGATTCTTGTTGTGATGATTCTTGTGCTGATTCTTGTGGTGATGATTCTTGTTCTGATGTTTCTTGTGATGATTCTTGTTGTGATGATTCTTGTTGTGATGAATCTTGTTGTGATGATTCTTGTCGTGATGATTCTTTTTGTGATGATTCTTGTTGTGATGATTCTTGTTGTGATGATTCTTGTTGTGATGGTTCTTGTTCTGATGATTCTTGTGATGATTCTTGTTGCGATGTTTCTTGTTGTGATGATTCTTGTTGTGATGATTCTTGTTCTGATGATTCTTGTTGTGATGATTCTTGTTGTGATGACTCTTGTTCTGATGATTCTTGTTGTGATGATTCTTGTTGTGATGATTCTTGTTCTGATGATTCTTGTTCTGATGATTCTTTTTCCGATGATTCTTGTTGTGATGATTCTTGTTGTGATGATTCTTGTTGTGATGATTCTTGTTCTGATGATTCTTGTTGTGATGATTCTTGTAGTGATGATTCTTGTGATGATTCTGGTTGTGATGATTCTTGTTGTGATGATTCTTGTTGTGATGATTCTTGTTGTGATGATTCTTGTTGTGATGATTCTTGTTCTGAAGATTCTTGTTCTGATGATTCTTTTGATGATTCTTGTTGTGATGATTCTTGTTGTGATGATTCTTGTTGTGATGATTCTTGTTGCGATGATACTTGTTCTGATGATTCTTGTGATGATTCTTGTTGCGATGATTCTTGTTGCGATGATTCTTGCTGCAATGATTCTTATTGCGATGATTCTTGTTGCGATGATTCTTGCTGTGATGATTCTTGTTGTGATGATTCTTGTTGTGATGATTCTTGTTGTGATGATTCTTGTTGTGATGATTCGTGTTGCGATGATTCTTGTTGTGATGATTCTTGTTGTGATGATTCTTGTTCTGATGATTCTTGTTGTGATGATTCTTGTTCTGATGATTCTTGTTGTGATGATTCTTGTTGTGATGATTCTTGTTCTGATGATTCTTGTTCTGATGATTCTTTTTCCGATGATTCTTGTTGTGATGATTCTTGTTGTGATGATTCTTGTTGTGATGATTCTTGTTGTGATGATTCTTGTTCTGATGATTCTTGTTGTGATGATTCTTGTTGTGATGATTCTTGTTCTGATGATTCTTGTTGTGATGATTCTTGTTGTGATGATTCTTGTTGTGATGATTCTTGTTCTGATGATTCTTATTGTGATGATTCTTGTTCTGATGATACTTGTTCTGATGATTCTTGTGATGATTCTTGTTGCGATGATTCTTGTTGCGATGATTCTTGCTGCGATGATTCTTATTGCGATGTTTCTTGTTGCGATGATTCTTGCTGTGATGATTCTTGTTGTGATGATTCATGTTGTGATGATTCTTGTTGTGATGATTCTTGTTGTGATGATTGTTGTTGTGATGATTGTTGTTGTGATGATTCTTGTTGTGATGCTTCTTGTTGTGATGATTCTTGTTGTGATGATTCTTGTTGTGATGATTCTTGTTGTGATGATTCTTCTGATGATTCTTGTTCTGATGATTCTTGTTGTGATGATTCTTGTTGTGATGATTCTTGTTGTGATGATTCTTGTTGTGATGATTCTTGTTGTGATGATTCTTGTTGTGATGATTCTTGTTGTGATGATTCTTGTTGCGATGATACTTGTTGTGATGATTCTTGTTGTGATGATTCTTGTTGTGATGATTCTTGTTCTGATTATTCTTGTTGTGATGATTCTTGTTGTGATGATTCATGTTCTGGTGATTCTTGTGATGATTCTTGTTGCAATGATTCTTATTGTGATGATTCTTGTTCTGATGATTCTTGTTGTGATGACTCTTGTTGTGATGATTCTTGTTCTGATGATTCTTGTTGTGATGATTCTTGTTGTGATGATTCTTGTTCTCATGATTCTTGTTGTGGTGATTCTTGTTGTGATGATTCTTGTTGTGATGATTCTTGTTGTGATGATTCTTGTTCTGATGATTCTTGTTGTGATGATTCTTGTTGTGATGATTCTTGTTTTCATGATTCTTGTGATGATTCTTTTTGTGATGATTCTTGTTGTGATGATTCTTGTTGTGATGATTCTTGTGATGATTCTTGTTGTGATGATTCTTGTTTTGATGATTCTTGTTGTGATGATTCATATTGTGATGATTCTTGTTGTGATGATTTTGTTCTGATGATTCTTGTCCTGATGATTCTTGTTCTGATGATTCTTGTGATGATTCTTGTTGTGATGTTTCTTGTTGTGATGATTCTTGTTGTGATGATTCTTGTGCTGATTCTTGTGGTGATGATTCTTGTTCTGATGTTTCTTGTGATGATTCTTGTTGTGATGATTCTTGTTGTGATGAATCTTGTTGTGATGATTCTTGTTGTGATGATTCTTTTTGTGATGATTCTTGTTGTGATGATTCTTGTTGTGATGGTTCTTGTTGTGATGGTTCTTGTTCTGATGATTCTTGTGATGATTCTTGTTGCGATGTTTCTTGTTGTGATGATTCTTGTTGTGATGATTCTTGTTCTGATGGTTCTTGTTGTGATGATTCTTGTTGTGATGATTCTTGTTCTGATGATTCTTGTTGTGATGTTTCTTGTTGTGATGATTCTTGTTCTGATGATTCTTGTTCTGATGATTCTTTTTCCGATGATTCTTGTTGTGATGATTCTTGTTGTGATGATTCTTGTTGTGATGATTCTTGTTCTGATGATTCTTGTTGTGATGATTCTTGTTCTGATGATTCTTGTTCTGATGATTCTTTTGATGATTCTTGTTGTGATGATTCTTGTTGTGATGATTCTTGTTGCGATGATACTTGTTCTGATGATTCTTGTGATGATTCTTGTTGCGATGATTCTTGTTGCGATGATTCTTGCTGCAATGATTCTTTTTGCGATGATTCTTGTTGCGATGATTCTTGCTGTGATGATTCTTGTTGTGATGATTCTTGTTGTGATGATTCTTGTGATGATTCTTGTTGTGATGATGCGTGTTGCGATGATTCTTGTTGTGATGATTCTTGTTTTGATGATTCTTGTTCTGATGATTCTTGTTGCGATGATTCTTGTTGCGATGATACTTGTTCTGATGATTCTTGTGATGATTCTTGTTGCGATGATTCTTGTTGCGATGATTCTTGCTGCGATGATTCTTATTGCGATGGTTCTTGTTGCGATGATTCTTGCTGTGATGATTCTTGTTGTGATGATTCATGTTGTGATGATTCTTGTTGTGATGATTCTTGTTGTGATGATTGTTGTTGTGATGATTCTTGTTGTGATGATTCTTGTTGTGATGATTCTTGTTGTGATGATTCTTGTTGTGATGATTCTTGTTGTGATGATTCTTCTGATGATTCTTGTTCTGATGATTCTTGTTGTGATGATTCTTGTTGTGATGATTCTTGTTGTGATGATTCTTGTTGTGATGATTCTTGTTGTGATGATTCTTGTTGTGATGATTCTTGTTGTGATGATTCTTGTTGCGATGATACTTGTTGTGATGATTCTTGTTGTGATGATTCTTGTTGTGATGATTCTTGTTCTGATTATTCTTGTTGTGATGATTCTTGTTGTGATGATTCTTGTTCTGATGATTCTTGTGATGATTCTTTTTGCAATGATTCTTGTTGTGATGATTCTTGTTCTGATGATTCTTGTTGTGATGACTCTTGTTGTGATGATTCTTGTTCTGATGATTCTTGTTGTGATGATTCTTTTTGTGATGATTCTTGTTCTCATGATTCTTGTTGTGGTGATTCTTGTTGTGATGATTCTTGTTGTGATGATTCTTGTTGTGATGATTCTTGTTCTGATGATTCTTGTTGTGATGATTCTTGTTGTGATGATTCTTGTTTTCATGATTCTTGTGATGATTCTTTTTGTGATGATTCTTGTTGTGATGATTCTTGTTGTGATGATTCTTGTGATGATTCTTGTTGTGATGATTCTTCTTTTGATGATTCTTGTTGTGATGATTCATATTGTGATGATTCTTGTTGTGATGATTTTGTTCTGATGATTCTTGTCCTGATGATTCTTGTTCTGATGATTCTTGTGATGATTCTTGTTGTGATGTTTCTTGTTGTGATGATTCTTGTTGTGATGATTCTTGTGCTGATTCTTGTGGTGATGATTCTTGTTCTGATGTTTCTTGTGATGATTCTTGTTGTGATGATTCTTGTTGTGATGAATCTTGTTGTGATGATTCTTGTTGTGATGATTCTTTTTGTGATGATTCTTGTTGTGATGATTCTTGTTGTGATGGTTCTTGTTGTGATGGTTCTTGTTCTGATGATTCTTGTGATGATTCTTGTTGCGATGTTTCTTGTTGTGATGATTCTTGTTGTGATGATTCTTGTTCTGATGGTTCTTGTTGTGATGATTCTTGTTGTGATGATTCTTGTTCTGATGATTCTTATTGTGATGTTTCTTGTTGTGATGATTCTTGTTCTGATGATTCTTGTTCTGATGATTCTTTTTCCGATGATTCTTGTTGTGATGATTCTTGTTGTGATGATTCTTGTTGTGATGATTCTTGTTCTGATGATTCTTGTTGTGATGATTCTTGTTCTGATGATTCTTGTTCTGATGATTCTTTTGATGATTCTTGTTGTGATGATTCTTGTTGTGATGATTCTTGTTGTGATGATTCTTGTTGCGATGATACTTGTTCTGATGATTCTTGTGATGATTCTTGTTGCGATGATTCTTGTTGCGATGATTCTTGCTGCAATGATTCTTTTTGCGATGATTCTTGTTGCGATGATTCTTGCTGTGATGATTCTTGTTGTGATGATTCTTGTTGTGATGATTCTTGTGATGATTCTTGTTGTGATGATTCGTGTTGCGATGATTCTTGTTGTGATGATTCTTGTTGTGATGATTCTTGTTCTGATGATTCTTGATGTGATGATTCTTGTTGTGATGATTCTTGTTGCGATGATTCTTGTTGCGATGATACTTGTTCTGATGATTCTTGTGATGATTCTTGTTGCGATGATTCTTGTTGCGATGATTCTTGCTGCGATGATTCTTATTGCGATGGTTCTTGTTGCGATGATTCTTGCTGTGATGATTCTTGTTGTGATGATTCATGTTGTGATGATTCTTGTTGTGTTGATTCTTGTTGTGATGATTGTTGTTGTGATGATTGTTGTTGTGATGATTCCTGTTGTGATGATTCTTGTTGTGATGATTCTTGTTGTGATGATTCTTGTTGTGATGATTCTTGTTGTGATGATTCTTGTTGTGATGATTCTTGTTGTGATGATTCTTGTTGTGATGATTCTTGTTGTGATGATTCTTGTGATGATTCTTGTTGTGATGATTCGTGTTGCGATGATTCTTGTTGTGATGATTCTTGTTGTGATGATTCTTGTTCTGATGATTCTTGTTGTGATGATTCTTGTTGTGATGATTCTTGTTGCGATGATACTTGTTCCGATGATACTTGTTCTGATGATTCTTGTTGCGATGATTCTTGTTGCGATGATTCTTGCTGCGATGATTCTTATTGCGATGGTTCTTGTTGCGATGATTCTTGCTGTGATGATTCTTGTTGTGATGATTCATGTTGTGATGATTCTTGTTGTGATGATTCTTGTTGTGATGATTGTTGTTGTGATGATTGTTGTTGTGATGATTCCTGTTGTGATGATTCTTGTTGTGATGATTCTTGTTGTGATGATTCTTGTTGTGATGATTCTTGTTGTGATGATTCTTGTTGTGATGATTCTTGTTGTGATGATTCTTGTTGTGATGATTCTTCTGATGATTCTTGTTCTGATGATTCTTGTTGTGATGATTCTTGTTGTGATGATTCTTGTTGTGATGATTCTTGTTGTGATGATTCTTGTTGTGATGATTCTTGTTGTGATGATTCTTGTTGTGATGATTCTTGTTGCGATGATACTTGTTGTGATGATTCTTGTTGTGATGATTCTTGTTGTGATGATTCTTGTTGTGATGATTCTTGTTGTGATGATTCTTGTTGTGATGATTCTTGTTCTGATGATTCTTGTGATGATTCTTGTTGCAATGATTCTTGTTGTGATGATTCTTGTTCTGATGATTCTTGTTGTGATGACTCTTGTTGTGATGATTCTTGTTCTGATGATTCTTGTTGTGATGATTCTTGTTGTGATGATTCTTGTTCTCATGATTCTTGTTGTGGTGATTCTTGTTGTGATGATTCTTGTTGTGATGATTCTTGTTGTGATGATTCTTGTTCTGATGATTCTTGTTGTGATGATTCTTGTTGTGATGATTCTTGTTTTCATGATTCTTGTGATGATTCTTTTTGTGATGATTCTTGTTGTGATGATTCTTGTTGTGATGATTCTTGTGATGATTCTTGTTGTGATGATTCTTGTTTTGATGATTCTTGTTGTGATGATTCATATTGTGATGATTCTTGTTGTGATGATTTTGTTCTGATGATTCTTGTCCTGATGATTCTTGTTCTGATGATTCTTGTGATGATTCTTGTTGTGATGTTTCTTGTTGTGATGATTCTTGTTGTGATGATTCTTGTGCTGATTCTTGTGGTGATGATTCTTGTTCTGATGTTTCTTGTGATGATTCTTGTTGTGATGATTCTTGTTGTGATGAATCTTGTTGTGATGATTCTTGTTGTGATGATTCTTTTTGTGATGATTCTTGTTGTGATGATTCTTGTTGTGATGGTTCTTGTTGTGATGGTTCTTGTTCTGATGATTCTTGTGATGATTCTTGTTGCGATGTTTCTTGTTGTGATGATTCTTGTTGTGATGATTCTTGTTCTGATGGTTCTTGTTGTGATGATTCTTGTTGTGATGATTCTTGTTCTGATGATTCTTGTTGTGATGATTCTTTTTGTGATGATTCTTGTTCTGATGATTCTTGTTCTGATGATTCTTTTTCCGATGATTCTTGTTGTGATGATTCTTGTTGTGATGATTCTTGTTGTGATGATTCTTGTTCTGATGATTCTTGTTGTGATGATTCTTGTAGTGATGATTCTTCTGATGATTCTGGTTGTGATGATTCTTGTTGTGATGATTCTTGTTGTGATGATTCTTGTTGTGATGATTCTTGTTGTGATGATTCTGGTTCTGATGATTCTTGTTCTGATGATTCTTTTGATGATTCTTGTTGTGATGATTCTTGTTGTGATGATTCTTGTTGTGATGATTCTTGTTGCGATGATACTTGTTCTGATGATTCTTGTGATGATTCTTGTTGCGATGATTCTTGCTGCAATGATTCTTTTTGCGATGATTCTTGTTGCGATGATTCTTGCTGTGATGATTCTTGTTGTGATGATTCTTGTTGTGATGATTCTTGTGATGATTCTTGTTGTGATGATTCGTGTTGCGATGATTCTTGTTGTGATGTTTCTTGTGATGATTCTTGTTGTGATGATTCTTGTTGTGATGATTCTTGTTGTGATGATTCTTGTTGCGATGATTCTTGTTGCGATGATACTTGTTCTGATGATTCTTGTGATGATTCTTGTTGCGATGATTCTTGTTGCGATGATTCTTGCAGCGATGATTCTTATTGCGATGGTTCTTGTTGTGATGATTCTTGTTGTGATGATTCTTGTTGTGATGATTCTTGTTGTGATGATTCTTGTTGTGATGATTCTTGTTGCGATGATTCTTGTTGTGTTGATTCTTGTTGTGAAGATTCTTGTTGTGATGATTCTTGTTGTGATGATTCTTGTTGTGATGATTCTTGTTGCGATGATTCTTGTTGTGATGATTCTTGTTGTGATGTTTCTTGTTGTGATGATTCTTGTTGTGATGATTCTTGTTCTGATGATTCTTGTTGTGATGATTCTTGTTGTGATGATTCTTGTTCTGATGATTCTTGTTGTGATGATTCTTGTTGTGATGATTCTTGTTGCGATGATTCTTGTTGTGATGATTCTTGTTGTGAAGATTCTTGTTGTGATGATTCTTGTTGTGATGATTCTTGTTCTGATGTTTCTTGTGATGATTCTTGTTCTGATGATTCTTGTTTTGATGATTCTTGTTGTGATGATTCTTGTTGTGAGGATTCTTGTTGTGATGATTCTTGTTGTGATGATTCCTTTTCTGATGATTCTTGTTGTGATGATTGTTGTTGTGATGATTCTTGTTGTGATGATTCTTGTGATGATTCTTGTTGTGATGATTCTTGTTGTGATGATTCTTTTTCTGATGATTCTTGTTGTGATGATTCTTGTTGTGATGATTCTTGTGATGATTCTTGTTGTGATGATTCTTGTGATGATTCTTGTTGTGATGATTCTTGTTGTGATGATTGTTGTTGTGATGATTCTTGTTCTGATGATTCTTGTTGTGATGATTCTTGTTGTGATGATTCTTGTTCTGATGATTCTTGTTCTGATGATTCTTGTGATGATTCTTGTTGTGATGATTCTTGTTGTGATGATTCTTGTGATGATTCTTGTTGTGATGATTCTTGTTGCGATGATTCTTGTGATGATTCTTGTTGTGAAGATTCTTGTTCTGATGATTCTTGTTGTGATGATTCTTGTTGTGATGATTCTTGTTGTGATGATTTTTGTTGTGATGATTCTTGTTGTGATGATTCTTGTTGCGATGATTCTTGTTGTGTTGATTCTTGTTGTGAAGATTCTTGTTGTGATATTTCTTGTTCTGATGATTCTTGTGATGATTCTTGTTGCGATGATTCTTGTTGTGATGATTCTTGTTGTGATGATTCATGTTGTGATGATTCTTGTTGTGATGATTCTTGGTCTGATGATTCTTGTGATGATTCTTGTTGCGATGATTCTTGTTGTGATGATTCTTGTTCTGATGATTTTTGTTGTGATGGTTCTTGTGATGATTCTTGTTATAATGATTCTTGTGATGATTCTTGTTGCGATGATTCTTTTTGTGATGATTCTTGTTCTGATGATTCTAGTTGTGATGATTCTTGTGATGATTCTTGTTGTGATGATTCTTGTTCTGATGATTCTTGTTGTGATGATTCTTGTTGTGAGGATTCTTGTTGTGATGATTCTTGTTGTGATGATTCTTGTTGCGATGATCCTTGTTGCGATGATTCTTGTTGTGATGATTCTTGTTGCGATGATTCTTGTTGCGATGATTTTTGTTGCGATGATTCTTGTTGTGATGATTCTTGTTGTGATGATTCTTGTTGTGATGATTCTTGTTGTGATGATTCTTGTTGTGATGATTCTTGTTGTGATGATTCTTGTTGTGATGATTCTTGTTGCGATGATTCTTGTTGTGATGATTCTTGTTGTGATGATTGTTGTTGTGATGATTCTTGTTGTGATGATTCTTGTTGCGATGATTCTTGTTGTGATTATTCTTGTTGTGATGATTCTTGTTGTGATGATTCTTTTTCAGATGATTCTTGTTGTGATGATTCTTGGTGTGATGATTCTTGTTGTGATGATTCTTGTTGTGATGATTCTTGTGATGATTCTTGTTATGATGATTCTTGTTGTGATGATTCTTGTTGTGAGGATTCTTGTTGTGATGATTCTTGTTGTGATGATTCTTGTTGCGATGATCCTTGTTGCGATGATTCTTGTTGTGATGATTCTTGTTGCGATGATTCTTGTTGCGATGATTTTTGTTGCGATGATTCTTGTTGTGATGATTCTTGTTGTGATGATTCTTGTTGTGATGATTCTTGTTGTGATGATTCTTGTTGTGATGATTTTTGTTGTGATGATTCTTGTTGTGATGATTCTTGTGATGATTCTTGTTGCGATGATTCTTGTTGTGATGATTCTTGTTGTGATGATTGTTGTTGTGATGATTCTTGTTGTGATGATTCTTGTTGCGATGATTCTTGTTGCGATGATTGTTGTTGTGATGATTCTTGTGATGATTCTTGTGATGAATCTTGTTGTGATGATTCTTGTTGTGAGGATTCTTGTTGTGATGATTGTTGTGATGATTCTTGTTGCGATGATTCTTGTTCTGATAATTCTTGTTGTGATGATTGTTGTTGTGATGATTCTTTTTGTGATGATTCTTGTTGTGATGATTCTTGTTGTGATTATTCTTGTTGTGATGATTCTTGTTGTGATGATTCTTTTTCAGATGATTCTTGTTGTGATGATTCTTGGTGTGATGATTCTTGTTGTGATGATTCTTGTTGTGATGATTCTTGTGATGATTCTTGTTATGATGATTCTTGTTGTGATGATTCTTGTGATGATTCTAGTTCTGATGATTCTTGTTCTGATGATTCTTGTTCTGATGATCCTTGTGATGATTTTGTTGTGATGATTCTTGTTGTGACGATTCTTGTTGTGATGATTCTTGTTGTGATGATTCTTGTTGCGATGATTCTTGTGATGATTCTTGTTGTGAAGATTCTTGTTCTGATGATTCTTGTTGTGATGATTCTTGTTGTGATGATTCTTGTTGTGATGATTCTTGTTGTGATGATTCTTGTTGCGATGATTCTTGTTGTGTTGATTCTTGTTGTGAAGATTCTTGTTGTGATGATTCTTGTTCTGATGATTCTTGTGATGATTCTTGTTGCGATGATTCTTGTTGTGATGATTCTTGTTGTGATGATTCTTGTTGTGATGATTCTTGTTGTGATGATTCTTGTTCTGATGATTCTTGTGATGATTCTTGTTGCGATGATTCTTGTTCTGATGATTCTTGTTGTGATGATTCTTGTTGTGAGGATTCTTGTTCTCATGATTCTTGTGCTGATTCTTGTTGTGATGATTCTTGTTCTCATGATTCTTGTGATGATTCTTGTTCTGATGATTCTTGTTGTGATGATTCTTGTTGTGATGATTCTTGTTGTGATGATTCTTGTTGTGATGATTCTTGTTGTGATGATTCTTGTTGTGATGATTCTTGTTGTGATGATTCTTGTTGTGATGAATCTTGTGATGATTCTTGTTCTGATGATTCTTGTTGTGATGATTCTTGTTATGATGATTCTTGTTCTGATGATTCTTGTTGTGATGAATCTTGTGATGATTCTTGTTCTGATGATTCTTGTTGTGATGATTCTTGTTATGATGATTCTTGTTCTGATGATTCTTGTTGAGATGAATCTTGTGATGATTCTTGTTGTGATGATTCTTGTTGTGATGATTTTTGTTGTGATGAATCTTGTGATGATTCTTGTTGTGATGATTCCTGTTGCGATGATTCTTGTTGTGATGATACTTGTTGTGGTGATTCTTGTTCTGATGATTCTTGTGATGATTCTTGTTGTGATGACTCTTGTTGTGATGTTTCTTGTTGTGATGATTCTTGTTCTGATGATTCTTGTTTTGATGATTCTTGTTGTGATGCTTCTTGTTCTGATGATTCTTGTTGCGATGATTCTTGTTGTGCTGATTCTTGTGGTGATGATTCTTGCTCTGATGTTTCTTGTGATGATTCTTGTTGTGATGATTCTTGTTGTGATGATTCTTGTTGTGATGATTCTTGTTGTGATGATTCTTGTTGCGATGATTTTGTTGCGATGATTCTTGTTGCGATGATTCTTGTTGCGATGATTCTTGTTGCGATGATTCTTGTTGCGATGATTCTTGTTGCGATGATTTTTGTTGCGATGATTCTTGTTGTGATGATTCTTGTTGTGATGATTCTTGTGATGATTCTTGTTGTGATGATTCTTGTTGTGATGATTCTTGTTGTGATGATTCTTGTTGTGATGATTCTTGTTGTGATGATTCTTGTTGTGATGATTCTTGTTCTGATGATTCTTGTTGTGATGATTCTTGTTGTGATGATTCTTGTTGCGATGATTCTTGTTGTGATGATTCTTGTTGTGATGATTCTTGTGATGATTCTTGTTCTGATGATTCTTGTGATGATTCTTTTTCTGATGATTCTTGTTGTGATGATTCTTGTTATGATGATTCTTCTGATGATTCTTGTTCTGATGATTCTTGTTGTGATGATTCTTGTTGTGATGATTCTTGTTGTGATGATTCTTGTTGTGATGATTCTTGTGATGATTCTTGTTGTGATGATTCTTGTTCTGATGATTCTTGTTGTGATGTTTCTTGTGATGATTCTTGTTGCGATGATTCTTGTTGTGATGATTCTTGTTGTGAAGATTCTTGTTGTGATGATTCTTGTTGTGATGATTCTTGTTCTGATGTTTCTTGTGATGATTCTTGTTGTGATGATTCTTGTTGTGATGATTCTTGTTGTGATGATTCTTGTTCTGATGATTCTTGTGATGATTCTTGTTGCGATGATTCTTGTTGTGATGATCCTTGTTCTGATGATTCTTGTTTTGATGATTCTTGTTGTGATGATTCTTGTTGTGAGGATTCTTGTTGTGATGATTCTTGTTGTGACGATTCTTTTTGTGATGATTATTGTTCTGATGATTCTTGTTGTGATGATTGTTGTTGTAATGATTCTTGTTGTGATGATTCTTGTTGTGATGATTCTTGTTGTGATGATTCTTGTTGTGATGATTCTTGTTCTGATGATTCTTGTTGTGATGATTCTTGTTGTGATGATTCTTGTTCTGATGATTCTTGTTGTGATGATTCTTGTTGTGATGATTCTTGTTGCGAAGATTCTTGTTGTGATGATTCTTGTTGTGAAGATTCTTGTTGTGATGATTCTTGTTGTGATGATACTTGTTCTGATGTTTCTTGTGATGATTCTTGTTGTGATGATTCTTGTTGTGATGATTCTTATTGTGATGATTCTTGTTATGATGATTCTTCTTCTGATGATTCTTGTTGCGATGATTCTTGTTGTGATGATCCTTGTTCTGATGATTCTTGTTTTGATGATTCTTGTTGTGATGATTCTTGTTGTGAAGATTCTTGTTGTGATGATTCTTGTTGTGATGATTCTTGTTGTGATGATTCTTGTTGTGATGATTATTTTTCTGATGATTCTTGTGATGATTCTTGTGATGATTCTTGTTGTGATGATTCTTGTGATGATTCTTGTGATGATTCTTGTTGTGATGATTCTTGTTGTGATGATTGTTGTTGTGATGATTCTAGTTCTGATGATTCTTGTTGTGATGATTCTTGTTGTGATGATTATTGTTCTGATGATTCTTGTTCTGATGATTCTTGTGATGATTCTTGTTGTGATGATTCTTGTTGTGATGATTCTTGTTGTGATGATTCTTGTTGTGATGATTCTTGTTGCGATGATTCTTGTGATGATTCTTGTTGTGAAGATTCTTGTTCTGATGATTCTTGTTGTGATGATTTTTGTTGTGATGATTCTTGTTGTGATGATTCTTGTTGTGATGATTCTTGTAGCGATGATTCTTGTTGTGTTGATTCTTGTTGTGAAGATTCTTGTTGTGATAATTCTTGTTCTGATGATTCTTGTGATGATTCTTGTTGCGATGATTCTTGTGATGAATCTTGTTGTGATGATTCATGTTGTGATGATTCTTGTTGTGATGATTCTTGTTCTGATGATTCTTGTGATGATTCTTGTTGCGATGATTCTTGTTGTGATGATTCTTGTTCTGATGATTTTTGTTGTGATGGTTCTTGTGATGATTCTTGTTACAATGATTCTTGTGATGATTCTTGTTGCGATGATTCTTTTTGTGATGATTCTTGTTGTGATGATTCTTGTTGTGATGATTCTTGTTGTGATGATTCTTGTTCTGATGATTCTTGTTGTGATGATTCTTGTTGTGAGGATTCTTGTTGTGATGATTCTTGTGATGATTCTTGTTGCGATGATCCTTGTTGCGATGATTCTTGTTGCGATGATTCTTGTTGCGATGATTCTTGTTGCGATGATTTTTGTTGCGATGATTCTTGTTGTGATGATTCTTGTTGTGATGATTCTTGTTGTGATGATTCTTGTTGTGATGATTCTTGTTGTGATGATTCTTGTTGTGATGATTCTTGTTGCGATGATTCTTGTTGTGATGATTCTTGTTGTGATGATTCTTGTTGTGATGATTCTTGTTGTGATGATTCTTGTTGCGATGATTCTTGTTGCGATGATTGTTGTTGTGATGATTCTTGTTGTGATTATTCTTGTTGTGATGAATCTTGTGATGATTCTTGTTGTGAGGATTCTTGTTGTGATGATTGTTGTTGTGATGATTCTTGTTGTGATGATTCTTGTTCTGATAATTCTTGTTGTGATGATTGTTGTTGTGAGGATTCTTTTTGTGATGGTTCTTGTTGTGATGATTCTTGTTGTGATGATTCTTGTTGTGATGATTCTTGTTGTGATGATTCTTTTTCTGATGATTCTTGTGATGATTCTTGGTGTGATGATTCTTGTTGTGATGATTCTTGTTGTGATGATTCTTGTGATGATTCTTGTTATGATGATTCTTATTGTGATGATTCTTGTGATGATTCTAGTTCTGATGATTCTTGTTCTGATGATTCCTGTTCTGATGATTCTTGTGATGATTCTTGTTGTGATGATTCTTGTTGTGATGATTCTTGTTGTGATGATTCTTGTTGTGATGATTCTTGTTGCGATGATTATTGTAATGATTCTTGTTGTGAAGATTCTTGTTCTGATGATTCTTGTTGTGATGATTCTTGTTGTGATGATTCTTGTTGTGATGATTCTTGTTGTGATGATTCTTGTTGCGATGATTCTTGTTGTGTTGATTCTTGTTGTGAAAATTCTTGTTGTGATGATTCTTGTTCTGATGATTCTTGTGATGATTCTTGTTGCAATGATTCTTGTTGTGATGATTCTTGTGATGATTCTTGTGATGATTCTTGTTGTGAGTATTCTTGTTGTGATGATTCTTGTGATGATTCTTGTTGCGATGTTTCTTGTTGTGATGATTCTTGTTCTGATGATTCTTGTTCTGATGATTCTTGTTGTGATGATTCTTGTTCTGATGATTCTTGTGATGATTCTTGTTGCGATGATTCTTGTTGTGATGATTCTTGTTCTCATGATTCTTGTTGTGATGATTCTTGTGATGATTCTTGTTCTGATGATTCTTGTTGTGATGATTCTTGTTGTGATGATTCTTGTTGCGATGATTCTTGTTGTGATGATTCTTGTTGTGATGATTCTTGTTGTGATGATTCTTGTTGTGATGATTCTTGTTGTGATGATTCTTGTTCTGATGATTCTTGTTGTGTTGATTCTTGTGATGATTCTTGTTCTGATGATTCTTGTTGTGATGATTCTTGTTGTGATGATTCTTGTTGCGATGATTCTTGTTGTGATGATTCTTGTTGTGAAGATTCTTGTTGTGATGATTCTTGTTGTGATGATTCTTGTTCTGATGTTTCTTGTGATGATTCTTGTTGTGATGATTCTTGTGATGATTCTTGTTGTGATGATTCTTGTTGTGATGATTCTTGTTCTGATGATTCTTGTGATGATTCTTGTTGCGATGTTTCTTGTTGTGATGATCCTTATTCTGATGATTCTTGTTGTGATGATTCTTGTTGTGATGATTATTGTTCTGATGATTCTAGTGATGATTCTTGTTGCGATGATTCTTGTTGTGATGATTCTTGTTCTGATTATTCTTGTTGTGATGATTCTTGTTGTGATGATTCTTGTTCTGATGATTCTTGTGATGATTCTTGTTGCAATGATTCTTGTTTTGATGATTCTTGTTCTGATGATTCTTGTTCTGATGATTCTTGTTGTGATGATTCTTGTTGTGATGATTCTTGTGGTGATGATTCTTGTTCTGATGTTTCTTGTGATGATTCTTGTTTTCATGATTCTTGTTGTGATGATTCTTTTTGTGATGATTCTTGTTCTCATGATTCTTGTTGTGATGATTCCTGTGATGATTCTTGTTGTGATGATTCTTGTTGTGATGATTCTTGTTGTGATGATTCTTGTTGTGATGATTCTTGTTTTCATGATTCTTGTTGTGATGATTCTTTTTGTGATGATTCTTGTTGTGATGATTCTTGTGATGATTCTTGTGATGATTCTTGTTGTGATGATTCTTGTTGTGAAGATTCTTGTTGTGATGATTCATATTGTGATGATTCTTGTTGTGATGATTTTGTTCTGATGATTCTTGTCCTGATGATTCTTGTTCTGATGATTCTTGTGATGATTCTTGTTGCGATGTTTCTTGTTGTGATGATCCTTATTCTGATGATTCTTGTTGTGATGATTCTTGTTGTGATGATTCTTGTTCTGATTATTCTTGTGATGATTCTTGTTGCGATGTTTCTTGTTGTGATGGTTCTTGTTGTGATGATTCTTGTTCTGATGATTCTTGTTGTGATGATTCTTGTTGTGATGATTCTTGTTCTGATGATTATTGTTGTGATGATTCTTGTTGTGATGATTCTCGTTGCGATGATTCTTGTTGTGTTGATTCTTGTTGTGAAGATTCTTGTTGTGATGATTCTTGTTCTGATGATTCTTGTACTGATTCTTGTTGCGATGATTCTTGTTGTGATGATTCTTGTTGTGATGATTCTTGTTCTGATTATTCTTGTTGTGATGATTCTTGTTGTGATGATTCTTGTTCTGATGATTCTTGTGATGATTCTTGTTGCAATGATTCTTGTTGTGATGATTCTTGTTTTCATGATTCTTGTTGTGATGATTCTTTTTGTGATGATTCTTGTTGTGATGATTCTTGTTGTGATGATTCTTGTGATGATTCTTGTTGCAATGATTCTTGTTGTGATGATTCTTGTTGTGATGATTCTTTTTGTGATGATTCTTGTTCTCATGATTCTTGTTGTGATGATTCCTGTGATGATTCTTGTTGTGATGATTCTTGTTGTGATGATTCTTGTTGTGATGATTCTTGTTGTGATGATTCTTGTTGTGATGATTCTTGTTGTGATGATTCTTGTGATGATTCTTGTTGTGATGATTCTTGTTGTGAAGATTCTTGTTGTGATGATTCATATTGTGATGATTCTTGTTGTGATGATTTTGTTCTGATGATTCTTGTCCTGATGATTCTTGTTCTGATGATACTTGTGATGATTCTTGTTGTGATGTTTCTTGTTGTGATGATTCTTGTTGTGATGATTCTTGTGCTGATTCTTGTGGTGATGATTCTTGTTCTGATGTTTCTTGTGATGATTCTTGTTGTGATGATTCTTGTTGTGCTGAATCTTGTTGTGATGATTCTTGTTGTGATGATTCTTTTTGTGATGATTCTTGTTGTGATGATTCTTGTTGTGATGATTCTTGTTGTGATGGTTCTTGTTCTGATGATTCTTGTGATGATTCTTGTTGCGATGTTTCTTGTTGTGATGATTCTTGTTGTGATGATTCTTGTTCTGATGATTCTTGTTGTGATGATTCTTGTTGTGATGATTCTTGTTCTGATGATTCTTGTTGTGATGATTCTTGTTGTGATGATTCTTGTTCTGATGATTCTTGTTCTGATGATTCTTTTTCCGATGATTCTTGTTGTGATGATTCTTGTTGTGATGATTCTTGTTGTGATGATTCTTGTTCTGATGATTCTTGTTGTGATGATTCTTGTAGTGATGATTCTTGTGATGATTCTGGTTGTGATGATTCTTGTTGTGATGATTCTTGTTGTGATGATTCTTGTTGTGATGATTCTTGTTGTGATGATTCTTTTTCTGATGATTCTTGTTCTGATGATTCTTTTGATGATTCTTGTTGTGATGATTCTTGTTGTGATGATTCTTGTTGTCATGATTCTTGTTGCGATGATACTTGTTCTGATGATTCTTGTGATGATTCTTGTTGCGATGATTCTTGTTGCGATGATTCTTGCTGCAATGATTCTTATTGCGATGATTCTTGTTGCGATGATTCTTGCTGTGATGATTCTTGTTGTGATGATTTTTGTTGTGATGATTCTTGTTGTGATGATTCTTGTTGTGATGATTCGTGTTGCGATGATTCTTGTTGTGATGATTCTTGTTGTGATGATTCTTGTTCTGATGATTCTTGTTGTGATGATTCTTGTTGTGATGATTCTTGTTGCGATGATTCTTGTTGCGATGATACTTGTTCTGATGATTCTTGTGATGATTCTTGTTGCGATGATTCTTGTTGCGATGATTCTTGCTGCGATGATTCTTATTGCGATGGTTCTTGTTGCGATGATTCTTGCTGTGATGATTCTTGTTGTGATGATTCATGTTGTGATGATTCTTGTTGTGATGATTCTTGTTGTGATGATTGTTGTTGTGATGATTGTTGTTGTGATGATTCTTGTTGTGATGATTCTTGTTGTGATGATTCTTGTTGTGATGATTCTTGTTGTGATGATTCTTCTGATGATTCTTGTTGTGATGATTCTTGTTGTGATGATTCTTGTTGTGATGATTCTTGTTGTGATGATTCTTGTTGTGATGATTCTTGTTGTGATGATTCTTGTTGTGATGATTCTTGTTGTGATGATTCTTGTTGCGATGATACTTGTTGTGATGATTCTTGTTGTGATGATTCTTGTTGTGATGTTTCTTGTTGTGATGATTCTTGTTGTGATGATTCTTGTGCTGATTCTTGTGGTGATGATTCTTGTTCTGATGTTTCTTGTGATGATTCTTGTTGTGATGATTCTTGTGATGAATCTTGTTGTGATGATTCTTGTTGTGATGATTCTTTTTGTGATGATTCTTGTTGTGATGATTCTTGTTGTGATGATTCTTGTTGTGATGGTTCTTGTTCTGATGATTCTTGTGATGATTCTTGTTGCGATGTTTCTTGTTGTGATGATTCTTGTTGTGATGATTCTTGTTCTGATGATTCTTGTTGTGATGATTCTTGTTGTGATGATTCTTGTTCTGATGATTCTTGTTGTGATGATTCTTGTTGTGATGATTCTTGTTCTGATGATTCTTGTTCTGATGATTCTTTTTCCGATGATTCTTGTTGTGATGATTCTTGTTGTGATGATTCTTGTTGTGATGATTCTTGTTCTGATGATTCTTGTTGTGATGATTCTTGTAGTGATGATTCTTGTGATGATTCTGGTTGTGATGATTCTTGTTGTGATGATTCTTGTTGTGATGATTCTTGTTGTGATGATTCTTGTTCTGATGATTCTTGTTCTGATGATTCTTTTGATGATTCTTGTTGTGATGATTCTTGTTGTGATGATTCTTGTTGTCATGATTCTTGTTGCGATGATACTTGTTCTGATGATTCTTGTGATGATTCTTGTTGCGATGATTCTTGTTGCGATGATTCTTGCTGCAATGATTCTTATTGCGATGATTCTTGTTGCGATGATTCTTGCTGTGATGATTCTTGTTGTGATGATTTTTGTTGTGATGATTCTTGTTGTGATGATTCTTGTTGTGATGATTCGTGTTGCGATGATTCTTGTTGTGATGATTCTTGTTGTGATGATTCTTGTTCTGATGATTCTTGTTGTGATGATTCTTGTTGTGATGATTCTTGTTGCGATGATTCTTGTTGCGATGATACTTGTTCTGATGATTCTTGTGATGATTCTTGTTGCGATGATTCTTGTTGCGATGATTCTTGCTGCGATGATTCTTATTGCGATGGTTCTTGTTGCGATGATTCTTGCTGTGATGATTCTTGTTGTGATGATTCATGTTGTGATGATTCTTGTTGTGATGATTCTTGTTGTGATGATTGTTGTTGTGATGATTGTTGTTGTGATGATTCTTGTTGTGATGATTCTTGTTGTGATGATTCTTGTTGTGATGATTCTTGTTGTGATGATTCTTGTTGTGATGATTCTTCTGATGATTCTTGTTCTGATGATTCTTGTTGTGATGATTCTTGTTGTGATGATTCTTGTTGTGATGATTCTTGTTGTGATGATTCTTGTTGTGATGATTCTTGTTGTGATGATTCTTGTTGTGATGATTCTTGTTGCGATGATACTTGTTGTGATGATTCTTGTTGTGATGATTCTTGTTGTGATGATTCTTGTTCTGATTATTCTTGTTGTGATGATTCTTGTTGTGATGATTCTTGTTCTGATGATTCTTGTGATGATTCTTGTTGCAATGATTCTTGTTGTGATGATTCTTGTTCTGATGATTCTTGTTGTGATGACTCTTGTTGTGATGATTCTTGTTCTGATGATTCTTGTTGTGATGATTCTTGTTGTGATGATTCTTGTTCTCATGATTCTTGTTGTGGTGATTCTTGTTGTGATGATTCTTGTTGTGATGATTCTTGTTGTGATGATTCTTGTTCTGATGATTCTTGTTGTGATGATTCTTGTTGTGATGATTCTTGTTTTCATGATTCTTGTTGTGATGATTCTTTTTGTGATGATTCTTGTTGTGATGATTCTTGTTGTGATGATTCTTGTGGTGATTCTTGTTGTGATGATTCTTGTGATGATTCTTGTTGTGATGATTCATAATGTGATGATTCTTGTTGTGATGATTTTGTTCTGATGATTCTTGTCCTGATGATCCTTGTTCTGATGATTCTTGTGATGATTCTTGTTGTGATGTTTCTTGTTGTGATGATTCTTGTTGTGATGATTCTTGTGCTGATTCTTGTGGTGATGATTCTTGTTCTGATGTTTCTTGTGATGATTCTTGTTGTGATGATTCTTGTTGTGATGAATCTTGTTGTGATGATTCTTGTTGTGGTGATTCTTGTTGTGATGATTCTTGTTGTGATGATTCTTGTTGTGATGATTCTTGTTCTGAAGATTCTTGTTGTGTTGATTCTTGTGATGATTCTTGTTCTGATGATTCTTGTTGTGATGATTCTTGTTGTGATGATTCTTGTTGTGATGATTCTTGTGATGATTCTTGTTGTGATGATTCTTGTTGTGATGATTCTTGTTGTGATGATTCTTGTTGTGATGATTCTTGTTGTGATGATTCTTGTTTTCATGATTCTTGTTGTGATGATTCTTTTTGTGATGATTCTTGTTGTGATGATTCTTGTTGTGATGATTCTTGTGATGATTCTTGTTGTGATGATTCTTGTTGTGAAGATTCTTGTTGTGATGATTCATCTTGTGATGATTCTTGTTGTGATGATTTTGTTCTGATGATTCTTGTCCTGATGATTCTTGTTCTGATGATTCTTGTGATGATTCTTGTGCTGATTCTTGTGGTGATGATTCTTGTTCTGATGTTTCTTGTGATGATTCTTGTTGTGATGATTCTTGTTGTGATGAATCTTGTTGTGATGATTCTTGTTGTGATGATTCTTTTTGTGATGATTCTTGTTGTGATGATTCTTGTTGTGATGATTCTTGTTGTGATGGTTCTTGTTCTGATGATTCTTGTGATGATTCTTGTTGCGATGTTTCTTGTGATGATTCTTGTGATGATTCTTGTTCTGATGATTCTTGTTGTGATGATTCTTGTTGTGATGATTCTTGTTCTGATGATTCTTGTTGTGATGATTCTTGTTGCGATGATTCTTGTTCTGATGATTCTTGTTCTGATGATTCTTTTTCCGATGATTCTTGTTGTGATGATTCTTGTTGTGATGATTCTTGTTGTGATGATTCTTGTTCTGATGATTCTTGTTGTGATGATTCTTGTAGTGATGATTCTTGTGATGATTCTGTTTGTGATGATTCTTGTTGTGATGATTCTTGTTGTGATGATTCTTGTTGTGATGATTCTTGTTCTGATGATTCTTGTTCTGATGATTCTTGTTCTGATGATTCTTTTGATGATTCTTGTTGTGATGATTCTTGTTGTGATGATTCTTGTTGTGATGATTCTTGTTGCGATGATACTTGTTCTGATGATTCTTGTGATGATTCTTGTTGCGATGATTCTTGTTGCGATGATTCTTGCTGCAATGATTCTTATTGCGATGATTCTTGTTGCGATGATTCTTGCTGTGATGATTCTTGTTGTGATGATTCTTGTTGTGATGATTCTTGTTGTGATGATTCTTGTTGTGATGATTCGTGTTGCGATGATTCTTGTTGTGATGATTCTTGTTGTGATGATTCTTGTTCTGATGATTCTTGTTGTGATGATTCTTGTTGTGATGATTCTTGTTGCGATGATTCTTGTTGCGATGATACTTGTTCTGATGATTCTTGTGATGATTCTTGTTGCGATGATTCTTGTTGCGATGATTCTTGCTGCGATGATTCTTATTGCGATGGTTCTTGTTGCGATGATTCTTGCTGTGATGATTCTTGTTGTGATGATTCATGTTGTGATGATTCTTGTTGTGATGATTCTTGTTGTGATGATTGTTGTTGTGATGATTCTTGTTGTGATGATTCTTGTTGTGATGATTCTTGTTGTGATGATTCTTGTTGTGATGATTCTTGTTGTGATGATTCTTGTTGTGATGATTCTTCTGATGATTCTTGTTCTGATGATTCTTGTTGTGATGATTCTTGTTGTGATGATTCTTGTTGTGATGATTCTTGTTCTGATGATTCTTGTTGTGATGATTCTTGTTGTGATGATTCTTGTTGCGATGATACTTGTTGTGATGATTCTTGTTGTGATGATTCTTGTTGTGATGATTCTTGTTCTGATTATTCTTGTTGTGATGATTCTTGTTGTGATGATTCTTGTTCTGATGATTCTTGTGATGATTCTTGTTGCAATGATTCTTGTTGTGATGATTCTTGTTCTGATGATTCTTGTTGTGATGACTCTTATTGTGATGATTCTTGTTCTGATGATTCTTGTTGTGATGATTCTTGTTGTGATGATTCTTGTTCTCATGATTCTTGTTGTGGTGATTCTTGTTGTGATGATTCTTGTTGTGATGATTCTTGTTGTGATGATTCTTGTTCTGATGATTCTTGTTGTGATGATTCTTGTTGTGATGATTCTTGTTTTCATGATTCTTGTTGTGATGATTCTTTTTGTGATGATTCTTGTTGTGATGATTCTTGTTGTGATGATTCTTGTGATGATTCTTGTTGTGATGATTCTTGTTGTGATGATTCTTGTTGTGATGATTCATATTGTGATGTTTCTTGTTGTGATGATTTTGTTCTGATGATTCTTGTCCTGATGATTCTTGTTCTGATGATTCTTGTGATGATTCTTGTTGTGATGTTTCTTGTTGTGATGATTCTTGTTGTGATGATTCTTGTGCTGATTCTTGTGGTGATGATTCTTGTTCTGATGTTTCTTGTGATGATTCTTGTTGTGATGATTCTTGTTGTGATGAATCTTGTTGTGATGATTCTTGTTGTGATGATTCTTGTTGTGATGATTCTTGTTGTGATGATTCTTGTTCTGAAGATTCTTGTTGTGTTGATTCTTGTGATGATTCTTGTTCTGATGATTCTTGTTGTGATGATTCTTGTTGTGATGATTCTTGTTGCGATGATTCTTGTTGTGATGATTCTTGTGAAGATTCTTGTTGTGATGATTCTTGTTGTGATGATTCTTGTTCTGATGTTTCTTGTGATGATTCTTGTTGTGATGATTCTTGTTGTGATGATTCTTGTTGTGATGATTCTTGTTGTGATGATTCTTGTTCTGATGATTCTTGTGATGATTCTTGTTGCGATGTTTCTTGTTGTGATGATCCTTATTCTGATGATTCTTGTTGTGATGATTCTTGTTGTGATGATTCTTGTTGCGATGATTCTTGTTGTGATGATTCTTGTTCTGATGTTTCTTGTGATGATTCTTGTTGTGATGATTCTTGTTGTGATGATTCTTGTTGTGATGATTCTTGTTGTGATGATTCTTGTTCTGATGATTCTTGTGATGATTCTTGTTGCGATGTTTCTTGTTGTGATGATCCTTATTCTGATGATTCTTGTTGTGATGATTCTTGTTGTGATGATTCTTGTTGCGATGATTCTTGTTGTGATGATTCTTGTTGTGAAGATTCTTGTTGTGATGATTCTTGTTGTGATGATTCTTGTTCTGATGTTTCTTGTGATGATTCTTGTTGTGATGATTCTTGTTGTGATGATTCTTGTTGTGATGATTCTTGTTGTGATGATTCTTGTTCTGATGATTCTTGTGATGTTTCTTGTTGCGATGTTTCTTGTTGTGATGATCCTTATTCTGATGATTCTTGTTGTGATGATTCTTGTTGTGATGATTCTTGTTCTGATTATTCTTGTGATGATTCTTGTTGCGATGTTTCTTGTTGTGATGATTCTTGTTGTGATGATTCTTGTTCTGATGATTCTTGTTGTGATGATTCTTGTTGTGATGATTCTTGTTCTGATGATTATTGTTGTGATGATTCTTGTTGTGATGATTCTCGTTGCGATGATTCTTGTTGTGTTGATTCTTGTTGTGAAGATTCTTGTTGTGATGATTCTTGTTCTGATGATTCTTGTACTGATTCTTGTTGCGATGATTCTTGTTGTGATGATTCTTGTTGTGATGATTCTTGTTCTGATTATTCTTGTTGTGATGATTCTTGTTGTGATGATTCTTGTTCTGATGATTCTTGTGATGATTCTTGTTGCAATGATTCTTGTTGTGATGATTCTTGTTCTGATGATTCTTGTTGTGATGATTCTTGTTGTGATGATTCTTGTTGTGATGATTCTTGTTGTGATGATTCTT
Source organism: Somniosus microcephalus (assembly GCF_052327205.1). NCBI lineage: Eukaryota > Metazoa > Chordata > Chondrichthyes > Squaliformes > Somniosidae > Somniosus > Somniosus microcephalus. The sequence goes on along the minus strand of NC_140987.1, from coordinate 330,272,423 downwards.
GTTGTGATGATTCTTGTTCTCATGATTCTTGTTGTGATGATTCTTGTGATGATTCTTGTGATGATTCTTGTTGTGATGATTCTTGTTGTGATGATTCTTGTTGTGATGATTCTTGTTGTGATGATTCTTGTCTTCATGATTCTTGTTGTGATGATTCTTTCTGTGATGATTCTTGTTGTGATGATTCTTGTTGTGATGATTCTTGTGATGATTCTTGTTGTGATGATTCTTGTTGTGAAGATTCTTGTTGTGATGATTCAAATTGTGATGATTCTTGTTGTGATGATTTTGTTCTGATGATTCTTGTCCTGATGATTCTTGTTCTGATGATTCTTGTGATGATTCTTGTTGTGATGTTACTTGTTGTGATGATTCTTGTTGTGATGATTCTTGTGCTGATTCTTGTGGTGATGATTCTTGTTCTGATGTTTCTTGTGATGATTCTTGTTGTGATGATTCTTGTTGTGATGAATCTTGTTGTGATGATTCTTGTCGTGATGATTCTTTTTGTGATGATTCTTGTTGTGATGATTCTTGTTGTGATGATTCTTGTTGTGATGGTTCTTGTTCTGATGATTCTTGTGATGATTCTTGTTGCGATGTTTCTTGTTGTGATGATTCTTGTTGTGATGATTCTTGTTCTGATGATTCTTGTTGTGATGATTCTTGTTGTGATGACTCTTGTTCTGATGATTCTTGTTGTGATGATTCTTGTTGTGATGATTCTTGTTCTGATGATTCTTGTTCTGATGATTCTTTTTCCGATGATTCTTGTTGTGATGATTCTTGTTGTGATGATTCTTGTTGTGATGATTCTTGTTCTGATGATTCTTGTTGTGATGATTCTTGTAGTGATGATTCTTGTGATGATTCTGGTTGTGATGATTCTTGTTGTGATGATTCTTGTTGTGATGATTCTTGTTGTGATGATTCTTGTTGTGATGATTCTTGTTCTGATGATTCTTGTTCTGATGATTCTTTTGATGATTCTTGTTGTGATGATTCTTGTTGTGATGATTCTTGTTGTGATGATTCTTGTTGCGATGATACTTGTTCTGATGATTCTTGTGATGATTCTTGTTGCGATGATTCTTGTTGCGATGATTCTTGCTGCAATGATTCTTATTGCGATGATTCTTGTTGCGATGATTCTTGCTGTGATGATTCTTGTTGTGATGATTCTTGTTGTGATGATTCTTGTTGTGATGATTCTTGTTGTGATGATTCGTGTTGCGATGATTCTTGTTGTGATGATTCTTGTTGTGATGATTCTTGTTCTGATGATTCTTGTTGTGATGATTCTTGTTCTGATGATTCTTGTTGTGATGATTCTTGTTGTGATGATTCTTGTTCTGATGATTCTTGTTCTGATGATTCTTTTTCCGATGATTCTTGTTGTGATGATTCTTGTTGTGATGATTCTTGTTGTGATGATTCTTGTTGTGATGATTCTTGTTCTGATGATTCTTGTTGTGATGATTCTTGTTGTGATGATTCTTGTTCTGATGATTCTTGTTGTGATGATTCTTGTTGTGATGATTCTTGTTGTGATGATTCTTGTTCTGATGATTCTTATTGTGATGATTCTTGTTCTGATGATACTTGTTCTGATGATTCTTGTGATGATTCTTGTTGCGATGATTCTTGTTGCGATGATTCTTGCTGCGATGATTCTTATTGCGATGTTTCTTGTTGCGATGATTCTTGCTGTGATGATTCTTGTTGTGATGATTCATGTTGTGATGATTCTTGTTGTGATGATTCTTGTTGTGATGATTGTTGTTGTGATGATTGTTGTTGTGATGATTCTTGTTGTGATGCTTCTTGTTGTGATGATTCTTGTTGTGATGATTCTTGTTGTGATGATTCTTGTTGTGATGATTCTTCTGATGATTCTTGTTCTGATGATTCTTGTTGTGATGATTCTTGTTGTGATGATTCTTGTTGTGATGATTCTTGTTGTGATGATTCTTGTTGTGATGATTCTTGTTGTGATGATTCTTGTTGTGATGATTCTTGTTGCGATGATACTTGTTGTGATGATTCTTGTTGTGATGATTCTTGTTGTGATGATTCTTGTTCTGATTATTCTTGTTGTGATGATTCTTGTTGTGATGATTCATGTTCTGGTGATTCTTGTGATGATTCTTGTTGCAATGATTCTTGTTGTGATGATTCTTGTTCTGATGATTCTTGTTGTGATGACTCTTGTTGTGATGATTCTTGTTCTGATGATTCTTGTTGTGATGATTCTTGTTGTGATGATTCTTGTTCTCATGATTCTTGTTGTGGTGATTCTTGTTGTGATGATTCTTGTTGTGATGATTCTTGTTGTGATGATTCTTGTTCTGATGATTCTTGTTGTGATGATTCTTGTTGTGATGATTCTTGTTTTCATGATTCTTGTGATGATTCTTTTTGTGATGATTCTTGTTGTGATGATTCTTGTTGTGATGATTCTTGTGATGATTCTTGTTGTGATGATTCTTGTTTTGATGATTCTTGTTGTGATGATTCATATTGTGATGATTCTTGTTGTGATGATTTTGTTCTGATGATTCTTGTCCTGATGATTCTTGTTCTGATGATTCTTGTGATGATTCTTGTTGTGATGTTTCTTGTTGTGATGATTCTTGTTGTGATGATTCTTGTGCTGATTCTTGTGGTGATGATTCTTGTTCTGATGTTTCTTGTGATGATTCTTGTTGTGATGATTCTTGTTGTGATGAATCTTGTTGTGATGATTCTTGTTGTGATGATTCTTTTTGTGATGATTCTTGTTGTGATGATTCTTGTTGTGATGGTTCTTGTTGTGATGGTTCTTGTTCTGATGATTCTTGTGATGATTCTTGTTGCGATGTTTCTTGTTGTGATGATTCTTGTTGTGATGATTCTTGTTCTGATGGTTCTTGTTGTGATGATTCTTGTTGTGATGATTCTTGTTCTGATGATTCTTGTTGTGATGTTTCTTGTTGTGATGATTCTTGTTCTGATGATTCTTGTTCTGATGATTCTTTTTCCGATGATTCTTGTTGTGATGATTCTTGTTGTGATGATTCTTGTTGTGATGATTCTTGTTCTGATGATTCTTGTTGTGATGATTCTTGTTCTGATGATTCTTGTTCTGATGATTCTTTTGATGATTCTTGTTGTGATGATTCTTGTTGTGATGATTCTTGTTGCGATGATACTTGTTCTGATGATTCTTGTGATGATTCTTGTTGCGATGATTCTTGTTGCGATGATTCTTGCTGCAATGATTCTTTTTGCGATGATTCTTGTTGCGATGATTCTTGCTGTGATGATTCTTGTTGTGATGATTCTTGTTGTGATGATTCTTGTGATGATTCTTGTTGTGATGATGCGTGTTGCGATGATTCTTGTTGTGATGATTCTTGTTTTGATGATTCTTGTTCTGATGATTCTTGTTGCGATGATTCTTGTTGCGATGATACTTGTTCTGATGATTCTTGTGATGATTCTTGTTGCGATGATTCTTGTTGCGATGATTCTTGCTGCGATGATTCTTATTGCGATGGTTCTTGTTGCGATGATTCTTGCTGTGATGATTCTTGTTGTGATGATTCATGTTGTGATGATTCTTGTTGTGATGATTCTTGTTGTGATGATTGTTGTTGTGATGATTCTTGTTGTGATGATTCTTGTTGTGATGATTCTTGTTGTGATGATTCTTGTTGTGATGATTCTTGTTGTGATGATTCTTCTGATGATTCTTGTTCTGATGATTCTTGTTGTGATGATTCTTGTTGTGATGATTCTTGTTGTGATGATTCTTGTTGTGATGATTCTTGTTGTGATGATTCTTGTTGTGATGATTCTTGTTGTGATGATTCTTGTTGCGATGATACTTGTTGTGATGATTCTTGTTGTGATGATTCTTGTTGTGATGATTCTTGTTCTGATTATTCTTGTTGTGATGATTCTTGTTGTGATGATTCTTGTTCTGATGATTCTTGTGATGATTCTTTTTGCAATGATTCTTGTTGTGATGATTCTTGTTCTGATGATTCTTGTTGTGATGACTCTTGTTGTGATGATTCTTGTTCTGATGATTCTTGTTGTGATGATTCTTTTTGTGATGATTCTTGTTCTCATGATTCTTGTTGTGGTGATTCTTGTTGTGATGATTCTTGTTGTGATGATTCTTGTTGTGATGATTCTTGTTCTGATGATTCTTGTTGTGATGATTCTTGTTGTGATGATTCTTGTTTTCATGATTCTTGTGATGATTCTTTTTGTGATGATTCTTGTTGTGATGATTCTTGTTGTGATGATTCTTGTGATGATTCTTGTTGTGATGATTCTTCTTTTGATGATTCTTGTTGTGATGATTCATATTGTGATGATTCTTGTTGTGATGATTTTGTTCTGATGATTCTTGTCCTGATGATTCTTGTTCTGATGATTCTTGTGATGATTCTTGTTGTGATGTTTCTTGTTGTGATGATTCTTGTTGTGATGATTCTTGTGCTGATTCTTGTGGTGATGATTCTTGTTCTGATGTTTCTTGTGATGATTCTTGTTGTGATGATTCTTGTTGTGATGAATCTTGTTGTGATGATTCTTGTTGTGATGATTCTTTTTGTGATGATTCTTGTTGTGATGATTCTTGTTGTGATGGTTCTTGTTGTGATGGTTCTTGTTCTGATGATTCTTGTGATGATTCTTGTTGCGATGTTTCTTGTTGTGATGATTCTTGTTGTGATGATTCTTGTTCTGATGGTTCTTGTTGTGATGATTCTTGTTGTGATGATTCTTGTTCTGATGATTCTTGTTGTGATGTTTCTTGTTGTGATGATTCTTGTTCTGATGATTCTTGTTCTGATGATTCTTTTTCCGATGATTCTTGTTGTGATGATTCTTGTTGTGATGATTCTTGTTGTGATGATTCTTGTTCTGATGATTCTTGTTGTGATGATTCTTGTTCTGATGATTCTTGTTCTGATGATTCTTTTGATGATTCTTGTTGTGATGATTCTTGTTGTGATGATTCTTGTTGTGATGATTCTTGTTGCGATGATACTTGTTCTGATGATTCTTGTGATGATTCTTGTTGCGATGATTCTTGTTGCGATGATTCTTGCTGCAATGATTCTTTTTGCGATGATTCTTGTTGCGATGATTCTTGCTGTGATGATTCTTGTTGTGATGATTCTTGTTGTGATGATTCTTGTGATGATTCTTGTTGTGATGATTCGTGTTGCGATGATTCTTGTTGTGATGATTCTTGTTGTGATGATTCTTGTTCTGATGATTCTTGATGTGATGATTCTTGTTGTGATGATTCTTGTTGCGATGATTCTTGTTGCGATGATACTTGTTCTGATGATTCTTGTGATGATTCTTGTTGCGATGATTCTTGTTGCGATGATTCTTGCTGCGATGATTCTTATTGCGATGGTTCTTGTTGCGATGATTCTTGCTGTGATGATTCTTGTTGTGATGATTCATGTTGTGATGATTCTTGTTGTGTTGATTCTTGTTGTGATGATTGTTGTTGTGATGATTGTTGTTGTGATGATTCCTGTTGTGATGATTCTTGTTGTGATGATTCTTGTTGTGATGATTCTTGTTGTGATGATTCTTGTTGTGATGATTCTTGTTGTGATGATTCTTGTTGTGATGATTCTTGTTGTGATGATTCTTGTTGTGATGATTCTTGTGATGATTCTTGTTGTGATGATTCGTGTTGCGATGATTCTTGTTGTGATGATTCTTGTTGTGATGATTCTTGTTCTGATGATTCTTGTTGTGATGATTCTTGTTGTGATGATTCTTGTTGCGATGATACTTGTTCCGATGATACTTGTTCTGATGATTCTTGTTGCGATGATTCTTGTTGCGATGATTCTTGCTGCGATGATTCTTATTGCGATGGTTCTTGTTGCGATGATTCTTGCTGTGATGATTCTTGTTGTGATGATTCATGTTGTGATGATTCTTGTTGTGATGATTCTTGTTGTGATGATTGTTGTTGTGATGATTGTTGTTGTGATGATTCCTGTTGTGATGATTCTTGTTGTGATGATTCTTGTTGTGATGATTCTTGTTGTGATGATTCTTGTTGTGATGATTCTTGTTGTGATGATTCTTGTTGTGATGATTCTTGTTGTGATGATTCTTCTGATGATTCTTGTTCTGATGATTCTTGTTGTGATGATTCTTGTTGTGATGATTCTTGTTGTGATGATTCTTGTTGTGATGATTCTTGTTGTGATGATTCTTGTTGTGATGATTCTTGTTGTGATGATTCTTGTTGCGATGATACTTGTTGTGATGATTCTTGTTGTGATGATTCTTGTTGTGATGATTCTTGTTGTGATGATTCTTGTTGTGATGATTCTTGTTGTGATGATTCTTGTTCTGATGATTCTTGTGATGATTCTTGTTGCAATGATTCTTGTTGTGATGATTCTTGTTCTGATGATTCTTGTTGTGATGACTCTTGTTGTGATGATTCTTGTTCTGATGATTCTTGTTGTGATGATTCTTGTTGTGATGATTCTTGTTCTCATGATTCTTGTTGTGGTGATTCTTGTTGTGATGATTCTTGTTGTGATGATTCTTGTTGTGATGATTCTTGTTCTGATGATTCTTGTTGTGATGATTCTTGTTGTGATGATTCTTGTTTTCATGATTCTTGTGATGATTCTTTTTGTGATGATTCTTGTTGTGATGATTCTTGTTGTGATGATTCTTGTGATGATTCTTGTTGTGATGATTCTTGTTTTGATGATTCTTGTTGTGATGATTCATATTGTGATGATTCTTGTTGTGATGATTTTGTTCTGATGATTCTTGTCCTGATGATTCTTGTTCTGATGATTCTTGTGATGATTCTTGTTGTGATGTTTCTTGTTGTGATGATTCTTGTTGTGATGATTCTTGTGCTGATTCTTGTGGTGATGATTCTTGTTCTGATGTTTCTTGTGATGATTCTTGTTGTGATGATTCTTGTTGTGATGAATCTTGTTGTGATGATTCTTGTTGTGATGATTCTTTTTGTGATGATTCTTGTTGTGATGATTCTTGTTGTGATGGTTCTTGTTGTGATGGTTCTTGTTCTGATGATTCTTGTGATGATTCTTGTTGCGATGTTTCTTGTTGTGATGATTCTTGTTGTGATGATTCTTGTTCTGATGGTTCTTGTTGTGATGATTCTTGTTGTGATGATTCTTGTTCTGATGATTCTTGTTGTGATGATTCTTTTTGTGATGATTCTTGTTCTGATGATTCTTGTTCTGATGATTCTTTTTCCGATGATTCTTGTTGTGATGATTCTTGTTGTGATGATTCTTGTTGTGATGATTCTTGTTCTGATGATTCTTGTTGTGATGATTCTTGTAGTGATGATTCTTCTGATGATTCTGGTTGTGATGATTCTTGTTGTGATGATTCTTGTTGTGATGATTCTTGTTGTGATGATTCTTGTTGTGATGATTCTGGTTCTGATGATTCTTGTTCTGATGATTCTTTTGATGATTCTTGTTGTGATGATTCTTGTTGTGATGATTCTTGTTGTGATGATTCTTGTTGCGATGATACTTGTTCTGATGATTCTTGTGATGATTCTTGTTGCGATGATTCTTGCTGCAATGATTCTTTTTGCGATGATTCTTGTTGCGATGATTCTTGCTGTGATGATTCTTGTTGTGATGATTCTTGTTGTGATGATTCTTGTGATGATTCTTGTTGTGATGATTCGTGTTGCGATGATTCTTGTTGTGATGTTTCTTGTTGTGATGATTCTTGTTGTGATGATTCTTGTTGTGATGATTCTTGTTGTGATGATTCTTGTTGCGATGATTCTTGTTGCGATGATACTTGTTCTGATGATTCTTGTGATGATTCTTGTTGCGATGATTCTTGTTGCGATGATTCTTGCAGCGATGATTCTTATTGCGATGGTTCTTGTTGCGATGATTCTTGCTGTGATGATTCTTGTTGTGATGATTCATGTTCTGATGATTCTTGTTGTGATGATTCTTGTTGTGATGATTGTTGTTGTGATGATTGTTGTTGTGATGATTCCTGTTGTGATGATTCTTGTTGTGATGATTCTTGTTGTGATGATTCTTGTTGTGATGATTCTTGTTGTGATGATTCTTGTTGTGATGATTCTTGTTGTGATGATTGTTGTTGTGATGATTCTTGTTGTGATGATTCTTGTTTTCATGATTCTTGTTGTGATGATTCTTTTTGTGATGATTCTTGTTGTGATGATTCTTGTTGTGATGCTTCTTGTGATGATTCTTGTTGTGATGATTCTTGTTGTGATGATTCTTGTTGTGATGATTCATATTGTGATGATTCTTGTTGTGATGATTTTGTTCTGATGATTCTTGTCCTGATGATTCTTGTTCTGATGATTCTTGTGATGATTCTTGTTGTGATGTTTCTTGTTGTGATGATTCTTGTTGTGATGATTCTTGTGGTGATGATTCTTGTTCTGATGTTTCTTGTGATGATTCTTGTTGTGATGATTCTTGTTGTGATTAATCTTGTTGTGATGATTCTTGTTGTGATGATTCTTTTTGTGATGATTCTTGTTGTGATGATTCTTGTTGTGATGGTTCTTGTTGTGATGGTTCTTGTTCTGATGATTCTTGTGATGATTCTTGTTGCAATGTTTCTTGTTGTGATGATTCTTGTTGTGATGATTCTTGTTGTGATGATTCTTGTTGTGATGATTCTTGTTCTGATGATTCTTGTTGTGATGATTCTTGTTGTGATGATTCTTGTTCTGATGATTCTTGTTCTGATGACTCTTTTTCCGATGATTCTTGTTGTGATGATTCTTGTTGTGATGATTCTTGTTGTGATGATTCTTGTTCTGATGATTCTTATTGTAATGATTCTTGTAGTGATGATTCTTGTGATGATTCTGGTTGTGATGATTCTTGTTGTGATGATTCTTGTTGTGATGATTCTTGTTGTGATGATTCTTGTTGTGATGATTCTTGTTCTGATGATTCTTTTGATGATTCTTGTTGTGATGATTCTTGTTGTGATGATTCTTGTTGTGATGATTCTTGTTGCGATGATACTTGTTCTGATGATTCTTGTGATGATTCTTGTTGCGATGATTCTTGTTGCGATGATTCTTGCTGCAATGATTCTTTTTGCGATGATTCTTGTTGCGATGATTCTTGCTGTGATGATTCTTGTTGTGATGATTCTTGTTGTGATGATTCTTGTTGTGATGATTCTTGTTGTGATGATTCGTGTTGCGATGATTCTTGTTGTGATGATTCTTTTTGTGATGATTCTTGTTCTGATGATTCTTGTGATGTTTCTTGTTGCGATGATACTTGTTTTCATGATTCTTGTGATGATTCTTTTTGTGATGATTCTTGTTGTGATGATTCTTGTTGTGATGATTCTTGTGATGATTCTTGTTGCAATGATTCTTGTTGTGATGATTCTTGTTCTGATGATTCTTGTTGTGATGACTCTTGTTGTGATGATTCTTGTTCTGATGATTCTTGTTGTGATGATTCTTTTTGTGATGATTCTTGTTCTCATGATTCTTGTTGTGGTTATTCTTGTTGTGATGATTCTTGTTGTGATGATTCTTGTTGTGATGATTCTTGTTCTGATGATTCTTGTTGTGATGATTCTTGTTGTGATGATTCTTGTTTTCATGATTCTTGTGATGATTCTTTTTGTGATGATTCTTGTTGTGATGATTCTTGTTGTGATGATTCTTGTGATGATTCTTGTGATGATTCTTCTTTTGATGATTCTTGTTGTGATGATTCATATTGTGATGATTCTTGTTGTGATGATTTTGTTCTGATGATTCTTGTCCTGATGATTCTTGTTCTGATGATTCTTGTGATGATTCTTGTTGTGATGTTTCTTGTTGTGATGATTCTTGTTGTGATGATTCTTGTGCTGATTCTTGTGGTGATGATTCTTGTTCTGATGTTTCTTGTGATGATTCTTGTTGTGATGATTCTTGTTGTGATGAATCTTGTTGTGATGATTCTTGTTGTGATGATTCTTTTTGTGATGATTCTTGTTGTGATGATTCTTGTTGTGATGGTTCTTGTTGTGATGGTTCTTGTTCTGATGATTCTTGTGATGATTCTTGTTGCGATGTTTCTTGTTGTGATGATTCTTGTTGTGATGATTCTTGTTCTGATGGTTCTTGTTGTGATGATTCTTGTTGTGATGATTCTTGTTCTGATGATTCTTGTTGTGATGTTTCTTGTTGTGATGATTCTTGTTCTGATGATTCTTGTTCTGATGATTCTTTTTCCGATGATTCTTGTTGTGATGATTCTTGTTGTGATGATTCTTGTTGTGATGATTCTTGTTCTGATGATTCTTGTTGTGATGATTCTTGTTCTGATGATTCTTGTTCTGATGATTCTTTTGATGATTCTTGTTGTGATGATTCTTGTTGTGATGATTCTTGTTGTGATGATTCTTGTTGCGATGATACTTGTTCTGATGATTCTTGTGATGATTCTTGTTGCGATGATTCTTGTTGCGATGATTCTTGCTGCAATGATTCTTTTTGCGATGATTCTTGTTGCGATGATTCTTGCTGTGATGATTCTTGTTGTGATGATTCTTGTTGTGATGATTCTTGTGATGATTCTTGTTGTGATGATTCGTGTTGCGATGATTCTTGTTGTGATGATTCTTGTTGTGATGATTCTTGTTCTGATTATTCTTGATGTGATGATTCTTGTTGTGATGATTCTTGTTGCGATGATTCTTGTTGCGATGATACTTGTTCTGATGATTCTTGTGATGATTCTTGTTGCGATGATTCTTGTTGCGATGATTCTTGCTGCGATGATTCTTATTGCGATGGTTCTTGTTGCGATGATTCTTGCTGTGATGATTCTTGTTGTGATGATTCATGTTGTGATGATTCTTGTTGTGTTGATTCTTGTTGTGATGATTGTTGTTGTGATGATTGTTGTTGTGATGATTCCTGTTGTGATGATTCTTGTTGTGATGATTCTTGTTGTGATGATTCTTGTTGTGATGATTCGTGTTGTGATGATTCTTGTTGTGATGATTCTTGTTGTGATGATTCTTGTTGTGATGATTCTTGTTGTGATGATTCTTGTGATGATTCTTGTTGTGATGATTCGTGTTGCGATGATTCTTGTTGTGATGATTCTTGTTGTGATGATTCTTGTTCTGATGATTCTTGTTGTGATGATTCTTGTTGTGATGATTCTTGTTGCGATGATTCTTGTTGCGATGATACTTGTTCTGATGATTCTTGTGATGATTCTTGTTGCGATGATTCTTGTTGCGATGATTCTTGCTGCGATGATTCTTATTGCGATGGTTCTTGTTGCGATGATTCTTGCTGTGATGATTCTTGTTGTGATGATTCATGTTGTGATGATTCTTGTTGTGATGATTCTTGTTGTGATGATTGTTGTTGTGATGATTGTTGTTGTGATGATTCCTGTTGTGATGATTCTTGTTGTGATGATTCTTGTTGTGATGATTCTTGTTGTGATGATTCTTGTTGTGATGATTCTTGTTGTGATGATTCTTGTTGTGATGATTCTTGTTGTGATGATTCTTCTGATGATTCTTGTTCTGATGATTCTTGTTGTGATGATTCTTGTTGTGATGATTCTTGTTGTGATGATTCTTGTGATGATTCTTGTTGTGATGATTCTTGTTGTGATGATTCTTGTTGTGATGATTCTTGTTGCGATGATACTTGTTGTGATGATTCTTGTTGTGATGATTCTTGTTGTGATGATTCTTGTTCTGATTATTCTTGTTGTGATGATTCTTGTTGTGATGATTCTTGTTCTGATGATTCTTGTGATGATTCTTGTTGCAATGATTCTTGTTGTGATGATTCTTGTTCTGATGATTCTTGTTGTGATGACTCTTGTTGTGATGATTCTTGTTCTGATGATTCTTGTTGTGATGATTCTTGTTGTGATGATTCTTGTTCTCATGATTCTTGTTGTGGTGATTCTTGTTGTGATGATTCTTGTTGTGATGATTCTTGTTGTGATGATTCTTGTTCTGATGATTCTTGTTGTGATGATTCTTGTTGTGATGATTCTTGTTTTCATGATTCTTGTGATGATTCTTTTTGTGATGATTCTTGTTGTGATGATTCTTGTTGTGATGATTCATATTGTGATGATTCTTGTTGTGATGATTTTGTTCTGATGATTCTTGTCCTGATGATTCTTGTTCTGATGATTCTTGTGATGATTCTTGTTGTGATGTTTCTTGTTGTGATGATTCTTGTTGTGATGATTCTTGTGCTGATTCTTGTGGTGATGATTCTTGTTCTGATGTTTCTTGTGATGATTCTTGTTGTGATGATTCTTGTTGTGATGAATCTTGTTGTGATGATTCTTGTTGTGATGATTCTTTTTGTGATGATTCTTGTTGTGATGATTCTTGTTGTGATGGTTCTTGTTGTGATGGTTCTTGTTCTGATGATTCTTGTGATGATTCTTGTTGCGATGTTTCTTGTTGTGATGATTCTTGTTGTGATGATTCTTGTTCTGATGGTTCTTGTTGTGATGATTCTTGTTGTGATGATTCTTGTTCTGATGATTCTTGTTGTGATGATTCTTTTTGTGATGATTCTTGTTCTGATGATTCTTGTTCTGATGATTCTTTTTCCGATGATTCTTGTTGTGATGATTCTTGTTGTGATGATTCTTGTTGTGATGATTCTTGTTCTGATGATTCTTGTTGTGATGATTCTTGTAGTGATGATTCTTCTGATGATTCTGGTTGTGATGATTCTTGTTGTGATGATTCTTGTTGTGATGATTCTTGTTGTGATGATTCTTGTTGTGATGATTCTGGTTCTGATGATTCTTGTTCTGATGATTCTTTTGATGATTCTTGTTGTGATGATTCTTGTTGTGATGATTCTTGTTGTGATGATTCTTGTTGCGATGATACTTGTTCTGATGATTCTTGTGATGATTCTTGTTGCGATGATTCTTGCTGCAATGATTCTTTTTGCGATGATTCTTGTTGCGATGATTCTTGCTGTGATGATTCTTGTTGTGATGATTCTTGTTGTGATGATTCTTGTGATGATTCTTGTTGTGATGATTCGTGTTGCGATGATTCTTGTTGTGATGTTTCTTGTTGTGATGATTCTTGTTGTGATGATTCTTGTTGTGATGATTCTTGTTGTGATGATTCTTGTTGCGATGATTCTTGTTGCGATGATACTTGTTCTGATGATTCTTGTGATGATTCTTGTTGCGATGATTCTTGTTGCGATGATTCTTGCAGCGATGATTCTTATTGCGATGGTTCTTGTTGCGATGATTCTTGCTGTGATGATTCTTGTTGTGATGATTCATGTTCTGATGATTCTTGTTGTGATGATTCTTGTTGTGATGATTGTTGTTGTGATGATTGTTGTTGTGATGATTCCTGTTGTGATGATTCTTGTTGTGATGATTCTTGTTGTGATGATTCTTGTTGTGATGATTCTTGTTGTGATGATTCTTGTTGTGATGATTCTTGTTGTGATGATTGTTGTTGTGATGATTCTTGTTGTGATGATTCTTGTTTTCATGATTCTTGTTGTGATGATTCTTTTTGTGATGATTCTTGTTGTGATGATTCTTGTTGTGATGCTTCTTGTGATGATTCTTGTTGTGATGATTCTTGTTGTGATGATTCTTGTTGTGATGATTCATATTGTGATGATTCTTGTTGTGATGATTTTGTTCTGATGATTCTTGTCCTGATGATTCTTGTTCTGATGATTCTTGTGATGATTCTTGTTGTGATGTTTCTTGTTGTGATGATTCTTGTTGTGATGATTCTTGTGGTGATGATTCTTGTTCTGATGTTTCTTGTGATGATTCTTGTTGTGATGATTCTTGTTGTGATTAATCTTGTTGTGATGATTCTTGTTGTGATGATTCTTTTTGTGATGATTCTTGTTGTGATGATTCTTGTTGTGATGGTTCTTGTTGTGATGGTTCTTGTTCTGATGATTCTTGTGATGATTCTTGTTGCAATGTTTCTTGTTGTGATGATTCTTGTTGTGATGATTCTTGTTGTGATGATTCTTGTTGTGATGATTCTTGTTCTGATGATTCTTGTTGTGATGATTCTTGTTGTGATGATTCTTGTTCTGATGATTCTTGTTCTGATGACTCTTTTTCCGATGATTCTTGTTGTGATGATTCTTGTTGTGATGATTCTTGTTGTGATGATTCTTGTTCTGATGATTCTTATTGTAATGATTCTTGTCGTGATGATTCTTGTGATGATTCTGGTTGTGATGATTCTTGTTGTGATGATTCTTGTTGTGATGATTCTTGTTGTGATGATTCTTGTTGTGATGATTCTTGTTCTGATGATTCTTTTGATGATTCTTGTTGTGATGATTCTTGTTGTGATGATTCTTGTTGTGATGATTCTTGTTGCGATGATACTTGTTCTGATGATTCTTGTGATGATTCTTGTTGCGATGATTCTTGTTGCGATGATTCTTGCTGCAATGATTCTTTTTGCGATGATTCTTGTTGCGATGATTCTTGCTGTGATGATTCTTGTTGTGATGATTCTTGTTGTGATGATTCTTGTTGTGATGATTCTTGTTGTGATGATTCGTGTTGCGATGATTCTTGTTGTGATGATTCTTTTTGTGATGATTCTTGTTCTGATGATTCTTGTTGTGATGTTTCTTGTTGCGATGATACTTGTTCTGATGATTCTTGTGATGATTCTTGTTGCGATGATTCTTGTTGCGATGATTCTTGCTGCGATGATTCTTATTGCGATGGTTCTTGTTGCGATGATTCTTGCTGTGATGATTCTTGTTGTGATGATTCATGTTGTGATGATTCTTGTTGTGATGATTCTTGTTCTGATGATTCTTGTTGTGATGATTGTTGTTGTGATGATTCCTGTTGTGATGATTCTTGTTGTGATGATTCTTGTTGTGATGATTCTTGTTGTGATGATTCTTGTTGTGATGATTCTTGTTGTGATGATTCTTGTTGTGATGATTGTTGTTGTGATGATTCTTGTTGTGATGATTCTTGTTTTCATGATTCTTGTTGTGATGATTCTTTTTGTGATGATTCTTGTTGTGATGATTCTTGTTGTGATGATTCTTGTCATGATTCTTTTTGTGATGATTCTTGTTGTGATGATTCTTGTTGTGATGATTCATATTGTGATGATTCTTGTCGTGATGATTTTGTTCTGATGATTCTTGTCCTGATGATTCTTGTTCTGATGATTCTTGTGATGATTCTTGTTGTGATGTTTCTTGTTGTGATGATTCTTGTTGTGATGATTCTTGTGCTGATTCTTGTGGTGATGATTCTTGTTCTGATGTTTCTTGTGATCATTCTTGTTGTGATGATTCTTGTTGTGATGAATCTTGTGATGATTCTGGTTGTGATGATTCTTGTTGTGATGATTCTTGTTGTGATGATTCTTGTTGTGATGATTCTTGTTGTGATGATTCTTGTTCTGATGATTCTTTTGATGATTCTTGTTGTGATGATTCTTGTTGTGATGATTCTTGTTGTGATGATTCTTGTTGCGATGATACTTGTTCTGATGATTCTTGTGATGATTCTTGTTGCGATGATTCTTGTTGCGATGATTCTTGCTGCAATGATTCTTTTTGCGATGATTCTTGTTGCGATGATTCTTGCTGTGATGATTCTTGTTGTGATGATTCTTGTTGTGATGATTCTTGTTGTGATGATTCTTGTTGTGATGATTCGTGTTGCGATGATTCTTGTTGTGATGATTCTTTTTGTGATGATTCTTGTTCTGATGATTCTTGTTGTGATGTTTCTTGTTGCGATGATACTTGTTCTGATGATTCTTGTGATGATTCTTGTTGCGATGATTCTTGTTGCGATGATTCTTGCTGCGATGATTCTTATTGCGATGGTTCTTGTTGCGATGATTCTTGCTGTGATGATTCTTGTTGTGATGATTCATGTTGTGATGATTCTTGTTGTGATGATTCTTGTTCTGATGATTCTTGTTGTGATGATTGTTGTTGTGATGATTCCTGTTGTGATGATTCTTGTTGTGATGATTCTTGTTGTGATGATTCTTGTTGTGATGATTCTTGTTGTGATGATTCTTGTTGTGATGATTCTTGTTGTGATGATTGTTGTTGTGATGATTCTTGTTGTGATGATTCTTGTTTTCATGATTCTTGTTGTGATGATTCTTTTTGTGATGATTCTTGTTGTGATGATTCTTGTCATGATTCTTTTTGTGATGATTCTTGTTGTGATGATTCTTGTTGTGATGATTCATATTGTGATGATTCTTGTCGTGATGATTTTGTTCTGATGATTCTTGTCCTGATGATTCTTGTTCTGATGATTCTTGTGATGATTCTTGTTGTGATGATTCTTGTTGTGATGATTCTTGTTGTGATGGTTCTTGTTGTGATGGTTCTTGTTCTGATGATTCTTGTGATGATTCTTGTTGCGATGTTTCTTGTTGTGATGATTCTTGTTGTGATGATTCTTGTTCTGATGATTCTTGTTGTGATGTATCTTGTTGTGATGATTCTTGTTCTGATGATTCTTGTTGTGATGATTCTTGTTGTGATGATTCTTGTTCTGATGATTCTTGTTCTGATGATTCTTTTTCCGATGATTCTTGTTGTGATGATTCTTGTTGTGATGATTCTTGTTGTGGTGATTCTTGTTCTGATGATTCTTGTTGTGATGATTCTTGTAGTGATGATTCTTGTGATGATTCTGGTTGTGATGATTCTTGTTGTGATGATTCTTGTTGTGATGATTCTTGTTGTGATGATTCTTGTTGTGATGATTCTTGTTCTGATGATTCTTGTTCTGATGATTCTTTTGATGATTCTTGTTGTGATGATTCTTGTTGTGATGATTCTTGTTGTGATGATTCTTGTTGCGATGATACTTGTTCTGATGATTCTTGTGATGATTCTTGTTGCGATGATTCTTGTTGCGATGATTCTTGCTGCAATGATTCTTTTTGCGATGATTCTTGTTGCGATGATTCTTGCTGTGATGATTCTTGTTGTGATGATTCTTGTTGTGATGATTCTTGTTGTGATGATTCTTGTTGTGATGATTCGTGTTGCGATGATTCTTGTTGTGATGATTCTTGTTGTGATGATTCTTGTTCTGATGATTCTTGTTTTGATGATTCTTGTTGTGATGATTCTTGTTGCGATGATTCTTGTTGCGATGATACTTGTTCTGATGATTCTTGTGATGATTCTTGTTGCGATGATTCTTGTTGCGATGATTCTTGCTGCGATGATTCTTATTGCGATGGTTCTTGTTGCGATGATTCTTGCTGTGATGATTCTTGTTGTGATGATTCATGTTGTGATGATTCTTGTTGTGATGATTCTTGTTGTGATGGTTGTTGTTGTGATGATTGTTGTTGTGATGATTCTTGTTGTGATGATTCTTGTTGTGATGATTCTTGTTGTGATGATTCTTGTTGTGATGATTCTTGTTGTGATGATTCTTGTTGTGATGATTCTTGTTGTGATGATTGTTGTTGTGATGATTCTTGTTGTGATGATTCTTGTTTTCATGATTCTTGTTGTGATGATTCTTTTTGTGATGATTCTTGTTGTGATGATTCTTGTTGTGATGATTCTTGTGATGATTCTTGTTGTGATGATTCTTGTTGTGATGATTCTTGTTGTGATGATTCATATTGTGATGATTCTTGTTGTGATGATTTTGTTCTGATGATTCTTGTCCTGATGATTATTGTTCTGATGATTCTTGTGATGATTATTGTTGTGATGTTTCTTGTTGTGATGATTCTTGTTGTGATGATTCTTGTGCTGATTCTTGTGGTGATGATTCTTGTTCTGATGTTTCTTGTGATGATTCTTGTTGTGATGATTCTTTTTGTGATGATTCTTGTTGTGATGATTCTTGTTGTGATGGTTCTTGTTGTGATGGTTCTTGTTCTGATGATTCTTGTGATGATTCTTGTTGCGATGTTTCTTGTTGTGATGATTCTTGTTGTGATGATTCTTGTTCTGATGATTCTTGTTGTGATGATTCTTGTTGTGATGATTCTTGTTGTGATTATTCTTGTTGTGATGATTCTTGTTGTGATGATTCTTGTTCTGATGATTCTTTTTCCGATGATTCTTGTTGTGATGATTCTTGTTGTGATGATTCTTGTTGTGATGATTCTTGTTCTGATGATTCTTGTTGTGATGATTCTTGTAGTGATGATTCTTGTGATGATTCTGGTTGTGATGATTCTTGTTGTGATGATTCTTGTTGTGATGATTCTTGTTGTGATGATTCTTGTTGTGATGATTCTTGTTGTGATGATTCTTGTTCTGATGATTCTTTTGATGATTCTTGTTGTAATGATTCTTGTTGTGATGATTCTTGTTGTGATGATTCTTGTTGCGATGATACTTGTTCTGATGATTCTTGTGATGATTCTTGTTGCGATGATTCTTGTTGCGATGATTCTTGCTGCAATGATTCTTTTTGCAATGATTCTTGTTGCGATGATTCTTGCTGTGATGATTCTTGTTGTGATGATTCTTGTGATGATTCTTGTTGTGATGATTCTTGTTGTGATGATTCGTGTTGCGATGATTCTTGTTGTGATGATTCTTGTTGTGATGATTCTTGTTCTGATGTTTCTTGTTGTGATGATTCTTGTTGTGATGATTCTTGTTGCGATGATTCTTGTTGCGATGATACTTGTTCTGATGATTCTTGTGATGATTCTTGTTGCGATGATTCTTGTTGCGATGATTCTTGCTGCGATGATTCTTATTGCGATGGTTCTTGTTGCGATGATTCTTGCTGTGATGATTCTTGTTGTGATGATTCATGTTGTGATGATTCTTGTTGTGATGATACTTGTTGTGATGTTTGTTGTTGTGATGATTGTTGTTGTGATGATTCTTGTTGTGATGATTCTTGTTGTGATGATTCTTGTTGTGATGATTCTTGTTGTGATGATTCTTGTTGTGATGATTCTTGTTGTGATGATTCTTGTTGTGATGATTCTTGTTGTGATGATTCTTGTTGTGATGATTGTTGTTGTGATGATTCTTGTTGCGATGATTCTTGTTGTGATGATTCTTGTTGTGATGATTGTTGTTGTGATGATTCTTGTTGTGATGATTCTTGTTGCGATGATTCTTGTTGCGATGATTGTTGTTCTGATGATTCTTGTTGTGATGATTATTGTTGTGATGAATCTTGTTGTGATGATTCTTGTTGTGAGGATTCTTGTTGTGATGATTGTTGTTGTGATGATTCTTGTTGTGATGATTCTTTTTGTGATGATTCTTGTTGTGATGATTCTTGTTGTGATGATTCTTGTTGTGATGATTCTTGTTGTGATGATTATTTTTCTGATGATTCTTGTTGTGATGATTCTTGGTGTGATGATTCTTGTTGTGATGATTCTTGTTGTGATGATTCTTGTGATGATTCTTGTTATGATGATTCTTGTTGTGATGATTCTTGTTGTGATGATTCTAGTTCTGATGATTCTTGTTCTGATGATTCTTGTTCTGATGATTCTTGTGATGATTCTTGTTGTGATGATTCTTGTTGTGATGATTCTTGTTGTGATGATTCTTGTTGTGATGATTCTTGTTGCGATGATTCTTGTGATGATTCTTGTTGTGAAGATTCTTCTGATGATTCTTGTTGTGATGATTCTTGTTGTGATGATTCTTGTTGTGATGATTCTTGTTGTGATGATTCTTGTTGCGATGATTCTTGTTGTGTTGATTCTTGTGGTGAAGATTCTTGTTGTGATGATTCTTGTTCTGATGATTCTTGTGATGATTCTTGTTGCGATGATTCTTGTTGTGATGATTCTTGTTGTGATGACTCTTGTTGTGATGATTCTTGTTGTGATGATTCTTGTTCTGATGATTCTTGTGATGATTCTTGTTGCGATGATTCTTGTTGTGATGATTCTTGTTCTGATGATTCTTGTTGTGATGATTCTTGTTGTGATGATTCTTGTTCTAATGATTCTTGTGATGATTCTTGTTGCGATGATTCTTGTTGTGATGATTCTTGTTCTCATGATTCTTGTTGTGAAGATTCTTGTTGTGATGATTCTTGTTGTGATGATTCTTGTTGTGATGATTCTTGTTGTGATGATTCTTGTTGTGATGATTCTTGTTCTGATGATTCTTGTTCTGATGATTCTTTTGATGATTCTTGTTGTGATGATTCTTGTTGTGATGATTCTTGTTGTGATGATTCTTGTTGCGATGATACTTGTTCTGATGATTCTTGTGATGATTCTTGTTGCGATGATTCTTGTTGCGATGATTCTTGCTGCAATGATTCTTTTTGCGATGATTCTTGTTGCGATGATTCTTGCTGTGATGATTCTTGTTGTGATGATTCTTGTTGTGATGATTCTTGTTGTGATGATTCTTGTTGTGATGATTCGTGTTGCGATGATTCTTGTTGTGCTGATTCTTGTTGTGATGATTCTTGTTCTGATGATTCTTGTTTTGATGATTCTTGTTGTGATGATTCTTGTTGCGATGATTCTTGTTGCGAT
Organism: Somniosus microcephalus; assembly: GCF_052327205.1. Lineage (NCBI taxonomy): Eukaryota > Metazoa > Chordata > Chondrichthyes > Squaliformes > Somniosidae > Somniosus > Somniosus microcephalus. The sequence continues at coordinate 330,251,852 of NC_140987.1, read as the reverse complement.
GATACTTGTTCTGATGATTCTTGTGATGATTCTTGTTGCGATGATTCTTGTTGCGATGATTCTTGCTGCGATGATTCTTATTGCGATGGTTCTTGTTGCGATGATTCTTGCTGTGATGATTCTTGTTGTGATGATTCATGTTGTGATGATTCTTGTTGTGATGATTCTTGTTGTGATGATTGTTGTTGTGATGATTGTTGTTGTGATGATTCTTGTTGTGATGATTCTTGTTGTGATGATTCTTGTTGTGATGATTCTTGTTGTGATGATTCTTGTTGTGATGATTCTTGTTGTGATGATTCTTGTTGTGATGATTGTTGTTGTGATGATTCTTGTTGTGATGATTCTTGTTTTCATGATTCTTGTTGTGATGATTCTTTTTGTGATGATTCTTGTTGTGATGATTCTTGTGATGATTCTTGTGATGATTCTTGTTGTGATGATTCTTGTTGTGATGATTCTTGTTGTGATGATTCTTGTTGTGATGATTCTTGTTGTGATGATTCTTGTGCTGATTCTTGTGGTGATGATTCTTGTTCTGATGTTTCTTGTGATGATTCTTGTTGTGATGATTCTTGTTGTGATGAATCTTGTTGTGATGATTCTTGTTGTGTTGATTCTTTTTGTGATGATTCTTGTTGTGATGATTCTTGTTGTGATGGTTCTTGTTGTGATGGTTCTTGTTCTGATGATTCTTGTGATGATTCTTGTTGCGATGTTTCTTGTTGTGATGATTCTTGTTGTGATGATTCTTGTTCTGATGATTCTTGTTGTGATGATTCTTGTTGTGATGATTCTTGTTGTGATGATTCTTGTTGTGATGATTCTTGTTGTGATGATTCTTGTTCTGATGATTCTTTTTCCGATGATTCTTGTTGTGATGATTCTTGTTGTGATGATTCTTGTTGTGATGATTCTTGTTCTGATGATTCTTGTTGTGATGATTCTTGTAGTGATGATTCTTGTGATGATTCTGGTTGTGATGATTCTTGTTGTGATGATTCTTGTTGTGATGATTCTTGTTGTGATGATTCTTGTTGTGATGATTCTTGTTGTGATGATTCTTGTTGCGATGATACTTGTTCTGATGATTCTTGTGATGATTCTTGTTGCGATGATTCTTGTTGTGATGATTCTTGCTGCAATGATTCTTTTTGCGATGATTCTTGTTGCGATGATTCTTGCTGTGATGATTCTTGTTGTGATGATTCTTGTGATGATTCTTGTTGTGATGATTCTTGTTGTGATGATTCGTGTTGCGATGATTCTTGTTGTGATGATTCTTGTTGTGATGATTCTTGTTCTGATGATTCTTGTTGTGATGATTCTTGTTGTGATGATTCTTGTTGCGATGATTCTTGTTGCGATGATACTTGTTCTGATGATTCTTGTGATGATTCTTGTTGCGATGATTCTTGTTGCGATGATTCTTGCTGCGATGATTCTTATTGCGATGGTTCTTGTTGCGATGATTCTTGCTGTGATGATTCTTGTTGTGATGATTCATGTTGTGATGATTCTTGTTGTGATGATTCTTGTTGTGATGTTTGTTGTTGTGATGATTGTTGTTGTGATGATTCTTGTTGTGATGATTCTTGTTGTGATGATTCTTGTTGTGATGATTCTTGTTGTGATGATTCTTGTTGTGATGATTCTTCTGATGATTCTTGTTGTGATGATTCTTGTTGTGATGATTCTTGTTGTGATGATTCTTGTTGTGATGATTCTTGTTGTGATGATTCTTGTTGTGATGATTCTTGTTGTGATGATTCTTGTTGTGATGATTGTTGTTGTGATGATTCTTGTTGTGATGATTCTTGTTGTGATGATTCTTGCTGTGATGATTCTTGTTGTGATGATTCTTGTTGTGATGATTCTTGTTCTGATGATTCTTGTTGTGATGATTCTTGTTGTGATGATTCTTGTTCTGATGATTCTTGTTCTGATGACTCTTTTTCCGATGATTCTTGTTGTGATGATTCTTGTTGTGATGATTCTTGTTCTGATGATTCTTTTTCCGATGATTCTTGTTGTGATGATTCTTGTTGTGATGATTCTTGTTGTGATGATTCTTGTTCTGATGATTCTTGTTCTGATGATTCTTGTAGTGATGATTCTTGTGATGATTCTGGTTGTGATGATTCTTGTTGTGATGATTCTTGTTGTGATGATTCTTGTTGTGATGATTCTTGTTGTGATGATTCTTGTTGTGATGATTCTTGTTCTGATGATTCTTTTGATGATTCTTGTTGTGATGATTCTTGTTGTGATGATTCTTGTTGTGATGATTCTTGTTGCGATGATACTTGTTCTGATGATTCTTGTGATGATTCTTGTTGCGATGATTCTTGTTGCGATGATTCTTGCTGCAATGATTCTTTTTGCGATGATTCTTGTTGCGATGATTCTTGCTGTGATGATTCTTGTTGTGATGATTCTTGTGATGATTCTTGTTGTGATGATTCTTGTTGTGATGATTCGTGTTGCGATGATTCTTGTTGTGATGATTCTTGTTGTGATGATTCTTGTTCTGATGATTCTTGTTGTGATGATTCTTGTTCTGATGATTCTTGTTGTGATGATTCTTGTGATGATTCTTGTTGTGATGATTCTTGTTGTGATGATTGTTGTTGTGATGATTCTTGTTGTGATGATTCTTGTTGCGATGATTCTTGTTGCGATGATTGTTGTTCTGATGATTCTTGTTGTGATGATTCTTGTTGCGATGAATCTTGTTGTGATGATTCTTGTTGTGAGGATTCTTGTTGTGATGATTGTTGTTGTGATGATTCTTGTTGTGATGATTCTTTTTGTGATGATTCTTGTTGTGATGATTCTTGTTGTGATGATTCTTGTTGTGATGATTCTTGTTGTGATGATTGTTGTTGTGATGATTCTTGTTGTGATGATTCTTGTTTTCATGATTCTTGTTGTGATGATTCTTTTTGTGATGATTCTTGTTGTGATGATTCTTGTTGTGATGATTCTTGTGATGATTCTTGTTGTGATGATTCTTGTTGTGATGATTCTTGTTGTGATGATTCATATTGTGATGATTCTTGTTGTGATGATTTTGTTCTGATGATTCTTGTCCTGATGATTCTTGTTCTGATGATTCTTGTGATGATTATTGTTGTGATGTTTCTTGTTGTGATGATTCTTGTTGTGATGATTCTTGTGCTGATTCTTGTGGTGATGATTCTTGTTCTGATGTTTCTTGTGATGATTCTTGTTGTGATGATTCTTGTTGTGATTAATCTTGTTGTGATGATTCTTGTTGTGATGATTCTTTTTGTGATGATTCTTGTTGTGATGATTCTTGTTGTGATGGTTCTTGTTGTGATGGTTCTTGTTCTGATGATTCTTGTGATGATTCTTGTTGCGATGTTTCTTGTTGTGATGATTCTTGTTGTGATGATTCTTGTTCTGATGATTCTTGTTGTGATGATTCTTGTTGTGATGATTCTTGTTGTGATTATTCTTGTTGTGATGATTCTTGTTGTGATGATTCTTGTTCTGATGATTCTTTTTCCGATGATTCTTGTTGTGATGATTCTTGTTGTGATGATTCTTGTTCTGATGATTCTTGTTGTGATGATTCTTGTAGTGATGATTCTTGTGATGATTCTGGTTGTGATGATTCTTGTTGTGATGATTCTTGTTGTGATGATTCTTGTTGTGATGATTCTTGTTGTGATGATTCTTGTTCTGATGATTCTTGTTCTGATGATTCTTTTGATGATTCTTGTTGTAATGATTCTTGTTGTGATGATTCTTGTTGTGATGATTCTTGTTGCGATGATACTTGTTCTGATGATTCTTGTGATGATTCTTGTTGCGATGATTCTTGTTGCGATGATTCTTGCTGCAATGATTCTTTTTGCAATGATTCTTGTTGCGATGATTCTTGCTGTGATGATTCTTGTTGTGATGATTCTTGTGATGATTCTTGTTGTGATGATTCTTGTTGTGATGATTCGTGTTGCGATGATTCTTGTTGTGATGATTCTTGTTGTGATGATTCTTGTTCTGATGTTTCTTGTTGTGATGATTCTTGTTGTGATGATTCTTGTTGCGATGATTCTTGTTGCGATGATACTTGTTCTGATGATTCTTGTGATGATTCTTGTTGCGATGATTCTTGTTGCGATGATTCTTGCTGCGATGATTCTTATTGCGATGGTTCTTGTTGCGATGATTCTTGCTGTGATGATTCTTGTTGTGATGATTCATGTTGTGATGATTCTTGTTGTGATGATACTTGTTGTGATGTTTGTTGTTGTGATGATTGTTGTTGTGATGATTCTTGTTGTGATGATTCTTGTTGTGATGATTCTTGTTGTGATGATTCTTGTTGTGATGATTCTTGTTGTGATGATTCTTGTTGTGATGATTCTTGTTGTGATGATTCTTGTTGTGATGATTCTTGTTGTGATGATTGTTGTTGTGATGATTCTTGTTGCGATGATTCTTGTTGTGATGATTCTTGTTGTGATGATTGTTGTTGTGATGATTCTTGTTGTGATGATTCTTGTTGCGATGATTCTTGTTGCGATGATTGTTGTTCTGATGATTCTTGTTGTGATGATTATTGTTGTGATGAATCTTGTTGTGATGATTCTTGTTGTGAGGATTCTTGTTGTGATGATTGTTGTTGTGATGATTCTTGTTGTGATGATTCTTTTTGTGATGATTCTTGTTGTGATGATTCTTGTTGTGATGATTCTTGTTGTGATGATTCTTGTTGTGATGATTCTTTTTCTGATGATTCTTGTTGTGATGATTCTTGGTGTGATGATTCTTGTTGTGATGATTCTTGTTGTGATGATTCTTGTGATGATTCTTGTTATGATGATTCTTGTTGTGATGATTCTTGTTGTGATGATTCTAGTTCTGATGATTCTTGTTCTGATGATTCTTGTTCTGATGATTCTTGTGATGATTCTTGTTGTGATGATTCTTGTTGTGATGATTCTTGTTGTGATGATTCTTGTTGTGATGATTCTTGTTGCGATGATTCTTGTGATGATTCTTGTTGTGAAGATTCTTCTGATGATTCTTGTTGTGATGATTCTTGTTGTGATGATTCTTGTTGTGATGATTCTTGTTGTGATGATTCTTGTTGCGATGATTCTTGTTGTGTTGATTCTTGTGGTGAAGATTCTTGTTGTGATGATTCTTGTTCTGATGATTCTTGTGATGATTCTTGTTGCGATGATTCTTGTTGTGATGATTCTTGTTGTGATGACTCTTGTTGTGATGATTCTTGTTGTGATGATTCTTGTTCTGATGATTCTTGTGATGATTCTTGTTGCGATGATTCTTGTTGTGATGATTCTTGTTCTGATGATTCTTGTTGTGATGATTCTTGTTGTGATGATTCTTGTTCTGATGATTCTTGTGATGATTCTTGTTGCGATGATTCTTGTTGTGATGATTCTTGTTCTCATGATTCTTGTTGTGAAGATTCTTGTTGTGATGATTCTTGTTGTGATGATTCTTGTTGTGATGATTCTTGTTGTGATGATTCTTGTTGTGATGATTCTTGTTCTGATGATTCTTTTTCTGATGATTCTTTTGATGATTCTTGTTGTGATGATTCTTGTTGTGATGATTCTTGTTGTGATGATTCTTGTTGCGATGATACTTGTTCTGATGATTCTTGTGATGATTCTTGTTGCGATGATTCTTGTTGCGATGATTCTTGCTGCAATGATTCTTTTTGCGATGATTCTTGTTGCGATGATTCTTGCTGTGATGATTCTTGTTGTGATGATTCTTGTTGTGATGATTCTTGTTGTGATGATTCTTGTTGTGATGATTCGTGTTGCGATGATTCTTGTTGTGATGATTCTTGTTGTGATGATTCTTGTTCTGATGATTCTTGTTTTGATGATTCTTGTTGTGATGATTCTTGTTGCGATGATTCTTGTTGCGATGATACTTGTTCTGATGATTCTTGTGATGATTCTTGTTGCGATGATTCTTGTTGCGATGATTCTTGCTGCGATGATTCTTATTGCGATGGTTCTTGTTGCGATGATTCTTGCTGTGATGATTCTTGTTGTGATGATTCATGTTGTGATGATTCTTGTTGTGATGATTCTTGTTGTGATGATTGTTGTTGTGATGATTGTTGTTGTGATGATTCTTGTTGTGATGATTCTTGTTGTGATGATTCTTGTTGTGATGATTCTTGTTGTGATGATTCTTGTTGTGATGATTCTTGTTGTGATGATTCTTGTTGTGATGATTGTTGTTGTGATGATTCTTGTTGTGATGATTCTTGTTTTCATGATTCTTGTTGTGATGATTCTTTTTGTGATGATTCTTGTTGTGATGATTCTTGTTGTGATGATTCTTGTGATGATTCTTGTTGTGATGATTCTTGTTGTGATGATTCTTGTTGTGATGATTCTTGTTGTGATGATTCTTGTTGTGATGATTCTTGTGCTGATTCTTGTGGTGATGATTCTTGTTCTGATGTTTCTTGTGATGATTCTTGTTGTGATGATTCTTGTTGTGATGAATCTTGTTGTGATGATTCTTGTTGTGTTGATTCTTTTTGTGATGATTCTTGTTGTGATGATTCTTGTTGTGATGGTTCTTGTTGTGATGGTTCTTGTTCTGATGATTCTTGTGATGATTCTTGTTGCGATGTTTCTTGTTGTGATGATTCTTGTTGTGATGATTCTTGTTCTGATGATTCTTGTTGTGATGATTCTTGTTGTGATGATTCTTGTTGTGATGATTCTTGTTGTGATGATTCTTGTTGTGATGATTCTTGTTCTGATGATTCTTTTTCCGATGATTCTTGTTGTGATGATTCTTGTTGTGATGATTCTTGTTGTGATGATTCTTGTTCTGATGATTCTTGTTGTGATGATTCTTGTAGTGATGATTCTTGTGATGATTCTGGTTGTGATGATTCTTGTTGTGATGATTCTTGTTGTGATGATTCTTGTTGTGATGATTCTTGTTCTGATGATTCTTGTTCTGATGATTCTTTTGATGATTCTTGTTGTGATGATTCTTGTTGTGATGCTTCTTGTTGTGATGATTCTTGTTGCGATGATACTTGTTCTGATGATTCTTGTGATGATTCTTGTTGCGATGATTCTTGTTGCGATGATTCTTGCTGCAATGATTCTTTTTGCGATGATTCTTGTTGCGATGATTCTTGCTGTGATGATTCTTGTTGTGATGATTCTTGTGATGATTCTTGTTGTGATGATTCTTGTTGTGATGATTCGTGTTGCGATGATTCTTGTTGTGATGATTCTTGTTGTGATGATTCTTGTTCTGATGATTCTTGTTGTGATGATTCTTGTTGTGATGATTCTTGTTGCGATGATTCTTGTTGCGATGATACTTGTTCTGATGATTCTTGTGATGATTCTTGTTGCGATGATTCTTGTTGCGATGATTCTTGCTGCGATGATTCTTATTGCGATGGTTCTTGTTGCGATGATTCTTGCTGTGATGATTCTTGTTGTGATGATTCATGTTGTGATGATTCTTGTTGTGATGATTCTTGTTGTGATGTTTGTTGTTGTGATGATTGTTGTTGTGATGATTCTTGTTGTGATGATTCTTGTTGTGATGATTCTTGTTGTGATGATTCTTGTGATGATTCTTGTTGTGATGATTCTTGTTGTGATGATTCTTCTGATGATTCTTGTTGTGATGATTCTTGTTGTGATGATTCTTGTTGTGATGATTCTTGTTGTGATGATTCTTGTTGTGATGATTCTTGTTGTGATGATTCTTGTTGTGATGATTCTTGTTGTGATGATTGTTGTTGTGATGATTCTTGTTGTGATGATTCTTGTTGTGATGATTCTTGCTGTGATGATTCTTGTTGTGATGATTCTTGTTGTGATGATTCTTGTTGTGATGATTCTTGTTCTGATGATTCTTGTTCTGATGATTCTTGTTGTGATGATTCTTGTTGTGATGATTCTTGTTGTGATGATTCTTGTTGTGATGATTCTTGTTGTGATGATTCTTGTTCTGATGATTCTTTTTCCGATGATTCTTGTTGTGATGATTCTTGTTGTGATGATTCTTGTTCTGATGATTCTTGTTCTGATGATTCTTGTTGTGATGATTCTTGTAGTGATGATTCTTGTGATGATTCTGGTTGTGATGATTCTTGTTGTGATGATTCTTGTTGTGATGATTCTTGTTGTGATGATTCTTGTTGTGATGATTCTTGTTGTGATGATTCTTGTTCTGATGATTCTTTTGATGATTCTTGTTGTGATGATTCTTGTTGTGATGATTCTTGTTGTGATGATTCTTGTTGCGATGATACTTGTTCTGATGATTCTTGTGATGATTCTTGTTGCGATGATTCTTGTTGCGATGATTCTTGCTGCAATGATTCTTTTTGCGATGATTCTTGTTGCGATGATTCTTGCTGTGATGATTCTTGTTGTGATGATTCTTGTGATGATTCTTGTTGTGATGATTCTTGTTGTGATGATTCGTGTTGCGATGATTCTTGTTGTGATGATTCTTGTTGTGATGATCCTTGTTCTGATGATTCTTGTTGTGATGATTCTTGTTCTGATGATTCTTGTTGTGATGATTCTTGTTGTGATGATTCTTGTTGTGATGATTCTTGTTGTGATGATTGTTGTTGTGATGATTCTTGTTGTGATGATTCTTGTTGCGATGATTCTTGTTGCGATGATTGTTGTTCTGATGATTCTTGTTGTGATGATTCTTGTTGTGATGAATCTTGTTGTGATGATTCTTGTTGTGAGGATTCTTGTTGTGATGATTGTTGTTGTGATGATTCTTGTTGTGATGATTCTTTTTGTGATGATTCTTGTTGTGATGATTCTTGTTGTGATGATTCTTGTTGTGATGATTCTTTTTCTGATGATTCTTGTTGTGATGATTCTTGGTGTGATGATTCTTGTTGTGATGATTCTTGTTGTGATGATTCTTGTGATGATTCTTGTTATGATGATTCTTGTTGTGATGATTCTTGTTGTGATGATTCTAGTTCTGATGATTCTTGTTCTGATGATTCTTGTTCTGATGATTCTTGTGATGATTCTTGTTGTGATGATTCTTGTTGTGATGATTCTTGTTGTGATGATTCTTGTTGTGATGATTCTTGTTGCGATGATTCTTGTGATGATTCTTGTTGTGAAGATTCTTCTGATGATTCTTGTTGTGATGATTCTTGTTGTGATGATTCTTGTTGTGATGATTCTTGTTGTGATGATTCTTGTTGCGATGATTCTTGTTGTGTTGATTCTTGTGGTGAAGATTCTTGTTGTGATGATTCTTGTTCTGATGATTCTTGTGATGATTCTTGTTGCGATGATTCTTGTTGTGATGATTCTTGTTGTGATGATTCTTGTTGTGATGATTCTTGTTCTGATGATTCTTGTTCTGATGATTCTTGTGATGATTCTTCTTGCGATGATTCTTGTTGTGATGATTCTTGTTCTGATGATTCTTGTTGTGATGATTCTTGTGATGATTCTTGTTCTGATGATTCTTGTGATGATTCTTGTTGCGATGATTCTTGTTGTGATGATTCTTGTTCTCATGATTCTTGTTGTGAAGATTCTTGTTGTGATGATTCTTGTTGTGATGATTCTTGTTCTGATGATTCTTGTGATGATTCTTGTTGTGAGGATTCTTGTTCTCATGATTCTTGTGATGATTCTTGTTGTGATGATTCTTGTTGTGATGATTCTTGTGATGATTCTTGTTCTGTTGATTCTTGTTATGATGATTCTTGTTGTGATGATTCTTGTTCTCATGATTCTTGTTGTGATGATTCTTGTTGTGATGATTGTTGTTGTGATGATTCTTGTGATGATTCTTGTTGCGATGATTCTTGTTGCTATGATTGTTGTTGTGATGATTCTTGTTGTGATGATTCTTGTTGTGAGGATTCTTGTTGTGATGATTGTTGTTGTGATGATTCTTGTTGTGATGATTCTTGTTCTGATAATTCTTGTTGTGATGATTGTTGTGATGATTCTTTTTGTGATGATTCTTGTGATTATTCTTGTTGTGATGATTCTTGTTGTGATGATTCTTGTTGTGATGATTCTTTTTCTGATGATTCTTGTTGTGATGATTCTTGTGATGATTCTTGTTGTGATGATTCTTGTTGTGATGATTCATGTGATGATTCTTGTTATGATGATTCTTGTTGTGATGATTCTTGTTGTGATGATTCTAGTTCTGATGATTCTTGTTCTGATGATTCTTGTTCTGATGATTCTTGTGATGATTCTTGTTGTGATGATCCTTGTTCTGATGATTCTTGTTGTGATGATTCTTGTTGTGATGATTCTTGTTGCGATGATTCTTGTGATGATTCTTTTTGTGAAGATTCTTGTTCTGATGATTCTTGTTGTGATGAATCTTGTTGTGATGATTCTTGTGATGATTCTTGTTGTGATGATTCTTGTTGTGATGATTCTTGTTGCGATGATTCTTGTTGTGTTGATTCTTGTTGTGAAGGTTCTTGTTGTGATGATTCTTGTCCTGATGATTCTTGTGATGATTCTTGTTGCGATGATTCTTATTGTGATGATTCTTGTTGTGATGATTCTTGTTGTGATGATTCTTGTTGTGATGATTCTTGTTCTGATGATTTTTTTGATGATTCTTGTTGCGATGATTCTTGTTGTGATGATTCTTGTTCTGATGATTTTTGTTGTGATGATTCTTGTTGTGATGATTCTTGTTGTGATGATTCTTGTGATGATTCTTGTTGCGATGATTCTTGTTGTGATGATTCTTGTTCTGATGATTCTTGTTGTGATGATTCTTGTTATGATGATTCTTGTTGTGATGATTCTTGTTCTGATGATTCTTGTTGTGATGATTCTTGTTGTGAGGATTCTTGCTGTCATGATTCTTGTGATGATTCTTGTTGTGATGATTCTTGTTGTGATGATTCTTGTTGTGATGATTCTTGTTCTGTTGATTCTTGTTATGATGATTCTTGTTGTGATGGTTCTTGTTCTCATGGTTCTTGTTGTGATGATGCTTGTTGTGATGATTCTTGTGATCATTCTTGTTGTGATGATTCTTGTGATGATTCTTGTTGTGATGATTCTTGTGATGATTCTTGTTGTGATGATTCTTGTTGTGATGATTCTTGTTCTGATGATTCTTGTTCTGATGATTCTTGTGATGATGATTCTTGTGATGATTGTTGTTGTGATGATTCTTGTTGTGATGATTCTTGTTGTGATGATTCTTGTTATGATGATTCTTGTTGTGAAGATTCTTGTTCTGATGATTCTTGTTGTGATGATTCTTGTTTTGATGATTCTTGTTCTGATGATTATTGTTGTGATGATTCTTGTTGTGATGATTCTCGTTGCGATGACTCTTGTTGTGTTAATTCTTGTTGTGAAGATTCTTGTTGTGATGATTCTTGTTCTGATGTTTCTTGTGATGATTCTTGTTGTGATGATTCTTGTTGTGATGAATCTTGTTGTGATGATTCTTGTTGTGATGATTCTTTTTGTGATGATTCTTGTTGTGATGATTCTTGTTGTGATGGTTCTTGTTGTGATGGTTCTTGTTCTGATGATTCTTGTGATGATTCTTGTTGCGATGTTTCTTGTTGTGATGATTCTTTTTGTGATGATTCTTGTTCTGATGATTCTTGTTGTGATGAATCTTGTTGTGATGATTCTTGTTCTGATGATTCTTGTTGTGATGATTCTTGTTGTGATGATTCTTGTTCTGATGATTCTTGTTCTGATGATTCTTTTTCCGATGATTCTTGTTGTGATGATTCTTGTTGTGATGATTCTTGTTGTGATGATTCTTGTTCTGATGATTCTTGTTGTGATGATTCTTGTAGTGATGATTCTTGTTATGATTCTGGTTGTGATGATTCTTGTTGTGATGATTCTTGTTGTGATGATTCTAGTTGTGATGATTCTTGTTGTGATGATTCTTGTTCTGATGATTCTTGTTCTGATGATTCTTTTGATGATTCTTGTTGTGATGATTCTTGTTGTGATGATTCTTGTTGTGATGATTCTTGTTGCGATGATACTTGTTCTGATGATTCTTGTGATGATTCTTGTTGCGATGATTCTTGTTGCGATGATTCTTGCTGCAATGATTCTTTTTGCGATGATTCTTGTTGCGATGATTCTTGCTGTGATGATTCTTGTTGTGATGATTCTTGTTGTGATGATTCTTGTTGTGATGATTCTTGTTGTGATGATTCGTGTTGCGATGATTCTTGTTGTGATGATTCTTGTTCTGATGATTCTTGTTCTGATGGTTCTTGTTTTGATGATTCTTGTTGTGATGATTCTTGTTGTGATGATTCTTGTTGCGATGATACTTGTTCTGATGATTCTTGTGATGATTCTTGTTGCGATGATTCTTGTTGCGATGATTCTTGCTGCGATGATTCTTATTGCGATGGTTCTTGTTGCGATGATTCTTGCTGTGATGATTCTTGTTGTGATGATTCATGTTGTGATGATTCTTGTTGTGATGATTCTTGTTGTGATGATTGTTGTTGTGATGATTCTTGTTGTGATGATTCTTGTTGTGATGATTCTTGTTGTGATGATTCTTGTTGTGATGATTCTTGTTGTGATGATTCTTGTTGTGATGATTCTTGTTGTGATGATTGTTGTTGTGATGATTCTTGTTGTGATGATTCTTGTTTTCATGATTCTTGTTGTGATGATTCTTTTTGTGATGATTCTTGTTGTGATGATTCTTGTTGTGATGATTCTTGTGATGATTCTTGTTGTGATGATTCTTGTTGTGATGATTCTTGTTGTGATGATTCATATTGTGATGATTCTTGTTGTGATGATTTTGTTCTGATGATTCTTGTCCTGATGATTCTTGTTCTGATGATTCTTGTGATGATTCTTGTTGTGATGTTTCTTGTTGTGATGATTCTTGTTGTGATGATTCTTGTGCTGATTCTTGTGGTGATGATTCTTGTTCTGATGTTTCTTGTGATGATTCTTGTTGTGATGATTCTTGTTGTGATGAATCTTGTTGTGATGATTCTTGTTGTGATGATTCTTTTTGTGATGATTCTTGTTGTGATGATTCTTGTTGTGATGGTTCTTGTTGTGATGGTTCTTGTTCTGATGATTCTTGTGATGATTCTTGTTGCGATGTTTCTTGTTGTGATGATTCTTGTTGTGATGATTCTTGTTCTGATTATTCTTGTTCTGATTATTCTTGTTGTGATGATTCTTGTTGTGATGATTCTTGTTGTGATGATTCTTGTTGTGATGATTCTTGTTCTGATGATTCTTTTTCCGATGATTCTTGTTGTGATGATTCTTGTTGTGATGATTCTTGTTGTGATGGTTCTTGTTCTGATGATTCTTGTGATGATTCTTGTTGCGATGTTTCTTGTTGTGATGATTCTTTTTGTGATGATTCTTGTTCTGATGATTCTTGTTGTGATGAATCTTGTTGTGATGATTCTTGTTCTGATGATTCTTGTTGTGATGATTCTTGTTGTGATGATTCTTGTTCTGATGATTCTTGTTCTGATGATTCTTTTTCCGATGATTCTTGTTGTGATGATTCTTGTTGTGATGATTCTTGTTGTGATGATTCTTGTTCTGATGATTCTTGTTGTGATGATTCTTGTAGTGATGATTCTTGTTATGATTCTGGTTGTGATGATTCTTGTTGTGATGATTCTTGTTGTGATGATTCTAGTTGTGATGATTCTTGTTGTGATGATTCTTGTTCTGATGATTCTTGTTCTGATGATTCTTTTGATGATTCTTGTTGTGATGATTCTTGTTGTGATGATTCTTGTTGTGATGATTCTTGTTGCGATGATACTTGTTCTGATGATTCTTGTGATGATTCTTGTTGCGATGATTCTTGTTGCGATGATTCTTGCTGCAATGATTCTTTTTGCGATGATTCTTGTTGCGATGATTCTTGCTGTGATGATTCTTGTTGTGATGATTCTTGTTGTGATGATTCTTGTTGTGATGATTCTTGTTGTGATGATTCGTGTTGCGATGATTCTTGTTGTGATGATTCTTGTTCTGATGATTCTTGTTCTGATGGTTCTTGTTTTGATGATTCTTGTTGTGATGATTCTTGTTGTGATGATTCTTGTTGCGATGATACTTGTTCTGATGATTCTTGTGATGATTCTTGTTGCGATGATTCTTGTTGCGATGATTCTTGCTGCGATGATTCTTATTGCGATGGTTCTTGTTGCGATGATTCTTGCTGTGATGATTCTTGTTGTGATGATTCATGTTGTGATGATTCTTGTTGTGATGATTCTTGTTGTGATGATTGTTGTTGTGATGATTCTTGTTGTGATGATTCTTGTTGTGATGATTCTTGTTGTGATGATTCTTGTTGTGATGATTCTTGTTGTGATGATTCTTGTTGTGATGATTCTTGTTGTGATGATTGTTGTTGTGATGATTCTTGTTGTGATGATTCTTGTTTTCATGATTCTTGTTGTGATGATTCTTTTTGTGATGATTCTTGTTGTGATGATTCTTGTTGTGATGATTCTTGTGATGATTCTTGTTGTGATGATTCTTGTTGTGATGATTCTTGTTGTGATGATTCATATTGTGATGATTCTTGTTGTGATGATTTTGTTCTGATGATTCTTGTCCTGATGATTCTTGTTCTGATGATTCTTGTGATGATTCTTGTTGTGATGTTTCTTGTTGTGATGATTCTTGTTGTGATGATTCTTGTGCTGATTCTTGTGGTGATGATTCTTGTTCTGATGTTTCTTGTGATGATTCTTGTTGTGATGATTCTTGTTGTGATGAATCTTGTTGTGATGATTCTTGTTGTGATGATTCTTTTTGTGATGATTCTTGTTGTGATGATTCTTGTTGTGATGGTTCTTGTTGTGATGGTTCTTGTTCTGATGATTCTTGTGATGATTCTTGTTGCGATGTTTCTTGTTGTGATGATTCTTGTTGTGATGATTCTTGTTCTGATTATTCTTGTTGTGATGATTCTTGTTGTGATGATTCTTGTTGTGATGATTCTTGTTGTGATGATTCTTGTTGTGATGATTCTTGTTCTGATGATTCTTTTTCCGATGATTCTTGTTGTGATGATTCTTGTTGTGATGATTCTTGTTGTGATGATTCTTGTTCTGATGATTCTTGTTGTGATGATTCTTGTAGTGATGATTCTTGTGATGATTCTGGTTGTGATGATTCTTGTTGTGATGATTCTTGTTGTGATGATTCTTGTTGTGATGATTCTTGTTGTGATGATTCTTGTTGTGATGATTCTTGTTCTGATGATTCTTTTGATGATTCTTGTTGTGATGATTCTTGTTGTGATGATTCTTGTTGTGATGATTCTTGTTGCGATGATACTTGTTCTGATGATTCTTGTGATGATTCTTGTTGCGATGATTCTTGTTGCGATGATTCTTGCTGCAATGATTCTTTTTGCGATGATTCTTGTTGCGATGATTCTTGCTGTGATGATTCTTGTTGTGATGATTCTTGTTGTGATGATTCTTGTTGTGATGATTCTTGTTGTGATGATTCATGTTGCGATGATTCTTGTGATGATTCTTGTTGTGATGATTCTTGTTCTGATGATTCTTGTTGTGATGATTCTTGTTGTGAGGATTCTTGTTGCGATGATTCTTGTTGCGATGATACTTGTTCTGATGATTCTTGTGATGATTCTTGTTGCGATGATTCTTGTTGCGATGATTCTTGCTGCGATGATTCTTATTGCGATGGTTCTTGTTGCGATGATTCTTGCTGTGATGATTCTTGTTGTGATGATTCATGTTGTGATGATTCTTGTTGTGATGATTCTTGTTGTGATTTTTGTTGTTGTGATGATTGTTGTTGTGATGATTCTTGTTGTGATGATTCTTGTTGTGATGATTCTTGTTGTGATGATTCTTGTTGTGATGATTCTTGTTGTGATGATTCTTGTTGTGATGATTCTTCTGATGATTCTTGTTCTGATGATTCTTGTTGTGATGATTCTTGTTGTGATGGTTCTTGTTTTCATGATTCTTGTTGTGATGATTCTTTTTGTGATGATTCTTGTTGTGATGATTCTTGTTGTGATGATTCTTGTGATGATTCTTGTTGTGATGATTCTTGTTGTGATGGTTCTTGTTGTGATGATTCATATTGTGATGATTCTTGTTGTGATGATTTTGTTCTGATGATTCTTGTCCTGATGATTCTTGTTCTGATGATTCTTGTGATGATTCTTGTTGTGATGTTTCTTGTTGTGATGATTCTTGTTGTGATGATTCTTGTGCTGATTCTTGTGGTGATGATTCTTGTTCTGATGTTTCTTGTGATGATTCTTGTTGTGATGATTCTTGTTGTGATGAATCTTGTTGTGATGATTCTTGTTGTGATGATTCTTTTTGTGATGATTCTTGTTGTGATGTTTCTTGTTGTGATGGTTCTTGTTGTGATGGTTCTTGTTCTGATGATTCTTGTGATGATTCTTGTTGCGATGTTTCTTGTTGTGATGATTCTTGTTGTGATGATTCTTGTTCTGATTATTCTTGTTGTGATGATTCTTGTTGTGATGATTCTTGTTGTGATGATTCTTGTTGTGATGATTCTTGTTGTGATGATTCTTGTTCTGATGATTCTTTTTCCGATGATTCTTGTTGTGATGATTCTTGTTGTGATGATTCTTGTTCTGATGATTCTTGTTGTGATGATTCTTGTAGTGATGATTCTTGTGATGATTCTGGTTGTGATGATTCTTGTTGTGATGATTCTTGTTGTGATGATTCTTGTTGTGATGATTCTTGTTGTGATGATTCTTGTTCTGATGATTCTTGTTCTGATGATTCTTTTGATGATTCTTGTTGTGATGATTCTTGTTGTGATGATTCTTGTTGTGATGATTCTTGTTGCGATGATACTTGTTCTGATGATTCTTGTGATGATTCTTGTTGCGATGATTCTTGTTGCGATGATTCTTCCTGCAATGATTCTTTTTGCGATGATTCTTGTTGCGATGATTCTTGCTGTGATGATTCTTGTTGTGATGATTCTTGTTGTGATGATTCTTGTTGTGATGATTCTTGTTGTGATGATTCGTGTTGCGATGATTCTTGTTGTGATGATTCTTGTTGTGATGATTCTTGTTCTGATGATTCTTGTTGTGATGATTCTTGTTGTGATGATTCTTGTTGCGATGATTCTTGTTGCGATGATACTTGTTCTGATGATTCTTGTGATGATTCTTGTTGCGATGATTCTTGTTGCGATGATTCTTGCTGCGATGATTCTTATTGCGATGGTTCTTGTTGCGATGATTCTTGCTGTGATGATTCTTGTTGTGATGATTCATGTTGTGATGATTCTTGTTGTGATGATTCTTGTTGTGATGTTTGTTGTTGTGATGATTCTTGTTGTGATGATTCTTGTTGTGATGATTCTTGTTGTGATGATTCTTGTTGTGATGATTCTTGTGATGATTCTTGTTGTGATGATTCTTGTTGTGAAGATTCTTCTGATGATTCTTGTTGTGATGATTCTTGTTGTGATGATTCTTGTTGTGATGATTCTTGCTGCGATGATTCTTGTTGTGATGATTCTTGTTGTGATGATTCTTGTTGTGATGATTCTTGTTGTGATGATTCTTGTTGTGATGATTCTTGTTGTGATGATTGTTGTTGTGATGATTCTTGTTGCGATGATTCTTGTTGTGATGATTCTTGTTGTGATTATTATTGTTGTGATGATTCTTGTTGTGATGATTCTTGTTGCGATGATTCTTGTTGCGATGATTGTTGTTCTGATGATTCTTGTTGTGATGATTCTTGTTGTGATGAATCTTGTTGTGATGATTCTTGTTGTGAGGATTCTTGTTGTGATGATTGTTGTTGTGATGATTCTTGTTGTGATGATTCTTTTTGTGATGATTCTTGTTGTGATGATTCTTGTTGTGATGATTCTTGTTGTGATGATTCTTGTTGTGATGATTCTTTTTCTGATGATTCTTGTTGTGATGATTCTTGGTGTGATGATTCTTGTTGTGATGATTCTTGTTGTGATGATTCTTGTGATGATTCATGTTGTGATGATTCTTGTTGTGATGATTCTTGTTGTGATGTTTGTTGTTGTGATGATTCTTGTTGTGATGATTCTTGTTGTGATGATTCTTGTTGTGATGATTCTTGTTGTGATGATTCTTGTGATGATTCTTGTTGTGATGATTCTTGTTGTGATGATTCTTCTGATGATTCTTGTTGTGATGATTCTTGTTGTGATGATTCTTGTTGTGATGATTCTTGCTGCGATGATTCTTGTTGTGATGATTCTTGTTGTGATGATTCTTGTTGTGATGATTCTTGTTGTGATGATTCTTGTTGTGATGATTCTTGTTGTGATGATTGTTGTTGTGATGATTCTTGTTGCGATGATTCTTGTTGTGATGATTCTTGTGATGATTATTGTTGTGATGATTCTTGTTGTGATGATTCTTGTTGCGATGATTCTTGTTGCGATGATTGTTGTTCTGATGATTCTTGTTGTGATGATTCTTGTTGTGATGAATCTTGTTGTGATGATTCTTGTTGTGAGGATTCTTGTTGTGATGATTGTTGTTGTGATGATTCTTGTTGTGATGATTCTTTTTGTGATGATTCTTGTTGTGATGATTCTTGTTGTGATGATTCTTGTTGTGATGATTCTTGTTGTGATGATTCTTTTTCTGATGATTCTTGTTGTGATGATTCTTGGTGTGATGATTCTTGTTGTGATGATTCTTGTTGTGATGATTCTTGTGATGATTCTTGTTATGATGATTCTTGTTGTGATGATTCTTGTTGTGATGATTCTAGTTCTGATGATTCTTGTTCTGATGATTCTTGTTCTGATGATTCTTGTGATGTTTCTTGTTGTGATGATTCTTGTTGTGATGATTCTTGTTGTGATGATTCTTGTTGTGATGATTCTTGTTGCGATGATTCTTGTGATGATTCTTGTTGTGAAGATTCTTCTGATTATTCTTGTTGTGATGATTCTTGTTGTGATGATTCTTGTTGTGATGATTCTTGTTGTGATGATTCTTGTTGCGATGATTCTTGTTGTGTTGATTCTTGTGGTGAAGATTCTTGTTGTGATGATTCTTGTTCTGATGATTCTTGTGATGATTCTTGTTGCGATGATTCTTGTTGTGATGATTCTTGTTGTGATGACTCTTGTTGTGATGATTCTTGTTGTGATGATTCTTGTTCTGATGATTCTTGTGATGATTCTTGTTGCGATGATTCTTGTTGTGATGATTCTTGTTCTGATGATTCTTGTGATGATTCTTGTTGTGATGATTGTTGTTGTGATGATTCTTGTGATGATTCTTGTTGCGATGATTCTTGTTGCTATGATTGTTGTTGTGATGATTCTTGTTGTGATGATTCTTGTGAGGATTCTTGTTGTGATGATTCTTTTGATGATTCTTGTTGTGATGATTCTTGTTGTGATGATTCTTGTTGTGATGATTCTTGTTGCGATGATACTTGTTCTGATGATTCTTGTGATGATTCTTGTTGCGATGAATCTTGTTGCGATGATTCTTGCTGCAATGATTCTTTTTGCGATGATTCTTGTTGCGATGATTCTTGCTGTGATGATTCTTGTTGTGATGATTCTTGTTGTGATGATTCTTGTTGTGATGATTCTTGTTGTGATGATTCGTGTTGCGATGATTCTTGTTGTGATGATTCTTGTTGTGATGATTCTTGTTCTGATGATTCTTGTTGTGATGATTCTTGTTGTGATGATTCTTGTTGCGATGATTCTTGTTGCGATGATACTTGTTCTGA
This sequence comes from Somniosus microcephalus, assembly GCF_052327205.1. Taxonomy (NCBI): domain Eukaryota; kingdom Metazoa; phylum Chordata; class Chondrichthyes; order Squaliformes; family Somniosidae; genus Somniosus; species Somniosus microcephalus. Next base: position 330,232,030 of record NC_140987.1, on the reverse strand, counting down.
TGATTCTTGTGATGATTCTTGTTGCGATGATTCTTGTTGCGATGATTCTTGCTGCGATGATTCTTATTGCGATGGTTCTTGTTGCGATGATTCTTGCTGTGATGATTCTTGTTGTGATGATTCATGTTGTGATGATTCTTGTTGTGATGATTCTTGTTGTGATGTTTGTTGTTGTGATGATTGTTGTTGTGATGATTCTTGTTGTGATGATTCTTGTTGTGATGATTCTTGTTGTGATGATTCTTGTTGTGATGATTCTTGTTGTGATGATTCTTGTTGTGATGATTCTTCTGATGATTCTTGTTCTGATGATTCTTGTTGTGATGATTCTTGTTGTGATGATTCTTGTTTTCATGATTCTTGTTGTGATGATTCTTTTTGTGATGATTCTTGTTGTGATGATTCTTGTTGTGATGATTCTTGTTGCGATGATACTTGTTCTGTGATTCTTGTGATGATTCTTGTTGCGATGATTCTTGTTGCGATGATTCTTGCTGCAATGATTCTTTTTGCGATGATTCTTGTTGCGATGATTCTTGCTGTGATGATTCTTGTTGTGATGATTCTTGTTGTGATGATTCTTGTTGTGATGATTCTTGTTGTGATGATTCGTGTTGCGATGATTCTTGTTGTGATGATTCTTGTTGTGATGATTCTTGTTCTGATGATTCTTGTTGTGATGATTCTTGTTGTGATGATTCTTGTTGCGATGATTCTTGTTGCGATGATACTTGTTCTGATGATTCTTGTGATGATTCTTGTTGCGATGATTCTTGTTGCGATGATTCTTGCTGCGATGATTCTTATTGCGATGGTTCTTGTTGCGATGATTCTTGCTGTTATGATTCTTGTTGTGATGATTCATGTTGTGATGATTCTTGTTGTGATGATTCTTGTTGTGATGTTTGTTGTTGTGATGATTGTTGTTGTGATGATTCTTGTTGTGATGATTCTTGTTGTGATGATTCTTGTTGTGATGATTCTTGTTGTGATGATACTTGTGATGATTCTTGTTGTGATGATTCTTCTGATGATTCTTGTTGTGATGATTCTTGTTGTGATGATTCTTGTTGTGATGATTCTTGCTGCGATGATTCTTGTTGTGATGATTCTTGTTGTGATGATTCTTGTTGTGATGATTCTTGTTGTGATGATTCTTGTTGTGATGATTCTTGTTGTGATGATTGTTGTTGTGATGATTCTTGTTGCGATGATTCTTGTTGTGATGATTCTTGTTGTGATGATTGTTGTTGTGATGATTCTTGTTGTGATGATTCTTGTTGCGATGATTGTTGTTCTGATGATTCTTGTTGTGATGATTCTTGTTGTGATGAATCTTGTTGTGATGATTCTTGTTGTGAGGATTCTTCTTGTGATGATTGTTGTTGTGATGATTCTTGTTGTGATGATTCTTTTTGTGATGATTCTTGTTATGATGATTCTTGTTGTGATGATTCTTGTTGTGATGATTCTTGTTGTGATGATTCTTTTTCTGATGATTCTTGTTGTGATGATTCTTGGTGTGATGATTCTTGTTGTGATGATTCTTGTTGTGATGATTCTTGTGATGATTCTTGTTATGATGATTCTTGTTGTGATGATTCTTGTTGTGATGATTCTAGTTCTGATGATTCTTGTTCTGATGATTCTTGTTCTGATGATTCTTGTGATGATTCTTGTTGTGATGATTCTTGTTGTGATGATTCTTGTTGTGATGATTCTTGTTGTGATGATTCTTGTTGCGATGATTCTTGTGATGATTCTTGTTGTGAAGATTCTTCTGATGATTCTTGTTGTGATGATTCTTGTTGTGATGATTCTTGTTGTGATGATTCTTGTTGTGATGATTCTTGTTGCGATGATTCTTGTTGTGTTGATTCTTGTGGTGAAGATTCTTGTTGTGATGATTCTTGTTCTGATGATTCTTGTGATGATTCTTGTTGCGATGATTCTTGTTGTGATGATTCTTGTTGTGATGACTCTTGTTGTGATGATTCTTGTTGTGATGATTCTTGTTCTGATGATTCTTGTGATGATTCTTGTTGCGATGATTCTTGTTGTGATGATTCTTGTTCTGATGATTCTTGTGATGATTCTTGTTGTGATGATTGTTGTTGTGATGATTCTTGTGATGATTCTTGTTGCGATGATTCTTGTTGCTATGATTGTTGTTGTGATGATTCTTGTTGTGATGATTCTTGTGAGGATTCTTGTTGTGATGATTCTTTTGATGATTCTTGTTGTGATGATTCTTGTTGTGATGATTCTTGTTGTGATGATTCTTGTTGCGATGATACTTGTTCTGATGATTCTTGTGATGATTCTTGTTGCGATGATTCTTGTTGCGATGATTCTTGCTGCAATGATTCTTTTTGCGATGATTCTTGTTGCGATGATTCTTGCTGTGATGATTCTTGTTGTGATGATTCTTGTTGTGATGATTCTTGTTGTGATGATTCTTGTTGTGATGATTCATGTTGCGATGATTCTTGTTGTGATGATTCTTGTTGTGATGATTCTTGTTCTGATGATTCTTGTTGTGATGATTCTTGTTGTGATGATTCTTGTTGCGATGATTCATGTTGCGATGATACTTGTTCTGATGATTCTTGTGATGATTCTTGTTGCGATGATTCTTGTTGTGATGATTCTTGCTGCGATGATTCTTATTGCGATGGTTCTTGTTGCGATGATTCTTGCTGTGATGATTCTTGTTGTGATGATTCATGTTGTGATGATTCTTGTTGTGATGATTCTTGTTGTGATGTTTGTTGTTGTGATGATTCTTGTTGTGATGATTCTTGTTGTGATGATTCTTGTTGTGATGATTCTTGTTGTGATGATTCTTGTTGTGATGATTCTTGTTGTGATGATTCTTGTTGTGATGATTCTTCTGATGATTCTTGTTCTGATGATTCTTGTTGTGATGATTCTTGTTGTGATGATTCTTGTTTTCATGATTCTTGTTGTGATGATTCTTTTTGTGATGATTCTTGTTGTGATGATTCTTGTTGTGATGATTCTTGTGATGATTCTTGTTGTGATGATTCTTGTTGTGATGATTCTTGTTGTGATGATTCATATTGTGATGATTCTTGTGATGATTTTGTTCTGATGATTCTTGTCCTGATGATTCTTGTTCTGATGATTCTTGTGATGATTCTTGTTGTGATGTTTCTTGTTGTGATGATTCTTGTTGTGATGATTCTTGTGCTGATTCTTGTGGTGATGATTCTTGTTCTGATGTTTCTTGTGATGATTCTTGTTGTGATGATTCTTGTTGTGATGAATCTTGTTGTGATGATTCTTGTTGTGATGATTCTTTTTGTGATGATTCTTGTTGTGATGATTCTTGTTGTGATGGTTCTTGTTGTGATGGTTCTTGTTCTGATGATTCTTGTGATGATTCTTGTTGCGATGTTTCTTGTTGTGATGATTCTTGTTGTGATGATTCTTGTTCTGATTATTCTTGTTGTGATGATTCTTGTTGTGATGATTCTTGTTGTGATGATTCTTGTTGTGATGATTCTTGTTCTGATGATTCTTTTTCCGATGATTCTTGTTGTGATGATTCTTGTTGTGATGATTCTTGTTCTGATGATTCTTGTTGTGATGATTCTTGTAGTGATGATTCTTGTGATGATTCTGGTTGTGATGATTCTTGTTGTGATGATTCTTGTTGTGATGATTCTTGTTGTGATGATTCTTGTTGTGATGATTCTTGTTGTGATGATTCTTGTTCTGATGATTCTTTTGATGATTCTTGTTGTGATGATTCTTGTTGTGATGATTCTTGTTGTGATGATTCTTGTTGCGATGATACTTGTTCTGATGATTCTTGTGATGATTCTTGTTGCGATGATTCTTGTTGCGATGATTCTTGCTGCAATGATTCTTTTTGCGATGATTCTTGTTGCGATGATTCTTGCTGTGATGATTCTTGTTGTGATGATTCTTGTTGTGATGATTCTTGTTGTGATGATTCTTGTTGTGATGATTCGTGTTGCGATGATTCTTGTTGTGATGATTCTTGTTGTGATGATTCTTGTTCTGATGATTCTTGTTGTGATGATTCTTGTTGTGATGATTCTTGTTGCGATGATTCTTGTTGCGATGATACTTGTTCTGATGATTCTTGTGATGATTCTTGTTGCGATGATTCTTGTTGCGATGATTCTTGCTGCGATGATTCTTATTGCGATGGTTCTTGTTGCGATGATTCTTGCTGTGATGATTCTTGTTGTGATGATTCATGTTGTGATGATTCTTGTTGTGATGATTCTTGTTGTGATGTTTGTTGTTGTGATGATTGTTGTTGTGATGATTCTTGTTGTGATGATTCTTGTTGTGATGATTCTTGTTGTGATGATTCTTGTTGTGATGATTCTTGTTGTGATGATTCTTGTTGTGATGATTCTTCTGATGATTCTTGTTCTGATGATTCTTGTTGTGATGATTCTTGTTGTGATGATTCTTGTTGTGATGATTCTTGTTGTGATGTTCTTGTTGTGATGATTCTTGTTGTGATGATTCTTGTTGCGATTATTCTTGTTGCGATGATTGTTGTTCTGATGATTCTTGTTGTGATGATTCTTGTTGTGATGTATCTTGTTGTGATGATTCTTGTTGTGAGGATTCTTGTTGTGATGATTGTTGTTGTGATGATTCTTGTTGTGATGATTCTTTTTGCGATGATTCTTGTTGTGATGATTCTTGTTGTGATGATTCTTGTTGTGATGATTCTTGTTGTGATGATTCTTTTTCTGATGATTCTTGTTGTGATGATTCTTGGTGTGATGATTCTTGTTGCGATGATTCTTGTTGTGATGATTCTTGTGATGATTCTTGTTATGATGATTCTTGTTTTGATGATTCTTGTTGTGATGATTCTTGTTCTGATGATTCTTGTTCTGATGATTCTTGTTCTGATGATTCTTGTGATGATTCTTGTTGTGATGATTCTTGTTGTGATGATTCTTGTTGTGATGATTCTTGTTCTGATGATTCTTGTGATGATTCTTGTTGCGATGATTCTTGTTGTGATGATTCTTGTTCTGATGATTCTTGTGATGATTCTTGTTGTGATGATTGTTGTTGTGATGATTCTTGTGATGATTCTTGTTGCGATGATTCTTGTTGCTATGATTGTTGTTGTGATGATTCTTGTTGTGATGATTCTTGTTGTGAGGATTCTTGTTGTGATGATTGTTGTTGTGATGATTCTTGTTGTGATGATTCTTGTTCTGAAATTCTTGTGATGATTGTTGTGATGATTCTTTTTGTGATGATTCTTGTTGTGATTATTCTTGTTGTGATGATTCTTGTTGTGATGGTTCTTGTTGTGATGATTCTTTTTCTGATGATTCTTGTTGTGATGATTCTTGTGATGATTCTTGTTGTGATGATTCTTGTTGTGATGATTCATGTGATGATTCTTGTTATGATGATTCTTGTTGTGATGATTCTTGTTGTGATGATTCTAGTTCTGATGATTCTTGTTCTGATGATTCTTGTTCTGATGATTCTTGTGATGATTCTTGTTGTGATGATCCTTGTTGTGATGATTCTTGTTGTGATGATTCTTGTTGTGATGATTCTTGTTGCGATGATTCTTGTGATGATTCTTTTTGTGAAGATTCTTGTTCTGATGATTCTTGTGATGAATCTTGTTGTGATGATTCTTGTGATGATTCTTGTTGTGATGATTCTTGTTGTGATGATTCTTGTTGCGATGATTCTTGTTGTGTTGATTTTTGTTGTGAAGATTCTTGTTGTGATGATTCTTGTCCTGATGATTCTTGTGATGATTCTTGTTGCGATGATTCTTATTGTGATGATTCTTGTTGTGATGATTCTTGTTGTGATGATTCTTGTTGTGATGATTCTTGTTCTGATGATTTTTTTGATGATTCTTGTTGCGATGATTCTTGTTGTGATGATTCTTGTTCTGATGATTTTTGTTGTGATGATTCTTGTTGTGATGATTCTTGTTCTGATGATTCTTGTGATGATTCTTGTTGCGATGATTCCTGTTGTGATGATTCTTGTTCTGATGATTCTTGTTGTGATGATTCTTGTTGTGATGATTCTTGTTGTGATGATTCTTGTTCTGATGATTCTTGTTGTGATGATTCTTGTTGTGAGGATTCTTGTTGTCATGATTCTTGTGATGATTCTTGTTGTGATGATTCTTGTTGTGATGATTCTTGTTGTGATGATTCTTGTTCTGTTGATTCTTGTTATGATGATTCTTGTTGTGATGATTCTTGTTCTCATGATTCTTGTTGTGATGATGCTTGTTGTGATGATTCTTGTGATCATTCTTGTTGTGATGATTCTTGTGATGATTCTTGTTGTGATGATTCTTGTGATGATTCTTGTTGTGATGATTCTTGTTGTGATGATTCTTGTTCTGATGATTCTTGTTCTGATGATTCTTGTGATGATGATTCTTGTGATGATTATTCTTGTGATGATTCTTGTTGTGATGATTCTTGTTGTGATGATTCTTGTTATGATGATTCTTGTTGTGAAGATTCTTGTTCTGATGATTCTTGTTGTGATGATTCTTGTTTTGATGATTCTTGTTCTGATGATTATTGTTGTGATGATTCTTGTTGTGATGATTCTCGTTGCGATGACTCTTGTTGTGTTAATTCTTGTTGTGAAGATTCTTGTTGTGATGATTCTTGTTCTGATGATTCTTGTGCTGATTCTTGTTGCGATGATTCTTGTTGTGATGATTCTTGTTGTGATGATTCTTGTTGTGATGATTCTTGTGATGATTCTTGTTCTGATGATTCTTGTGATGATTCTTGTTGCGATGATTCTTGTTGTGATGATTCTTGTTCTGATTATTCTTGTTGTGATGATTCTTGTTGTAATGATTCTTGTTCTGATGATTCTTGTGATGATTCTTGTTGCAATGATTCTTGTTGTGATGATTCTTGTTCTGATGATTCTTGTTCTGATGATTCTTGTTATGATGATTCTTGTTGTGATGATTCTTGTTCTGATGATTCTTGTTGTGATGATTCTTGTTCTCATGATTCTTGTTGTGATGATTCTTGTTGTGATGATTCTTGTTGTGATGATTCTTGTTCTGATGATTCTTTTTGTGATGATTCTTGTTGTGATGATTCTTGTTCTCATGATTCTTGTTGTGATGATTCTTGTTGTGATGATTCTTGTTGTGATGATTCTTGTTGTGATGATTCTTGTGATGATTCTTGTTGTGATGATTCTTGTTGTGATGATTCTTGTTGTGATGATTCATATTGTGATGTTTCTTGTTGTGATGATTCTTGTTCTGATGATTCTTGTTCTGATGATTCTTGTTCTGATGATTTTTGTGATGATTCTTGTTGTGATGTTTCTTGTTGTGATGATTCTTGTTGTGATGATTCTTGTTCTGCTGATTCTTGTGGTGATGATTCATGTTCTGTTGTTTCTTGTGATGATTCTTGTTGTGATGAATCTTGTTGTGATGATTCTTGTTGTGATGATTCTTGTTGTGATGATTCTTGTTGTGATGATTCTTGTTGTGATGATTCTTGTTGTGATGATTCTTGTTGTGATGATTCTTGTTGTGATGATTCTTGTTCTGATGATTCTTGTTGTGATGATTCTTGTTGTGATGATTCTTGTTGCGATGATTCTTGTTGTGATGATTCTTGTTGTGAAGATTCTTGTTGTGATGATTCTTGTTGTGATGATTCTTGTTGTGATGTTTCTTGTGATGATTCTTGTTGTGATGATTCTTGTTGTGATGATTCTTGTTGTGATGAATCTTGTTGTGATGATTCTTGTTCTGATGATTCTTGTGATGATTCTTGTTGCGATGATTTTGTTGTGATGATCCTTGTTCTGATGATTCTTGTTGTGATTATTCTTGTGATGATTCTTGTTCTGATGATTCTTGTGATGATTCTTGTTGCGATGTTTCTTGTTGTGATGAATCTTGTTGTGATGATTCTTGTTCTGATGATTCTTGTTGTGATGATTCTTGTTGTGATGATTCTTGTTCTGATGATTATTGTTGTGATTATTCTTGTTGTGATGATTCTCGTTGCGATGATTCTTGTGTTGATTCTTGTTGTGAAGATTCTTGTTGTGATGATTCTTGTTCTGATGATTCTTGTACTGATTCTTGTTGCGATGATTCTTGTTGTGATGATTCTTGTTGTGATGATTCTTGTTGTGATGATTCTTGTTGTGATGATTCTTGTTCTGATGATTCTTGTGATGATTCTTGTTGCGATGATTCTTGTTGTGATGATTCTTGTTCTGATTATTCTTGTTGTGATGGTTCTTGTGATGATTCTTGTTCTGATGATTCTTGTGATGATTCTTGTTGCAATGATTCTTGCAGTGATGATTCTTGTTCTGATGATTCTTGTTGTGATGATTCTTGTTGTGATGATTCTTGTTGTGATGATTCTTGTTGTGATGATTCTTGTTGTGATGATTCTTGTTCTCATGATTCTTGTTGTGATGATTATCGTTGTGATGATTCTTGTTGTGATTATTCTTGTTCTGATGATTCTTGTTCTGATGATTCTTGTTGTGATGATTCTTGTAGTGATGATTCTTGTTCTCATGATTCTTGTTGTGATGATTCTTTTTGTGATGATTCTTGTTGTGATGATTCTTGTTGTGATGATTCTTGTGATGATTCTTGTTGTGATGATTCTTGTTGTGATGATTCTTGTTGTGATGATTCATATTGTGATGATGCTTGTTCTGATGATTCTTGTTCTGATGTTTCTTGTGATGATTCTTGTTGTGATGATTCTTGTTGTGATGATTCTTGTTGTGATGATTCTTGTTGTGATGATTCTTGTTGTGATGATTCTTGTGATGATTCTTGTTGTGATGATTCTTGTTGTGATGATCCTTGTTCTGATGATTCTTGTTTTGATGATTCTTGTTGTGATGATTCTTGTTGTGAGGATTCTTGTTGTGATGATTCTTGTTGTGACGATTCTTGTTGTGATGATTCTTGTTCTGATGATTCTTGTTGTGATGATTGTTGTTGTAATGATTCTTGTTGTGATGATTCTTGTTGTGATGATTCTTGTTGTGATGATTCTTGTTGTGATGATTCTTGTTGTGATGATTCTTTTTCTGATGATTCTTGTTGTGATGATTCTTGTTGTGATGATTCTTGTTGTGATGAATCTTGTGATGATTCTTGTGATGATTCTTGTTGTGATGATTCTTGTTGTGATGATTGTTGTTGTGATGATTCTAGTTCTGATGATTCTTGTTGTGATGATTCTTGTGATGATTCTTGTTCTGATGATTCTTGTTCTGATGATTCTTGTGATGATTCTTGTTGTGATGATTCTTGTTGTGATGATTCTTGTTGTGATGATTCTTGTTGTGATGATTCTTGTTGCGATGATTCTTGTGATGATTCTTGTTGTGAAGATTCTTGTTCTGATGATTCTTGTTGTGATGATTCTTGTTGTGATGATTCTAGTTGTGATGATTCTTGTTGTGATGATTCTTGTTGTGATGATTCTTGTTGCGATGATTCTTGTTGTGTTGATTCTTGTTGTGAAGATTCTTGTTGTGATAATTCTTGTTCTGATGATTCTTGTGATGATTCTTGTTGCGATGATTCTTGTTGTGATGATTCTTGTTGTGATGAATCATGTTGTGATGATTCTTGTTGTGATGATTCTTGTTCTGATGATTCTTGTGATGATTCTTGTTGCGATGATTCTTGTTGTGATGATTCTTGTTCTGATGATTTTTGTTGTGATGGTTCTTGTTGTGATGATTCTTGTTATAATGATTCTTGTGATGATTCTTGTTGCGATGATTCTTTTTGTGATGATTCTTGTTCTGATGATTCTTGTTGTGATGATTCTTGTTGTGATGTTTCTTGTTGTGATGATTCTTGTTCTGATGATTCTTGTTGTGATGATTCTTGTTGTGAGGATTCTTGTTGTGATGATTCTTGTGATGATTCTTGTTGCGATGATCCTTGTTGCGATGATTCTTGTTGCGATGATTCTTGTTGCGATGATTCTTGTTGTGATGATTTTTGTTGCGATGATTCTTGTTGTGATGATTCTTGTTGTGATGATTCTAGTTCTGATGATTCTTGTTGTGATGATTCTTGTGATGATTCTTGTTCTGATGATTCTTGTTCTGATGATTCTTGTGATGATTCTTGTTGTGATGATTCTTGTTGTGATGATTCTTGTTGTGATGATTCTTGTTGTGATGATTCTTGTTGCGATGATTCTTGTGATGATTCTTGTTGTGAAGATTCTTGTTCTGATGATTCTTGTTGTGATGATTCTTTTTGTGATGATTCTAGTTGTGATGATTCTTGTTGTGATGATTCTTGTTGTGATGATTCTTGTTGCGATGATTCTTGTTGTGTTGATTCTTGTTGTGAAGATTCTTGTTGTGATAATTCTTGTTCTGATGATTCTTGTGATGATTCTTGTTGGGATGATTCTTGTTGTGATGATTCTTGTTGTGATGATTCATGTTGTGATGATTCTTGTTGTGATGATTCTTGTTCTGATGATTCTTGTGATGATTCTTGTTGCGATGATTCTTGTTGTGATGATTCTTGTTCTGATGATTTTTGTTGTGATGGTTCTTGTTGTGATGATTCTTGTTATAATGATTCTTGTGATGATTCTTGTTGCGATGATTCTTTTTGTGATGATTCTTGTTCTGATGATTCTTGTTGTGATGATTCTTGTTGTGATGTTTCTTGTTGTGATGATTCTTGTTCTGATGATTCTTGTTGTGATGATTCTTGTTGTGAGGATTCTTGTTGTGATGATTCTTGTGATGATTCTTGTTGCGATGATCCTTGTTGCGATGATTCTTGTTGCGATGATTCTTGTTGCGATGATTCTTGTTGCGATGATTTTTGTTGCGATGATTCTTGTTGTGATGATTCTTGTTGTGATGATTCTTGTTGTGATGATTCTTGTTGTGATGATTCTTGTTGTGATGATTCTTGTTGTGATGATTCTTGTTGTGATGATTCTTGTTGCGATGATTCTTGTTGTGATGATTCTTGTTGTGATGATTGTTGTTGTGATGATTTTTGTTGTGATGATTCTTGTTGCGATGATTCTTGTTGCGATGATTATTGTTGTGATGATTCTTGTTGTGATGATTCTTGTTGTGATGAATCTTGTGATGATTCTTGTTGTGAGGATTCTTGTTGTGATGATTGTTGTTGTGATGATTCTTGTTGTGATGATTCTTGTTCTGATAATTCTTGTTGTGATGATTGTTGTTGTGATGATTCTTTTTGTGATGATTCTTGTTGTGATGATTCTTGTGATGATTCTTGTTGTGATGATTCTTGTTGTGATGATTCTTCTTCTGATGATTCTTGTTGTGATGATTCTTGGTGTGATGATTCTTGTTGTGATGATTCTTGTTGTGATGATTCTTGTGATGATTCTTGTTATGATGATTCTTGTTGTGATGATTCTTGTGATGATTCTAGTTCTGATGATTCTTGTTCTGATGATTCTTGTTCTGATTATTCTTGTTGTGATGGTTCTTGTGATGATTCTTGTTCTGATGATTCTTGTGATGATTCTTGTTGCAATGATTCTTGTAGTGATGATTCTTGTTCTGACGATTCTTGTTCTGATGATTCTTGTTGTGATGATTCTTGTTGTGATGATTCTTGTTGTGATGATTCTTGTTGTGATGATTCTTGTTCTCATGATTCTTGTTGTGATGATTATCGTTGTGATGATTCTTGTTGTGATTATTCTTGTTCTGATGATTCTTGTTCTGATGATTCTTGTTGTGATGATTCTTGTAGTGATGATTCTTGTTCTCATGATTCTTGTTGTGATGATTCTTTTTGTGATGATTCTTGTTGTGATGATTCTTGTTGTGATGATTCTTGTGATGATTCTTGTTGTGATGATTCTTGTTGTGATGATTCTTGTTGTGATGATTCATATTGTGATGATGCTTGTTCTGATGATTCTTGTTCTGATGTTTCTTGTGATGATTCTTGTTGTGATGATTCTTGTTGTGATGATTCTTGTTGTGATGATTCTTGTTGTGATGATTCTTGTTGTGATGATTCTTGTTGCGATGATTCTTGTTGTGATGATCCTTGTTCTGATGATTCTTGTTTTGATGATTCTTGTTGTGATGATTCTTGTTGTGAGGATTCTTGTTGTGATGATTCTTGTTGTGACGATTCTTGTTGTGATGATTCTTGTTCTGATGATTCTTGTTGTGATGATTGTTGTTGTAATGATTCTTGTTGTGATGATTCTTTTTGTGATGATTCTTGTTGTGATGATTCTTGTTGTGATGATTCTTGTTGTGATGATTCTTTTTCTGATGATTCTTGTTGTGATGATTCTTGTTGTGATGATTCTTGTTGTGATGATTCTTGTGATGATTCTTGTGATGATTCTTCTTGTGATGATTCTTGTTGTGATGATTGTTGTTGTGATGATTCTTGTTCTGATGATTCTTGTTGTGATGATTCTTGTGATGATTCTTGTTCTGATGATTCTTGTTCTGATGATTCTTGTGATGATTCTTGTTGTGATGATTCTTGTTGTGATGATTCTTGTTGTGATGATTCTTGTTGTGATGATTCTTGTTGCGATGATTCTTGTGATGATTCTTGTGAAGATTCTTGTTCTGATGATTCTTGTTGTGATGATTCTTGTTGTGATGATTCTAGTTGTGATGATTCTTGTTGTGATGATTCTTGTTGTGATGATTCTTGTTGCGATGATTCTTGTTGTGTTGATTCTTGTTGTGAAGATTCTTGTTGTGATAATTCTTGTTCTGATGATTCTTGTGATGATTCTTGTTGCGATGATTCTTGTTGTGATGATTCTTGTTGTGATGATTCATGTTGTGATGATTCTTGTTGTGATGATTCTTGTTCTGATGATTCTTGTGATGATTCTTGTTGCGATGATTCTTGTTGTGATGATTCTTGTTCTGATGATTTTTGTTGTGATGGTTCTTGTTGTGATGATTCTTGTTATAATGATTCTTGTGATGATTCTTGTTGCGATGATTCTTTTTGTGATGATTCTTGTTCTGATGATTCTTGTTGTGATGATTCTTGTTGTGATGTTTCTTGTTGTGATGATTCTTGTTCTGATGATTCTTGTTGTGATGATTCTTGTTGTGAGGATTCTTGTTGTGATGATTCTTGTGATGATTCTTGTTGCGATGATCCTTGTTGCGATGATTCTTGCTGCGATGATTCTTGTTGCGATGATTCTTGTTGCGATGTTTTTTGTTGCGATGATTCTTGTTGTGATGATTCTTGTTGTGATGATTCATGTTGTGATGATTCTTGTTGTGATGATTCTTGTTGTGAAGATTCTTGTTGTGATGATTCTTGTTGTGATGATTCTTGTTGCGATGATTCTTGTTGTGATGATTCTTGTTGTGATGTTTGTTGTTGTGATGATTCTTGTGATGATTCTTGTGATGATTCTTGTTGTGATGGTTCTTGTTGTGATGATTGTTGTTGTGATGATTCTAGTTCTGATGATTCTTGTTGTGATGATTCTTGTGATGATTCTTGTTCTGATGATTCTTGTTCTGATGATTCTTGTGATGATTCTTGTTGTGATGATTCTTGTTGTGATGATTCTTGTTGTGATGATTCTTGTTGTGATGATTCTTGTTGCGATGATTCTTGTGATGATTCTTGTTGTGAAGATTCTTGTTCTGATGCTTCTTGTTGTGATGATTCTTGTTGTGATGATTCTAGTTGTGATGATTCTTGTTGTGATGATTCTTGTTGTGATGATTCTTGTTGCGATGATTCTTGTTGTGTTGATTCTTGTTGTGAAGATTCTTGTTGTGATAATTCTTGTTCTGATGATTCTTGTGATGATTCTTGTTGCGATGATTCTTGTTGTGATGATTCTTGTTGTGATGATTCATGTTGTGATGATTCTTGTTGTGATGATTCTTGTTCTGATGATTCTTGTGATGATTCTTGTTGCGATGATTCTTGTTGTGATGATTCTTGTTCTGATGATTTTTGTTGTGATGGTTCTTGTTGTGATGATTCTTGTTATAATGATTCTTGTGATGATTCTTGTTGCGATGATTCTTTTTGTGATGATTCTTGTTCTGATGATTCTTGTTGTGATGATACTTGTTGTGATGTTTCTTGTTGTGATGATTCTTGTTCTGATTATTCTTGTTGTGATAATTCTTGTTGTGAGGATTCTTGTTGTGATGATTCTTGTGATGATTCTTGTTGCGATGATCCTTGTTGCGATGATTCTTGTTACGATGATTCTTGTTGCGATGATTCTTGTTGCGGTGATTTTTGTTGCGATGATTCTTGTTGTGATGATTCTTGTTGTGATGATTCTTGTTCTGATGATTCTTGTGATGATTCTTGTTGTGATGATTCTTGTTGTGATGATTCTTGTTCTGATTATTCTTGTTGTGATGATTCTTGTTGTGATGATTCTTGTTCTGATGATTCTTGTGATGATTCTTGTTGCAATGATTCTTGTTGTGATGAATCTTGTTCTGATGATTCTTGTTCTGATGATTCTTGTTCTGATGATTCTTGTTGTGATGATTGTTGTTGTGATGATTCTTGTTGTGATGATTCTTGTTCTGATGATTATTGTTGTGATGATTCTTGTTGTGATGATTCTCGTTGCGATGACTCTTGTTGTGTTGATTCTTGTTGTGAAGATTCTTGTTCTGATGATTCTTGTTCTGATGATTCTTGTGCTGATTCTTGTTGCGATGATTCTTGTTGTGATGATTCTTGTTGTGATGATTCTTGTTGTGATGATTCTTGTTGTGATGATTATTGTTCTGATGATTCTTGTGATGATTCTTGTTGCGATGATTCTTGTTGTGATGATTCTTGTTCTGATTATTCTTGTTGTGATGATTCTTGTTGTGATGATTCTTGTTCTGATGATTCTTGTGATGATTCTTGTTGCAATGATTCTTGTTGTGATGATTCTTGTTGTGATGATTCTTGTTGTGATGATTCTTGTTGTGATGATTCTTGTTCTGATGATTCTTGTTGTGATGATTCTTGTTGTGATGATTCTTGTTCTCATGATTCTTGTGATGATTCTTGTTGTGATGATTCTTGTTGTGATGATTCTTGTTGTGATGATTCTTGTTCTGATGATTCTTTTTGTGATGATTCTTGTGATGATTCTTGTTCTCACGATTCTTGTTGTGATGATTCTTGTGATGATTCTTGTTGTGATGATTCTTGTTGTGATGATTCTTGTGATGATTCTTGTTGTGATGATTCTTGTTGTGATGATTCTTGTTGTGATGATTCATATTGTGATGATTCTTGTTGTGATGATTCTTGTTCTGATGATTCTTGTTCTGATGATTCTTGTTCTGATGATTCTTGTGATGATTCTTGTTGTGATGTTTCTTGTTGTGATGATTCTTGTTGTGATGATTCTTGTTCTGCTGATTCTTGTGGTGATGATTCTTGTTCTGATGATTCTTGTGATGATTCTTGTTGTGATGATTCTTGTTGTGATGAATCTTGTTGTGATGATTCTTGTTGTGATGATTCTTGTTGTGATGATTCTTGTTCTGATGATTCTTGTTGTGCTGATTCTTGTTCTGATGATTCTTGTTGTGCTGATTCTTGTGATGATTCTTGTTCTGAATATTCTTGTTGTGATGATTCTTGTGATGATTCTTGTTGCGATGATTCTTGTTGTGATAATTCTTGTTGTGAAGATTCTTGTTGTGATGATTCTTCTTGTGATGATTCTTGTTCTGATGTTTCTTGTGATGATTCTTGTTGTGATGATTCTTGTGATGATTCTTGTTGTGATGATTCTTGTTGTGATGATTCTTGTTCTGATGATTCTTGTGATGATTCTTGTTGCGATGATTCTTGTTGTGATGATCCTTATTCTGATGATTCTTGTTGTGATGATTCTTGTTGTGATGATTCTTGTTCTGATTATTCTTGTGATGATTCTTGTTGCGATGTTTCTTGTTGTGATGATTCTTGTTGTGATGATTCTTGTTCTGATGATTCTTGTTGTGATGATTCTTGTTGTGATGATTCTTGTTCTGATGATTATTGTTGTGATGATTCTTGTTGTGATGATTCTCGTTGCGATGATTCTTGTTGTGTTGATTCTTGTTGTGAAGATTCTTGTTGTGATGATTCTTGTTCTGATGATTCTTGTATTGATTCTTGTTGCGATGATTCTTGTTGTGATGATTCTTGTTGTGATGATTCTTGTTGTGATGATTCTTGTTCTGATTATTCTTGTTGTGATGATTCTTGTTGTGATGATTCTTGTTCTGATGATTCTTGTGATGATTCTTGTTGCAATGATTCTTGTTGTGATGAATCTTGTTCTGATGATTCTTGTTCTGATGATTCTTGTTGTGATGATTCTTGTTGTGATGATTCTTGTTCTGATGATTCTTGTTGTGATGATTCTTGTGATGATTCTTGTTCTCATGATTCTTGTTGTGATGATTCTTGTTGTGATGTTTCTTGTTGTGATGATTCTTGTTGTGATGATTCTTGTTCTGATGATTCTTGTTGTGATGGTTCTTGTTGTGATGATTCTTGTTCTCATGATTCTTGTTGTGATGATTCTTGTGATGATTCTTGTTCTGATGATTCTTGTCCTGATGATTCTTGTTCTGATGATTCTTGTGATGATTCTTGTTGTGATGTTTCTTGTTGTGATGATTCTTGTTGTGATGATTCTTGTGCTGATTCTTGTGGTGATGATTCTTGTTCTGATGTTTCTTGTGATGATTCTTGTTGTGATGATTCTTGTTGTGATGAATCTTGTTGTGATGATTCTTGTTGTGATGATTCTTTTTGTGATGATTCTTGTTGTGATGATTCTTGTTGTGATGATTCTTGTTGTGATGGTTCTTGTTCTGATGATTCTTGTGATGATTCTTGTTGCGATGTTTCTTGTTGTGATGACTCTTGTTGTGATGATTCTTGTTCTGATGATTCTTGTTGTGATGATTCTTGTTGTGATGATTCTTGTTCTGATGATTCTTGTTGTGATGATTCTTGTTGTGATGATTCTTGTTCTGATGATTCTTGTTCTGATGATTCTTTTTCCGATGATTCTTGTTGTGATGATTCTTGTTGTGATGATTCTTGTTGTGATGATTCTTGTTGTGATGATTCTTGTTCTGATGATTCTTGTTGTGATGATTCTTGTAGTAATGATTCTTGTGATGATTCTGGTTGTGATGATTCTTGTTGTGATGATTCTTGTTGTGATGATTCTTGTTGTGATGATTCTTGTTGTGATGATTCTTGTTCTGATGATTCTTTTGATGATTCTTGTTGTGTTGATTCTTGTTGTGATGATTCTTGTTGTGATGATTCTTGTTGCGATGATACTTGTTCTGATGATTCTTGTGATGATTCTTGTTGCGATGATTCTTGTTGCGATGTTTCTTGTTGCGATGATTCTTGCTGTGATGATTCTTGTTGTGATGATTCTTGTTGTGATGATTCTTGTTGTGATGATCCTTGTGATGATTCGTGTTGCGATGATTCTTGTTGTGATGATTCTTGTTGTGATGATTCTTGTTCTGATGATTCTTGTTGTGATGATTCTTGTTGTGATGATTCTTGTTGCGATGATTCTTGTTGCGATGATACTTGTTCTGATGATTCTTGTGATGATTCTTGTTGCGATGATTCTTGTTGCGATGATTCTTGCTGCGATGATTCTTATTGCGATGGTTCTAGTTGCGATGATTCTTGCTGTGATGATTCTTGTTGTGATGATTCTTGTTGTGATGATTCTTGTTGTGATGATTCTTCTGATGATTCTTGTTCTGATGATTCTTGTTGTGATGATTCTTGTTGTGGTGATTCTTGTTGTGATGATTCTTGTTGTGATGATTCTTGTTGTGATGATTCTTGTGATGATTCTTGTTGTGATGATTCTTGTTGTGATGATTCTTGTTGTGATGATTCTTGTTGCGATGATTCTTGTTGTGATGATTCTTGTTGTGATGATTGTTGTTGTGATGATTCTTGTTGTGATGATTCTTATTGCGATGATTCTTGTTGCGATGATTGTTGTTGTGATGATTCTTGTTGTGATGATTCTTATTGTGATGAATCTTGTTGTGATGATTCTTGTTGTGAGGATTCTTGTTGTGATGATTGTTGTTGTGATGATTCTTGTTCTGATGATTCTTGTTCTGATAATTCTTGTTGTGATGATTGTTGTTGTGTTGATTCTTTTTGTGATGATTCTTGTTGTGATGATTCTTGTTGTGATGATTCTTGTTGTGATGATTCTTGTTGTGATGATTCTTTTTCTGATGATTCTTGTTGTGATGATTCTTGGTGTGATGATTCTTGTTGTGATGATTCTTGTTGTGATGATTCTTGTGATGATTCTTGTTATGATGATTCTTGTTGTGATGATTCTTGTTGTGATGATTCTAGTTCTGATGATTCTTGTTCTGATGATTCTTGTTCTGATGATTCTTGTGATGATTCTTGTTGTGATGATTCTTGTTGTGATGATTCTTGTTGTGATGATTCTTGTTGCGATGATTCTTGTGATGATTCTTGTTGTGAAGATTCTTCTGATGATTCTTGTTGTGATGATTCTTGTTGTGATGATTCTTGTTGTGATGATTCTTGTTGTGATGATTCTTGTTGCGATGATTCTTGTTGTGTTGATTCTTGTTGTGAAGATTCTTGTTGTGATGATTCTTGTTCTGATGATTCTTGTGATGTTTCTTGTTGCGATGATTCTTGTTGTGATGATTCTTGTTGTGATGATTCTTGTGATGATTCTTGTTATGATGATTCTTGTTGTGATGATTCTTGTGATGATTCTTGTTGCGATGATTCTTGTTGTGATGATTCTTGTTCTGATGATTCTTGTTGTGATGATTCTTGTTGTGATGATTCTTGTTCTGATGATTCTTGTGATGATTCTTGTTGCGATGATTCTTGTTGTGATGATTCTTGTTGTGATGATTCTTGTGATGATTCTTGTTGTGATGATTCTTGTTCTGATAATTCTTGTTGTGATGATTGTTGTTGTGATGATTCTTTTTGTGATGATTCTTGTTGTGATGATTCTTGTTGTGATGATTCTTGTTCTGATGATTCTTGTGATGATTCTTGTTGCGATGATTTTTGTTGTGATGATTCTTGTTCTGATGATTCTTGTTGTGATGATTCTTGTTGTGATGATTCTTGTTCTGATGATTCTTGTGATGATTCTTGTTGCGATGATTCTTGTTGTGATGATTCTTGTTGTGATGATTCTTGTGATGATTCTTGTTATGATGATTCTTGTTGTGATGATTCTTGTGATGATTCTTGTTGCGATGATTCTTGTTGTGATGATTCTTGTTCTGATGATTCTTGTTGTGATGATTCTTGTTGTGATGATTCTTGTTCTGATGATTCTTGTGATGATTCTTGTTGCGATGATTCTTGTTGTGATGATTCTTGTTGTGATGATTCTTGTGATGATTCTTGTTGTGATGATTCTTGTTCTGATAATTCTTGTTGTGATGATTGATGTTGTGATGATTCTTTTTGTGATGATTCTTGTTGTGATGATTCTTGTTGTGATGATTCTTGTTGTGATGATTCTTGTTGTGATGATTCTTTTTCTGATGATTCTTGTTGTGATGATTCTTGGTGTGATGATTCTTGTTGTGATGATTCTTGTTGTGATGATTCTTGTGATGATACTTGTTATGATGATTCTTGTTGTGATGATTCTTGTGATGATTCTAGTTCTGATGATTCTTGTTCTGATGATTCCTGTTCTGATGATTCTTGTGATGATTCTTGTTGTGATGATTCTTGTTGTGATGATTCTTGTGGTGATGATTCTTGTTGTGATAATTCTTGTTGCGATGATTATTGTGATGATTCTTGTTGTGAAGATTCTTGTTCTGATGATTCTTGTTGTGATGATTCTTGTTGTGATGATTCTTGTTGTGATGATTCTTGTTGCGATGATTCTTGTTGTGTTGATTCTTGTTGTGAAAATTCTTGTTGTGATGATTCTTGTTCTGATGATTCTTGTGATGATTCTTGTTGCGATGATTCTTGTTGTGATGATTCTTGTGATGATTCTTGTTGTGATGGTTCTTGTTGTGAGTATTCTTGTTGTGATGATTCTTGTGATGATTCTTGTTGCGATGATTCTTGTTGTGATGATTCTTGTTGTGATGATTCTTGTTGTGATGATTGTTGTTGTGATGATTGTTGTTGTGATGATTCTTGTTGTGATGATTCTTATTGTGATGATTCTTGTTGTGATGATTCTTGTTGTGATGATTCTTGTTGTGATGATTCTTGTTGTGATGATTCTTCTGATGATTCTTGTTCTGATGATTCTTGTTGTGATGATTCTTGTTGTGATGATTCTTGTTGTGATGATTCTTGTTGTGGTGATTCTTGTTGTGATGATTCTTGTGATGATTCTTGTTGTGATGATTCTTGTTGTGATGATTCTTGTTGTGATGATTCTTGTTGCGATGATTCTTGTTGTGATGATTGTTGTTGTGATGATTGTTGTTGTGATGATTCTTGTTGTGATGATTCTTGTTGCGATGATTCTTGTTGCGATGATTGTTGTTGTGATGATTCTTGTTGTGATGATTCTTATTGTGATGAATCTTGTTGTGATGATTCTTGTTGTGAGGATTCTTATTGTGATGATTGTTGTTGTGATGATTCTTGTTCTGATGATTCTTGTTCTGATAATTCTTGTTTGATGATTGTTGTTGTGTTGATTCTTTTTGTGATGATTCTTGTTGTGATGATTCTTGTTGTGATGATTCTTGTTGTGATGATTCTTGTTGTGATGATTCTTTTTCTGATGATTCTTGTTGTGATGATTCTTGGTGTGATGATTCTTGTTGTGATGATTCTTGTTGTGATGATTCTTGTGATGATTCTTGTTATGATGATTCTTGTTGTGATGATTCTTGTTGTGATGATTCTAGTTCTGATGATTCTTGTTCTGATGATTCTTGTTCTGATGATTCTTGTGATGATTCTTGTTGTGATGATTCTTGTTGTGATGCTTCTTGTTGTGATGATTCTTGTTGCGATGATTCTTGTGATGATTCTTGTTGTGAAGATTCTTCTGATGATTCTTGTTGTGATGATTCTTGTTGTGATGATTCTTGTTGTGATGATTCTTGTTGTGATGATTCTTGTTGCGATGATTCTTGTTGTGTTGATTCTTGTTGTGAAGATTCTTGTTGTGATGATTCTATTTCTGATGATTCTTGTGATGTTTCTTGTTGCGATGATTCTTGTTGTGATGATTCTTGTTGTGATGATTCTTGTGATGATTCTTGTTATGATGATTCTTGTTGTGATGATTCTTGTGATGATTCTTGTTGCGATGATTCTTGTTGTGATGATTCTTGTTCTGATGATTCTTGTTGTGATGATTCTTGTTGTGATGATTCTTGTTGTGATGATTCTTGTGATGATTCTTGTTGCGATGATTCTTGTTGTGATGATTCTTGTTGTGATGATTCTTGTGATGATTCTTGTTGTGATGATTCTTGTTCTGATAATTCTTGTTGTGATGATTGTTGTTGTGATGATTCTTTTTGTGATGATTCTTGTTGTGATGATTCTTGTTGTGATGATTCTTGTTCTGATGATTCTTGTGATGATTCTTGTTGCGATGATTTTTGTTGTGATGATTCTTGTTCTGATGATTCTTGTTGTGATGATTCTTGTTGTCATGATTTTGTTCTGATGATTCTTGTGATGATTCTTGTTGCGATGATTTTTGTTGTGATGATTCTTGTTGTGATGATTCTTGTGATGATTCTTGTTATGATGATTCTTGTTGTGATGATTCTTGTGATGATTCTTGTTGCGATGATTCTTGTTGTGATGATTCTTGTTCTGATGATTCTTGTTGTGATGATTCTTGTTGTGATGATTCTTGTTCTGATGATTCTTGTGATGATTCTTGTTGCGATGATTCTTGTTGTGATGATTCTTGTTGTGATGATTCTTGTGATGATTCTTGTGATGATTCTTGTTCTGATAATTCTTGTTGTGATGATTGTTGTTGTGATGATTCTTTTTGTGATGATTCTTGTTGTGATGATTTTTGTTGTGATGATTCTTGTTGTGATGATTCTTGTTGTGATGATTCTTTTTCTGATGATTCTTGTTGTGATGATTCTTGGTGTGATGATTCTTGTTGTGATGATTCTTGTTGTGATGATTCTTGTGATGATACTTGTTATGATGATTCTTGTTGTGATGATTCTTGTGATGATTCTAGTTCTGATGATTCTTGTTCTGATGATTCCTGTTCTGATGATTCTTGTGATGATTCTTGTTGTGATGATTCTTGTTGTGATGATTCTTGTTGTGATGATTCTTGTTGTGATGATTCTTGTTGCGATGATTATTATGATGATTCTTGTTGTGAAGATTCTTGTTCTGATGATTCTTGTTGTGATGATTCTTGTTGTGATGATTCTTGTTGTGATGATTCTTGTTGTGATGATTCTTGTTGCGATGATTCTTGTTGTGTTGATTCTTGTTGTGAAAATTCTTGTTGTGATGATTCTTGTTCTGATGATTCTTGTGATGATTCTTGTTGCGATGATTCTTGTTGTGATGATTCTTGTGATGATTCTTGTTGTGATGGTTCTTGTTGTGAGTATTCTTGTTGTGATGATTCTTGTGATGATTCTTGTTGCGATGATTCTTGTTGTGATGATTCTTGTTCTGATGATTCTTGTTGTGATGATTCTTGTTGTGATGATTCTTGTTCTGATGATTCTTGTGATGATTCTTGTTGCGATGATTCTTGTTGTGATGATTCTTGTTCTCATGATTCTTGTTGTGATGATTCTTGTTGTGATGATACTTGTTGTGATGATTCTTGTTCTGATGATTCTTGTTGTGATGATTGTTGCTGTGAGGATTCTTGTTCTCATGATTCTTGTGATGATTCTTGTTGTGATGATTCTTGTTGTGATGATTCTTGTTGTGATGATTCTTGTTCTGTTGATTCTTGTTATGATGATTCTTGTTGTGATGATTCTTGTTCTCATGATTCTTGTTGTGATGATTCTTGTTGTGATGATTGTTGTGATGATTCTTGTGATGATTCTTGTTGCGATGATTCTTGTGATGATTCTTGTGATGATTCTTGTTGTGAAGTTTCTTGTGATGATTCTTGTTGTGAAGATTCTTGTTCTGATGATTCTTGTTGTGATGATTCTTGTTCTGATGATTCTTGTGATGATTCTTGTTGCGATGATTCTTGTTGTGATGATTCTTGTGATGATTCTTGTTGCGATGATTCTTGTTGTGATGATTCTTGTTCTGATGATTCTTGTTGTGATGATTCTTGTTGTGATGATTCTTGTTCTGATGATTCTTGTGATGATTCTTGTTGCGCTGATTCTTGTTGTGATGATTCTTGTTGTGATGATTCTTGTGATGATTCTTGTTGTGATGATTCTTGTTCTGATAATTCTTGTTGTGATGATTGTTGTTGTGATGATTCTTTTTGTGATGATTCTTGTTGTGATGATTCTTGTTGTGATGATTCTTGTTGTGATGATTCTTGTTGTGATGATTCTTTTTCTGATGATTCTTGTTGTGATGATTCTTGGTGTGATGATTCTTGTGATGATTCTTGTTGTGATGATTCTTGTGATGATACTTGTTATGATGATTCTTGTTGTGATGATTCTTGTGATGATTCTAGTTCTGATGATTCTTGTTCTGATGATTCCTGTTCTGATGATTCTTGTGATGATTCTTGTTGTGATGATTCTTGTTGTGATGATTCTTGTTGTGATGATTCTTGTTGTGATGATTCTTGTTGCGATGATTATTGTGATGATTCTTGTTGTGAAGATTCTTGTTCTGATGATTCTTGTTGTGATGATTCTTGTTGTGATGATTCTTGTTGTGATGATTCTTTTTGCGATGATTCTTGTTGTGTTGATTCTTTTTGTGAAAATTCTTGTTGTGATGATTCTTGTTCTGATGATTCTTGTGATGATTCTTGTTGCGATGATTCTTGTTGTGATGATTCTTGTGATGATTCTTGTTGTGATGGTTCTTGTTGTGAGTATTCTTGTTGTGATGATTCTTGTGATGATTCTTGTTGCGATGATTCTTGTTGTGATGATTCTTGTTCTGATGATTCTTGTTGTGATGATTCTTGTTGTGATGATTCTTGTTCTGATGATTCTTGTGATGATTCTTGTTGCGATGATTCTTGTTGTGATGATTCTTGTTCTCATGATTCTTGTTGTGATGATTCTTGTTGTGATGATACTTGTTGTGATGATTCTTGTTCTGATGATTCTTGTTGTGATGATTCTTATTGTGAGGATTCTTGTTCTCATGATTCTTGTGATGATTCTTGTTGTGATGATTCTTGTTGTGATGATTCTTGTTGTGATGATTCTTGTTCTGTTGATTCTTGTTATGATGATTCTTGTGATGATTCTTGTTCTCATGATACTTGTTGTGATGATTCTTGTTGTGATGATTGTTGTTGTGATGATACTTGTGATGATTCTTGTTGCGATGATTCTTGTGATGATTCTTGTGATGATTCTTGTTGTGAAGTTTCTTGTGATGATTCTTGTTGTGAAGATTCTTGTTCTGATGATTCTTGTTGTGATGATTCTTCTTGTGATGATTCTTGTGATGATTCTTGTTGTGATGATTCTTCTTGTGATGATTCTTGTTGCGATGATTCTTGTTGTGTTGATTCTTGTTGTGAAGATTCTTGCTGTGATGATTCTTGTCCTGATGATTCTTGTGATGATTCTTGTTGCGATGATTCTTGTTGTGATGATTCTTGTTGTGATGATTCTTGTTGTGATGGTTCTTGTTCTGATGATTCTTGTTCTGATGATTCTTGTGATGATTCTTGTTGCGATGATTCTTTTTGTGATGATTCTTGTTCTGATGATTTTTGTTGTGATGATTCTTCTTGTGATGATTCTTGTTCTGATGATTCTTGTGATGATTCTTGTTGCGATGATTCTTGTTGTGATGATTCTTGTTCTGATGATTCTTGTTGTGATGATTATTGTTGTGATGATTCTTGTTGTGATGATTCTTGTTCTGATGATTCTTGTTGTGATGATTCTTGTTGTGAGGATTCTTGTTGTCATGATTCTTGTGATGATTCTTGTTGTGATGATTCTTGTTGTCATGATTCTTGTTGTCATGATTCTTGTTCTGTTGATTCTTGTTATGATGATTCTTGTTGTGATGATTCTTGTTCTCATGATTCTTGTTGTGATGATTCTTGTTGTGAGGTTTCTTGTGATGATTCTTGTTGTGATGATTCTTGTGAGGATTCTTGTTGTGATGATTCTTGTTGTGATGATTCTTGTTGTGATGATTCTTGTTGTGATGATTCTTGTTGTGATGATTCTTGTTGTGATGATTCTTGTTGTGATGATTCTTGTTGTGATGATTCTTGTTGTGCTGATTCTTGTGATGATTCTTGTTCTGATGATTCATGTTGTGATGATTCTTGTTGTGATGATTCTTGTTCTGATGATTCTTGTTGTGCTGATTCTTGTGATGATTCTTGTTCTGATGATTCTTGTTGTGATGATTCTTGTGATGATTCTTGTTGCGATGATTCTTGTTGTGATGATTCTTGTTGTGAAGATTCTTGTTGTGATGATTCTTCTTGTGATGATTCTTGTTCTGATGTTTCTTGTGATGATTCTTGTTGTGATGATTCTTGTTGTGATGATTCTTGTTGTGATGATTCTTGTTCTGATGATTCTTGTGATGATTCTTGTTGCGATGATTCTTGTTCTGATGATCCTTATTCTGATGATTCTTGTTGTGCTGTTTCTTGTTGTGATGATTCTTGTTGTGATGATTCTTGTTCTGATGATTCTTTTTGTGATGATTCTTGTTGTGATGATTCTTGTTCTGATGATTATTGTTGTGATGATTCTTGTTGTGATGATTCTCGTTGCGATGATTCTTGTTGTGTTGATTCTTGTTGTGAAGATTCTTGTTGTGATGATTCTTTTTATGATGATTCTTGTTGTGATGATTCTTGTTCTGATTATTCTTGTTGTGATGATTCTTGTTGTGATGATTCTTGTTCTGATGATTCTTGTGATGATTCTTGTTGCAATGATTCTTGTTGTGATGATTCTTGTTCTGATGATTCTTGTTCTGATGATTCTTGTTGTGATGATTCTTGTTGTGATGATTCTTGTTCTGATGATTCTTGTTGTGATGATTCTTGTTGTGATGATTCTTGTTCTCATGATTCTTGTTGTGATGATTCTTGTTGTGATGATTCTTGTTGTGATGATTCTTGTTGTGATGATTCTTGTTCTGATGATTCTTGTTGTGATGGTTCTTGTTCGATTGATTCTTGTTCTCATGATTCTTGTTGTGATGATTCTTTTTGTGATGATTCTTGTTGTGATGATTCTTGTTGTGATGATTCTTGTGATGATTCTTGTTGTGATGGTTCTTGTTGTGATGATTCTTGTTGTGATGATTCATATTGTGATGATTCTTGTTGTGATGATTCTTGTTCTGATGATTCTTGTCCTGATGATTCTTGTTCTGATGATTCTTGTGATGATTCTTGTTGTGATGTTTCTTGTTGTGATGATTCTTGTTGTGATGATTCTTGTGCTGATTCTTGTGGTGATGATTCTTGTTCTGATGTTTCTTGTGATGATTCTTGTTGTGATGATTCTTGTTGTGATGAATCTTGTTGTGATGATTCTTGTTGTGATGACTCTTGTGATGATTCTTGTTCTGATGATTCTTGTTGTGATGATTCTTGTTGTGATGATTCTTGTTCTGATGATTCTTGTTGTGATGATTCTTGTTCTGATGATTCTTGTTCTGATGATTCTTTTTCCGATGATTCTTGTTGTGATGATTCTTGTTGTGATGATTCTTGTTGTGATGATTCTTGTTGTGATGATTCTTGTTCTGATGATTCTTGTTGTGATGATTCTTGTAGTGATGATTCTTGTGATGATTCTGGTTGTGATGATTCTTGTTGTGATGATTCTTGTTGTGATGATTCTTGTTGTGATGATTCTTGTTCTGATGATTCTTGTTCTGATGATTCTTGTTCTGATGATTCTTTTGATGATTCTTGTTGTGATGATTCTTGTTGTGATGATTCTTGTTGTGATGATTCTTGTTGCGATGATACTTGTTCTGATGATTCTTGTGATGATTCTTGTTGCGATGATTCTTGTTGCGATGATTCTTGCTGCAATGATTCTTATTGCGATGATTCTTGTTGCGATGATTCTTGCTGTGATGATTCTTGTTGTGATGATTCTTGTTGTGATGATTCTTGTTCTGATGATTCTTGTTGTGATGATTCTTGTTGTGATGATTCTTGTTGCGATGATTCTTGTTGCGATGATACTTGTTCTGATGATTCTTGTGATGATTCTTGTTGCGATGATTCTTGTTGCGATGATTCTTGCTGCAATGATTCTTTTTGCGATGATTCTTGTTGCGATGATTCTTGTTGTGATGACTCTTGTGATGATTCTTGTTCTGATGATTCTTGTTGTGATGATTCTTGTTGTGATGATTCTTGTTCTGATGATTCTTGTTGTGATGATTCTTGTTCTGATGATTCTTGTTCTGATGATTCTTTTTCCGATGATTCTTGTTGTGATGATTCTTGTTGTGATGATTCTTGTTGTGATGATTCTTGTTGTGATGATTCTTGTTCTGATGATTCTTGTTGTGATGATTCTTGTAGTGATGATTCTTGTGATGATTCTGGTTGTGATGATTCTTGTTGTGATGATTCTTGTTGTGATGATTCTTGTTGTGATGATTCTTGTTCTGATGATTCTTGTTCTGATGATTCTTGTTCTGATGATTCTTTTGATGATTCTTGTTGTGATGATTCTTGTTGTGATGATTCTTGTTGTGATGATTCTTGTTGCGATGATACTTGTTCTGATGATTCTTGTGATGATTCTTGTTGCGATGATTCTTGTTGCGATGATTCTTGCTGCAATGATTCTTATTGCGATGATTCTTGTTGCGATGATTCTTGCTGTGATGATTCTTGTTGTGATGATTCTTGTTGTGATGATTCTTGTTCTGATGATTCTTGTTGTGATGATTCTTGTTGTGATGATTCTTGTTGCGATGATTCTTGTTGCGATGATACTTGTTCTGATGATTCTTGTGATGATTCTTGTTGCGATGATTCTTGTTGCGATGATTCTTGCTGCGATGATTCTTATTGCGATGGTTCTTGTTGCGATGATTCTTGCTGTGATGATTCTTGTTGTGATGATTCTTGTTTTGATGATTCTTGTGATGATTCTTGTTGTGATGATTGTTGTTGTGATGATTGTTGTTGTGATGATTCTTGTTGTGATGATTCTTATTGTGATGATTCTTGTGATGATTCTTGTTGTGATGATTCTTGTTGTGATGATTCTTGTTGTGATGATTCTTCTGATGATTCTTGTTCTGATGATTCTTGTTGTGATGATTCTTGTTGTGATGATTCTTGTTGTGATGATTCTTGTTGTGATGATTCTTGTTGTGATGATTCTTGTTGTGATGATTCTTGTTGTGATGATTCTTGTTGCGATGATTCTTGTTGTGATGATTCTTGTTGTGATGATTGTTTTTGTGATGATTCTTGTTGTGATGATTCTTGTTGCGATGATTCTTGTTGTGATGATTCTTGGTGTGATGATTCTTGTTGTGATGATTCTTGTTGTGATGATTCTTGTGATGATTCTTGTTATGATGATTCTTGTTGTGATGATTCTTGTTGTGATGATTCTAGTTCTGATGATTCTTGTTCTGATGATTCTTGTTCTGATGATTCTTGTGATGATTCTTGTTGTGATGATTCTTGTTGTGATGATTCTTGTTGTGATAATTCTTGTTGTGATGATTCATGTTGCGATGATTCTTGTGATGATTCTTGTTGTGAAGATTCTTCTGATGATTCTTGTTGTGATGATTCTTGTTGTGATGATTCTTGTTGTGATGATTCTTGTTGTGATGATTCTTGTTGCGATGATTCTTGTTGTGTTGATTCTTGTTGTGAAGATTCTTGTTGTGATGATTCTTGTTCTGATGATTCTTGTGATGATTCTTGTTGCGATGATTCTTGTTGTGGTGATTCTTGTTGTGATGACTCTTGTTGTGATGATTCTTGTTGTGATGATTCTTGTTCTGATGATTCTTGTGATGATTCTTGTTGCGATGATTCTTGTTGTGATGATTCTTGTTCTGATGATTCTTGTTGTGATGATTCTTTTTGTGATGATTCTTGTTCTGATGATTCTTGTGATGATTCTTGTTGCGATGATTCTTGTTGTGATGATTCTTGTTCTCATGATTCTTGTTGTGATGATTCTTGTTGTGATGATTCTTGTTGTGATGATTCTTGTTGTGAGGATTCTTGTTCTCATGATTCTTGTGATGATTCTTGTTGTGATAATTCTTGTTGTGATGATTCTTGTGATGATTCTTGTTCTGTTGATTCTTGTTATGATGATTCTTGTTGTGATGATTCTTGTTCTCATGATTCTTGTTGTGATGATTCTTGTTGTGATGATTGTTGTTGTGATGATTCTTGTGATGATTCTTGTTGCGATGATTCTTGTTGCTATGATTGTTGTTGTGATGATTCTTGTTGTGATGATTCTTGTTGTGAGGATTCTTGTTGTGATGATTGTTGTTGTGATGATTCTTGTTGTGATGATTCTTGTTCTGATAATACTTGTTGTGATGATTGTTGTTGTGATGATTCTTTTTGTGATGATTCTTGTTGTGATGATTCTTGTGATGATTCTTGTTGTGATGATTCTTGTTGTGATGATTCTTTTTCTGATGATTCTTGTTGTGATGATTCTTGTGATGATTCTTGTTGTGATGATTCTTGTTGTGATGATTCATGTGATGATTCTTGTTATGATGATTCTTGTTGTGATGATTCTTGTTGTGATGATTCTAGTTCTGATGATTCTTGTTCTGATGATTCTTGTTCTGATGATTCTTGTGATGATTCTTGTTGTGATGATCCTTGTTGTGATGATTCTTGTTGTGATGATTCTTGTTGTGATGCTTCTTGTTGCGATGATTCTTGTGATGATTCTTGTTGTGAAGATTCTTGTTCTGATGATTCTTGTTGTGATGATTCTTGTTGTGATGATTCTTGTGATGATTCTTGTTGTGATGATTCTTGTTGTGATGATTCTTGTTGCGATGATTCTTGTTGTGAAGATTCTTGTTGTGATGATTCTTGTCCTGATGATTCTTGTGATGATGCTTGTTGCGATGATTCTTGTTGTGATGGTTCTTGTTGTGATGATTCTTGTTGTGATGATTCTTGTTGTGATGATTCTTGTTCTGATGATTTTTTTGATGATTCTTGTTGCAATGATTCTTGCTGTGATGGTTCTTGTTCTGATGATTTTTGTTGTGATGATTCTTGTTGTGATGATTCTTGTTCTGATGATTCTTGTGATGATTCTTGTTGCGATGATTCTTGTTGTGATGATTCTTGTTCTGATGATTCTTGTTGTGATGATTCTTGTTGTGATGATTCTTGTTGTGATGATTCTTGTTCTGATGATTCTTGTTGTGATGATTCTTGTTGTGAGGATTCTTGTTGTCATGATTCTTGTGATGATTCTTGTTGTGATGATTCTTGTTGTGATGATTCTTGTTGTGATGATTCTTGTTCTGTTGATTCTTGTTATGATGATTCTTGTTGTGATGATTCTTGTTCTCATGATTCTTGTTGTGATGATGCTTGTTGTGATGATTCTTGTGATCATTCTTGTTGTGATGTTTCTTGTGATGATTCTTGTTGTGATGATTCTTGTGATGATTCTTGTTGTGATGATTCTAGTTGTGATGATTCTTGTTCTGATGATTCTTGTTCTGATGATTCTTGTGATGATGATTCTTGTGATGATTATTGTTGTGATGATTCTTGTTGTGATGATTCTTGTTGTGATGATTCTTGTTGTGATGATTCTTGTTGTGAAGATTCTTGTTCTGATGATTCTTGTTGTGATGATTCTTGTTTTGATGATTCTTGTTCTGATGATTATTGTTGTGATGATTCTTGTTGTGATGATTCTCGTTGCGATGACTCTTGTTGTGTTAATTCTTGTTGTGAAGATTCTTGTTGTGATGATTCTTGTTCTGATGATTCTTGTGCTGATTCTTGTTGCGATGATTCTTGTTGTGATGATTCTTGTGATGATTCTTGTGATGATTCTTGTTGTGATGATTCTTGTTCTGATGATTCTTGTTGTGATGATTCTTGTTCTGATTATTCTTGTTGTGATGATTCTTGTTGGAATGATTCTTGTTCTGATGATTCTTGTGATGATTCTTGTTGTGATGATCCTTATTCTGATGATTCTTGTTGTGCTGTTTCTTGTTGTGATGATTCTTGTTGTGATGATTCTTGTTCTGATGATTCTTGTTGTGATGATTCTTGTTGTGATGATTCTTGTTCTGATGATTATTGTTGTGATGATTCTTGTTGTGATGATTCTCGTTGCGATGATTCTTGTTGTGTTGATTCTTGTTGTGAAGATTCTTGTTGTGATGATTCTTTTTATGATGATTCTTGTTGTGATGATTCTTGTTCTGATTATTCTTGTTGTGATGATTCTTGTTGTGATGATTCTTGTTCTGATGATTCTTGTGATGATTCTTGTTGCAATGATTCTTGTTGTGATGATTCTTGTTCTGATGATTCTTGTTCTGATGATTCTTGTTGTGATGATTCTTGTTGTGATGATTCTTGTTCTGATGATTCTTGTTGTGATGATTCTTGTTGTGATGATTCTTGTTCTCATGATTCTTGTTGTGATGATTCTTGTTGTGATGATTCTTGTTGTGATGATTCTTGTTGTGATGATTCTTGTTCTGATGATTCTTGTTGTGATGGTTCTTGTTCGATTGATTCTTGTTCTCATGATTCTTGTTGTGATGATTCTTTTTGTGATGATTCTTGTTGTGATGATTCTTGTTGTGATGATTCTTGTGATGATTCTTGTTGTGATGGTTCTTGTTGTGATGATTCTTGTTGTGATGATTCATATTGTGATGATTCTTGTTGTGATGATTCTTGTTCTGATGATTATTGTCCTGATGATTCTTGTTCTGATGATTCTTGTAATGATTCTTGTTGTGATGTTTCTTGTTGTGATGATTCTTGTTGTGATGATTCTTGTGCTGATTCTTGTGGTGATGATTCTTGTTCTGATGTTTCTTGTGATGATTCTTGTTGTGATGATTCTTGTTGTGATGAATCTTGTTGTGATGATTCTTGTTGTGATGACTCTTGTGATGATTCTTGTTCTGATGATTCTTGTTGTGATGATTCTTGTTGTGATGATTCTTGTTCTGATGATTCTTGTTGTGATGATTCTTGTTGTGATGATTCTTGTTCTGATGATTCTTGTTCTGATGATTCTTTTTCCGATGATTCTTGTTGTGATGATTCTTGTTGTGATGATTCTTGTTGTGATGATTCTTGTTGTGATGATTCTTGTTCTGATGATTCTTGTTGTGATGGTTCTTGTAGTGATGATTCTTGTGATGATTCTGGTTGTGATGATTCTTGTTGTGATGATTCTTGTTGTGATGATTCTTGTTGTGATGATTCTTGTTCTGATGATTCTTGTTCTGATGATTCTTGTTCTGATGATTCTTTTGATGATTCTTGTTGTGATGATTCTTGTTGTGATGATTCTTGTTGTGATGATTCTTGTTGCGATGATACTTGTTCTGATGATTCTTGTGATGATTCTTGTTGCGATGATTCTTGTTGCGATGATTCTTGCTGCAATGATTCTTATTGCGATGATTCTTGTTGCGATGATTCTTGCTGTGATGATTCTTGTTGTGATGATTCTTGTTGTGATGATTCTTGTTCTGATGATTCTTGTTGTGATGATTCTTGTTGTGATGATTCTTGTTGCGATGATTCTTGTTGCGATGATACTTGTTCTGATGATTCTTGTGATGATTCTTGTTGCGATGATTCTTGTTGCGATGATTCTTGCTGCGATGATTCTTATTGCGATGGTTCTTGTTGCGATGATTCTTGCTGTGATGATTCTTGTTGTGATGATTCTTGTTTTGATGATTCTTGTGATGATTCTTGTTGTGATGATTGTTGTTGTGATGATTGTTGTTGTGATGATTCTTGTTGTGATGATTCTTATTGTGATGATTCTTGTTATGATGATTCTTGTTGTGATGATTCTTGTTGTGATGATTCTTCTGATGATTCTTGTTCTGATGATTCTTGTTGTGATGATTCTTGTTGTGATGATTCTTGTTGTGATGATTCTTGTTGTGATGATTCTTGTTGTGATGATTCTTGATGTGATGATTCTTGTTGTGATGATTCTTGTTGCGATGATTCTTGTTGTGATGATTCTTGTTGTGATGATTGTTTTTGTGATGACTCTTTTGATGATTCTTGTTCTGATGATTCTTGTTGTGATGATTCTTGTTGTGATGATTCTTGTTCTGATGATTCTTGTTGTGATGATTCTTGTTGTGATGATTCTTGTTGTGATGATTCTTCTGATGATTCTTGTTCTGATGATTCTTGTTGTGATGATTCTTGTTGTGATGATTCTTGTTGTGATGATTCTTGTTGTGATGATTCTTGTTGTGATGATTCTTGTTGTGATGATTCTTGTTGTGATGATTCTTGTTGTGATGATTCTTGTGATGATTCTTGTTCTGTTGATTCTTGTTATGATGATTCTTGTTGTGATGATTCTTGTTCTCATGATTCTTGTTGTGATGATTCTTGTTGTGATGATTGTTGTTGTGATGATTCTTGTGATGATTCTTGTTGCGATGATTCTTGTTGCTATGATTGTTGTTGTGATGATTCTTGTTGTGATGATTCTTGTTGTGAGGATTCTTGTTGTGATGATTGTTGTTGTGATGATTCTTGTTGTGATGATTCTTGTTCTGATAATACTTGTTGTGATGATTATTGTTGTGATGATTCTTTTTGTGATGATTCTTGTTGTGATGATTCTTGTGATGATTCTTGTTGTGATGATTCTTGTTGTGATGATTCTTTTTCTGATGATTCTTGTTGTGATGATTCTTGTGATGATTCTTGTTGTGATGATTCTTGTTGTGATGATTCATGTGATGATTCTTGTTATGATGATTCTTGTTGTGATGATTCTTGTTGTGATGATTCTAGTTCTGATGATTCTTGTTCTGATGATTCTTGTTCTGATGATTCTTGTGATGATTCTTGTTGTGATGATCCTTGTTGTGATGATTCTTGTTGTGATGATTCTTGTTGTGATGCTTCTTGTTGCGATGATTCTTGTGATGATTCTTGTTGTGAAGATTCTTGTTCTGATGATTCTTGTTGTGATGATTCTTGTTGTGATGATTCTTGTGATGATTCTTGTTGTGATGATTCTTGTTGTGATGATTCTTGTTGCGATGATTCTTGTTGTGTTGATTCTTGTTGTGAAGATTCTTGTTGTGATGATTCTTGTCCTGATGATTCTTGTGATGATGCTTGTTGCGATGATTCTTGTTGTGATGGTTCTTGTTGTGATGATTCTTGTTGTGATGATTCTTGTTGTGATGATTCTTGTTCTGATGATTTTTTTGATGATTCATGTTGCGATGATTCTTGCTGTGATGATTCTTGTTGTGATGATTTTTGTTGTGATGATTCTTGTTGTGATGATTCTTGTTCTGATGATTCTTGTGATGATTCTTGTTGTGATGATTCTTGTTGTGATGATTCTTGTTCTGATGATTCTTGTTGTGATGATTCTTGTGATGATTCTTGTTGTGATGATTCTTGTTCTGATGATTCTTGTTGTGATGATTCTTGTTGTGAGGATTCTTGTTGTCATGATTCTTGTGATGATTCTTGTTGTGATGATTCTTGTTGTGATGATTCTTGTTGTGATGATTCTTGTTCTGTTGATTTTTGTTATGATGATTCTTGTTGTGATGATTCTTGTTCTCATGATTCTTGTTGTGATGATGCTTGTTGTGATGATTCTTGTGATCATTCTTGTTGTGATGTTTCTTGTGATGATTCTTGTTGTGATGATTCTTGTGATGATTCTTGTTGTGATGATTCTTGTTGTGATGATTCTTGTTCTGATGATTCTTGTTCTGATGATTCTTGTGATGATGATTCTTGTGATGATTATTGTTGTGATGATTCTTGTTGTGATGATTCTTGTTGTGATGATTCTTGTTGTGATGATTCTTGTTGTGAAGATTCTTGTTCTGATGATTCTTGTTGTGATGATTCTTGTTTTGATGATTCTTGTTCTGATGATTATTGTTGTGATGATTCTTGTTGTGATGATTCTCGTTGCGATGACTCTTGTTGTGTTAATTCTTGTTGTGAAGATTCTTGTTCTGATGATTCTTGTTCTGATGATTCTTGTGCTGATTCTTGTTGCGATGATTCTTGTTGTGATGATTCTTGTGATGATTCTTGTGATGATTCTTGTGATGATTCTTGTTCTGATGATTCTTGTTGCGATGATTCTTGTTGTGATGATTCTTGTTCTGATTATTCTTGTTGTGATGATTCTTGTTGGAATGATTCTTGTTCTGATGATTCTTGTGATGATTCTTGTTGCAATGATTCTTGTTGTGATGATTCTTGTTCTGATGATTCTTGTTCTGATGATTCTTGTTGTGATGATTCTTGTTGTGATGATTCTTGTTCTGATGATTCTTGTTGTGATGATTCTTGTTGTGATGATTCTTGTTCTCATGATTCTTGTTGTGATGATTCTTGTTGTGATGATTCTTGTGGTGATTATTCTTGTTCTGATGATTCTTGTTCTGATGATTCTTTTTGTGATGATTCTTGTTGTGATGATTCTTGTTCTCATGATTCTTGTTGTGATGATTCTTGTTGTGATGATTCTTGTTGTGATGATTCTTGTGATGATTCTTGTTGTGATGATTCTTGTTGTTATGATTCTTGTTGTGATGATTCATATTGTGATGATTCTTGTTGTGATGATTCTTGTTCTGATGATTCTTGTTCTGATGATTCTTGTTCTAATGATTTTTGTGATGATTCTTGTTGTGATGTTTCTTGTTGTGATGATTCTTGTGATGATTCTTGTTCTGCTGATTCTTGTGGTGATGATTCTTGTTCTGATGTTTCTTGTGATGATTCTTGTTGTGATGATTCTTGTTGTGATGAATCTTGTGATGATTCTTGTTGTGATGATTCTTGTTGTGATGATTCTTGTTGTGATGATTCTTGTTCTGATGATTCTTGTTGTGATGATTCTTGTTGTGATGATTCTTGTTCTGATGATTCTTGTTGTGATGATACTTGTTGTGATGATTCTTGTTGCGATGATTCTTGTTGTGATGATTCTTGTTGTGAAGATTCTTGTTGTGATGATTCTTGTTGTGATGATTCTTGTTCTGATGTTTCTTGTGATGATTCTTGTTGTGATGATTCTTGTTGTGATGATTCTTGTTGTGATGATTCTTGTTGTGATGATTCTTGTAGTGATGATTCTTGTTGTGATGATTCTTGTTGTGAGGATTCTTGTTCTCATGATTCTTGTGGTGATTCTTGTGATGATTCTTGTTGTGATGATTCTTGTGATGATTCTTGTTCTGTTGATTCTTGTTATGATGATTCTTGTTGTGATGATTCTTGTTCTCATGATTCTTGTTGTGATGATTCTTGTTGTGATGATTGTTGTTGTGATGATTCTTGTGATGATTCTTGTTGCGATGATTCTTGTTGCTATGATTGTTGTTGTGATGATTCTTGTTGTGATGATTCTTGTTGTGAGGATTCTTGTTGTGATGATTGTTGTTGTGATGATTCTTGTTGTGATGATTCTTGTTCTGATAATACTTGTTGTGATGATTGTTGTTGTGATGATTCTTTTTGTGATGATTCTTGTTGTGATGATTCTTGTGATGATTCTTGTTGTGATGATTCTTGTTGTGATGATTCTTTTTCTGATGATTCTTGTGATGATTCTTGTGATGATTCTTGTTGTGATGATTCTTGTTGTGATGATTCATGTGATGATTCTTGTTATGATGATTCTTGTTGTGATTATTCTTGTTGTGATGATTCTAGTTCTGATGATTCTTGTTCTGATGATTCTTGTTCTGATGATTCTTGTGATGATTCTTGTTGTGATGATCCTTGTTGTGATGATTCTTGTTGTGATGATTCTTGTTGTGATGATTCTTGTTGCGATGATTCTTGTGATGATTCTTGTTGTGAAGATTCTTGTTCTGATGATTCTTGTTGTGATGATTCTTGTTGTGATGATTCTTGTGATGATTCTTGTTGTGATGATTCTTGTTGTGATGATTCTTGTTGCGATGATTCTTGTTGTGTTGATTCTTGTTGTGAAGATTCTTGTTGTGATGATTCTTGTCCTGATGATTCTTGTGATGATTCTTGTTGCGATGATTCTTGTTCTGATGATTCTTGTTCTGATGATTTTTTTGATGATTCTTTTTGCGATGATTCTTGCTGTGATGATTCTTGTTCTGATGATTTTTGTTGTGATGATTCTTGTTGTGATGATTCTTGTTGTGATGATTCTTGTGATGATTCTTGTTGCGATGATTCTTGTTGTGATGATTCTTGTTCTGATGATTCTTGTTGTGATGATTCTTGTTGTGAGGATTCTTGTTCTCATGATTCTTGTTGTGATGATGCTTGTTGTGATGATTCTTGTGATCATTCTTGTTGTGATGATTCTTGTGATGATTCTTGTTGTGATGATTCTTGTGATGATTCTTGTTGTGATGATTCTTGTTGTGATGATTCTTGTTCTGATGATTCTTGTTCTGATGATTCTTGTGATGATGATTCTTGTGATGATTATTGTTGTGATGATTCTTGTTGTGATGATTCTTGTTGTGATGATACTTGTTGTGATGTTTCTTGTTGTGAAGATTCTTGTTCTGATGATTCTTGTTGTGATGATTCTTTTTTTGATGATTCTTGTTCTGATGGTTATTGTTGTGATGATTCTTGTTGTGATGATTCTCGTTGCGATGACTCTGGTTGTGATGATTCTTGTTGTGATGATTCTTGTTCTGATGATTTTTTTGATGATTCTTGTTGCGATGATTCTTGCTGTGATGATTCTTGTTCTGATGATTTTTGTTGCGATGATTCTTGTTGTGATGATCCTTGTTCTGATGATTCTTGTGATGATTCTTGTTGCGATGATTCTTGTTGTGATGATTCTTGTTCTGATGATTCTTGTTGTGATGATTCTTGTTGTGATGATTCTTGTTGTGATGATTCTTGTTCTGATGATTTTTGTTGTGATGATTCTTGTTGTGAGGATTCTTGTTGTCATGATTCTTGTGATGATTCTTGTTGTGATGATTCTTGTTGTGATGATTCTTGTTGTGATGATTCTTGTTCTGTTGATTCTTGTTATGATGATTCTTGTTGTGATGATTCTTGTTCTCATGATTCTTGTTGTGATGATGCTTGTTGTGATGTTTCTTGTGATCATTCTTGTTGTGATGATTCTTGTGATGATTCTTGTTGTGATGATTCTTGTGATGATTCTTGTTGTGATGATTCTTGTTGTGATGATTCTTGTTCTGATGATTCTTGTGATGATGATTCTTGTGATGATTATTGTTGTGATGATTCTTGTTGTGATGATTCTTGTTGTGATGATTCTTGTTGTGATGATTCTTGTTGTGAAGATTCTTATTCTGATGATTCTTGTTGTGATGATTCTTGTTTTGATGATTCTTGTTCTGATGATTATTGTTGTGATGATTCTTGTTGTGATGATTCTCGTTGCGATGACTCTTGTTGTGTTAATTCTTGTTGTGAAGATTCTTGTTGTGATGATTCTTGTTCTGATGATTCTTGTGCTGATTCTTGTTGCGATGATTCTTGTTGTGATAATTCTTGTTGTGATGATTCTTGTGATGATTCTTGTGATGATTCTTGTTCTGATGATTCTTGTGATGATTCTTGTTGCGATGATTCTTGTTGTGATGATTCTTGTTCTGATTATTCTTGTTGTGATGATTCTTGTTGTAATGATTCTTGTTCTGATGATTCTTGTGATGATTCTTGTTGCAATGATTCTTGTTGTGATGATTCTTGTTCTGATGATTCTTGTTCTGATGATTCTTGTTGTGATGATTCTTGTTGTGATGATTCTTGTTCTGATGATTCTTGTTGTGATGATTCTTGTTGTGATGATTCTTGTTCTCATGATTCTTGTTGTGATGATTCTTGTTGTGATGATTCTTGTTGTGATGATTCTTGTTCTCATGATTCTTGTTGTGATGATTCTTGTTGTGATGATTCTTGTTGTGATGATTCTTGTGATGATTCTTGTTGTGATGATTCTTGTTGTTATGATTCTTGTTGTGATGATTCATATTGTGATGATTCTTGTTGTGATGATTCTTGTTCTGATGATTCTTGTTCTGATGATTCTTGTTCTGATGATTTTTGTGATGATTCTTGTTGTGATGTTTCTTGTTGTGATGATTCTTGTGATGATTCTTGTTCTGCTGATTCTTGTGGTGATGATTCTTGTTCTGATGTTTCTTGTGATGATTCTTGTTGTGATGATTCTTGTTGTGATGAATCTTGTTGTGATGATTCTTGTTGTGATGATTCTTGTTGTGATGATTCTTGTTGTGATGATTCTTGTTGTAATGATTCTTGTTCTGATGATTCTTGTTGTGATGATTCTTGTTGTGATGATTCTTGTTGTGATGATTCTTGTTGTGATGATTCTTGTTGTGATGATTCTTGTTGCGATGATTCTTGTTGTGATGATTCTTGTTGTGATGATTCTTGTTGTGATGATTCTTGTTGTGATGAATCTTGTTGTGATGATTCTTGTTCTGATGATTCTTGTGATGATTCTTGTTGCGATGATTCTTGTTGTGATGATTCTTGTTGTGATAATTCTTGTGATGATTCTTGTTCTGATGATTCTTGTGATGATTCTTGTTGCGATGTTTCTTGTTGTGATGATTCTTGTTGTGATGATTCTTGTTCTGATGATTCTTGTTGTGATAATTCTTGTTGTGATGATTCTTGTTCTGATGATTATTGTTGTGATGATTCTTGTTGTGATGATTCTCGTTGCGATGATTCTTGTTGTGTTGATTCTTGTTGTGAAGATTCTTGTTGTGATGATTCTTGTTCTGATGATTCTTGTACTGATTCTTGTTGCGATGATTCTTGTTGTGATGATTCTTGTTGTGATGATTCTTGTTGTGATGATTCTTGTTGTGATGATTCTTGTTCTGATGATTCTTGTGATGATTCTTGTTGCGATGATTCTTGTTGTGATGATTCTTGTTCTGATTATTCTTGTTGTGATGATTCTTGTGATGATTCTTGTTCTGATGATTCTTGTGATGATTCTTGTTGCAATGATTCTTGTAGTGATGATTCTTGTTCTGATGATTCTTGTTGTGATGATTCTTGTTGTGATGATTCTTGTTGTGATGATTCTTGTTGTGATGATTCTTGTTCTCATGATTCTTGTTGTGATGATTATCGTTGTGATGATTCTTGTTGTGATTATTCTTGTTCTGATGATTCTTGTTCTGATGATTCTTGTTGTGATGATTCTTGTTGTGATGATTCTTGTTCTCATGATTCTTGTTGTGATGATTCTTTTTGTGATGATTCTTGTTGTGATGATTCTTGTTGTGATGATTCTTGTGATGATTCTTGTTGTGATGATTCTTGTTGTGATGATTCTTGTTGTGATGATTCATATTGTGATGATGCTTGTTGTGATGATTCTTGTTCTGATGATTCTTGTCCTGATGATTCTTGTTCTGATGATTCTTGTGATGATTCTTGTTGTGATGTTTCTTGTTGTGATGATTCTTGTTGTGATGATTCTTGTGCTGATTCTTGTGGTGATGATTCTTGTTCTGATGTTTCTTGTGATGATTCTTGTTGTGATGATTCTTGTTGTGATGAATCTTGTTGTGATGATTCTTGTTGTGATGATTCTTGTTGTGATGATTCTTGTTGTGATGATTCTTGTTGTGATGATTCTTGTTCTGATGATTCTTGTTGTGATGATTCTTGTTGTGATGATTCTTGTTCTGATGATTCTTGTTGTGATGATTCTTGTTGTGATGATTCTTGTTGCGATGATTCTTGTTGTGATGATTCTTGTTGTGTAGATTCTTGTTGTGATGATTCTTGTTGTGATGATTCTTGTTCTGATGTTTCTTGTGATGATTCTTGTTGTGATGATTCTTGTTGTGATTATTCTTGTTGTGATGATTCTTGTTGTGATGATTCTTGTTCAGATGATTCTTGTGATGATTCTTGTTGCGATGATTCTTGTTGTGATGATTCTTGTTCTGATGATTCTTGTTGTGATGTTTCTTGTTGTGATGTTTCTTGTGATGATGATTCTTTTGATGATTATTGTTGTGATGATTCTTGTGATGATTCTTGTTGTGATGATTCTTGTTGTGATGATTCTTGTTGTGAAGGTTCTTGTTCTGATGATTCTTGTTGTGATGATTCTTGTTTTGATGATTCTTGTTCTGATGATTATTGTTGTGATGATTCTTGTTGTGATGATTCTCGTTGCGATGACTCTTGCTGTGTTAATTCTTGTTGTGAAGATTCTTGTTGTGATGATTCTTGTTCTGATGATTCTTGTGCTGATTCTTGTTGCGATGATTCTTGTTGTGATAATTCTTGTTGTGATGATTCTTGTGATGATTCTTGTTCTGATGATTCTTGTGATGATTCTTGTTGCGATGATTCTTGTTGTGATGATTCTTGTTCTGATTATTCTTGTTGTGATGATTCTTGTTGTAATGATTCTTGTTCTGATGATTCTTGTGATGATTCTTGTTGCAATGATTCTTGTTGTGATGATTCTTGTTCTGATGATTCTTGTTCTGATGATTCTTGTTGTGATGATTCTTGTTGTGATGATTCTTGTTCTGATTATTCTTGTTGTGATGATTCTTGTTGTGATGATTCTTGTTCTCATGATTCTTGTTGTGATGATTCTTGTTGTGATGATTCTTGTTGTGATGATTCTTGTTCTCATGATTCTTGTTGTGATGATTCTTGTTGTGATGATTCTTGTTGTGATGATTCTTGTGATGATTCTTGTTGTGATGATTCTTGTTGTTATGATTCTTGTTGTGATGATTCATATTGTGATGATTCTTGTTGTGATGATTCTTGTTCTGATGATTCTTGTTCTGATGATTCTTGTTCTGATGATTTTTGTGATGATTCTTCTTGTGATGTTTCTTGTTGTGATGATTCTTGTGATGATTCTTGTTCTGCTGATTCTTGTGGTGATGATTCTTGTTCTGATGTTTCTTGTGATGATTCTTGTTGTGATGATTCTTGTTGTGATGAATCTTGTTGTGATGATTCTTGTTCTGATGATTCTTGTTGTGATGATTCTTGTTGTGATGATTCTTGTTGTGATGATTCTTGTTCTGATGATTCTTGTTGTGATGATTCTTGTTGTGATGATTCTTGTTGTGATGATTCTTGTTGTGATGATTCTTGTTGTGATGATTCTTGTTGCGATGATTCTTGTTGTGATGATTCTTGTTGTGAAGATTCTTGTTGTGATGATTCTTGTTGTGATGATTCTTGTTCTGATGTTTCTTGTGATGATTCTTGTTGTGACGATTCTTGTTGTGATGATTCTTGTTGTGATGAATCTTGTTGTGATGATTCTTGTTCTGATGATTCTTGTGATGATTCTTGTTGCGATGATTCTTGTTGTGATGATTCTTGTTGTGATAATTCTTGTGATGATTCTTGTTCTGATGATTCTTGTGATGATTCTTGTTGCGATGTTTCTTGTTGTGATGATTCTTGTTGTGATGATTCTTGTTCTGATGATTCTTGTTGTGATAATTCTTGTTGTGATGATTCTTGTTCTGATGATTATTGTTGTGATGATTCTTGTTGTGATGATTCTCGTTGCGATGATTCTTGTTGTGTTGATTCTTGTTGTGAAGATTCTTGTTGTGATGATTCTTGTTCTGATGATTCTTGTACTGATTCTTGTTGCGATGATTCTTGTTGTGATGATTCTTGTTGTGATGATTCTTGTTGTGATGATTCTTGTTGTGATGATTCTTGTTCTGATGATTCTTGTGATGATTCTTGTTGCGATGATTCTTGTTGTGATGATTCTTGTTCTGATTATTCTTGTTGTGATGATTCTTGTGATGATTCTTGTTCTGATGATTCTTGTGATGATTCTTGTTGCAATGATTCTTGTAGTGATGATTCTTGTGATGATTCTTGTTGTGATGATTCTTGTTGTGATGATTCTTGTTGTGATGATTCTTGTTCTCATGATTCTTGTTGTGATGATTATCGTTGTGATGATTCTTGTTGTGATTATTCTTGT
Organism: Somniosus microcephalus; assembly: GCF_052327205.1. Classification (NCBI taxonomy): domain Eukaryota; kingdom Metazoa; phylum Chordata; class Chondrichthyes; order Squaliformes; family Somniosidae; genus Somniosus; species Somniosus microcephalus. Next base: position 330,188,539 of record NC_140987.1, on the reverse strand, counting down.
TCTGATGATTCTTGTTCTGATGATTCTTGTTGTGATGATTCTTGTTGTGATGATTCTTGTTCTCATGATTCTTGTTGTGATGATTCTTTTTGTGATGATTCTTGTTGTGATGATTCTTGTTGTGATGATTCTTGTGATGATTCTTGTTGTGATGATTCTTGTTGTGATGATTCTTGTTGTGATGATTCATATTGTGATGATGCTTGTTGTGATGATTCTTGTTCTGATGATTCTTGTCCTGATGATTCTTGTTCTGATGATTCTTGTGATGATTCTTGTTGTGATGTTTCTTGTTGTGATGATTCTTGTTGTGATGATTCTTGTGCTGATTCTTGTGGTGATGATTCTTGTTTTGATGTTTCTTGTGATGATTCTTGTTGTGATGATTCTTGTTGTGATGAATCTTGTTGTGATGATTCTTGTTGTGATGATTCTTGTTGTGATGATTCTTGTTGTGATGATTCTTGTTGTGATGATTCTTGTTCTGATGATTCTTGTTGTGATGATTCTTGTTGTGATGATTCTTGTTCTGATGATTCTTGTTGTGATGATTCTTGTTGTGATGATTCTTGTTGCGATGATTCTTGTTGTGATGATTCTTGTTGTGTAGATTCTTGTTGTGATGATTCTTGTTGTGATGATTCCTGTTCTGATGTTTCTTGTGATGATTCTTGTTGTGATGATTCTTGTTGTGATTATTCTTGTTGTGATGATTCTTGTTGTGATGATTCTTGTTCTGATGATTCTTGTGATGATTCTTGTTGCGATGATTCTTGTTGTGATGATTCTTGTTCTGATGATTCTTGTTGTGATGATTCTTGTTGTGATGTTTCTTGTTCTGATGATTCTTGTGATGATTCTTGTTGCGATGTTTCTTGTTGTGATGATTCTTGTTGTGATGATTCTTCTTCTGATGATTCTTGTTGTGATGATTCTTGTTGTGATGATTCTTGTTGTGATGATTCTTGTTGTGATGATTCTTGTTGTGATGATTCTTGTTCTGATGATTCTTGTGATGATTCTTGTTGTGATGATTCTTGTTGTGATGATTCTTGTTCTTATGATTCTTGTTGTGATGATTCTTGTTGTGATGATTCTTGTTGTGATGATTCTTGTTCTGATGATTCTTGTTCTGATGATTCTTGTTGTGATGATTCTTGTTGTGATGATTCTTGTTCTCATGACTCTTGTTGTGATGATTCTTTTTGTGATGATTCTTGTTGTGATGATTCTTGTTGTGATGATTCTTGTGATGATTCTTGTTGTGATGATTCTTGTTGTGATGATTCTTGTTGTGATGATTCATATTTTGATGATTCTTGTTGTGATGATTCTTGTACTGATGATTCTTGTCCTGATGATTCTTGTTCTGATGATTCTTGTGATGATTCTTTTTGTGATGTTTCTTGTTGTGATGATTCTTGTTGTGATGATTCTTGTGCTGATTCTTGTGGTGATGATTCTTGTTCTGATGTTGCTTGTGATGATTCTTGTTGTGATGATTCTTGTTGTGATGAATCTTGTTGTGATGATTCTTGTTGTGATGATTCTTGTTGTGATGATTCTTGTTGTGATGATTCTTCTTGTGATGATTCTTGTTGTGATGATTCTTGTTGTGATGATTCTTGTTGTGAAGATTCTTGTTGTGATGATTCTTGTTCTGATGATTCTTGTTCTGATGTTTCTTGTGATGATTCTTGTTGTGATGATTCTTGTTGTGATGATTCTTGTTGTGATGATTCTTGTTGTGATGATTCTTGTTCTGATGATTCTTGTGATGATTCTTGTTGCGATGATTCTTGTTGTGATGATTCTTGTGCTGATTCTTGTGGTGATGATTCTTGTTCTGATGTTTCTTGTGATGATTCTTGTTGTGATGATTCTTGTTGTGATGAATCTTGTTGTGATGATTCTTGTTGTGATGATTCTTGTTGTGATGATTCTTGTTGTGATGATTCTTGTTGTGATGATTCTTGTTCTGATGATTCTTGTTGTGATGATTCTTGTTGTGATGTTTCTTGTTCTGATGATTCTTGTTGTGATGATTCTTGTTGTGATGATTCTTGTTGCGATGATTCTTGTTGTGATGATTCTTGTTGTGAAGATTCTTGTTGTGATGATTCTTGTTGTGATGATTCTTGTTCTGATGTTTCTTGTGATGATTCTTGTTGTGATGATTCTTGTTGTGATGATTCTTGTTGTGATGATTCTTGTTGTGATGATTCTTGTTCTGATGATTCTTGTGATGATTCTTGTTGCGATGATTCTTGTTCTGATGATTCTTGTTCTGATGAGTCTTGTTGTGATGATTCTTGTTGTGATTGTTCTTGTTCTGATGATTCTTGTGATGATTCTTGTTGCGATGTTTCTTGTTGTGATGATTCTTGTTGTGATGATTCTTGTTCTGATGATTCTTGTTGTGATGATTCTTGTTGTGATGATTCTTGATCTGATGATTCTTGTTGTGATGATTCTTGTTGTGATGATTCTTGTTCTGATGATTCTTTTTCTGATGATTCTTTTTCCGATGATTCTTGTTGTGATGATTCTTGTTGTGATGATTCTTGTTGTGATGATTCTTGTTCTGATGATTCTTGTTGTGATGATTCTTGTAGTGATGATCCTTGTGATGATTCTGGTTGTGATGATTCTTGTTGTGATGATTCTTGTTGTGATGAATCTTGTTGTGATGAGTCTTGTTGTGATGTTTCTTGTTGTGATGATTCTTGTTGTGATGATTCTTGTTCTGATGATTCTTGTTGTGATGATTCTTGTAGTGATGATTCTTGTGATGATTCTGGTTGTGATGATTCTTGTTGTGATGATTCTTGTTGTGATGATTCTTGTTGTGATGATTCTTTTTGTGATGATTCTTGTTGTGATGATTCTTGTTGTGATGATTCTTGTTGTGATGATTCTTGTGATGATTCTTGTTGTGATGATTCTTGTTGTGATGATTCTTGTTGCGATGATTCTTGTTGTGTTGATTCTTGTTGTGAAAATTCTTGTTGTGTTGATTCTTGTCCTGATGATTCTTGTGATGATTCTTATTGCGATGATTCTTGTTGTGATGATTCTTGTTGTGATGATTCTTGTTGTGATGATTCTTGTTCTGATGATTCTTGTTCTGATGATTCTTTTGATGATTCTTGTTGCGATGATTCTTGTTGTGATGATTCTTGTTCTGATGATTTTTGTTGTGATGATTCTTGTTGTGATAATTCTTGTTCTGATGATTCTTGTGATGATTCTTGTTGCGATGATTCTTGTTGTGATGATTCTTGTTCTGATGATTCTTGTTGTGATGATTCTTGTTGTGATGATTCTTGTTGTGATGATTCTTGTTCTGATGATTCTTGTTGTGATGTTTCTTGTTGTGATGATTCTTGTTGTGATGATTCTTGTGCTGATTCTTGTGGTGATGATTCTTGTTCTGATGTTGCTTGTGATGATTCTTGTTGTGATGATTCTTGTTGTGATGAATCTTGTTGTGATGATTCTTGTTGTGATGATTCTTGTTGTGATGATTCTTGTTGTGATGATTCTTGTTCTGATGATTCTTGTTGTGATGATTCTTGTTGTGATGTTTCTTGTTCTGATGATTCTTGTTGTGATGATTCTTGTTGTGATGATTCTTGTTGCGATGATTCTTGTTGTGATGATTCTTGTTGTGAAGATTCTTGTTGTGATGATTCTTGTTGTGATGATTCTTGTTCTGATGTTTCTTGTGATGATTCTTGTTGTGATGATTCTTGTTGTGATGATTCTTGTTGTGATGATTCTTGTTGTGATGATTCTTGTTCTGATGATTCTTGTGATGATTCTTGTTGCGATGATTCTTGTTGTGATGATTCTTGTGCTGATTCTTGTGGTGATGATTCTTGTTCTGATGTTTCTTGTGACGATTCTTGTTGTGATGATTCTTGTTGTGATGAATCTTGTTGTGATGATTCTTGTTGTGATGATTCTTGTTGTGATGATTCTTGTTGTGATGATTCTTGTTGTGATGATTCTTGTTCTGATGATTCTTGTTGTGATGTTTCTTGTTGTGATGTTTCTTGTTCTGATGATTCTTGTTGTGATGATTCTTGTTGTGATGATTCTTGTTGCGATGATTCTTGTTGTGATGATTCTTGTTGTGAAGATTCTTGTTGTGATGATTCTTGTTGTGATGATTCTTGTTCTGATGTTTCTTGTGATGATTCTTGTTGTGATGATTCTTGTTGTGATGATTCTTGTTGTGATGATTCTTGTTGTGATGATTCTTGTTCTGATGATTCTTGTGATGATTCTTGTTGCGATGATTCTTGTTCTGATGATTCTTGTTCTGATGAGTCTTGTTGTGATGATTCTTGTTGTGATTGTTCTTGTTCTGATGATTCTTGTGATGATTCTTGTTGCGATGTTTCTAGTTGTGATGATTCTTGTTGTGATGATTCTTGTTCTGATGATTCTTGTTGTGATGATTCTTGTTGTGATGATTCTTGATCTGATGATTCTTGTTGTGATGATTCTTGTTGTGATGATTCTTGTTCTGATGATTCTTGTTCTGATGATTCTTTTTCCGATGATTCTTGTTGTGATGATTCTTTTTGTGATGATTCTTGTTGTGATGATTCTTGTTGTGATGATTCTTGTTCTGATGATTCTTGTTGTGATGATTCTTGTAGTGATGATTCTTGTGATGATTCTGGTTGTGATGATTCTTGTTGTGATGATTCTTGTTGTGATGATTCTTGTTGTGATGAGTCTTGTTGTGATGTTTCTTGTTGTGATGATTCTTGTTGTGATGATTCTTGTTCTGATGATTCTTGTTGTGATGTTTCTTGTAGTGATGATTCTTGTGATGATTCTGGTTGTGATGATTCTTGTTGTGATGATTCTTGTTGTGATGATTCTTGTTGTGATGATTCTTGTTGTGATGATTCTTGTTGTGATGATTCTTGTTGTGATGATTCTTGTTGTGATGATTCTTGTGATGATTCTTGTTGTGATGATTCTTGTTGTGATGATTCTTGTTGCGATGATTCTTGTTGTGTTGATTCTTGTTGTGAAAATTCTTGTTGTGTTGATTCTTGTCCTGATGATTCTTGTGATGATTCTTATTGCGATGATTCTTGTTGTGATGATTCTTGTTGTGATGATTCTTGTTGTGATGATTCTTGTTCTGATGATTCTTGTTCTGATGATTCTTTTGATGATTCTTGTTGCAATGATTCTTGTTGTGATGATTCTTGTTCTGATGATTTTTGTTGTGATGATTCTTGTTGTGATAATTCTTGTTCTGATGATTCTTGTGATGATTCTTGTGGCGATGATTCTTGTTGTGATGATTCTTGTTCTGATGATTCTTGTTGTGATGATTCTTGTTGTGATGATTCTTGTTGTGATGATTCTTGTTCTGATGATTCTTGTTGTGATGATTCTTGTTGTGAGGATTCTTGTTGTCATGATTCTTGTGATGATTCTTGTTCTGATGATTCTTGTTGTGATGATTCTTGTTGTGATGATTCTTGTTCTGTTGATTCTTGTTATGATGATTCTTGTGATGATTCTTGTTCTCATGATTCTTGTTGTGATGATTCTTGTTGTGATGATTCTTGTGATGATTCTTGTTGTGATGATTCTTGTGATGATTCTTGTTGTGATGATTCTTGTTGTGATGATTCTTGTTGTGATGATTCTTGTTGTGATGATTCTTGTTGTGATGATTCTTGTTCTGATGATTCTTGTTCTGATGATTCTTGTTCTGTGATTCTTGTTCTGATGATTCTTGTGATGATTATTGTTGTGATGATTCTTGTTGTGATGATTCTTGTTGTGATGAATCTTGTTGTGATGATTCTTGTTGTGATGATTCTTGTTGTGAAGATTCTTGTTCTGATGATTCTTGTTGTGATGATTCTTGTTTTGATGATTCTTGTTCTGATGATTATTGTTGTGATGATTCTTGTTGTGATGATTCTCGTTGCGATGACTCTTGTTGTGTTGATTCTTGTTGTAAAGATTCTTGTTGTGATGATTCTTGTTCTGATGATTCTTGTGCTGATTCTTATTGCGATGATTCTTGTTGTGATGATTCTTGTTGTGAGGATTCTTGTTGTGATGATTCTTGTTGTGACTATTCTTATTCTGATGATTCTTGTGATGATTCTTGTTGCGATGATTCTTGTTGTGATGATTCTTGTTCTGATTATTCTTGTTGTGATGATTCTTGTTGTGATGATACTTGTTCTGATGATTCTTGTGATGATTCTTGTTGCAATGATTCTTGTTGTGATGATTCTTGTTCTGATGATTCTTGTTCTGATGATTCTTGTTGTGATGATTCTTGTGATGATTCTTGTTCTGATGATTCTTGTTGTGATGATTCTTGTTGTGATGATTCTTGTTCTGATGATTCTTGTGATGATTCTTGTTCTGATGATTCTTGTTCTGATGATTCTTGTGATGATTATTGTTGTGATGATTCTTGTTGTGATGATTCTTGTTGTGATGATTCTTGTTGTGATGATTCTTGTGATGATTCTTGTTGTGAAGATTCTTGTTCTGATGATTCTTGTTGTGATGATTCTTGTTTTGATGATTCTTGTTCTGATGATTATTGTTGTGATGATTCTTGTTGTGATGATTCTCGTTGCGATGACTCTTGTTGTGTTGATTCTTGTTGTAAAGATTCTTGTTGTGATGATTCTTGTTCTGATGATTCTTGTGCTGGTTCTTGTTGCGATGATTCTTGTTGTGAGGATTCTTGTTGTGATGATTCTTGTGATGATTCTTGTTCTGATGATTCTTGTGATGATTCTTGTTGCGATGATTCTTGTTGTGATGATTCTTGTTCTGATTATTCTTGTTGTGATGATTCTTGTTGTGATGATTCTTGTTCTGATGATTCTTGTTGTGATGATTCTTGTAGTGATGATTCTTGTGATGATTCTGGTTGTGATGATTCTTGTTGTGATGATTCTTGTTGTGATGATTCTTGTTGTGATGAGTCTTGTTGTGATGATTCTTGTTGTGATGATTCTTGTTGTGATGATTCTTGTTCTGATGATTCTTGTTGTGATGATTCTTGTAGTGATGATTCTTGTGATGATTCTGGTTGTGATGATTCTTGTTGTGATGATTCTTGTTGTGATGATTCTTGTTGTGATGATTCTTGTTGTGATGATTCTTGTTGTGATGATTCTTGTTGTGATGATTCTTGTGATGATTCTTGTTGTGATGATTCTTGTTGTGATGATTCTTGTTGCGATGATTCTTGTTGTGTTGATTCTTTTTGTGAAAATTCTTGTTGTGTTGATTCTTGTCCTGATGATTCTTGTGATGATTCTTATTGTGATGATTCTTGTTGTGATGATTCTTGTTGTGATGATTCTTGTTGTGATGATTCTTGTTGTGATGATTCTTGTTCTGATGATTCTTTTGATGATTCTTGGTGCGATGATTCTTGTTGTGATGATTCTTGTTCTGATGATTTTTGTTGTGATGATTCTTGTTGTGATAATTCTTGTTCTGATGATTCTTGTGATGATTCTTGTTGCGATGATTCTTGTTGTGATGATTCTTGTTCTGATGATTCTTGTTGTGATGATTCTTGTTGTGATGATTCTTGTTGTGATGATTCTTGTTCTGATGATTCTTGTTGTGATGATTCTTGTTGTGAGGATTCTTGTTGTCATGATTCTTGTGATGATTCTTGTTCTGATGATTCTTGTTGTGATGATTCTTGTTGTGATGATTCTTGTTCTGTTGATTCTTGTTATGATGATTCTTGTTGTGATGATTCTTGTTCTCATGATTCTTGTTGTGATGATTCTTGTTGTGATGATTCTTGTGATGATTCTTGTTGTGATGATTCTTGTGATGATTCTTGTTGTGATGATTCTTGTTGTGATGATTCTTGTTGTGATGATTCTTGTTGTGATGATTCTTGTTGTGATGATTCTTGTTGTGATGATTCTTGTTGTGATGATTCTTGTTCTGATGATTCTTGTTCTGTGATTCTTGTTCTGATGATTCTTGTGATGATTATTGTTGTGATGATTCTTGTTGTGATGATTCTTGTTGTGATGAATCTTGTTGTGATGATTCTTGTTGTGATGATTCTTGTTGTGAAGATTCTTGTTCTGATGATTCTTGTTGTGATGATTCTTGTTTTGATGATTCTTGTTCTGATGATTATTGTTGTGATGATTCTAGTTGTGATGATTCTCGTTGCGATGACTCTTGTGTTGATTCTTGTTGTAAAGATTCTTGTTGTGATGATTCTTGTTCTGATGATTCTTGTGCTGATTCTTATTGCGATGATTCTTGTTGTGATGATTCTTGTTGTGAGGATTCTTGTTGTGATGATTCTTGTTGTGATGATTCTTGTTCTGATGATTCTTGTGATGATTCTTTTTGCGATGATTCTTGTTGTGATGATTCTTGTTCTGATTATTCTTGTTGTGATGATTCTTGTTGTGATGATTCTTGTTCTGATGATTCTTGTGATGATTCTTGTTGCAATGATTCTTGTTGTGATGATTCTTGTTCTGATGATTCTTGTTCTGATGATTCTTGTTGTGATGATTCTTGTGATGATTCTTGTTCTGATGATTCTTGTTGTGATGATTCTTGTTGTGATGATTCTTGTTCTGATGATTCTTGTGATGATTCTTGTTCTGATGATTCTTGTTCTGATGATTCTTGTGATGATTATTGTTGTGATGATTCTTGTTGTGATGATTCTTGTAGTGATGATTCTTGTTGTGATGATTCTTGTGATGATTCTTGTTGTGAAGATTCTTGTTCTGATGATTCTTGTTGTGATGATTCTTGTTTTGATGATTCTTGTTCTGATGATTATTGTTGTGATGATTCTTGTTGTGATGATTCTCGTTGCGATGACTCTTGTTGTGTTGATTCTTGTTGTGAGGATTCTTGTTGTGATGATTCTTGTTGTGATGATTCTTGTTCTGATGATTCTTGTGATGATTCTTGTTGCGATGATTCTTGTTGTGATGATTCTTGTTCTGATTATTCTTGTTGTGATGATTCTTGTTCTGATGATTCTTGTTCTGATGATTCTTGTGATGATTCTTGTTGCAATGATTCTTGTTGTGATGATTCTTGTTCTGATGATTCTTGTTCTGATGATTCTTGTTGTGATGATTCTTGTGATGATTCTTGTTCTGATGATTCTTGTTGTGATGATTCTTGTTCTCATGTTTCTTGTTGTGATGATTCTTGTTGTGATGATTCTTGTTGTGATGATTCTTGTTCTGATGATTCTTGTTCTGATGATTCTTTTTGTGATGATTCTTGTTGTGATGATTCTTGTTCTCATGATTCTTGTTGTGATGATTCTTGTTGTGATGATTCTTGTTGTGATGATTCTTGTTGTGATGATTCTTGTGATGATTCTTGTTGTGATGATTCTTTTTGTGATGATTCTTGTTGTGATGATTCATATTGTGATGATTCTTGTTGTGATGATTCTTGTTGTGATGATTCTTGTTCTGATGATTCTTGTTCTGATGATTCTTGTGATGATTCTTGTTGTGATGTTTCTTGTTGTGATGATTCTTGTTGTGATGATTCTTGTTCTGCTGATTCTTGTGGTGATGATTCTTGTTCTGATGTTTCTTGTGATGATTCTTGTGATGATTCTTGTTGTGATGAATCTTGTTGTAATGATTTTTGTTGTGATGATTCTTGTTGTGATGATTCTTGTTGTGATGATTCTTGTTGTGATGATTCTTGTTCTGATGATTCTTGTGATGATTCTTGTTCTGATGATTCTTGTTCTGATGATTCTTGTGATGATTATTGCTGTGATGATTCTTGTTGTGATGATTCTTGTTGTGATGATTCTTGTTGTGATGATTCTTGTTGTGATGATTCTTGTTCTGATGATTCTTGTGATGATTCTTGTTGTGATGATTCTTGTTGTGATGATTCTTGTTGCGATGATTCTTGTTGTGTTGATTCTTGTTGTGAAAATTCTTGTTGTGATGATTCTTGTCCTGATGATTCTTGTGATGATTCTTATTGCGATGATTCTTGTTGTGATGATTCTTGTTGTGATGATTCTTGTTGTGATGATTCTTGTTGTGATGATTCTTGTTGTGATGATTCTTGTTGTGATGATTCTTGTTCTGATGATTCTTGTGATGATTCTTGTTGTGATGATTCTTGTTCTGATGATTCTTGTTGTGATGATTCTTGTTCTCATGTTTCTTGTTGTGATGATTCTTGTTGTGATGATTCTTGTTGTGATGATTCTTGTTCTGATGATTCTTGTTCTGATGATTCTTTTTGTGATGATTCTTGTTGTGATGATTCTTGTTCTCATGATTCTTGTTGTGATGATTCTTGTTGTGATGATTCTTGTTGTGATGATTCTTGTTGTGATGATTCTTGTGATGATTCTTGTTGTGATGATTCTTTTTGTGATGATTCTTGTTGTGATGATTCATATTGTGATGATTCTTGTTGTGATGTTTCTTGTTCTGATGATTCTTGTTGTGATGATTCTTGTTGTGATGATTCTTGTTGTGATGATTCTTGTGATTATTCTTGTTGTGATGATTCTTGTTGTGATGATTCTTGTTGCGATGATTCTTGTTGTGTTGATTCTTGTTGTGAAAATTCTTGTTGTGATGATTCTTGTCCTGATGATTCTTGTGATGATTCTTATTGCGATGATTCTTGTTGTGATGATTCTTGTTGTGATGATTCTTGTTGTGATGATTCTTGTTGTGATGATTCTTGTTGTGATGATTCTTGTTGTGATGATTCTTGTTGTGATGATTCTTGTTCTGATGATTCTTGTGATGATTCTTGTTGTGATGATTCTTGTTGTGATGATTCTTGTTGCGATGATTCTTGTTGTGTTGATTCTTGTTGTGAAAAGTCTTGTTGTGATGATTCTTGTCCTGATGATTCTTGTGATGATTCTTATTGCGATGATTCTTGTTGTGATGATTCTTGTTGTGATGATTCTTGTTGTGATGATTCTTGTTCTGATGATTCTTGTTCTGATGATTCTTGTGATGATTATTGCTGAGATGATTCTTGTTGTGATGATTCTTGTTGTGATGATTCTTGTTGTGATGATTCTTGTTGTGATGATTCTTGTTGTGATGATTCTTGTTCTGATGATTCTTGTGATGATTCTTGTTGTGATGATTCTTGTTGTGATGATTCTTGTTGCGATGATTCTTGTTGTGTTGATTCTTGTTGTGAAAATTCTTCTTGTGATGATTCTTGTCCTGATGATTCTTGTGATGATTCTTATTGCGATGATTCTTGTTGTGATGATTCTTGTTGTGATGATTCTTGTTGTGATGATTCTTGTTCTGATGATTCTTGTTGTGATGATTCTTGTTGTGGTGATTCTTGTTGTGATGATTCTTGTGAAGATTCTTGTTGTGATGATTCTTGTGATGATTCTTGTTCTGATGATTCTTGTGATGATTCTTGTTGCGATGATTCTTGTTATGATGGTTCTTGTTGTAATAATTCTTGTTGTGATGATTCTTGTTGTGATGATTCTTGTTCTGATGATTCTTGTGATGATTCTTGTTGCGATGATTCCTGTTGTGATTATTCTTGTTCTGATGATTCTTGTTGTGATGATTCTTGTTGTGATGATTCTTGTTCTGATGATTCTTGTGATTATACTTGTTGCGATGATTCTTGTTGTGATGATTCTTGTTGTGATGATTCTTGTTGTGATGATTCTTGTTGTGATGATTCTTGTTGTGATGATTCATGTTCTGATGATTCTTGTTATGATGATTCTTGCTGTGATGATTCTTGTTGTGATGATTCATGTTGTGATGATTCTTGTTCTGATGATTCTTGTTGTGATGATTCTTGTGTTGATTCTTGCTGTGATGATTCTTGTTGTGATGATTCTTGTGATGATTCTTGTTGTGATGATTCTTGTTGTGATGATTCTTGTGATGTTTCTTGTTGTGATGATTCTTGTTGTGATGATTCTTGTTGTGATGATTCTTGTTGTGATGATTCTTGTTGTGATGATTCTTTTTTTGATGATTCTTGTTCTGATGATTCTTGTGATGATTCTTGTGATGATTCTTGTTGTGATGATTCTTGTTGTGATGATTCTTGTTGTGATGATTCTTGTTGCGATGATTCTTGTTGCGATGATTCTTGTTGTGATGATTCTTGTTGCGATGATTCTTGTTGTAATGATTCTTGCTGTGATGATTCTTGTTCTGATGATTCTTGTTGTGATGATTTTTGTTGTGATGATTCTTGTTGTGATGATTCTTGTTGCGATGATTCTTGTTCTGATGATTCTTGTTGTGATGATTCTTGTTGTGATGTTTCTTGTTCTGATGATTCTTGTTGTGATGATTCTTGTTGTGATGATTCTTGTTGTGACGATTCTTGTTGTGATGATTCTTGTTGTGATGATTCTTGTTGTGATGAGTCTTGTTGTGATGATTCTTGTTGTGATGATTCTTGTTGTGATGATTTTTGTTGTGATGATTGTTCTTCTGGTGATTCTTGTTGTGATGATTCTTGTTGTGATGAATCTTGTTGTGATGATTCTTGTTGTGATGTTTCTTGTTGTGATGGTTCTTGTTGTGATGATTCTTGTTGTGATGAATCTTGTTGCGATGATTCGTGTTGCGATGATTCTTGTTGCGATGACTCTTGTGATGATTCTTGTTGTGATGATTCTTGTTGTGATGATTCTTGTGATGATTCTTGTTGTGATGATTCTTGTTGTGATGATTCTTGTTGTGATGATTCTGGTTCTGATGCTTCTTGTTGTGATGTTTCTTGTTGTGATGATTCTTGTTGTGATGATTCTTGTGATGATTCTTGTTCTGATGATTCTTGTGATGATTCTTGTTGCGATGATTCTTGTTGTAATGATTGTTGTTGTGATGATTCTTGTTGCGATGCTTCTTGTTGTGATGATTCTTGTTGCGATGCTTCTTGTTGTGATGATTCTTGTTGTGATGATTCTTGTTGTGATGATTCTTGTTCTGATGATTCTTGTTGCGATGATTCTTGTTCTGATGATTCTTGTTGTGATGATTCTTGTTGTGATGGTTCTTGTTCTGATGATTCTTGTGATGATTCTTGTTGTGATGATTCTTGTAATGAGTCTTGTGATGATTCTTGTTGTGATGATTCTTGTTGAGATGATTTTTGTTGTGATGATTGTTGTTGTGATGTTTCTTGTTGTGATGATTCTTGTTGTGATGATTCTTGTTGTGATGATTCTTGTTGTGATGATTCTTGTTGTGATGATTCTTGTTGTGATGATTCTTGTTGTGATGAATCTTGTTGCGATGATTCTTGTTGCGATGATTCGTGTTGCGATGATTCTTGTTGCGATGATTCTTGTTGTGATGATTCTTGTTGTGATGATTCTTGTTGTGATGATTCTTGTTGTGATGATTCTTGTTCTGATGATCCTTGTGATGATTCTTGTTGTGATGATTCTTGTTGTGATGATTCTTGTTGTGATGATTCTTGTTTTGATGAGTCTTGTTCTGATGATTCTTGTGATGATTCTTGTTGTGATGATTCTTGTTGTGATGATTCTTGTTGTGATGATTCTTGTTGTGATGATTCTTGTTGCGATGATTCTTGTTGCGATGATTCTTGTTGTGATGATTCTTGTTCTGATGATTCTTGTTTTGATGATTCTTGTTGTGATGATTCTTGTGATGATTCTTGTTGTGATGATTCTTGTTGTGATGATTCTTGTTGTGATGGTTCTTGTTGTGATGATTCTTGTTGTGATGATTCTTGTTGTGATGATTCTTGTTCTGATGATTCTTGTTGCGATGATTCTTGTTCTGATGATTCTTGTTGTGATGATTCTTGTTGTGATGGTTCTTGTTCTGATGATTCTTGTTGTGATGATTCTTGTTGTGATGATTCTTGTAATGAGTCTTGTGATGATTCTTGTTGTGATGATTCTTGTTGTGATGATTTTTGTTGTGATGATTGTTGTTGTGATGTTTCTTGTGATGATTCTTGTTGTGATGATTCTTGTTGTGATGATTCTTGTTGTGATGATTCTTGTTGTGACGATTCTTGTTGTGATGATTCTTGTTGTGATGATTCTTGTTGTGATGAGGCTTGTTGTGATGATTCTTGTTGTGATGATTATTGTTGTGATGATTTTTGTTGTGATAATTGTTGTTCTGGTGATTCTTGTTGTGATGATTCTTGTTGTGATGAATCTTGTTGTGATGATTCTTGTTGTGATGTTTCTTGTTGTGATGGTTCTTGTTGTGATGATTCTTGTTGTGATGAATCTTGTTGCGATGATTCGTGTTGCGATGATTCTTGTTGCGATGACTCTTGTGATGATTCTTGTTGTGATGATTCTTGTTGTGATGATTCTTGTGATGATTCTTGTTGTGATGATTCTTGTTGTGATGATTCTTGTTGTGATGATTCTGGTTCTGATGCTTCTTGTTGTGATGTTTCTTGTTGTGATGATTCTTGTTGTGATGATTCTTGTGATGATTCTGGTTCTGATGATTCTTGTTGCGATGCTTCTTGTTGTGATGATTCTTGTTGCGATGCTTCTTGTTGTGATGATTCTTGTTGTGATGATTCTTGTTGTGATGATTCTTGTTCTGATGATTCTTGTTGCGATGATTCTTGTTCTGATGATTCTTGTTGTGATGATTCTTGTTGTGATGGTTCTTGTTCTGATGATTCTTGTGATGATTCTTGTTGTGATGATTCTTGTAATGAGTCTTGTGATGATTCTTGTTGTGATGATTCTTGTTGTGATGATTTTTGTTGTGATGATTGTTGTTGTGATGTTTCTTGTTGTGATGATTCTTGTTGTGATGATTCTTGTTGTGATGATTCTTGTTGTGATGATTCTTGTGATGATTCTTGTTGTGATGATTCTTGTTGTGATGAATCTTGTTGCGATGATTCTTGTTGCGATGATTCGTGTTGCGATGATTCTTGTTGCGATGATTCTTGTTGTGATGATTCTTGTTGTGATGATTCTTGTTGTGATGATTCTTGTTGTGATGATTCTTGTTCTGATGATCCTTGTGATGATTCTTGTTGTGATGATTCTTGTTCTGATGATTCTTGTTGTGATGATTCTTGTTTTGATGAGTCTTGTTCTGATGATTCTTGTGATGATTCTTGTTGTGATGATTCTTGTTGTGATGATTCTTGTTGTGATGATTCTTGTTGTGATGATTCTTGTTGCGATGATTCTTGTTGCGATGATTCTTGTTGTGATGATTCTTGTTCTGATGATTCTTGTTTTGATGATTCTTGTTGTGATGATTCTTGTGATGATTCTTGTTGTGATGATTCTTGTTGTGATGATTCTTGTTGTGATGGTTCTTGTTGTGATGATTCTTGTTGTGATGATTCTTGTTGTGATGATTCTTGTTCTGATGATTCTTGTTGCGATGATTCTTGTTCTGATGATTCTTGTTGTGATGATTCTTGTTGTGATGGTTCTTGTTCTGATGATTCTTGTTGTGATGATTCTTGTTGTGATGATTCTTGTAATGAGTCTTGTGATGATTCTTGTTGTGATGATTCTTGTTGTGATGATTTTTGTTGTGATGATTGTTGTTGTGATGTTTCTTGTGATGATTCTTGTTGTGATGATTCTTGTTGTGATGATTCTTGTTGTGATGATTCTTGTTGTGATGATTCTTGTTGTGATGATTCTTGTTGTGATGAATCTTGTTGCGATGATTCTTGTTGCGATGATTCGTGTTGCGATGATTCTTGTTGCGATGATTTTTGTTGTGATGATTCTTGTTGTGATGATTCTTGTTGTGATGATTCTTGTTGTGATGATTCTTGTTCTGATGATCCTTGTGATGATTCTTGTTGTGATGATTCTTGTTCTGATGATTCTTGTTGTGATGATTCTTGTTTTGATGATTCTTGTTCTGATGATTCTTGTGATGATTCTTGTTGTGATGATTCTTGTTGTGATGATTCTTGTTGTGATGATTCTTGTTGTGATGATTCTTGTTGCGATGATTCTTGTTGCGATGATTCTTGTTGTGATGATTCTTGTTCTGATGATTCTTGTTTTGATGATTCTTGTTGTGATGATTCTTGTTGTGATGTTTCTTGTTGTGATGATTCTTGTTGTGATGATTCTTGTTGTGATGGTTCTTGTTGTGATGATTCTTGTTGTGATGAATCTTGTTGCGATGATTCTTGTTGCGATGATTCGTGTTGCGATGATTCTTGTTGCGATGATTCTTGTTGTGATGATTCTTGTTTTGATGATTCTTGTTCTGATGATTCTTGTGATGATTCTTGTTGTGATGATTCTTGTTGTGATGATTCTTGTTGTGATGATTCTTGTTGCGATGATTCTTGTTGCGATGATTCTTGTTGTGATGATTCTTGTTGCGATGATTCTTGTTGTGATGATTCTTGTTATGATGATTCTTGTTGTGATGATTCTTGTTCTGATGATTCTTGTTGTGATGATTCTTGTTGTGGTGATTCTTGTTGTGATGATTCTTGTGAAGATTCTTGTTGTGATGATTCTTGTGATGATTCTTGTTCTGATGATTCTTGTGATGATTCTTGTTGCGATGATTCTTGTTATGATGGTTCTTGTTGTGATGATTCTTGTTGTGATGATTCTTGTTCTGATGATTCTTGTTCTGATGATTCTTGTGATGATTCTTTTTGCGATGATTCCTGTTGTGAGGATTCTTGTTCTGAAGATTCTTGTTGTGATGATTCTTGTTGTGATGATTCTTGTTCTGATGATTCTTGTGATGATTCTTGTTGCGATGATTCTTGTTGTGATGATTCTTGTTGTGATGATTCTTGTTGTGATGATTCTTGTTGTGATGGTTCTTGTTGTGATGATTCTTGTTGTGATGAATCTTGTTGCGATGATTCTTGTTGCGATGATTCGTGTTGCGATGATTCTTGTTGCGATGATTCTTGTTGTGATGATTCTTGTTGTGATGATTCTTGTTGTGATGATCCTTGTTGTGATGATTCTTGTTCTGATGATCCTTGTGATGATTCTTGTTGTGATGATTCTTGTTCTGATGATTCTTGTTGTGATGATTCTTGTTTTGATGATTCTTGTTCTGATGATTCTTGTTGTGATGATTCTTGTTGTGATGATTCTTGTTCTGATGATTCTTGTTGTGATGATTCTTGTTGTGGTGATTCTTGTTGTGATGATTCTTGTGAAGATTCTTGTGATGATTCTTGTGATGATTCTTGTTCTGATGATTCTTGTGATGATTCTTGTTGCGATGATTCTTGTTATGATGGTTCTTGTTGTGATGATTCTTGTTGTGATGATTCTTGTTGTGATGATTCTTGTTGTGATGATTCTTGTTCTGATGATTCTTGTTGCGATGATTCTTGTTCTGATGATTCTTGTTGTGATGATTCTTGTTGTGATGGTTCTTGTTCTGATGATTATTGTTGTGATGATTCTTGTTGTGATGATTCTTGTAATGAGTCTTGTGCTGATTCTTGTTGTGATGATTCGTGTTGTGATGATTTTTGTTGTGATGATTCTTGTTGTGATGATTCTTGTTGTGATGATTCTTGTTGTGATGATTCTTGTTGTGATGATTCTTGTTGTGATGATTCTTGTTCTGATGATCCTTGTGATGATTCTTCTTGTGATGATTCTTGTTCTGATGGTTCTTGTTGTGATGATTCTTGTTTTGATGATTCTTGTTCTGATGATTCTTGTGATGATTCTTGTTGTGATGATTCTTGTTGTGATGATTCTTGTTGTGATGATTCTTGTTGTGATGATTCTTGTTGCGATGATTCTTGTTGCGATGATTCTTGTTGTGATGATTCTTGTTCTGATGATTCTTGTTTTGATGATTCTTGTTGTGATGATTCTTGTTGTGATGATTCTTGTTGTGATGATTCTTGTTGTGATGATTCTTGTGATGGTTCTTGTTGTGATGATTCTTGTTGTGATGATTCTTGTTGTGATGATTCTTGTTCTGATGATTCTTTTTGCGATGATTCTTGTTCTGATGATTCTTGTTGTGATGATTCTTGTTGTGATGGTTCTTGTTCTGATGATTCTTGTTGTGATGATTCTTGTTGTGATGATTCTTATAATGAGTCTTGTGATGATTCTTGTTGTGATGATTCTTGTTGTGATGATTTTTGTTGTGATGATTGTTGTTGTGATGATTCTTGTTGTGATGATTCTTGTTGTGATGATTCTTGTTGCGATGATTCTTGTTGCGATGATTCTTGTTGTGATGATTCTTGTTGCGATGATTCTTGTTGTGATGATTCTTGTTATGATGATTCTTGTTGTGATGATTCTTGTTCTGATGATTCTTGTTGTGATGATTCTTGTTGTGGTGATTCTTGTTGTGATGATTCTTGTGAAGATTCTTGTTGTGATGATTCTTGTGATGATTCTTGTTCTGATGATTCTTGTGATGATTCTTGTTGCGATGATTCTTGTTATGATGGTTCTTGTTGTGATGATTCTTGTTGTGATGATTCTTGTTCTGATGATTCTTGTTCTGATGATTCTTGTGATGATTCTTTTTGCGATGATTCCTGTTGTGAGGATTCTTGTTCTGAAGATTCTTGTTGTGATGATTCTTGTTGTGATGATTCTTGTTCTGATGATTCTTGTGATGATTCTTGTTGCGATGATTCTTGTTGTGATGATTCTTGTTGTGATGATTCTTGTTGTGATGATTCTTGTTGTGATGGTTCTTGTTGTGATGATTCTTGTTGTGATGAATCTTGTTGCGATGATTCTTGTTGCGATGATTCGTGTTGCGATGATTCTTGTTGCGATGATTCTTGTTGTGATGATTCTTGTTGTGATGATTCTTGTTGTGATGATCCTTGTTGTGATGATTCTTGTTCTGATGATCCTTGTGATGATTCTTGTTGTGATGATTCTTGTTCTGATGATTCTTGTTGTGATGATTCTTGTTTTGATGATTCTTGTTCTGATGATTCTTGTTGTGATGATTCTTGTTGTGATGATTCTTGTTCTGATGATTCTTGTTGTGATGATTCTTGTTGTGGTGATTCTTGTTGTGATGATTCTTGTGAAGATTCTTGTGATGATTCTTGTGATGATTCTTGTTCTGATGATTCTTGTGATGATTCTTGTTGCGATGATTCTTGTTATGATGGTTCTTGTTGTGATGATTCTTGTTGTGATGATTCTTGTTGTGATGATTCTTGTTGTGATGATTCTTGTTCTGATGATTCTTGTTGCGATGATTCTTGTTCTGATGATTCTTGTTGTGATGATTCTTGTTGTGATGGTTCTTGTTCTGATGATTATTGTTGTGATGATTCTTGTTGTGATGATTCTTGTAATGAGTCTTGTGCTGATTCTTGTTGTGATGATTCTTGTTGTGATGATTTTTGTTGTGATGATTCTTGTTGTGATGATTCTTGTTGTGATGATTCTTGTTGTGATGATTCTTGTTGTGATGATTCTTGTTGTGATGATTCTTGTTGTGATGATTCTTGTTCTGATGATCCTTGTGATGATTCTTCTTGTGATGATTCTTGTTCTGATGGTTCTTGTTGTGATGATTCTTGTTTTGATGATTCTTGTTCTGATGATTCTTGTGATGATTCTTGTTGTGATGATTCTTGTTGTGATGATTCTTGTTGTGATGATTCTTGTTGTGATGATTCTTGTTGCGATGATTCTTGTTGCGATGATTCTTGTTGTGATGATTCTTGTTCTGATGATTCTTGTTTTGATGATTCTTGTTGTGATGATTCTTGTTGTGATGATTCTTGTTGTGATGATTCTTGTTGTGATGATTCTTGTGATGGTTCTTGTTGTGATGATTCTTGTTGTGATGATTCTTGTTGTGATGATTCTTGTTCTGATGATTCTTTTTGCGATGATTCTTGTTCTGATGATTCTTGTTGTGATGATTCTTGTTGTGATGGTTCTTGTTCTGATGATTCTTGTTGTGATGATTCTTGTTGTGATGATTCTTATAATGAGTCTTGTGATGATTCTTGTTGTGATGATTCTTGTTGTGATGATTTTTGTTGTGATGATTGTTGTTGTGATGATTCTTGTTGTGATGATTCTTGTTGTGATGATTCTTGTTGTGATGATTCTTGTTGTGATGATTCTTGTTGTGATGATTCTTCTGATAATCTTGTTGCGATGATTCTTGTTGCGATGATTCGTGTTGCGATGATTCTTGTTGCGATGATTCTTGTTGTGATGATTCTTGTGATGATTCTTGTGATGATTCTTGTTGTGATGATTCTTGTTCTGATGATTCTTGTGATGATTCTTGTTGTGATGATTCTTGTTCTGATGATTCTTGTTGTGATGATTCTTGTTTTGATGATTCTTGTTCTGATGATTCTTGTGATGATTCTTGTTGTGATGATTCTTGTTGTGATGATTCTTGTTGTGATGATTCTTGTTGCGATGATTCTTGTTGCGATGATTCTTGTTGCGATGATTCTTGTTGTGATGATTCTTGTTCTGATGATTCTTGTTTTGATGATTCTTGTGATGATTCTTGTTGTGATGATTCTTGTTGTGATGATTCTTGTTGTGATGATTCTTGTTGTGATGGTTCTTGTTGTGATGATTCTTGTTGTGATGAATCTTGTTGCGATGATTCTTGTTGCGATGATTCGTGTTGCGATGATTCTTGTTGCGATGATTCTTGTTGTGATGATTCTTGTTGTGATGATTCTTGTTGTGATGATTCTTGTTGGGATGATTCTTGTTCTGATGATCCTTGTGATGCTTCTTGTTGTGATGATTCTTGTTCTGATGATTCTTGTTGTGATGATTCTTGTTTTGATGATTCTTGTTCTGATGATTCTTGTGATGATTCTTGTTGTGATGATTCTTGTTGCGATGATTCTTGTTGTGATGATTCTTGTTGCGATGATTCTTGTTGCGATGATTCTTGTTTTGATGATTCTTGTTGTGATGATTCTTGTTCTGATGATTCTTGTTGTGATGATTCTTGTTGTGGTGATTCTTGTTGTGATGATTCTTGTGAAGATTCTTGTTGTGATGATTCTTGTGATGATTCTTGTTCTGATGATTCTTGTGATGATTCTTGTTGTGATGATTCTTGTTATGATGGTTCTTGTTGTGATGATTCTTGTTGTGATGATTCTTGTTGTGATGATTCTTGTTCTGATGATTCTTGTGATGATTCTTGTTGCGATGATTCCTGTTGTGAGGATTCTTGTTCTGATGATTCTTGTTGTGATGATTCTTGTTGTGATGATTCTTGTTCTGATGATTCTTGTGATGATTCTTGTTGCGATGATTCTTGTTGTGATGATTCTTGTTGTGATGATTCTTGTTGTGATGATTCTTGTTGTGATTGTTCTTGTTGTGATGATTCTTGTTGTGATGAATCTTGTTGCGATGATTCTTGTTGCGATGATTCGTGTTGCGATGATTCTTGATGCGATGATTCTTGTTGTGATGATTCTTGTTGTGATGATTCTTGTTGTGATGATTCTTGTTGTGATGATTCTTGTTGTGATGATCCTTGTGATGATTCTTGTTGTGATGATTCTTGTTCTGATGATTCTTGTTGTGATGATTCTTGTTTTGATGATTCTTGTTCTGATGATTCTTGTGATGATTCTTGTTGTGATGATTCTTGTTGTGATGATTCTTGTTGTGATGATTCTTGTTGTGATGATTCTTGTTGCGATGATTCTTGTTGCGATGATTCTTGTTGTGATGATTCTTGTTGCGATGATTCTTGTTGTGATGATTCTTGTTGTGATGATTCTTGTTGTGATGATTCTTGTTCTGATGATTCTTGTTGTGATGATTCTTGTTGTGGTGATTCTTGTTGTGATGATTCTTGTGAAGATTCTTGTTGTGATGATTCTTGTGATGATTCTTGTTCTGATGATTCTTGTGATGATTCTTGTTGCGATGATTCTTGTTATGATGGTTCTTGTTGTGATGATTCTTGTTGTGATGATTCTTGTTGTGATGATTCTTGTTGTGATGATTCTTGTGATGATTCTTGTTGCGATGATTCCTGTTGTGATGATTCTTGTTCTGATGATTCTTGTTGTGATGATTCTTGTTGTGATGGTTCTTGTTGTGATGATTCTTGTTGTGATGATTCTTGTTGTGATGATTCTTGTTGTGATGATTCTTGTTGTGATGATTCTTGTTGTGATGATTCTTGTTCTGATGATTCTTGTTGTGATGATTCTTGCTGTGATGCTTCTTGTTGTGATGATTCATGTTGTGATGATTCTTGTTCTGATGATTCTTGTTGTGATGATTCTTGTGTTGATTCTTGTTGTGATGATTCTTGTTGTGATGATTCTTGTGATGATTCTTGTTGTGATGATTCTTGTTCTGATGATTCTTGTGATGTTTCTTGTTGTGATGATTCTTGTTGTGAAATATCTTGTTGTGAAGATTCTTGTTGTGATGATTCTTGTTGTGAATATTCTTGTTGTGATGATTCTTTTTTGATGATTCTTGTTATGATGATTCTTGTGATGATTCTTGTGATGATTCTTGTTGTGATGATTCTTGTTGTGATGATTCTTCTTGTGATGATTCTTGTTGCGATGATTCTTGTTGCGATGATTCTTGTTGTGATGATTCTTGTTGCGATGATTGTTGTTGTAATGATTCTTGCTGTGATGATTCTTGTTCTGATGATTCTTGTTGTGATGATTCTTGTTGTGATGAATCTTGTTGTGATGATTCTTGTTGTGATGATTCTTGTTGTGATGGTTCTTGTGATGATTCTTGTTGTGATGAATCTTGTTGCGATGATTCGTGTTGCGATGATTCTTGTTGCGATGATTCTTGTTGCGATGATTCTTGTTGTGATGATTCTTGTTGTGATGATTCTTGTTGTGATGATTCTTGTTGTGATGATTCTTGTTGTGATGATTCTTGTTGTGATGATTCTGGTTCTGATGATTCTTGTTGTGATGATTCTTGTTGTGATGATTCTTGTTGTGATGATTCTTGTGATGATTCTTGTTCTGATGATTCTTGTGATGATTCTTGTTGCGATGAATCTTGTTGTAATGATTGTTGTTGTGATGATTCTTGTTGCGATGCTTCTTGTTGTAATGATTCTTGTTGTGATGATTCTTGTTGTGATGATTCTTGTTCTGATGATTCTTGTTGCGATGATTCTTGTTGTGATGATTCTTGTTGTGATGATTCTTGTTGTGATGATTCTTGTTCTGTTGATTCTTGTTGTAATGATTCTTGTTGCGATGATTCTTGTTCTGATGATTCTCGTTGTGATGATTCTTGTTGTGATGATTCTTGTTGTGATGATTCTTGTTCGGATGATTTTTGTTGTGATGATTCTTGTTGTGATGATTCTTGTTGTGATGATTCTTGTTGTGATGATTCTTGTGCTGATTTTTGTTGTGAAGATTCTTTTTGTGATGAGTCTTGTTGTGATGATTCTTGTTGTGATGATTCTTGTGATGATTGTTGTGATGATTCTTGTTGTGATGATTCTTGTTGTGATGATTCTTGTTGTGATGATAGTTGTTGTGATGATTCTTGTTGTGATGATTCTTGTTGTGATGATTCTTGTTGTGATGATTCTTGTTGTGATGAATCTTGTTGTGATGATTGTTGTTGTGATGATTCTTGCTGTGATGATTCTTGTTGTGATGATTCTTGTTGTGATGATTCTTGTTGTGATGATTCTTGTTGCGATGATTCTTGTTGTGATGATTCTTGTTGTGATGATTCTTGTTCTGATGATTCTTGTGATGATTCTTGTTGCGATGATTCTTGTTGTGATGATTGTTGTTGTGATGATTCTTCTTGCGATGCTTCTTGTTGTGATGATTCTTGTTGTGATGATTCTTGTTGTGATGATTCTTGTTGTGATGATTCTTGTTGTGATGGTTCTTGTGATGATTCTTGTTGTGATGAATCTTGTTGCGATGATTCGTGTTGCGATGATTCTTGTTGCGATGATTCTTGTTGCGATGATTCTTGTTGTGATGATTCTTGTTGTGATGATTCTTGTTGTGATGATTCTTGTTGTGATGATTCTTGTTGTGATGATTCTTGTTGTGATGATTCTTGTTGTGATGATTCTTGTTGTGATGATTCTGGTTCTGATGATTCTTGTTGCGATGAAACTTGTTGTAATGATTCTTGTTGTGATGATTCTTGTTGCGATGCTTCTTGTTGTAATGATTCTTGTTGTGATGATTCTTGTTGTGATGATTCTTGTTCTGATGATTCTTGTTGCGATGATTCTTGTTGTGATGATTCTTGTTGTGATGATTCTTGTTGTGATGATTCTTGTTCTGTTGATTCTTGTTGTAATGATTCTTGTTGCGATGATTCTTGTTCTGATGATTCTCGTTGTGATGATTCTTGTTGTGATGATTCTTGTTGTGATGATTCTTGTTCGGATGATTTTTGTTGTGATGATTCTTGTTGTGATGATTCTTGTTCTGACAATTCTTGTTGTGATGATTCTTGTTGTGATGATTCTTGTGCTGATTCTTTTTGTGATGATTCTTTTTGTGATGAGTCTTGTTGTGATGATTCTTGTTGTGATGATTCTTGTGATGATTGTTGTGATGATTCTTGTTGTGATGATTCTTGTTGTGATGATTCTTGTTGTGATGATAGTTGTTGTGATGATTCTTGTTGTGATGATTCTTGTTGTGATGATTCTTGTTGTGATGATTCTTGTTGTGATGAATCTTGTTGTGATGATTGTTGTTGTGATGATTCTTGCTGTGATGATTCTTGTTGTGATGATGCTTGTTGTGATGATTCTTGTTGTGATGATTCTTGTTGCGATGATTCTTGTTGTGATGATTCTTGTTGTGATGATTCTTGTTCTGATGATTCTTGTGATGATTCTTGTTGCGCTGATTCTTGTTGTGATGATTGTTGTTGTGATGATTCTTGTTGCGATGCTTCTTGTTGTGATGATTCTTGTTGTGATGATTCTTGTTGTGATGATTCTTGTTGTGATGATTCTTGTTGTGATGATTCTTGTTGTGATGATTCTTGTTGTGATGAATCTTGTTGTGATGATTGTTGTTGTGATGATTCTTGCTGTGATGATTCTTGTTGTGATGATGCTTGTTGTGATGATTCTTGTTGTGATGATTCTTGTTGCGATGATTCTTGTTGTGATGATTCTTGTTGTGATGATTCTTGTTCTGATGATTCTTGTGATGATTCTTGTTGCGCTGATTCTTGTTGTGATGATTGTTGTTGTGATGATTCTTGTTGCGATGCTTCTTCTTGTGATGATTCTTGTTGTGATGATTCTTGTTGTGATGATTCTTGTTGTGATGATTCTTGTTGTGATGGTTCTTGTGATGATTCTTGTTGTGATGAATCTTGTTGCGATGATTCGTGTTGCGATGATTCTTGTTGCGATGATTCTTGTTGCGATGATTCTTGTTGTGATGATTCTTGTTGTGATGATTCTTGTTGTGATGATTCTTGTTGTGATGATTCTTGTTCTGATGATTCTTGTTGTGATGATTCTGCTTCTGATGATTCTTGTTGTGATGATTCTTGTTGTGATGATTCTTGTTGTGATGATTCTTGTGATGATTCTTGTTCTGATGATTCTTGTGATGATTCTTGTTGCGATGAATCTTGTTGTAATGATTGTTGTTGTGATGATTCTTGTTGCGATGCTTCTTGTTGTAATGATTCTTGTTGTGATGATTCTTGTTGTGATGATTCTTGTTCTGATGATTCTTGTTGCGATGATTCTTGTTGTGATGATTCTTGTTGTGATGATTCTTGTTGTGATGATTCTTGTTCTGTTGATTCTTGTTGTAATGATTCTTGTTGCGATGATTCTTGTTCTGATGATTCTCGTTGTGATGATTCTTGTTGTGATGATTCTTGTTGTGATGATTCTTGTTCGGATGATTTTTGTTGTGATGATTCTTGTTGTGATGATTATTGTTCTGTTGATTCTTGTTGTGATGATTCTTGTTGTGATGATTCTTGTGCTGATTCTTGTTGTGATGATTCTTTTTGTGATGAGTCTTGTTGTGATGATTCTTGTTGTGATGATTCTTGTGATGATTGTTGTGATGATTCTTGTTGTGATGATTCTTGTTGTGATGATTCTTGTTGTGATGATAGTTGTTGTGATGATTCTTGTTGTGATGATTCTTGTTGTGATGATTCTTGTTGTGATGATTCTTGTTGTGATGAATCTTGTTGTGATGATTCTTGTTGTGATGATTCTTGTTGTGATGATTCTTGTTGTGATGATTCTTGTTGCGATGATTCTTGTTGTGATGATTCTTGTTGTGATGATTCTTGTTCTGATGATTCTTGTGATGATTCTTGTTGCGATGATTCTTGTTGTGATGATTGTTGTTGTGATGATTCTGGTTGCGATGCTTCTTGTTGTGATGATTCTTGTTGTGATGATGCTTGTTGTGATGATTCTTGTTGTGATGATTCTTGTGATGATTCTTGTTGTGATGATTCTTGTTGCGATGATTCTTGTCGCGATGATTCTTGTTGCGATGATTCTTGTTGTGATGATTCTTGTTGCGATGATTCTTGTTGTAATGATTCTTGCTGTGATGATTCTTGTTCTGATGATTCTTGTTGTGATGATTCTTGTTGTGATGATTCTTGTTGTGATGATTCTTGTTGTGATGATTCTTGTTGTGATGGTTCTTGTTGTGATGATTCTTGTTGTGATGAATCTTGTTGCAATGATTCGTGTTGCGATGATTCTTGTTGCGATGATTCTTGTTGTGATGATTCTTGTTGTGATGATTCTTGTTGTGATGATTCTTGTTGTAATGATTCTTGTTGTGATGATTCTTGTTGTGATGATTCTTGTTGTGATGATTCTGGTTCTTATGATTCTTGTTGTGATGATTCTTGTTATGATGATTCTTGTTGTGATGATTCTTGTGATGATTCTTGTTCTGATGATTCTTGTGATGATTCTTGTTGCGATGATTCTTGTTGTAATGATTGTTGTTGTGATGATTCTTGTTGCGATGCTTCTTGTTGTGATGATTCTTGTTGTGATGATTCTTGTTGTGATGATTCTTGTTCTGATGATTCTTGTTGCGATGTTTCTTGTTCTGATGATTCTTGTTGTGATGATTCTTGTTGTGATGGTTCTTGTTCTGATGATTCTTGTTGTGATGATTCTTGTTGTGATGATTCTTGTTGTGATGATTCTTGTTCTGTTGATTCTTGTTGTAATGATTCTTGTTGCGATGATTCTTGTTCTGATGATTCTTGTTGTGATGATTTTTGTTGTGATGATTCTTGTTGTGATGATTCTTGTTCTGATGATTTTTGTTGTGATGATTCTTGTTGCGATGATTCTTGTTCTGATGATTCTTGTTGTGATGATTGTTGTTGTGATGATTCTTGTTGTGCTGATTCTTGTTGTGATGATTCTTTTGTGATGAGTCTTGTTGTGATGATTCTTGTTGTGATGATTCTTGTGATGATTGTTGTGATGATTCTTGTTGTGATGATTCTTGTTGTGATGATTCTTGTTGTGATGATAGTTGTTGTGATGATTCTTGTTTTGATGATTCTTGTTGTGATGATTCTTGTTGTGATGATTCTTGTTGTGATGAATCTTGTTGTGATGATTGTTGTTGTGATGATTCTTGCTGCGATGATTCTTGTTGTGATGATTCTTGTTGTGATGATTCTTGTTGTGATGATTCTTGTTGCGATGATTCTTGTTGTGATGATTCTTGTTGTGATGATTCTTGTGATAATTCTTGTTCTGATTCTTGTTGCGATGATTCTTGTTGTGATGATTGTTGTTGTGATTATTCTTGTTGCGATGCTTCTTGTTGTGATGATTCTTGTTGTGATGATGCTTGTTGTGATGGTTCTTGTTGTGATGATTCTTGTGATGATTCTTGTTGTGATGATTCTTGTTCCGATGATTCTTGTTGCGATGATTCTTGTTGTGATGATTCTTGTTGTGATGATTCTTGTTGTGATGATTCTTGTTGTGATGATTCTTGTTGCGATGATTCTTGTTGCGATGATTCTTGTTGCGATGATTCGTGTTGCGATGATTCTTGTTGTGATGATTCTTGTTGTGAAGATTCTTGTTGTGATGATTCTTGTTGTGATGATTCTTGTTGTGATGATTCTTGTTGTGATGATTGTTGTTGTGATGATTGTTGTTGTGATGATTCTTATTCTGATGATTCTTTTTGTGATGATTCTTGTTGTGATGATTCTTGTTGTGATGATTCTTGTTGTGATGATTCTTGTTGTGATGATTCTTGTTCTGATGATTCTTGTTCTGATGATTCTTGTTCTGATGATTCTTGTTGTGATGATTCTTGTTGTGATGATTCTTGTTGTGATGATTCTTGTTGTGATGATTCTTGTTGTGATGATTCTTGTTGTGATGATTCTTGTGATGATTCTTGTGATGATTCTTGTTGTGATGATTCTTGTTGTGATGATTCTTGTTGTGATGATTCTTGTTGTGATGATTCTTGTTGTGATGATTTTTGTTGTGATGATTCTTGTTGTGATGGTTCTTGTTGTGATGTTTCTTGTTGTGATGATTCTTGTTGTGATGATTCTTGTTGTGATGATTCTTGTTGTGATGATTCTTGTTGTGATGATTCTTATTGTGATGATTCTTGTTGTGATGCTTGTTGTTGTGATGATTCTTGTTGTGATGATTCTTGTTGTGATGATTCTTGTTGTGATGATTCTTGTGATGATTCTTGTTCTGATGAT
This sequence comes from Somniosus microcephalus, assembly GCF_052327205.1. Lineage (NCBI taxonomy): Eukaryota > Metazoa > Chordata > Chondrichthyes > Squaliformes > Somniosidae > Somniosus > Somniosus microcephalus. The sequence goes on along the minus strand of NC_140987.1, from coordinate 330,159,783 downwards.
TCTTGTGATGATTCTTGTTGCGATGATTCTTGTTGTGATGATTGTTGTTGTGATGATTCTTGTTGCGATGCTTCTTGTTGTGATGATTCTTGTTGTGATGATTCTTGTTCTGATGATTCTTGTTGTGATGATTCTTGTTGTGATTATTCTTGTGATGATTCTTGTTGTGATGATTCTTGTTGTGATGATTCTTGTTGTGATGATTCTTGTTGTGATGATTCTTGTTGTGATGAATCTTGTTGTGATGATTCTTGTTGTGATGATTCTTGTTGTGATGATTCTTGTTGTGATGATTCTTGTTGCGATGATTCTTGTTGTGATGATTCTTGTTGTGATGATTCTTGTTCTGATGATTCTTGTGATGATTCTTGTTGCGATGATTCTTGTTGTGATGATTGTTGTTGTGATGATTCTGGTTGCGATGCTTCTTGTTGTGATGATTCTTGTTGTGATGATGCTTGTTGTGATGATTCTTGTTGTGATGATTCTTGTGATGATTCTTGTTGTGATGATTCTTGTTGCGATGATTCTTGTCGCGATGATTCTTGTTGCGATGATTCTTGTTGTGATGATTCTTGTTGCGATGATTCTTGTTGTAATGATTCTTGCTGTGATGATTCTTGTTCTGATGATTCTTGTTGTGATGATTCTTGTTGTGATGATTCTTGTTGTGATGATTCTTGTTGTGATGATTCTTGTTGTGATGGTTCTTGTTGTGATGATTCTTGTTGTGATGAATCTTGTTGCAATGATTCGTGTTGCGATGATTCTTGTTGCGATGATTCTTGTTGTGATGATTCTTGTTGTGATGATTCTTGTTGTGATGATTCTTGTTGTAATGATTCTTGTTGTGATGATTCTTGTTGTGATGATTCTTGTTGTGATGATTCTGGTTCTTATGATTCTTGTTGTGATGATTCTTGTTATGATGATTCTTGTTGTGATGATTCTTGTGATGATTCTTGTTCTGATGATTCTTGTGATGATTCTTGTTGCGATGATTCTTGTTGTAATGATTGTTGTTGTGATGATTCTTGTTGCGATGCTTCTTGTTGTGATGATTCTTGTTGTGATGATTCTTGTTGTGATGATTCTTGTTCTGATGATTCTTGTTGCGATGTTTCTTGTTCTGATGATTCTTGTTGTGATGATTCTTGTTGTGATGGTTCTTGTTCTGATGATTCTTGTTGTGATGATTCTTGTTGTGATGATTCTTGTTGTGATGATTCTTGTTCTGTTGATTCTTGTTGTAATGATTCTTGTTGCGATGATTCTTGTTCTGATGATTCTTGTTGTGATGATTTTTGTTGTGATGATTCTTGTTGTGATGATTCTTGTTCTGATGATTTTTGTTGTGATGATTCTTGTTGCGATGATTCTTGTTCTGATGATTCTTGTTGTGATGATTGTTGTTGTGATGATTCTTGTTGTGCTGATTCTTGTTGTGATGATTCTTTTGTGATGAGTCTTGTTGTGATGATTCTTGTTGTGATGATTCTTGTGATGATTGTTGTGATGATTCTTGTTGTGATGATTCTTGTTGTGATGATTCTTGTTGTGATGATAGTTGTTGTGATGATTCTTGTTTTGATGATTCTTGTTGTGATGATTCTTGTTGTGATGATTCTTGTTGTGATGAATCTTGTTGTGATGATTGTTGTTGTGATGATTCTTGCTGCGATGATTCTTGTTGTGATGATTCTTGTTGTGATGATTCTTGTTGTGATGATTCTTGTTGCGATGATTCTTGTTGTGATGATTCTTGTTGTGATGATTCTTGTGATAATTCTTGTTCTGATTCTTGTTGCGATGATTCTTGTTGTGATGATTGTTGTTGTGATTATTCTTGTTGCGATGCTTCTTGTTGTGATGATTCTTGTTGTGATGATGCTTGTTGTGATGGTTCTTGTTGTGATGATTCTTGTGATGATTCTTGTTGTGATGATTCTTGTTCCGATGATTCTTGTTGCGATGATTCTTGTTGTGATGATTCTTGTTGTGATGATTCTTGTTGTGATGATTCTTGTTGTGATGATTCTTGTTGCGATGATTCTTGTTGCGATGATTCTTGTTGCGATGATTCGTGTTGCGATGATTCTTGTTGTGATGATTCTTGTTGTGAAGATTCTTGTTGTGATGATTCTTGTTGTGATGATTCTTGTTGTGATGATTCTTGTTGTGATGATTGTTGTTGTGATGATTGTTGTTGTGATGATTCTTATTCTGATGATTCTTTTTGTGATGATTCTTGTTGTGATGATTCTTGTTGTGATGATTCTTGTTGTGATGATTCTTGTTGTGATGATTCTTGTTCTGATGATTCTTGTTCTGATGATTCTTGTTCTGATGATTCTTGTTGTGATGATTCTTGTTGTGATGATTCTTGTTGTGATGATTCTTGTTGTGATGATTCTTGTTGTGATGATTCTTGTTGTGATGATTCTTGTGATGATTCTTGTGATGATTCTTGTTGTGATGATTCTTGTTGTGATGATTCTTGTTGTGATGATTCTTGTTGTGATGATTCTTGTTGTGATGATTTTTGTTGTGATGATTCTTGTTGTGATGGTTCTTGTTGTGATGTTTCTTGTTGTGATGATTCTTGTTGTGATGATTCTTGTTGTGATGATTCTTGTTGTGATGATTCTTGTTGTGATGATTCTTATTGTGATGATTCTTGTTGTGATGCTTGTTGTTGTGATGATTCTTGTTGTGATGATTCTTGTTGTGATGATTCTTGTTGTGATGATTCTTGTGATGATTCTTGTTCTGATGATTCTTGTGATGATTCTTGTTGCGATGATTCTTGTTGTGATGATTGTTGTTGTGATGATTCTTGTTGCGATGCTTCTTGTTGTGATGATTCTTGTTGTGATGATTCTTGTTCTGATGATTCTTGTTGTGATGATTCTTGTTGTGATTATTCTTGTGATGATTCTTGTTGTGATGATTCTTGTTGTGATGATTCTTGTTGTGATGATTCTTGTTGTGATGATTCTTGTTCTGATGATTCTTGTGATGATTCTTGTGATGATTCTTGTTCTGATGATTCTTGTTCTGATGATTCTTGTTCTGATGATTCTTGTTCTGATGATTCTTTTTGTGATGATTCTTGTTGTGATGGTTCTTGTTCTGATGATTCTTGTTGTGATGATTCTTGTTGTGATGATTCTTGTTCTGATGATACTTGTTGTGATGATTCTTGTTGTGATGATTCTTGCTCTCATGATTCTTGTGATGATTCTTGTTGTGATGATTCTTGTTGTGATGATTCTTGTTGTGATGATTCTTGTTCTGATGATTCTTGTTCTGATGATTCTATTTGTGATGATTCTTGTTCTGATGATTCTTGTTCTGATGATTCTTGTTCTGATGATTCTTGTGATGATTCTTGTTGTGATGATTCTTGTTGTGATGATTCTTGTTGTGATGATTCTTGTTGCGATGATTCTTGTTGTGATGATTCTTGTTGTGAAGATTCTTGTTCTCATGATTCTTGTTGTGATGATTCTTGTGATGATTCTTGTTCTGATGATTCTTGTTGTGATGATTCTTGTTGTGATGATACTTGTTGCGATGATTCTTGTTGTGATGATTCTTGTTGTGAAGATTCTTGTTGTGATGATTCTTGTTGTGATGATTCTTGTTCTGATGATTCTTGTGATGATTCTTGTTGCGATGATTCTTGTTGTGATGATTCTTGTTGTGATGATTCTTGTGATGATTCTTGTTCTGATGATTCTTGTGATGATTCTTGTTGCGATGATTCTTGTTGTGATGATTCTTGTACTGATGATTCTTGTTGTGATGATTCTTGTGATGATTCTTGTTCTGATGATTCTTGTGATGATTCTTGTTGCGATGATTCTTGTTGTGATGATTCTTGTTCTGATGATTCTTGTTGTGATGATTCTTGTTGTGATGGTTCTTGTTCTGATGATTCTTGTTGTGATGATTCTTGTTGTGATGATTCTTGTTCTGATGATACTTGTGATGATTCTTGTTGTGATGATTCTTGCTCTCATGATTCTTGTGATGATTCTTGTTGTGATGATTCTTGTTGTGATGATTCTTGTGATGATTCTTGTTGTGATGATTCTTGTTCTGATGATTCTTGTTCTGATGATTCTTGTTCTGATGATTCTATTTGTGATGATTCTTGTTCTGATGATTCTTGTTCTGATGATTCTTGTTCTGATGATTCTTGTGATGATTCTTGTTGTGATGATTCTTGTTGTGATGATTCTTGTTGTGATGATTCTTGTTCTGATGATTGTTGTTGTAATGATTCTTCTTGTGATGATTGTTGTTGTGATGATTCTTGTTGTGATGATTCTTGTTGCGATGATTCTTGTTGTGATGATTCTTGTTGTGAAGATTCTTGTTCTCATGATTCTTGTTGTGATGATTCTTGTGATGATTCTTGTTGTGATGATTCTTTTTGTGATGGTTCTTGTTGTGATGATACTTGTTGCGATGATTCTTGTTGTGATGATTCTTGTTGTGAAGATTCTTGTTGTGATGATTCTTGTTGTGATGATTCTTGTTCTGATGATTCTTGTGATGATTCTTGTTGCGATGATTCTTGTTGTGATGATTCTTGTTGTGATGATTCTTGTGATGATTCTTGTTCTGATGATTCTTGTGATGATTCTTGTTGCGATGATTCTTGTTGTGATGATTCTTGTACTGATGATTCTTGTTGTGATGATTCTTGTGATGATTCTTGTTGCGATGATTCTTGTTGTGATGATTCTTGTTCTGATGATTCTTGTTCTGATGATTCTTGTTGTGATGATTCTTGTTGTGATGATTCTTGTTCTGATGATTCTTGTTGTGATGATTCTTGTTGTGATGATTCTTGTTGTGATGATTCTTGTTGTGTTGATTCTTGTTGTGATGATTCTTGTTGTGATGTTTCTTGTTGTGATGATTCTTGTTGTGTTGATTCTTGTTGTGATGATTCTTGTTGTGATGATTCTTGTTGTGATGATTCTTGTTGCGATGATTCTTGTTGTGATGATTATTGTTGAGATGATTCTTGTTGTGCTGATTCTTTTTGTGATGATTCTTGTTCTGATGATTCTTGTTTTGATGATTCTTGTTCTGATGATTCTTGTGATGATTCTTGTTGTGATGATTCTTGTTGTGATGATTCTTGTTGCGATGATTCTTGTTGCAATGATTCTTGTTGCGATGATTCTTGTTGCGATGATTCTTGTGATGATTCTTGTTGCGATGATTCTTGTTGTGATGATTCTTGTTGTGATGATTCTTGTTGTGATGATTCTTGTTCTGGTGATTCTTGTTGTGATGATTCTTGTGATGATTCTTGTTGCGATGATTCTTGTTGTGATGATTCTTGTACTGATGATTCTTGTTGTGATGATTCTTGTGATGATTCTTGTTGCGATAATTCTTGTTGTGATGATTCTTGTTCTGATGATTCTTGTTCTGATGATTCTTGTTGTGATGATTCTTGTTGTGATGATTCTTGTTCTGATGATTCTTGTTGTGATGATTCTTGTTGTGATGATTCTTGTTGTGATGATTCTTGTTGTGTTGATTCTTGTTGTGATGATTCTTGTTGTGATGTTTCTTGTTGTGATGATTCTTGTTGTGTTGATTCTTGTTGTGATGATTCTTGTTGTGATGATTCTTGTTGTGATGATTCTTGTTGCGATGATTCTTGTTGTGATGATTATTGTTGAGATGATTCTTGTTGTGCTGATTCTTTTTGTGATGATTCTTGTTCTGATGATTCTTGTTTTGATGATTCTTGTTCTGATGATTCTTGTGATGATTCTTGTTGTGATGATTCTTGTTGTGATGATTCTTGTTGCGATGATTCTTGTTGCAATGATTCTTGTTGCGATGATTCTTGTTGCGATGATTCTTGTGATGATTCTTGTTGCGATGATTCTTGTTGTGATGATTCTTGTGATGATTCTTGTTCTGGTGATTCTTGTTGTGATGATTCTTGTTGTGGTGATTCTTGTTATGATGATTCTTTTTGTGATGATTCTTGTTGTGATGATTCTTGTTCTGATGATTCTTGTGATGATTCTTGTTACGATGATTCCTGTTGTGATGATTCTTGTTCTGATGATTCTTGTTGTGATGATTCTTGTTGTGATGATTCTTGTTCTGATGATTCTTGTGATGATTCTTGTTGTGATGATTCTTGTTGTATTGATTCTTGTTCTGACGATTCTTGTGATGATTCTTGTTGTGATGATTCTTGTTCTGATGATTCTTGTTGTGATGATTCTTGTTTTGATGATTCTTGTTCTGATGATTCTTGTGATGATTCTTGTTGTGATGATTCTTGTGATGATTCTTGTTGCGATGATTCTTGTTGTGATGATTTTTGTTGTGATGATTCTTGTTGCAATGCTTCTTGTTGTGATGATTCTTGTGATGATTCTTGTTCTGATGATTCTTGTTGTGATGATTCTTGTGATGATTCTTGTGATGATTCTTGTTGTGATGATTCTTGTTATGATGATTCTTGTTGTGTTGATTCTTGTTGTGATGATTCTTGTTGTGATGATTCTTTTTCTGATGATTCTTGTTGTGATGATTCTTGTGATGATTCTTGTTGTGATGATTCTTGTTGTGATGATTCTTGTTCTGATGATTCTTGTTCTGATGATTCTTGTTCTGATGATTCTTGTGATGATTCTTGTGATGATTCTTGTTCTGATGATTCTTGTTCTGATGATTCTTGTTCTGATGATTCTTGTTGTGATGATTTTTTTTGTGATGATTCTTGTTGTGATGGTTCTTGTTCTGATGATTCTTGTTGTGATGATTCTTGTTGTGATGATTCTTGTTCTGATGATACTTGTTGTGATGATTCTTGTTGTGATGATTCTTGCTCTCATGATTCTTGTGATAATTCTTGTTGTGATGATTCTTGTTGTGATGATTCTTGTTGTGATGATTCTTGTGATGATTCTTGTTCTGATGATTCTTGTTCTGATGATTCTTGTTCTGATGATTCTTGTTCTGATGATTCTATTTGTGATGATTCTTGTTCTGATGATTCTTGTTCTGATGATTCTTGTTCTGATGATTCTTGTGATGATTCTTGTTGTGATGATTCTTGTTGTGATGATTCTTGTTGTGATGATTCTTGTTCTGATGATTGTTGTTGTAATGATTCTTCTTGTGATGATTGTTGTTGTGATGATTCTTGTTGTGATGATTCTTGTTGCGATGATTCTTGTTGTGATGATTCTTGTTGTGAAGATTCTTGTTCTCATGATTCTTGTTGTGATGATTCTTGTGATGATTCTTGTTCTGATGATTCTTGTTGTGATGATTCTTGTTGTGATGATACTTGTTGCGATGATTCTTGTTGTGATGATTCTTGTTGTGAAGATTCTTGTTGTGATGATTCTTGTTGTGATGATTCTTGTTCTGATGATTCTTGTGATGATTCTTGTTGCGATGATTCTTGTTGTGATGATTCTTGTTGTGATGATTCTTGTGATGATTCTTGTTCTGATGATTCTTGTGATGATTCTTGTTGCGATGATGCTTGTTGTGATGATTCTTGTACTGATGATTCTTGTTGTGATGATTCTTGTGATGATTCTTGTTCTGATGATTCTTGTGATGATTCTTGTTGCGATGATTCTTGTTGTGATGATTCTTGTTCTGATGATTCTTGTTCTGATGATTCTTGTTGTGATGATTCTTGTTGTGATGATTCTTGTTCTGATGATTCTTGTTGTGATGATTCTTGTTGTGATGATTCTTGTTGTGATGATTCTTGTTGTGTTGATTCTTGTTGTGATGATTCTTGTTGTGATGTTTCTTGTTGTGATGATTCTTGTTGTGATGATTCTTGTTGCGATGATTCTTGCTGTGAAGATTATTGTTGAGATGATTCTTGTTGTGCTGATTCTTTTTGTGATGATTCTTGTTCTGATGATTCCTCTTTTGATGATTCTTGTTCTGATGATTCTTGTGATGATTCTTGTTGTGATGATTCTTGTTGTGATTATTCTTGTTGCGATGATTCTTGTTGCAATGATTCTTGTTGCGATGATTCTTGTTGCGATGATTCTTGTGATGATTCTTGTTGCGATGATTCTTGTTGTGATGATTCTTTTTGTGATGATTCTTGTTGTGATGATTCTTGTTCTGGTGATTCTTGTTGTGATGATTCTTGTTGTGGTGATTCTTGTTATGATGATTCTTTTTGTGATGATTCTTGTTGTGATGATTCTTGTTGTGATGATTCTTGTTCTGATGATTCTTGTGATGATTCTTGTTACGATGATTCCTGTTGTGATGATTCTTGTTCTGATGATTCTTGTTGTGATGATTCTTGTTGTGATGATTCTTGTTCTGATGATTCTTGTGATGATTCTTGTTGTGATGATTCTTGTTGTATTGATTCTTGTTCTGACGATTCTTGTGATGATTCTTGTTGTGATGATTCTTGTTCTGATGATTCTTGTTGTGATGATTCTTGTTTTGATGATTCTTGTTCTGATGATTCTTGTGATGATTCTTGTTGTGATGATTCTTGTGATGATTCTTGTTGCGATGATTCTTGTTGTGATGATTTTTGTTGTGATGATTCTTGTTGCGATGCTTCTTGTTGTGATGATTCTTGTGATGATTCTTGTTCTGCTGATTCTTGTTGTGATGATTCTTGTGATGATTCTTGTGATGATTCTTGTTGTGATGATTCTTGTTATGATGATTCTTGTTGTGTTGATTCTTGTTGTGATATTCTTGTTGTGATGATTCTTATTCTGATGATTCTTGTTGTGATGATTCTTGTGATGATTCTTGCTCTGATGATTCTTGTTGTGATGATTGTTGTTGTGATGATTCTTGTTGCGATGCTTCTTGTTGTGATGATTCTTATTGTGATGATTCTTGTTCTGATGATTCTTGTTGTGATGATTCTTGTTGTGATGATTCTTGTGATGATTCTTGTTGTGATGATTCTTGTTGTGATGATTCTTGTTGTGATGTTTCTTGTTGTGATGATTCTTGTTCTGATGATTCTTGTTGTGATGATTCTTGTGATGATTCTTGTTCTGATGATTCTTGTTCTGATGATTCTTGTTGTGATGATTCTTTTTGTGATGATTCTTGTTGTGATGGTTCTTGTTCTGATGATTCTTGTTGTGATGATTCTTGTTGTGATGATTCTTGTTCTGATGATTCTTGTTGTGATGATTCTTGTTGTGATGATTCTTGCTCTCATGATTCTTGTGATGATTCTTGTTGTGATGATTCTTGTTGTGATGATTCTTGTTGTGTTGATTCTTGTTGTGATGATTCTTGTTGTGATGATTCTTGTTCTGATGAATCTATTTGTGATGATTCTTGTTCTGATGATTCTTGTTCTGATGATTCTTGTTCTGATGATACTTGTGATGATTCTTGTTGTGATGATTCTTGTTGTGATGATTCTTGTTGTGATGATTCTTGTTCTGATGGTTGTTGTTGTAATGATTCTTCTTGTGATGATTGTTGTTGTGATGATTCTTGTTGTGATGATTCTTGTTGCGATGATTCTTGTTGTGATGATTCTTGTTGTGAAGATTCTTGTTCTCATGATTCTTGTAGTGATGATTCTTGTGATGATTCTTGTTCTGATGATTCTTGTTGTGATGATTCTTGTTGTGATGATACTTGTTGCGATGATTCTTGTTGTGATGATTCTTGTTGTGAAGATTCTTGTTGTGATGATTCTTGTTGTGATGATTCTTGTTCTGATGATTCTTGTGATGATTCTTGTTGCGATGATTCTTGTTGTGATGATTCTTGTTGTGATGATTCTTGTTGTGATGATTCTTGTGATGATTCTTGTTCTGATGATTCTTGTGATGATTCTTGTTGCGATGATTCTTGTTGTGATGATTCTTGTACTGATGATTCTTGTTGTGATGATTCTTGTTGTGATGATTCTTGTTCTGATGATTCTTGTATTGATTCTTGTTGCGATGATTCTTGTTGTGATGATTCTTGTTCTGATGATTCTTGTTGTGATGATTCTTGTTGTGATGATTCTTGTTGTGATGATTCTTGTTGTGATGATTCTTGTTGTGATGATTCTTGTTGTGATGATTCTTGTTGTGATGATTCTTGTTGTGTTGATTCTTGTTGTGATGATTCTTGTTGTGATGTTTCTTGTTGTGATGATTCTTGTTGTGATGATTCTTGTGATGATTCTTGTTGCGATGATTCTTGTTGTGATGATTATTGTTGAGATGATTCTTGTTGTGCTGATTCTTTTTGTGATGATTCTTGTTGCGATGATTCTTGTTTTGATGATTCTTGTTCTGATGATTCTTGTAATGATTCTTGTTGTGATGATTCTTGTTGTGATGATTCTTGTTGCGATGATTCTTGTTGCGATGATTCTTGTTGCGATGATTCTTGTTGCGATGATTCTTGTGATGATTCTTGTTGCGATGATTCTTGTTGTGATGATTCTTGTTGTGATGATTCTTGTTGTGATGATTCTTGTTCTGGTGATTCTTGTTGTGATGATTCTTGTTGTGGTGATTCTTGTTATGATGATTCTTGTTGTGATGATTCTTGTGATGATTCTTGTTGTGATGATTCTTGTTCTAATGATTCTTGCGATGATTCTTGTTACGATGATTCCTGTTGTGATGATTCTTGTTCTGATGATTCTTGTTGTGATGATTCTTGTTGTGATGATTCTTGTTCTGATGATTCTTGTGATGATTCTTGTTGTGATGATTCTTGTTGTATTGATTCTTGTTCTGACGATTCTTGTGATGATTCTTGTTGTGATGATTCTTGTTCTGATGATTCTTGTTGTGATGATTCTTGTTTTGATGATTCTTGTTCTGATGATTCTTGTGATGATTCTTGTTGTGATGATTCTTGTGATGATTCTTGTTGCGATGATTCTTGTTGTGATGATTGTTGTTGTGATGATTCTTGTTGCGATGCTTCTTGTTGTGATGATTCTTGTGATGATTCTTGTTCTGATGATTCTTGTTGTGATGATTCTTGTGATGATTCTTGTGATGATTCTTGTAGTGATGATTCTTGTTGTGATGATTCTTGTTGTGTTGATTCTTGTTGTGATGATTCTTGTTGTGATGATTCTTGTTCTGATGATTCTTGTTGTGATGATTCTTGTGATGATTCTTGCTCTGATGATTCTTGTTCTGATGATTCTTGTTCTGATGATTCTTGTTGTGATGATTCTTATTGTGATGATTCTTGTTGTGATGCTTGTTGTTGTGATGATTCTTGTTGTGATGATTCTTGTTGTGATGATTCTTGTTGTGATGATTCTTGTGATGATTCTTGTTCTGATGATTCTTGTGATGATTCATGTTGCGATGATTCTTGTTGTGATGATTGTTGTTGTGATGATTCTTGTTGCGATGCTTCTTGTTGTGATGATTCTTGTTGTGATGATTCTTGTTCTGATGATTCTTGTTGTGATGATTCTTGTTGTGATGATTCTTGTGATGATTCTTGTTGTGATGATTCTTGTTGTGATGATTCTTGTTGTGATGATTCTTGTTCTGATGATTCTTGTTGTGATGATTCTTGTGATGATTCTTGTTCTGATGATTCTTGTTCTGATGATTCTTGTTCTGATGATTCTTGTTGTGATGATTCTTTTTGTGATGATTCTTGTTCTGATGATTCTTGTTGTGATGATTCTTGTTGTGATGATTCTTGCTCTCATGATTCTTGTGATGATTCTTGTTGTGATGATTCTTGTTGTGATGATTCTTGTTCTGATGATTCTTGTTCTGATGATTCTTGTTCTGATGATTCTTGTTCTGATGATTCTATTTGTGATGATTCTTGTTCTGATGATTCTTGTTCTGATGATTCTTGTTCTGATGATTCTTGTGATGATTCTTGTTGTGATGATTCTTGTTGTGATGATTCTTGTTGTGATGATTCTTGTTCTGATGATTGTTGTTGTAATGATTCTTCTTGTGATGATTGTTGTTGTGATGATTCTTGTTGTGATGATTCTTGTTGCGATGATTCTTGTTGTGATGATTCTTGTTGTGAAGATTCTTGTTCTCATGATTCTTGTTGTGATGATTCTTGTGATGATTCTTGTTCTGATGATTCTTGTTGTGATGATTCTTGTTGTGATGATACTTGTTGCGATGATTCTTGTTGTGATGATTCTTGTTGTGAAGATTCTTGTTGTGATGATTCTTGTTGTGATGATTCTTGTTCTGATGATTCTTGTGATGATTCTTGTTGCGATGATTCTTGTTGTGATGATTCTTGTTGTGATGATTCTTGTGATGATTCTTGTTCTGATGATTCTTGTGATGATTCTTGTTGCGATGATTCTTGTTGTGATGATTCTTGTACTGATGATTCTTGTTGTGATGATTCTTGTTGTGATGATTCTTGTTCTGATGATTCTTGTGATGATTCTTGTTGCGATGATTCTTGTTGTGATGATTCTTGTTCTGATGATTCTTGTTCTGATGATTCTTGTTGTGATGATTCTTGTTGTGATGATTCTTGTTCTGATGATTCTTGTTGTGATGATTCTTGTTGTGATGATTCTTGTTGTGATGATTCTTGTTGTGTTGATTCTTGTTGTGATGATTCTTGTTGTGATGTTTCTTGTTGTGATGATTCTTGTTGTGATGATTCTTGTTGCGATGATTCTTGTTGTGATGATTATTGTTGAGATGATTCTTGTTGTGCTGATTCTTTTTGTGATGATTCTTGTTCTGATGATTCTTGTTTTGATGATTCTTCTTCAGATGATTCTTGTGATGATTCTTGTTGTGATGATTCTTGTTGCGATGATTCTTGTTGCGATGATTCTTGTTGCGATGATTCTTGTTGCGATGATTCTTGTTGCGATGATTCTTGTGATGATTCTTGTTGCGATGATTCTTGTTGTGATGATTCTTGTGATGATTCTTGTTGTGATGATTCTTGTTCTGGTGATTCTTGTTGTGATGATTCTTGTTGTGGTGATTCTTGTTATGATGATTCTTGTTGTGATGATTCTTGTTGTGATGATTCTTGTTGTGATGATTCTTGTTCTGATGATTCTTGTGATGATTCTTGTTACGATGATTCCTGTTGTGATGATTCTTGTTCTGATGATTCTTGTTGTGATGATTCTTGTTGTGATGATTCTTGTTCTGATGATTCTTGTGATGATTCTTGTTGTGATGATTCTTGTTGTATTGATTCTTGTTCTGACGATTCTTGTGATGATTCTTGTTGTGATGATTCTTGTTCTGATGATTCTTGTTGTGATGATTCTTGTTTTGATGATTCTTGTTCTGATGATTCTTGTGATGATTCTTGTTGTGATGATTCTTGTGATGATTCTTTTTGCGATGATTCTTGTTGTGATGATTGTTGTTGTGATGATTCTTGTTGCGATGCTTCTTGTTGTGATGATTCTTGTGATGATTCTTGTTCTGATGATTCTTGTTGTGATGATTCTTGTGATGATTCTTGTGATGATTCTTGTTGTGATGATTCTTGTTATGATGATAATTGTTGTGTTGATTCTTGTTGTGATGATTCTTGTTGTGATGATTCTTGTTCTGATGATTATTGTTGTGATGATTCTTGTGATGATTCTTGCTCTGATGATTCTTGTTGTGATGATTGTTGTTGTGATGATTCTTGTTGCGATGCTTCTTGTTGTGATGATTCTTGTTGTGATGATTCTTGTTCTGATGATTCTTGTTGTGATGATTCTTGTTGTGATGATTATTGTGATGATTCTTGTGATGATTCTTGTTGTGATGATTCTTGTTGTGATGATCCTTGTTGTGATGATTCTTGTTCTGATGATTCTTGTTGTGATGATTCTTGTTCTGATGATTCTTGTTCTGATGATTCTTGTTCTGATGATTCTTGTTGTGATGATTCTTTTTGTGATGATTCTTGTTGTGATGGTTCTTGTTCTGATGATTCTTGTTGTGATGATTCTTGTTGTGATGATTCTTGTTCTGATGATTCTTGTTGTGATGATTCTTGTTGTGATGATTCTTGTTGTGATGATTCTTGTTGTGATGATTCTTGTTGTGATGATTCTTGTTGTGATGATTCTTGTTCTGATGATTCTATTTGTGATGATTCTTGTTCTGATGATTCTTGTTCTGATGATTTTTGTTCTGATGATTCTTGTGATGATTCTTCTTGTGATGATTCTTGTTGTGATGATTCTTGTTGTGATGATTCTTGTTCTGATGATTGTTGTTGTAATGATTCTTCTTGTGATGATTGTTGTTGTGATGATTCTTGTTGTGATGATTCTTGTTGCGATGATTCTTGTTGTGATGATTCTTGTTGTGAAGATTCTTGTTCTCATGATTTTTGTTGTGATGATTCTTGTGATGATTCTTGTTCTGATGATTCTTGTTGTGATGATTCTTGTTGTGATGATACTTGTTGCGATGATTCTTGTTGTGATGATTCTTGTTGTGAAGATTCTTGTTGTGATGATTCTTGTTGTGATGATTCTTGTTCTGATGATTCTTGTGATGATTCTTGTTGCCATGATTCTTGTTGTGATGATTCTTGTTGTGATGATTCTTGTTGTGATGATTCTTGTGATGATTCTTGTTCTGATGATTCTTGTGATGATTCTTGTTGCGATGATTCTTGTTGTGATGATTCTTGTACTGATGATTCTTGTTGTGATGATTCTTGTTGTGATGATTCTTGTTCTGATGATTCTTGTGATGATTCTTGTTGCGATGATTCTTGTTGTGATGATTCTTGTTCTGATGATTCTTGTTGTGATGATTCTTGTTGTGATGATTCTTATTGTGATGATTCTTGTTGTGATGATTCTTGTTGTGATGATTCTTGTTGTGATGATTCTTGTTGTGATGATTCTTGTTGTGTTGATTCTTGTTGTGATGATTCTTGTTGTGATGTTTCTTGTTGTGATGATTCTTGTTGTGATGATTCTTGTGATGATTCTTGTTGTGATGATTCTTGTTGTGATGATTCTTGTTGTGATGATTCTTATTGTGATGATTCTTGTTGTGATGATTCTTGTTGCGATGATTCTTGTTGCGATGATTCTTGTTGCGATGATTCTTGTTGCGATGATTCTTGTTGCGATGATTCTTGTTGCGATGATTCTTGTGATGATTCTTGTTGCGATGATTCTTGTTGTGATGATTCTTGTGATGATTCTTGTTGTGATGATTCTTGTTCTGGTGATTCTTGTTGTGATGATTCTTGTTGTGGTGATTCTTGTTATGATGATTCTTGTTGTGATGATTCTTGTTGTGATGATTCTTGTTGTGATGATTCTTGTTCTGATGATTCTTGTGATGATTCTTGTTACGATGATTCCTGTTGTGATGATTCTTGTTCTGATGATTCTTGTTGTGATGATTCTTGTTGTGATGATTCTTGTTCTGATGATTCTTGTGATGATTCTTGTTGTGATGATTCTTGTTGTATTGATTCTTGTTCTGACGATTCTTGTGATGATTCTTGTTGTGATGATTCTTGTTCTGATGATTCTTGTTGTGATGATTCTTGTTTTGATGATTCTTGTTCTGATGATTCTTGTGATGATTCTTGTTGTGATGATTCTTGTGATGATTCTTTTTGCGATGATTCTTGTTGTGATGATTGTTGTTGTGATGATTCTTGTTGCGATGCTTCTTGTTGTGATGATTCTTGTGATGATTCTTGTTCTGATGATTCTTGTTGTGATGATTCTTGTGATGATTCTTGTGATGATTCTTGTTGTGATGATTCTTGTTATGATGATACTTGTTGTGTTGATTCTTGTTGTGATGATTCTTGTTGTGATGATTCTTGTTCTGATGATTATTGTTGTGATGATTCTTGTGATGATTCTTGCTCTGATGATTCTTGTTGTGATGATTGTTGTTGTGATGATTCTTGTTGCGATGCTTCTTGTTGTGATGATTCTTGTTGTGATGATTCTTGTTCTGATGATTCTTGTTGTGATGATTCTTGTTGTGATGATTATTGTGATGATTCTTGTGATGATTCTTGTTGTGATGATTCTTGTTGTGATGATTCTTGTTGTGATGATTCTTGTTCTGATGATTCTTGTTGTGATGATTCTTGTTCTGATGATTCTTGTTCTGATGATTCTTGTTCTGATGATTCTTGTTGTGATGATTCTTTTTGTGATGATTCTTGTTGTGATGGTTCTTGTTCTGATGATTCTTGTTGTGATGATTCTTGTTGTGATGATTCTTGTTCTGATGATTCTTGTTGTGATGATTCTTGTTGTGATGATTCTTGCTCTCATGATTCTTGTGATGATTCTTGTTGTGATGATTCTTGTTGTGATGATTCTTGTTGTGATGATTCTTGTTGTGATGGTTCTTGTTGTGATGATTCTTGTTCTGATGATTCTATTTGTGATGATTCTTGTTCTGATGATTCTTGTTCTGATGATTTTTGTTCTGATGATTCTTGTGATGATTCTTCTTGTGATGATTCTTGTTGTGATGATTCTTGTTGTGATGTTTCTTGTTCTGATGATTGTTGTTGTAATGATTCTTCTTGTGATGATTGTTGTTGTGATGATTCTTGTTGTGATGATTCTTGTTGCGATGATTCTTGTTGTGATGATTCTTGTTGTGAAGATTCTTGTTCTCATGATTCTTGTTGTGATGATTCTTGTGATGATTCTTGTTCTGATGATTCTTGTTGTGATGATTCTTGTTGTGATGATACTTGTTGCGATGATTCTTGTTGTGATGATTCTTGTTGTGAAGATTCTTGTTGTGATGATTCTTGTTGTGATGATTCTTGTTCTGATGATTCTTGTGATGATTCTTGTTGCCATGATTCTTGTTGTGATGATTCTTGTTGTGATGATTCTTGTTGTGATGATTCTTGTGATGATTCTTGTTCTGATGATTCTTGTGATGATTCTTGTTGCGATGATTCTTGTTGTGATGATTCTTGTACTGATGATTCTTGTTGTGATGATTCTTGTTGTGATGATTCTTGTTCTGATGATTCTTGTGATGATTCTTGTTGCGATGATTCTTGTTGTGATGATTCTTGTTCTGATTATTCTTGTTGTGATGATTCTTGTTGTGATGATTCTTATTGTGATGATTCTTGTTGTGATGATTCTTGTTGTGATGATTCTTGTTGTGATGATTCTTGTTGTGATGATTCTTGTTGTGTTGATTCTTGTTGTGATGATTCTTGTTGTGATGTTTCTTGTTGTGATGATTCTTGTTGTGATGATTCTTGTGATGATTCTTGTTGCGATGATTCTTGTTGTGATGATTATTGTTGAGATGATTCTTGAATGCTTATTCTTTTTGTGATGATTCTTGTTCTGATGATTCTTGTTTTGATGATTCTTGTTGCGATGATTCTTGTTGCGATGATTCTTGTTGCGATGATTCTTGTGATGATTCTTGTTGCGATGATTCTTGTTGTGATGATTCTTGTTGTGATGATTCTTGTTGTGATGATTCTTGTTCTGGTGATTCTTGTTGTGATGATTCTTGTTGTGGTGATTCTTGTTATGATGATTCTTGTTGTGATGATTCTTGTTGTGATGATTCTTGTTGTGATGATTCTTGTTCTGATGATTCTTGTGATGATTCTTGTTACGATGATTCCTGTTGTGATGATTCTTGTTCTGATGATTCTTGTTGTGATGATTCTTGTTGTGATGCTTCTTGTTCTGATGATTCTTGTGATGATTCTTGTTGTGATGATTCTTGTTGTATTGATTCTTGTTCTGACGATTCTTGTGATGATTCTTGTTGTGATGATTCTTGTTCTGATGATTCTTGTTGTGATGATTCTTGTTTTGATGATTCTTGTTCTGATGATTCTTGTGATGATTCTTGTTGTGATGATTCTTGTGATGATTCTTGTTGCGATGATTCTTGTTGTGATGATTGTTGTTGTGATGATTCTTGAATGCTTATTCTTTTTGTGATGATTCTTGTTCTGATGATTCTTGTTTTGATGATTCTTGTTGCGATGATTCTTGTTGCGATGATTCTTGTTGCGATGATTCTTGTGATGATTCTTGTTGCGATGATTCTTGTTGTGATGATTCTTGTTGTGATGATTCTTGTTGTGATGATTCTTGTTCTGGTGATTCTTGTTGTGATGATTCTTGTTGTGGTGATTCTTGTTATGATGATTCATGTTGTGATGATTCTTGTTGTGATGATTCTTGTTGTATTGATTCTTGTTCTGACGATTCTTGTGATGATTCTTGTTGTGATGATTCTTGTTCTGATGATTCTTGTTGTGATGATTCTTGTTTTGATGATTCTTGTGATGATTCTTGTTGCGATGATTCTTGTTGTGATGATTGTTGTTGTGATGATTCTTGTTGCGATGCTTCTTGTTGTGATGATTCTTGTGATGATTCTTGTTCTGATGATTCTTGTTGTGATGATTCTTGTGATGATTCTTGTGATGATTCTTGTTGTGATGATTCTTGTTATGATGATACTTGTTGTGTTGATTCTTGTTGTGATGATTCTTGTTGTGATGATTCTTGTTCTGATGATTCTTGTTGTGATGATTCTTGTGATGATTCTTGCTCTGATGATTCTTGTTGTGATGATTGTTGTTGTGATGATTCTTGTTGCGATGCTTCTTGTTGTGATGATTCTTGTTGTGATGATTCTTGTTCTGATGATTCTTGTTGTGATGATTCTTGTTGTGATGATTATTGTGATGATTCTTGTTGTGATGATTCTTGTTGTGATGATTCTTGTTGTGATGATTCTTGTTGTGATGATTCTTGTTCTGATGATTCTTGTTGTGATGATTCTTATGATGATTCTTGTTCTGATGATTCTTGTTCTGGTGATTCTTGTTCTGATGATTCTTGTTGTGATGATTCTTTTTGTGATGATTCTTGTTGTGATGGTTCTTGTTCTGATGATTCTTGTTGTGATGGTTCTTGTTGTGATGATTCTTGTTCTGATGATTCTTGTTGTGATGATTCTTGTTGTGATGATTCTTGCTCTCATGATTCTTGTGATGATTCTTGTTGTGATGATTCTTGTTGTGATGATTCTTGTTGTGATGATTCTTGTTCTGATGATTCTTGTTCTGATGATTCTATTTGTGATGATTCTTGTTCTGATGATTCTTGTTCTGATGATTCTTGTTCTGATGATTCTTGTGATGATTCTTGTTGTGATGATTCTTGTTGTGATGATTCTTGTTGTGATGATTCTTGTTCTGATGATTGTTGTTGTAATGATACTTCTTGTGATGATTGTTGTTGTGATGATTCTTGTTGTGATGATTCTTGTTGCGATGATTCTTGTTGTGATGATTCTTGTTGTGAAGATTCTTGTTGTGATGATTCTTGTTGTGATGATTCTTGTTCTGATGATTCTTGTGATGATTCTTGTTGCGATGATTCTTGTTGTGATGATTCTTGTTGTGATGATTCTTGTTGTGATGATTCTTGTGATGATTCTTGTTCTGATGATTCTTGTGATAATTCTTGTTGCGATGATTCTTGTTGTGATGATTCTTGTACTGATGATTCTTGTTGTGATGATTCTTGTTGTGATGATTCTTGTTCTGATGATTCTTGAGATGATTCTTGTTGCGATGATTCTTGTTGTGATGATTCTTGTTCTGATGATTCTTGTTGTGATGATTCTTGTTGTGATGATTCTTGTTGTGATGATTCTTGTTGTGATGATTCTTGTTGTGATGATTCTTGTTGTGATGATTCTTGTTGTGATGATTCTTGTTGTGTTGATTCTTGTTGTGATGATACTTGTTGTGATGTTTCTTGTTGTGATGATTCTTGTTGTGATGATTCTTGTGATGATTCTTGTTGCGATGATTCTTGTTGTGAAGATTATTGTTGAGATGATTCTTGTTGTGCTGATTCTTTTTGTGATGATTCTTGTTCTGATGATTCTTGTTTAGATGATTCTTGTTGCGATGATTCTTGTTGCGATGATTCTTGTTGCGATGATTCTTGTTGCGATGATTCTTGTGATGATTCTTGTTGCGATGATTCTTGTTGTGATGATTCTTGTTGCGATGATTCTTGTTGCGATGATTCTTGTTGCGATGATTCTTGTTGCGATGATTCTTGTGATGATTCTTGTGGCGATGATTCTTGTTGTGATGATTCTTGTTGTGATGATTCTTGTTGTGATGATTCTTGTTCTGGTGATTCTTGTTGTGATGATTCTTGTTGTGGTGATTCTTGTTATGATGATTCTTGTTGTGATGATTCTTGTGATGATTCTTGTTGTGATGATTCTTGTTCTGATGATTCTTGTGATGATTCTTGTTATGATGATTCCTGTTGTGATGATTCTTGTTCTGATGATTCTTGTTGTGATGATTCTGGTTGTGATGATTCTTGTTCTGATGATTCTTGTGATGATTCTTGTTGTGATGATTCTTGTTGTATTGATTCTTGTTCTTACGATTCTTGTGATGATTCTTGTTGTGATGATTCTTGTTCTGATGACTCTTGTTGTGATGATTCTTGTTTTGATGATTCTTGTTCTGATGATTCTTGCTCTCATGATTCTTGTGATGATTCTTGTTGTGATGATTCTTGTTGTGATGATTCTTGTTGTGATGATTCTTGTTCTGATGATTCTTGTTCTGATGATTCTATTTGTGATGATTCTTGTTCTGATGATTCTTGTTCTGATGATTCTTGTTCTGATGATTCTTGTGATGATTCTTGTTGTGATGATTCTTGTTGTGATGATTCTTGTTGTGATGATTCTTGTTCTGATGATTGTTGTTGTAATGATACTTCTTGTGATGATTGTTGTTGTGATGATTCTTGTTGTGATGATTCTTGTTGCGATGATTCTTGTTGTGATGATTCTTGTTGTGAAGATTCTTGTTGTGATGATTCTTGTTGTGATGATTCTTGTTCTGATGATTCTTGTGATGATTCTTGTTGCGATGATTCTTGTTGTGATGATTCTTGTTGTGATGATTCTTGTTGTGATGATTCTTGTGATGATTCTTGTTCTGATGATTCTTGTGATAATTCTTGTTGCGATGATTCTTGTTGTGATGATTCTTGTACTGATGATTCTTGTTGTGATGATTCTTGTTGTGATGATTCTTGTTCTGATGATTCTTGAGATGATTCTTGTTGCGATGATTCTTGTTGTGATGATTCTTGTTCTGATGATTCTTGTTGTGATGATTCTTGTTGTGATGATTCTTGTTGTGATGATTCTTGTTGTGATGATTCTTGTTGTGATGATTCTTGTTGTGATGATTCTTGTTGTGATGATTCTTGTTGTGTTGATTCTTGTTGTGATGATACTTGTTGTGATGTTTCTTGTTGTGATGATTCTTGTTGTGATGATTCTTGTGATGATTCTTGTTGCGATGATTCTTGTTGTGAAGATTATTGTTGAGATGATTCTTGTTGTGCTGATTCTTTTTGTGATGATTCTTGTTCTGATGATTCTTGTTTAGATGATTCTTGTTGCGATGATTCTTGTTGCGATGATTCTTGTTGCGATGATTCTTGTTGCGATGATTCTTGTGATGATTCTTGTTGCGATGATTCTTGTTGTGATGATTCTTGTTGCGATGATTCTTGTTGCGATGATTCTTGTTGCGATGATTCTTGTTGCGATGATTCTTGTGATGATTCTTGTGGCGATGATTCTTGTTGTGATGATTCTTGTTGTGATGATTCTTGTTGTGATGATTCTTGTTCTGGTGATTCTTGTTGTGATGATTCTTGTTGTGGTGATTCTTGTTATGATGATTCTTGTTGTGATGATTCTTGTGATGATTCTTGTTGTGATGATTCTTGTTCTGATGATTCTTGTGATGATTCTTGTTATGATGATTCCTGTTGTGATGATTCTTGTTCTGATGATTCTTGTTGTGATGATTCTGGTTGTGATGATTCTTGTTCTGATGATTCTTGTGATGATTCTTGTTGTGATGATTCTTGTTGTATTGATTCTTGTTCTTACGATTCTTGTGATGATTCTTGTTGTGATGATTCTTGTTCTGATGACTCTTGTTGTGATGATTCTTGTTTTGATGATTCTTGTTCTGATGATTCTTGTGATGATTCTTGTTGTGATGATTCTTGTGATGATTCTTGTTGCGATGATTCTTGTTGTGATGATTGTTGTTGTGATGATTTTTGTTGCGATGCTTCTTGTTGTGATGATTCTTGTGATGATTCTTGTTCTGATGATTCTTGTTGTGATGATTCTTGTGATGATTCTTGTGATGATTCTTGTTGTGATGATTCTTGTTGTGATGATTCTTGTTGTGTTGATTCTTGTTGTGATGATTCTTGTTGTGATGATTCTTGTTCTGATGATTCTTGTTGTGATGATTCTTGTGATGATTCTTGCTCTGATGATTCTTGTTCTGATGATTCTTGTTCTGATGATTCTTGTTGTGATGATTCTTGTTGTGATGGTTCTTGTTCTGATAATTCTTGTTGTGATGATTCTTGTTGTGATGATTCTTGTTCTGATGATTCTTGTTGTGATGATTCTTTTTGTGATGATTCTTGTTCTCATGATTCTTGTGATGATTCTTGTTGTGATGATTCTTGTAGTGATGATTCTTGTTGTGATGATTCTTGTTGTGATGATTCTTGTTGTGATGATTCTGGTTGTGATGATTCTTGTTCTGATGATTCTATTTGTGATGATTCTTGTTCTCATGATTCTTGTTCTGATGATTCTTGTTCTGATGATTCTTGTGATGATTCTTTTTGTGATGAATCTTGTTGTGATGATTCTTGTTGTGATGATTCTTGTTCTGATGATTGTTGTTGTAATGATTCTTGTGATGATTGTTGTTGTGATGATTCTTGTTGTGATGATTCTTTTTGCGATGATTCTTGTTGTGATGATTCTTGTTGTGAAGATTCTTGTTCTCATGATTCTTGTTGTGATGATTCTTGTGATGATTCTTGTTCTGATGATTCTTGTTGTGATGATTCTTGTTGTGATGATACTTGTTGCGATGATTCTTGTTGTGATGATTCTTGTTGTGAAGATTCTTGTTGTGATGATTCTTGTGATGATTCTTGTTCTGATGATTCTTGTTCTGATGATTCTTGTTGTGATGATTCTTGTTGTGATGGTTCTTGTTCTGATAATTCTTGTTGTGATGATTCTTGTTGTGATGATTCTTGTTCTGATGATTCTTGTTGTGATGATTCTTGTTGTGATGATTCTTGTTCTCATGATTCTTGTGATAATTCTTGTTGTGATGATTCTTGTTGTGATGATTCTTGTTGTGATGATTCTTGTTGTGATGATTCTTGTTCTGATGATTCTTGTTGTGATGATTCTATTTGTGATGATTCTTGTTCTGATGATTCTTGTTCTGATGATTCTTGTTCTGATGATTCTTGTTGTGATGATTCTTGTTGTGATGATTCTTGTTGTGATGATTCTTGTTGTGATGATTCTTGTTCTGATGATTGTTGTTGTAATGATTCTTCTTGTGATGATTGTTGTTGTGATGATTCTTGTTGTGATGATTCTTGTTGTGATGATTCTTGTTGTGATGATTCTTGTTGTGATGATTCTTGTTCTGATGATTGTTGTTGTAATGATTCTTCTTGTGATGATTGTTGTTGTGATGATTCTTGTTGTGATGATTCTTGTTGCGATGATTCTTGTTGTGATGATTCTTGTTCTGATGATTCTTGAGATGATTCTTGTTGCGATGATTCTTGTTGTGATGATTCTTGTTCTGATGATTCTTGTTGTGATGATTCTTGTTGTGATGATTCTTGTTGTGATGATTCTTGTTGTGATGATTCTTGTTGTGATGATTCTTGTTGTGATGATTCTTGTTGTGATGATTCTTGTTGTGTTGATTCTTGTTGTGATGATACTTGTTGTGATGTTTCTTGTTGTGATGATTCTTGTTGTGATGATTCTTGTGATGATTCTTGTTGCGA
This sequence comes from Somniosus microcephalus, assembly GCF_052327205.1. Taxonomy (NCBI): domain Eukaryota; kingdom Metazoa; phylum Chordata; class Chondrichthyes; order Squaliformes; family Somniosidae; genus Somniosus; species Somniosus microcephalus. The sequence goes on along the minus strand of NC_140987.1, from coordinate 330,135,845 downwards.
TGATTCTTGTTGTGAAGATTATTGTTGAGATGATTCTTGTTGTGCTGATTCTTTTTGTGATGATTCTTGTTCTGATGATTCTTGTTTAGATGATTCTTGTTGCGATGATTCTTGTTGCGATGATTCTTGTTGCGATGATTCTTGTTGCGATGATTCTTGTGATGATTCTTGTTGCGATGATTCTTGTTGTGATGATTCTTGTTGCGATGATTCTTGTTGCGATGATTCTTGTTGCGATGATTCTTGTTGCGATGATTCTTGTGATGATTCTTGTGGCGATGATTCTTGTTGTGATGATTCTTGTTGTGATGATTCTTGTTGTGATGATTCTTGTTCTGGTGATTCTTGTTGTGATGATTCTTGTTGTGGTGATTCTTGTTATGATGATTCTTGTTGTGATGATTCTTGTGATGATTCTTGTTGTGATGATTCTTGTTCTGATGATTCTTGTGATGATTCTTGTTATGATGATTCCTGTTGTGATGATTCTTGTTCTGATGATTCTTGTTGTGATGATGCTGGTTGTGATGATTCTTGTTCTGATGATTCTTGTGATGATTCTTGTTGTGATGATTCTTGTTGTATTGATTCTTGTTCTTACGATTCTTGTGATGATTCTTGTTGTGATGATTCTTGTTCTGATGACTCTTGTTGTGATGATTCTTGTTTTGATGATTCTTGTTCTGATGATTCTTGTGATGATTCTTGTTGTGATGATTCTTGTGATGATTCTTGTTGCGATGATTCTTGTTGTGATGATTGTTGTTGTGATGATTTTTGTTGCGATGCTTCTTGTTGTGATGATTCTTGTGATGATTCTTGTTCTGATGATTCTTGTTGTGATGATTCTTGTGATGATTCTTGTGATGATTCTTGTTGTGATGATTCTTGTTGTGATGATTCTTGTTGTGTTGATTCTTGTTGTGATGATTCTTGTTGTGATGATTCTTGTTCTGATGATTCTTGTTGTGATGATTCTTGTGATGATTCTTGCTCTGATGATTCTTGTTCTGATGATTCTTGTTCTGATGATTCTTGTTGTGATGATTCTTGTTGTGATGGTTCTTGTTCTGATAATTCTTGTTGTGATGATTCTTGTTGTGATGATTCTTGTTCTGATGATTCTTGTTGTGATGATTCTTTTTGTGATGATTCTTGTTCTCATGATTCTTGTGATGATTCTTGTTGTGATGATTCTTGTAGTGACGATTCTTGTTGTGATGATTCTTGTTGTGATGATTCTTGTTGTGATGATTCTGGTTGTGATGATTCTTGTTCTGATGATTCTATTTGTGATGATTCTTGTTCTCATGATTCTTGTTCTGATGATTCTTGTTCTGATGATTCTTGTGATGATTCTTTTTGTGATGAATCTTGTGATGATTCTTGTTGTGATGATTCTTGTTCTGATGATTGTTGTTGTAATGATTCTTCTTGTGATGATTGTTGTTGTGATGATTCTTGTTGTGATGATTCTTTTTGCGATGATTCTTGTTGTGATGATTCTTGTTGTGAAGATTCTTGTTCTCATGATTCTTGTTGTGATGATTCTTGTGATGATTCTTGTTCTGATGATTCTTGTTGTGATGATTCTTGTTGTGATGATACTTGTTGCGATGATTCTTGTTGTGATGATTCTTGTTGTGAAGATTCTTGTTGTGATGATTCTTGTGATGATTCTTGTTCTGATGATTCTTGTTCTGATGATTCTTGTGATGATTCTTGTTGTGATGGTTCTTGTTCTGATAATTCTTGTTGTGATGATTCTTGTTGTGATGATTCTTGTTCTGATGATTCTTGTTGTGATGATTCTTGTTGTGATGATTCTTGTTCTCATGATTCTTGTGATAATTCTTGTTGTGATGATTCTTGTTGTGATGATTCTTGTTGTGATGATTCTTGTTGTGATGATTCTTGTTGTGATGATTCTTGTTCTGATGATTCTATTTGTGATGATTCTTGTTCTGATGATTCTTGTTCTGATGATTCTTGTTCTGATGATTCTTGTTGTGATGATTCTTGTTGTGATGATTCTTGTTGTGATGATTCTTGTTGTGATGATTCTTGTTCTGATGATTGTTGTTGTAATGATTCTTCTTGTGATGATTGTTGTTGTGATGATTCTTGTTGTGATGATTCTTGTTGCGATGATTCTTGTTGTCATGATTCTTGTTGTGAAGATTCTTGTTCTCAAGATTCTTGTTGTGATGATTCTCGTGATGATTCTTGTTCTGATGATTCTTGTTGTGATGAATCTTGTTGCGATGATTCTTGTTGCGATGATTCGTGTTGCGATGATTCTTGTTGCGATGATTCTTGTTGTGATGATTCTTGTTGTGATGATTCTTGTTGTGATGATTCTTGTTGTGATGATTCTTGTTCTGATGATCCTTGTGATGATTCTTGTTGTGATGATTCTTGTTCTGATGATTCTTGTTGTGTTGATTCTTGTTTTGATGATTCTTGTTCTGATGATTCTTGTGATGATTCTTGTTGTGATGATTCTTGTTGTGATGATTCTTGTTGTGATGATTCTTGTTGTGATGATTCTTGTTGCGATGATTCTTGTTGCGATGATTCTTGTTGTGATGATTCTTGTTGCGATGATTCTTGTTGTGATGATTCTTGTTGTGATGATTCTTGTTGTGATGATTCTTGTTCTGATGATTCTTGTTGTGATGATTCTTGTTGTGGTGATTCTTGTTGTGATGATTCATGTGAAGATTCTTGTTGTGATGATTCTTGTGATGATTCTTGTTCTGATGATTCTTGTGATGATTCTTGTTGCGATGATTCTTGTTATGATGGTTCTTGTTGTGATGATTCTTGTTGTGATGATTCTTGTTGTGATGATTCTTGTTGTGATGATTCTTGTTCTGATGATTCTTGTTGCGATGATTCTTGTTCTGATGATTCTTGTTGTGATGATTCTTGTTGTGATGGTTCTTGTTCTGATGATTATTGTTGTGATGATTCTTGTTGTGATGATCCTTGTAATGAGTCTTGTGCTGATTCTTGTTGTGATGATTCTTGTTGTGATGATTTTTGTTGTGATGATTGTTGTTGTGATGATTCTTGTTGTGATGATTCTTGTTGTGATGATTCTTGTTGTGATGATTCTTCTTGTGATGATTCTTGTTGTGATGATTCTTGTTGTGATGAATCTTGTTGCGATGATTCTTGTTGCGATGATTCGTGTTGCGATGATTCTTGTTGCGTTGATTCTTGTTGTGATGATTCTTGTTGTGATGATTCTTGTTGTGATGATTCTTGTTCTGATGATTCTTGTTCTGATGATCCTTGTGATGATTCTTCTTGTGATGATTCTTGTTCTGATGATTCTTGTTGTGATGATTCTTGTTTTGATGATTCTTGTTCTGATGATTCTTGTGATGATTCTTGTTGTGATGATTCTTGTTGTGATGATTCTTGTTGTGGTGATTCTTGTTGTGATGATTCTTGTTGCGATGATTCTTGTTGCGATGATTCTTGTTGTGATGATTCTTGTTCTGATGATTCTTGTTTTGATGATTCTTGTTGTGATGATTCTTGTTTTGATGATTCTTGTTGTGATGATTCTTGTTGTGATGATTCTTGTTGTGTTGATTCTTGTTGTGATGATTCTTGTTGTGATGTTTCTTGTTGTAATGATTCTTGTTGTGATGATTCTTGTGATGATTCTTGTTGCGATGATTCTTGTTGTGAAGATTATTGTTGAGATGAATCTTGTTGTGCTGATTCTTTTTGTGATGATTCTTGTTCTGATGATTCTTGTTTAGATGATTCTTGTTGCGATGATTCTTGTTGCGATGATTCTTGTTGCGATGATTCTTGTTGCGATGATTCTTGTGATGATTCTTGTTGCGTTGATTCTTGTTGTGATGATTCTTGTTGCGATGATTCTTGTTGCGATGATTCTTGTTGCGATGATTCTTGCTGCGATGATTCTTGTGATGATTCTTGTGGCGATGATTCTTGTTGTGATGATTCTTGTTGTGATGATTCTTGTTGTGATGATTCTTGTTCTGGTGATTCTTGTTGTGATGATTCTTGTGATGATTCTTGTTCTGATGATTCTTGTTGTGATGATTCTTGTGATGATTCTTGTGATGATTCTTGTTGTGATGATTCTTGTTGTGATGATTCTTGTTGTGTTGATTCTTGTTGTGATGATTCTTGTTGTGATGATTCTTGTTCTGATGATTCTTGTTGTGATGATTCTTGTGATGATTCTTGCTCTGATGATTCTTGTTCTGATGATTCTTGTTCTGATGATTCTTGTTGTGATGATTCTTGTTGTGATGGTTCTTGTTCTGATAATTCTTGTTGTGATGATTCTTGTTGTGATGATTCTTGTTCTGATGATTCTTGTTGTGATGATTCTTTTTGTGATGATTCTTGTTCTCATGATTCTTGTGATGATTCTTGTTGTGATGATTCTTGTAGTGATGATTCTTGTTGTGATGATTCTTGTTGTGATGATTCTTGTTGTGATGATTCTGGTTGTGATGATTCTTGTTCTGATGATTCTATTTGTGATGATTCTTGTTCTCATGATTCTTGTTCTGATGATTCTTGTTCTGATGATTCTTGTGATGATTCTTGTTGTGATGATTCTTGTTGTGATGATTCTTGTTGTGATGATTCTTGTTCTGATGATCCTTGTGATGATTCTTGTTGTGATGATTCTTGTTCTGATGATTCTTGTTGTGTTGATTCTTGTTTTGATGATTCTTGTTCTGATGATTCTTGTGATGATTCTTGTTGTGATGATTCTTGTTGTGATGATTCTTGTTGTGATGATTCTTGTTGTGATGATTCTTGTTGCGATGATTCTTGTTGCGATGATTCTTGTTGTGATGATTCTTGTTGCGATGATTCTTGTTGTGATGATTCTTGTTGTGATGATTCTTGTTGTGATGATTCTTGTTCTGATGATTCTTGTTGTGATGATTCTTGTTGTGGTGATTCTTGTTGTGATGATTCATGTGAAGATTCTTGTTGTGATGATTCTTGTGATGATTCTTGTTCTGATGATTCTTGTGATGATTCTTGTTGCGATGATTCTTGTTATGATGGTTCTTGTTGTGATGATTCTTGTTGTGATGATTCTTGTTGTGATGATTCTTGTTCTGATGATTCTTGTTGCGATGATTCTTGTTCTGATGATTCTTGTTGTGATGATTCTTGTTGTGATGGTTCTTGTTCTGATGATTATTGTTGTGATGATTCTTGTTGTGATGATCCTTGTAATGAGTCTTGTGCTGATTCTTGTTGTGATGATTCTTGTTGTGATGATTTTTGTTGTGATGATTGTTGTTGTGATGATTCTTGTTGTGATGATTCTTGTTGTGATGATTCTTGTTGTGATGATTCTTCTTGTGATGATTCTTGTTGTGATGATTCTTGTGATGAATCTTGTTGCGATGATTCTTGTTGCGATGATTCGTGTTGCGATGATTCTTGTTGCGTTGATTCTTGTTGTGATGATTCTTGTTGTGATGATTCTTGTTGTGATGATTCTTGTTCTGATGATTCTTGTTCTGATGATCCTTGTGATGATTCTTCTTGTGATGATTCTTGTTCTGATGATTCTTGTTGTGATGATTCTTGTTTTGATGATTCTTGTTCTGATGATTCTTGTGATGATTCTTGTTGTGATGATTCTTGTTGTGATGATTCTTGTTGTGGTGATTCTTGTTGTGATGATTCTTGTTGCGATGATTCTTGTTGCGATGATTCTTGTTGTGATGATTCTTGTTCTGATGATTCTTGTTTTGATGATTCTTGTTGTGATGATTCTTGTTTTGATGATTCTTGTTGTGATGATTCTTGTTGTGATGATTCTTGTTGTGTTGATTCTTGTTGTGATGATTCTTGTTGTGATGTTTCTTGTTGTAATGATTCTTGTTGTGATGATTCTTGTGATGATTCTTGTTGCGATGATTCTTGTTGTGAAGATTATTGTTGAGATGAATCTTGTTGTGCTGATTCTTTTTGTGATGATTCTTGTTCTGATGATTCTTGTTTAGATGATTCTTGTTGCGATGATTCTTGTTGCGATGATTCTTGTTGCGATGATTCTTGTTGCGATGATTCTTGTGATGATTCTTGTTGCGTTGATTCTTGTTGTGATGATTCTTGTTGCGATGATTCTTGTTGCGATGATTCTTGTTGCGATGATTCTTGTTGCGATGATTCTTGTGATGATTCTTGTGGCGATGATTCTTGTTGTGATGATTCTTGTTGTGATGATTCTTGTTGTGATGATTCTTGTTCTGGTGATTCTTGTTGTGATGATTCTTGTGATGATTCTTGTTCTGATGATTCTTGTTGTGATGATTCTTGTGATGATTCTTGTGATGATTCTTGTTGTGATGATTCTTGTTGTGATGATTCTTGTTGTGTTGATTCTTGTTGTGATGATTCTTGTTGTGATGATTCTTGTTCTGATGATTCTTGTTGTGATGATTCTTGTGATGATTCTTGCTCTGATGATTCTTGTTCTGATGATTCTTGTTCTGATGATTCTTGTTGTGATGATTCTTGTTGTGATGGTTCTTGTTCTGATAATTCTTGTTGTGATGATTCTTGTTGTGATGATTCTTGTTCTGATGATTCTTGTTGTGATGATTCTTTTTGTGATGATTCTTGTTCTCATGATTCTTGTGATGATTCTTGTTGTGATGATTCTTGTAGTGATGATTCTTGTTGTGATGATTCTTGTTTTGATGATTCTTGTTGTGATGATTCTGGTTGTGATGATTCTTGTTCTGATGATTCTATTTGTGATGATTCTTGTTCTCATGATTCTTGTTCTGATGATTCTTGTTCTGATGATTCTTGTGATGATTCTTGTTGTGATGATTCTTGTTGTGATGATTCTTGTTGTGATGATTCTTGTTCTGATGATCCTTGTGATGATTCTTGTTGTGATGATTCTTGTTCTGATGATTCTTGTTGTGTTGATTCTTGTTTTGATGATTCTTGTTCTGATGATTCTTGTGATGATTCTTGTTGTGATGATTCTTGTTGTGATGATTCTTGTTGTGATGATTCTTGTTGTGATGATTCTTGTTGCGATGATTCTTGTTGCGATGATTCTTGTTGTGATGATTCTTGTTGCGATGATTCTTGTTGTGATGATTCTTGTTGTGATGATTCTTGTTGTGATGATTCTTGTTCTGATGATTCTTGTTGTGATGATTCTTGTTGTGGTGATTCTTGTTGTGATGATTCATGTGAAGATTCTTGTTGTGATGATTCTTGTGATGATTCTTGTTCTGATGATTCTTGTGATGATTCTTGTTGCGATGATTCTTGTTATGATGGTTCTTGTTGTGATGATTCTTGTTGTGATGATTCTTGTTGTGATGATTCTTGTTGTGATGATTCTTGTTCTGATGATTCTTGTTGCGATGATTCTTGTTCTGATGATTCTTGTTGTGATGATTCTTGTTGTGATGGTTCTTGTTCTGATGATTATTGTTGTGATGATTCTTGTTGTGATGATCCTTGTAATGAGTCTTGTGCTGATTCTTGTTGTGATGATTCTTGTTGTGATGATTTTTGTTGTGATGATTGTTGTTGTGATGATTCTTGTTGTGATGATTCTTGTTGTGATGATTCTTGTTGTGATGATTCTTCTTGTGATGATTCTTGTTGTGATGATTCTTGTTGTGATGAATCTTGTTGCGATGATTCTTGTTGCGATGATTCGTGTTGCGATGATTCTTGTTGCGTTGATTCTTGTTGTGATGATTCTTGTTGTGATGATTCTTGTTGTGATGATTCTTGTTCTGATGATTCTTGTTCTGATGATCCTTGTGATGATTCTTCTTGTGATGATTCTTGTTCTGATGATTCTTGTTGTGATGATTCTTGTTTTGATGATTCTTGTTCTGATGATTCTTGTGATGATTCTTGTTGTGATGATTCTTGTTGTGATGATTCTTGTTGTGGTGATTCTTGTTGTGATGATTCTTGTTGCAATGATTCTTGTTGCGATGATTCTTGTTGTGATGATTCTTGTTCTGATGATTCTTGTTTTGATGATTCTTGTTGTGATGATTCTTGTTTTGATGATTCTTGTTGTGATGATTCTTGTTGTGATGATTCTTGTTGTGTTGATTCTTGTTGTGATGATTCTTGTTGTGATGTTTCTTGTTGTAATGATTCTTGTTGTGATGATTCTTGTGATGATTCTTGTTGCGATGATTCTTGTTGTGAAGATTATTGTTGAGATGAATCTTGTTGTGCTGATTCTTTTTGTGATGATTCTTGTTCTGATGATTCTTGTTTAGATGATTCTTGTTGCGATGATTCTTGTTGCGATGATTCTTGTTGCGATGATTCTTGTTGCGATGATTCTTGTGATGATTCTTGTTGCGTTGATTCTTGTTGTGATGATTCTTGTTGCGATGATTCTTGTTGCGATGATTCTTGTTGTGATGATTCTTGTTGTGATGATTCTTGTTCTGGTGATTCTTGTTGTGATGATTCTTGTGATGATTCTTGTTCTGATGATTCTTGTTGTGATGATTCTTGTGATGATTCTTGTGATGATTCTTGTTGTGATGATTCTTGTTGTGATGATTCTTGTTGTGTTGATTCTTGTTGTGATGATTCTTGTTGCGTTGATTCTTGTTGTGATGATTCTTGTTGCGATGATTCTTGTTGCGATGATTCTTGTTGCGATGATTCTTGTTGCGATGATTCTTGTGATGATTCTTGTGGCGATGATTCTTGTTGTGATGATTCTTGTTGTGATGATTCTTGTTGTGATGATTCTTGTTCTGGTGATTCTTGTTGTGATGATTCTTGTGATGATTCTTGTTCTGATGATTCTTGTTGTGATGATTCTTGTGATGATTCTTGTGATGATTCTTGTTGTGATGATTCTTGTTGTGATGATTCTTGTTGTGTTGATTCTTGTTGTGATGATTCTTGTTGTGATGATTCTTGTTCTGATGATTCTTGTTGTGATGATTCTTGTGATGATTCTTGCTCTGATGATTCTTGTTCTGATGATTCTTGTTCTGATGATTCTTGTTGTGATGATTCTTGTTGTGATGGTTCTTGTTCTGATAATTCTTGTTGTGATGATTCTTGTTGTGATGATTCTTGTTCTGATGATTCTTGTTGTGATGATTCTTTTTGTGATGATTCTTGTTCTCATGATTCTTGTGATGATTCTTGTTGTGATGATTCTTGTAGTGATGATTCTTGTTGTGATGATTCTTGTTTTGATGATTCTTGTTGTGATGATTCTGGTTGTGATGATTCTTGTTCTGATGATTCTATTTGTGATGATTCTTGTTCTCATGATTCTTGTTCTGATGATTCTTGTTCTGATGATTCTTGTGATGATTCTTGTTGTGATGATTCTTGTTGTGATGATTCTTGTTGTGATGATTCTTGTTGTGATGATCCTTGTGATGATTCTTGTTGTGATGATTCTTGTTCTGATGATTCTTGTTGTGTTGATTCTTGTTTTGATGATTCTTGTTCTGATGATTCTTGTGATGATTCTTGTTGTGATGATTCTTGTTGTGATGATTCTTGTTGTGATGATTCTTGTTGTGATGATTCTTGTTGCGATGATTCTTGTTGCGATGATTCTTGTTGTGATGATTCTTGTTGCGATGATTCTTGTTGTGATGATTCTTGTTGTGATGATTCTTGTTGTGATGATTCTTGTTCTGATGATTCTTGTTGTGATGATTCTTGTTGTGGTGATTCTTGTTGTGATGATTCATGTGAAGATTCTTGTTGTGATGATTCTTGTGATGATTCTTGTTCTGATGATTCTTGTGATGATTCTTGTTGCGATGATTCTTATTATGATGGTTCTTGTTGTGATGATTCTTGTTGTGATGATTCTTGTTGTGATGATTCTTGTTGTGATGATTCTTGTTCTGATGATTCTTGTTGCGATGATTCTTGTTCTGATGATTCTTGTTGTGATGATTCTTGTTGTGATGGTTCTTGTTCTGATGATTATTGTTGTGATGATTCTTGTTGTGATGATCCTTGTAATGAGTCTTGTGCTGATTCTTGTTGTGATGATTCTTGTTGTGATGATTTTTGTTGTGATGATTGTTGTTGTGATGATTCTTGTTGTGATGATTCTTGTTGTGATGATTCTTGTTGTGATGATTCTTCTTGTGATGATTCTTGTTGTGATGATTCTTGTTGTGATGAATCTTGTTGCGATGATTCTTGTTGCGATGATTCGTGTTGCGATGATTCTTGTTGCGTTGATTCTTGTTGTGATGATTCTTGTTGTGATGATTCTTGTTGTGATGATTCTTGTTCTGATGATTCTTGTTCTGATGATCCTTGTGATGATTCTTCTTGTGATGATTCTTGTTCTGATGATTCTTGTTGTGATGATTCTTGTTTTGATGATTCTTGTTCTGATGATTCTTGTGATGATTCTTGTTGTGATGATTCTTGTTGTGATGATTCTTGTTGTGGTGATTCTTGTTGTGATGATTCTTGTTGCGATGATTCTTGTTGCGATGATTCTTGTTGTGATGATTCTTGTTCTGATGATTCTTGTTTTGATGATTCTTGTTGTGATGATTCTTGTTTTGATGATTCTTGTTGTGATGATTCTTGTTGTGATGATTCTTGTTGTGTTGATTCTTGTTGTGATGATTCTTGTTGTGATGTTTCTTGTTGTAATGATTCTTGTTGTGATGATTCTTGTGATGATTCTTGTTGCGATGATTCTTGTTGTGAAGATTATTGTTGAGATGAATCTTGTTGTGCTGATTCTTTTTGTGATGATTCTTGTTCTGATGATTCTTGTTTAGATGATTCTTGTTGCGATGATTCTTGTTGCGATGATTCTTGTTGCGATGATTCTTGTTGCGATGATTCTTGTGATGATTCTTGTTGCATTGATTCTTGTTGTGATGATTCTTGTTGCGATGATTCTTGTTGCGATGATTCTTGTTGCGATGATTCTTGTTGCGATGATTCTTGTGATGATTCTTGTGGCGATGATTCTTGTTGTGATGATTCTTGTTGTGATGATTCTTGTTGTGATGATTCTTGTTCTGGTGATTCTTGTTGTGATGATTCTTGTGATGATTCTTGTTCTGATGATTCTTGTTGTGATGATTCTTGTGATGATTCTTGTGATGATTCTTGTTGTGATGATTCTTGTTGTGATGATTCTTGTTGTGTTGATTCTTGTTGTGATGATTCTTGTTGTGATGATTCTTGTTCTGATGATTCTTGTTGTGATGATTCTTGTGATGATTCTTGCTCTGATGATTCTTGTTCTGATGATTCTTGTTCTGATGATTCTTGTTGTGATGATTCTTGTTGTGATGGTTCTTGTTCTGATAATTCTTGTTGTGATGATTCTTGTTGTGATGATTCTTGTTCTGATGATTCTTGTTGTGATGATTCTTTTTGTGATGATTCTTGTTCTCATGATTCTTGTGATGATTCTTGTTGTGATGATTCTTGTAGTGATGATTCTTGTTGTGATGATTCTTGTTGTGATGATTCTTGTTGTGATGATTCTGGTTGTGATGATTCTTGTTCTGATGATTCTATTTGTGATGATTCTTGTTCTCATGATTCTTGTTCTGATGATTCTTGTTCTGATGATTCTTGTGATGATTCTTGTTGTGATGATTCTTGTTGTGATGATTCTTGTTGTGATGATTCTTGTTCTGATGATCCTTGTGATGATTCTTGTTGTGATGATTCTTGTTCTGATGATTCTTGTTGTGTTGATTCTTGTTTTGATGATTCTTGTTCTGATGATTCTTGTGATGATTCTTGTTGTGATGATTCTTGTTGTGATGATTCTTGTTGTGATGATTCTTGTTGTGATGATTCTTGTTGCGATGATTCTTGTTGCGATGATTCTTGTTGTGATGATTCTTGTTGCGATGATTCTTGTTGTGATGATTCTTGTTGTGATGATTCTTGTTGTGATGATTCTTGTTCTGATGATTCTTGTTGTGATGATTCTTGTTGTGGTGATTCTTGTTGTGATGATTCATGTGAAGATTCTTGTTGTGATGATTCTTGTGATGATTCTTGTTCTGATGATTCTTGTGATGATTCTTGTTGCGATGATTCTTGTTATGATGGTTCTTGTTGTGATGATTCTTGTTGTGATGATTCTTGTTGTGATGATTCTTGTTGTGATGATTCTTGTTCTGATGATTCTTGTTGCGATGATTCTTGTTCTGATGATTCTTGTTGTGATGATTCTTGTTGTGATGGTTCTTGTTCTGATGATTATTGTTGTGATGATTCTTGTTGTGATGATCCTTGTAATGAGTCTTGTGCTGATTCTTGTTGTGATGATTCTTGTTGTGATGATTTTTGTTGTGATGATTGTTGTTGTGATGATTCTTGTTGTGATGATTCTTGTTGTGATGATTCTTGTTGTGATGATTCTTCTTGTGATGATTCTTGTTGTGATGATTCTTGTTGTGATGAATCTTGTTGCGATGATTCTTGTTGCGATGATTCGTGTTGCGATGATTCTTGTTGCGTTGATTCTTGTTGTGATGATTCTTGTTGTGATGATTCTTGTTGTGATGATTCTTGTTCTGATGATTCTTGTTCTGATGATCCTTGTGATGATTCTTCTTGTGATGATTCTTGTTCTGATGATTCTTGTTGTGATGATTCTTGTTTTGATGATTCTTGTTCTGATGATTCTTGTGATGATTCTTGTTGTGATGATTCTTGTTGTGATGATTCTTGTTGTGGTGATTCTTGTTGTGATGATTCTTGTTGCGATGATTCTTGTTGCGATGATTCTTGTTGTGATGATTCTTGTTCTGATGATTCTTGTTTTGATGATTCTTGTTCTGATGATTCTTGTTTTGATGATTCTTGTTGTGATGATTCTTGTTGTGATGATTCTTGTTGTGTTGATTCTTGTTGTGATGATTCTTGTTGTGATGTTTCTTGTTGTAATGATTCTTGTTGTGATGATTCTTGTGATGATTCTTGTTGCGATGATTCTTGTTGTGAAGATTATTGTTGAGATGAATCTTGTTGTGCTGATTCTTTTTGTGATGATTCTTGTTCTGATGATTCTTGTTTAGATGATTCTTGTTGCGATGATTCTTGTTGCGATGATTCTTGTTGCGATGATTCTTGTTGCGATGATTCTTGTGATGATTCTTGTTGCGTTGATTCTTGTTGTGATGATTCTTGTTGCGATGATTCTTGTTGCGATGATTCTTGTTGCGATGATTCTTGTTGCGATGATTCTTGTGATGATTCTTGTGGCGATGATTCTTGTTGTGATGATTCTTGTTGTGATGATTCTTGTTGTGATGATTCTTGTTCTGGTGATTCTTGTTGTGATGATTCTTGTGATGATTCTTGTTCTGATGATTCTTGTTGTGATGATTCTTGTGATGATTCTTGTGATGATTCTTGTTGTGATGATTCTTGTTGTGATGATTCTTGTTGTGTTGATTCTTGTTGTGATGATTCTTGTTGTGATGATTCTTGTTCTGATGATTCTTGTTGTGATGATTCTTGTGATGATTCTTGCTCTGATGATTCTTGTTCTGATGATTCTTGTTCTGATGATTCTTGTTGTGATGATTCTTGTTGTGATGGTTCTTGTTCTGATAATTCTTGTTGTGATGATTCTTGTTGTGATGATTCTTGTTCTGATGATTCTTGTTGTGATGATTCTTTTTGTGATGATTCTTGTTCTCATGATTCTTGTGATGATTCTTGTTGTGATGATTCTTGTAGTGATGATTCTTGTTGTGATGATTCTTGTTGTGATGATTCTTGTTGTGATGATTCTGGTTGTGATGATTCTTGTTCTGATGATTCTATTTGTGATGATTCTTGTTCTCATGATTCTTGTTCTGATGATTCTTGTTCTGATGATTCTTGTGATGATTCTTTTTGTGATGATTCTTGTTGTGATGATTCTTGTTGTGATGATTCTTGTTCTGATGATTGTTGTTGTAATGATTCTTCTTGTGATGATTGTTGTTGTGATGATTCTTGTTGTGATGATTCTTTTTGCGATGATTCTTGTTGTGATGATTCTTGTTGTGAAGATTCTTGTTCTCATGATTCTTGTTGTGATGATTCTTGTGATGATTCTTGTTCTGATGATTCTTGTTGTGATGATTCTTGTTGTGATGATACTTGTTGCGATGATTCTTGTTGTGATGATTCTTGTTGTGAAGATTCTTGTTGTGATGATTCTTGTGATGATTCTTGTTCTGATGATTCTTGTTCTGATGATTCTTGTTGTGATGATTCTTGTTGTGATGGTTCTTGTTCTGATAATTCTTGTTGTGATGATTCTTGTTGTGATGATTCTTGTTCTGATGATTCTTGTTGTGATGATTCTTGTTGTGATGATTCTTGTTCTCATGATTCTTGTGATAATTCTTGTTGTGATGATTCTTGTTGTGATGATTCTTGTTTTGATGATTCTTGTTCTGATGATTCTTGTTGTGATGATTCTTGTTCTGATGATTCTATTTGTGATGATTCCTGTTCTGATGATTCTTGTTCTGATGATTCTTGTTCTGATGATTCTTGTTGTGATGATTCTTGTTGTGATGATTCTTGTTGTGATGATTCTTGTTGTGATGATTCTTGTTCTGATGATTGTTGTTGTAATGATTCTTCTTGTGATGATTGTTGTTGTGATGATTCTTGTTGTGATGATTCTTGTTGCGATGATTCTTGTTGTCATGATTCTTGTTGTGAAGATTCTTGTTCTCATGATTCTTGTTGTGATGATTCTTGTGATGATTCTTGTTCTGATGATTCTTGTTGTGATGAATCTTGTTGCGATGATTCTTGTTGCGATGATTCGTGTTGCGATGATTCTTGTTGCGATGATTCTTGTTGTGATGATTCTTGTTGTGATGATTCTTGTTGTGATGATTCTTGTTGTGATGATTCTTGTTCTGATGATCCTTGTGATGATTCTTGTTGTGATGATTCTTGTTCTGATGATTCTTGTTGTGTTGATTCTTGTTTTGATGATTCTTGTTCTGATGATTCTTGTGATGATTCTTGTTGTGATGATTCTTGTTGTGATGATTCTTGTTGTGATGATTCTTGTTGTGATGATTCTTGTTGCGATGATTCTTGTTGCGATGATTCTTGTTGTGATGATTCTTGTTGCGATGATTCTTGTTGTGATGATTCTTGTTGTGATGATTCTTGTTGTGATGATTCTTGTTCTGATGATTCTTGTTGTGATGATTCTTGTTGTGGTGATTCTTGTTGTGATGATTCATGTGAAGATTCTTGTTGTGATGATTCTTGTGATGATTCTTGTTCTGATGATTCTTGTGATGATTCTTGTTGCGATGATTCTTGTTATGATGGTTCTTGTTGTGATGATTCTTGTTGTGATGATTCTTGTTGTGATGATTCTTGTTGTGATGATTCTTGTTCTGATGATTCTTGTTGCGATGATTCTTGTTCTGATGATTCTTGTTGTGATGATTCTTGCTGTGATGGTTCTTGTTCTGATGATTATTGTTGTGATGATTCTTGTTGTGATGATCCTTGTAATGAGTCTTGTGCTGATTCTTGTTGTGATGATTCTTGTTGTGATGATTTTTGTTGTGATGATTGTTGTTGTGATGATTCTTGTTGTGATGATTCTTGTTGTGATGATTCTTGTTGTGATGATTCTTGTTGTGATGATTCTTGTTGTGATGATTCTTGTTGTGATGATTCTTGTTGTGATGAATCTTGTTGCGATGATTCTTGTTGCGATGATTCGTGTTGCGATGATTCTTGTTGCGTTGATTCTTGTTGTGATGATTCTTGTTGTGATGATTCTTGTTGTGATGATTCTTGTTGTGATGATTCTTGTTCTGATGATCCTTGTGATGATTCTTCTTGTGATGATTCTTGTTCTGATGATTCTTGTTGTGATGATTCTTGTTTTGATGATTCTTGTTCTGATGATTCTTGTGATGATTCTTGTTGTGATGATTCTTGTTGTGATGATTCTTGTTGTGGTGATTCTTGTTGTGATGATTCTTGTTGCGATGATTCTTGTTGCGATGATTCTTGTTGTGATGATTCTTGTTCTGATGATTCTTGTTTTGATGATTCTTGTTGTGATGATTCTTGTTTTGATGATTCTTGTTGTGATGATTCTTGTTGTGATGATTCTTGTTGTGATGGTTCTTGTTGTGATGATTCTTGTTGTGATGATTCTTGTTGTGATGATTCTTGTTCTGATGATTCTTGTTGCGATGATTCTTGTTCTGATGATTCTTGTTGTGATGATTCTTGTTGTGATGGTTCTTGTTCTGATGATTCTTGTTGTGATGATTCTTGTTGTGATGATTCTTGTAATGAGTCTTGTGATGATTCTTGTTGTGATGATTCTTGTTGTGATGATTTTTGTTGTGATGATTGTTGTTGTGATGATTCTTGTTGTGATGATTCTTGTTGTGATGATTCTTGTTGTGATGATTCTTGTTGTGATGATTCTTGTTGTGATGATTCTTGTGATGAATCTTGTTGCAATGATTCTTGTTGCGATGATTCGTGTTGCGATGATTCTTGTTGCGATGATTCTTGTTGTGATGATTCTTGTTGTGATGATTCTTGTGATGATTCTTGTTGTGATGATTCTTGTTCTGATGATCCTTGTGATGATTCTTGTTGTGATGATTCTTGTTCTGATGATTCTTGTTGTGATGATTCTTGTTTTGATGATTCTTGTTCTGATGATTCTTGTGATGATTCTTGTTGTGATGATTCTTGTTGTGATGATTCTAGTTGTGATGATTCTTGTTGTGATGATTCTTGTTGCGATGAATCTTGTTGCGATGATTCTTGTTGTGATGATTCTTGTTTTGATGATTCTTGTTGTGATGATTCTTGTTGTGATGATTCTTGTTGTGATGATTCTTGTTGTGATGATTCTTGTTGTGATGGTTCTTGTTGTGATGATTCTTGTTGTGATGAATCTTGTTGCGATGATTCTTGTTGCGATGATTCGTGTTGCGATGATTCTTGTTGCGATGATTCTTGTGATGATTCTTGTTGTGATGATTCTTGTTGTGATGATTCTTGTTCTGATGATTCTTGTTCTGATGATCCTTGTGATGCTTCTTGTTGTGATGATTCTTGTTCTGATGATTCTTGTTGTGATGATTCTTGTTGTGATGATTCTTGTTGTGATGATTTTTTTTGTGACTATTCTTGTTGTGATGATTCTTGTGATGATTCTTGTTGTGGTGATTCTTGTTGTGGTGATTCTTGTTGCGATGATTCTTGTTGTGATGTTTCTTCTTGGGACTTCCACATTGAGTGCTCAGGGCAAATAGGATTTGTCAGTATGGTGGTCAGAGTGATAGGAAGCCGCATATTTTTGTCCACTGTTGATGGTGCGGTAAAAAGATGCAAACCAAGTGTGTTTGATTGTGTAGCCTAAGCAAATCTGGCCAAGATGAGTGCATCCCTTGCATCCCGAGCAACAAAGTTCTCGCATGCTGCTGCCACTGGTTGATGCGCCCCCGCAAGTTCTTCATTCTTGCTCTCTTCCTCATCCTCCTCCTCCTCCTCATCCTCCTCCTCCTCTTCCTTCTCCTCATCTGAGGGGGCTATGCGCTGAGCCACTTGTCCCTCAGGCAGCTGCAAGCCACAATGCTGTGGCATGTTGTGAAGTGCACAGCAGACCACAACGATTTTGGAGACCCTGGCTGCTGAGTACTGCAGGGCTCCAACTGATCTATCAAGGCATCTGAATCGCATCATCAGCAAGCCGATGGTTTGCTCGATAATGGACCTGGTCAAAATGTGGGTGGAGTTGAAGCGCTCCTTAGCTTTGTTGGATGGCCTCCTGAACGGCATCATTAGCCACATCTTCATGGGATAGGCCTTGTCTCCAATTAGCCATCCGCAAATTTGGTTTGGCGGACTGAAGAGCAGAGGCACACTAGACTGGCACAGGATGAACGAGTCATGACAACTGCCAGGGTACTTGGCACAAACCTGCAAAATTTCCTTATCGTGGTTACACACCAGCTGCACGTTGAGGGAATGGAAGCCTTTGCGGTTGACAAAAAGACTTGGATTGTGATGGGTTGCCTTAAGGGCCACATGTGTGCAGTCTACGATGCCCTGCACCCTTGGAAATCCTGCCATATTAACAAATCCAACCGCATGCGTGGTTATACTTGCTTTATCTTTGGAGAAGTTGATGTAATTGTGCGCCTTTGCAAATAGGGCATTGGTTACCTGCGTGATGCAAGTGTGTGTGGATGCCTGGGAGATGCCGCTGTAGATCCCTGGAATGAGCCTGAAGCAAAAAAGTTGAGTGCGGTGTTGACTTTTACGGCCACTGATAAGGGGTGTCCACATGCTTCTCTGGGCTCCAAGTCTTACTGCAGCAGTGCGTAGATGTCAGCCACTACCTCTCGCGAAAGTCTCAGCCTCCTTTGGTACTGCTGCTCACTCTTGTTGAGGTAGCTCATCTTCTGCCTGTAAACCCTGTTTTGGGGGTATCTGCTGCGGCGACGTGATTCCCTGCACTTGTGCCTTCTGGCCTGTGCAGCTTCAGGTGGGTGAGCAGTCGGTTGGCGCTCCTGTTGTTGCTGCTGCTGTTGGTGTTGCTGTTGTTCTGGGTTCTGCTGCTGCCACGGCTGGTCTTCATCTGAATCTGAGGTCCAGGACGAAAGGAAATAAATGTTTCCCATGCTGCTGGTATATAACTCAGTTGAGGAAGTGCACACTCAAGGTGGGGAGAGGGTTTTCCCAGAAGGTCACAGTCGAGATGGATCTCAGCTTCAACACTTCCAAAATCAGGAGACCTGCAAAAAGTTCTCCAAGACCTGAGAATAGAAAGTTCTGCCACCTGCAAATGATCATTGTGGAAAACTCCATTTTTATGGTGGCGCTGCAGCTGTTAGTAAGCCAACCACTTGTGAATCCGACAGGATTAACTGGTGTGTTCCAGGGGACACGTGCAGCACGCAGGAAATGTGGTAAACTCTGAAAGGCCTCTCAAAATGGGATTATAGAAGCACTTAAATGGTAGTTAAGTGCCTTAAGGGCTTATCCCGCCGCTTGGAGGTGGGACCAAAACGGAGTTTGCAAAAAGTTGCGCAGAGGCGGGTTGGAGGCGGGATCAGAGCCCGCCACCATTTTTTGCAACTTTCCCACTTGACCCACCTTCAAACCCACCTCCTCGGGGTTGGCAAAATCCAGCCCTTTGTGCGTGTTGCACGACCCCCCTAAACCACGCCAGCTAATCCTGGTGGGCTGACAAGTGGGTGGCCTCCTCACAGCTGCAGCTCCACCATTAAAACAGAGCTTTCATCAGGGAGCAGTTGCAGGCAGCAGAACTTTTGTTCTAAAGGTCTTTCAGCACTTTTAGCAGGCCTACCGAAGACGGAGGGCTGCAGCTTCTATCTCTCAACTGTGGGATCTCCTTGGAAGACCCTCTCCTCGCTTGGACTGAGCGCTTCTCCAAAGGAGGTATCTGCCAGCAGCATGGGAAACATTTATTTCCTTTCATCATGGAGCTCAGATTCGGATGAGGAGCAGCCACGGTAGCAGCAGAACCAGGCAGCTCAGCAGCAACAGCAGCAGGAGCGCCAACCTCCTGCTCACCCAGCTGATGCTGCACAGGGCAGAAGGCGACAACACATGGAAGCACGTTGCCGCAGGAGATACACCCCTCTCAGAGTTTACAGACAGAGGATGAGCGTCCTCAACATGACTGAGCAGCAGTTCAAAAGGATGCTGAGACTTTCGCGAGAGGTTGTCGGAGACATCTGCGCACTGCTGCACCAACACCTGGAGCCCAGAGGAATGGGTGGACACCCCTTACCAGTGGCTGTCAAAGTCACCACTGCCCTCAGCCTTTTTGCCTCAGGCACCTTCCAGGGATCATCAGCAGATATCAGCGGCATCTCCCAGATGGCCGACCACCGTTGCATCACGCAGATTACCGATGCCCTTTTCGCAAAGGCATACAATTACATCCACTTCTCAAGGGATCAAGCAAGTGCAACCGTGCGTTCAGTTGGCTTTGCAAATATGGCAGGCTTGCCAATGGTTCAGGGCATCATAGACTGCACACATGTGGCCCGTAGGGCACCCCATCAAAACTCAGCTATCTTCGTCAACCACAAGGGCTTCCACTCCCTCAATGTAGAGCTGGTGCGTAACCACAAGGAGGTTTTGTAAGTTTGCGCCAAGTTCTGTGGTAGTTGCCATGACTCATTCATCCTGCGGAACTCTAGTATTCCTCTGCTCTTCAATCTGCCAAACCAACATAATGGATGGCTCCTTGGTGACAAGGGCTACCCCCTGAAGGAGTGGCTAATGATGCCGATCAGGAGGCCAGCTAACAAGGCTGAGGAGTGCTACAACGCCAACCACATTTCCACCAGGTCCATCATCGAGCAAACCTTTGGCTTGCTGAAGATGCGATTCTGAAGCCTTGACAGATCAGGTGGAGCCCTGCAGTATTCAGCAGCCAAGGTTTCCAGAATGGTCGTGGTCTGCCGTGCACTGCACAAAATGTCACAGCATCATGGCTTGCAGCTTCCTGATGAGCAAGCGGCTCAGTTCATAGCCTCCTCAGATGAGGAGGAGGAGGAAGAGGACCGAGCGGCAGCATATCTACCAGCAGCAGCGGCAGCACGCGAGCACATGGCTGCCCGTGATGCAAGGGATGCAGTCATCCTGGCCAGATTTCCAGAGGTTGCCCATTGTGGCACATGTGCTTGGCTCCTTCTTAACACATGATAGACAATGGACATGACTCTCTGGCCTCCTTTCACTCTGACCATCAACCTGACCACGCAAGTGTCGCAGTGCCCGCAATGTGGAGCTGCCTAAGCCAAAATAACAGATGCCATCACGCCAACAGTTTGCCATCACCTAATTTTAATACATTAACACAGGGATGGCATTTCATCAATAAACAGAAACAATCATCCAATCTGCACACAGATCTGGAGGTTATATCCCTTGCCAGCTGGACCCACACGGCCTTGCTTTCTTTGGGAGGCCTCTTCCTCCCAGATGAGGGGAAGAGCACCTCCCTGCTAGCTCTCGCCCCCTCAACCAGCATACACAGTGCCTCATCCGAGAATCTCGGGGAGGCCCTTGCCTTGGAGCTGGCCATTCTTCAAGGAGATAAAAGTTTGGGGGTGGTGCACCATCAAGCAAATACCAGTGGAATGAGCCAAGGCAGCAAGCAGCCCTTAAATGAAGCTGGATAAGTGACGTCAGCAGAAGCGAGTTTCAGTCCCAAAAGACTAATTGGCCCAGGGGAACCCACACCTCTGAATGTAACTGGCCAATTAGGGGAAAATTGCAAATTTTTCCCACCTGACAGTGAAACCCGGCTCCAATGGGAAAATCGCGCCCAAGGTATAAACAACCATAAAATACTTAACTGGAGGAGGGTGAGCTTCAATGAGTTGAAAACCCACACAGTACTGCACTGGGTGCTGTAATCAGTCAGCAGAAAGGGGGTGGAATCGTTAGGTGATTACATCCTGGCATTGGGCTGCAAATTGTAAGCAAGTAAGATACAATACCAGTTTATTTCAAATGTATATTTTATTACATTGTGGCGGAGCCACCAAGGGTCTCAGACAATTAGTAATTATCCCTTTAACTACAGTGTAGTGCAGCCGCGGACTGCACCTTTAAACTGCCTGTTAACTGTACTGTATTGTGTTTTCCTGCACTCCACGTGATGACGTCATGATGCCGATCACGTGACCGCCAGTGGCGCGAAGAACGCGATGATGTCATGACGTCAGCTTCCAGAATCTTCCAGTAGTCGTCGAGTGCCCAGCAAGCTGAGTAGACCTGTGTACCGTTTCTCCTGTAGTTTCCCTGTTAACTTCGTTGTTCATTAAAACCTGTTGATTTGATTCATCGAGTGGAATACCTTATTCAGATAGGAACGGTGGCATACTGGTTAGCACTGTTGCCTCACAGCGCTAGGGACCCGGGTTCAAATCTGGCCTCGGGCGACTGTCTGTGTGGAGTTTGCACATTCTCCCTGTGTCTGCGTGTGTTTCCTTCGGGTGCTCCGGTTTCCTCCCACAGTCCAAAGATGTGTGGGTTAGGTTGATTTGGCTATGATAAATTGACCCTTAGTGTTAGGGGATTAAATACGTGGGGTTACGGGGATAGGGTGGGATATGTGTCGGTGCAGGCTCGATGGGCCGAAATGGCCTCTATCTGCACTGTGGGGATTCTGTGATTCTGTGATTCTGTGAACCTTCGTTCCTACATTGGTGACCCCGATCTCGTCGGGCAACTTTCGTCGAAGATGAACACGAACGCCGTCGCCCTTAAACTGCCACAGTTCTGGGAACAGCAGCCAGCAGCATGGTTTTTCCAGGCAGAAGCACAGTTCGCTCTCCGGGAGGTCACAGCGGATTCGACCCATTATTATTATGTGGTTTCCACTCTCGACAGTGCCACGGCCTCGCGGGTCATCAGCATCCTTGGAAGTCCACCGGAGGAGGGCAAGTACGAAGCGCTTAAAGCCCGTTTGCTACAGGTATTTGATCTTAATAAGTCGGAGCGGGCACGCAAGCTTATTTCCATGCCCGGCCTCGGGGACTCAAAACCGTCAGAACTGATGAGTCAAATGCTCACGCTGTTGGGCGCGGAACCCCAATGTTTTTTATTCCGTGAGCTTTTCCTCTGCCAGCTACCCGACCCAGTGCAGGCGGCCTTGGCCAACACTGCCATCACAGACGGTGCTGAACTCGTTGCAGAGGCAGACAAGATATTTACTGTTACTCAGCAATGTTGTGCAGCCACGAGGCGCTTTTCCCCCACGCGAGCGAAGCCCAGCCCTCCCCCAGCGGGATGGTGCGCGTACCACGCCCGTTTTGGCGCCAAAGCTCGATGTTGCCGGCCTCCTTGCAGTTTCCCTCAAGAAAAAAAAAACTCCAACAAGCCCACGTCCTCCCGGACAGATGACAAGGTCTGAATAGCACTGCAAGTTAGCTATGGTGGTGGGCTCAGCGGGCAAACACATTTACGTTGCGGATTCCGTTACGGGCCGATGATTCCTGTGCGACACTGGTTCACAGTGCAGCATCCTGCCAGCTTCGAAACTGGACCTACTATCCGGCGGCCATGGGCCTTCCCTCGTGGCAATAAACGGCGCTGCCATGCGTACGTTCGGCAAACGGACGGTAATCTTAACCTTTGCCGGTCAGCGTTTTGTCTGCGACTTTATTACAGCTAAGGTCTCACAGGCCATCCTGGGAGCTGATTTTTTCTTTGCCAACGGTCTGCTGGTCAACGTCCAACACTGCCGACTCATTAATGCGTCCACTTTCCACGCAGTGCCCTGCCAGCGCAGCACTGCCGTGTCCTGGTCGGTGGCCTGTGCGGTTCCGCCTACTTTTTCGGCTGCCGTCACACGGCACAGGATGGAGCACCATATCTCCACGACCGGAGCACCCGTTTACGCTCGGGCGCGGCGATTAGAAGCTGGCAAGCTGGCAGCCGCAAAGGCTGAGTTCCAGACCATCGAGCGCCTCGGGATCATCCGGCGTTCGGACAGCCCTTGGTCCTCCCCACTGCATATAGTACCCAAACCAGGCGGCGGATGGCAACCGTGCGGGGTTACAGATGCTTAAACGACGCCACGACACCGGATAGGTATCCTATTCCCCACATCCAAGATTTTTCGGCACATCTGGCTGGCAACTCTATATTTTCTAAAGTGGATCTCGTTCGTGGATATCACCAAGTTCCGGTGCACCCTCCAGACGTCCCCAAAACGGCAGTCATCACTCCGTTCGGCCTTTTTGAGTTCCTCTGCATGCCATTCGGTCTGAAAAACGCAGCTCAAGCATTCCAGCGGTTGATGGACTCTGTCTTACGAGATCTGCCCTTCATTTTTGTATATTTGGACGACATCCTAATAGCCAGCAAGGATACGACAGCCCACATGGCCCATTTACGTACACTTTTCGCCCGGCTCAGCCAACACGGCCTTATTGTCAATCCGGCCAAATGCACATTTGAAGTATCCAGTATTGATTTCCTGGGGCACAGGATTACCCCAGAAGGCGCCATCCTGCTAGCCACCAAGGTAGAGGCAGTTACCGCATTCCCGTGGCCTCACACAGTCAAACCCCTGCAAGAGTTCTTGGGGATGGTAAATTTTTATCATCGTTTCGTCCCCAAGGCGGCCCGGTTAATGCAACCTCTGTACGAAGCACTAAAAGGAAAGTCGGGCAAGGATGTTCTCACTTGAACACCGCAAATGGACCAGGCGTTCTGCGATACCAAGGCGGCGTTGGCGGATGCAACTATGGTGGCACACCCACTCCCGGGCGCGACTGTTGCCCTCACTACGGATGCCTCTGACTATGCCATCAGAGCAGTTCAAGAGCAGTGGGTCGACGGGGGTTGGCAGCCGTTAGCCTTTTTCAGCCGCCAACTGTGCAAGAACGAGCGAAAGTATAGCACTTTTAACAGAGAGTTACTAGCCCTGTTTTTGGCCATCCAGCATTTCCGTTTCCTTCTAGAAGGCCGCCAGTTCACTGCATTCGTGGACCACAAGCCGCTCACCTTCGCCATGGCCAAAACGGCGGAACCTTGGTCAGCTCGGCAGCAGCACCACCTCACGTTTATATCCGAATTCACAACGGATTTGCGGCACGTGCCAGGCAAGGATAATCTCGTGGCGGATTGCCTTTCCCGGGTTCCAGTCCAAGCAGTACACCTGGGCATCGATTTCATTAGACTGGCAGAGGATCAACTGGCAGACCCAGAGGTACAAGCGTTTAGGACCACGCCTTCCAGTTGGCAGGTTGCAGACGTGCCGTTTCAAGCAGCAGGAACCACGCTCTTGTGCGACACATCCATAGGAGTGCCCCAGACCATTGTTCCGGCCGAATGGCGCAAGAATGTATTCCAGGCAATCCACGGGTTATCTCACCCGGGGATGCAGGCTTCTCAACGGCTAATGTCCCGCAAATTTGTGTGGAAAGGCATGCATCTGGACGTCCGGGACTGGACAAACAATTGCGTCGAATGTCAAAAATCCAAAGTCCACCGTCACGTCAAGGCTCCGGTGGCCAACTTCCCGGTGCCTGAGCACCGTTTTGACCACGTTCACGTGGATTTAGTAGGTCCCCTTCCCAGGTCACGTGGATTCACACACCTCCTGATGGTGGTAGACCGGACCACCAGGTGGCCAGAAGCAATTCCCTTGGCCGCTACCGCCGCAGCAGACGTCGCCAGGGCATTTATTTCATCGTGGGTGGCTCGGTTCGGGGTGCCATCGGACATCTCCTCGGACCGCGGTCTGCAATTCACATCAGAGCTGTGGAACGCAGTGGCACAAGGCCTGGGTACCAAGCTGCACCATACCACCGCGTACCATCCGCAGGCGAATGGTCTGTGCGAAAGGTTCCAAAGGTCTCTCAAAGCGTCCCTCCGTGCCAGCTTGAGGGGGCCCAACTGGGTGGACAGGCTCCCATGGGTGATGCTGGGCCTCCGGACAGCCCCAAAGGAGGATCTTCAGTCTTCATCGGCTGAGCTGGTTTATGGCCAGACACTCAGAGTGCCAGGTGACTTTCTCCCTCCAAACACCAAACCATGGTCTGCAGCTCAACAGCTCCTACTACATCAGGAGGCGGCTAGGAATTTCCTGCCCATCCCAACCTCGCAGCATGACCTGCAGAGGCCTCACGTCCTGACAGAGCTCATGAGTTTGGACTATGCCTTTATTAGACAGGACGGTCATAGAGTCCCGCTCAAGCCGCCGTATACCGGACCTTTTCGTGTCATCGCATTAGGGGAAAAGTTTTTCACAGTCGAAGTCGGTGGAAAGTCCGATACCATCTCTATCGACTGGATCAAACCAGCCCACCTAGATTGGAGTGAGCCTGTCGTGGCTGCCCAAACGCCTCGCCGCGGCCGACCGCCGTTGGCCGCCAGACCAGCCGTGCACCAGCCCACCGTCAAACAGCCTGATTCGGCCTCAGACGCGCCTGCACCTCGGTCTACCATTTCTGCCTCGCCCGAGACGCCGCTTCTGCCGAAATCCGGCACTGCTTCGCCTACTACCGCCCTGTTTCTGCTGCCTGAGTTTCGGCGCCGTTCGGCCAGGATCATTAAACCTCCTGCTCGGTTGACAATGTCCGTTAAAGTGTATTCTGGGGGGGCGCCTGTGGCGGAGCCACCAAGGGTCTCAGAACAATTAGTAATAATCCCTTTAACTACAGTGTAGTGCAGCCGCGGACTGCACCTTTAAACTGCCTGTTAACTGTACTGTATTGTGTATTCCTGCACTCCACGTGATGATGTCATGACGCCGATCACGTGACCGCCAGTGGCACGAAGAACGCGATGACGTCATGACGTCAGCTTCCAGAATCTTCCAGTAGTCGTCGAGTGCCCAGCAAGCTGAGTAGACCTGTGTACCGTTTCTCCTGTAGTTTCCCTGTTAACTTCATTGTTCATTAAAACCTGTTGATTTGATTCATCGAGTCGAATACCTTATTCAGATAGGAACCTCCGTTCCTACAACAATTTTATATTAAACATTTTCAGTGAAGTTTTTTTAATGGGAAGACAAAATAAAATGGCCAACGTGCCACCATTACATAATATAAATCCAGCCACGGTTTATAGCGTAGTTATCCAGCATCTCCCACCACCATCCCCGTGCCACTCGACCCTGCTCCACCTCCCTCACCATGCTCAAAGCTCTGTCAAAAGCAAAACATTAAAAAATAAATCACCAAATGCAAGTGGAAAGTGCCTGGAATACCGAGGGGTCACTGGGGCAATGCCTCTCCCCTCAAGGCACAGTGTTGTGATTATTGATGTGCCAGGCTTATATATAAAACAAACTGGTGGTCATTGTGGAATGTACAGGGGCGACGGAGCCTTGTCTGCTGCCGGTCTCAGGAGGCTGGTCCTGCTGCACTCCTCTTTTCCTGCTCAATCACTGCAAGGACAACAGAAATGGCAGTTAGAAAGATGTTGCCTAAACTCTTTAAAGTTCAACATCAGTAACTATTGATAAAGGGCAATACTCCATCTGACTGCTAAAGGGATTGTGATAGAAATGCTAATGTTTTGTCTAGTGTTGGTTTTAAAACAGTCCTGGCGTCTAGGGCGATCGATCAATCAGCTAAAATTCAAAATCCCATCCCAAACCTATTCTGGTGGAAGGTTGCACAGTTTGCTGGTTAAGTATAGCTAGAGTTCATTTTTATTTCAGTTTTAATTTGACAAACAGTTCCTTCTAAATTTGCGT
Organism: Somniosus microcephalus; assembly: GCF_052327205.1. Taxonomy (NCBI): domain Eukaryota; kingdom Metazoa; phylum Chordata; class Chondrichthyes; order Squaliformes; family Somniosidae; genus Somniosus; species Somniosus microcephalus. The sequence goes on along the minus strand of NC_140987.1, from coordinate 330,108,562 downwards.
GGCTAGTGTCCAAAACCCACAAAGTCATGGTCACTCTCTGCTGTGATATAAAGGAAGTGGAGTTGGCAGTTACCAGGTAACTGGAAAATCACGAGAAGATCAATCTTAAAATCTCAGAAAAGCAACTAGGAGACGGTTCGTGAAGGAAATCCTGAATGAAAAGAGAAACGGTGTGTGTTTAAGAGAGGCTTCTATGTGCACAAAGGATTAGTTTAGCCTCTTATTATTTTGTCTATTTGAAGAGTTACATTAAAGGTTTTCTATTGTAAATACGGAGCCAACCCAAGAACATAGGAACAGGAGGAGGCCATTCAGCATCTCAAGCCCCCTATTCAATTAGATCATGGCTGATCTGTATCTTAACGCCATTTTCCCGTCTTTGTTCCATATATCTTGATACCCTTACCCAACAAAAATCTACCCTGTGTGTGAAAAAGTGCTTCCTGATTCATTTCCTAAATGGCCTGGCTCTAATTTGAAGATGATGCCCCCTTGTTCTCGATTCCCACACCAGTGGAAATAGTTTCTCTTTATCCACCCCATCGAATCCTTTTGATCACCCCTCAATCTTCTAAGCTCAATTGAATACAAGCCTAGTTTAGGCAAACAGTCCTCATTATTTAATCCCCTAAGCCCCGCTATCATTCTGGCACCTTCGAGTTCTTAAAAAGGAGGGTCCATCATGCTGCACAGCCTCACCCTGATCATCGCTGCATTTGACCTGGGCCTGCAAGGAGGTGCAAATCTTTAACAACGATTGTCATGGCTGCTCAGAGGCCCAGGGAGAGAGCTCGCCGGTTCAGCGACTAGGCATTAGAGGCTCTGGTTGTGGCTGTGGAACGCCGACAGGCATTGCTGTTTCCAGACACTGGCAGGAGGCCATTGCCCCGGGAGTTCACAAGGGTGTGGAGAGAGGTGGCCCATTACATCTTGTCCAGGAGCCTGGTCCAGAGGACTCACACCCAGTGCTGCAAGAAGTTCAATGACCTCACTCGGATGGTAAGGGTGAGTAGATGCTTGAAAAACCTCTACATCCCACATCTCAACCTCACTCTGTGCACAGATGGTGTGCATAGTGGTTAGCACTGTTGCCTCACAGCGCCAGAGACCCGGGTTCGAATCTGGCCTCGGGTGACTGTCTGTGTGGAGTTTGCACATTCTCCCTGTGTTTGCGTGGGTTTTCTCCGGGTGCTCCGGTTTCCTCCCACAGTCCAAAGATGTGCGGGTTAGGTTGATTGGCTATGATAAAAATTGACCCTTAGTGTTAGGGGGATTAAATACGTGGGGTTATTGGGATATGTGTTGGTGCAGGGGTTACGGGGATCGGGTGGGATATGTGTCGGTACAGGCTCGATGGGCCGAAATGGCCTCTATCTGCACTGTGAGGTTTCTGTGATTCTGTGAAATTGTCAAATCCCCAACAGTCACCCAACAACTATGCCCATCTACTAAAAGTCACATACACATCTCGCACCTTGCAGACATTAATGGCTATTCAACTATGGTAGGCACATCTGCCAAATACATTTCTGCACACTCACTCACAAGCTATCCTTTTTCACTGGTTACAGTGTGTTGGGATCCAGTGTGTACAGTGTGTTGGAATCCAGTGAGTATATTGTGTGCGGCCTCAGTGAGTACAATATGCTGGGCTCCAGTGAATATTCTCTGTTGGGATTCAGTGGGTACAGTGTTTTGGGATCCAGTAAGTGCAGTGTTTTGGGATCCAGTGAGTACAGTGTGTTGTGTGATTCGATGAGAAAAGTGTGCTGGGATCCAGTATGTACAGGGTGTTGGGATGCAGTGAGTACATTTTGTTGTGATCCAGTGTGTTGTGATCCAGTGAGTGTGGCGTGTTTGGATCCAGTTACTGCAGTGTGTTGGGATCCAATATGTACACTGTGTTGGGATCCAGTGAGTACAATGTGTTAGGATCCAGTGTGTACAGGGTTTAGGACTCCAGTGAATGTAATGTGTTGCGTTACAGTAAGTACAGTGTGTTGGGATCCAGAGTGTACAGTGTGTTAGGCTCCAGTGAGTATAGAGCATTGGGTTACAGTGAGTACAATGTGTTGGGATCCAGCGTGTACAGTGTGTTAGGCTCCAGTGAGAACAGTGTGTTAGCATCTAGTGAGTACAGTGAGTTGCGATCCAGTGAGTACAGCATGTTGTGATCCAATAAGCAGAGCGTGTTGGTATCCAGTGATTGCATTTTGTTTGGACCCAGTGAGTACAGTGTGTTGGGATCCTTTGCATGTAGTGTGCTTTGCTCCTGTGAGGACAGTGTGTTTGGATCCTATGAGTACAGATTGTTCGGCACCTGTTGGTAGAGCAGGTTGGGATATAGTGAGTAAAGTGTGTTGGGATCCAGTGAGTACAGTGTGTCGGGTTCCATTGAATTTAGTGTGTGTCCTCCAGTGTGTACAGTGTGTGCTCCAGTGTGTACAGTGTGTGTGCTCCAGTTTGTACAGTGTGTTGTGCTAAAGTGAGAACAGTGTGTTGGGGTCCAGTGAGTACAGTGTGCTGGGATACAGTAACTATAGTGTGTTCATCTCTATGGGGTACAATGTGTCTGACTCCAGTGAGTACAGTGTGCTGGGCTCCAGTGAATACAGTGTGTTGGGATCCAGTGAGAACTGTGTGTTGGGATCCAGTGAGAACAGTGTATTGGGAGCCAGTGAGTGCAGTGTGTTGGGGTTCAGTGAGTAGAGCCTGTTGGGATCCAATAAGAGCAGTGTGTTGGTATCCAGTGATTGCATTGTGTTTGGATACAGTGATTACAGTTATTACGTCCGTGAATGATTGAGACACGGACAGCAGGAGTGGAACAAAATATGTCTTTACTGGTGGAAGTCAATAGTGAAACTGAAAACACAGAGGCTCACCAGCGCCTTTTATACAGGAGTGGTCACTGCCGATACTGCAGTCTGAGACCAGTTATTCTCTTAAAGGTACATACACAACAATTCCTCCCCTTTTAGATAAACAGTACATAACATTCATTTAACAACTAAATGATAACTAATTACAATCACAATTACTGTTGCTAGATAAATTGGTTAAGTTTAAGCAATTATAAGTTCAGTCTTTGAGGAGGCTTCCTGATTCTGTCTGGATAACGCCTCTTTGGGGTATCAGGTTCTTCTGGCAATGTTGAGTCGGGATCAATGTCGTTGTTTGGTTCATCTGCTTCCAATATTACCGGTTCTGCGGTAGCTGCAATTGGAATGTCGATTTCATTACCAGGTGTATCAGATCGTGGTGTGGAGTTGACGTTTTCCAGTGACTCTAGAATCTGGTCAGCATGGCGTCTTACAATGCTCTCCCCAACGTCCACGGTATACATGAGAGGTCCTTGTCGTGTACAAATCGTTCCTGGCTGCCATTTCTCAGTGCGGTAGTCCCGGGCCAAAACTGGTTGACCTATCTTAAAACTCCTGGTCGGCCTTGATTGAACTTCTTCACCCCCCACACTAGGCTGAGGGCCTCTCTGTCAATCTGGGCGTAGTTACGCTCGGCAGAAGTTAACGAGCGTGACGCAAAAGCTATCGGCCTCTCTAAACCATCAAGGAATTTATGTGACAGTACCGCCCCAATGCCGTAGGGAGACGCATCACACGCCAGTCTGATCGGCAGTGCTGGGTTGTAGTGAGCCAATACTTCCCTTGAAGTGATTAAGTCCTTACTCTTCTGAAAAGCACGCTTACAATCATTGCTCCCTTTCCATGCTACCCCCATTCGTAGCAGGGCGTTCAGTGGGTGCAGAATTGTCGACAAATTCGGCAAAAACTTATGATAGCAATTGACCAATCCGAGGAATGACCTCAGTTGCGACACATTTTCAGGCGCTGGGGCCTTAACAACCGCTTCAATTTTGTCAGGGGACTTATGTAACCCCTCTTCATCAATCACGTGGCCACAATACGATATCTGTTTCTTAAAAAATTCGCACTTGGGGCGGTTGGCTCGCAGCCCATGTTCCCGTAGTCTAGTGAGCACCTGTTCTAGGTTGTTAAGGTGTTCACTGTCATCTTCACCTGTCACAAGGATGTCGTCCAAGTAACACTGAGTCCCCGCAATCCCTTGCAGGACTTGTTCCATCGCTCTTTGCCATATCGCCGGAGCCGATGCTACTCCGAATACCAATCGATGATACTGGTAAAGACCTTTGTGAGTGTTTATCGTGAGATACTTCCTAGAGGACTCTTCAACCTTCATCTGCAAATATGCTTGTGCTAGGTCAATTTTTGTAAAATGCTTCCCTCCAGACAGTGAGGCGAAGATGTCTTCTATCCTTGGAAGAGGATATTGTACTGTGTGAAGGATTGGGTTCACCGTCACCTTGAAATCCCCACAGATGCGAATCTTCCTTTGCTCCCCGGACTTATTGCTTAACGTTTTCTTCATGACAGGAACGATGGGTGTCGCCCACTCGCTCCAGTCGACCTTAGACAACATGCCCGCCTTCTCCAGATTCTCCAGCTCTGCCTCGACGGCTGGGCAAATTGCATATGGTACCGGTCTTGCTTTGAAAAACTTGGGAACAGCATTCTCCTCTATTTTTATCGAGGCGGTTACGCCTTTAAGCGTGCCCAGTTCTTGTTGAAATACCTCTTTGGCGTTAGCTAAGATTGTTGACAATCGTCCAGGAGTGACGTCTTCATCTTTTTTACCTTCCACCGTCATTGCATGAATGGAGTGCCAATCTAAGTTTATCTTCCTGATCCATTCCCATCCCAATAACGGTGGTCCACCATTTCGCAGTATGTAGAGATACAATTTCCGTATTTTCTTGCCGTTGTATTCGACAGGCACCCTTATTTTTCCTCTGGGGTATACTTTTTGCCCCGTATACATCGTCAAGATGATGGATGTCTCTCTCAAATGTATGTGTGAAAATAGCCGCTTATAGTCTCGTCAATTCATGACGGTTAGCGCTGATCCTGTATCCAATTCCATTCTAACTTGGGACCCTGCTATCGTGAGGGTGACCCAAATGGTTCGGTGATCCTCTTTTGCGATTACATTGTGAAGTTTGAGACAGCTTAGTCTCCTTTTCCCGGATTCACTATCGCTCATCTGGTCTTCGGAAATACTGTCCGTCATCTTTTGTACTTTCTTTTACGGTTCCTTAGTAGCCTTTTTGTTGTCGCTGGTCTTCTTCCCAGACCTGCAAACTCGTGCAATGAGTCCCATCTTCCCGCATTGCCTGCATATTTTGTCTTTGGACCAGCAGTCCTTCTGGTCATGGTTAGTTCTGCCGCAGCGATAACATTTTGCAAATCCCCGTGTCATTTCCTGGGTGCCGTATTCCTGTGGTTTTTGTTGAATTTCTGCAGCTCCCCTAGCTGCTGCTTCATACGATACTGCCACGCTGAAAGCCTTATCTAGCGTCAGCTCTTTCTCTGAGAGTAACTTCTTCTGTGTTCCTTCACTCAGGAGTCCACAGACAAATTTGTCCCGTAGGGTATCTGCCAGTCCTGCTCCGAACTGGCAGTGCTTTGACAGCTTGCATAGTTCCGTAAGATACTCAGCATTGCTCTCATCTTTGTGCTGAGTTCTCCTGTGAAATTTAAACCTTTCTGCTATCAACAGCGGTGCAGGGTTTAGGTGTTCCTGTAGGACAGCAACAATTTCGTTAAATCTCTTCGCCTTCGGTTTGGCTGGAGTAATCAGGTCCCGCAATAGGCCGTACGTTCTAGCACCCATTAAGTTTAGCAATATCGATGCCTTTTTCTCCTCCGCTATTTCATTTGCCTCGAAATATACCTCGACTCTTTCCACATACGTGGTCCAGTCCTCTATTGTATTATCAAAAGCAGTGATACAGCCAGTCTTTGGCATCTTGAAAATCTAAAATGGCGCCTCCCGCGCTTTGCCTTCTTCCCCGATTTAACAAAATGGCGCATCCCGCACTTTGCCTTCTTCCCCGCTGATTAAGATGGCGCCTCCCGTGCTTTGCCTTCTTCCCCGCTGTTGTTAGCGCTGCTTTCCACGGTTTCTTGCGCGTTTAATATTTTTATTTTTTATTTTCCCGTCTTGGAACAACCCTGTGGGACTCTTGCCTCCCTCTTCGCGGGTCTATACGCAGCCCGGCTTCATAGCACCGGCCGCGCCCTGTGTTTTCCACCCTCTCTCTCTCTTCTTCCCGACAACGCTGCTCGGCCCCATTGCAAACCACCCGCTCGAGTTCGCGACCGCCGCAGCCCAGGAAGGATCAGTGCACTACCTGCCACCAGCCCGATTAGCTGAAGCACCGTCGACAGGAACCAGGCCCCGCATCCGACAGCTTCTCCAGCAATCTTCAACTCTGCAACACAGGGCGGATGCCCACGGTCGACGCCCGTTTCTACTGCCTCTTACTTTCTTTTCTTTCTGGCCTCGACCTCTGCTCACTTCACTGTAGGAATGGATCCCAGGAGGTGGTGCAGACTGTAGGTAGGTTCGTATCTGCTCGTCGCCAGTATTACGTCCGTGAATGATTGAGACACGGACAGCAGGAGTGGAACAAAATAAGTCTTTACTGGTGGAAGTCAATAGTGAAACTGAAAACACAGAGGTTCACTAGCGCCTTTTATACAGGGGTGGTCACTGCCGGTACTGCAGTCTGAGACCAGTTATTCTCTTAAAGGTACATACACAACAACAGTGTGTTGGGATCCTTGGCATACAGTGTGCTTTGCTCCTGTGAGTACAGTGTGTTCGGATCCTGTGTGTACAGTTTGTTGGGCACCATTTGGTAGTCGTGTTGGTATCTAGTGAATACAGTGTGTTGGGATCCAGTGAGCACAGTTTGTTGGGCTCCAGTGGATTGACTTTTTTGGGATCCAGGTGGTAGAGCTTGTTGGGATCCAGTGTGTACAGTATGTTCGGATCCAGTGAGTACCGTGAGTTGTGACCATGTGTGTACAGTGTCTTGCACTCCATTGAGTACAGTGTGTTGTGTTCTGGTGAGTACAGTGTGTTACAATTCAATGAGTACATTGTGTTGGGATCCAGTGACTGCAGTGTGTTCGGATCCAATATTTACAGTGTGTTGTGATCCAGTGAGGTCAATGCATTGGGATCCAGTGTATACAGTGTTGTGTATGTAATATGTATGTTGCTTTAGACCTATGGCCAGGGCAGCACTACTTTGTAGGGCGTAGTGATACCATAGTACCACCCCTGGCCATAGGGGTATAAATAGTACTGTGGGCACTGATTTCCCCTCAGTTCCTGCCTGTTGGTATGAAGTAAAGACCTACGTTGAATCTTCCAAGCTGTCTCTTCATTATTGAATTAAGTATAGACACATACTTTACACACAGTGTTTTGGACTCCAGTGAATACAGTGTATTGGGTTACAGTGAGTACATTGTGTTGGGATCCAGCATGTACTGTGTGTTGTGCTCCAGTGAGTATTGTTTATTGGGCTGCTATTCATACATTTTGTTGAACTCCTGTGAGTACAATGTCTTGGAATTCAGTGAGTACAATGTGTCAGGTTACAGCAAGTAGAGTGTGTTGGGATCCAGAGAGTGCAGTGTGTTGAGATACAGTCAGTACAATGTGTTGGGCACCAGTGAGGACAGTGTGTTGGGATCCAGTGAGTACAATGTGTTGGGCACTAGTGAGGACAGTGTGTTGGGATCCAGTGAGTACATTTTGTTGTGATCCAGTGTGTTGGGATCCAGTGAGTACATTTTGTTGCGATCCAGTGTGTTGGGATCCAGTGAGGACAGTGTGTTTGAATCCTGCAACTGCAATGTGTTGGGATCCAATATGTATAGTGCATTGGGATCCAGTGAGTACAATGCATTGGGATCCAGGGTGTGCAGTGTTTTGTATTCCAGTGAATGCAGTATAGTTTGGTTACAGTGAGTACTTTGTGTTGGGATCCAGCATGTATAGTGTGTTGTGCTCCAGTGAGTATTGTTTATTGGGCTGCTATTCGGACATTTTGTTGGACTCCTGTGAGTACATTGTGTCAGGTTCCAGTATGTAGAGTGCATTGGGATCCAGAGAGTGCATTGTGTTGGGATCCAGTGAGAAGGGTGTGTTGGGCACCAGTGAGGACATTGTGTTGGGATCCAGTGAGTACAATGTGTTAGGCACCAGTGAGGACAGTGTGTTGGAATCCAGTGAGTACATTTTGTTGTGATCCAGTGTGTTGGGATCCAGTGAGTGCAGTGTGTTGGGATACAGTGATTACAGTGTGTTGGGATCCAGTGAGTACAATGTGTTGGGCATCAGTAAGGACAGTGTGTTGGGATCCAGTGAGTACATTTTGTTGTGATCCAGTGTGTTGGGATCCAGTGAGTACTTTTTGTTGTGATCCAGTGAGTACATTTTGTTGCGATACAGTATGTTGGGATTCAGTGAGTACATTGTGTTGCGATCCAGTGTGTTGGGATCCAGTGAGTACATTTTGTTGTGATCCAGTGTGTTGGGATCCAGTGAGTACATTTTGTTGTGATCTAGTGTGTTGTGATCCAGTGAGTACATTTTGTTGTGATCCAGTATGTTGGGATCCAGTGAGGACAGTGTGTTTGAACCCTGTGACTGCATTGTGTTGGGATCCAATATGTACAGTGCATTGGGATCCAGTGAGTACAATGCATTGGGATCCAGAGTGTACAGTGTTTTGTATTCCAGTGAATGCAGTGCGTTGGGTTACAGTGAGTACATTGTGTTGGGATCCAGCATTTTCAATGTGCTGGGCTTCAGTGAGCATAGTGTGTTGGGCTGCTATAAGTACATATTGTTGGACTCCTGTAAGCATAGTGTGTTGGAATCCATTGAGTGCAGTGCATTGTGATCCAGTGAGAACAGTGTGTTGGGATCCTGTGAGTGCAGTTTGTTGGGATCCAGTGAGTACAGTGTGTCAGGGTTCAGTGTAGGGATCCAATAAATGCAGTGTGTTAGTATCCAGTGATTGCATTGTGTTTGGATCCAGTGAGTAGTGTGTTGGGATCCTTTGCATACAGTGTGCTTTGCTTCTGTGAGTAGTGTGTGATCAGATTCTGTTATTGCAGTTTATTGTGCACCAGTTGGTAGAGTGTGTTGGGATTCAGTGAATAGATGTGTTGAGATCTAGTGAGTACAATGTGTTGGGATCCAGTGAGTACAGTGTGTTAGGATCCAGTGAGTACAATTTTTTGACTCCAGTGGGTAGACTTTGTTGGGACCTAGTGGGTAGATCTTGTTGGGATCCAGTGTGTACAGTGTGTTGGGATCCAGTGAGTACAGTATGTTGGGACCAAGTGTGTACAGTGTTTTGGACTGTAGTGAGTACAGTTTGTTGGGATCCCGCATGTACAGTGTGTTGTGTTCCAGTGAGTATAGTGTGTTGTAATTCAATGAGTAAAGTGTGTTGGGATCCATTGTGTACAGTCTGTTGGGATGCAGTGAGTAGTGTTTTGGGCACCAGTATGTACAGTGTGTTGGGATCCAGTGAGAACATTTTATTTGGATCCAGTGAGTTCATTGCATTAGGATCCAGTGACTGCAGTAGGTTGGGATCCATTATGTAGTGTGTTGGGATCCAGTGAGTACAATGCATTGGGATCCAGTGTGTACAGTGTTTTTGACTCCAGTGAATACAGAGTGTTGTGTTATAGTGAGGACAATGTATTGCACTCCAGTGTGTTGGGCTGCTAATAGTACATTTTGTTGGACTCCTGTGAGTACAGTGTGTTGGAATCCAGTGAGTACGCTATGTTGGGATCCAGGGAGTACAGTGCGTTAGGATCCAATGAGAACAGTGTGTTGGGATCCAGAGAGAACAGTGTGTTGGGATCCAATGAGTGCATTGTGTTGCGATCCAGTGAGCACAGTTTGTTGGGCTCCAGTGGGTAGACTTTGTTGGCACCCAGTGGGTAGAACTTGTTGTGATCCAGTGTGTAGAGTGTGTTGCGATCCAGTGAGTATGGTGTGTTGGGAAGCAGTGAGTACAATGTGTTGGGATCCAGTGTATAGAATGTGTTCAGATCCAATGATTACCGTGTGTTGGGATCTAGTGTGCACAGTGAGTTTGGATCCAGTGAGTGCAGTGTTTTCGGATCCAGTGAGTACAATGTATTGTGATTCAGTGAGTACATTGTGTTGGGCTCCAGTGAGTATGGTGATTTGTGATCCAGTGAATATACCATGTTCGGATCCAGTGAGTACTGTGTGTTGTGATCCAGTGTGTACATTCTGTTGGGATCCAGTGTGTACAATGTGTTGGGATTCAGTGAGTACAATGCATTGGGATCCAGTACTGTGTCTTCAGATCCAGGGAATACAGTGTGTTGGGCTCCAGTGAATATATTGTGTTCGGCCTCAGTGTGTACACTGTGTTGGGATCCATTGAGTACAGATTGATGGGATCCAGTGAGAGCAGTGCTTTGGTTTACAGTGGGTACATTGTATTGCAATCCAGTGAGTACAATGTGTTTGGATCGAGTGTGTACAGTGTGTTGGGATTGAGTCAGTACCGTGTGTTGGTTTCCAGTGAGAACAGTGTGTTGGGGTCCAGTGAATTCAGTGTGTGTGTTCCAGTGAGTACAGTGTGTTGGGCTCCAGTGAATTCAGTGTGTGTGCTCCTGTGAATAGAGTTTGTTGAGTTCCAGTGAGTGCAGTGTGTTGTGATCCAGTGATTACAGCCAATTTCGTACCCGTGCTGCCACTGTCCCTTTTATTCCATGGGCTTCAACTTTGCTCGCAAGCCTATTATGTGGCACTTTATCAAACGCCTTTTCGAAGTCCATCAACTGCAATGTCCTTAGCAACCCTCTCTGTTACCTTATCAAAAATGTCAATCAAGATAGTTACACAAGAAACAAGAAATGGATGATCCATATCGGCCTCCTCCTGCGGTCCCCACTATCACAGAAGCCAGTCTTCAGCCAATTCGATTCACTCCATGTGACATCAAGAAACAGCTGAGCGCACTACATACAGCAAAGGCTATGGGCCCTGACAACATCCTGGCTATCATGCTGAAGACTTGTGCTCCAGAACTAGCCTTGCCTCTAGCCAAGCTGTTCCAGTACAGCTACAACACTGGCATCTATCCGACAATGTGGAAAACTGCCCAGGTGTGTCCTGTCCACAAAAGCAGGACATATCCAATCCGGTCAATTACTGCCCCATTAGTCTACTCTCAATCATCAGCAAAGTGATGGAAAGTGTCATCGACAGTGCTAACAAGCGGCACTTACTCACCAATAACCCGCTCACAGATGCTCAGTTTGGGTTCTGCCAAGACCACTCGGCTGTCAACCTCATTACAGCCTTGCTCCAAACATGGACAAAGGAGTGGAATTCCAGCGTTGAGTTGAGAGTGGCTGCCCTTGACATCAAGGCAGCATTTGACCAAGTGTGGCATCAAGGAGCCCCAGTAAAACTGAAATCAATGGGAATCAGGGGAAAACTCCACTGGCTGGAGTCATACCTAGCACAAAGGAAGATGGTTGTGGTGATTGAAAGTCAATCATCACAGCCCCAGGACATCGCTGCAGGAGTTCCTCAGGGCAGTGTCCTAGGCCCAACCATCTTCAGCTGCTTCATCAATGACCTTCCCTCCAACATAAGGTCAGAAATGGGAATGTTTGCTGATGACTGCACAGTGTTCAGTGCCATTCAGAACTCCTCAGATAATGAAGCAGTCCATGCCCACATGCAACAATACCTGGACAACGTTCAGGCTTGTGCTGATAAGTGGCAGGTAATATTCGCGCCACAAAAGTGCCAGGCAATGACTATCTCCAACAAGCGAGAGTCTAAACACCGCCTCTTGACTTTCAATGGCATTACCATCGCCGAATCACCCACCATCAAGATCCTGGGGGTCACCATTGACCAGAAACTTAACTGGACCAGCCACATAAATACAGTGGCAACAAGAGCAGGTCAGAGGCTGGGTATTCTGCGGCGAGCGTCTCACCTCCTGACTCCCCGAAGCTTTTCTACCATCTACAAGGCACAAGTAAGGAGTGTGATGGAATACTCTCCACTTGCCTGGATGAGTACAGCTCCAACAACACTCAAGAAGCTCAACACCACCCAGAACAAAGCAGCCCACTTGATTGGCACCCCCTCTACCACCTTAAACATCCATTCCCTCCACCATCAGCGTACCGTGGCTGCAGTGTCAACCATGTACAAGATGCACTACAGTAACTCACCAAGGCTTCTTCGGCAGCACCTCCAAAACCCACTGTAGTGTATGTACCTTTAAGAGAGAACTACTTTCACAGCTCCTGTATACTGTAGTACTGGCAGTGACCACCCCTGTATATAAGCCTTGAGCCTCTGTACTGCCAGTCTTGAGACTACCCTACTCCAGTAAACACCTGTTGATTGTTAAGTTACAGCCTCCGTGTCGTTATTGGAAAACATCATACTCTAAGAATCACAGATCCAACAGTGGCGATGAGGTCGATTCGAATCTACCTGCAACTCTGCATTTCCCTTCAAGGATTCGCTCCGGGAGGGCGGTGGAAGAAAGTCGAGGCCAGAAGCACGGGCGTCGACCATGAGCAACCGCCCAGTCGTCCGGCAGAGAGTGAACATCGCAGGGGAGGCTGTTGAGAGCTGGGCTTGGGTCCCCAGGCATGACGATCCAGCAACAGACTGGCAACAGGTAGAGCGCAGACCCTTCCCGGAGAGCAGCGGCTGGAGCCGACGGATGGCAGAGAAAAAGCCGAGCAGCGTCGACGGGGTAAGAGAGAGGGTGAAGCGCACAGGGTGCAGCCGGGGGTTGAAAACCGAGTGAAAAAGAGAGAGAGGGTAAAGCAGCAGCCTGATTCAGGACCGAGCGGCGGAAACGGGAAAGGCACACAGGAGAATGCGCAGAGCACAGCCAGGGCTCAAGGGCTGAACAGCGTCCGCGGGGAGAAGAAGGGAGAGCGCGGGAGACGCCATTGAGCCGCGGAGAAGAAGGGAGAGGGCGGGAGACGCCATTTTTTAGAAGCCGCAGCGGAGAAGAAGGGCAAGCGCGGGAAGAAAGGAAAGCGCGGGAGACGCCATTTTGTGCCAGTGGAGAAGAAGGGAGAGCGCGGGAGATGCCATTTTTGACAGTTGAATCACACCCAGGGATGCCGAAGAGTGGCAGTATCTCTGTGTTCGACAATGAAGTCGAAGATTGGGTGACATATGTGGAACGCATTGAGGTGTACTGCAGGGCGAATGAAGTGCCAGATGCTAGGGAAGCACTGGTTTTGTTAAATTCCATGGGTGCAAAAACTTATGGCTTACTGCGAAACCTAATAACCACAGAGAAGCCCGTGGATAAGAATTTCGGAAGCATAGTAGAAATCCTACAGGACCACTTAAACCCCACACCGCTGCTGATAGCAGAAAGATTGAAGTTACACAAATGGAACCAGCATAAAGACAAAAGTAATGCTGAGTACTTAACGGAACTGTGCAAGCTATCGAAACACTGCCAGTTTGGAGTGGGACTAGCAGATACGTTAAGGGACAAGTTTGTGTGTGGGCTTCAAGGTGAAGGAACCCAGAAACAGCTTCTATCAGAAAAGGATCTTATGCTGGACAAGGCTTTCAGCATGGCAGTATCACATGAAGCAGCCGCAAGGGGCGCTGCAGAGATACAACGGAGACCACAAGAATATGGCACCAATGAAATGTTATATGGAACAGGGAAGTGTTATCGCTGCGGCAGAACAACACATGACCAGAAGGATTGTTGGTTCAAGGACTAAGTGTGCAGACAGTGTGGAAAAGTAGGACACATAGCAAGAGTCTGCAGGTCAGGGAAGAAAACCAACAGCAAGAAATCTCCACAGGAGAAGAACAAAAAGATACATAAGGTGATGGACAATAGTTCAGACGAACAGAAAGGTGATACAGACTCCGGAAGCAAGGAGCTGGGTTGTCTGAAACTACATAAGGTAACCAAAATGGAGGATCACCAGACTATCTGGGTCACACTCAAGATAGACAGAGTCCAAGTGAAAATGGAATTGGACACAGGATCAGCCCTAACAGTCATAAACCAAAGGGACTACAAGCGGCTATTTTCACATATACCCTTGAAAGCTACAGAGATTGTCTTGAAGACGTACACAGGGAAAAAAGTCTACCCCAAAGGAAAAATAAGGGTGAAAGTGATATACAAAGGCCAGGAAATACCTAAAATGGACCTATATGTATTGCCAGATGGGGGACCACCACTACTAGGACGTGAATGGATCCAGAAGATACAATTAGTTTGGCATTCCATACAGGCACTGAAGGTTGAGGCCAAAAAGGATGACGACGTCACACCTGGACGACTGTCAAAAATGCTAACTGACGCAAAAGAAGTGTTCCAGGAGGATTAAAATAGAGGAAAATGAAAGCCCAAAGTTTCTTAAGGCCAGACCAGTGCCTTATGCGATTCGACCAGCCATTGAAGCAGAGCTGGAAGGGTTGGAACGTTCAGTACTGTCCAAAGTAGACTGGAGCGAGTGGGCTACACCCATCGTTCCTGTAATGAAGAGGTCGTTGAGTAATACGCCTGGGGAACCAAAGAAGGTCCGCATCTGTGGGGATTATAAGGTGACAGTGAACCCAGTCCTTCACACGGTGCAATATCCGCTTCCAAGGATTGAGGATATTTTCGCCTCGCTATCTGGAGGTAAACGCTTCACCAAAATTGATCTAGCCCAGGTGTACTTGCAAATGGAGGTAGAAGAAGCCTCGAAACAATACCTCACGATCAACACTCATAAAGGTCTCCACCAATAAAACCAGCTGTGTTCGGGGTAGCATCAGCTCCGGCTATTTGGCAAAGGGCGATGGATCAAGTCCTGCAAGGGATTCCAGGGACCCAGTGTTATTTGGACGACATCCTGGTCACAGGCAAAAATGACAGTGATCACCTCGCCAACCTGGAGAAGGTGCTCACTAGATTAAAGGAATATGGGCTACGAGCTAATCGCCACAAGTGCGAGTTTTTCCAGAAGCAGATCTCGTATTGTGGCCACGTTATTGATGAAGAGGGGTTACATAAGTCCCCTGAAAAGATTGAGGCAGTAGTCAAGGCTCCAGCACCGGAAAATGTGTCACAACTGAGGTCATTCCTCAGGCTGGTGAACTACTACCATAAGTTCTTACCAAATTTGTCCACAGTATTACACCCACTGAACACCCTACTGCAAATGGGGGTACCATGGAAGTGGAATGACGAACGTAGACGAGCTTTCCAGAAGTGCAAAGAATTGATCACATCAAAAGAGGTGTTGGCCCATTTCAACCCAGCACTACCAATTCGTTTGGCATGTAATGCATCACCCTATGGTATTGGAGTGGTGCTGTCGCACAAATTCCCAGACGGGTTGGAGAGGCCAGTAGCCTTTGCGTCTCGGTCACTAACCTCAGCCGAGCACAACTACACCCAGATTGACAGGGAGGCCCTCAGCCTAGTATGGGGAGTAAAAAAATTCAACCAATATCTGCATGGGCAGAAGTTCACCTTGCTGACTGACCACCAACCACTTGTCTCCATCTTTAATCCAAAGAAGGGCGTTCCGGTGATGACTGCACAATGGTTACAAAGATGGTCCCTTTTTCTCGGTGCGAACCAATATGAAATAGAATATAAAGGCATGAAACAGCATGGAAACGCTGATGGGCTATCACGCCTGCCACTGCCTACTGTGGAGGAAGCACCAGCAGTGGACCCTATCGAGATATTTTATTCGTCAATAATTGAACGATTGCCAGTAACAAACGCGGATATAGAGAAGGAGACCCGCAATGATCCGACACTGTCTCGGATATATGATTTGATGGTGAGGGGATGGCCAACACATGGCAACTCACTGTTGCCAGCATTCTCATCCAGAAGAGAACAGCTGTCAGTATGCCAGGGGACAGTGATGTGTGGATCCCGAGTGGTAATTCCACCCAAGTTAAGGGAGAGAGTGCTAAATGAGCTTCACGAAGGTCATCTGTGAGGGGTGAAAATGAAAAGCCTTGCTAGGGCTTATGTGTGGTGGCCGGGGATCGATCAACAAATCGAGGACCTAACCAAGAGCTGCTCAGGATGCCAGAAGGTCCAAAATGCTCCACCACATGCCCCTCTACACCCATGGGAGTGGCCCTCCTCTCCATGGCAATGGGTGCATATTGATTTTGCTGGTCCATTCATGGACTCAATATTCTTAAGCAGTGGATGCTCACTCGAAATGGCCTGAGGTGATAAAAATGTCCTCAACCACTACAGAGAAAACGATTGCAGTCCTACGGACCATATTTGCCAGGAACGGCTTGCCAGAGCAGATTTGCTCTGATAATGGACCACAGTTTGTGTCCGAAGAGTTTCGGAAATTTATGAGAAGGAATGGGGTAAGGCATTACACATCCGCCCCATCTGACCGTAGACTAACTCGGCCGATGAAGACTGGAGATCGTCCTTGGGGGCTGTGCGGAGATCGAGCATCACCCAGGGGAGTCTGTCCACCCAATTGGATCCACGCAAGCTGGCACGGAGGGACGCCTTGAGAGATGGTAAGCGGTAGTACAGTGCAGCTTGGTACCCAAGCCCTGTGCAACTGCGTTCCACAACTCTGACGTGAATTGCGGACCCCGGTCAGAGGAGATGTCGGATGGTACCCCAAACCGAGCCACCCACGACGAAATGAATGCCCTGGAGACGCCTGCTGCAGTGGTAGCGACCAAGGGAATTGCCTCTGGCCACCTGGTGGTACGGTCCACTACTGTCAAGAGATGCGTGAATCCCCGCGAGGCAGGAAGAGGACCCACTAGGTCCACGTGTACGTGATCGAAACGTCGTTCTGGCACCGGGAAATTGGCCACTGGAGCCTTGACGTGACAGTGGACCTTCGATTTCTGACAATCAACACAATTGTTTGTCCAGTCTCGGACGTCTAAATGCATTCCCTTCCACACAAATTTGCGTGACATGAGCCGTTGTGAAGCTCGCATCCCTGGATGCGATAAACCGTGTATTGCCTGGAAAATTTTCTTATGCCATTCGACCGGCACAATGGGCCGGGGCACTCCCATGGATGTGTCGCACAAGAGAGTGGTTCCTGCTGCTTGAAACTTCACGTCAGCGACCTGCCAACTGGAAGGCGTGGTCCGATACGCCTGCACCTCGGGATCTGCCAGTTGCTCTTCCACCAACCCGACAAAATCAATTCCTAGGTGAACTGCCTGGACTGGAGCATGGGAGAGGCAATCAGCCACGAGATTATCTTTGCCGGACACATGCCGTAAATCCGTTGTAAATTCGGATATAAATGTGAGGTGGCGCTGTTGCCGAGCTGACCAAGGTTCCGCCGTTTTGGCCATTGCGAAAGTGAGTGGCTTGTGGTCCACGAACGCAGTGAACGGGCGCCCTTCTAGGAGAAAATGGAAATGCCGGATGGCCAAAAACAGGGCCAGCACCTCCCTGTCAAACGTGCTATCCTACGCTCGTTTTTGCGCAGTTGGCGGCTGAAAAAAGCTAACAGCTGCCAAGTCCCGTCGACCCATTGTTCTTGGACCGCCCCAATGGTGTAGTCGGAGGCATCCGTAGTGAGAGCGATGGTCGCGCCCGGGAGTGGGTGTGCAAGCATGGTTGCATCTGCCAACGCCGCCTTGGTGTCGAGGAACGCCTGGTCCATCTGCAGAGTCCAAGTGATAACGTCCTTGCCCGACTTCCCTTTTAGTGCTTCGTACAGTGGCTGCATCAACTGGGCCGCCATGGAGACGAACCGATGATAAAAATTTACCATCCCCAGGAACTCCTGCAGGGATTTGACTGTGTGAGGCCTCGGGAATGCCGTAACTGTCTCTACATTGGCGGTCAGTGGAACGGCACCGTCTGAGGTAATCCTGTGCCCCAGAAAGTCAATGCTGGTTAACCCGAATTGGCATTTAGCTGGGTTGACGATGAGGCCACGTTGGCTGAGACGGGCAAAAAGTGTGCGTAAATGCACCAAGTGTTCCTTCATATCTTTACTGGCGATGAGAATGTCGTCTAAATAAACGAAAAGAAAGGGCAGATCCCGTAACACAGAGTCCATGAGCCTTTGGAAGGCCTGAGCCGCGTTTTTCAAACTGAATGGCATTCGGAGAAACTCAAACAGCCCGAACGGTGTGATGACCGCCATTTTGGGGACGTCCTGAGGGTGTACGGGAACTTGGTGATATCCGCGGACGAGATCCACCTTGGAGAATACCGAGTTGCCAGCCAGATGGGCTGAAAAATCTTGTATATGCGGTATTGGATACCTATCCGGTGTAGTGTCTTCGTTCAGGCGTCTGTAATCACTGCAAGGCCGCCATCCGCCGCCCGGTTTAGGGACAATGTGCAGTGGGGAGGACCAAGGACTGTCGGAGCGTTGGATGATCCCGAGGCGCTCCATGGTCTGAAACTCTGCCTTTGCAGCTGCGAGCTTGCCGGGTTCCAATCTCCGCGCCCGAGCATAAACCGGTGATCCTGTCGTGGTGATGTGGTGCGCCACACCGTGCTTCGTGACTGCTGCTGAGAATGTAGGCCTGGTGAGCTCCAGAAACTCGCCGAGCTGGCGCGTAAACCCGTCCTGCGCTGGAACCGCACAGGCGACCGACCAGGACACAGCGGTGCTGCGGTGGCAAGGCACCGCGTGGAAAGTGGATGCGTTAATGAGTCGGCAGTGTTGGACGTCGACCAGAAAGCCATTGGCACAGAAGAAATCGGCCCCCAGTATGGCCTGTGATACTTTAGCTGTGATAAACTCCCACACAAAACGCTGACCACCGAAGGTTAAATTGACTGTCCGTTTTCCGAATGTGTGGATAGCCACGCCATTAGCTGCCTCGAGGGAAGGACCATGACTGCCAGATTGCAGATCCAGCTTTGAAGCTGGCAGAATACTGCACTGGGAACCAGTGTCGCATAGGAATCGTCGCCCTGTCATGGAATCCGTAATGTAAAGAAGTTTCCCCACTGAACCGACCGCCATGGCGAACTGGACGTGTTTTTAAGGCCCTGTCATCATTCTCGAAGAGCGCGGGCTTGCTGAAGTTTTGTTTTTCGGGGAGAAACTGCAGGGAGGATGGCAGCATCGAGCTTTGGCACCAAAACAGGCATGGTACGCACACCAGCCTGCTGGAGGAGGGCTGGGCATCGCACGCGTGGGTGAAGGGCACCTCACTGCACAACACTGCTGTGTAACCGTAATAATCTTGTCGGCCTCTGCAGCGAGTTTGGCACAGTCCGTGATTGCAGAGTTGGCCAAGGCCGTCTGAACCGGTTCAGGTAGCTGGCAGAGGAAAAGTTCGCGGAACAAAAAGCATTGGGGTTCCGACCCCAAAAGCGTGAGCATCTGGCTCATCAGTTCCGATGGTTTTGAGTCCCCGAGGCCGGGCATTGATATAAGCCTGCGTGCACGCTCCGACTTATTGAGGCTAAAAATCTGTAGCAAACGAGTTTTAAGAGCTTCATACTTGCCCTCATCTGGTGGACTGCCAAGGAGGCTGATGACCCGCGAGGCCGTGGCACTGTCGAGAGTGGAGAGCACGTAGAAATAACGGGTCGAATCCGCTGTAACCTCCCGGAGTGCGAACTGCGCTTCTGCCTGGAAAAACCATGCTGCTGGTTGCTGTTCCCAGAACTGCAGCAGTTTGAGGGCGATGGCATTCGTGCTCATCCTGGAATCTCAACGAAAGTTGTCCGACGAGATCGGGGTCACCAATGTAGGGACGGATGTTCCTAACTTAATAACGGAGTTCAACTCAGTGAATCAAAATAACAAAGTTTAATGAACAACGAAGTTAACTGTTAAAAGTACAAGAGAAGCTGTATACATGTAAGGATTCCGGGGGCTTCTTTTAAACTGGTTTAAGGTAATCTACCTGGCCAGCAGTCTTTTTGCTGCTGCACTCTAAACCAATTTACAAACAGCGGTTTCGAATCGCTACCCCTCCTTTAGTTCTGAGTGGAGGAACCTATAATTAATGATATTAAAACGGAACACGTGGTTTGGATGAGAGAAAAAAAATCAAGCTTTATTAACTAAAAGAAACTATAATCACAATATCAAACTATCCCACACGAACACAGTGAAATTGTAAAACTATACAACAGGGGGGTTGCAGACGGCAAAAACGAGGGATACAATGGCTACAATGTTATTTAAACAATCTTAGCAATTCCCTTAAATCACCATCCCCCCTTAACTCCTGCTAGGTTGCCTTGTTGAGGAGTCAGAAACTCTGCTCACATGTGGTCCAGCGAAGAGAGAGAGAGAGAGAGAGAGAGAGAGAGAGAGCTCACCTATGGTCCCAGGAAGTCAAGAGAGAGAGCTGGCTTCTCAGCCCTATCTTTATATCTGGTGAGCCCCTCCCGTCCTGCCTTGCAAGGCTGTGTGCAAAATTCCCCACCCAAAAGGGTCCAATACACAAGAGAAAGCTGTGATAGGCTAACTCAAAGTGGTTGGATTGAGTTAATGTGATTTTTGGAGCTCCCTGTGCTGAAACAAAAGGGAGATACGACTGCTCTATTGTCCAGTACTGGGGTGATTTAAAATCCATTCAAAATGTTAACGCTTCCCATTCAAGATACAAAAGTCTCTTCTGCAGTTTAGATGTCCTTTCTCTTCATTGAACCTTACTTCCAGACACAGAAAGCTGCATTCCAAGCCTCTTTTGTCATTCGGCCATGTGGTGCGACTGCCAATTTTATCCCTGGAAATTTAAAAGCACATTGCCCAGGGATACTTTAATCAAAAATGAATCTTCAGAACTGTAAATTATTGCGAATTCTTACATACAGGTCTGCTCAGGTTGCAAGGCACTCGACGACTGCTGGAAGGTTCTGGAAGCTGACGTCATGACATCATCGCGTTCTTCGTGCCACTAGCGGTCACGTGACCGGCGTCATGATGTCATCACGCAGAGTGCAGGAAGGTACATACAGTATAGTTAACAGACAGTTTAAAGGTGCAGTCCGCAGCTGCACTATAATGTAGTTAAAGGGATTATTATTAATTGCTCTGAGTCTCTTAGTGGCTCCGCCACATAATTCCTTTTACAGCAATGTAGTACAGCTGGGGGCTGCACCTTTAATGTATCTGCTAACTGTACTAGGGCTTCTTTCCTGTACTCCGCGTGATGACGTCATGCCGTCCATCACGTGATCTCTCAACGGCGGGAAGAACGTGATGACATCATGACGTCAGAGCTCGGGACCTTTTAGCAGTAGAGCTCAGAACCTTCTAGCAGTTGAGCTCGGAACCTGCTAGCAGTTGAGCTCGGAACCTGCTAGCAGTTGAGCTCGGAACCTTCTAGTAGTTCCAGAGAGGCTTTCAAGCAGACCAGACCTATTTGCATTGTATCCTACAGTTTCCTGTACAGCTTCGTTTGTTCATTAAATTTTATTG
Organism: Somniosus microcephalus; assembly: GCF_052327205.1. Classification (NCBI taxonomy): domain Eukaryota; kingdom Metazoa; phylum Chordata; class Chondrichthyes; order Squaliformes; family Somniosidae; genus Somniosus; species Somniosus microcephalus. The sequence continues at coordinate 330,087,218 of NC_140987.1, read as the reverse complement.
TTTTTGATTTTCTGAGTCGATCTCAATTCTTCGGCTAGGAACCCCAGTTCCTACACTTCTATTGTTTCTTAACTCTAACCAAATAGATTCTGTCCTTGACTCCTCCAGGACATCCTTTCTCTCCAGCACAATAATATTCTCCTTAATCAATACTGCCACCCCACCTCCTTTCTTTCCTGAACACCTTCTATCCAGGAAACTTTAGTACCCAATCCAGCCCTTTTTTGAACCAGGTTTCTGTTATCACCACGACATCGTATTCCCATGTGTTTATTTGTGCCTGCAGCTCACCAATCTTATATATCACACTTTGTGCATTTACATACATGCACGGTAAACCTATCTTAGACCTTCTTGTATTTTCTCTTAGTCTGACCCACCTAATACCGTACTATTTCTTACTCTAGTATTATCTGTCTCTCCCCATCATTTGTGCACCATTTTTTGCCTTTCTAATGCTACATCCTGGAGCCCATCCCCCTGCCAAATTAATTTAAACCCTCCCCAACAGCACTAGCAAACCCCCCATGAGGATATTGGTCTTGGCTCTGTTGAGGTGCAAACCATTCGGCTTGTATAGAACCGGTCCCAAGGTCCCAGGAATCTGAAGCCCTCTCTCCTGCACCATCTCTCTTGCCATGCATTCATCTGCTCTATCCTCCTATTTCTAAACTCACAGGCTCGTGGCACCGGGAGTAATCCAGACAATACTACCTTTGAGGTCCTGCTTTGTAATTTCTTTCCGAGCTCCCTAAAATCTGCCTGCAGGACCTCATCCCTCTTTCTACCCATGTCGTTGATCCCGATATGATCCACGACCTCTGGCTGTTCACCCTTTCCTCCTCAGAATGTTCTTCAGCTGCTCAGTGAAAGAAAAACTTGTATAGTGCCTTTCACAACCTCAGGACATCGCAAAGCCTTTTACAGCCAAAGAAGTACTTTTGAAGTATCGTCACTCTTGTAATGTAGGAAATGCAGCAGCCAATTTGCACACAGCAATCTCCCACAAACAGCACCGTCATCTGGGTGAAAACATTTCTCAGCTCCCCTCCAATCCCTCTACCAATTACTTTAAATCTATGCCCCTTGGTTATTGACCTCTCTGCTAGCGGAAATAGGTCCTTCCTATCCACTCTATCTCGGCCCCTCATAATTTTATACACCTCAATCAAGTCTCCCCTCAGCCTCCTTTGTTCCAAAGAAAACAACTCCAGCCTATCAAATCTTTCCTCATAACTAAAATTCTCCAGCCCAGGCAACATCCTCGTGAATCTCCCCTGTACCCTCTCTAGTGTAATCACATCTTTCCTATAATGTGGTGACCAGAACAGTACGCAGTACTCTATCTGTGGCCTAACTAGCATTTTATACAGCTCAAGCATAAACTCCCTGCTCTTATATTCTACACATCGCCTAATAAAGGAAAGTATCCCATGTGCCTTCTTAGCCACCTTATCTAACTGTCCTGCTACCTTCAGGGATCTGTGGACATGCACTCCAAGGTCCCTCTTTACCTCTACACTTCTCAGTATCCTACCATTGATTGTGTATTCCCTTGCCTTGTTAACCCTCCCCAAATGCATTACCTCACTGCTCCAGATTGAATTCCATTTGTCACTTTTCTGTCCACCTGACCAGTCCAGTGATACCTTCCTGCAGACTAGAGCTTTCTTCCTCACTATCAACCACACAGCCAATTTTTGTATCATCTGCAAATTTCTTAATCATGCCCCCTACAATGCAGTCTAAATCATTGATGTATACTGTGGTAAACCACTGTTTGTATTCCTGTTTGTCCTGTTTGTATTCCACTGTGTACATGCCTGGACATGCCTCGGCTGACTCCTCCCACAGGTCCTAGTATAAAGGTGACTGCTCCCCAGCCTTTGTATCCTGGACCGGTCGACCACTCGAGGCAGACCTCCATTCTGTTGTTAATAAAAGCCTTTAGTTACTCTTCTAACTCTCAGTCTTTTATGAGTAATTGATAGCGCATCAATTTTATTAACAACATTTTTATAATGGAGAAGATCCTCACACCAGCATGCCTGGACTTAGATCATCGGGAGGCGGACTCATCCACCAAGTTTACTCACTGGATTAAGTGTTTCGAAAAATTCCTGACCGCCTCCGAAGCAATCAAATCGGACGAGGACAAACTGGATGTCCTGACCTCCAAAGTGAACCACCGAGTGTACTCGGTCATCCAAGATGCGACCTCGTACGCGGATGCTATCAAGCTCCTCAAGGACCAGTACACGCGCCCAGTGAACGAAGTGTACGCCAGGCACCTCCTGGGGAGTCGTAAACAACAACCTGGGGAATCGACCGTGGAATACCTTCAGGCACTGTCTGTGCTTGGCCGGGCCTGTGGTTGTAAGGATGTAAAGGCCGCCGTGTACACAGAGGAACTTATCCGGGACGCTTTTGTAGCGGGCCACAGATCCAATTACACACGACAGCGACTGTTGGAGCAGAGTAACCTCGACCTCAACAAGGCCTCTGAACTCGCACTATCGTTGGATGCAGCCTACCAGGGCATGGATGCCTACTCCTCTGCACCGTGGACGCCGCGGGGAATGACAGCCTGGGACACGGTAGGACCGCCTCATAGCGCCGTGCCACCCCAGCCACACCCCAACAACGGCCCAACTACCGCAGCAGTGTCCCAAGGCCAGACAGCAGTGCCCCAAGGCCAGAAATGCTACTTCTGTGGCCAGGCAAAACACCCCAGAGCGCGCTGCCCGGCGAAAAACGCGATCTGCTCGGGCTGCGGGAAGAAGGGACACTACGCTAGCATCTGCAGGGCCAAAGCCACCCCGAACCCCAGCAGCACCGCGTGTGGGCCATGCGGGCTGCCATTTTGGACCTCCCCGGCCGTGTGCGAATCACCGGTACAGCAGCCATTTTGGACGCCTCCAGCCACATGGGGATCATGGACGCCGCCATCTTGGACGACAGCCGGGACGCAGCAGGCCCCCGACACCACCTCATCTGATACCCGCAGCGACACACCGACCCCTATGCTGGCATCCGTTACACTGGACCAAGCGAGACCGCACCAACTGGCCAGTTCCACAATGGACATTAAGGTAAATGGTCATGATACAATCTGCCTTTTTGACTCTGGGAGCACGGAGAGCTTCATCCACCCCGACACGGTGCGGCGTTGCTCTCTCCCAGTCCTGCCTGCGCAACAGCGGATTTCTATGGCCTCCGAGTCCCAGTCGGCGGACATCGGCGGCTACTGCGTGGTGACACTCGTAGTAGACGGGACCGTGTACGATCATTTTAAACTTCTGGTCCTGCCTGACCTCTGCGCTGCCGTCCTGCTGGGGTTAGATTTTCAGTGCCACCTTAAAAGTGTTACGATGGCGTACGGTGGACCCCTACCCCCACTCACAGTCCGCAGCCAGCAGCTTCCAAATTGCCCGCCGCGCACCAGGTGCAACCTCTCCACACTCAGAGTCACCCCCCCACCACTGTTTGCTAACCTCACCCCCGACTGTAAGCCCATCGCCACAAAGAGCAGGCGATACAGTGCCGGGGACAGGGTTTTCATTAAAACCGAAGTGGAGCGGCTCCTGAAAGAAGGGATTATTGAGGGCAGCACCAGCCCCTGGCGAGCCCAGGTTGTGGTCGTTAAGACCAGCGAGAAGCAGCGCCTGGTCATCAACTACAGCCAGACAATAAATCGCTACACCCTGCTGGACGCCTACCCACTCCCCCGTATAGCTGATATGGTCAACCAGATCGCGCAGTACCGCGTCTTCTCGACCATTGACCTGAAATCAGCGTACCACCAGCTCCCCATCCGCCCTGAGGACCGCCAGTACACTGCCTTTGAGGCAAACGGCCGCCCCTATCACTTCCTTAGGGTTCCCTTTGGCGTCACCAACGGGGTCTCCATCTTCCAAAGGGAGATGGACCGGATGGTAGATCAAAATGCGTTGCAGGCCACTTTCCCATATCTGGACAATGTGACCATCTGCGGCCGTGACTTGCAGGACCATGACGCAAACCTCGAAAAATTCCTCCGCACCGCCCAACTCCTAAACCTGACATATAACAAGGAGAAGTGCATATTCCGCACAAACCGCCTCGCCATCCTTGGCTGTGTTGTGGAACACGGAGTCATCGGCCCCGACCCCGACCGGATGCGTCCCCTTATGGAACTTCCACTGCCCCACTGCCTCAAGGCCCTGAAGAGGTGCCTAGGGTTTTTCTCCTATTACGCCCAGTGGGTCCCCTACTATGCGGACAAGGCCCGTCCGCTGATCAAGTCCACCTCTTTTCCCTTGACGGCAGAGGCCCGCTTAGCCTTCCACCGTATCAAGGAGGACATTGCCAAAGCCACCATGCACGCAGTGGACGAATCCATCCCCTTCCAGGTGGAAAGTGACGCGTCCGACTTTGCCCTGGCCGCTACCCTCAATCAGGCGGGGAGACCCATGGCCTTCTTTTCACGAACCCTCCAAGGCCCGGAGACCAGACACTCCGCTGTTGAGAAGGAGGCCCAGGCGATTGTGGAGGCTGTGCGTCATTGGAGGCACTACCTGGCCGGAAAACGATTTACCCTGCTCACTGACCAGCGTTCAGTTGCTTTTATGTTTAACAACAAGCAGAGGGGCAAAATCAAAAATGACAAGATCTTGAGGTGGAGAATCGAACTTTCCACCTACAACTACGAGATCTTGTACCGGCCCGGGAAGCTGAATGAACCCCCGGATGCGCTATCGCGTGGCACCTGCGCCAGCGCGCAGATCGATAGACTACGGGTCCTCCACAATGACCTCTGCCACCCGGGGGTCACCAGGTTCTTCCACCTCATCAAGGCCCGCAACCTGCCTTACTCTATTGAGGAGGTCAGGACCATGACCAGGAACTGCCAAGTCTGCGCTGAGTGCAAACCACACTTTTATAGACCAGACAGGGCCCACCTGATAAAAGCCACTCGCCCCTTCGAGCGCCTGAGCGTTGATTTTAAAGGGCCTCTCCCCTCCTCCGACCGCAATGTGTACTTCCTCAATATTATTGATGAGTACTCCCGTTTCCCGTTCGCCTTCCCCTGCCCGGACATGACCAGTGCCACGGTCATTAAATGTCTGAACAACCTCTTCACCCTGTTCGGCTTCCCCAGCTATATCCATAGCGACCGGGGCTCATCGTTTATGAGCGACGAACTCCGTCAGTACCTGCTAACTAGGGGTATTGCCACAAGCAGGACCACCAGTTACAACCCCCGGGGGAACGGACAGGTGGAAAGAGAAAATGCGACAGTTTGGAAGGCCGTCCTGCTAGCCTTAAAGTCTAGGGGCCTTCCAACCTCCCGCTGGCAGGATGTGCTCCCCGATGCGCTCCACTCTATTCGGTCACTGCTCTGCACTGCCACTAACGCCACCCCTCATGAGAAAATGTTTGTCTTCCCAAGGAAGTCCACATCAGGGGCATCGCTACCGCCATGGCTGACGTCCCCAGGGCCGGTCCTACTGAGAAGACACGTGAGGACCCATAAAACGGACCCCCTGGTCGAGAGGGTCGATCTCCTCCACGCCAACCCCCAGTATGCTTACATCGCATACCCGGACGGGCGGGAGGACACAGTCTCCATAAGAGACCTTGCACCCTCGGGGACCACAGTAACCCACTACCCACTACCACCCCCCCCCACGATCCGATATCCAGCCCCAGCAGACAGCAGGCCTGGGCCCCGCGACCCGCTCGACATCTACGAGGACGACACGCCTGTGCCACAGCCTACGCTGGACTCGACGCCGGAAGCTTCACTACCCCTGCCATCGCCACGCCGATCACAGCAGCAGACAAGACCTCCGGAGAGACTCCAATACACTAACGTTTAATACACTTCACCCCGCCGGACTCAATTTTAAACAAGGGGTGAATGTGGTAAACCACTGTTTGTATTCCTGTTTGTCCTGTTTGTATTCCACTGTGTACATGCCTGGACATGCCTCGGCTGACTCCTCCCACAGGTCCTAGTATAAAGGTGACTGCTCCCCAGCCTTTGTATCCTGGACCGGTCGACCACTCGAGGCAGACCTCCATTCTGTTGTTAATAAAAGCCTTTAGTTACTCTTCTAACTCTCAGTCTTTTATGAGTAATTGATAGCGCATCATATACCACGAAAAGCAAGGGACCTAGTACTGAGCCCTGCAGAACCCCACTGGAAACAGCCTTCCAGTCAGAAAAACATCTATCGACCATTACACTTTGCTTCCTGCCACTGTGCCAATTTTGGATCAAATTTGCCACTTTTCCATGGGCTTTTACTTTTCTGACCTATCTGCCATGTGGGACCTTATGAAAAGCCTTGCTAAAATCCATCTGGACTACATCAAATGCGCTACCCACATCAAACAAACAAAATTAAAGCTAGTATTAAGTCAAAGGAGGAAGCTTATAAAGTTGCCAGAAAAAGCGGTCAGCCTGAGGATTGGGATTTTTTTTAGAAATCAGCAAAGGGGGACCAAGAAATTGATAAAGAAAGGGAAAGTGGAATATGAGCACAAACTAGCGAAAAATATAAAAACGGATTGTAAAATCTTCTATAGGTATGTGAAACGGAAAAGACTGGCGAAGGTAAATGTAAATCCTTTACAGTGAGAGACGGGAGAATTTATAATGGGGAATGAGGAAATGGCAAAGTAAATAAATACTTTGTTTCTGTCTTCATGGAGGAAGACACAAAAAAACCTCCCAGAAATACGAGAAAACCAACCGTGTGGCGAGAATGAGGAACTTAAAGAAATTGTTAATAGTTAAAAAAACAGTACTAGCCAAATTAATGGGACTAAAAGTCGATAAATCCCAAGGATCAGATGACATACATCCTAGGGTTTTGAAAGAGGTGGCCATTGGGATAGTGGACGCATAGGTCATCATCTTCCAAAATTCTATAGATTCTGGAATGGTTCCTGCAGATTGGAGGATAGCAAATGTAACCCCGCTATTTAAGAAAGGAGGGAGAGAGAAAACGAGAACTACAGACCTGTTAGCCTCACATCAGTAGTTGGGAAAATGCTGGAATCTATTATAAAGGATGCAATAACTGGGCACTTAGAAACTAATAGTAAGATTGGGCAGAGTCAACATGGATTTATGAAAGGAAAATCCTGTTTGACAAACCTATTGGAGTTCTTTGAGGATGTAACTAGTGGAGTAGACAAAGGGCAACTGGCAGATGTGGTGTATCTGGATTTTCAAAAGGCCTTCGATAAGGTCCCACACAAGAGGTTGGTGAACAAAATTAAGGCACATGGAATTGGCATGGATTGAGAATTGGTTAACAGACAGAAAACAAAGAGTAGGGATAAACAGGTCTTTTTCAGGATGGCATGCTGTGACTAGTGGGGTACTGTAAGATTCACAAAATTCCCACATTCCCCAAGGTTATTAATAAAAGGGACCCTGCATGGACATTTTAAAAAGGGTACCCAAAAGATGGCGTCCGCACCTTGTGACCAAAAGCCTGTAAGATTTTAAAAGCTTGGACTCTGCAGCACAGAACAGGCAGTTTGGGGAAATCAAAACTTAAAATGCATTTCTGTGAAAAGGACTTTGTGTTTGAAAAGCCAGACAGCTAGGCAAACACTGAATATGCATTGCGTCAGATCCAAACAGATCAAGCTCAGTTAGGCCTAAGCATAAGGCCATTAGTTTGTCCGCATAAATAATCGGAAACAGCTTAAGGAAGCCGCCAAGGCTGGACAGGCTGATTAAAATGCATTAATGACAATAAAACTCGGACATCGGGCCATCAGGTGCGATAAATGGCCATCTAAAGCCAGTTAGTTTAGATTGGTATAATCATTTAAAACAGCCCGCCAAAAGTTAAGCAATGGACTGACCTGATTTGGCACGCAGATAAGGGCCATCAGAAGGAGTATAATTGTAGGCCCATCAGTAGCAATCGCTCTCTTGACTCTGACATCTTGTCTGGCCTTGGGCTGCTGCCGCCCGTACTCGTGCCCTGGCCTTGTGGTGGGTCCTCTTCTTGCTCCCCGCATTGGGTTAAAACAGCCAAGGACATCCATACCAATCGCGGGAGGGGAACGAGACCCAAGTCCAAAGTCACCCAGGACACACGGGCCATGAAATGAAATGAGATGAAGAACAAGGTAAAGACCCGACAAGAGCAGAGAAGGGCAGCAGAAGATGCATTGGTAAAGACTGAGCGCCTAGTTATAAGCTGGCACTTGGGGAAGAAAGTATATGTATGGACAGTGAGAATATGCTGGCGTTTGATGCTTGGGTAGTAAAATCAAACCAGCAGTGAAGACCGCCAACCACCCCGTCACCGCCGCCGACCGCCAGAGGGAGAAGAAGAAGAGAACGCATCATGATGAGACGATGATGGTAGCCGAGGAGAGGAAAGGTGTGTCGCAGCAACAGCTCCAGCCCCGCGCCCTGAGACCATGTGGCGACGGGGTACCCCAAAGGACAGGAGACCAAACCTCAAAACTCACAACTGTTAAAGCAACAAGCTTTGGATTGGTGAGCATGAATTCCTGGCCCCTCATAGCTTAATCTAGTTAGGTATAGGGGGTGGGATAAGGATAAGGGGATTGTTAATGTAGTTGTTTTTCCCTCGACGTGCTGTGTGTTCCCCATTCCCTGTATAAGTATAATTATTTGTTTATGCCTGTAATTGTTTATCAGTAACTTCTCATCAGACTGTGTTGTTATTCTGTTTTAATAAAATCTTGGTTTTCTTACACCAAACCACTTGTCTACTTGATTTTCTGTATCGCCGCCTGCACCTAAGTCCGGTGTCTAGAACCCAGGGGTGTGGGAGCGATTCGAACCGCTCACAGGCAGTCAGGGGCATAACTGACTGGGCGCATGCGCCACACGCCACCTCCTACAGTACCGCAAGGATCGGTGCTTGGGCCCCAGCTATTCACAATCTATATCAATGATTTGGATGAGGGGACTAAATGTAACATTTCCAAATTTGCTGATGATACAAAGCTAGGTGGCAGTGTCAATTGTGAAGAGGATGTGAGAGGCTTCAAAGGGATCTCGACAGGCTCAGTGAGTGGGCAAGAACATGGCAGATGGAATATAATGTGGATAAATATGAAGTTATCCACTTTGTTAGATAAAACAGAAAGGCAGAGAATTTCCTAAATGGTGACAGATTGGGGAATGCAGATGCTCAAAGGGACCTGGGTGTCCTTGTACATGAGTCACTGAAAGCGAATGTGCAGGTGCAGCAAACCATTAGGAAGGCAAATGGTATGCTGGCCTTCATTACAAGAGGATTTGAGTACAGGAGTAAAGAAATCTTACTCCAATTATATAGGGCCTTGGTGAGACCACACCTGGAGTACTGTGTACAATTTTGGTCTCCTTACCTAAGGAAGGATATACTTGCCATAGAGGGAGTGCAACAAAGGTTCACGAGATTGATTCCTGGGATGGCGGGACTGTCGTATGAGAAGAGATTGAGTAAACTAGGCCTGTATTCACTTGAATTCAGAAGTATGAGAGGGGATCTCATTGAAGCATACAAAATTATTACAGGGCTTGATAGGGTGGATGCTGGGAGAATGTTTCCCTTGGCTGGGGAGTCTAGAACCAGGGGCCACAGCCTCAGGATAAAGGGTAGGCCATTCAGGACTGAGATGAGAAAAAATTTCTTCACACAGAGGGCGGTGAATCTTTGGAATTCTCTACCCCAGAGGGCTGTGGAGACTCAGTCATTGGGTATATTCAAAATAGAAGTCGATAGATTTCTGACTAGTAAAGGCATCAAGGGATATGGCAATAGGGCCGGTGAATGGAGTTGAGGCAGAAAATCAGCCATTATCTCATTGAATGGCAGAGCAGGCTCAAAGGGCTGAATGGCCTATTCCTACTCCTATTTCTTATTTTCTTATGTTCTTAAACTTCCTTGTTACCTCCTCAAAAAATTCAATCAAGTTAGTCAGACATGACCTTCCCATAACAAATCCATGCTGACTGTCCTTGATTAATCTGTGCCTTTCTAAATGATGATTAATACAGTCCCTCAGAATTTTTTCCAACAATTTCCCCCACCACCAAGGTGATGCTGACTGGTGTAAGAACATACCATTTGCTATAACTTCTTTTGTAACTTGACCAAATTTAAAAGTTGACCACATTTTATGTACCAGCATGCTCCGCGAGGCCAAGAGACTGGTTGCTGAGAGAAATTTTGATGCACAGAAGCTGTGAAGGCTGCCAGCTGTCTTTCAGCAGATAAGAAAAACAGACATTGAGAGTTCTGTGGGAACAGACTATTGAACTGTGGAAGCATTGCAAAAACAGAAACATCTTCAGACTATGGAATGTAACCGGCCTTGAGGCCCATGGATGCTTAACGGACTAGTGATCAGAAGAAGTGAAAAACAACTATTGACCATTATTTGTATAGTTTGGGACATGTACGCAGTGGGAGGGTTGCCATGTTTTGGGGTATAAAAGATGCTGTAAAAAACACTTGGGACTGCAGTTGGGGGCAAATTGGTCAGTTGCCAGTTAAAGTCATACATCTAATCATCGCCGAACTGACCACTTGCTGGTGTTAGTACGTATGTAGTGTTGGCTTATTATCGCTTGATCTTAAAGTAAGGGAATAAACCTGTGTATGCTCAGATATAATCAGGAGTATTATATACAACAGTTTTGTGTGTGCTTGTTACTTGTAACCTCTTGCTAATTTTAAGTTAAGGGATTTATTCCTGAATCCTTGGGTTTTGTGTTGTCTGTTTGACGGGTCTGGACTTTGGAAAGTGCTGGATGGGTTAAAGGACAAGGGTGAATTTAAATGTCTTAGTGATTTTTGCACCTGAACAGGGATCTGTTCAGAGCAAACAATGGCAAAGACAATGGATGAGTTAGTCACTAAGCATGTGACAGGGAAGTTGCCTCCTCAAGCGGGGTGAATCCGGGTCATTATAGATGGTGATGGTCCAGTTTTGGAGGCTGAACAGTGGACCCAAGGGTCCACGTGTCGGCCAAGGTTAATGAAATCCATTTGGTTGTTGGCCTATCAGAGGCAGGTTGAGAACAATGTATATACAAAGATTAAGTTACAAAAGGAAGTATAAGATATGGCGGAGAAAGCCAGTGAGAGAAGTGGTGGAAGAAAGGGAAAGCAGAAATGGGAGGTAGAGGAATTAAGGGAGAGCAAGAGGAGGCTCAAGGAAATGTTGGAAAAGGAGGAGAGGTGGTGTAAAAAAGAACAATACCTCAAGAGCCAGTGTATAAATAATCAGGATCAGTGCGATGCCTTGTCAAAAGAACTATCCAAACAGAGACATCGGGCAGAGCAGGCAGGAAACATCAATGAGGACCTGAAGGTTGGTGTTTAGGGTCACCCAGAAACAGGCTCTAGAGGAACAGAGTGCTCGTGGGGACAACACTGAATGTACCAAGAGTATTAAGGAAATGGAGGTGCAGCATAAAGAGCAGGAGACAGAGTGGGAGACCCTCGAACAGCCGGTCGAACTGGCACAGCCTCCACGCCGGGGCCGGCCGCCGCTATGCCTAACCGCACCGTGCTACCTGCCAGCTCGCCACCTGCTCAGCGTTTTCCTCTCCGGGAATTTAGGAGTCGGTCAAACAGGCCTGTCCGACCTTGGTGATTGACTTTCCTCATTAAAGACAATTCTGGGGGGGCGTATGTGGCAAAGCCACCAAAGAGACTCTCACAGTAACTTGTACAATTGTCTTTAATCATTATTGTTACCTTTTAATGTTTGCCCTGTTTAAACAGCGCGGGATCGATAAAGTCGCGATCTGATGCGATGACGTCATCACGTGGGTCACGTGACGTTCCCAACGGCGGGAAACGTGATGACGTCAGGGTTGGAGGGCGTTTCCAGTTAGTCCTCGTTGAGTGAGCTAGTGTACAGACCTGTTGAGGAGGAATTTCTTCACCCAGAGAGTGGTGAACCTGTGGAATTCTCTGCCACAGAGGGCGGTGGAGGCCAGTTCATAAATATATTCAAAAAATAGTTGGATATATTTCTTAAGGCTAAAGGGATCAAGGGATATGGGGAGAAGGCAAAGACAGGGTACTGAATTTGGATGATCAGCCATGATCTCATTGAATGGCGGAGCAGGCTCGAAGGGCCGAATGGCCTACTCCTGCTCCTATCTTCTATGTTTCTATGTTTCTATAAAGAGGGAAAAAGATCCAAGTTGCAGGCTAACCAATCGGAAAACTCAGCAAAGGAAGGATTTGGAGAGCCAGGAAAAACTGTTGAGACAACGATTTAAAAGAAGGAAAAAAAGAGCAACTTAAAGTTTTATCGACACGGAAGCTATCAGCTTCTGTGCCGAGGCAAATAAAACACAAGATTTGCTGAGTGAAAGGAACCTTAAAGGATGCTGGAATTTCAGTTTGTGTGAAGGTGTGTGTTAAAGTGTGGAGTTTTCCTGACTATGAATTTTAAGAAGTTACAGTACTCCTCTTGTTAGAAAATCTGTCTTTGAAAGAAAGTGTCTGTTGTGTTTGATTTAGCTCCACCCACTTCTCTGTGCATAGAGCTAAAAGCTGTTTAACCCTTTGTAGTCTTGTCTTGGATGGTGGAAGTTTAAAGAGAGGGTGGATGTGTTAAATATGTTCATTTCAATTTAAGATTGTGCACCTAGAAGTGGGAGAAACTGTGATTTGCATTTTAAGTTAAAGACACTGCTGTGATATATTTTGACTGGGACAGCTTGTACAGCAAACTGTAAATCAGAGGCAGATTGTTTTATAAAAGATAGGCTTCAGACTTGAAGTTACGGTTGCCATGGTTTCTGATCGTGTCTGGTAGAAAATGAATCTGAACTTTTTGAAAGTACTTTGTTTTAATTGGATTACAAAAAATTGCTATTGTTTGATTTTATTTTGAATTAATTTGAACGTTTACAAAGCACTGTCTTCCTAATTTGGTTACTGCAAGTCCAAGACACCCACTTTCTAAGTTTTTATTAGTAGCCTATGTTGAAATAAAGACAGGAGAAAAGGAAAGATTCTGTCCCTTTTCTACTTTCAGTGTAGTGTCCCTTAAAAAAAAACTTATATGAATGTTTCGAAGCTACAAGCTGGCACTGGTTAGTTTAAGATAGTGGTCTGAATTAAATTGGAGTTATTGAGGTTAATTAACCTATTAAAACCAGACTTGTTATGGCCACGGTGAAATTCTGGTTAGTGTAAATTATGTGAAAGCCATTAGTTCCGGACATGAGGCAATCATCAATAATTGGCATTTTTTGAAAATTTCTGACCAATTTCAAGTATGTGTGACCAGGAAAAAAAAAGAAATGCTATTGTTGTGTGTGGAGTATTTTCACAAAATGTTTGCAGTGGTGTTACTAATGATGTCTGATGTTTTTACCTGCTGAATTGAATTGATCAGGATCTTTGCAAATTTTAAAGGCACAATGATTTTGTTTTAAATTTATTTGAAAGCTGCGAGAAGCTGTGTGACACAAGCTGACATTGATTGATGATGTTTGTGTTTGTGTTCTTTCGAAAAAAAGTTAACTCTTTTCACAAGCTGCTGTGTGTTTTGTAAACATTTTGGGCATTGTTAAATTGTCAAGGTTTTAATTTGAGTGGATGTTTCCCCACAGTGACAGAAGGGAATCAGGATTTGACGAATTATCCCATTGGGCTGGCAGGAAAGCCACAATGGATTGTTTGTTTTTTCTTTTAAGCAAGAGGCCAGATGAGTGTTGATGGTGCAAGATTACCAGGTGGGTAGAAGTTTTCACATGCAAGTCAGCCAAAGCATTATGGATGGTCAAGACCCTAGTTAGTGAGATATTTTCCAGATGGGGGCTCACTCGAGTGGTAGAGTCAGAGCAAGGGAGTCATTTCACAGGTCGCTCTGAAGTTGTTTGGGATTGAAGGGAAATGGCATGTGACCCAAAACCCGCAATCATCAGGTAATTGTGGAAAGGATGAATCAAACATTAAAGTTGGCCCTCCGGAAAGAGTTAAACGAACAGCACGCTAAGTGGGATGAGGTACTTCCCCTAATCCTTATGGGGATCCGTAGTAAAGATTCCAAAGGCACGGGATATTCCCCACACAAATTGGTAACGGGAGGACCCATGCGAACCCCCAAACACCTGTTGATCCCCACTCGGACTGATAAACAAATTAAGGAGATGGCTCGGGACAAATTCCTGAGCGACCTGTGGGGAACTTTAAAGGAACTGAATGAGGGCCACCCACAACATTGGGAGGGCACACCAACGCAATCGACTACATCTGGCCCCATGTAAACCCCAGGAGTGGGAAGTAGGGAGCCAGGTGATGGTACGAAACTATGTGAGGGTGGGAGTCTTTAAACGCCTCTACAAGGGGCCGTATAGCATTGTTGATAAAGCTAGTCCTATGGTGTACGTGATTCGGTTGCCTAAGAAAATGAAATGGTTTCATATTAACCAGATGAAGCTTTTTCAGCCCACTACCAGGTCAAGAGGACAACAAGCCACGATTATGAGCATGGTGAGAAGGATTCATCCTCTCCAGTGGGATAATGCAGAGGGGGTGCCCAAAAGGGAATCCCCACCCAATGAGGTGCCCGTGCCTGAAGTGGTGCCTCCACAGGTACAGTATGATCCAAATGAAAGTGGAGAGGGCGCGGGAGGAGCTGTAGAATCCTCCCCGGCCCCAGAACCGGAACTAACCCTGGTCCACAGATGAATCCAACAGGCCCCTCCCACCCCACAGCAGTGATTCAAAGAAATTAAAAGACAGGCTTGAAATATTGTCAGTGGTAGGAGTCGAAAATTGACCAATGATAAAACGCACTGTAAAAGAAAACATAGGAAGCTCTGTAAAATAAAACAAATCATCAGTGATGAAGGCCTGAGCTATTGGGTGGATGTAGGGTGCAAAGCCACAAGTAACACTTCATTTTTGTCCCATCCCCACAGGCAAGAAGATAAATAAAACAAAGGAATTATTCTGGCCAGTGATCGGGATTCTGCTCTATCTCGAAGATTCCACATCAGCCTATTCAGTATACTGGACCACCACTAACTATTTTCCCGATAATAGTTCAATTGCAGCTGCCCCAGGGACACCTCCCCGGGATGCCACTCGAAACATTACCCTCCAGTACATCAAGGGTGGTTGTGAAACCGCATGTTCAGGCACAGTGTGGGTTACCACATATGAGGTCCAGGAAGGTAGGAAGATATGCATAAAATGCAAAGATCGCCCCACCGGGCCAAGGGTGTGGTTCTTACAGGCTGAAGATTTGTAACGCTCTTTTTTTTTAAGGCCTGAAGAAAAACGAAGATACAGACACAAGTTTTAGCGAGAAAGCTCAGAAACCAATGACGCGTTCCAGCAGTGACAGCAGTTACTTTAGCAGTGCAGCCATTAACACCGGCACCATCTTCTATGTAAAATGTAGCAAAGGCCTTCAGGCAGAAATACCGGTTCAGCCTAAAGCTGGAGCATTGTGTCTAATGTTGAGCACCGCACTTCAGGAAGGACGTCAAGGCCTTGGAGATGGTGCAGAGGAGATTTACTAGAATGGTACCAGGGATGGAGGACTTCAGTTACATAGAGAGACAAGAGAAGCTGGGGTTGTTCTCCTTGGAGCAGAGAAGGTTAAGGGGAGATTTAATGGAGGCGTTTTGTTGCAGTAGATAGGGAGAAACTGTTTCCAGTGGCAGAAGGGTCGGTAACCAGAGGACACAGATTTAAGGTAATTGGCAAAAGAGCCAGAGGTGAGATGAGGAGAAAAAATATCAGGCAGCGAGTTATTTTGATCTGGATTGTGCTGCCTGAAAGGGTGGTGGAAACAGATTCAATAGTAATTTTCACAAGGGAAATGGATCAATACTTGGGCGAAACAATTGTTGGGCTATGGAGAAGAAGCAGGGGAGTGGGACTAATTGGAGAGATCTTTCAAAGAGATGGCACAGACACGATGAGCCGAATGACCTCCTTCTGTGCTGTACGATTCTATGAAGGAGGCCGGTAGGACTATGGTGCCCGTGCCAGCTCTTTGCTAGAGCAATCCAAACTAATCCAACTGCTGCACTCAGTGCCTTAACTTCTCCCTATGGCAAAGCATTCCATACGTCAACAACCCGAAGAAATAACAACTAGACGAAATAGTCTTTCCCTCCTAACCTCTCTCCTCTCCGACAATTTTAAATTGATGATCCTTGTCACTGACCCAAACAGGAAATAGTTTTTCTTTAATAGAAACAGAAAATGCTGGAAATACTCAGCAGGTCAGGCAGCATCTGTGGAGAGAGAAAGTTAACGATTCAGGTCATCGACCCTTCGTCAGAACTGGAAAAAGTTGGAGATGTAACAGATTTTTAAGCAAGTGTGGGGCAGGGAAAGTGGGGGAGGGGAGGGAAGAGCAATAGGGAACAGCTGTGATAGGATGGAAGGCAGGAGAAATTAAGAGACAAAAGGGTTGATGGTGTAAGGCAAAAGGAGATGGTAAAGGGACAACTTAAGAAACAAAAGATGACTCTAGATGAAGTGTAAATGGGAATGGCAGAATCATCAACAGCTGCCATGTGGAAAAAAAATAGGGGCAGAGGTTATAGTCTGAAATTGTTGAACTCGATGTTCAGTCCAGATGGCTGTAAAGTGCCTAATCGAAAGATGAGGTGCTGTTCCTCCAGCTTACGTTCAGCTCTGTTGGAACAGTGTAAGAGGCAGAGGACGGTGAGGTCTGAGTTGGAGTGGAGCGGAGAATTAAAGTGACAGGCGACCGGAAGATCAGGGTCACGCTTACGGACTGAAAATTTACATTGGCATTTGGTCTCTCCAATGTAGAGGAGACCATATCGTGAGCAGCAAATACAGTAAATTTAGTATACTGTATTCGCTGCTCACAATACGGTCTCCTCTACATTGGGGAGACCAAATACAGATTGAGTGACCACTTTGTGGAACACCTCCATTCAGTCTGTAAGCGTGACCCTGAGCTTCCGGTTGCCTGTCACTTTAATTCTCTGCTCCACTCCCTCTCTGATCTCTCCATCCTCGGCCTCTTACACTGTTCCAACGAAGCTCAATGTATGCTTGAGGAACAGCACCTCATCTTCTGATTAGGCACTATACAGCCTTCTGGCCTCAACATTGAGTTCAACAATTTCAGACCTTAACCTCGGCCCCTTTTTTTTCTCACATGCAGCAATTGATGATTCTGCCATTCCCATTTACACCTCATCTAGACTCATCTTTTGTTTCTTAACTTGTCCCATTACCATCTCCTTTTGCTTTGCACCATCTTCCCTTTCGTCTTTCAATCTCTCCTGCCTTCCAACCTATCACAAACCTTCCCTTTTGTTCTTTCCTCCCCTCCCCACTTTCCCTGCTCCTGCACTTGATAAAAATCTGTTACATCTCTAACTTTTTCCAGTTCTGATGAAGGGTCAGCGACCTGAAATGTTAACTCTGCTTCTCTCTCTACAGAGGCTGCCTGACCTGTTGAGTATTTCCAGCATTTTCTGTTTTTATTGCAGATTTCCAGCATCCGCAGTAATTTGCTCTTGTAAAAGTTTTTCTTTATTCACTCTAACAAAACTCTTCATAATTTTAAAACATTTATTAAATCTCACCTTAGTCACCTCTGCTTCAATAGAAATAGTCCCGATATCTCTAATCTCTCCTCGTAACTAGTTTCCTATCCCTGGAATCGTCCTGGTGAATCTGTGTTATATACTCTCGATGACTTTAATGTCCTTTCTATATAGAGGTGCCCTAAACTCTAGTCCAGCCACTGTTTTGTACCATTTATCATGAACTCTGTATGTTATGTCTCCTATGAGACTTTGGTATTGTGTTTTTGTCTCCCCCTAGTGTTCTATTACTTACCTCCTTATTGTTGATTTATGTCATGTGACATTATTAGAAAGTGAAAGTAAAACAGAACCACGAGGGAGCTCTTGAATTCATGGCTGGTGATGTCTACAGTATCTAACGCCATCCTTCTCAGTTTCCCCCTTGGTTGGCATTGTCTGTAAGTAGCCTTTTATCAGATGTTCTTTACGTTTGATCTATGTCATCATTTTTTGATATTTGTGGCCAGATGAGTTAATATATTGCACTTTGTGGAGCTCCGTGGTAGCTAGCTACTAGTCTTTCCCCTGGCATTCTTGTGTTAGACTTTTGATTGTTGTATCATACTTACCTCAAATTGTAATAGAACTGTTGAGTTATAGTAGTAATGTTTCATTCTACTATCCTAGGTTTATTTTGTGTATTCAGACTGTGATTGTGATACCAATCAGCCTTATTTGATGTTGTAATTTCTTGTTCCCTCTGTAGTTTCACCCTGTTTCATTGAACTGGATAAAAAAGTATCAACGCCTCCTGTTTGGTGATGAGGGTTTAGCTGTCTGTCGAACCATAGTCATGAGGATGCTAGGGGGATAGAATATAAAAATAGGGAGGTATTGCTTCAGTTGTACAAGGTATTGGTGAGACCGCACCTGGAATACTGTATACAGTTCTGGTGTCCATACTTAAGAAAGGACATACTTGCACTCGGGTCAGTACAAAGAAGGTTCACTCAGTTAATCCTGGGGATGAGGGGATGGGCATATGAGGAGAGGTTGAGTAGATTGGGACTCTACTCATTGGAGTTCAGAAGAATGAGAGGCGATCTTATTGAAACATATAAGATTGTGAAGGGGTTGGATCGGGTGGATGCGGGGAGGATGTTCCCGATGATGGGTGAAACTAGAACTAGGGGGCATAGTCTTAGAATAAGGGGCTGCTCTTTCAAAACTGAGATGAGGAGGAACTACTTCACTCAGAGGGTGGTAGGTCCATGCAATATGCTGCCCCAAAAAGCTGTAGAAGCTACATCATTACATAAATTTAAAACAGAAATAGACAGTTTCCTAGAAGTAAAGGGAATTAAGGGTTACGGGGAGTGGGCAGGAATTTGGACATGAGTCTAGGTTCGCATCGGTCATGGCCCAGTGGGTAGTGGAGCGGGCTCAGGGGCCGTGTAGCCTGATCCTGCTCCTATTTCGTGTGTCTAATTCTGTTAGTTTCAGGAGATAGTTCTGTGATAGAGATTGGCGGTTAGGATCAGATCAGCCATGATCTTATTGAATGGCGGAGCAGGCTCGAGGGGCCGATTGGCCTACTCCTGCTCCTATTTCTTATGTTCCTATGTTCTTACCAGATTCCACCGTTGAACCCTCAAGCTCCCATCCTGCTTCTACTAGGCAGAGACATATTGAGAATCCACAAGGTACATGAACAGATAAATGGTCCACACGACTCATCTTATGCTCAGAGACTTGACCTAGGGTGGGTCATCATCAGTGATGTTTGTCTGGGAAACGCCCACAGACCTGCCTAAGTGAACACATTCCATACAAATGTGCTGGAGAATGGTCGCCCCTCACTCTTTGATCCGTGCCCCAACAGCTTTCAAGTGAAAGAAAGATACGGCATACAGGTTCCAAGCTCTCTCTCTGATGATCCTCCTGAGCAACCAGAACACGGAAAGCAAGAGGATCGTCTTGGTCAGGCAGTCTTCAAAAGGATGAGTGACGATGACAAGTTAGCTCCTTCCATTGAGGACAAACTCTTTATAAAGAACATGGATGAAGAGGTCTTCATGGACAGTAGCAATAGCTGGGTCGCTCCTCTACCATTCAGAACTCCAAGACGACAGCTTCCTAACAACCGAGGACAAGCACTCAATCGACTCATCTCTCTCCGCCGCACGCTGGAAAGAAAGCCGGATACAAAGGACCACTTCTTTTCATTCATGCAGAAAGTGTTTGACAACGGGCACGCAGAAGTAGCTCTGCCCTTAAAAGGTGAAGAATGCTGGTACTTACCTACATTTGGAGTGTACCATCCTAAGAAGCTCGGTCAGATCAGAGTCGTCTTTGACTCAAGTGCGAAACATGATGATGTCTCTCTCAATGATGTCCTTCTGTCAGGACCAGACCTTAACAACAGTCTGCTTGGGGTCCTCATGCATTTCAGGAGAGAATCCGTTGCCATCACAGCCGACATCCAGCAAATGTTTCACTGTTTTGTTGTCAGAGAGAGTGACAGGAACATCCTCAGGTTCCTCTGGTACAAAGATAATGACCTTGACAAAGAGATTGTGGAGTACAGGATGAAAGTACACGTCTTCGGGGACAGTCCGTCTCTAGCAGTTGCTACCTACGGCCTCCGACGTGCAGCTCAAGAAGGAGAACAGGACTACGGCACTGATGCAAGACAATTTGTGGAAAGAGACTTCTACGTTGACGACGGATTGAAGTCATTACCCGCTGCAGAAGCCGCCATCAGCCTGCTCAAAAGGACTCAAGAGATGCTTGCCTGTTCCAACCTGAAGCTACATAAAATAGCATCAAACAGCAATTCAGTGATGAAAGCCTTTCCCTCAGAAGACCATGCAATGACCTAAAGGACCTGGACCTTGGAGTTGACTTACCTCCTCTACAGCGCAGCCTTGGGCTCAGTTGGGACCTGAATATGGATACCTTTACCTTCCAAGTTGAAGACAGCGAAAAGCCCTTCACTCGTCGTGGTGTCCTTTCTACGGTGAATGGCCTGTTCGACCCCCTTGGCTTTGTGGCACCAGTCATCATCCAAGGAAAAGCTCTGCTTAGAGACCTCATGGCAGACACAAACGATTGGGATTCACCACTACCTCGAGAAAAGGAGAGATCTTGGCACACATGGAGAAACTCTCTCCCAGACCCCAGAAAGCTTCAAATTCCAAGACCCTATACTTTCATCTCTCCCTCTGAAGCTCAACACAAAGAAATATGTGTCTTTTCTGATGCTTCAAACAATGCCATAGCTGTAGTTGCTTACTTCAAGGTCACAAACCCCAATGGAGTTTGTGAAGCAGGCTTCATCCTCGGCAAGGCTAGGTTAACACCACGTCCCGAACACAGCATTCCAAAACTGGAGCTCTGAGCTGCCGTTCTGGCTGTAGAGGTGGCAGAACTGATCACCTCAGAGATTGATCTCAAGCCTGACTCTATCCAGTTCTACACAGACAGTAAGGTGGTGCTGGGCTACATATGCAACCAGACTAGAAGGTTTTATGTATAAGTTAATAACAGAGTCCAATGCATCAGAAGGTCAACACAACCTGTACAATGGCACTACGTGCTTACTCACCTGAATCCAGCTGATCACGCCACCAGATCTGTCACTGCAGCTCACTTAAGGGATACCACATGGCTTATAGGACCTGAATTCCTGTGTCGTCCCCAGCAGAAAGTCACAGAAGTGTTATCCTTCGATATAGTGGACCCCGATTCAGGTGTGGAAGTCAGACCTCAAGTGACAACTATGAACACAACCGCCTCAGACATGCTTGGATCCAATCGTTTTGGCCGCTTCTCTAGCTGGAGGTCCCTTACCAGAGCAATTGCCCTACTGACTCACATCACCTACCTCTTCAAGAAGTCTTCAAGCAACACACCAAAGCACTGCAACAGTTGGCACTACTATAAGGAAACTTACACTGTGGACACACTTGCACTAGCCAAGAACATCATACTTCGCTGTGTGCAACAGGAAGCCTATGCCAAAGAGCTTGAATGTATCAAGAACCAGGAAGAAGTTCCCAAAGACAGCCCGCTCAGGAAACTTGACCCGTTCATTGATGGGGATGACCTCATTAGAGTTGGAGGGCGCATCAGGGAAGCCAACCTTGAACGCGATGAGAGAAACCCTCTGGTTGTACCTGGCGGCCACCATATCGCCACTCTTCTTGTACGTCATTATCATGAAGAAACCCATCACCAAGGTCGCCTCATCACAGAGGGAGCACTCAGCACAGCAGGTTGGTGGATCGTTGGCACCAAAAGGTGTGTGTCCAGCAGTATCTTCAAGTGTGTCACATGTCGGAAGCTCAGAGACAAACTACAGGTGCAGAAGATGGCAGATCTCCCCGAGGATAGGCTCAGCACCGAGCCTCCTTTCACTTATGTCGGATTAGTTGTCTTTGGGCCTTGGACTGTCATCTCACGAAGAGCAAGGGGAGGCCAGGCAAACAGCAAGCGTTGGGCAGTATTATTCACATGCATGAGCATCAGAGCAGTACACATCGAGGTGATTGAATCTATGGATACCTCAAGCTTCATCAACGCCCTGAGAAGGTTCTTCTCCATACGTGGATCGGCCAAGCAGCTTCGATCTGACTGTGGTACTAACTTCATCGGAGCCTGCAAGGAGCTCGACATTCCTTCCTCTAACGATGACAACACAGTTAAGAGATACCTCGCAGACCAAGGTTGCACCTGGATCTTCAATCCGCCACATTCCTCACATATGGGAGGTTCATGGGAACGAATGATCGGCATCACATGCCACATATTGGATGCAATGCTTCTGGAACATGGATCTTCCAGACTCACTCATGAAGTCCTCACCACATTCATGGCTGAAGTGGTAGCCATCATCAATGCAAGACCACTCGTCCCTCCATCATCAGATGCAGAGTTCCCATTAATCTTGATGCCTGCCACCCTCCTCACTCAGAAAGGAGAAGCCATTCCTACACCTCCAGGAGAGTTCGGCAGCAAGGACCTCTACAGACGTCAGTGGAAGCAGGTACAGAGTCTGGCCAACACCTTCTGGAGCCGTTGGCGACGCGAGTACCTGTCAACTCTCCAAGCACGTAGCAAATGGCAGTCATCAAAGATCAACATCCAGACGGGGAACATAGTTCTAATGAAGGACAGTCAGAACAAAAGAAGTGAATGGCTGATGGGGATCATCTCAAAGGTTTTCCCCAGCAAAGATGGTAGAGTTCGGAAGGTCAAGATCCCAAGCGGTGATGGGACAAAGCTCTTCTACAGGCCAATCACAGAGATTGTGCTTCTTCTCTCCAAGGAAGACCAGACGGTTGCTCCCTGATAAGTTGTATTTTCTTTATTATGTGGCACCTTAGATATACCAGATGGGGAGTGTGATGTCTCCTATGAGACTTTGGTATTGTGTTTTTGTCTCCCCCTATTGTTCTACTACTTACCTCCTTATTGTTGATTTATGTCATGTGACATTATTAGAAAGTGAAAGTAAAACAGAACCACGAGGGAGCTCTTGAATTCATGGCTGGTGATGTCTACCGTATCTAACGCCATCCTTCTCAGTTTCCCCCTTGGTTGGCATTGTCTGCAAGTAGCCTTTTATCAGATGTTCTTTACGTTTAATCTATGTCACCATTTTTTGATATTTGTGGCCAGATGAGTTAATATATTGCACTTTGTGGAGCTCCGTGGTAGCTAACTACTAGTCTTTCCCCTGGCATTCTTGTGTTAGACTTTTGATTGTTGTATCATACTTACCTCAAATTGTAATAGAACCATTGAGTTATAGTAGTAACGTTTCATTCTACTATCCTAGGTTTATTTTGTGTATTCAGATTGTGATTGTGATACCAATCAGCCTTATTTGATGTTGTAATTTCTTGTTCCCTCTGTAGTTTCACCCTGTGTCATTAAACTGGATAAAAAAGTATCAACGCCTCCTGTTTGATGATGAGGGTTTAGCTGTCTGTTGAATCATAGTCATGAGGAGGACAGAATACTGTAGTCCATGCCCCTATTTATAAAACCCAAGATGTTACTTGTAGTGTCCGTGTGTAGATAAAGACACTGAAGACAGGAGTTGGTTCATAGGTATTTCCTAAGCAAGTCTGGGGGGGGGTTTCCAAAGGATATACACAATACACAGGCTTATATAGCCCAAGTGGCAATTACCGGCATTACGCACACCTGGGGCTCTTAAAGGCACATACACCATAATTGCTCTTAAAGGCACATACACCACAATTCCTCCCCTTCTAGCTAACTAGTACATCATATTTTAAGTAATTATTAATTACATGTTATATGCAAAATAATATACATTGCTGTGTTAATTAATTATAAGTTAGTCTCTCAGGAGGCTTCCTGACTCGGTCCGGATAACGCCTCGAGGGTGTAGTAGTTTCTGGTGGTGTAGTAGGTTCTTCTGGCAAGGCTGATTCGGCTTGAAGGCCAGTGTCGGGTTCATCGGGCTCCAGTATCACCGGATCGGAGGTAGATATGGGTATCGCTACTTCATCGTTAGATGTATAGAGTGGTGATGTAGGTTGTCCCTTTTCGGATGACTTGATGATTTGGTCAGCATGGCACCTTATTATGCTGTCTCCGATGTCCGTGGTATACATCAGTGGTCCTAATCGTGTGCAGATAGTTCCAGGCTGCCATTTCTCAGTACGGTAGTCCCGGGCCAAAACCGGTTGGCCTATCTGGAAGGCCCTAGTTGGCCTTTCATTCATGCCCTGAAACTGCCGGTTCTCCACGCCCCTTCAGATGTTGGGCTTGACCAAATCCAGCCGGCATCTTAGGTTTCTATTGTAGAACATCATGGCGGGAGTTTGGTTAGTAACCATATGCGTTGCATTCCTATATGCAAATAAGAAGTTATCCACCTTGTGCTGAAGTTTTATGTCTTCATTACCCATGGCCTTGATGGCCTTCTTGAAGGTCTGGACAAACCTTTCAGCCAATCCATTGGTGGCGGGATGGTATGGGGCGGACGTGTAGTGCTTTACCCCATTGTTCTTTAAGAACTTTTTCACAGAATTCACAGAAACCCCACAGTGCAGATAGAGGCCATTTCGGCCCATCAAGCCTGCACCGACACATATCCCACCCGATCCCCGTAATCCCTACCCCAACACATATCCCAGTAACCCCACGTATTTAATCCCCCTAGCACTAAGGGTCAATTTTTATCATAGCCAATCAACCTAACCTGCACATCTTTGGACTGTGGGAGGAAACCAGAGCACCCGGAGGAAACCCACGCAAACACAGGGAGAATGTGCAAACTCCACACAGACAGTCACCTGAGGTCGGATTCGAACCCGGGTCCCTGGCGCTGTGAGGCAACAGTGCTAACCACTATTCCACCGTGCTGCCCTGAATTCTTCGGACACAAATTGCGGTCCATTATCAGAACATATCTGCTCCGGCAGCCCATTCCTGGCAAATATGGTCCTTAATACTGTGATGGTTTTTTCCTTGGTGGCGGAGGACATCTTTATTACCTCCGGCCACTTGGAGTGTGCATCAACTGCGATTAAGAACATTGAGTCCATAAATGGACCAGCAAAGTCGATGTGCACCCTTTGCCAGGGAGATGAGGGCCACTCCCATGGATGTAGAGGGGCCTGTGGCGGAGCATTTTGGACCTTCTGGCATCCTAGGCAGCTCTTGGTCATGTCTTCGATGTCTCCATCGATACCTGGCCACCATACAAATGCCCTAGCTAGGTTCTTCATTTTCACTCCACCCAGATGCCCCTCGTGAAGCTCCTTTAGCACTTTATCCTGGAGTTTGGGTGGAATCACCACTCTGGATCCACACATCAAGGTTCCTCGGCACACTGACAGCTGTTCTCTTCTTTGCGAGAATGCTGGCAACAGTGGTTCGCCATGTGCTGGCCATCCCTTCACTGTTAAATCGTAGACCCGTGAGAGAGTAGGGTCATTTCTTGTCTCCCTTTCAATGGCAGAATTTGTCACCGGTAGACATTCCACTATAGTAGAGTGGAATATCTCTACTGGGTCTACTGTAGGTGCCTCTTCTATCGTTGGCAATGGTAGGCGTGATAAACCGTCAGCATTCCCATGCTGTTTTGACCCTTTGTATTCAATGTTGTATTGGTGTGCCCCTAGAAAAAGGGACCACCTCTGTAGTCTTTGTGCCGTCATAATGGGGACACCTTTTTTAGGGTTGAATATGGAGATGAGGGGTTGATGGTCAGTCAGCAAGGTAAATTTTTGTCCGTGTAGGTAATGGTTGAATTTCTTCACTCCCCATACCAGGCTGAGTGCTTCCCTGTCTATCTGGGCATAGTTACGCTCAGCTGAGTTCAATGAGCGTGACGCAAAAGCTATCGGCCGTTCCGAGCCATCAGGGAATCTATGGGACAATACCGCTCCTATGCCGTAAGGGGATTCATCTCACGCCAGTCTGATTGGTAGTGATGGGTTGTAATGAGCCAAAATTTTCTCGGATGTGATTAAGTCTTTACATTTATGGAAGGCACGTTTACAGTCTTCGTTCCATTTCCAAATCACTCCTGTCTGCAGAAGATCATTAAGAGGGTGTAGAATAGTTGATAAGTTCGGTAAAAATTTATGATAATAATTTATTAATCCCAGGAATGACCTTAATTGTGAAACATTTTCAGGTGCTGGGGCTTTTATAACTGCTTCAATTTTTTCAGGTGACTTATGCAACCCTTCCTTATTAATTATGTGGCCACAATATGATATCTGATTTTGGAAAAATTCGCACTTGGGGCGATTTGCTCGTAGGCCCCGTTCTTTCAGTCTAGTGAGCACCTGCTCCAAATTGGCAAGGTGCTTGTTGTCATTTTCTCCTGTTATAAGGATGTCGTCTAGGTAGCATTGAGTCCCCGGAATCCCTTGCAGGACTTGCTCCATAGCTCTTTGCCAGATAGCTGGAGCTGATGCTATTCCAAAAACCAGTCGATTGTACTGGTACAGGCCTTTGTGTGTGTTTATTGTGAGATATTTTTTAGAGGTCTCCTCAACCTCCATCTGTAGATATGCCTGTGCCAAGTCAATTTTGGTGAAACGTTTCCCTCCGGATAGTGAGGCGAAAATATCTTCTATCCTCGGAAGAGGATACTGTACCGTGTGAAGGACCGGGTTTACAGTCACCTTAAAGTCCCCACAGATGCGAATTTTTTTCTGTTCCTCAGAGTTATTTTTCAATGTTTTTTTCATGACTGGAACGATGGGTGTTGCCCATTCACTCCAATCTATTTTGGATAATACGCCTGCCTTTTCCAAATTCTTCAGCTCTGCCTCGACTGCCGGACGTATTGCGTATGGCACCGGTCTTGCCTTAAAAAATTTTGGAATTGCTGTATCTTCCTCTTTTATTGAGGCGGTGATGCCTTTCAAGGTTCCTAGTTTCTCTTGAAACACTTCTTTGGCGTTGGCCAAGATGTCTTTTAATCGTTCAGGTATGATGTCATCATTGTTTTTTTCCTTACTGGTCACCGTCAGTGCCTGAATGGAGTGCCAGTCTAAACGTATCTTCCTTATCCATTCACGTCCCAACAACGGTGGACCACCATCTTGTAGAATGTATAAATACAACTTTTGTATTTCTTTGCCGTTGTATGCCACAGGCACCCTTATTTTTCCTTTGGGGTAGACTTTCTGCCCTGTATATGTTTTTAAGATAATGGATGTGTCTTTTAGAGGTATATGCGAAAATAGCCTCTCGTAATCTCGTCGATTTATTACGGTTAGAGCTGATCCTGTATCTAGCTCCATTTTAACTGGGGACCCTGCTATTGTGAGGGTAACCCAAATGGTTTGGTAATCCTCTTTGGCAAGTACATTATGTAATTTGAGACAGCTTAGTCTCTTGTTTCCGGAGTCGCTATCGCTATTCTGGCCTTCGGAGCTATTGTCCGTCATCATTTGTACCTTCCTGTACTTTTCTTTATTGATTTTTTGTTTTCTGTCAGTGGATTAATTTTGTCCAGATTGGCATACCCGTGCAATGTGTCCAATCTTACCACATTGCCTGCATGCTTTGCCCTTGAACCAGCAGTCCCTCTGGTTATGGGTGGATCTGCCGCAGCGATAACATCTTCCGAACTCCTGTGTCATTTTATGGGTGCCGAAGTCCTGTGTCTCTTGTTGTATCTCTGCAGCTCCTTTTGCTGCTGCTTCGTATGATACAGCCATACTGAAAGCTTTGTCCAATGTTAAATCTTTTTCAGGAAGCAGTCTTTTTTGTGTTCCTTCACTTAAGAGACCGCAAACAAATTTGTCTCCAAGATAATCCGATAGTCCTGCTCCGAATTGGCAGTACTTTGATAGCTTTCTTAATTCGGTTAGGTAATCAGCGTTACTTTCATTCTTGTGTTGATTTCTCTTGAAGAACTTGAATCGTTCCGCTATCAGCAGCGGTGTTGGGTTTAAATGCTCCTGCAGGGTATCAACAATTTCTTTAAAAGTCTTGTCCTTTGGTTTGGCTGGAGAGATTAATTTTCGTAACAGCCCGTATGTCTTCGCGCCCATTAAGTTCAGAAGTACTGAAGCTTTTTTTTCATCTGTTATTCCATTTGCAGTGCAATAAACCTCTACTCTTTCCACGTATGTGGTCCAATCTTCTATTTCGCCATCAAAAGCCTCAATATTACCAGATTTAGGCATTTCAGAAAAGATATGGCGCTTCCCGCGCTTTTTTTTTCTCTCTGTAGCAACGATATGGCGCTTCCCGCGCTTTCCCGCCGCTGCTACCGATAACAACGCTGTTTTACTGTGGTTTCCATTTATTCACTGTTGGAGACTCGTTCCCGACGGAGGTCTAAACGCTGACCTGCTTGCCGCGCCGGCCGTCTCTCGACTGCACCCTCCCAGTCCGTTATTGCTTGCCTCCGATTTCGCTGCCTGTCTCAGCTGTAGAGCCCGCCGCTGGAGCTCCAGCCTGACGCCCAGGAAGGATTAGCGCAGTACCTGTCACCAGCTTGGCCAGCTGGTGAAACCACAGTTTCTCTTACTTCCTTGAGTCTTCTGGACGCTGGAGGAATCAATGTCCTTGAGGTGCTGCCGAATTGCAGGTAAGTCCGTTTCCACTTCGTCGCCACTGTAGTGTCCGTGTGTAGATAAAGACACTGAAGACAGGAGTTGGTTCATAGGTATTTACTAAGCAAGTCTGGGGGGGGGTTTCTAAAGGATATACACAATACACAGGCTTATATAGCCCAAGTGGCAATTACCGGCATTACGCACACCTGGGGCTCTTAAAGGCACATACACCATAATTGCTCTTAAAGGCACATACACCACATTACTGGCCTTTTTTAGGACTATTTTATGATTGTACTTACTTTCAAGAATATTTATATTTGAACCCGAGGCTTCTCCGCTTCCTCCAGTGTCTTTCCATTCATCTTACACGCTGATTCCTCACTTTTCCTCTCAAAAAAGCACAACCACACAATTTGTCTGTCCATTCCACTAACCTCACTGTTCACCAAACCCACTACTGATATTGCGCTGCCTATGCCCAAGTCAAAATCATCTAGAACTACAGAACAAGAGTGGACGCAGCACTGACCCCTGGAGTGCACCTGCTTCCATCCCTTCCCCAATCCAAGCAACATCCACAACCCTAACCCTTTGTTTCCTGTCTGTCAACCAACTTTCTCTCTCTGCTGTCACATTTCTTCTTGCCCCATAGGCCTGAATTACTGTAACATTTTTGTAGTTTCTCTTCCCACATACAGAGCCAGAGTTCTGACCTTCAGCCCGAATAGCAATTAACTTTTGAATGGACTCATCCACTGATTACTTATCAATTAGACTCTGTAGCTTTCAAGGAACATTCTAGCAGCAGAATAATGTATTGTGTTTTACAATGTATAATGTTCCTGTCCTTCGAGTACATAACGAGCAGTGGCACAGATAATAATACAAGTCGAATGATATCCAAGTATGGTGACATTATATGGTGTAATGCAGCATTATTCTGATGGTGGATTTTTGCTGCTGTTCAGATTAAAATGAATGGTGGTTAAAAGTAAAATATAAACAGATTCAATTGTGTGCATCGATTGAAATTAAATGAAAAAATCAAATTGTTTAATATTAAGATTGTATATAATCTATAGCTTTAGGAATAAAAGGAATGTCCCTTAAAATAAAGGGAATATAAAATACATTAACTTGCATATTTAAAGGCATTAATATATAACTTGTATAAAGTGTTTTACAGAATTTGTATACAGTATTAAATCTTAATGAACATCCTGTTTCATTATTCACACTAATTCGGAGGAAGTGCTCTTTCTGAAGTCATGAGATGCACTGAGAGGATATGCTGTCGGGTTTGTAAGGATTGAAGAAGTGGTGTGCTAGGTGTTGAGGAGACTGAGGGAGTGAGCAGCTGTGGGAGGGTGGCGAGTTGTTTGGGGAGAGGAGCTAATAGCAATAGAAAGAGCTTGCATTAGTATAGCACCTTTCAGAACCTCAGGCAGGCCCAAAGAGCTTTATAGCCAATGAAGTACTTTTGAAATGTGGTCACTGTTGTAATGAAGGAAACGCGGCAGCCAATTTGCCCACAGCAAGCTCCCACAAACAGCAATGAGATAATGACCAGATCATCTGTTTAAGTTCAAAGAATGGAGAGATTGTGAGTAATTGAGGGG
Organism: Somniosus microcephalus; assembly: GCF_052327205.1. NCBI lineage: Eukaryota > Metazoa > Chordata > Chondrichthyes > Squaliformes > Somniosidae > Somniosus > Somniosus microcephalus. The sequence goes on along the minus strand of NC_140987.1, from coordinate 330,056,991 downwards.
GTTGGGGGAACTACTGTTGAAAGTAATTTGGGGGATGGGGTAGTGGGTGCTCAGGGGTAGTGGGTGCTCAGGGAGAGTGGCCTGGGGTTAATGAAAATTCAGGTTGGTGGTGGGGGGGAGTGAGTATTTAGGGAGGAACTAATGGGTATAGGAGGTAGTGAGTAGTTGAAGGGGGAATGAGCAATGTGGATGGCGAGGAGCTGGGAGCGGTTATTGGCGACTTGCTGGGAGGGGTTATTGGCGAGGAGCTGGGAATTGGAGGGAGTGTAGAATAGAAACATAGAAACATAGAAGATAGGAGCAGGAGTAGGCCATTTGGCCCCTCGAGCCTGCTCCGCCATTCGATGAGATCATGGCTGATCATCCAAACTCAGTATCCCGTACCTGCATTCTCCCCATATCCCTTGATACCTTTAGCTCTAAGAAATATATCTAACTCCTTCTTGAATATATTTAAAGAGTTGGCCTCAACTGCCTTCTGTGGTAGAGAATTCCACAGGTTCACCACTCTCTGGGTGAAGAGATTCTTCCTCATCTCTGTCCTAAATGGCTTAGCCCTTATCCTTAGACTATGACCCCTGGTTCTGGACTCTCCGACCATCGGGAACATTCTACTTGCATCTAGTTTGTCCAGACCTGTCAGAATTTTATAAGTTTCGATGAGACCCCCTCTCATTCTTCTGAACTCCAGCGAGTATAAGCCCAATCGACCCAATCTCTCCTCGTACATCATTCCTGCCATCCCAGGGATCAGCCTTGTGAATCTTCGCTGAACTCCTTCCATGGCAAGAACATCCTTTCTCAGATAAGGCGACCAAAACTGCACACAGTACTCCAGGTGTGGTCTCACCAAGGCCCTGTACAACTGCAGCAGGACATCCTTGCTCCTGTACTCAAACCCTTTCTCTATGAAGGCCAACATACCATTTGCCTTCTTCACCGCCTGCTGCACCTTCATGCTTACCTTCAGTGAATGGTGCACAAGGACACCCAGGTCTCATTGCACTTCCCCTTCTCCCAATCTATTGCCATTCAGATAATAGTCTGCTTTTCTGTTTTTGACACCAAAGTGGATAACCTCGCATTTATCCACGTTATATTTCATCTGCCACGCTTCTGCCCAATCACCCAACCTGTCCAAATCATCCTGGAGTTTCTCGGTATCCTCCTCGCAGCACACACGCCCACCCAGCTTTGTGTCATCTGCAAACTTGGAGATATTACATCTAGTTCCCTTATCTAGATCGTTAATGTATATTGTGAATAGCTGGGGTCCAAGGACCGATCCCTGCGGTACCCCACTAGTCACTGCCTGCCACTCGGCTTTCTGTCCGCCAACCAGTTCTCTATCCAAGTCAATGCCTTGCCCCAATCCCATGTGCCTTAACTTTACACGCTAATCGCTTATGCGGGACCTTATCGAAAGCCTTTTGAAAGTCCAAATACACCACATCTACTGGTTCTCCCTTATCTATTTTCCCAGTTACATCCTCAAAAAATTCAAGTAGATTAGTCTAGCATGATTTACCTTTCGTAAAGCCATGTTGACTTTGTCCGATCCTGTCACTGTTTTCCAAGTGCTCAGCTATTACATCCTTTATAATGGACTCTAGCATTTTCCCCACTACCGATGTCAGACTTACCGGTCTATAATTCCCTGCTTTCTCTCTACCACCCTTTTTGAATAGTGGGGTAACATTAGCTACCCTCCAATCCATGGGTACTGTTCCAGAGTCTATCGAGTTCTGGAAGATGTCCAGCAATGCATCTACTATTTCCAGGGCCACTTCCTTAATACCCTAGGATATAGATTATCAGGCCCTGGGGATTTATCGGCCTTCAATCCCGTCAATTTCCCTAACACCATTTCCCTACAAATACTGATTTCTTTCAGTTCCTCCCTCTCATCAGACCCTATGTTCTCCAACATCTCTGGGAGGTTATTTGTGTCCTCCTTTGTGAAGACAGAACCAAAATATGCATTTAATTGGTCTGCCATTTCTTTGTTCCCCATTATAACTTCCCCTGCTTCTGACTGCAAGGGACCTACACTTGATTTCACTAATCTTTTTCTCTTCACATATCTATAAAAGCTCTTACAGTCAGTTTTTATGTTCCCTGCAAGCTTACTTTCATATTCTATTTTCCCCTTCTTAATTAATCCCTTTGTCCTCCTTTGTTGAATCCTAAACTGCTCCCAATCCTCAGGGTTACCGCTTTTTCTGGCCAATTTATATGCCCTCTCCTTGGATCTTATGCTATCCCTAATTTCCCTTGTTAGCCACGGTTGAGTCACCCTTTTTGTTTTATTCTTATCCCAAACTGGGATGAACAACTTCTGTAGTTCATCCATGCGGTCTTTGAATGTTTGCCATTGCCTATCCACCGTCAACCCTTTGAGTGACATTCCCCAATCAATCCTACCCAATTCGCGCCTCATACCATCGTAGTTTCCTTTATTTAAATTCAGGACCCTAGTCTCCGAGTCAACTACTTCACTCTCCATCCTAATGAAGAATTCTATCATATTATGATCACTCTGACCCAAGGGGCCTCGTACAACAAGATTGCTAATTAATCCTCTCTCATTACATAATACCCAGTCTAAGATGGCCTGATCTCTGGTTGGTTCCTCGACATATTGTTCCAGAAAACCATCCCGTAAACATTCTAGGAATTCCTCCTCCACAGTATTTTTACTAATTTGGATAGCCAAATCGATATGTAAATTAAAGTCCCCCATGATGACTGCTGTGCCCTTATTGCACGTGTCTCTAATTTCCCATTTAATGCCATCCCCAACCTCCGTATTACTGTTTGGAGGTTTATATACCACTCCCACTAACGTTTTCTGCCCCTTGATATTTCGCAGTTCTACCCATACAGATTCCACATCATCAGAGTTAATATCCTTCCTTTCAATTGTGTTAATCACCTTTTTAACCAGCAATGCTACCCCACCTCCCTTTCTTTTTTGCCTATCCTTCCTAAATATTGAATACCCCTGGATGTTGAGTTCTGAGCCTTGGCCACCCTGGAGCCATGTTTCTGTAATCCCAATCAAATCATATTCGTTTACCTCTATTTGCGCAGCTAATTTATCCACCTTGTTCCAAATGTAAGATTCAAAATTTTCAGCAATAATCACGCAAGAAAATAGGGTTAATAAGACAGTTTTATTGACCAAAAGAAGCTTGTACAGCAAAACCTTGATAAAAGGGCATACCAAATGGCCGCCGGACCTCGTGATCAGTTTCTGGGACCATTTGATTTTCTGTTACTGCAAGCCAGACAGGCTTGTGGATTGAGGACAGTAAGCCCGCGAAAGCCAGTATCGGGAAAACGAAACTCAGGGAACTGAGCATACATATTAATTGGATTCTAAGTACAGGACAGTCTTGGGTTACAGGATGAGGCCCATCAAGAAATGGGCGGACAATTGAATGAACACTTAAACCCATTTACTGTACAAAGGAAAACTGTTTGACAGCCATCAAGGGCAATCTCCAGACCGATCAATATACGAACCGAGTGACGATGACAAAGTAAAAGACATTATCGGCCCTGGAAGGCCAGTTAAGCTATCACCGGCTCCCGTTACAAGACAAAGCACCCCTGCAGAGATTTCTGCCCGCCAAAAATATTACAAAGACAGGACTATGATCTGGTGGGAGATAAGACTGTCCCAAAAGGGTATAACTATGGATTTGAAAAGTCCATCAGGGCGATTTGGTAGGTACGGCACGCTGGACGCTACGCTTCACTTCACGCTTCGCTTCGGAACTTCTACGACTTTTCAGTTAAGGCAGCACTTCGGTTTCGGAACGTGGTCGGTGTTCGACCAAGCAAGGCTCGGCCACGACGGGAAGACGACGAGGGTGGCCCGGGTACTTTTGTCGGGAGATCATCGATGACCCAGGCCGAAGAAGAAGACACCCTCAGAAGGATAATTATGACGGCATAAAGAAAGCAATTCGATATCAGCGTCCCGTCCCGGGGAAGACTCTCAGAAGGACAATCATTATGACTGTATGAAAGGACACTCCAGGCCTAGCACTCCAGTGCCTCAACATCCCATTCGGTAACGGATCTTCCATGTGCAATGCTTCAATATCACATCGGTAGCAGAGTCTACATGTGCATCCAGTTCTTCGGCAGCCTTTCAGTAAAGGTAACACAGGTTTAACGGATTTTCATCTATGACGAGCGCTCATCAAGACTGTATCTGCTGCTCCATCGCGTAAGAAAAACAAACTGCGCCAGAAGTTTCCAAATCCACGTGACGACAGAAAGCTGTGCCAAAAGGCTGCGAACCCCTTTTTGCGAATCTGAAAGTGGTGAGCATGATCCCGAGTTCCTCAAGTCGAAACTTAGTTTAGGTCTAGGGGAGGGGGTTAAGGGTAATCGTAATGTGTTTCCCCTTTTACGATGTGCCGTGTGTTTCCCATTTCCATAGAGTTAAGTTTATAGATATGTGCATGCTTGTAGTTACTTTAATCTGTGCTTATGACATGTATTTTATAATGCTGCAAACTGTTTAATAATAAGAGCATCCATTTCGTGCTATTCAACCTGGTCTATTGAGTTTTTCTCTGCACTACAGTTCCCTGCACCTAAGTCCAAGGTCTAGAACCGTAGGGAAGAGTGGGTCGAACCACTCAAGGGTAATTATTGCACGAAGCCTGGTAGGAGACCAGAACGAGCAAGAGAAACCCCCTACACAAATGCTCCTTGCATGAAGACACAAAGCCTTCAGGCTTGTTTTTTTAACGCTCTCAGACCTATATGAATTATTATTTACTGTGACCATGTTTGATTTAAATCGTTGAGTTCTTTGCCTTCTAATTTTGTTTTTCTTCTTCCTGTCTTTTGCTTTTTTCCTCGTTTCCCTTTCCTCTGTCTCCCTGCTCAGGTTCCCAACCCCCTGCCACTTTAGTTTAAACCCTCCGCAACAGCACTAGCAAACACTCCCCCTAGGACATCGGTCCCGGCCCTGCCCAGGTGCAAACCGTCCGGTTTGTACTGGTCCCACCTCGCCCAGAACCGGTTCCAATGTCCAAGGAATTTGAATCCCTCCCCCTCACACCATTCCTCTAGCCATGTATTCATTTGAAATATCTTCCTATTTCTACTCTGACTAGCACATGGCACTGGTAGCAATCCTGAGATTATTACCTTTGAGGTCCTATTTTTTAATTTACCTCCTAACTCCCTATATTCTACTTTTAGGACCTCATCCGTTTTTTACCTATATCGTTGGTGCCTATGTGCACCACGACAACTGGCTGTTCGCCCTCCCCCTCCAAAATGAGAGGAGCAACTGTGGCAGACTGAAATAAATAAATGGAGAGGAATAGCGTTAGAAGGGAGGACTGAAAGAAAGTAAGAGTTATGGAGCCAGCTGGAAACAAATTCGCAAAGGTAGAGAAAACATAGAAACATAGAAACATAGAAGATAGGAGCAGGAGTAGGCCATTCGGCCCTTCGAGCCTGCTCCGCCATTCAATGAGATCATGGCTGATCATCCAAATTCAGTACCCTGTCCCTGCCTTCTCCCCATATCCCTTGATCCCTTTAGCCTCAAGAAATATATCCAACTCTTTCTTGAATATATTTAATGAACTGGCCTCCACCGCCCTCTGTGGCAGAGAATTCCACAGGTTCACCACTCTCTGGGTGAAGAAATTCCTCCTCATTTCAGTCCTAAATGGCTTACCCCTTATCCTTAGACTATGACCCCTGGTTCTGGACTCCCCGGCCATCAGAAACATCCTTTCTGCATCTAGTCTGTCCAGACCTGACAGAATTTTATAGGTTTCGATGAGATCCCCTCTCAATCTTCTAAACTCCAGTGAGTATAAGCCCAATTGACACAATCTCTCCTCGTACATCATTCCTGCCATCCCAGGTATCAGCCTGGTGAATCTTCGCTGCACTCCCTCCATGGCAAGAACGTCCTTCCTCAGGTAAGGTGACCAAAACTGCACACAATACTCAAGGTGCGGTCTCACCAAGGCCCTGTACAACTGTAGCAAGACATCCTTGTTCTTGTACTCAAACCCTCTTGCTACGAAGGCCAACATACCATTTGCCTTCTTCACCGCCTGCTGCACCTGCATGCTTACCTTCAGCGACTGGTGCACAAGAACACCCAGGTCTCTTTGCACTTCCCTTTCTCCCAATCTATTGCCATTCAAATAATAATCTGCCTTCCTGTTTTTGCCACCAAAGTGGATAACCTCACATTTATCCACATTATAGTGCATTTGCCATGTTTCTGCCTAATCACCCAACCTGCCCAAAGAGGATATAAATAATAAAGAAAGAAATGGAGAGGAATGGAAGGCTGAGGCTGTAAAGAATGGGATAGTGCAGTGGGTGGTCTGTGCAATACAGAGAGGAAGGAAGAGAAGGAAAAACTTCCTGTTGGGAATAGAGGGAAGGAGAAGGCATGGCCCAAGGCTGGAAGGAGGAATGTAGTGAGCAGCGCAATGGTGGCAAATGCGGTGGATGAGTGGCCATTCGGGAGAGTTAGGGTTGGGAGAGCATGGTAACGAGAGGTGCTACAAAGGTTCACTAAATTGATTCCTGGGATGAGAGGACTGTCCTATGAGGAGAGATTGAGTAGAATGGGCCTATATTCTCTTGAGTTTAGAAGAATGAGAGGTCATATCATAGAAACGTCTAAAATTCTTAAAGGTCTTGACAGGTTGGTGCTGAGAGGCTGTTTCCCCGGCTGGAGAGTCTGGAACCAGGGATCACAGTCTCAGGATCGGAGAAGGGGTCGGCCATTTAGGACTGAGATGAGGAGAAATTTCTTCACTCAGTGGGTGGTGAGTCTTTGGAATTCTCTACCCCAGAGGGCTGTGAAGGCTCAGACGTTGAGAATATTCAAGACTGAGACCACAGATTTTTGGCCACTAAGGGAATCAAGGGATATGGGGTTAGGGTGGGAAAGTGGAGTCGATGTAAAAGTACAGCCATGATCTTAAAAGTTGCATTTGAGCATGAGAAATTTATTAGAGAACATCAAGATGGAACCGAGGATAGAAAAGATTTTTCTGAGATGTTTTGATTGATTCATTTAGGTAATCTTGCTTCTTTATACAAGTTAGTACAAGCAAATATATTCATATAGCACTGAAAAGAAGTGGAACACATTTTTGTGACCCAATAAGTGGAAGGAAATTTAGATATGTTGATAAATTTGGACATTGTAAGGGCCAGCATAAATGTGACTGAGAACAGTTACATAAAATTATTACAGAAAGTGTATGACAATGCATACTATACATAAGCCTTTTAATATACAAGTAATAAATCTTTCACAGCGATGGTCAGGGGTGCACAGTTTTATAAGGACAGGACATTGTGAGTGTTCCTTTAAGGCTTAAAGTGCACTGCTCTGCAGTCTGAATGAATGGCTTCGATTGAGATGTTGATTAAGTTGTTGGAGACATTGTGGAACTGGTTTGCTCTTGGAGAGGCAGCTGAAACATATGACATTTTATGGCTATTTTGCATCCACAAGAAAGAGAGCCAAGTGCAGGAGGTAGAAAGAGTAACGCACCCTAATTATAAAAATTATTGTTCAAAAAATTTTCTCCGTTTTAACCGAGCTGTTTTTAAGTTTGTTTCAAGTAACTTCTCTGTGGGCTGCTATAGTTGTTAACTGGATCTGAGGCTGAGGGCCAATCATGAGAGAATAACTGAAACATTTGCCTAGGTTTGAATGCATTTGGGTTTATTATAATAAATTTGACTATGATTATTATTATAATAAATTTGACTATGATTAAGAGTGACAGAGGGATGACTGAAAATGTGACAATAGTGTTAAATAAAGTCAGTGTTACATTTACAAGAAGTGCAAGACTTTTAATATAGGATCAATACATAAGCAGAATTTTATGTTTACTGATTTTTCCCCTGCAGTGAGGCATGTGATGGTGATGTATGATGTGTAAGCAGCATGGGGAGAGACTGAGTAATGGGGTGAGCTGCATGGTGGGTGCCAAAGTGATGGGGGTCAATGCTGGAAACCGAGCTGGTGAGTGGGATGTTGGGTGGGGGAGCCGACCATCAGCTGCTGCAAAGGAGACCAGATCTCCAACTGGACGTGGAGGAAGTGGACTTCACAGATGGTCAGAAGGGCTTTGGGTGGGTTGGTAAAAAAGTGGGATTTCAGGCAAGCAAGCCGGCAGTGGCTGCCACAGAGATGAGCACAAGAGACTCGGCGGGCAAGCGGGACTCTGAGCAGATGAACGAGGGGCTTCATTGCTTAGAGAGATTGAGCGAAGTGTGCGTTTACAGGAAATGGGATTTATAAATGGAATTGGGAAGAGACGAGGGGTGCCAGGGAAGGCGTAGAACCCAGTGTAAATAGAGGATGAGGGTGAATAGGCAGGAGTAAGCCTCATGGAGAAAATGTTTTCCAGGAATTTAGAAAATGTGCAGAAGAACAATTATATTTCAAATTGCTTAATTTTTGCTGAGTTTTGTATCTTATAAATGTTAATTTCAACCCATAAATTAGCATCAAGAGATATCCGGTAAAGAAGGAAAGATACAAATAAGATTAAGCTAAAGTCTTAGTTATTTTTGGCCTGCACTATAAAAAGCTGCATCCTAAACAGATGGAGTAAGGATAAAAAAACCTGTTGCCCCATATTATGTGTAGAGGTTTATTTACATATCCAGGTGTGATATATATGGAAACAAATTCATGTCTTTTAGTAATTGGTAGAAACCAACCAAACAGGCACTCACTTGACTGTCTCTGGGGAGACCTCCTACAAACTTATTTCCAAATTTTCTACTTGAAAATGTGCACTCCTCCCACGCAACACAGTCTGATTCACTATAACACAGAACGCTAGCATGCAGGTACATCAAGCAATTAGGAAGGCAAATGGCATGTTGGCCTTTATTGCAAAGGGGGTTGGAGTACAAGAGTAAGGAAGTCTTGCTGCAATTGTAGAGGGCTTGGTGAGCCCACACCTGGAGTACTGTGCACAGTTTTGGTCTCCTGATCTAAGGAAGGATATACTTGCCTTAGAGGCAGTGCAGCGAAGGTTCACTGGATTGATTCCTTGGATGAGAGGGCTGTCCTACGATGAGAGATTGAGCAGGTTGGGCCTATACTCTCTGGAGTTTAGAAGAATGAGAGGTGATCTCATTGAAACATATAAGATTCTGAGGGGGATTGACAGGGTAGATGCTGAGAGGTTGTTTCCACTTTCTCGAGAGTCTAGAACTAGGGGGCATAATCTTAGGATAAGGGGTCGGCCATTTAAGACTGAGAGGATGAGGAAATTTCTTTACACAGAGGGTTGTGAAGCTTTGGAATTCTCTACCATAAGATGCTGAGTCATTGAGTATATACAAGGCTGCAATAGGTAGCTTTCTGGACTCCAGGGGTATCAAGGGATATGGAGATCGGGCAGGAAAATGGAGTTGATAACAGCCATGATCTTAGTGAATGGTGGAGCAGGCTTGAGGGGTCGTATGGCCTACACCTGCTCCTAATTCTTATGTATATTCTTATAAGCAACACATTATTTTTTATAGATATAATGATCAATCTGATTCAATAGGAGTCAATTTATGTGTAACGTTGGAGGAAGTAGGTCAATGCACACGTGTTGTCAGGACCAATGCCACAAATGGCCTGGTAAGTAGCATCGTTCTGATATTACGAACACAGCCCTCATTTAATGGTTAAAATAATCTGTAATTCAAATTTGCTTATATTGTCAATTTAAGTGGCAGGTCTGGGTTGACATTATAAGCAAATCTGCATTAGACTATTCTAACCAAAGTGTCAGCCATGGCTTAGTGGGTAGCACTCTCGCTTGAGTCAGCAGGTCGAGGGATTAAGTCCCACTCCAGAGACTTAAGCACAAAATTTAGGCTCACACTCCTAGTGCCGATACTGAGGGAAGTGTCGGAGATGCTGTTTTTCAGATGAGGCGTTAAACCAAGGCCCCCTCTACCCATTCAGGTGGACGTAAAAGATCCCATGGCACTATTTGGCGATAACTTGGGATCTGCAAGTTCATAACATACCTCAGATTGGGGGTGCAGTACACCCTCCAAACTACCAATGGAAGAGCATTTTGTTAAATTCTCCATTTAGAGAAATAGAGTTGATGACTACGCTATCATAAACTGATGAAAGAAAATATTTCATCACACTTGTCTTGTCTCAGTTGAGTCGTCATATGCAGTCTAGTTGTACACCGCCAACTTTGTGAAGGATTGGCTAGAACATTGAGGATAACTCCCCTGTTCACTCGAAATAGTGCCATAGGATCCTTTACGTGCATCTGAGAGAGCAGACGAGGCCTCGGCTTAATGCCTCGTCCAAAGGACGCCACCTCAGACAAAGCAGCACTCCCTCAGTATTGCACTGGAAGTTCAAGCCTAGTTTTTTGTACTCAAGTCTCTGGAGTGGGACTTGAACCCACAACCTTCATGATTCAGAGGTGAGGGTGCCACCAACTGAGCCACAGCTGACACTCACTTCATGGGCCTTACAAACTGAATAAGCAAATATAATTGCCGTTCAACTATCCAAATAAAAATTGAGTGCTAAAATCATTTAAAAACCAAATTCTTCTTGCAAGTCAAGTCAATCATGGCCAACAAACTTACATCATCGACAGTTTCAATCAGCTCAAATACTTTAACATTTTTGTCCTACTTCACTCTTAGCCCATCGGACACTGGTTTTAGACACTCCCAGACTTCCTGCGGATCAGCTTTAATTATCCCTTCACCTTTGTACCTGAATCAAAGACCACAAGAGGAGAAAAGGGAAAGCATCAGAAGAGTAATTCCTTATACCAATAACTGGTGGCCACTTTGTAACTGGAAAGTATTGCAGCCTTTGTTCAAACTGTTGCACTGGGAAAGGAAGGGGATTTCCTGCAGTTGAGGTTAAGGCACATTGTTGGCGCAGAGCACCGAAACCTTATTACTATGCATCCAACCCATGCCAACTACATATTTTGGCAAATCACAGCTGCCTAAAAACTCTTGCAAGCCACATTAAGGAGCAATCCACCTGAATCCCTAAAATAATAGTGTGTGGTTCTTTAAAATGTTAGTCTTAGCAAGCAGGTTGTTAACAGGCCACTAAGAGGCTTTTTGCAATTTTGACAGGTCTACTGCAGGCTTCCTGACCTCTGGACACCATGCCAGGTAAGTGTGGCGTGCTGTGGGTCTACTGTAATCTTTGTGCATTGATGACAGCTGTAGAGGTGGTGTGAAGCATCCAATGGTACACTGATGAGTTTCAGAGGTAAGAAAATGTTGGAAAAATCATTTTTACTGTATTTAGACTTTTCTGTGGTTGACAAGTTTGGAATTGTTTGTGTAGTCCCACCTCATTGGGAGAACCTCTCTCACCAGTGACTGATCGCTTTTGCAGTTGCCATTTGTTCTAGCCTAAGGAGGGAGTCACTTGTAGGGGTCGCAAAATCCCCTCAGCCCCCGAAGATCGGGAAATATTAATCCACATCATGGACGAAGACTTGTGAGATTTAAATTGTCTCTGGGTTGGACAATGTTTTAAAACATACCCAGAACCGCAAAAGGCTGCGTTAAAAAAAAAGCTCGTAAGCTAGGCAGCACTTGGACACTGGAATCAAAGAACTTTGTGAAAATCGCACTCTTTAAGGTTGTACATTTTATTAAAAGATGTACTCTTGAGTTTTGGACTGTTTAAATTGCCCAGGGCATAAAAATGGCTGAACAGACCTCATGGAAACAGAATTTTAAAAGGCAGCAGAAAAGGACAGACAGGCTGTTAGCATATGAAAAGCTCAGCGCGGCCCTGTAGTAAGTTTGAATGGAGCCCGAGCTGTCAGTCACCCTGTGGTATTGGGCGGGTCCGGTAACCTACAAGCTGCTTGTTTACACTGGGGAGTAGCCCGTTTCAATCAGCCAATCATTGGACAGCAAGCACAATGGGTTGTTTACACACATCCATTCACTGAAATTGACTCTACTACGTTATGTCTCCATGTATGAATGGAGGAAGTTAAAAGCCCTTCTCTTGTGTATTCAGACTTTTCGGTGCGAAATTGCGCACGGACCTTTTTGGCGCGAAAACAGCAGGGACTCCCAGGGTATAAAGATGAAGCCCAGGAAGTCCTCTGGGGCTTTTTGTCTCTTTTACTCTTTGGGCTGCAGGTGAGCAAGGCTTCTGACCCACTAGCAAGACAATCTAGTGAGAAGTAAAGGGGTGGTAATTTAAGGGAAATGTTGCTAAGATTGTAAGATTAACATTGTAGCCATTTATCCCTAGTTTTTGCCGTCTGCCTTCCCCTGTTGAGCAATTTTACCATGATTACTTTGATCGTGTGGTATAGTTTCTTTAGTTTTAATAAAATTTGACTTTCTTGCATCCAGACCATTTGTCCGTTTTTAATATATCATTAATTATAAGTTCCTCCAGTCAGAACTGGAAGGGGGGGGGGGGTTTAGCGATTCGAAACTGCTGATTGGAATTGGTCACAGTGCAGTGGCAAAGGTTGCCTGACCAGGTAAATTACCGTAAACCAGGTAAAGGATGCCCACCTACAAATTGGTGACCGCGGCAGGACTGGAGGCAATTTTTGATATGATAAGTGGTCTGGTTCTGGAGAAAGCATCAGCTCTTGCTTTTCTTGCTTTCAGTCTGTGGGTAGCCCTGCAGAAGTTAGCGGCAGCGTGTAAGCTGACCTATTATAGTATAGATGGCTGGGTTAAGAAGAGTAACGAGATGAGACTGCGGGAAGAGAATGCCCGCCTCACCTCAGAAGTAACAGAGCAGGAGGAAAAGGTTAGGGAGGTCAAGGCGGCTTATAAGCTGGCCTGCGGAGGTACGGTCCGCCCGTTGATGAAGATGACCCAGGGGCCATCCAGAACCAATTTGTGGTGCCGTATGGCACCCATCAGCTCAGGGACATGGTTAGCCACATCCCTAAGCTCACTAAAAAGGGAGACTCCTCTCTGCACTTCAGGGAGATAGAGCAGGCAGCTAGTGTAAATGACTGCGATGAGGCAGAACAAGCAAAAATGCTGCTGGTTTCCCTGACAGGTGACCTCCTCCAGTCCCTATCTGGCGAGGGCAAGAGGGGGCAGAGGGATTATGAGGGTCTCAAGAATGAGGTATTGGAGGCCATGGGACTCAATGATGGTAGCCCGTTCGCTCGGGTGGAAAGAACAGTGCAGCTCCCAGGGGAGTCCCCGCAGGCATTCGCAGACAGACTGTGGCCAGTCTACCGGAGTGCATGCCCAGGAATGCCAGGGCGGGCAGCACTGGACCCAGTCCAATTGACTCATTGGCTCCGGTGTCTCATGACAAACAGCCTGCCCCAGATCCAAGCAAAGGCTGATACTTGGTTTGACCACCGAGACCCCCTAGCAACCGAAGAGACTGTAATCCGGCAGCTCACGGTAGCATATAGGAGTGGTAGGAATAGTGGGACCCCCCAGCAAAAGGGTAAGGTCCACGAGGCTAAACCTGGGGCTCAATACAAGAAAGAGTGGTGCCAGGAGGGGAGCCGTCCCTGCCAGAACAAGGTCACTTGTTACAGGTGCGGGGAGGAGGGCCACTGGCGCAGGGATTGTGCAAGTTCACAGTCTGTAAGGACAGGCACTGTGGCTTGTTTCAAGGGAAAAGTTGCCCGGCCCACCAATTGGGACACTTCCCCGCCCCAGTGGGACCTAAGTTTTGGCCAAAGTTTAAATTTGAACCAGTTATTTAGTTCAGAAACAGAGAAACTGCAGCCTGAGAGTAGAAATCTGTAGGCTGCTGCGAGTTCATTCACAGAAAATCACTTGGGGGGCTCTAGGGAGGAGCCGCCCTTTGAAGAGACTGCCCACGCATGCATAGTCGCTGGTCTGGAGACAGGAATTCCCCAGTCTTTTGAACGGCCTGTTCATGCAGGCGCAGTTCCCCAGCCCATGACCACAGCGGCTCCTCTTCAGTTTTCCCACGCAGGCGCGGTCGCCTGTTTGAACATAGAGGTTTCACAGCCTCTGCCATGGGACTCCGGGGAGGAGGTTCACGCAGGCGCAGTCACCTGTTTAAAGGGACAAGCTTCCCAACCCGCTTCTAGAGTGGTTCCCCCTATGGTGTGGGACTCTGGGGAGGAAGGGATAGCAATTCCTCTTGCAGGGGACATATGGAAAGAGCTGGTACCAGGTTTTGGACCTGGAGAGGAAGATTTTCAGCCACCAGCAGCTGGTGGTGAGGGGATACCTGCCCCCAGTACTGGAGTGGGTAGGGAAAAGGAGACAAACCTGGATTACTGGCAGGCTGCCAGGTATATTAAACAGTGCGGGCTGTTTGAATCAGGGGTAGAAGGTTCCCAGCCAGCTAGGGCTGTGACCCAGGCTCAGGGTTCGTCAGCCAAAGTTTCCCCCACAGAGACACCCCTCAGAAGGTCTCAGCAGGTCCGCAAGCCCAAGATAAGATGGTCACCAGAGTACCCACCACAAAGAGCAATCTCCAGAGCAGGGAGGAAACAGACCACAGAGGTCCCCAACTAGCAGCCATAAGCTGCCAGGGACAAGAAGCAGGAGGCAGTCCAGCTTCGCTGCCGGCAGCAGTAATCTGCGATAGTGACATCAGAGATTAGCCTGGCCGTCCGGAGACGGGCGGCATTTGTATAATAGCTTTGTGTTAAATTACCAATGTTTATAGCTTGCTTTTAAGGTGTTTAAATTTTAAGTTTAGAATGTAACTAGTAGTTTTGAGTTTAAGTTTAAAGCTTAAGTTCATAAGTGTGCCAAATGCTTGTATTTTGGTCCGAGGTCGAGGGACCCGACCATGTCTCCACCTAAGGCAGCAGGTCAGTGAGAGACCTGGCTGCATGTCCTTTTAAGCTCTTTTGCAGGAGAGTGGACAAAGGAGCAGCCCTGTTCGCCCAGCCCAAGCTGGGCATCGAATGAAGATATGGTTATACAGAATGTTGGGGATCACCTCGCCACTGGACAAATCCAGGAGGAGACCCCGCAGCGACCTTCAGGAGAAACCGGACAGGGTCCGGAGGAACCTGCCTACTCATCCTACGTGGAAGAGATGGCCCCAGCTGGTGACCCAGCACTATCCTGACTGAATTTAACTTGCGGGAGACCTTGCTATTGAGGAGTCATGGTGGGGAAGTGCGGGCGCCTTGTCAGATAGGGACGCGTTCCCCGGGAGTGGGTGGTGATGGCCCGGGAAAGATTGTAAAGGGGAGGGGGAGACCCAAGAGTCGTGTGGGTGCATTCGGGGAAGGGAGAAACTCACCTGGGGCCCACGGGCAAAGTTAGAGTGTAAGTGTGGTTGGGAAGGATGAGTGGGTGGCCGGATCTGGGATCCAAGTTTGAGTGTGGGGCCAGTGAGAGCCGCCACACAGGCACACAGGCACCCATCATTTTCTGCAGCCAGTCAAGGGAAGACGGGAGGGGGAGGGACTGGGAGTCGCGATCCCATACTCCCTGGTCTCGGTCTGTGAAACATGAAGGGTACCCAGCCTCCACAAAGGGACAAGGGAACGGCTCGGGGCTGGCGGATCAGACTGTTCCGTAAAATCCATTCTGTATGTTTTAAAAGTTTAAGACC
This sequence comes from Somniosus microcephalus, assembly GCF_052327205.1. NCBI lineage: Eukaryota > Metazoa > Chordata > Chondrichthyes > Squaliformes > Somniosidae > Somniosus > Somniosus microcephalus. The sequence goes on along the minus strand of NC_140987.1, from coordinate 330,041,390 downwards.
ATTAAAGGGGGGTGGGGGGTGGAAGGAACATTTACTGCCCGGGTGGGAGGAGCAATACCCACTCGAATTTCGTGACCCATCATTGGCATGTGATAGTCGGGGTTTATTTCAGCGTTTTGTTTCAAATGTTTAATGAAGATTTTTGTATTTTGTTTTACAGTTCCAAGCAGTGCAGAGACGTAGGACCCTTTCTGTGCTTGGGATCATTTTGATTACATTGTATAACCAAGATTGCAACATTTTGTAATATGTTATAATGTAACAAGTGGTGCAGGGGTATGAGGCCCTTATTGTAACATTTTGTAATTGATGTATCTGTAGATGCCTACCGTACCACGGTTTTTCTCGGATTTGAGGGGAATAGACGGGTTGGGGAATCAGTGATAGGTAGCTATAGGTAAATACAGGGGATGATTGTTTGTGGAGGGGGCAGAAAATTTTGCTCACTTCTTCAAGAGGATACTACAAGCAAGTTGGAAGTATCCAAGAGAGGAATGTAGGGGGTCGCAAAATCCCTTCAGCCCCCGAAGATCGGGAAATATTAATCCACATCGTGGACGAAGACTTGTGTGATTTAAATTGCGTTCCTCCCAATTGAGCCTTTCACGCCACCAGTGGTGGCCGTGCCTTCAGCTGCCAAGGCTCCGCACTCTGGAATTCCCTCCTTAAACTCCTCCACCTCTGCACATTCCACTTCTCCTTAAATGACCCTCTTTAAAACCGGCCTCTTTGACCAAGCTTTGGGCGGTTCCTCCTAATATCTCCTCCTTTGGCTTAATGTCCATTTCCACGATTATGTCTCTAAAGCGCCGCGGGTCATTTTTCTATGTGAAAGGTGCTTTACAAATGCAAATTGTTGTATTGCATATTGGTGAACCGCAGTCTGGTGACTGGTGATCTCAATCTTGGCAGGTTTCTGTGAATGATATTTATTTGTCCTCGCCCCTACTACTGCTCCTACCTTCTATGTTTCTATGTAACACTCAGATGTTCAAATAGGCTTATGAATCAGCTCAGCGGGTCAAGTGTTGTGATCACAGGAACAGGAGGAGGCCATTCAATCCCTTGAGCCTGCTCCGCCATTCAATTAGATCATGGCTGACCCATGCCTCAACTCCATTTTCCCACCTTGGCTCCATTTCCCTTAATACCCTGACCCAACAAAAATCTATCGATCTCTGTCCTGAAAGTTCCTATTGACTCCCAGCGTCCACAGCTTTTGGGGAAAGAATTCTAGATTTCTACTACCCTTAGTGTGAAAAGGTGCTTCCAGACTATGAGGATCTGTAGACAATGGGAGGCTCCGTACATACTTATGCCCCTTCTGACCATTGAGAGTGACATAAATCTGTTTAATGAAAATGTATTAGTGGGACAGAACTATGCTACACTCATTGGAATTAATTTTATAATTAAAAATCGCATATCACCAGCAATGAAACTCTGAGGTCGGCAGAAAATGGTGTAAGTTACCTCACAACCCACCTTATCAGAATGGCTATCAGGCAGGATTGCTCCTTGAACAAGCAAATAATAAACATACAATTAGGCCTCGATTTTAACTCAGCTGCGGGCTATTGGCATGTTCCCCGAATTTCGTGTTTCCCACACGAATCGAAATGGATGTGGGAGATTGATGCAATTTTAACTCAATTGGCCAATTGATTTCCAACATGTGGGAAGCCTTTGCAAATGGGTTTCTCATGACTGAAAGTCCCCTCTGATGATGTCATCATTGCTGCTGCATTTAAGGTCCACAGCAAGCCTTGTTTCTTCTGCAGACTGACAAGCTTTTTCCATTTGATGGCACAGGAACCTACAGGAACAATGGCCAGCGGGTGTAAGCCCCCGACCTGCAATTACCTACCTCGCTGGCCGTTGTGCTGTGAACCCCCATGGAATTCCGATCCTGGGCCTGCACCAACTGCCAGCACGCAGTGCTTGCGTATCCCAGGGGCGCAGTTAGTTCGATGCATCCCCTGGGATTATGTGGGCCATTGAGAGCCAATCGGAGCAGGGAATGCCCATTCATAAGTTTGACAGGAAACTTATAAATACTACGGGCCCCAAAACATCACTAATCTTCAAATAATTTTTTTTTTAAATCAAATGTTTTAAATAAACTATAAATTACATGAAATAACTATTTTAAACAATAATTTAAATTTTTGAAAAAAAAAATTATTTTCTAACAGTGCTAAAAATAAACTTACCTTGCTTTAAAGTATTTAAAAATAATAAACCTGTGGAAAAAATGTTTTAATTTTAATTAGTTCACCACTTACCTTGTAAAAAGCAGGCCTTATGCCTGCTTTTTAGATGTGTAACTTCTGCAGACTAACCTTCCCGGAGAACCCTGCAAAAAAAAACAAAGTTCGATGCGCACACGTAGCCTCTCCCGCGCACGCGTTCGACCTCTGAACCCCTTCTTTCAGGGGAACGGAAGTGCCGGTTTCCCGCGCATGCACAGTGCATGCAGGAAACCGGCACTTCCATTGGGCTTACGGGTGAGTACCCCATGCGTACTCACCCGTGGAGACACGAATTTCTGGGCCAATGATTCTGAAGCTATAACAGATGGACTTATGATCATCTGCAATATGCAATGTGCATATAACCTTGACCTCACATCCCTAACTCTTTCCATTACTCCCCCACAGGACCATCGAGAGCCCCTGTCCCCACTGTCCAGGAGGAAGAGCCTGAGCTTCCAGACTCCTCAGAGAAAGCTGCAACCTCTGATAGCGCAGTGTCAGCAGAAATAAGCGCACACAGCACCAGCGCAGACACTCACACCTCAGTGGGACCTTCGGGACATAGAGTAGTGTTGTCACCTGGTGTAACACAGCTCACAAGTGAGCATCAGCAGATTGTGGAGACAGGGACAGCAGTGGAGAGTCCTCATCGGAGGGCGCAGGACTCTGCCAGCTTGGCTGAGCTGCATGTCGATCCTCTGCCTCTGGGTCCATCCATAAGAACAAAGGTGATGGAACTACATGCACAGATGCAGGATTCTCTGGCAGGTTTTGTCTCTGGGGTCGCTGCGAGTGTGGAGCAAATGGAGGAGTCCATAGCGAACATGAGCAGAGCCTTTGTGGCGTCATTGGCGCATGAACGCATCAACACGGAAAGGATGGCTACCTACATGGAAATGATTGCTGCCTCCGTGGTAAGGCTGGCTATGGTAGAGGAGAGGAGGGCTACGGCCATGGAGGAGGTTAGTCGCCAGGGTATGGAAAACATGGTGAGTGTTCAGAATAGAATGACATCTCTTGAGGAGCGATGGGCATCTATTGAACAGGGAAGCCAGACCTTCATGGAAGTCCTTCTGAGTAGGACTGCCATTGCAGATACAGGTCCCCATGACCCCCCCGATGTGCAGCAAGGTGCTCTCCAGCCACTTGCAGGCGCGGAGGGGGAGCTGACCCATGAGAGGGAGGTTGGTGGCAGACCTCAAGGAAGTGGGGGTTCCTCTCCAAGCGCTCACACTTCCATGCCACTGCAGAGCCCTCAGTCAGAGTCCCACTGGAGTCCACACCCAAGTGAGATAGACATCTCAACCCCTGCACAGCCGCAGGAGCAGCAGACTGTTGACGAGCCCTCACAGGCTCGCCACCCCAGAGGATGCCCGTCAAAGGTGTCGAGACAGGAGCAGCAGGAAAGTGAGCAAGGGGCCTCCACATCTGTTGAAGTCACAGGGGAACCACGACGTAGGAGCACGCTTAAGAGGAAAATAAAGCACAAATAGTCACAAGGGTAGTCACTTGGGTGAAATTTTATGTACTGTTCAAAAATGCCATCAGATGAATTCTGTCTATAAAAAGCCTGATGGCTACTGCTATATTTGTGGCATGTGGCATTTCGCGAATGGGACTTTCACATTGAGGGCTTAGAATTACTTGCAATTGTCAGTATGCTGGACAAATAGCTAGGAATCTGCAGGGTCTTGGCCAATGTCGATGCTCAGGTAAGAAGCTGCGAGGCAAAAGTGCTTGATTGGCTAGGCTAAGCAAATCTGGCCAGGATGGGTGCGTTCCTTGCATCCCGGGCAGCAATGTTCTGGCGTAATGCTGCCGCTGGTTTTTGGTCCTCTGCAGGGTGGTTGTTTTCACACTGCTCCTCCTCCTCCTCATCATCATCATCATCATCATCATCTGAGGAGGGTATGTGATGAGCCACTTGGTCCTCAGGAATCTGCAAGCCACGACGCTGTGCCATGTTGTGAAGTGCACAGCAAACCACGATGATTCTGGAGACCCTGGCTGCTGAGTACTGTAGGGCTCCACCTGATCTATCCAGGCATCTGAAGCGCATCGTCAGCAAACCGATGGTTTGCGCGATAATGGACCTGGTGGAAATGTGGCTGGAGTTGTAGCGCTCCTTAGCTTCGTTGGCTGGCCTCCTCAATGGCGTCATTAGCCAAGTCCTCAGGGGATAGCCCTTGTCTCCAAGTAGCCAGCTGTGAAGTTGGTCTGGCAGCCTAAATAGCAGAGGCGCACTAGACTGGTGCAGTATGAAGGAGTCATGGCAACTGCCAGGGTACATGGCACCAACATGCAAAATTTCCTTCTTGTGGTCACACACCAGCTGAACATTAAGGGAGTGGAAGCCCTTGCGGTCGACAAAAATACCTGGATTGCAATGGGGTGCCATAAGGGCCACATGTGTGCAGTCAACGATGCCCTGCACCCTTGGAAAGTCTGCCAGATGAGCTAATCCAACCACTCATGCCGTCACACTTGCGCGATCCTTGATGAAATGGATGTGATTGTGCATGAGAGCAAAGAGGGCATCGGTTACCTGCATGATGCAAGTGTGTGCGGCAGCCTGGGAAATGCCGCTGATGTCTGCTGATGATCCCTGGAATGAGCCTGAGGCAAAAATGTTGAGTGCGGTGGTGACTTTGATGGCCACTGGTAAGGAGTGTCCACCTGGTCCTCTGGGCAGCATTTCTTGCTGTAGCATTGCGCAGATGTTAGTCACTACCTCTCGCGAAAGTCGGAGCCGCCTTTGGCACTACTGCTCAGTCATGTTGAGGTAGCTGACCCTGTGTCTGTAGACCCTGTTTGGGGGGTATCTCCTGCGCCGATGGGCTTCTAGGCGCTGGCCCCTTCTGGCCTGTGCTGCCTCAGGGGGGTGAGCAGCAGCCTGTCGCTCCTGCTGCTGCTGCTGTTGCTGGTGCTGCTGTTGTCCCTGGTTCTGCTGCTGCCGCGCCTGGTGCTCGAGCTCCTCTAATGCCCAGAAGGGAAGGAAAAAATGGCTCCCATGCTTCTGGCATATGCCTCCGTTGAGGAAGCGCTGAGTGAAGGTGGCGAGAGGGGCTTCCCAGGAGTTCACACTGGAGATGTGTGTGAGGCTCCAACCTTCCACAGGTGTGGTTAAGCCTGGTAAAAGTTGCCCCAGGCCTGAGACAAAAAAATCCTGCCACCTGCAAATGATGGCTGATCAAATCTTCTCTTTAATGGTTGACCTGCAGCTGATAGTCAGCAAGCCAATAGTGCTCCCGCCAGGTTTCACTGTCGTGATTCCCACCAGGCGTGTTTTATGTGGGAAAAGGATTAAAAGTGCAAAGGACTGTTAAAATGGCATTATAGAGGCCATTTAGTGGTGAGTAAGGGCTTTAAAGACCAGTCCCGCCTGTTGGATGCGGGATGGATTCGGGACCATCAGACACGCCTGAGTAAAAACGGCTCGAAGTCGGGAACCAGGCGGGGGGTCCCGCCTGCCAGTTTTTGCGATTTTAACCCCCCGCATGCCTCCAAGCCCGCCTCCACGGCTCAGTTAAAATCGAGGCCTTAATCTCCACACTCTCAAATTTCTGGAATATTCTGATGTTGGTCTCCAGGAGACACAAACTTCATTCCTCAATAATGGTTGAGCCCAGCACGTGAGTGCAAAAGACAAGGCTGACTTGTTTACCAACATCTTCAGCCAGATGTGCCGAGTGGATGATCCATATCGGCCTCCTCCTGAGGTCCCCACCATCACAGAAGCCAGTCTTCTGCCCATTCGATTCACTCCACGTGATATGAAGAAACGGCTGAGCGCACTGGATACAGCAAAGACTACGGGCCCCGACAACATCCCAGCTATCATGCTGAAGAGTTGTGCTCCAGAACTAGCCGCGCCTCTAGCCAAGCTGTGCCAGTACAGCTCCAACACTGGCATCTATCCGACAATGTGGAAAAGATCCCACGTATGTGCTGTCAACAAAAAGCAGGACAAATCCAATCCAGCCAATTACCGCCCCATCAGTCTACTCTCAATCATCAGCAAAGTGACGGAAGATGTTGTCAACAGTGCTATCAAGCAGCACTTACTCACCAATAACCTGCTCACTGATGCCTAGTTTGGGTTCCACCAGGACCACTCAGCTCCAGACATCATTACAGCCTTGGTCCAAACATGGATAAAAGAGGTGAATTCCAGAGGTGAGTATTACATCCGTGAATGATTGAGACACGGACAGCAGGAGCTGAACAAAACAAGTCTTTACTGCTGGAAGTCAATAGTGAAACTGAAACAACAGAGGCTCACTAGCGCCTTTTATACAGGGGTGGTCACTGCCGGTACTGCAGTCTGAGACCAATTATTCTCTTAAAGGTACATACACAACAATTCCTCCCCTTTTAGATAAACAGTACATAACATTCATTTAACAACTAAATGATAACTAATTACAATCACAATTACGGTTGCTAGATACATTGGTTAAGTTTAAGCAATTATAAGTTCAGTCTTTGAGGAGGCTTCCTGATTCTGTCTGGATAACGCCTCTTTGGGGTATCAGGTTCTTCTGGCAATGTTGAGTCGGGATCAATGTCGTTATTTGGTTCATCTGCTTCCAATATTACCGGTTCTGCGGTAGCTGCAATTGGTACGTCGATTTCATTACCAGGTGTATCAGATCGTGGTGTGGAGTTGACGTTTTCCAGTGACTCTAGAATCTGGTCAGTATGGCATCTTACAATGCTCTCTCCAATGTCCACGGTATACATGAGAGGTCCTTGCCGTGTACAAATCGTTCCTGGCTGCCATTTCTCAGTGCGGTAGTCCCGGGCCAAAACTGGTTGACCTATCTTAAAACTTCGGGTCGGCCTTTCATTCATATTCTGAAACTGCCTGTTCTCCACATCTCATCGGACGTTTGGCTTAACCAAATCCAAGCGGCATCGTAGTCTTCGATTGAAGAACATCATGGCTGGAGTTTGGTTGGTAACCGCATGTGTCGCATTCCGGTAGGCAAACAAGAAGTTGTCCACCTTGTGTTGTAGGGGTATATCTTCATTACACATTGCCTTGATAGACTTCTTGAATGTTTGGACAAACCTCTCGGCCAATCCATTAGTGGCTGGATGATATGGGGCAGATGTATAATGCTTAACACCATTGTTCTTTAAGAACCTCCGGAACTCTTCAGACACAAACTGTGGTCCATTGTCAGAGCAAATCTGTTCAGGCAGCCCATTCCTGGCGAATATGGTTCGTAAAATTGTGATCGTTTTTTCCGTGGTGGTTGAGGACATTTTTATTACTTCTGGCCACTTTGAATGTGCATTCACCGCAATTAAAAACATCGAGTCCATGAAGGGACCAGCAAAATCAATGTGCACCCTTTGCCATGGAGATGAGGGCCACTCCCATGGATGCAGAGGAGCTTGTGGTGGGGCGTTTTGGACCTTCTGGCATCCTGCACAGCTCTTGGTCATCTCTTCAATTTCTCTATCGATTCCCGGCCACCACACAAATGCTCTGGCTAAGTTCTTCATTTTTACCCCACCCAGATGACCCTCATGAAGCTCATTGAGCACTCTATCTGTCAACTTAGGTGGAATTACTACTCTGGATCCACACATCAAGGTTCCTCTGCACACTGACAGCTGTTCTCTTCTCGGCGAGAATGCTGGCAGCAGTGGTTCGCCATGTGCTGGCCATCCCTTCACCGATAAATCATAGACCCGTGATAGTGTCGTGTCATTCCGTGTTTCCTTTTCTATGTTTGCATTCGTCACAGGGAGACATTCGACTATGATCGAGTGGAATAACTCCATTGGATCCACTGCAAGGTCTTCTTCTTCCACCGTCGGCAACGGTAGGCGTGACAATCCATCAGCATTTCCATGCTGTTTAGTCCCTTTGTACTCGATGTCACATTGGTGTGCCCCTAGGAAAAGGGACCACCTCTGCAGCCGTTGTGCTGTCATTATCGGTACGCCCTTCTGAGGGTTGAAAATGGAGACAAGAGGTTGATGATCGGTTAGTAGAGTAAATTTTTGTCCGTGCAGGTAGTGATTGAACTTCTTCACCCCCCACACTAGGCTGAGGGCCTCTCTGTCAATCTGAGCGTAGTTACGCTCGGCAGAAGTTAATGAGCGTGACGCAAAAGCTATCGGCCTCTCTAAACCATCAAGGAATTTATGTGACAGTACCGCCCCAATGCCGCAGGGAGACGCATCACACGCCAGTCTGATCGGCAGTGCTGGGTTGTAGTGAGCCAATACTTACCTTGAAGTGATTAAGTCCTTACTCTTCTGGAAAGCCCGCTTACAATCATTGCTCCATTCCCATGCTACTCCCGTTCGTAGCAGGGCGTTCAGTGGGTGCAGAATTGTCGACAAATTTGGCAAAAACTTATGGTAGTAATTCGCCAATCCGAGGAATGACCTCAGTTGCGACACATTTTCAGGCGCTGGGGCCTTAACAACCGCTTCAATTTTGTCAGGGGACTTATGTAACCCCTCTTCATCAATCACGTGGCCACAATATGATATCTGTTTCTTAAAAAACTCGCACTTGGGGCAGTTGGCTCGCAGCCCATGTTCCCGTAGTCTAGTGAGCACCTGTTCTAGGTTGTTAAGGTGTTCACTGTCATCTTCACCTGTCACAAGGATGTCGTCCAAGTAACACTGAGTCCCCGGAATCCCTTGCAGGACTTGTTCCATCGCTCTTTGCCATATCGCCGGAGCCGATGCTACGCCGAATACCAATCGATGATACTGGTAAAGACCTTTGTGAGTGATAATCGTGAGATACTTCCTAGAGGACTCTTCAACCTCCATCTGCAAATATGCTTGTGCTAGGTCAATTTTTGTAAAACGCTTCCCTCCAGACAGTGAGGCGAAGATGTCTTCTATCCTTGGAAGAGGATATTGTACTGTGTGAAGGATTGGGTTCACCGTCACCTTGAAATCCCCACAGATGCGAATCTTCCTTGGCTCCCCAGACTTATTGTTTAACGTTTTCTTCATGACAGGAACGATGGGTGTCGCCCACTCGCTCCAGTCGACCTTAGACAACACGCCTGCCTTCTCCAGATTCTCCAGCTCTGCCTCGACGGCTGGGCGAATTGCATATGGTACCGGTCTTGCTTTGAAAAACTTGGGAACTGCATTCTCTTCTATTTTTATCGAGGCGGTTACGCCTTTAAGCGTGCCCAGTTCTTGTTGAAATACCTCTTTGGCGTTAGCTAAGATTGTTGACAATCGTCCAGGAGTGACGTCTTCATCTTTTTTACCGTCCACCGTCATTGCATGAATGGAGTGCCAATCTAAGTTTATCTTCCTGATCCATTCCCGTCCCAATAACGGTGGTCCACCATTTGGCAGTATGTAGAGATACAATTTCCGTATTTTCTTGCCGTTGTATTCGACAGGCACCCTTATTTTTCCTCTGGGGTATACCTTTTGCCACGTATATGTCGTCAAGATGATGGATGTCTCTCTCAAGGGTATGTGTGAAAATAGCCGCTCGTAGTCTCGTCGATTCATGACGGTTAGCGCTGATCCTGTATCCAATTCCATTTTAACTTGGGACCCAGCTATCGTGAGGGTGACCCAAATGGTTCGGTGATCCTCTTTTGCGATTACATTGTGAAGTTTGAGACAGCTTAGTCTCCTGTTCCCGGATTCACTATCGCTCATCTGGTCTTTGGAACTACTGTCCGTCATCTTTTGTACTTTCTTTTACGGTTCCTTAGTAGCCTTTTTGTTGTCGCTGGTCTTCTTCCCAGACCTGCAAACTCGTGCAATGTGTCCCATTTTCCCGCATTGCCTGCATATTTTGTCTTTGGACCAGCAGTCCTTCTGGTCATGGTTAGTTCTGCCGCAGCGATAACATTTTGCAAATCCCCGTGTCATTTCGTGGGTGCCGTATTCCTGTGGCTTTTTTTGAATTTCTGCAGCTCCCCTGGCTGCTGCTTCATACGATACTGCCATTATCTAGCATCAGCTCTTTCTCTGATAGTAACTTCTTCTGTGTTCCTTCACTCAGGAGTCCACAGACAAATTTGTCCCGTAGGGTATCTGCCAGTCCTTCTCCAAACTGGCAGTTCTTTGATAGCTTGCCTAGTTCCGTAAGGTACTCAGCATTGCTCTCATCTTTATGCTGAGTTCTCCTGTGGAATTTAAATCTTTCTGCTATCAACAGCGGTGCAGGGTTTAGGTGTTCCTGTAGGACAGCAACAATTTCGTTAAAACTCTTCGCCTTCGGTTTGGCTGCAGTAATCAGGTCCCGCAATAGGCCGTACGTTCTAGCGCCCATTAAATTTAGCCATATCGATGCCTTTTTCTCCTCAGCTATTTCGTTTGCCTCGAAATATACCTCGACTCTTTCCACATACGTGGTCCAGTCCTCTATTGTATTATCAAAAGCAGTGATACAGCCAGTCTTCGGCATCTTGCAAATCTAAAATGGCGCCTCCCGTGCTTTGCCTTCTTCCCCGATTTAACAAAATGGCATCTCCCGCGCTTTGCCTTCTTCCCCGCTGATTAAGATGGCACCTCCTGCGCTTTGCCTTCTTCCCCGCTGTTGCTAGCGCTGCTTTCCGCGGTTCCCGTTGCAACCTGCAGCTCCTCGCGGTTTCTTTCACGTTTAATATTTCTTTTTTTATTATTTTTCCATCGTGGAACAACCCTGTGGGACTCTTGCCTCCCTCTTCGCTGGTCTATACGCAGCCCGGCTTCGTAGCACCGGCCGCGCCCTGTGTGCTCCACCCTCTCTCTCTCTTCTTCCCGACAACGCTGCTCAGCCCCGTTGCAAACCACCCGCTCGAGTTCGCGACCGCCGCAGCCCAGGAAGGATCAGTGCACTACCTGCCACCAGCCCGATTAGCTGAAGCACCGTTGACAGGAACCAGGCCCCGCTTCCGACAGCTTCTCCAGCAGTCTTCAACTCCGCTAACACAGGGGTGGATGCCCACGGTTGACGCCCATTTCTACTGCTTCTTACTTTTTTTTTTCTTTTTCTTTCTGGCCTCGACCTCTGCTCACTTCGCTGTAGGAATGGATCCCAGGAGGTGGTGCAGGCTGTAGGTAGGTTCGTATCTGCTCGTCGCCAGTATTACGTCCGTGAATGATTGAGACACGGACAGCAGGAGCTGAACAAAACAAGTCTTTACTGCTGGAAGTCAATAGTGAAACTGAAACAACAGAGGCTCACTAGCGCCTTTTATACAGGGGTGGTCACTGCCGGTACTGCAGTCTGAGACCAGTTATTCTCTTAAAGGTACATACACAACAGTGAGGTGATAGTGACTGTCCTTGACATCAAGGCAGCATTTGACCGAGTGTGACATCAAGGAGCCCTAGTAAAACTGAAGTCAATGGGAATCGGCGGGGGAAACTCTCCATTGGCTGGAGTCATACCTAGCACAAAGGAAGATGGTTGTGGTGGTGATTGAAGGTCAATCATCACAGCCCCAGGACATTGCTGCAGGAGTTTCTCAGGGCAGTGTCCTAGGCCCACCATCTTCAGCTGCTTCATCAATGACCTTCCCTCCAACATAAGGTCAGAAATGAGGATGTTCTCTGATGACTGCACAGTGTTCAGTGCCATTCACAACTCCTCAGATAATGAACCAGTCCATGCCTGCATGGAACAAGATCTGGATGACATTCAGGCTTGGGCTGATAAGTGGCAGGTAACATTCGTGCCACACAAGTGCCAGGTAATGACTATCTCCAACAAGCGAGAGTCTAACCACCGTCCCTTGATATTCAATGGTATTACCATCGCCGAATCCCCCACCACCAACATCCTGGGGGGTCACCATTGATCAGAAACTTAACTGGACCAGCCACATAAATACTGTGGCAACAAGAGCAGGTCAGAGGCTAAGTATTCTGTGGTGAGTGTCTCACCTCCTGACTCCCTAAAGCCTTTCCACCATCTACAAGGCACAAGTAAGGAGTGTGATGGAATACTCTCCACTTGCCTGGATGAGTGCAGCTCCAACAACACTCGAGAAGCTCGACACCATCCAGGACAAAGTAGCCCACTTGACTGGCATCCCATCCACCACTTTCAACATTCACTCCCTCCACCATCGGCGTAACGTTTGTGCAGTGTTTACCATCTACAAGATGCACTGCAGCAACTCGCCAAGGCTTCTTTGGCAACCCCTTCCAAACCCGTGATCTCTTCCACCTAGAAGGACAAGGGCAGCAGGCACATGGGAAGACCACCACCTCCAAGTTCCCCTCCAAGTCACACACCATCCTGACTTAGAAGCATTTCGCCGATTCTTCATTGTCGCTGGGTCAAAATCCTGGAACTCCCTCTCTAACAGCACTGTGGGAGTACCTTCACCACACAGACTGTAGAGGATCAGGAAGGCGGCTCACCACCACCTTCTCAAGAGCAATTAGGGATGGGTAATAAATGTTGGCCTTGCCAGCGATGCCCACATCACATAATCGAATAAAAAGAAAACACTTAACTTCATCCTGCTGTGCCTCTCATCACTTCCCCTGCCTTCCCTACCCTACTCCTGCACATCCTAATCACACCAACCTACTTTGCACGTCCACCCATCCTTCTCTCTCTATCTATATTATCACATCCCCATCTCACTAGCCACCCCTCACACTCCCCCCTCATCCTAGTGCAATCATACCAACTAACAACACACAAGGGTAGCCACTTGGGTGTTTTTTCCAATGTTTATGTAAAGTTTCTATTAATGTGCTGTTAAACATTAAAATCTTTATTTTCAACACTTTCCAGTCTTGGACAGATTTGTGTGCACCTTTGGAAGTGGCTTAGTAAGTTGCAGTGAATGGTGAGACATAACGGTACCCCCTGCAATGGTGGTGAGTATGAAAGGAATGGCATGGTCATTGTAGCGATGCTTTATGTTGTTGGTGAGGGGCTGTGCCAACCTGGCGCATCATCTGGCAACCATATGGGTGTACAGCATTAAGTGAAGTAAATCTGGCCATGATGAGGCCATCCCTGGCCTCCCGAGCAGCAATGTGGTCGGGTGCTGATACCCCATGTCCTGTGTAGCATCAGGTGATTGCGGAGAAGGTTGGTGGTGGTGTTGGTTCTGCTGGTGTGCCTGGTGCTGCTGGTGTTGGGTCTGTTCGTGGTCAGGTTCTAAGGACCAAGGTGAGGCTGTATAAACTGCACCCATGTTGATGGAATAGATGGCAGGTGAAGTAGAGATGACAGAAGCGATCTGTCAATGGTGAAAGAGTTCTTCCAATGAGTGGAGACTTGACGGAGACTGGAAACACTTGCAGCCTACAGAATCTGTGCTGGAAATGGACTGAGCAACAGCTTCTGCCTGAGGAAAGTGACCATCTGTCAGGTGGGAGCTTTTACTGTGCATTTGATGCTGTCAAGTAATCAGCTGGAGCAATGGCCACTGAACTCCCGCCTCAGGTTGACAGACGTGTTTCCCGAGCAGCGTGGTTGACGTGGCCATGCAGTTAAATTTAAAATGTGAGTTAAAAAAGCCTGTTAAGGATCCGACAAGCTGTTTTTAATCATCTCAATTGGGTTGCCCACCGCTGCTGGTCAGGCCGTCTCCGAGATGCCAGACGCGCCTGGGGAAAAGACGCATTGCGGTGAGATGACATCAGGTTCCTGACCCGCTGTCAAAAATAATAATTTTCCCACCGAACCCACCACCAATCTCGCCCACTACCACCATGGAATATCTTGGCCTTTATTATGGGAAATGGGCCAGTTACTGAAATTATCATTCATAGTTTCAATAAAATGGATAATCTCTTGCCAATAAAGTACAATAGCAGATGTCTTACTTGGTTGTCAGTCCACATTATACCGTATATTGGATTTATTAGTTACATGGAATCATATAGAATGTCACAACACAGACAGGCCATTTGGCCCAACTCATCCATGCCGGTGTTTACGCTCTACATGAGCCTCCTCTCACCTTACTTCATCTAAATCTATCAGCAAATCCTTCTATTCCTTTCCCCCTCATGTGCTTACTTAGTTTCCCCATAATGTATCTATATTCTCATTCTCCTCAACTACGCCTTGTGGTAGCGAGTTCCAGATTCTAACCCCTGTCTGCGTAAAGAAGTTTCTCCTGAATTCCCCATTGGATTTATTAGTGATTATCTTATATTTATGGCCCCTAGTTCTGGTCTCCCCACAAGTGGAAACATCTTCTCTACGTCTACCCTATCAAACCCTTTCATCATCTTAAAGACCTCTATCCGGTCACCCTTCAGCCTTCTCTTTTCTCGAGAAAAGAGCCCCAGCCTGTTCAATCTTTCCTGATAGGAATAACCTCTCAGTTTGGATGTCATCCTTGTAATCTCCAATGCCTCTATTTCATTTTTATAATATGGAGAACAGAACAATGCACAGTCCTCCAAGTATGGTCTAACCAAGATTCTATACAAGTTTAACATAATTTCTCTGCTTTTCAATTCTATCTATCTAGAAATGAACCCCAGTGCATTGTTTGCTTTTGTTATGGCCTTAATAACCTGTGTGATTTTATTACTTTTGATTTTTCTAGGCAAATGTACAAGTACTTATCAAACATACCCATACAAACCAGGCCTTAGCAGCTCTTCAGGACCACTCCTTCTGGTAAGTATTTGTTTACCAAAAGACCAATTGCTGAGCAATAGTTTTGAGCAGTTCACATTTTGAATTCATTTGTATTAACTGGCAGTGTCAATAGGAACATAGGAACAGGAGTAGGCCATTCACCCCCTTGAGCCTGTTCTGCCATTCAATTAGATCATGACTGATCTGTATCTTAACTCCATTTACCCGCCTTGTTTCCATAACCCTTAATACCCTATCCTAACAAAAATCCATCAATCTCAGTTTTGACATTTTCAATTGAACTAACCTCAACAACGTTTTGGGGGAGAGAGTTCCAGGTTTCCACTACCTTTTGTGTGAAGAAGTGCTTCCTGACATTACCCCTGAATGGCTTAGCTCTTTATTTGAAGGTTATGCTCACAGGAGGATATAATTTCACTCCATCTACCCTATCAACACCTTTAATCATCTTAAACATCTCAATTAGATCGCCGCTTAATCTTCTACACTCAAGGAAATACAAGCCTCGTCTATGAAACTTGTCCTCTTAATTTAACCCTTTTAACCCCGGTATCGTTCTGGTGAATCTGCGCTGCTCCCCACCTCCTGCCCCCCACCCCCACCCCACCCCAAGGCCAATATATCCTTCCTGAGGTGTGGTATCCAGAACTGAACACATTACTCTAAATGGGGTCTAACCAGAGCTTTATATAACTGTAACATAACTTCCTCCCCTTTGTATTCCAGCTCCCTTGGATAAAGGCCAATATTTCATGAGCCTTTTTAATTACTTTCTGTACCTGTCCACTAGCTTTTAGTGATTTCTGTGCTTGGACCCCTAAATCTCTCGGCTCCTCCACAGTCCCGAGCTTCTCGCCATTTAGAAAATATTCTGATCGAACTTTCTTAGGTCCAAAGTGGATGAGCTCACACTTTCCTACATTGAACTCTATCTGCCACAGTTTTGCCCACTCACTTAATCTATCAATGTCCCTTTGCAGCTTTCTGCTCCCAGCTACACTTAGTGTCATCAGCAAACTTGGACATATGGCTCTCTACTCTTTCATCCAAGTCATTGATAAAAATAGTGAACAGCTGAGGCCACAGTGCAGATCCCTGGGGTCACCAGTAGTCACATCCTGCCAATTCGACATACCCATTACCCCTGCTCTCTGTCTCCTACCTCCTAAACAATTCCCTACCCATGTCAATAGTGTAATAATCAATAACATGTCATTCTATAGTGGACACTAGGTGGAGCCGTAGAGCTGTGTAGAGCTGTATATAAGACTACACTACCCAGCTGTATGTATATTAAGACTACATTACCCATGAGGCACTAGGCTACCCACAAGGCAGCACTCAAGATGGATGCCTCTACAGATACTGTACCTAGTCCACATGTGCTCAATAAAAGTGTCTAGCAAAAGCTAGCTGTGTTCATAATAAAAATATCTATTTATTAATGAACATAAGAAATAGGTTGCCTCCAATACCATGCACTCTCATTATTGTTAACAGTCTCTTATGTGGAGTCCTGTCGAATGTCTTCTGGAATAACATCCATAGACACTCCCTAGATTTCAGGCCCGGAGTATTTCACTTTTTCTTTTTAAATTACACTTTTGACACTTTGAAGTGTGATGGATACAATGTACAGGTAGGTTTTCCTCTTCAGCATGGGACGTACGAGCTTGGTGGGGCAGAAACCCAGAATCTGTCACAAACTGCTCGTGATTGCCCACCCATTAAAATGAATGGAGGAGTCACACGAGGCCACTTTTGTGATAAAGGTTTCATCCCCGTCAATATTTTGCTGAAGAAGAAAATCAACAGCATTGAGTTGACATGATAAAGGATTGAATGATCAAATCTAAAGCACTCAAAAATATTTTGTGTACTATTTACAGGACAGTGTTTGGAAGAGAGCATGAAATCACGACCAACACCTTCCGTGATAGCCATCGAGTTGAAGAAGACTTGAACTTCTAGATTATTGTCACTGGGGATCCTGGTATCCCGTTTCAAAAGCCTCCACCTATTTGTGAAGAACCAGCAGCAAGGAGCAAGCACAGACCGCCTCCACCTGACTGCTTCACTGAAAAGTGAAGCCCACTTGTTAATATAAGGAGCTGTAACGAATATACCTTCTGTTCCACCGTGATTGATCTGAATAGGAAAGTGTCGCTCCCCACTCCCCCAGCCTGAAACTCTGTAACCAACTTTGGCAATTCCATCCATGAGCCTCGTTTGCACCCAGCGAGCAATATTATCAACCAGAAAACAGCTGTGAAAGCTGCAAGCTTCTGCCGCTTGATGCAAAATGTCATCACGGTCAATGTTAAACATTTCTAAAGTGATCAAAAGGCAACAAAATACAGGGAATGACAGGCAAAGATTAAATAATGACAAATGTAGGAATGTATGATTGCACTTATTCTTTTAATAAATCAGCTAATTTTCCAAGAGAAATTGTGTATTTTGCATTCTTCAATCCATGCAAATTGAATAGCTATATAAACCGAGGAAATGTAGTAAAATGGGATCACGTTGTGGGGATTTGACTTTGTCGATAATGGGCTGTCACTGAGGGTTCCTTAAAATTCACCTCAGTGCCTCGAGCTATTAAGAGTAAATAATGAATAAGGCTCCCGCATGCTGATTGCTATGGAATGAGCACACGCCCTCTCCCCACTGGAAACTGTGTAGGTCTTCGGTAAAGATAGAATTCACTGGGAGAAACCAACACAAAATAAGATGATATGATAGCAAAATACTGCAGATGCTAGAAATCCGAAATAACAACAGAAAATGCTGGAAAAACTCAGCAGGCCAGGCAACATCCGTGGAGAGAAATTAGAGTCGACGTTTCGGGTGAACCTTTTTTCAAAACTGGAAAGGAAATGAAATAAATCGAAGACAGGGCTGCGATAGAACAAAAGAAGTAAAGAGACATTAAGAGGTATTCAAAGCCAGACGAGATGGTAATAGGACAGTGGAGACAAAAGACGGCTCAGATTAGGTGTGAAGTGTACTGGCAGGATGAGAGACAGCTGCCATGTGGGAGAGAGAAAAAAAAGGAAAGGGGGGGGAAGGGAAAACCCAAAACAGAGGGCTGGAAAAAAAAAATAAGTAAAATGTAATAGGGGCAAAATAAGATTCCTGCTGCTTGATCCATCGATCCTGCATTCCCAGTTACATAGAATTTCACAGAATGTACAGCACAGAAACAGGCCACTCGGCCCGATAGAGCCAAGTGTTTATGATCCACACTAGCCTCCTCCCACCCTTCTTCATCTCGCCCTATCAGCATAACCTTCTATTCCTTTCTGCCTCATGTGTTTATCTAGCATCTATTCTATTCGGCTCAACTACTCCTTGTTGTAGCGAGTTCCACATTCTCACAGCTCTCTGGGTAAAGTAGTTTCTCCTGAATGCCCTATTGGGTTTATTACTGACTGACATTTATAGCCTCAAGATTTGGTCTCCTCCACAAGTGGGGGAGCACTCCCTCAGTACTGCACTGGAGTGTCAGCCTAGATTCTGTGCTCAAGTCTCAGGAGCGGGACTTGAACCCACAACCTTCTGACTCGGGCAACAGTGCTACCAACTCATGGCTAACAGCTGATTAATGAAACCGTGACAGCATTTATATACTAATAATGCTGGTAACACTTCTATATTTTTTCCAGCAACAACTTGTATTTATATAGTGTCTTTAATGTAGTAAAACATCCCAAGGTGCTTCACAGGAGCGCTACAAAACAAAATGTGACACCAAGCCACATAAGGAGATATTAGGGCAGATGACTAAAAGTTTGGTCAAAGAGGCAGTTTTTAAAGAGCGTTTTAAAGGAGGAAAGAGAGATAGAGAGGCGGAGAGGTTTAGGGAGGAATTCCAGAACTTAGGGCCGAGGCAGCTGAAGGCACGGCCGCCAATGGTGGAGCGATTAAAATAAGGGATTCTCAAGCAGCCAGAATTGAAGAAGCTCAAATATCTCAGAGGGTTGTGGGGCTGGAGGAGATTAGAGAGAAAGGGCAGGACAAGGAGGGATTTGAAAGCAAGGGTGAGAATTTTTATATCGAGGCGTTGCTTCTTGTTACAAATACTACATCTTTGTTCAATTGCAGTGTTTATTAGTGTTACTGTTAATGGGGTCAAAATACTTGGGTGATTGTGGCCACCTCAGATCCTCTCTCTGCACTAACACTGAAAACCTAAGCAAGTCCCAGACAATGTTAAAATATAGGCCAATAAATGCTGCCGGTGGGAATGCTGCCCCTCGAGCCTGCCCCGCCATTCAGTAAGGTCATGGCTGACCTTCTACCTCAACTCCACTTTCCTGTCCGATCACCATACCCATACTCAATGATTCAGCATCCACAGTCCTTTAGGGTAGATAATTCTAAAGATTCACAAGTGTGAAGAAATTCCTCCTCATCTCAGTCTTCAATTGTCGACCCCTTATCCTGAGACTATGCCCCCTATTTCTAGACTCTCCAGCCAGGGGAAACAGCCTCTCAGCATCTACCCTGTCAAGCCCAATCAGAATCTTATATGTTTCATTGGGATTACCTCTCATTCTTCTAAACTCCAGAGAGTATAGGCCCATTCTACTCAATCTCTCCTCATAGAACAACCCTCCAGGATTCAACCAGGTATCAATCTAGTGAACCTTCACTGCACCCACTCTATATCCTTAGGTACGGATACCAAAACTGTGTACAGTACTCCATGTGTGGTCTCACCAAAGTCCTGTACAATTGCAGCAAGACTTCCTTACTCTTATACTTCAACTCCTTTGCAATAAAGCCCAACAAACTATTTGCCTTCCTAATTGTTTGCTGTACCTGCTTTTCTGTGTTTCATGTAAAAGGACATCCACATCCCTCTGAACACCAACATTTAATAGTTTCTCACTATTTAAAAAATATTCCATTTGTCTATTCTTCCTAACGAAGTGAATAACCTCACATTTCCCCACATTATACTCCATCTGCCACCTTTTTGCTCACTCACTTCACCTGTTTATGTTCCTTTGCAGACTCTTTGGCCGTAATTTTCTGTACCTGGGCGGGTCGGATGCGGACGGTCAGCATGGCGGGTCGCGACCCCGTTGCTGCTGCCGTCCCACTCCAGAAAATGACTTTCCGATCATGGGGCCTATGAAGTCCGGCCCAGTGAAATGGTGCGGGTCTGATGACATCATCCATGACATGTTTTCAGCCGGTATATTTAAAGGAGCCATGGCCGCATTGCATTTGAAGATTCATCTCGGAGAGTGCAGGCAGCACACTAGAAGGTTTCATTGCTCCAAACACTTGGAGAGATGGCTGCACAGAGGCAGAGGGCTGCACCCAGGTTCTCCGATGACTCCCTCCATATCCTTGTGGAGGGAGTCAGCATGCAGGGAGGCCTTCTTCCCTTCCAATGGATGGAAGAAACATCCCCAGGAGACAAAGAGAGCCTGGCTCCAAATTGCAGAGGAGGTCAACAGCAGGGATGTGTTCAGGAGGATCTGGGTGCAGTGCCACAAATATTTCAATGATCTCATTAGATCTGGAAAGGTGAGTACAAAGCCACACTCAACTTCATCCTGTTTTGCCTCTCATCACTTCCCCATCACTCTGCCTTCCTGGGAAAAGGGGAAGTGCAACGAGACCTGGGTGTCCTTGTGCACCAGTCGCGGAAGGTAAGCATGCAGGTACAGCAGGTGGTTAAGAAGGCAAATGGTATGCTGGCCTTCATAGCGAGAGGGTTCGAGTACAGGAGCAAGGATGTCTTGCTGCAGTTGTACAGGGCCTTGGTGAGACCACACTTTGAGTATTGTGTGGAGTTTTGGTCGCCTTATCTGAGGAAGGATGTTCTTGCCATGGAGGGAGTGCAGCGAAGATTCACCAGACTGAAACCTGAGATGGCAGGAATGACATATGAAGAGAGATTGGGTCAATTAGGCTTAGGCTAGAGTTTAGAGGAATGAGAGGGGAATCTCATTGAAACTTATAAAATTCTAACAGGACCAGACAGACTAGATGCAGGAAGGCTGTTCCCGATAGCGGGGGAGTCCAGAACCAGGGGTCACAGTCTAAGGATAAGGGGTAAGCCATTTACGGGAGTGTATACGGGATGGTTTCCTGGACCAATATGTCAAGGAACCAACTAGAGATCAGGCCATCTTAGGCTGGGTATTATGTAATGAGAAAGGATTAATAAGCAATCTTGTTGTGCGAGGTCCCTTGGGTCGGAGCGATCATAATATGATAGAATTCTTCATTAAGATGGAGAGTGAAATAGATGACTCAGAGACTAGGGTCCTGAATTTAAATAAAGGAGACTACGATGGTATGAGGTGCGAGTTGGGTAGGATTGATTGGGGAATGTCACTCAAAGGGTTGATAGTGGATGGGCAATGGCAAACATTCAAAGATCGCATGGATGATCTACAGAATTTGTTCATCCCAGTTTGGCATAAAAATAAAACAATAAAGGTGACTCAACCGTGGCTAACAAGGGAAATTAGGGATAGCATAAGATCCAAGGAGAGGACATATAATTTGGCCAGAAAAAGCAGTAAACCTGAGGATTGGAAGCCGCTAAGGATCCAACAAAGGAGGACAAAGGGATTAATTAAGAGGGGGAAAATAGAGTATGAGAGTAAGCTGGAAGGGAACATAAAAACTGACTGTAAAAGCTTTTATAGATATGTGAAGAGAAAAAGATTGGTGTAGTCAAGCATAGGTCCCTTGCAGTCAGAATCAGGGGAATTTATAATGGGGAACAATGAAATGGCAGTCCAATTAAATACATACTTTGGTTCTGTCTTCACAAAGGAGGACACAAATAACCTCCCAAAGATGTCGGGGAACATAGGGTCTAATGAAAGGGAGGAACTGATAGAAATCAGTATTTATAGGGAAATGGTGTTAGGGAAATTGATGGGATTGAGGGCCGATAAATCCCCAGGGCCTGATAATCTACATCCTAGGGTACTTAAGGAAGTGGCCCTAGAAATAGTAGATGCATTGCTGGTCATCTTCCAAAATTCGATAGACTCTGGAACAGTACCCATGGATTGGCAGGTAGCTAATGTTACCCCACTGTTCAAAAAGGGTGGTAGAGAGAAAATGGGGAATTACAGACCGGTAAGCCTAACATCAGTAGTGGGGAAAATGCTAGAGTCCATTATAAAGGATGTAATAGCAGAGCACTTGGAAAAAAGTGACCGGATCAGACAAAGTCAACATGGCTTTACAAAAGGTAAATCGTGCTTGACTAATCTATTGGAATATTTTGAGGATGTAAATGGTAAAATAGATAAGGGAAAACCAGTGGATGTGGTATATTTGGATTTTCAAAAGGCTTTTGATGAGGTCCCGCATAAGAGATTAGCATGTAAAATTAAGGCACATGGGATTGGTGGCAAGATATTGACTTGGATAGAGAACTGGTTGGCAGATAGGAAGCAAAGAGTTGGAATAAACGGCTCTTTTTCTGAGTGGCAGGCAGTGACTAGTGGGGTATCGCAGGGATTGGTCCTTGGACCCCAGCTATTCACAATATATTTTAATGATCTGGACGAGGGAACTAGATGTATGTAACCTGGCAAAATGGAGCAGCACAGGACACAGAACTTTCTTTTTTCTGGGGTTTTTTATTCTGAATTGATAACTTGGGTTATAGGCTTAGGATGTAGTTGTAAATACATAAAGCCACATTTAATTGTATAAAATACGGAAAAGACGGAAATACGGCAAATACAAGAAAACACAGTCGATAAAATACGGCAGTGGCTTGCTGTAGAACAGAACACGAGGCAAACCACAGGTGCAGTTAGTTAGTTAGCTAACAATCATTATACAAAACAAAACCGATAGTACAATACATTCTTATGTCCCGTTATCACTTGTTACATCTTACAAGAAAACACAGAATATTAAACTCATTCGCAACGTAGCCCCCAAGGACTCAACAACAATTTTAGCAAGTGTTAACACCAGCACATGGTGGGAAAATCTGCAAGCATCCCCGTGGTATCGAGTGATTTGGGAAACAATATCACCTTAAAACTATGTCTGGGTTACATTTAATACTGTTTTAGTTGTACTTTACACAGAATAAGTTCATTTCAAAAGTCATATTCACCCCAGCTCCCTCAAGAAATCTCTCACGCTGGATGTAGAAAATGGAGGCTGTGAAGAAAGGGGAGGTTCCTTTGGCATCACATGGTCCTACCCATAATCCTTTTCTCCTTGTTCAAATTACTAAAGGGGAAAATGAACCACGCCATCTAGTGGACTTAAATATTCACTGCATTTTCCCCACATGGCTACATTCTCCCCTGCTTTAAAGTCAACGTCCTCGGTGACTTAGCACCAGTTTTTCACTTCTTTTACAGCTTCTCGAAAAAATGCAGCACCCAGACTAAATAAAACATGAGAGAACACCTCAGGACTGAGTGAGACTGCATTACAGGCTGACTGAGGCAAATGGTACGGGTTAGGGTTTACCCCAGCATTGGCTCTTTTAGTTCTGCGAGGAGCCGGAATGGGTACCTCAACCTCAGACCCACACTCAGAAGGATCTGAATGCTCTGGCTCAGAAACAGCCTCTGATTCCTGTACCTCTTGGGCGTTACCAACAGGATCACTGTTTACTTTTTCCTCCTGAGTTAACTCTGGAT
Source organism: Somniosus microcephalus (assembly GCF_052327205.1). Taxonomy (NCBI): domain Eukaryota; kingdom Metazoa; phylum Chordata; class Chondrichthyes; order Squaliformes; family Somniosidae; genus Somniosus; species Somniosus microcephalus. Next base: position 330,017,895 of record NC_140987.1, on the reverse strand, counting down.
AGGTGACTTCCTCTACCACAACAAACTTAGTATCAGAGGGCTCTGGCAACGATTCTGTCAAAAGAGTGACAGGGGGTACGGTGACAAGGGACTTGGTTCTCATCCGCCTAGGCTCAGGGACAGGGGTAACACATGGCCTAAGATTAACTCTATGGACCCTTTTTAAAGGACCGCCCTCTAAAGGCTCAACTGCATGTGTAGTGCCCTGTACCTCCACCACTCTGTACACAGTAGGATCCCAAGCATCCTGAATTTTGTTCCTACCCAAAGGCCTGTGTCGTAAGTATACCAGCTGACCCACCTCAATGGTTGGACAGTACACTTTGTCTTTGTTAATTTCAATTCTTTGAGCTGATTTCTTTTCAGTGTACTCTCTTGCCCTTGCATGTGCCTCATTCAAACGCTCTCGGTGGACAACCAACCACTCATGTTTCTTGTCTAACACTTGCTCCTGACCTAATAAAGCATCTACAGGAAGGTGTGGATGAACCCCGAAAAGCAGATAGTATGGTGAGTAGCCAGTCGTAGCATGGGGTGTTACATTGTAGGCATACACCAACTCAGATAAGTGCTCAGGCCAGCGGCGTTTCTTATCTGGAGGCAGTGTACGCAAAAGATCATGTAAAGATCTGTTGAATCTCTCACATTGAGCATTTCCTTCCGGGTGGTGTGGGGTAGTGCGGGTTTTCTTTACACCATAAAGCTTACACAGCTCGGCAATGATTTCACTCTCAAAATTTCGACCTCTGTCTGAATGCAATCTTTCTGGGACCCCATACTTCATGAACCACTCTTTGAGAAGGACTTTTGCCGTGGTATCAGCCTTTTGGTCCCGAGTAGGGAAGGCTTGTGTGAATTTAGTGAAAACATCTGTCACCACTCACACATTCTCACGACCATCAGAGGCCGGTTCCAGCATGGTGAAATCTACAGCAACTACTTCAAGGGGCCAGGAGGCTAGAAATGATTTCATAGGGGCATGTATCTTGGGGTGGGGCATTTTGTCAAAACACACCTCTCACATTTCTTGACCCACTGTTCCACATCCTCATACATCCCAACCCAAAAACATCTCTGTCTCAAAAGGTTCTGTGTGCGCTCTATTCCCTGATGGCCCATACGATCATGCACACCTTCAAGCACGACTTCTTTCAAACAAGAGGGCAGTAGTAGCTGGTGACATTCACCAACATGGACATCCTCGATTACACGGTACAACAAGCCATCTTGCTCACAAATACGGTGCCACTGCTTTAACATGGATAATACTAGCTTGGATAACTGCGACCTCTCCTTGTAAGTTGGCTTTTGCTGCTCACCCCAAAACTTCCTAAACACGCTGAGGGTGGGGTCTGTGTCCTGAAACTTACGTAGTTCCTCTTTAGAGTAACCGGGAAGTGTTGGTGTGTTACCCTGCGACTCACTACGCTCAGTACTTTCTTCTGCGTCCGAAACACGGATCTGTCTGACTTTACAGCACTTGACTCCTGCTGTCACTAAGTCTGGTCCTAGAGCTGTTCCCTTGTGAATGACATTACATATGGCCACACAATCATCATAGTCTGCATCCCCACTGTCTGACTCGGGCTCCCCTGCTAACGGCTGCCTAGAGAGGGCATCTGCTGCTGCATTACAGCGGCCTGGGCGGTACTTGACGTCAAAGTCAAAAACAGCTAACTGAGCCACCCATCTTTGCTCAACAGCACCTAACTTAGCTGTAGAAAGGTGACACAGGGGGTTGTTATCTGTTATGACAGTGAACTTGGAACCTAGAAGGTAACCTCGAAATTTCTCTGAAACAGCCCATTTGAGGGCGAGGAGCTCTAGTTTCATACTGCTGTAGTTTCTGTCATTTCTTTCAGCATTACGGAGCCTCCTACTGGCATGTGCTATCACTCTCTTCCTATCTCCCTGCTGCTGGTGGAGGATGGCACCTAATCCTAGGTTACTGGCATCCGTCTCTACAATGAAAGGCTGAGTGAAATCTGCGTAACCTAACACTGGAGCACTGATCAGCTTTTCTTTCAACTGTTCGAAAGCAGCTTGGCACTCAGCTGTCCATGAACCTTCAAACAACCGTTTTGCTTTTGCTGGGCTGTCTTCCCTAAGGCATGCATTGACTACGTCATGGAGAGGGCCAGCTCGTTTAGAAAAATCCTCAATGAACCTCCTGTAATAACTACAGAAGCCAAGAAATGACTTCAGATCTTTGACTGTACTGGGGACCTGCCACTTCTTTACGGCGGCAATTTTCTCTGGATCTGTCCCTATACCCTCCCCTGAAATTTGATGCCCAAGGAACCTGACTTCCTGCTGCAGGAAGTGACATTTTTCAAGCTTTACTTTCAAGCCTGTCTCTTTCAGTCGTCTTAGAGCTGTCTCAAGCCTCTCTAAATGGTCCGGGAAGGTCTGAGAGAACACGAGGATGTCATCTAAATACACCAATAGGATGTGGAACTCATAGTCGCTTGCATAAGTCGTTGAAAAGTCGCAGGTCCATTACAGACACCAAAAGGCATTCTGAGGTACTCAAAAAGGCCAAAAGGAGTTGTAAAAGCAGTCTTAGGCCTGTCACTTTCACGAACAGCAACCTGGTGGTACCCACTTGCAAGATCAATGGTCGAGAAGAACTTTGCACCATGAAGGGCATCAAAACTCTCGTCAATGCGGGGCAAAGGAAATGCGTCACATCTGGTTTTTGAGTTTAGTTTCCTAAAGTCAACACATAGTCGTATGTCTCCATCAGTCTTACGAACTACCACTATGGGTGAAGCGTATGAACTATTGCTCTCCTGGATGACACGCTTTCTTAGAAGCTTAGTGATGTGGTCCCTCACCTCTTTGTACAGTGTAGGTTGGACACGATGGTATGGCTCTGTAACTGGTACATCATCTACCAAGTTAATCTCATGCTCAACTTTATCAGTGTAGCCTAGGTCCTCATCCTTAAAAGCAAATACTTCCGAATACCTGGCTAAAAGTGCACCTAACTCTGCTTGTTGGCCCTGTGTGCCACCTATGTGTAGTTTGTCCAAAAGCAACTGAATGTCTTGGTCTGTCATCTGTCCTTCTTTTCTGCCAACAGTTACTTCCTCTGTGTCAGCGGAGATGCGTTGAAATTGCACCTCACAGGAGTCCTTGTCTACACACTCTGCCTGAGTCGGGACACCAAGCCTGGTCCTGGGGCTTAACCACACATCCTCCTCAGAGAAATTTACCACCTGCACTGGAAATAAATGTCCCTTTGATTCAACTAGAGTGGGGACAACTACCAGGCCACCTGGCAATGGTGTGTTACCTGGCTCCAACAGCATTTTAGTGCTGTCACCTGACTGAGTTTTAAGTCCCTTTACATAGACTGTAGCTATGGAAGACGCAGGCACATGTACAGAACCCCTACCAGCTACACGGACAGATGACTTTGGAGTGATGCTACACTGTTGTACTTGCTGAAATGCTTCCCTCCAATCTGAATCTAACTTTCCCCCTAGAGTAGTGTCAAACTCAGCATGAACTAGTTGTCTGCATCGGCTGATGACGTTCATACCAATAAGACCTGGTGCTGCAGGCTGTGACTGCTGATGCTCTTTGACTACCAGGAAACCACACTCGGGTAAGGTTATGCCCATAGTTTCAACGTCTAACTCAAGGTAGCCCAAGTAGGGAATGTCCAACCCGTTGGCGGCAGTGATCTTAAGCCACCCGGTTGTAGACAGCATATCCTCATCCCTCCCAGGTAGGTGCTCTCTGAAAAAACCTTCAGAAATAGTGCTGACTTGGCTCCCGGTATCCAGTAAACAGTTAGCAGTAACCCCCCCAATCTTGAGATCTACTACCGGACATTTACCTACTGCACGGTCAAGAAATCTGTCACGAATACAAGTACTGTTCTGAGAGCCTGCAGGTTTTCCTCGCATTGCCCGGCTCATGGCAATCGAGGGAATTAGTTTTCCTGCACCCCAGCCGGTGTCGGTGGATGTGTTTGCTACCTTGTGCTTCTGAGGACACTGTTTGGCAATGTGTCCCGCCCCGTTACACTTAAAGCAAATAGGCTGATCTTCATCAGTGAATTTGGCTTGGCTCTAGGTTTCCCAACCTTGTCATTACCAGTGTTTTCCTTCTGTAGAGCAAGACCCCGTACTGCCTCTGTTAGTTCCCCGATAGCTTTACCCAGCTCCGCCACCACTTTAAGAACATCCTGTAAAGTGACAGCCTGGCTGCCTGGTACCCCAATGGCAGAGCACTGAAGATCCCTCCCCGTACTGTCACACACTACATTCTTGCTCTTTGCAACTTTAGTGCTATAGGGCTGGTCTTCTAAGGACCATAAGACAGCTTCCTCACGTACATCAAACAGGGTAGACTGGGGGTTGCCTCGTACAAACTTGCACAACTCTCTCCGGAGTGAGGGATCTCTAACACCATCAACAAATCTGTTTCTGACAACCCATTTTGTGTTCGGCACAGCATCTGGTGATTGCTTTACTACAGCTCTAATAATCTGAGAGAGTGCATGTGAGTATTCTTGGAAATCTTCACCCTCTTCTTGCTTGCGTCCATAGAAAGTTTCTAACAGCTGAGACTCACTGCGTTTTTCGGTGAAAGCCCCCCTTAGGTAACTGAACAGGTCACTGGGCTGCTTAGACTCTCCACCCAACCGTAACCTAATTTCCTGTAGGGCTGCCCCCCTCAACAAAGATCGAATGAAATCTACCTGCTCTGCAGGAGTCTGATCTTTAGCTCGTAGTACACTTTCAACCTCTTCAATGAACTCATCAACTGAACGACTATCTTTAGATACCTCACCACTGAATGGTTGGATCTGACGCTCTCTAGGTACATACACATATGACTTGGTTGCCCCATTACCTAGAGTGGCAATAATTGCCATTGCTTGGTCATGGTTTTTTTTCAACTCTGAAATCTGTGACTTGAGTTCATCTATCCGGTTGCCCTCACCCACACTAGAGGTATTGTCCTCACCATCCGAAGTGTGAGCTCCAACCTCCTCATCAGGAGACTCTAACATTTTGACTCAGTTCACAAGTCCCTGAAAGCCACTGAATGGGATGGCAGCTGCGACGATTCTTCTCCAATGGTGTCCCTCCTCGGTGCCTTGATGGGTCCTCTCCCAGATTGGTCCTGGCACCTTCTGGATCCCGTCTGTCTGGTCTGGTCCTCCTTAGCAACCCCAGGCAGCACTCTCCGTCCGTCTCCAGGTCCACTTGGCACCACACCGCACTTCCCCCATGTTAAGTATGTGTATTGTATTGAACAATTAACACAAAGACTTAAACGTATAACTCAAACAGGCCTTTACTGGTTGGAGGTAGGGACTATACATAGGTCTTTACTTCATGCCCACAGGCGGGAACTGAGGGGGATCAGTACCCACAGTACTATTTATACCCCTATGGCCAGGAGTGGTACTGCGTATCACTACGCCCAACAAGTAGTGCAGTCCTGTCCATAGGTTCAAAGTAGCACACATATTACATACACAACATTCCTCCCTTCCTAGCTTTACAGTCATCTCCCCATTTAACATAACGTAATAACATATATACATATATAACTTCAGGTTTACATAACAGAATAACATAGATACATAGATAACTTCATGTCAAAACAGATCACAGATTCAGTCTCTGCGGAAAACAGTTCACAGATTCAATCTCTGTGGTGTAGTCGGTTCACGTTGCTGGAGTGACTCATTCAATAGTCCTTCCATGGATTTAACAGTTTGAACTTCCGAACTGAATTGGCTCCGTTCGGAGGGACCACGTGTGTGATCTGGTAGAGGTGATAATGGTTCAGATGGGTCATCTTCTGTTTTTACTTTTCCTTTTCTGCTTCTTGGAGACTCTCTGGGCTCCATTGTCAGCTGCCACAGCTGCCAGCTGCATGCGCAGTTCCTCCTTCTCTTCCTCCTGTTTCCGTCGTAGAGCCAGCTTCTCCCGATGTTCCGTAGACTTTTGGTGCTCCTCCATGATTTCTGCACTTTGGGAGTCGAAGTTACAAGCTGGGCAGGACAGGACATCGTAATATTCGGTGTCGTCCTGAGCTAGACCAGTGAGAGGGTCGTCTATTTCCTCCATACCTAGCTGGATGTTAGCCAGCTCTTGTTCCAAATCCAGACATCTTTCCTGAAGAGACTTCTTCATGTGTACCTCTGCATCCAGCTTTTTCTGGGCTTTCAGCAAGTCGTTTACTAGTGACCTCATTTGTGATTTTAATACTTCAACTTCCTTTGGAGATTGATTGATCGGACTATGCAATCCCTCTACCGGAGCAGCTGTTTCAGCGGTCTGTTGTTCTACGTTGACGTGAGTCAGCGTACTTTTGGCATCCAAGGGCTGCTCTGTTGCAGTCATCTCAGTCTGTGTTGCCACCTCAGCTCTTCCAATAACCTTTGAGAGCTCCAAACCCCTTTCGTTTGAATATTGAAGTTCATGTTCAAGTTTTTCCCATTTCAGAGTCCTGTCCTTCAGCATATGCAGGAGTTGGCTGACCGTTAACTCCTCTGACATCAGACGTTTTGTGTGCTCCTGCTCCATTTTCTCCATCAGCTGCTTCTGTTGTCTTTCCAGATTCTCCAACTCTATATCAAAGAACTCTTTCGTTGCATTCAACTCTTGCTCAAAACGGCGAAGCATTTGTTCTAATTGCTGTTGTAGTTTGAAATGGAGTTGAGTTCGAGCCCGGTGTCCCTCAGAAATGGGCACATCAGTAGACTTGCCAGACTCAGAATCCACAGTTAAACTATGTTGTTGTTGCTCAGTGGAATTCTGTGCTGAAACTTTGTCTTTTGCACCTGAGTTGGGCTTACCATCATCCGTTCCAGAGTCTGGGCCGACTATCTTCACCGAGTTCTCACTCGTTATTGTTTGTAGGAAATGCCAGTCCATATTCATTTTCCTAATCCACTCCCGTCCTAGTAGTGGAGGACCTCCTTCAGATATCACATATAAGTCCATTATTTGACTGTCTTCGCCCTTGTGGGCCACTGCAACCTCTATTTTCCCGATGGGGTACACTCTTTGCCCCGTGTATGTTTTCAATATAATCCCCGTATCCTGTAGGGGAATATGTTGGAATAACTTTCCATAATCTTTCTTATTTATGACCGTCAATGCCGATCCAGTGTCCAATTCCAGTTTTACTTGGACTCCTTCTATCTGAAGAGTGACCCAAATTGTCTGGAGGTCTGCACCCTTACCAGCGTTGAGTACTCTTAAGCTAGCCAGTTCATTACAGCTTAAGCTAGCCAGTTCATTACTGCTAGCGTCTGAATCGGACTCCTGTTCGGTCACCTTGTGTACCTTTGCGTATTTTCCTTGCGGTGACTTCTTGTTGCTGGTCTTCTTCCCTGACCTGCATACTCTAGCTATATGTCCAAGCCTACCACAAGTTCTACATTCTTGGTTTTTAAACCAACACTGGTTCTGATCATGCGTTGTCTTTCCACAACGATAACATTTGCCAGAACTCACACCCAATTTGTGTGCACTGAGCTCCGGTGACCGTAGCTGCATTACTGCCGTGCCTCTCGCTGCGGCTTCGTGTGCTGCTGCCATAGTGACCGCCTTCTCAAGCGTCAGCTCATTCTCCTCGAGCAGTCGCTTTTGTGTATCCTGTTTAAATAAACCACACACAAATTTGTCTCGAAGTGCCTCTGTCAATCCCGTTCCAAACTGGCAATATTTCGCTAATTTACGCAATTCCAGCAAATAATCAGCATTGCTTTCATGCTGTAGCTGCCTTCTGTCGTAAAATTTAAATCGTTCCGCTAGCATCAGCGGCGTGGGGTTTAGATGATCTTTCAGGACAGTAACAATCTCATCGAACGTCTTATCCGCCGGTTCATCTGGTGATAACAGGTGTTTCAATTGCCCGTACGTCTTCGCACCCATTAAATTTAATAATGTTAGAGCTTTATCTTGGTCACGAATTTTATTGGCCTTACAATAATTTTTTACTCTTTCAACATATATGGCCCAATCTTCGAGGTCACTATCAAAGGTGCTAATATTCCCGTGTTTAGGCATTGTAGATTTGCAATTTCTCAGATTTTATTTTCTTTACTTGTTATCAAAGATGGCGGCTTCCCGCTCTTGCCGTCGTCCTCCGCCCACAAAATGGCGGTTTTCCCGCGCTTGGCGGTCTTCACCCGTCCCCCGACGCCGTCTCCCTTCAGCCCTCGAGTGCGGCCCTTATCTTCGCCGCGATCGATAGCCCGCGCTGTGCACCGCGACTCTCGCACCTTGAGCTTCTGCAGCCGCCGCGCCTTTCAGTCCGAGTGCGGCTCTTATCTTTGGTCCCGATCGCTGGCCCGGCTGCGCCCCTCACTTCAAAGCGGCCCGGCCCTTATCTGCCGATCGCTATCGCCCTACCTCTCTCTCTTCCCCAGTCCTGTCTTTACTCCGGTTCACAAGCTGATGGAGGCTTCAGGGTCCTAATGCCTGTCTCTTCCAGTCGCTGGAAGCTGTCAGGATTTCTGCTGCCCTTCAGTTTTGAGTGGGGTGTTGAGGATTGAAACCTCTCTTCAACGTCCTGTCTTTGGACGAAGCCGCCTGGAATAACTGCCGCAGGGTAAGAGCCTGACTCGTCGCCAGTGTTAAGTATGTGTATTGTATTGAACAATTAACACAAAGACTTAAACGTATAACTCAAACAGGCCTTTACTGGTTGGAGGTAGGGACTATACATAGGTCTTTACTTCATGCCCACAGGCGGGAACTGAGGGGGATCAGTACCCACAGTACTATTTATACCCCTATGGCCAGGAGTGGTACTGCGTATCACTACGCCCAACAAGTAGTGCAGTCCTGTCCATAGGTTCAAAGTAGCACACATATTACATACACAACACCCCACTGCCGTATTTTATGTATTTTTTCTTTACCGAGCCTGAGAAACTCCAAGCTAACAGACCCCACTCCTGGTACCAAAATGTGTAACCTGGTGAAATGGAGCAGCACAGGACACAGAACTTTCTTTTTTCTGGGGTTTTTTATTCTGAATTGATAACTTGGGTTATAGGCTTAGGATGTAGTTGTAAATACATAAAACCACATTTAATTGTATAAAATATGGAAAAGACGGAAATACGGCAAATACAAGAAAACACAGTCGATAAAATACGGCAGTGGCTTGCTGTAGAACAGAACACGAGGCAAACCACAGGTGCAGTTAGTTAGTTAGCTAACACTCATTATACAAAACAAAACCAATAGTACAATACATTCTTATGTCCCGTTATCACTTGTTACATCTTACAAGAAAACACAGAATATTAAACTCATTCGCAACGTAGCCCCCAAGGACTCAACAACAATTTTAGCAAGTGTTAACACCAGCACATGGTGGGAAAATCTGCAAGCATCCCCGTGGTATCGAGTGATTTGGGAAACAATATCACTTTAAAACTATGTCTGGGTTACATTTAATACTGTTTTAGTTGTACTTTACACAGAATAAGTTCATTTCAAAAGTCATATTCACCCCAGCTCCCTCAAGAAAGCTCTCATGCTGGATGTAGAAAATGGAGGCTGTGAAGAAAGGGGAGGTTCCTTTGGCATCACATGGTCCTACCCATAATCCTTTTCTCCTTGTTCAAATTGCTAAAGGGGAAAATGAACCACGCCATCTAGTGGACTTAAATATTCACTGTATTTTCCCCACTTGGCTACATGTAATATCTCCAAGTTTGCAGACGACATAAAACTGGGTGGGCGTGTGTGCTGTGAGGAGGGTGCCGAGAAACTCCAGCATGATTTGGACAGGTTGGGCAGAAGCATGGCAGATACAATATAATGTGGATAACTGCGAGGTTATCCACTTTGGTGTCAAAAACAGGAAGGCAGATTATTATCTAAATGGCAATAGATTGGGAGAAGGGGAAGTGCAACGAGACCCTGGGCGTCCTTGTGCACCAGTCACTGAAATTAAGCATGCAGGTACAGCAGGTGGTTAAGAAGGCAAATGGTATGTTGGCCTTCGTAGCGAGATGGTTTGAGTACAGGAACAAGGATGTCTTGGTGCATTTGTACAGGGCCTTGGTGAGGCCACACCTTGAGTATTGTGCAGTTTTGGTCGCCTTATCTGAGGAAGGATGTTCTTGCCATGGAAGGAGTGCAGCGAAGGTTCACCAGGCTGATACCTGGGATGGCAGAAATGACGTATGAGGAGAGATTGGGTCGATTGGGCTTGTACTCGCTGGAGTTTAGAAGAATGAGAGGGGATCTCATTGAAACTGATAAAATTCTAACAGGACTAGACAGACTAGATGCTGGAAGGATGTTCCCGATGGTCGGGGAGTCCAGAACCAGGGGTCACAGTCCAAGGATAAGGGGTAAGCCATTTAGGACAGAGATGAGGAGGAATTTCTTCACCCAGCGAGTGGTGAACCTGTGGAATTCTCTGTCAAAGAAGGCAGTAGAGGCCAATTCATTAAATATATTCAAGAAGGAGTTGGATATATTTCTTAAGGCTAAAGGGATCAAGGGATATGGAGAGAAGGCAGGAAGTGGGTATTGAATTTGGATGATCAGCCATGATCTCATTGAATGGCGGAGGAGGCTCGAGGGGCCGAATGGCCTACTCCTGCTCCTATCTTCTATTTAGGACTGAGATGAGGAGGAATTTCTTCACCCAGAGAGTGGTGAACCTGTGGAAATTTCTACCACGAAGACAGTTGAGGCCAATTCATTAAATATATTCAAGAAGGAGTTAGATATATTTCTTAAGCCTAAGGGGACCAAGGGATATGGGGAGAAAACTGGGACAGGGTACTGAATTTGGATGATCAGCCATGATCGCATTGAATGGCGGAGCAGGCTCGAGGGGCCGAATGGCCTACTCCTGCTCCTATCTTCTATGTTTCCATTTTTCTATGTTTCTCCACCTTACTCGTACGCATCCTTACTCACACCAACATATCTTGCACCTCCACCCATCCCTCTCTCTGTATCTACATTATCACATCCCCATCTTATTAGCCACCCCTCACACTCAGCCTCATCCTAATGCAATCATGCCAATGAGCAACACGCTAGGAGGCCACTTGGCATTGCCATCCCAATCCATCATAGACACCCTCTAAAGATGTAACACATCCATTCCTTACACTCATCCCATCACTCTCACTCAACCATCTCTTCTTTCCCTCCTTGCAGGAGAAGAGAGCGCACAACAAAAGGGAGAGAACTGGAGCTGGGCCTCCATCATTTGCGACCCTCACAACAGCAGAGGGAGCTGAATAGGAAGTCTCTCGTGAGCCACTGGAGGTGGGAGATGGAGAGAGGGGGGCATCTCAGCAACCTGGTGACAGAATTACATATCATACAGCTACATGGCATACATCAGTCACTCATATGGGGACTGATGTCATCAGCCACTCAATCATCATAATATGCATAATGGTATCTGCACCCATTCTTCATATGGCATATTTAACTCATCTCTTTACTCAGGTTCACGAAGAGCCCTCCGTCCCTCCCCCACTGTCCAGGAGGAAGGGCAAAACACCACCAGCCTCTGAGGGCACAGCATCACCAGATATGAGCCCACCCAGCACCAGCGTAGAGACGCACACCTCGGTGGGTCCAACGCAAGATAGAGTAATGTTGTCACTGGGTCTGTCACAAGTAAGCAAGAGCAGATGGTGGAGACAGGGACAGCAGTGGGAACTGCTCACCGGAGGGTGCAGGACTCCCCCAGCTCTGCTCAGCTGCATGCAGACCCTGAGCCTCGGGGGCCATCCAGAAAGAGGGCATGAGGCTCTGACAGGTTTTGCGAGTGCGATGTCTGCAAATGTTCAGACAATGGAGGAGTCCAACATGAGCACCACTATGTCGCAAGCGATGGTGACTGTAGGTTCTTCCATGGATAGAAACATAGAAACATAGAAGATAGGAGCAGGAGTAGGCCATTCGGCCCTTCGAGCCTGCTCCGCCATTCAACGAGATCATGGCTGATCATCCAAACCCTAGCACCCGGTCCCTACACCGACAGCCATCCCACACAAGCCCTATCCCCGTAACCCCGTAACCCCATGTATTAAATCCCCCCCTAACACTAAGGGCCAATTTTTTTGTCATGGCCAATCAACCTAACCCGCACATCTTTGGACTGTGGGAGGAAACCGGAGCACCCGGAGGAAACCCACGCAAACACGGGGAGAATGTGCAAACTCCACACAGACAGTCACCCGAGGCCGGATTTGAACCCGGGTCCCTGGCGCTGTGAGGCAACAGTGCTAACCACTATGCCACCGTGCTGCCCTGCGTAACTGCGTAAAGCGATCTGAGGTTGGGGATGATTTGTCATTGTGGAATATCGGTATGAGTATCGAGGTTCATCCATGGATAAGAATTATCTCCCACGTTTTGGTCATTATTCAGTTGGTGATTGTGTTATACTTACTAATGACAACTTGTCAAGCCAACAGGAGATGCAAGCAGCAAGAGTGGATTAAGCTGTTGCAGAAAACGCCGAAGGAAGAAGACAATGCCTATAAGTTAAATGTGCCTATGCCCGAAGATTTTGGTGCACAGCCACTTGAGGGTGGAATGTAAGAACACACTATTTGCTTTAACTTCTGCTGTAACTTGACCAAATTTAAAAGTAGACCACATTTTATGTACCAGCATGCTCCGCAAGGCCAAGAGACTAGTTGCTGAGAGAAATTTGAAGCTGTGAAGGCTGCCAGCTGTCTTTCAACAGATAAGGAAAACAGACATTGAGAGTTCTGTGGGATCAGACTATTGAACTGTGGAAGCATTGTAAAAACAGAAACATCTTCAGACTATGGAATGTAACTGGCCTTGAAGCCCATGGATGCTTAATGGACTATTGATAAGAAGAACTGAAAAACAACTTTTGACCATTATTTGTATAGTTTGGGACACATACGCAGTGGGAGGGTTGCCAAGTTTTGGTGTATAAAAGATGCTGCAAAAAACACTCGGGGCTGCAGTCGGGGGCAAATTGGTCAGTTGCCAGTTAAAGTCATACGTCTAGTCATCGCCAATCTGACCACTCGCTGGTGTTAGTACGTATGTAGTGTTGGCTCATTATCGCTTGATCTTAAAGTAATGCAATAATCCTGTGTTTGCTTAGATATAATCAGGAGTGTTATATGCAACAGTTTTGTGTGAGCTTACTTGTAACCTCTTGCTGATTTTAAGTAAAGGAATATATACCTGAATCCTTGGGTTTTGTGTTGTCTGTTTGACGGGTCTGGACTTTGGAAACTGTTGGATGGGTTAAAGGACAAGGGTGAATTGAAACGTCTTACACTGGCCTGTCATTGCTCGGTCTATCCCTTTCTCCCTTTTTAAACAACAGTACAACATTAGCAGTCCTCCAGTCCTCCGGCACCACACCAGTAGCCAGAGAGGATTGAAAAATGACGGTCAGAGCCTCCATTATTTCCTCCTTTGCTTCTCTTAACAGCCTGGGATATATTTCATCCAGGCCTGGGGATTTATCTACTTTTAAAGATGTTAAACTTCTTGATACTTCATCTCTCACTATGTTTATCTCATCTAATATTTCACACCCCTCCTCCTTAACTACAATGTCCGCATCGTCCTTTTATTTTGTGAAGACAGATGCAAAGTATTCATTAAGACGATACCCATGTCTTCCGCCTCTATACACAAGCTTCCTTCTTGGTCTCTAATAGGCCCGACTCTTTCTTTAGTTATCCTCTTGCTCTTAATGTATTTATAAAATATCTTTGGGTTTTCCTTGATTTTGCTTGCCAATATTTTTTCATGCCCCTTTTTGCTTTCCTAATTTCCTTTTTAATTTCACCCCTGCACTTTCTATACTCCTCTAGGCTTTCTGTAGTATTGAGCTCGCAATATCTGACAAAAGCTTCCCTTTTTGCCTTATCCTACCCTCTATGCTCCTTGACATCCAGGGGATCTAGATTTGGGATTTCCACCCTTTTTCTTTGTGGCAACATACTTGCTCTGAACCATCACTATCTCCTCCTTGAATGTCTCCCACTGCTCTGACACTGATTTATCTTCAAGTAGCTGTTTCCAAACCACTTTTGCTAAATCGCACCTCAGCTTAGTAAAATTGGCCTTTCCCCAATCGAGAACTTTTACTCCTGGTCTATCCTGGTCCTTTTCCATAACTAAGCTAATTCTAACTGAATTATAATCACTACCCCCAATATGCTCTCCCACTGATACCCTTTCCATCTGTCTAGCTTCATTCCCTAAAACTAAGTCCAGAACTGCAACCTCTCTTATTGGGCTTGCTATGTACTGGCCAATAAAGTTCTCCTGAATGCACTTTAAGAATTGTGCACCCTCTATACCTTTCACCCTGATTCTATCCCAGTTTATATTAGGGTAGTTGAAACCCCATACTATTACTGCCCTATTGTTTTTGCACTTCTCAGAAATTTGCCAACATGTTTGCTCTTCTATCTCCCTCTGACTGCTTGTGGGTCTATAGTACACTCCTAGCATCATGATTGCCTTTTTTGTTCTTCAGTTCAACCCATATGGCTCATTGGATGATCCTTCTAAAATATCATCCCTCCTTACAGCTGTAATTGTTTCTTTAACCAATATTGCAACCCACCCCCTCCTTTTATATCCCCCCTCTCCATCTCATCTGTAAACCCTGTAACCAGGAATGTTGAGCTGCCATTCCAGCCCTACTTTCAGTAATAGCTATGATATCATACTTCCACATGTCTATCTGTGCCCTCAGCTCGACTCGACTCCTTGCATTGAAGTATATACCATTCAGCACTGCCAAACCCATTTGTTGTCTATTTACTAGCCTTTGTTTCCTCGGCCTTCCAAACTCACTTACTAATTTACTGCCTTCCATTTCCAGCTTTGCTTCTCTCCCTTCTGAATCTATGCTCAGGTTCCCATCCACCTGCCAAGCTAGTTTAAACCCTCCCCAACAGCACTAGCAAACGTGCCCGTGACGATATTGGTCCCAGCCCTGTTGAGGTGCAAACCATCCGGCTTGTACAGATCCCACCTCCCCCAGAACCGGTCCCAATGTCCCAGGAATCTAAAGCCCTCCTTCCTGCACCACCTCTCCAGCCATGCATTCATCTGCTCTATCCTTCTGTTTCTGTACTCACTAGCGCATGGCACCGGGAGTAATCCGGAGATTACTACCTTTGGGGTTCTGCTTATTAATCTCTTTCCTAGCTTTCTAAAATCTGCATGCAGGACCTCATCCCTCTTTCTACCTATGTCGTTGGTACCGATATGGACCACGACCTCAGGCTGTTCTCTCTCCCCACTCAGAGTGTCCTGCAGCTATTGAGTGACATCCTTGACCCTGGCACCAGGGAGGCAACATACCATCCTGGAGTCACGTCTGCAGCCACAGAAATGCCTGTTTGCTCCCCCTAACTATTGAATCCCCCACCACTATTGCTTTTCTGACCTTCATCCTTCCCTCCTGTACAGCTGAGCCACCCATGTTACCGTGGACTTGGCTCGGGCTGTACTCCCCAGAGGAACCATCGCCCTCACCAGTATTCAGTACTACTGGTTGGAGCGTGAGATGCACTCTGGGGACTCCTGTACTACCTGCCTGGTCCTCCTCTTCTGTCTGATGGCCACCCATTCCCTCTCTGCCTGCACACTCTTATGCTGCGGGGTGACCACCTCCTGAAACGTGCTACCCACATAGCTGTCAGCCTCATGGATGCACCGCAGTGACATCAGCTACTGCTCAAGTTCCAAAACCCAGAGCTCGAGCTCCTCCAGCTGACGGCACTTCCTGCACATGCGGTTGTCCAGGACATGAGAAGTATCCTGGAATTCCCACATGGCACAAGATATGTATTTGACGGGACTGAGATGCCCTGCTATGCCTCCATTTAATAGAAAACGAACTAAACTTTAGTTTAACCCACTGACCTAACTTAAAGAGAAAAAAAACATAAATTTACTCAAGTTAAACAAGAACCACAGAGATACTAAACACAAAGGAATTATATATTAGATATCTAGATACGTAACTTAGAGTGTTCCTTTTGAGTTAGTCATGAGAAACCGCCTGCCTCCTCTCAACCGATTCCTACTATCAACAAATCCGACTACAATTTTTCCAGCTCTGTGCTTTTGCAAACTTGTGTCTAATATATACCTGTTCGGGGGGAGAAATTCGGTTTCGCCCAGTTTGGGGGTGGTAACCGAATTCACGCCAGCCATTTACCGCCCGGTGCGGGTGTACTGCCCTGGCCGCTAAATTGGCTTACCGCCCCGGCAAGGAAGCAGAATGCTATCTCAGGCATGCCATTTCCTCTTGGGCGATATCTGGGGCACAAAGCGTGGTAGCGCCGAAGCACTACGTGGCCGCTCCGCGTAGCGCTGACGCATTTCATCGCCCTTCCCCTTCCGTTAAAGGGGAGGGATGCTGTGCACTCTGTAGGCCGTTTGACAGCCTCCACTAGCCCACCACCGAGATGCAGTGCCAGGCTGCGCAATGGTAGACATGGACCGCCAGGCTTTCCCTTTAATTACCACTTCGGGGGCGGAGGTTAGCCCGGTTCGCGACCTGCGAGGCTTTTGCTGACATCGCTCACGTCAGCTTCGCGGGACGTAGCTGAATTTCTGCCGTCGGGCGGTAAGAGGTCGCGTCACTTACTGATGACATCATCGCCGGTGGTGCTGCGCCGGGGGGGGGGGCTACCGGCTACCGCCACCGCTAACCAACACAGAGATTCGCGGGAGGCATTAATGGTGCCGCGCCTGGAAACTAACCCAATTTTTCCCAGTGAGAGTCAAACAAGTTACAACTGCTTAATCAGCTTCTAGCTCACAGCTTTTACCAGCAAATCAAGCAACCACTTCCAGCTGATAGCTGCTAACTGCCAGTGACTGTGCAGATTCTTTGATGTTACAAGCCAAAGCTAAGTTCCAATCTGATGATTACTTACCTAACTTACATTACACCTCTGTCTCTAAGCTCTCTGCTCAAGCTCTCTTGCAGGGTACCTGCTCAGTTGGTTGCATTCTTGTGGGTTCAAGCTCCAATCTAGCCACTTCTTTGAAGTAGTGCCATGCAATCTGTAGTGTATGTACTTTGTAGAAGGAACTATATTCTGCAGCCCACAGGGCGTCGCCATCAAGGCATAAAACGCCAACAACAGCGCTAGCAACAGCGGAGAAGACAGAAAGCGCGGGAGGCGCCATCTTAATCCAGCGGGGAAGAAGGCAAAGCGTGGGAGACGCCATTTTGTTAAATTGGGGAAGAAGGCAAAGTGCGGGAGGCGCCATCTTAGATTTCCAAGATGCCGAAGACTGGCAATATCACTGCCTTCGATAATGCAATAGAAGACTGGACCACGTATGTGGAAAGAGTCAAGGTATATTGCGAGGCAAACGAAGTAGCCGATGAGAAAAAGGCATCGGTACTGCTAAACTTAATGGGCACAAGAATGTACGGCCTATTGCGGGACCTGATTACTCCAGCCAAACCGAAGGCGAAGAGTTTTAACGAAATTGTTGCTATCCTACAGGAACACCTAAATCCTACACCGCTGACGCTAGATAAGGCTTTCAGCATGGCAGTATCGTACGAAGCAGCAGCAAGGGGAGCTGCGGAAATACAGCAAAAGCCACAGGAATACGGCACCCACGAAATGACACGGGGATTTGCAAAATGTTATCGCTGCGGCAGAACAACCCATGACCAGAAGGACTGCTGGTCCAAGGACAAAATATGCAGGCAATGCGGAAAGATGGGACACATTGCACGAGTTTGCAGGTCTGGGAAGAAGACCGACGACAACAAAAAGGCTACTAAGGAACCGTACAGGAAAGTACAAAAGATGGCGGACAGTAGTTCCGAAGACCAGATGAGCGATAGTGAATCCGGGAACAAGAGACTAAGCTGTCTCAAACTTCACAACGTAATCGCAAAAGAGGATCACCGAACCATTTGGGTCACCCTCACGATAGCAGGGTCCCAAGTCAAAATGGAATTGGATACAGGATCAGCTCTAGCCATCATGAATCGATGAGACTACGAGCGGCTATTCTCACACATACCCTTGAAAGAGACATCCATTGTCTTGAAGACGTATACGGGGCAAAAGGTATACCCCAGAGGAAAAATAAGGGTGCCTGTCGAATACAACGGCAAGGAAAGACAGAAATTGTATCTGTACATACTGCAAGATGGTGGACCACTGTTATTGGGATGTGAATGGATCAGGAAGATAAGTTTAGACTGGCACTCCATTCAGGCACTGACGGTGGCTGGTAAAAAGAATGATGACATCACTCCTGGACGATTGTCAACAATCTTAGCTAATGCCAAAGAGGTATTTCAACAAGAACTGGGAACTCTTAAAGGCGTAACCGCCTTGATAAAAATAGAAGAGAATGCAATTCCCAAGTTTTTCAAAGCAAGACCGGTACCATATGCAATTCGCCCAGCCGTCGAGGCAGAGCTGGAGAATCTGGAGAATGCAGGCGTGTTATCTAAGGTAGACTGGAGCGAGTGGGTGACACCCATCGTTCCTGTCATGAAGAAAACGTTAAACAATAAGTCTGAGGAACCAAGGAAGGTTAGCATCTGTGGGGACTTCAAGGTGACGGTGAACCCAGCCCTTCACACAGTACAATATCCTCTTCCAAGGATAGAAGATATCTTCGCCTCACTATGTGGAGGGAAGCGGTTTACAAAAATTGACCTAGCACAAGCGTATTTGCAGATGGAGGTTGAAGAATCCTCTAGGAAGTATCTCACGATAAACACTCACAAAGGTCTTTACCAGTATAATCGACTGGTATTCGGAGTAGCATCAGCTCCGGCGATATGGCAAAGAGCGATGGAACAAGTCCTGCAAGGAATTCCGGGGACCCAGCGTTACTTGGATGACATCCTAGTGACAGGTGAAGATGACAGTGAACACCTTGCCAACCTAGAGCAGGTGCTCACTAGACTACGTGAACATGGGCTATCGGCCAATCGCCCCAAGTGCGAGTTTTTTAAGAAACAGATATCGTATTGTGGCCACGTGATTGATGAAGAGGGGTTGCAGAAGTCCCCTGACAAAATTGAAGCGGTAGTTAAGGCTCCAGCGCCTGAAAATGTTTCGCAACTGAGGTCATTCCTCAGATTGGTGAATTACTACCATAAGTTTTTGCTGAATTTGTCCACAATTCTGCACCCACTGAATGCCCTGCTACAAACGGGAGTAGCATGGAAATGGAGCGATGAATGTAAGCGGGCCTTTCAGAAGAGTAAGGACCTAATCACTTCAAGAGAAGTATTGGCTCACTACAACCCATCGCTACCGATAAGACTGGCGTGTGATGCATCTCCCTACGGCATTGGGGCGGTACTGTCACATAAATTCCTTGATGGTTCAGAAAGGCCGATAGCTTTTGCGTCACGCTCGTTAACTTCAGCCGAGCGTAACTATGCCCAGATTGACAGAGAGGCCCTCAGCCTGGTGTGGGGGGTGAAGAATTTCAATCACGACCTGCACGGTCAGAAATTTACTCTACTAACTGATTATCAACCTCTTGTCTCCATTTTCAACCCTCAGAAGGGCGTACTGATAATGACAGCACAATGGCTACAGAGGTGGTCCCTTTTCCTAGGGACACACCAATATGACATCGCGTACAAAGGAACTTAACAGCATGGGAATGCTGATGGATTGTCGCGCCTACCGTTGCCGATGGTGGAAGAAGAACTTGCAGTGGATCCAGTGGAGATATTCCACTCGACCATAGTCGAATGTCTCCCTGTGACGAATGCAAACATAGAAAAGGAAACACGAAATGACCCGACACTCTCCTGGGTCTATGATTTAACGGTGAAGGGATGGCCAACACATGGCGAACCACTGCTGCCAGCATTCTCGCTGAGAAGAGAACAGCTGTCAGTGTGCAGAGGAACCTTGATGTGTGGATCCAGAGTAGTAATTCCACCCAAATTGAAGGATAGAGTGCTCAATGAGCTTCATGAGGGTCATCTGGGAGGGGTAAAAATGAAGAACTTCGCCAGAGCGTTTGTGTGGTGGCCGGGAATCGATAGAGAAATCGAAGAGATGATCAAGAGCTGTACAGGATGCCAGAAGGTCCAAAATGCCCCACCACAAGCCCCTCTACATCCATGGGAGTGGCCCTCATCTCCATGGCAAAGGGTGCACATTGATTTTGCTGGTCCATTTATGGACTCTATGTTTTTAATTGTGGTGGATGCACATTCAAAGTTGCCAGAGGTAATAAAGATGTCCTCAACCACCACAGAAAAAACTATCACAGTCTTACGAACCATATTCGCCAGGAATGGGCTGCCTGAACAGATTTGCTCCGATAATGGACCACAGTTTGTGTCTGAAGAGTTCCGGAGGTTCTTAAAGAACAATGGTGTTAAGCATTACACATCCGCCCCATATCATCCAGCCACTAATGGATTGGCCGAGAGGTTCGTTGAAACATTCAAGAAGGCTATCAAGGCAATGTGTAATGAAGATATACTCCTACAGAACAAGGTGGATAACTTCTTGTTTGCCTACCGGAATGCGACACATGCGGTTACCAACCAAACTCCAGCCATGATGTTCTTCAATCGAAGACTACGATGCCACTTGGATTTGGTTAAGCCAAACATCAGAAGAGATGTGGAGAACAGGCAGTTTCAGAATATGAATGAAAGTGTAGGGGGTTTCTCTTGCTCGTTCTGGTCTCCTACCAGGCTTCGTGCAATAATTACCCTTAAGTGGTTCGACCCACTCTGCCCTACGGTTCTAGACCTTGGACTTAGGTGCAGGGAACTGTAGTGCAGAGAAAAACTCGATAGACCAGGTTGAATAGCACGAAATGGATGCTTTTATTTATTAAACAGTTTGCAGCATTAAAAAATACATGTCATAAGCACAGATTAATGTAACTACAAGCATACACATATCTATAAACTTAACTCTATGGAAATGGGGAACACACGGCACATCGAAAAAGGGGAAACACATTACGATTACCCTTACCCCCTCCCCTAGACCTAGACTAAGTTTTGACTTGAGGAACTCGGAATCATGCTCACCACTTTCAGATTCGCAAAAGAGGGTGTTCGCAGCCCCTTTGGCACAGCTTTCCGTCGTCACGTGGATTTGGAAACTTCTGGCGCAGCTTGTTTTTCTCTCTCAGGTGACGAGGCAGCGGACACCGCCTCGATGAGCGCTCGTCATGACTGAATCTGTTAAAAGTTGTTGAAGAACCGGATGTCCATGGAGGACTCAGTCACCGATCCCTGGTCGAATGGTATGTTGAGGCCCTGGAGGGATAGGCCCGGAATGTCCTTTTTCTCCAGCCTGGATCGTCGGTTTTCCTGAGGGTGTCTTCTTCTTCGGCCTGGGTCGTTGATGATCTCCCGACAAAAGTACCCGGGCCACCCTCGTCGTCTTCTCGTCGTGGCCAAGCCTTGCCTGGCCGAACATCGACCACGTCCCGAAACCGAAGTGCTGTCTTAACCGGAAAGTCTGTCCCGGTGCGTTGAAGAAATGAAAACCCGAAGTGCAGCTTGAATTCCAGAAGAAGCGTACCGTAGAAAACCGTTTGAGTTCCGAAGCTCCTGACGAAGTTCTGAAGCGTTAAGCTACTGATGGACTTTTCAATCCATAGTTATACCTTTTTGGGACAGTCTTATCTCCCGCCAAATCATAGTCCAGTCTTTGTAATATTTTTGGCGGGCAGAAATCTCTGCAGAGGCGCTTTGTCTTGTAACGGGAGCCGGTGATAGCTTAACTGGCCTTCCTGGCCGATAATGTCTTTTACTTTGTCACCGTAACTCGGTTCGCATATTGATCGGTCTGGAGATTGCCCTTGATGGCTGTTAAACGGTCTTTCCTTTGTACAGTAAATGGCTTTAAGTGTTCATTCAATTGTCCGCCCATTTCTTGATGGGCCCCATCCTGTTACCTGAAACTGTCTTGTACTTGGAATCCAATTAATATGTATGCTCAGTTCCCTGAGTTTCGGTTTCCCGATACTGGCTTTCGCGGGCTTACTGTCCTCAATCCACAAGCCTGTCTGGCTTGCAGTAACAGAAATCAAATGGTCCCAGAAATTGATCACGAGGTCCGGTGGCCATTTTGTATGCCCCTTTTTATCAAAGGTTTTCTGTACAAGCTTTCTCTTGGTCAATAAACTGTCTTATTAACCCTGTTTTGTTGCGTGATTAAATTACGGAAAATTTCGAATCTTACAGTCCTCCCTGTGATACTGATAGCTTGCTTAAAGTATCAATAATCCTCGGTGAGCAAATTTTCCCTGATTCCTCACGTCCAAACATTCCTGGTAATTAACTATCTATAATCCTCACGACACATGCAATTCCCATTTCAGAAAAATTACCTTGTGTACAGTTGGACAATCATAGGCAGTATTATCTTATACTATAACACATTCATTTTTCAGATGTGAAGGGGCCAATGCCCATTGCACCACCTGCCTACACCTTTTATTAATCAAACAAAACAAAACTTCACCAACGGCTATAACATTACAGTATTCACACACTTAAATCATGCTATGGCTAAAATCAAGAGTGGAGGGACGCTTTAACTTTTAATACCTAGCAGCTTAAACTGGGGTGTCCTCTTCCCCCACTCGTACATAGCGTTCTCTCCATTCTCCTGTGTTCTCGTGCCTCTGGAGGCGTTTGCCTCTCTTGCAATGCACAAACAATAAAAATATTACAATTAAAACCTGACACACTACTAGGATGTGGGATGCTATTCTAATCCAGGCCGGGATCTCTATATTGGTGAACAGGTCCCACCATGGTGGGGTGACTATGTCCAATATGTCTTTCCCTATCTCTAATGTCTTCTGCTCCAGTGTGTAGAAATGCTTCTGTGAAACTATAACGGCTTTTAAAATCTTGGTGAGGTGTTCGGGGAGAGGGGGAATGACATAACCAAAATGCGCGACGAATCTCTGCAAGTCCGTGAAATTCTCCTTTACAGTGAGGGGAACGGTGGAGGGTGCAGGAATGGGGACAATCCGTTGTTGTGCCACTTGAAATTCAGCCCTGGGTTTGAAACAGAAACTGCTGTCACTGACCGGACACCACTCGTGCTGTCCGTGGCGGTAGTGAGGCGCTGCAGTGGTGACACAGTATGTCCCACCTCTGATATATGCCACCTGTGGGGGCACATGGTCCTTTGCCATTGCCTCCATGGTGCAATTTATCGGCTTCACGCTAGTGGCTCTGAACGCGCACTGTGGTTTCAAAAAGGCATTCAAGTGCTGGGGACACAGGATGATGTGTGCTCCCCGGCTACAACACCCCGAGAGGTCGGTGCCTGTCATCGTACGCTCCCATCTGATGACATAAGGTGGGACCACTGCGTAACGAATGTGCGCACCCCCCTGAATGACTCCAATGTTCTCCACCCTGTATACCGGGGCGGGCTTTGCTGCGGGACCCAACACCGGCATCCTTACCACTATTCCCATAATAGTGTGGTTTGAGCGTCCGCAGTCCACTGGGACTGGGTATGCTTCTGCAGCTAGTCTGAGCTGGCATGGGCTTAATGCATTGTCAAAAGGGTGGAGCGCTTGCAAGTGCTTGTTGCTGATCCAGGACAGGACCAAACCTTGTTTTAAATCCTCAAGATTACTGCGGCCCTCGCCCAGTAACCACGCCCTGTATAGCACACAGGCCTTGTTCTGCGCAGCCTGATCGGACGCATTCCGATCCTCCTTAATGAGCGCATTTACCGTTCTAGCGTTTTTCTCCAGCTCAGCAATTATTTCTTTTAAGTGTAGTGTCATGGCTTGGTCCTCATGTAGCTCAGAACCCACTACCTTATTCTCGCTTGTCAGTATGTTCCTTAACTGGGCCTTTAAACCATTGATCTGTGTCTGCAGCTCCACGTTGTCTAGAGCGTTGACAACAGACGTTCCGGTGTTAAAAGCAGTGAAAATGTCATTTACAGTACCCCTTCTTTGCCTTCCTACCCGATCCAAGACTTCCTGTGGTGTGGTGTACAATTTGGCCTTGTCGATGTCGGCAAAATCAAACTCGTAAAATTGTCTGAGCATTCGGGTTAACAGGACCTGGTACAATAGTTCCATTTCCCTGGGACACCTCTCCGGCAATCGTACCTCAGTGAGGTTTAAAATCACTGCGGCCACCGCGTAGTGCACCCCTTGGTACAGCACCTGACCGGTGGGTACCAATACTAGACCGTTCCCGGGTCCCTTTGTGGTGGTGGGGCACCCTTCCTTCTGGGCTAGTGCTACCGGAATCGTGGGCAGGGGCTTGCGTGGGTGGGTGATGAGTTCAGTGGCGTTTACTGGAATCGGGGAGTATGGGGCTCCGCACGCCCGAGTGCTGACATCCCATCTCATCCCCTTTCCTTCATCTTGCCACTGCCTCTGGAAAAAGATGGATACGCCCTTGGGGCAAACGCGTTTTGAACCCCACATACAGACATATATGCCTTCATCTGGTTCCCACCATTTGTCCCAACACACACGTAATTGTCCGTGAGTCCCCGTAATTGTCCGATGGGTATTGTTACCCAGTCGTTCCCACTCGATAGTAGAGTTCTTCATGTCCTTCCCCAGCTTTCGTAACCACCACCATCTACTTAACGGTACGTTCCCATTACACACCAAACAGATCCTCTTTCCCACAGTAACGCTGACTCTGGGTGCAAGGATCCTCACCCGAGGGCACATTAACGAAGTCTCTTGGTAGGCGAAACCGAAATTGCTGGAGTATTCCGTAGAATTCGTCCCCAGCCATCCTGGCCATCTTCCTTGGTGAAAATAGGTGGCGGTTTCCTCAACCTCTCGCTTCCCCGCCCCATCTGTCACGATGGGGGCTGTGTCCCCGGAACATCCGAACATGCTGACGTCCTTGGTGCGGCCCCGGTAGGCCAGCCCGCACCCAATCGCCGCGAGTATCACGAGAATCCTCTCCATCATATCTCTGGTTTCTGTAATCGATAAGATGATGTAGCCAGGCTCCCAATAGGTGCTGGCTTAATTAAACGGATGCTGGGGTCCCCTGACCCCGCTTCCAAACAACCACACATTCTGGGCAGACTCCGAAAACTACCTTTTAAACATCCCCATCATCTTAAACTTTACACACCTTAAACTATCATTACAATTACCTAACTTAACTCATCATTACCTAAACCTATGTACAGCGCCGCCCTCCTTCGGGCGACCTACCTAATTCCTGTGAGGGCTGCAGCGTGCCGCTCCCTGTGGCGGGGCTACACTGACCTTCGGCTTTGATCCCCCGCAGTCTGTCGCTGCTGAACGGGAACCGTGCCTTTCTCGGGCTGCTCTGTACCGAGGTTGGGGAAGATAGGGAGAACTTGGCCACTGCTTTCTGGGCTGAGGCGTTCGAGTCAACCTACGAGGGGCTGCCTTGGGCGAGGCTCCCATTGCTGACGGACCGGGGACCGGGACCTTCACCGTGACAGCCTGTGGTTCCACCACAGTTGCCGGCTCCGGCTCCCCTCCCTCTGGCTCCGCCCCCCCGGGGCCGGAATCTGTGGCGTCCGACTCCACCTCACCTGTCCCTACAGGTAGTGAGTCTCCGCCCCCAATCCCTACCTCCCCTAAGCTTGAGTCGAGGGCGGGATCTTCGTCCTCTGACTCATCCTCCTCTGTGATCGGGTCAAGGGCGGGACCGAGCCGTTCGGGCTCCCCCTCGTCCGAATCCCAAATCAGAGGGGAGACCTCCCACTCCAATGGGATGACTCCTCCCTTCACGCAGGCCACTGTTCCAGCCTCTGTGGTCTGTGACTCTTTACTTGCCTCAGGCTTATTGCTTTTACTCTCAGACCTGGCTTTCCCTGCTGGTTCTTTTGCACCTGGCTTAAACAGTTTACACTGGTCATGAACCATTTTAAAAACCCTTAGCTGACCCTCTAAACTGCCAGCCCTTGCTGTTAACCTGGCGTTCTCCTCCCTTAAAACCTGCTCAACTAACTTAGCCTCCGCATCCTGGCACCGCAGGTATTCCTCCATTTTACAGGAGGTCTCTTCCTGTGCATGTCTTTCTAGAGGACACAGGTCGACAGGCTGCGCTGGCTCTAGTCAATTGGGCACTTCGGTTGGGGTTGGGGAAGCAACAGGGCTGTTGACGACTGCCACTTTCCCCTGTGAGGTCATTAGAGACCGCATTGCCTCTAAAACCGACTCGATCGTATCGGGATGGATCGACACATCGGCTCCCCTCTCCCGGACGGGCGCTTGGGCTGGGGCTGGGGAAGTTTTTCCCTTTAAATCCTTCCAGGGATTTTTACAGTCTCGGCGCCAATGACCCTCCTTTCCACACCCGTAACAACTGCTCTTGGCTTGGGGGGCGCGATTCCCCTCCTGATGCCATTCCTTTTTAGCAGGAGCTGCAGGCCTCGCCTCATGCACCTTTCCTTTTGAGGAAGGCACATCCCTACTCTTGTTGTTCCTGTAACTTATCGTGAGCTGATCAAGTACTACGTCCTCCGTGGAGCGGGGGTTCGTGGGGTCAAACCATGCTTTGGCCTGGTCCCTCACTGGCAGCAAGCAATTGGCGACCAGACACCGGAGCCAATGAGCCCTTTGGTCATCATTTAGCGCGTTCCGGTCCGGTCCTCCCGGGCAGCTGCGCCGGTACACTGGCCACAACCTTCCGGCGAAAACCCGTGGGGTTTCTCCCTCTAGCTGTACCATCCTTTCCAATCGGAGGAACGGAGTTCCGTCACCCTCCCCTATAATCTCCAGGATCTCGTCCCGTAACTCCTCATACGCCTTGTGCCCGCTCTTGCTCTCGTCAGGGAGACACTGGAGGAGCGAGCTGTCCAGGGAGAACAGCAGCATTTTGGAGTGTTCGGCCCCGTCGCAGTCATTAACTGCTGCGGTTTGCTCCACGTCCCTAAAATGAACGGAGGGATCTCCTGACTCGGAGAGTTTTGGGATGTGACTTATCATTGCCCTCAGCTGTTGTGTGCTGTGGGGCATTCACGAGGGGTCCATCCTCGCCATCCACTATGCCCGGACCGAGCCTCCGGTGTCGAGTTGGACACATCGGCGCCGGCCCCGACCCTACTACCTGGTGTTGCTCTACCTCAAGAACCTCTGTGTCTGACTTCTCCGTTTCCTCCCCCGCAACCCAAGACTCATTATAGCTGGGAGGTGCCGAGGGCTCGGTGGTTGGTACCCCAACTGCCTCTCGTGGAATCGGTCTTTTGGATTCCCTGGCTAACTGTAGATGGCTCGCTGGTGGGTTTATGAGACACACCAAGCCGTTTGCCTTTGCTAGGGCCTTTCTCAGGTCCTCTAGCTCCCTTTGGCAAGCGCTATGATCGGTGTTCTCAGACCTATCCTCCATGGCCATCTTATAAGCTGCCCTAGCCCTCAAGATTCTTTCCTCCTGTGTCGCTATCTGCTTAGCTAGGCGGAAACACCTCTCTTTCATTCTACCTTCACTGGCCTTGGCCTCAATGACGTGACATTCCAAATACTCTATCCGGGTCTCATGGCGGTGAGTTGCGGATTGGCGTTCCTGATTCAGCGCGTTAAGCGATTGAATCAGTTTCTGACCTCCCGCAACCTTTTCCTCTACTTCTGTAAGCAGCCCTTTGATCTGGGCTGTCTGTGGCACAACGACCTGGTCCAAAAGCTGGACTTGCTTCTTGTAACACATCAGCCGGACCGCCTTTTCTACCGATTTCTTATGCTCTTTACTTTCTGTCCACTTGAAGGCTGCGTCTAGCGGGCGCCTATCTCTCAATAGGTCAGATATCCACTGTTTTGTAAGGTTTACCTTCCCAAAAACATAATCCGCTATTCTCTCATCCATCACATTTCGCTTATTCAAACCTTGATCTAACACGCAACATTCCTGCTGCCAAGGTCCTGCCGCGGTCGCCATCTCTGTAGGGGGATTCTCTTGCTCGTTCTGGTCTCCTACCAGGCTTCGTGCAATAATTACCCTTGAGTGGTTCGACCCACTCTTCCCTACGGTTCTAGACCTTGGACTTAGGTGCAGGGAACTGTAGTGCAGAGAAAAACTCAATAGACCAGGTTGAATAGCATGAAATGGATGCTTTTATTTATTAAACAGTTTGCAGCATTAAAAAATACATGTCATAAGCACAGATTAATGTAACTACAAGCATACACATATCTATAAACTTAACTCTATGGAAATGGGGAACACACGGCACATCGAAAATGGGGAAACACATTACGATTACCCTTACCCCCTCCCCTAGACCTAGACTAAGTTTCGACTTGAGGAACTCGGAATCATGCTCACCACTTTCAGATTCACAAAAGAGGGTGTTCGCAGCCCTTTTGGCACAGCTTTCCGTCGTCACGTGGATTTGGAAACTTCTGGCGCAGCTTGTTTTTCTCTCTCAGGCGATGAGGCAGCGGACACAGCCTCGATGAGCGCTCGTCATGACTGAATCTGTTAAAAGTTGTTGAAGAACCGGATGTCCATGGAGGACTCAGTCACCGATCCCTGGTCGAATGGTATGTTGAGGCCCTGGAGGGATAGGCCCGGAATGTCCTTTTTCTCCGGCCTGGATCGTCGGTTTTCCTGAGGGTGTCTTCTTCTTCGGCCTGGGTCGTCGATGATCTCCCGACAAAAGTACCCGGGCCACCCTTGTCGTCTTCTCGTCGTGGCCGAGCCTTGCCTGGCTGAACATCGACCACGTCCCGATACCGAAGTGCTGTCTTAACCGGAAAGTCTGTCCCGGTGCGTTGAAGAAATGAAAACCCGAGGTGAAGCTTGAATTCCAGAAGAAGCGTACCGTAGAAAACCGTTTGAGTTCCGAAGCTCCTGACGAAGTTCTGAAGCGTTAAGCTACTGATGGACTTTTCAATCCATAGTTATACCTTTTTGGGACAGTCTTATCTCCCGCCAAATCATAGTCCAGTCTTTGTAATATTTTTGGCGGGCAGAAATCTCTGCAGGGGCGCTTTGTCTTGTAACGGGAGCCGATGATAGCTTAACTGGCCTTCCTGGCCGATAATGTCTTTTACTTTGTCACCGTAACTCGGTTCGCATATTGATCGGTCTGGAGATTGCCCTTGATGGCTGTTAAATGGTCTTTCCTTTGTACAGTAAATGGCTTTAAGTGATCATTCAATTGTCCGCCCATTTCTTGATGGGCCCCATCCTGTTACCTGAAACTGTCTTGTACTTAGAATCCAATTAATATGTATGCTCAGTTCCCTGAGTTTTGGTTTCCCGATATTGGCTTTCGCGGGCTTACTGTCCTCAATCCACAAGCCTGTCTGGCTTGCAGTAACAGAAATCAAATGGTCCCAGAAATTGATCACGAGGTCCGGTGGCCATTTTGTATGCCCCTTTTTATCAAAGGGTTTTCTGTACAAGCTTTCTCTTGGTCAATAAACTGTCTTATTAACCCTGTTTTGTTGCGTGATTAAATTACGGAAAATTTCGAATCTTACAAAAGGCCGACCAGTTTTAAGATAGGTCAACCAGTTTTGGCCCGGGACTACCGCACAGAGAAATGGCAGCCAGGAACGATCTGTACATGGCAAGGACCACTAATGTATACCGTGGACGTTGGAGAGAGTATTGTAAGACGCCATGCTGACCAGATTCTAGAGTCACTGGGAAACGTCAACTCCACACCACGATCTGATACACCTGGCGATGAAACCGAAGTACCAATTGCATCTACCTCAGAATCGGTGATATTGGAAGCAGACGAACCAAACAACGACATTGATCCCGACTCAACGTTGCCAGAAGAACCTGATACCCCAAAGAGGCGTTATCCAGACAGAATCAGGAAGCCTCCTCAAAGACTGAACTTATAATTGCTTAACTTCAACTATTGTATCTAGCAACTGTAATTGTAAATATGTTATTTCATTGTTAATCGAATGTTATGTACTGTTTAGCTAAAAGGGGAGGAATTGCAGTGTATGTACTTTGTAGAAGGAACTATATTCTGCAGCCCCTGTATACTGCAGTACCAGTAGTGACCACCCCTGTATATAAGCCTGTGTAGTAACATTTGCATAGTAGTTCCAGGTTGCCTCCATTCAGTAAAGACCTGTTATAACCAACTGCTGCAGTCCATGTCTCAATTATACACGGACATAATAGAATCTTTCATGGCCACCTGAGAGGGCAGATGGGGCTTCAGTTTAATGTCTCATCCGAAAGACAGTACCTCCGACAGTGCAGCACTCTCCTGGAGTGTCAGCCTAGATTTTTGTGCTGAAGTATCTAACGTGGGACTTGAACCCTCAACCTTCTGACTCAGAGGCAAGAGTGCCACCTACTGAGCTACAGCTGACACCCTGCATCAAATGCTGCGATAAGGCATGGTGGAATTGTGGAAAATAGAATGCGTGTATATGTTGGGCGTGAGGTTCTTTGTGAATACTGTGGGTCACATGTCTATACACAGTGAGGACATGGATGGTATGGAGGTGAGTCAGGCTTCCAGTATTCTTTCATGGTGTGCATGGGTACCTGTGTCTTTACTTACCTGGAGCCAACATGTGTTAGTTGTGTTAACAAAGTGTCAGCTGCGGCTCAGTGGGCAGTACTCTTGCTTCTGAGTCAGAAGGCTTGGATTCACGTCCCACTCCAGAGACTTCAATACAAAATCTATGCTCATGGATTGCTGCACTACTGTGGGTGCTGTCTTTCATATCTTCTTCTTAGACAGTGCCTCGGAACCGAGGATGACTTGCTTCCACATTAAAAATGAGTTTGCAGGTGACTGATGAGTCCAATGCGGGACCTACAATCTCTGTCAGAGGTGGGGCAGACGGTGGTTGAAGGGGCAGGTGGGTGGGGTGCTTGGGTTGACGTGCGCTCCTTGTGCTGCCTGCGCTTGGCTTGGCCTCACCTCAAAGCACTGGAGAGGTACCACCAACACTGCCTCCGCAAGATCCTGCAAATCCATTGGCAGGATAGGTGCACCAACGTCAGTGTTCTCGCTCAGGCCAACATCCCCAGCACCGAAGCTTTGACCACGCTCGATCAGCTCCGATGGATGGGTCACATTGTCTGCATGCCCGATACGAGACTCCCAAAACAAGCGCTCTACTCGGAGCTCCGGCACGGAAAGAGAGCCCCAGGTGGGCAGAGGAAATGCTTCAAGGACACCCTCAAAGCCTCCTTGAAAAAGTGTAACATCCCCACCAACACCTGGGAATCCCTGGCCCAAGACCGCACAAAGTGGAGGTGAAGCATCCGGGAAGGCGCCGAACACTTCGAGTCTTTCATATGGGGATACTGCGGGAAAGTGGAGTTGAGGTCAATGATCAGCCATGGCCTTATTGAATGACGGAGCAGGCTTGAGAGGCCGTGTGGCCTACTCCTGCTCCTTTTTGTTATTTTCTTATAAGACTTTAAACCAAGGCCCTGTCTGCCCTCTCAGGTTAAGGTAAAAGATTCCATGGCTCTATTTTCAAGAAAAGCAGGGGCATTCACAGAATCACAGAAACCTCACAGTGCAGATAGAGGCCATTTCGGCCCATCGAGCCTGCACCGACACATATCCCACCCGATCCCCGTAACCCCTACACCAACACATACCCCACCCTATCCCCGTAACCCCACGTATTTAATCCCCCTAACACTAAGGGTCAATTTTATCATAGCCAATCAACCTAACCCACACATCTTTGGACTGTGGGAGGAAACCGGAGCACCCGGAGGAAACCCATGCAAAGACGGGGAGAATGTGCAAACTCCACACAGACAGTCACCCGAGGCCGGATTCGAACCCGGGTCCCTGGCGCTGTGAGGCAACAGTGCTAACCACTATGCCACCGGCATTCTCCCAATATACCCTGGCCAATATTTATCTCTCAACCCACATCACAAAAACAGATTATCTAGTCATTATCACATTGCTGCTTGTGGGATCTTGCTGTTTGCAAATTGGCTGTTGCGTTTCCTACATTACAATAGTGACTATGCTTCAAAAGTACTTTATCCGCTGTAAAGCGCTTTGAGATGTTCTGAGATTGTGAATGGTGCTGTTGCCAGAGCAGATGCTCCAGGTGCTGCTCCTCCTCCTGCCCTTTGAATTGCTCCCAAATTTGGCAACCCACTCAGAGTGGAGAGATGGCTGAAAACCCGGCTACAATCAAAAGAGATCCGTCCAGGAACCCACTGCGGATTTCCAGCAGTGTCGCGTGGGCAGTTAGAATTCCCGTCAGGCTGTGTTTCTGGAGGATGGAGGACAATCCAAACCACAGCCTCTCGGTTTGTGGTCAGTCGGTTCCTGTGTCATTGGGCTGTTCTGCCTATTTTGGAATGCTGTCATGTTGCCTGTGGTGACATCTACCATGGGCATTGTTTTCTAACTTTGGTCATTCTCCTTCTAACTTCAGCTTCTATTTAACTCCAACATTGGGAGTATTACGGTTCTGGACCTTAGATAATCAAGCTCACAGTAACAAATGTCTTAATGACTTTTATTAACTGCACTAAAATACTTAGTAGCACTACAAAACAAATTAAATATTATAGTTACCATACAGAGAAATGTTGCTTGAAAAAATTTTCCCTTGGTATATTTAATGTGGTAACTTTGGTGCACTTTGATTTAAACAAGTGAAAAAGGGTTTATCACAAAAATTAAGCATTTTAAATCAGTGTCAATCCACCACCTGTGAATAACCTAATTTTTAATGACTGAAAATGCCTTTTAAAAAATATACAAAACTATTTAGATTGGAGTAGAGTAGTGCAGGGGTTCTCAAATGTTTTGCTTGTGAGGCCCCCTTCCCATGTTATAAAAGTTCCACCGACCACCCTGTAACACAACACAAGTATTTTTTCTGTATAAAAATTAAATTCACAATTAAACATATAGGGGGAAAAATTCATTAGCGCCTTAAGAGGGTGCCAAGTGGGGCGCAAAGCAACTAGCGCCTGGCCGTGGTGATATCTGCGCCTCTCGTGAAATTAACTAGACATTTTGCAGTGGCGCTAATCACTACCGCCGCGATCTCCTGCACCGCCAGATCGTGACGTCAGTCGAGTGCGCAACGCCCCGGTAGCACCCCGGACCGGATATTGAGTGGCACCTCCTGCCTTACCGCCTGCCGCTAGCAACAACAGGTTGAGGGTGTAATGATCAATAACATGTCATTCTGGAGTGGTACACTAGATGGAGCTGTAAAGCTGTCTAGAGCTGTATATTTAGTTGTATGTGTTTAAGACTACACTACCCATGATGCACTAGGCTACCCAAAAGGCAGTAGTCAAGATGGAAGCCTGCACATTTTCTGTATCATTTTTGACATTGTCACATGACACCATTCGTACAAAAAATGTCTCACTTAAATCAGTGTCCTCAATCATATTGACTTGTTGCCCTTTCTTTGTTGTTACTTTTGAAAAGCATTGTTTGGCAAAGTGATTCTTTCCATGACATTTTGTGCACATTTTTCCAAACGCTGGGCATTGTTTTAACTGGTGTTTGTAACCACAGCGTTTACAATTAAAAATTCCTTCCTCTGATTGCTTTTCATTTCTGTTCGGCCCATGTTGCTTCCCCTTGTAGAACACAGCACCGACAGCAGCACTTACTACAATCGCATCATTATTGATTTCACTGAAAGTCTTCGCGTGCTGTCGAGCTAGCTCACTGGCTTGGCATATATTCATAGCATTTTCCAAAATGTTAGTTCGGTTTCTCCCAACAGACGTTCCCTGACATTTTTATCATGAATACCAAACACAATCTGGTCACGAATCATGGATGCTTTCAGCTCAGAGAAATTACATGTCTGTGCTTTCAGTTTCAGATCAGTCACAAAGCTATCAAAAGTCTCATTTTGCCGCTGTGTCCTCGAACGGAACATGTATCTTTCATAGGTTTCATTCTTTTTGGGAGAACAATGTGTATCAAACTTCTTTAGCACATCGTCTAATTTTTCTCTGTTCTCCTCTGGATTAAATACAAATGTATTAAATATCTCTATCACCTGTGGGCCTGCAACCATAAGCAGCAATGCTATTTTTCTTGCGTCTGGCTTCGTACCTGTGACGGTGCCAGTCAGTCCCTTTCCTAGCCTCTAGATGGCACCTTCACTTGTTTGGAACTTGTTTGTGTCCTGTGTTAATTCTTAATGGCCTGTTAGCTGTTCATGGGTTTCACCTGGTTTTCTTGGTATATAAGTTCTATGGTTGTTTCACTCAGTGCTCAGTCCTCACTAGGGTGAACCAGGGAGTTAGTCTTGACAATGTCACTTGTCTTGACTAGGTGCTCTGTGTGACTAGCCTTTTCTCTATGGCAGCTTGCCTTCACTAGCTGGCTGCCATAGTTCTCTCGAGCTATGTATCTAAGTCTGTGTTCTAGTTCTCTCGAGCTATGTACCTAAGTTTGTGTTCTAGTTCTCTCGAGCTATGTATCTAAGTCTGTGTTCTTGTCTCTGGATTTAAGATGTATTTAAGTCTGTTGTTCTGTTAAGTTGCTTGTCTTGGTAAGGTGCTGTTTGGACTAGCGTGTTGCTATGTGGGAGCCGTTGGGATCTTGTCTTGAGCTTTGCATTGATAAGCCGATTACCCTTGGGGTAGCTTGTCTGGAGTTGTGCCTCGGCAAGCCGTTGGCCCCCTGTGGTAGCTTGTCGCAAGCTCAGTATAGACAAGTGGGCTTCCTCATGGAAGCTGTCCTGAGTTCCAATCTTGACTAGCTGTCTTGTAACTTGTCTCTAGTTCTTATGTATGCTTATGTTTCTGTCTCGAGTTCTCTTGTCTCTAGTTCTTATGTATATTGCTGTGTTAATCTAGTTATGTGTGAATCTAGTAAAGTTCAAACAAAGTACTGTATATTTGTCTTTTGTTTGGTTTCTGCACTTGGGTCCAGAACCTACCTCGCCCGGAGAGCACGGCCTCGTATTTATACGGCCCCGTGGCTCCCCAACCCTGACAGTACCGAATCCGATGGCAGCAATGTAGAGTTCGAATTGTTGTTTGAAAGTCCGCCAATTGTAGTCGACATTTCCCGTGAGGTTCAAACCTCCTGGTGGCTTCAAAGACTCCATGTCGCGTTTCACAATGTTTAGCAGATTTTCACAACTCCTGGTACCATGTTATCTTCATTAATAACTAGACATTCTGATTATGAACAGCTAGCTTCTAGCTAGTCATTTATTCAGTACACGTTCTCTAGGTACAGCATCTGTAGAGATTCAGCATGTGTACTTCTGTGTGCAGGCTTCCATCTTGACTACTGCCTTCTGGGTAGCATAGTGCATCATGGGTAGTGTAGTCTTAAACACATACAACTAAATATACAGCTCTATACAGCTCTACGGCTCCATCTAGTGTATGTATAGAGCTGTATATTTAGTTGTATGTGTTTAAGACTACACTACCCATGATGCACTAGGCTACCCAGAAGGCAGTAGTCAAGATGGAAGCCTGCACACAGAAGTACACATGCTGAATCTCTACAGATGCTGTACCTAGAGAACGTGTACTGAATAAATGACTAGCTACAAGCTAGCTGTTCATAATAAGAATGTCTAGTTATTAATGAACATAACAGAGGGGTGCGTTCTGCAGTCAGAAAGGGACTGGGGAGCATTATTTAAAGGCGACCACTTCCTGCCTTTTTTTGTTGGTGACATTTTTGCACCACGGATTCTGAGAGAGAGAGAGAGAGAGACTTCTGAAGAGATTCAACGCTGTGCAAAGGAGTTTAGGTTAGTGAGCAGCAATTTGCAGGTTCATTTTGATTTGCCCTTCCTTGTATCGATTTAGAAGAGACTGTGGGGGCTGCACTCTGGGCTCTTTCCCAGGGCCTCTCCATTGTTCTTTCCAGCAGATTTGATGTACAGGTCTCTCCAGGCCGAGATTCAAGGCTGCAATGAGCAGGGTGTGGATGGAGAGCAAAATCAACCCTCCCCTTTAAGAACTGGCCGGTGCCATTGTGTCTGTGTTCCATTGCTGACTGACATCACATGAGCTTCGCCAGCGCTCTGAGGTAGCGCCTCGCTCCTCAGCCATAGCACCTTAAGAGCGGTGTGTAGCACCTGATTTAGCGCTCCAATCACCTCCAGGGGCGATAAAAGCCAAGTTTGCTGTCGGAGGCGATAATTAGTGCCAGGCGCTAAACTTTGTGCACCGCCAATAATGGCGCCCCAAATGGGGTGATACCGAATTTTTCCCCCATATATTTATTATTATTTTTGTTTTACTTATTTAATGTGAAACTTGTTGCTGGTGCTGAGCAACAACTCTGTCAAGACGTGGATTTATCTTTGCCAAACAGACACGCGTGTCATGGTCAATGTTCATTCTGGCTCTGTACTTCGTTTTCATTGATGTCATTGCTGAACATTCAGCTTCCCATCAGTAGTTTGTACTAAATGGGAGCAAGACTTGCAGTGCTGCAGAAGAAGCAGTGCTGTATTCACCGGAGCATTCACACCAAAATATCTCCAGCGGCAATTCACTGAACTTGGTTCTAAGGACGCTGTCTGATGGAATGTCAATCAGCTCTTCTAATAGTTTTGATGGGACAGAGGGTGGCAGTTTAGCTTCAATATTCTCACTAAAGGGGTTTGTAGCCCACAGGTGTGTAGCAGATTGTTCCGCCGTGAGTTCTGGAAAATGAGTATTACATTTGTTGAGTAGACCAGAAAGATTCGCTACTAGCTGGGGTTTGATTACATCAAAGTCAATGTTCCTTCCTTGAATGAAAGAATGTCCGAGCTCAAACCTATCCATAGTCCCCCCACAGGCAAGAACTTTCCAGACTTCCAGTTTCCTTTTGAATGCAGCAATTTTTCACACTGGGACAAAATGAGTTCTCCCACCTTGCACAGTTTTATTTAGATTATTCATTTCACTGAATATGTCTTCGAGGTAAACCAATTTATCCAGTCTCACATCATCTTTCAGAATCTTGGTAAGTTCAGGTTTCTTATCAGCTAAGAAATTGCATGCGTCTTCCCTGAGATGAAATATACGGGTAAGCATTCTGCCTGGGGAGAGCCATCTCACCTCTGTATGCATGAGCAAGGAATTGTGCTCCACACCCACTTCCCCAAAAAGTGCAGCAAAACACCTGGGAAAAATTCATGGTAACTCGGGTTAACGGACACTGAAAATGGGCAAAGCACTACCAGGGAAAAATTTATGCTAGGGGCTAAAGATTTTTAGCCCAGCGCTAACTTATCCTGCAACACCCGTTAGTGGAGGGAAGGGAGGCAAAGTTCCCGTCCAAAAATGATGTTCCTGCTTCAAACAGCCTTTGGAAGGGAGGCTACGGAGTTTGCTAGGAATTATGGGAAATTAAAAGGATAATGCATTAAAATGCCTTTTAAACTGATAAAAATTAAAATGAAGTAAAAAATGCAGTTTTCAAGCCTTACTGCCTTTAAAAAAAATTAACATTGGGCCAGAAATTCCAGGCCAGAAGCGTGAGTGCGCTCGGTGTACTCACGCTTCTGGCCGTTGGAAATGCCGGCGTTCAGCAGGAACAGCGCATGCGGGGAACGCCGGCATTTCCAGACCTCGAGCGCGTGCGACTGCACAGGCAGCGCTTGCGCAGTGAACTTCGTGGATTTCGTTCATGAAATCCGTGAGGGTAAGTCCTCAGAACTTACACTGAAAAAAAGCAAGTGTAAAGTGGTTCATTGGCTGCGGAGGAAGATATATTTTATCGTGGAGCTTTTGAAATGCAATATTTTTGTTTGGGAAAGGGAGGGAAGTTATTTTAAGAAATTTTAAGTAAGTTTTAAAGTTAAATTTTTTTTTTTTTTTAAAAGGGTTTTCAGAACGGTAGGTAGAAGGAGCATTTGTGGCTGTGTGAATGGAATGTGAGAATGAGTTATGTATGTATGTCCACATATATTCCTTTACGTATATGTATGTATGTTTTATATTCCTTTACTATGAATGTATGTTTTTAATTATGATTTTCCAATAAGTTACTTTCTCTGAAAGTCATAATTAAATAATACATTCATACACATAAGTAAAGGAATATATACATTACACGCAAAGGAATATATACAGACATACATACTTTCAGAAGCTCCACGATAAGAAATATCTTCCTCCGCAGCCTCTGTAGCAACTGTACCCATGCTTTTTTCATGTGTAAGTTGTAATGACTGGACCTCACTGAAAGCATTAATGAAAGCGGCGAATTATACTGCGCACGCGCTGCATGTGCAGTCGCACGCGTTCTGCCCCTGAACCCCTTCGTTCAGAGGACAGGAAATGCCGGTTTTCCCCACATGCACTGTGCATGCTGAAAACCGGCATTTCATCCGGCCAGATGCGTAAGTACCCCGACCGTACTAGCGCATTTGGAAGGGAATTATTGGGCCAACATTTTACATGTCAATAAAATAAAAAATTTAACACTTGCACGACTTGCCCCCTCGCATCTGCGACTGAGGGTCCAAGGAGGTGCATTGCGCAAGAGGTCATCATCGGACGTATCCTCACACCGTTCCCTTTGGGGAACTGTATGAAGTGGTGGAAGGATTTATGGCCGTGATTAACGCTCATTCCGTGACCGTAACCATCTTTGAACCAGCCATTAGGGTGGTTAGTCCTATGGCGGGAGGGTTTTACGGGCTCCCACAACCCATCTGAGGGGGGGGGGGCCACCAACACCCACGGACGCAAGTATCCCGCTGGATGTCCACCCAGAATTTAAAGTTGGAGCTCCGACTCCACTTGCCGGGACTGTCTGGAGTGGGGTTCAAAACCCTACTCCTTCTGGCCCAGCGGAGGGGATGCTTACTGCTACGCAAAAGGCCCACTCCGCACAAAA
The DNA here is from genome assembly GCF_052327205.1 of Somniosus microcephalus. Classification (NCBI taxonomy): domain Eukaryota; kingdom Metazoa; phylum Chordata; class Chondrichthyes; order Squaliformes; family Somniosidae; genus Somniosus; species Somniosus microcephalus. The sequence continues at coordinate 329,979,113 of NC_140987.1, read as the reverse complement.
GGTGACACCCATACGTTTCCTGCGCCTTTTCCCTCCCCGTGACTGGAGCCCTATGCTGCCATTTCACGTTGCTAATCGGATTGGGCGTTTGTCATAGCGGTAGGATCCCCGCCGCTGGGCCAGATCTGGGTAGGGTTTCGAACCCCGCTCCAGACAGTCCCGGCAAGTGGAGTCGGAGCTCCGGCTCTAAATTCTGGGTTGACATCCAGTGGGATATTTGCGTCCGTGGGTGTGGGTGGCCCCCCCTCCTTGTATAGCTTGTGGGAGCCCGTAAAACCCTCCCGCCATAGGACTAACCGCCCTAATGGCTGGTTCAAAGATGGTTACGGTCACGGAATGAGCGTTAATCACGACCATAAATCCTTCCACCACTTCATACAGTTCCCCAAAGGGAACAGTGTGAAGACACGTATGACGACGACATTGCTAAATAAATAAATGGAATTAAAAAAATTCTTTTAGGGCTTTTAAAAGTCTTTAAATTGCTTTAATTCTCTTTAAAACTACTTCAGATTACTCAAAATAATGTAAACATTTTAAAAATTTTATAAAAGTTACCAAAATCTTGAAAAAACTTCCAAAAACCTATTTAAACTGCTGCTTTGCATGTAAAAAAGCAAAGCAGCTTGACAGAAACATTGGGGGCGTGTCCAGTGAAACTGAGACCTCAAGGGGCGTGTCTCACTTACACTGCACGCTCCTGGGTCCGCGCTGGCTGCACTCCTGGGCGGCGTGACGTCATACGCTGCCCGGGATTCTTGTTTCAGTTTCTGGAAGTGCAGGCGTCCCTGGAGCTGATTGGCAGGAGCGCGGGGTAAGTGCAAATACGGGGCTTGCACGCGCTGCAAGCCCCGTTCTGGAATTTCTGGCCCATTATAAAGAATTCCCAAATGGGAGTCTTTAGCTCTTAAAGCTGAATTCCCTTCCGCACCTCAAGAAATGGGAGAAGTGCTTCATCACTAATACAAATGGCTCAGCAAGCCAGGCAAGGGGCACCCAGGGTCCCGGACTCAGCACTCCAGCTTTGTGCAGGCGATCAACACGGCAAGAGAGGGCCTCTACCCACAGGGGTCAGGAGGCCCTCCAGAAAAAACAAGGTGGGACCAGACTGAGGCAATCACTGCCAACAATGTCGCCCCCACCACCTGGCTCCAGGACCCAAAATAACTTCATGACCTCAGACCTGTGGTCTTCAAAAGCTGTCTCCTGCCAACTGCACACCAATCACGAGGTACACCTCTCATTCCTAGCCTCACCTCACCCCCTTGCAAGAGGCGGTGTAGGCTATTCTTGGCAAGGGGCATCGCTGAGGCATTGGCAAGCGGCGGGGCTGAAAGGATACAAGATGCTGGTATCCTCATACGTTATACTCCTCCTCACATGCACCTCTTGCTTTGCCCCCCTCCCCCCTTACCACAACGCCACCCCTGTGCCTTCCTTATTTCACACACCCAAGAAAGGCAGCCTGCCGAAGAAGAAGAAGAAGAAGAGGAAGAAAAAGAAGAAACACCATCACTCGATTTGACACTCCCAGCCACCAGCTCCTCAAGGTCGACCATCAAGGCTATCTGCAGTGTCCCCCACTGAAAGTCAGCAGCCTTCCACCAGCTATGCTGCAGCCACTGGGGTAGCACTGCATGACATCAGTAGGCTTGGCAAAGGCACACAAAAGACATTTGCTAAGAGAAAACATAAGGGTGATTAGTTGATTTCTTGATGTCATATTGGATGGTAAATTGTGGGACTAACGTTGAAGGGGGAATTGGGGTTGTGTTCACTGGTACCACAGGTAGACAATTCCATCCCATATATCCTGGTCAGAAAAGGACTGTCTGGGTTGCATCCTTCCTTCTGCTACCTCCTCTTCTGTTTCCTCCTCTTCTGTTTCTAACTCTTTGGATTCTTTCTCTTCTGCTTCCTTCTCTTCTGCATCTTCCTCTTCCCTCTGCGAGCAGATGCTGGAAATCTGAAATTACAGCATAAAATCCTGAAAATATTCAACAGGTCATGCAACATCTTGACCTGAGACGTGAACTCCGTTTCTCTTTCCATGGATGCTACCTGACTTGCTGAGTATTTACAGCATTTTCTGTCTTCTCAGAGGCCTTCCTTTACTATTTGAGGCCTTGCAAGCATCCAGCAGCATTCCCTACACACTTAAAAAACTTTTAACATGTATTGCAGTAAGCCACTACTTCAATAAAATTTAAAAAACAACCAGTCCAAAAGCTTAATGCAAACTCACCTGAAGATGCGTGTGTCCATCTAAGAGGTGCTGGCAATGCCTCTGTCAGTCTGCGGCACGCTTGGTTCACGTGGTGAGCTTAGGACGCAGCGATGAACCCAGTACAAAGGTCCAATATCGTCATGGTGACATTAAGTTGGCATGCAACTCTGACTGATGTCATCACTCCCTCATTTTAATTTGCAGGGCGATGCATCTTACCGGCAGCGCTGCGGGCCTGGGAAAATGGTTGATGATGTGGGACCCGCCATCAGCTGGTGAAAGAGCGGTGGCCGCCCTCTTTTCGTGATGTCTTGAAGGTAACCGGAGGCGTAAAGCTCCCAAACTTTTAGCCCATGGTGTTTCTTGTTCTGGATTTATTAAAATTAATGAGTGTTACCACTGTGTTGAGAATACCATGAAGACCTGGTTAAATATCTTTTGCAGCAAGTGCCTCTCGATGTAAAACGCAATGGCCCAGAAATTCGGGTCGGAGGCTTCCCACGGGTGCAAGCCTCCAACCTGCACTTACCTTGCGCTCTGGCCGTTGAGCTGTGGGCCCCCGTGGTATTCCGATCCTGGGCCTGCTCCAACAGCCGGCGTGCAGTGCTTGTGTATCCCAGGGGCGCAGTTAGTTCAATGCGTCTCCTAGGATCACGTGAGCCATGGAGAGCCAATGGTAGCAGGGAATGCTTCATTCCTAAGTTTGACAGGAAGATCTGTCAAACCTATAAATACTATAAGCCCCAAAACATCACTAAAACCTCAAATTTTAAAAAAACATCACATTTTTAAAATAAACTATAAATTACATGAAATAACTATTTTAAACAATAATTTAAATTTTTGAAAAAAATAATTTTATTTTCTAACAGGGCTAAAAATAAACTTACCTTTCTTTAAAATATTTAAAAATAATAAACCTGTGGAAAAATGTTTTAATTTTAATTAATTCACCACTTACCTTGTTAAAAACAGGCCTTGCGGCTGCTTTTTAAATGTCTAACTTCTGGAGACTTACCTTCCCGGAGAAACCTGGAAAAAAAATGTAAGTTCAATGCGCACACGCTGCCTCTCCTGCGCATGCATTCCACCACTGAACCCCTTCTTTCAGGGGAACAGAAGTGCCGGTTTCCCGCGCATGCGCAGTGCATGCATGAAACCGGCACTTTCGTTGGGCCTATGCATGAGTACCCCCTGCGTACTCACGTGTTGGGACCCGAATTTTTGGGCCAATGTTTCCAAAGAGCACAAGGTGCAGTGGCTTTTATTTTTTGCACAACACCAGAATGCTTTCCGGTCATTGCAGCAGCCTCATCAGTGCAGACTGAATGTGGCATCAAGGATCCCGAGTAAAACTAAAATCAATGGAAATCAGGGGGAAAACTCTCCACTGGCTGGACTCACAGCTAGCACAAAAGAAGATGGTTGTGTTTGTTGGAGGTCAATCATCCAAGCCCCAGGACGTCGTTGCAGGAGTTCCTCAGGGCAGTGTTCTAGGCCCAACCATCTTCAGCTACTTCATCAATGACCTTCCCTCCAACATAAGACCAGAAATGGGGATGTTCACTGATGACTGCACAGTGTTCAGTGCCATTTGCAACTCCTCAGTTAATGAAGCAGTCCATGCCAGCATGCAGCAAGACATGGTCAACATTCACTCTTGGGCTGATAAGTGGCAGGTAACATTCGTGCCACACAAGTGCCAGGCAATGACTATCTCCAACAAGGGAAAGTCTAACCACCTCCCCTTGACATTCAATGGCATTACCATCGTCGAATCCCCCACCATCAACATCCTTGGGGTCACCATTGACCAGAAACTTAACTGGACCAGCCACATAAATACTGTGGTGACAAGAGCAGGTCAGAGGCTGGGTATTCTGTGGTGACTGTCTCACCTCCTGACTCCCCAATGCATTTTCACCATTTACAAGGCAGAAGTCAGGAGTGTGATGGAATACTCTCCACTTGCCTGGATGAGTGCAGCTCCAACAACACTCTAGAAGCTCGAAAACATCCAGGACAAAGCAACCAGCTTGATTGGCACCCCATCCACTACCTTAAACATTCACTTTCTCCAGCATCGGCGTACCATGGCTGCAGTGTGTACCATCTGCAAGATGCATTGCAGCAATTTGCCAAGGCTTCTTCGACAGCACCTCCCAAACCCGAGACCTCTACCACCAACATGGACAAGGGCAGCAGGCGCATGAGAACACCACCACCTCCAAGTTCCCCTCCAAATTATACACCATCCTGACGTGGAAATATATTGCCGTTCCTTCATTTTTGCTGGGCCAAAACCCTGGAACTCACTCACTAACAGCGCTGTGGAAGTACCTTCACTACATGGACTGCAGCGGTTCAAGAAGGCAGTTCACCACCACCTTCTCAAGGGCAATTATTGATATTCTTTACCCTACACATGCTCTGTGTCCCATCTCAGGCTATTTACATGTTGCACTGTTCACCCGCTCCCTGTCCCATCTGAGCTATTGGGCCGTATATTCCGATCCCTACGGGTGTGTACGCACTGTGCACTCACCCGTGGGGACATCGGAAATGCTGGTTTCAGGCAGGCACAGCGCATGCGCTGAAAACCGGCATTTCCGATCTGTGAAGAATGCTCTTGACAGATCCTCCAGCTGCCCGGGAGAAGGGCCTCTGTGGGCGGATAGTTCTGCTTTTTGGAGACCCTCCGCCTGCAGAAAACCCTTACAATTCTTGCGCCTGGTAAAAGCAGGGGCGTAAGGCCTGCTTTAACCAGGATAAGAGTTGAAAAAAGTTTTTTTTTAAATTTCATTGATTATCATTTAAAAATACTTTAAAAAAAGGTAAGTTTATTTTTAGCCCAGTAAAAAAATGTAATTATTATTTTTTTAATTAACATTTTTGTTTAAAATAGTTAATTTATTGTAATTTCAAGTCATTTTAAAAATATGATGGTTTTTTAAAAATGTAATTAAAGTTTTACTATGTTTTGGGGGTGATCTCCATTCATATATTTGACAGGTCTTCCTGTCAAGTATATGAAGGGAGATTCCCTTCTGTGATTGGCTCCCCATGGCCCATGTGATCCCAGGGACCCTGCGAACTACCTGCACCTCTGGGATACGTGGGGCCTGTGCACTTGGCATTTGGAGAGGCCCAGCATCGGAATTGTGTGCGCCCCGGGAGCCCTCAGGTAAGGGCGCAGATTTTTCCAGATCGCAGTCCTCCGCCCGCGGGAGGCCTGCGATCGGAATATCTGGGCCATTATATCTTGCACCCTACATCTGCTCTGTGTCGCATCTCCGATTATTGCTTCTTGTACCTCACGCCCGCTCTGTGTCCCATCTCAGCACCTCTGCACTGCACTCACTGAGCCCTGGTCTTCAGAATTGTGATGACACCAGTTATAAAAGGAATTGAATAGCGCGCTGACATTCAACACACAGAGACCTGTAACTGGTCCCACCAACGAGACAGGGGTCGAGATGGAGCTCTGTACAAACGAGTAGTTCCTTCACTGCCTGCAATCTCTTTTTCTCTTCAGGTTCTGGATGTGTTTAAAACACAGCCCAATGCTGATTTAATGCACAATCTGCCTTTTTCGACGTCGCCGTTCCAAAAAACACGCTCTCCTAAAAACGCACAGTTCAACATGCGTTCAGCTGCAGGACAGATACAACATCAACAATATTTAAAGGGATATATCCAACTTGCAGGTAAGTTGAATTTTTCTCTTATACTGGCTCTTGCACAGTTTATATCAACACTGGCTTGCTGGAAGACATTTCAAATTTGTTGAAGTGTGCAGGGATTGCTGCTGGACTTTGGCAAGGCGTTGGCTGCTCCAGGAAGGCCTCTGAGAACACCACTTGCTCCCAGTCATGGGGGCTCTAGTTACAGTCCCCCTCATGCTGCAGCATGACAGCGAGATGGAGCAGAGGCAGCAAAGAAGACAAGCTGCTCGCAGAGGGAGGAGAGCTCTCAGCAGTAGGTCTTACCCCCCCTAGGGTCCTCAGGGAGCACTTCTCCTACCTGCATCTAAGCCAGGAGCAGTTTATTAGGAGGCTCCGCTTCACCAAGGAGGTAGTCACAGAACTCTGCCACCTCCTGGAACCAGACCTGGAGCCTCAGAGCAGGGCGATGATGGTTCTGCCAGTGGCCCTCAAGGTAATTGTGGCCCTCAATTTTTCCGCCAGCGAATCCGTCCAGGCTGGAACAGGTGACATAGCTAACATCTCCCAGTTGGCTGTCCAGGAGAAGCGACTGCTCTCAACGGAGAGAAGCAGGAGGAGCACGCATGTGGCTTTTCCAGGATATCGGGCTTCCCCATGGTGCAGGGTGCCATTGACTGCACATACATGGCTTTGTGGGTGCCGCAAAGGCTACCAATCTCATAATGTGCTGTTGGTGTGAGACCACTCCCAGCACATCATGATGGTGAATGCCCAGTATCCTAGCAGCAGTCATGATGCCTTCATCCTGCGCCAGTCCGGTGTGCCAGCAATTGTTCAACCCGAGGGTGGCTGCTCAGAGACAAGGGCTATCCGCTCTACTCCTGGCTGATAACTTCCCTCCGCAACCCCACCACTCGTATCCAGCAGTCATATAATGAAGGTCATGCTGTCACGAGGAATCGCATCAAGCAGGCCATCGGGGTGCTCAAGCAGCAGTTCTGCTGCCTTGACCGCTCGGGAGGAGCCCTCCAGCACTCACCGGAACGGGTGTCCCATTTCATGGTGATCTGCTGCATGTTCCACAGCTTGGCCATCATGAGGGCGCTGCCCTTGGCACCAAGGGTTCTGCCTCCACTCAGGAGCAGGAGAAAGAGTAGCAAGAGGAAGAGGAGGAGGAGGAAGAGGAGGAAGAGTAGGAAGAAGGGAGGAGGCATGCAGCAAATCCCTGATCCAGTTGCGCTGTCCGTGAGCGCATCATCAGACTTGGGTTCCAATGACTGAAACCCCAAATCCCCGTTGCTCAACACTTCCCCACCTTTACCATCCCTCTGTCACGGAACATCACAGATTCCTCTTGGGCAAAAAGCTGTAAATAAGTCACCATAAAACAAACATTCCAAACATAATTTGTAAATGATTACTTCGAATCTTTCATAGCAAAGTCAACTGATCACCCTTAGTGTCTCTCTTTCATGTCTGTTTGCCTGTCCTTGTGCTCCTACACAGTTATACCCCGGTGGCTGCAGCATGGCTGGTGAAAGGCTGTTGACTTTCAGTGGGGGAGACTGCAGATGGCCTTGCAGGACGACCTTGAACAACTCTGGCCCTAGAAGGCTCGGCAGTAGACTGCACCACCTCGGCATGGACGGCAGCATTCTGGGCTGCTGGCTGACAGGCAACTGCAATGGCACTGTTGAAGTGGCAGTGGTGGGAGTATGAATGCTGTCACCCTGAGATGATACTGCATGGAGTCACTGCCAATCCCCGGGGCGGCGCCTCAGCATTCCTAGCCATCTGTTGGAGCACAGATTGTTGGACTGCTGTGAGACCCTGCAAGCCCCTTTCAACATTCATAAACCCAGCCACAATGGCAGATGTCTGATCTTACGTGGCAGCCAGCTGAGTCTGAGCTTCCACTGCAGCACTTAGACATTGGGTCGTTTCCACTTGTGCTGCAATGGAATCTGCGACATCGCCCATCACACCCAGCATCATGGTTGGGTCCACAAGTGTTCTAATGACGTTGTCCATTATTTCTATCCTGGAAATCACCGGCTCCAAGCTGCGCGCAAAGTCCTGTGCAATGTTGGAGCCGGACTCCTCCTTCTTCTTAGGCAGTCCCTCGGAACCAAGGATGATTGGTTCCACACTAAAAATTAGTTCTCAGGTGACTGATGAGCCCAATGCGGGACCTACAGTCTCTGTGACAGTTGGGGCAGATGGTGGTTGAAGGGAGGGGTGTGGGGGAGCTTGGGTTGATGTGCGCTCCTTGCGCTGCTTGAGCTTCGCTTCCGCTTGCTCCCGGCAAAGAGACTCGAGGTGTTTGGTGCGTTCCCGGATGCTTTACCTCCACTTTGAGCAGTCTTGGGCCAGGGATTCCCAGGTGTCAGTGGGGTTGTTGCACTTTTTCAAGGAGAATTTTAGGGTGTCCTTGAAGCATTTCCTCTGCCCACCTGGGGCTCTTTTGCCATGTCAGAGCTCCAAGTAGAGCGCTTCTTTTGAGAGTCTCGTATCGGGCATGCGGACAATGTGACCCGTCCATCAGAGCTGATCGAGCGTGATCAAAGCTTCGATGCTGGGGATGTTGGCCTGAGCGAGAACACTGACGTTGCTGTGCTTATTCTGCCAATGGGTTTGCAGGACCTTGCAGAGGCAGCGTTGGTGGTACCTCTCTGGTGCTTTGAGGTACCTGCTGTACATGGTCCATGTCTCTGAGGCATACAGCAGGGCGGGTATCACTGCTGCTCTGTAGACCATTATATTAATGCCGGGTTTGAGGTCCAGGTCTACAAACACTCTCTTCCTCAGGCGACCGAAGGCTGCACTGGCACACTGAAGGCAGTGTTGGACTTCATCATCGACGTCTGCCCTTGTTGACAGAGGTATGGAAAGTGGTCCACGTTGTTCAAGGCCTTGTCATGGATTTTGAAAATCGGGGGCAGTATTGTGTGGCGAGGGCAGGTTGGTAGAGGACCTTTGTCTTATGGATGTTTAGTGTAAGGCCCATGCTCTTGTATGCTTTGGTGAAGGTGTTGACGATGGTTTGGAGTTCTACCTTCGAGTGAGCGCAGACACAAGTGTCGTCTGCATTCTGTAATTCGATGACAGAGGATGGGGCGACCTTGGATCTGGACTAGAGGTGACAGGGGTTTAACAGCTTCCGGTTTGTTCTGTAAATTAGCTCCACTCCAGTGGGGAGCTTACTGAGGGTGAGATGGAGCATTGCAGCAAGGAAGATCGAGAAGAGCATTGGTGTGATGACACAGCCTTGCTTGACCCCTGTCCATACGTGAATTGGGTCTGTGGTGGATCCGTTGGTCAGGATCACGGCTTGCATGTCGTTGAGAAGCAGGTGGAGGATGGTGACAAACTTTTGAGGGCAGCCGAATTTGAGGAGGACACTCCATAATCCCTCACGGTTGACAGTGTCGAAGGCCTTTGTGAGATCAAAGAAGGCCATGTAGGTTTGTGCTGTTCCCTGCATTTCTCTTGTAATTGACACGTGGTGAAGATCATGTCCATTGTGTCCCTTAGTGGGCGGAATCCACATTGTGACTCTGGGAGGAGCTCTTTGGCCATTGGGAAAAGGCAATTGAGAAGGATTCTTGCGATGACTTTCACAATTACGGCGTCTCTGAGATCCCCTGGTATGCTCTCCTCCTTCCAGATAAGAGAAATCAGTTCATGAATTTGCGCCAGTAGTGCTTCTCCACCATGATTTAGTGACTTGGCAGGAATTCCATCTGCTCCTGAGGCCTTGTTGTTCTTCAGTTGTCGGATGGCCTTTTCAACCTCATGCTGGCCTGGGGTTGTGCTGAGATGATGGTGGGTAGCATGCTGCGGGAAGGATTTGAGGACCCTCGCGTCGAAGACAGAGTCTCAGTTAAGGAGATCTTCGAAGTGCTCCTTCCAGCGGGTACTGACTGCCTCTCTGTCCTTGATGAGTACCTCTCCATTCTTGGCCCGCAGTGGGGTAGGACCTTCAGTGCTTGGGCCTTAGATGGTCTTGACTGCGCTAAAGAATCCACGCACATCGTGGTTGTCGGCTAGCTGCTGGATCTCCTGCGCTTTCTCTACCCATCATCTGTTCATTAGCTCGCAAGTTTTTTGTTGGACCTCAGCCTTCAGGCATCTGTAGAGCTGCTTTCTTGCTCTCAAGTTGTGTTGCTGTTTCCAGATCAGGATTGCCTTGCGCTTGCGGCTTATTAGCTGCTGGATCTCCTGGTTGTTCTCGTCGAACCAGTCTTCGTGTTTCCTGGTCGAGTGACCGAGCATCTCTTCACAGGTGCTGATTATGGAGGCCTTGTGTGCAGACTAGGCTCTGGTCTGTGTCTCTGCATCACTGGGAGTCATCAGGTTGATTGTGAGGCGCAAGCTGAATAGTGCTTTCTTAGCGCGGTCATGAGTGCTCCAGCGTTGATTTTCCTGCGGCACTGTTTCTGTTGCCACCGCTGTTTTGGGGCTACATTGATGGAGATAACAGAGTGGATTAGGCGGTGGTCTGTCCAGCAGTCATCAGCTCCTGTCATGGCACAGGTGATGCGGACGTCCTTGCGGTCCCTCGCTTGGACGATGACGTAGTTCATCAGATGCCAGTGCTTGGAGCGAGGGTGCTGCCATGAAGCCTTGTACTTGTCTCTCTGATGGAACAAGGTGTTGGTTATGACAAGGCCATGTTCTAAGCATTGCAACAGGAGGAGTTGGCTTTCCCTACCCCCTCTCTGCCGATCACACCTCCCCAGAGGTCGGTGTCCTTTCTAACTCTGGCATTAAAGTCGCCAAGGAGGATCAGCCTGTCGCCTGTTGGGACTCGGGACAGGGACTGTTCGAGGCTGGAGTAGAGTTCTTCTTTGGTCTCATCTGCGGCTTCCAGTGTTGGGGCGTACGCATTGATGACTATTCTGTCCTCCTCATGACTATGATTCGACAGACAGCTAAACCCCCATCACCAAACAGGAGGCGTTGATACTTTTTCATCCAGTTTAATGACACAGGGTGAAACTACAGAGAGAACAAGAAATTACAACATCAAATAAGGCTGATTGGTATTACAATCACAATCTAAATACACGAAATAAACCTAGGATAGTAGAATGAAACATTACTACTATAACTCAATGGTTCTATTACAATTTGAGGTTCCTGAGTGGGCTGTCTTTGGGAACTTCTTCCTGGTTCTTGATACATTCAAGCTCTTTGGCATAGGCTTCCTGTTGCACACAGTGAAGTATGATGTTCTTGTCTAGTGCAAGTGTGTCCACAGTGTAAGCTTCCTTACAGTAGTGCCAACTGTTGCAGTGCTTTGGTGTGTTGCTTGTAGACTTCTTGAAGAGGTAGGTGATGTGAGTCAGTAGGGCAATTGCTCTGGTAAGGGACCTCCAGCTAGAGAAGCGGCCAAAACGATTGGATCCAAGCATGTCTGAGGCGGTTGTGTTCATAGTGTTCACTTGAGGTCTGACTTCCACATCTGAATCGGGGTCCACTATATCGAAGGATGACACTTCTGTGAATTTCTGCTGGGGACGACACAGGAATTCAGGTCCTATAAGCCATGTGGTATCCCTTAAGCGAGCTGCAGTGACAGATCTGGTGGCGTGATCAGCTGGATTCAGGTGAGTAGGCACGTAGTGCCATTGTTCAGGTTGTGTTGACCTTCTGATGCGTTGGACTCTGTTATTGACGTACACATAAAACCTTCTAGTCTGGTTGCATATGTAGCCTAGCAACAACTTACTGTCTGTGTAGAACTGGATAGAGTCAGGCTTGAGATCAATCTCGGAGGTGATTATTTCACAGAATCACAGAAACCCCACAGTGCAGATAGAGGCCATTTCGGCCCATCGAGCCTGCACCGACACATATCCCACCCTATCCCCGTAACCCCACGTATTTAATCCCCCTAACACTAAGGGTCAATTTATCATAGCCAATCAACCTAACTCGCACATCTTTGGACTGTGGGAGGAAACCGGAGCACCCGGAGGAAACCCACGCAAACACGGGGAGAATGTGCAAACTCCACACAGACAGTTGCCCGAGGCCGGATTCGAACCCGGGTCCCTGGCACTGTGAAGCAACAGTGCTAACCACTATGCCACCGTGCCATCTCTACAACCAGAACAGCAGCACAGAGCTCCAGTTGTGGAATGCTGTGTTCGGGACGTGGTGTTAACCTAGCCTTGCCGAGGATGAAGCCTGCTTCACAATCTCCATTGGGGTTTGTGACCTTGAGGTAAGCAACTGCAGCTATGGCATCATTTGAAGCATCAGAAAAGACACATATTTCTTTGTGTTGAGCTTCAGAGGGAGAGATGAGAGTATAGGGTCTTGGAATTTGAAGCTTTCTGAGATCTTGGAGAGAGTTTCTCCATGTGTGCCAAGATCTCTCCTTTTCTCGAGGTAGTGGTGAATCCCAATCGTTTGTGTCTGCCGTGAGGTCTCTAAGCAGAGCTTTTCCTTGGATGATGACTGGTGCCACAAAACCAAGGGGGTCGAACAGGCCATTCACCGTAGAAAGGACACCACGACGAATGAAGGGCTTTTCGCTGTCTTCAACTTGGAAGGTAAAGGTATCCGTATTCAGGTCCCAACTGAGCCCAAGGCTGCGCTGTAGAGGAGGTAAGTCAACTCCAAGATCCAGGTCCTTTAGGTCATTGGCGTGGTCTTCTGAGGCAAAGGCTTTCATCACTGAATTGCTGTTTGATGCTATTTTATGTAGCTTCAGGTTGGAACCGGCAAGCATCTCTTGAGACCTTTTGAGCAGGCTCATGGCGGCTTCTACAGTGGGTAATTACTTCAATCCGTCATCAACGTAGAAGTCTCTTTCCACAAATCATCTTGCATCAGTGCCGTAGTTCTGTTCTCCTTCTTGAGCTGCACGTCGGAGGCTGTAGGTAGCAACTGCTGGAGACGGACTGTCCCCGAAGACGTGTACTTTCATCCTGTACTCCACAATCTCTTTGTCAAGGTCATTATCTTTGTACCAGAGGAACCTGAGGAAGTTCCTGTCACTCTCTCTGACAACGAAACAGTGAAACATTTGCTGGATGTCGGCTGTGATGGCAACGGATTCTCTCCTGAAACACATGAGGACCCCAAGCAGACTGTAGTTAAGGTCTGGTCCTGACAGAAGGATATCATTGAGAGAGACATCATCATGTTTCACACTTGAGTCAAAGACGACTCTGATCTGACCGGGCTTCTTAGGGTGGTACACTCCAAATGTAGGTAAGTACCGGCATTCTTCACCTTCTTTTAATGGCAGAGCTACTTCTGCGTGCCAATTGTCAAACACTTTCTGCATGAATAAAATGAAGTGGTCCTTTGTATCCGGCTTTCTTTCCAGCGTGCGGCGGAGAGAGATGAGTCGATTGAGTGCTTGTCCTCGGTTGTTAGGAAGCTGTCGTCTTGGAGTTCTGAATGGTAGCGGAGCGACCCAGCTATTGCTACTGTCCATGAAGACCTCTTCATCCATGTTCTTTATAAAGAGTTTGTCCTCAATGGAAGGAGCTAACTTGTCATCGTCACTCGTCCTTTTGAAGACTGCCTGACCAAGACGACCCTCTTGCTTTCCGTGTTCTGGTTGCTCAGTAGGATCATCAGAGAGAGAGCTTGGAACCTGTATGCCGTATCTTTCTTTCACTTGAAAGCTGTTGGGGCATGGATCAAAGAGTGAGGGGCGACCATTCTCCAGCACATTTGTATGGAATGTGTTCACCTTGGCAAGTCTGTGGGCGTTTCCCAGACAAACATCACCGATGATGACCCACCCTAGGTCAAGTCTCTGAGCATAAGGTGTGTCATGTGGACCATTTATCTGTTCACGTACCTTGTGGATTCTCAATATGTCTCTGCCTAGTAGAAGCAGGATGGGAGCTTGAGGGTCCAACGGTGGAATCTGGTAAGCCACTGGTTTGAGATGAGATTGATGAAGCGCTGCTTCAGGTGTAGGGATCTCTGACCTGTTATTAGGCACCTGGTTACACTCAATTAGTGTGGGCAGAGGCAGGCTCGTCTTTCCATCGAGGGTCTCCACTACCAAACCACTGGCCCTCCTTCCTGATGTCTCCACTAGGCCGGCACAAGTTCTCAGTGAATATGGGGAGCTCTTTCCTTCTATGTTGAAGTGGTCAAAGAACTGAGACTTGGCGAGCGATCTGTTACTCTGATCATCCAGCATGGCGTATATCTTTATGGCTTTCTCTTGCTGTCCTTCAAGGTAAACCGTCACAAGACAGATTTTGGAACAGGATTTGCCGCTGATGTGTGCTCCGCAGACCTTGGTGCAATGTGAGGCTACTTCAGATGTCAGAATGTCTTCCTCTTCCTCCCCGCCGTGCTCTGCTGCGGCGGTAGAGGCCGTTGAGACCCAGGGGGCTGGACCTGGGTGGACTGCTGTGTTGTGGCTTTCGCTATTGCATTCTGCGCATTTGACGGCCGTGTTACAGTCCAGTGCCAGGTGAGTTGAAGAGGAACAGCATTTATAACAGATGCCACGTTCCTTTAAGAACGATTTGCGAGCCTCCAAAGTCCGTTCTCTGAAGCTCCGACACCTCCTGAGCGGGTGCAGCTTGTTGTGAATGGGGCATTGCTTGACGGGGTCATCCATTTTCCCATCTGCGTCATCGCTGGTGGAGGTGGTGGGCAGTGACATTTCAGTTTTATGAACTGACACTGGAGTTCTCTGGCTGTACCTTGTGGCAGACTGTGCTGTCTTTGGTGGCCCAGGGCTTTGAGTGGAGAAGAAGAAGCTTGGGTCGTTTCTTGTTTTAGCCTGCTGGCAGATAAACTTGGCAAAAAAGGAGAAAGGTGGGAAGGGAACGTTGTGATCTTCCTTATACTTTGATCCCTGAGTTATCCATTTTTCCTGCAAGTTGAATGGTAACTTTTCAACAATGGGATTTATCCCACGTGCCATGTCAAGGTACAGAAGACCTGGCAGACTTCCCTCAGTTTTCACTGAGTCAATTTCCATTAGGACGTCACCTAACTCTCTGAGCTTCAGGTGGTCTCGGTTGAGGATCTTGGGAAAGTTCTCCAGCTTCTTAAACAGTGCATTCTCAACCACTTCCGGGGAGCCATAGCTCTCGCCCAGACGATCCCATATCATCTTCAACCCCCTTTCCAGGAGGTTAATGTGCACAGCTCGAAGTCTCTTGGCGTGCTCAGAGGATTCCTTACCCAGCCATTTAGCAAGTAGGTCGATTTCTTCGCTTGCTGACAGGTCTAACCCTCTTATGGTGTTCCGAAAAGTAGACATCCATGCTCTGTAGTCTTCAGGTTGGTCATTGAACTGTAGCAGCCCGGTGGTGATGAGTTCATGACGTGCGAAGAACCTCACAAAATCTGACATGCCTTGGGTCTGTTCGTAATGAGGTAGAGCAGCTGGACTGTGATAGGTCTGCAGATGTTGTGAACGATAATGATGGGTTAGCCTTTGGTCTTCTGGTTGGAACTTGTGTTCGTCCTCTTCCACAGTGTTTTTGTTGAGCTCACAACGGTGCTGAGATGCATGGCCAGGCTCTTCCTGTTCGTGTATTAACTCTGGAACAGGCTCCATGTCGGGCTTTGATGAGTTAACAGCTTGTGACCTGAAGTGGCTTTGTAGGTATTCTGTGGTGCGTTGCACTGGATCTTGATGAGGGAGATGAAGGTTAAGGTTGCTGCCTGTTGCTTCACCTTCAACAGCTGCTTCAAGGACTTCTGTGTCCGCTAGAGCTGCTGCTGCCTCTTTTTCCATATCCAATACGGCTAATGTTGCTTCAATACGTGCCTTTTCCATTTTTATGTCCATTTCCTTTTGAGCAAAGGACAACTTTGCTTTGGCTGCTTCGGCCTTGGCTCTGGCCATCGCTGCTGCTGCACCAGTAACAGACCTACTTGAATGCCTGGAGGAGCCAGAACAGTGAGATCTGGTCTCCTCTGCTTGTTTCAATGGTGACTGTTCCTCCATTTCAGCTTGTGGGACTGTAGTCTGGAATGTGTGGCTTCGGAGATGCATTGACTCGTGTTGGTGTTAAGTATGTACCCAGGATGATGACGTAGAGTATCTGTACCTTTAGTGGATTCGCCCATGGGAAAGGTGTCTTTTCACTATTCTGTCCTCCTCATGACTATGATTCGACAGACAGCTAAACCCTCATCACCAAACAGGAGGCGTTGATACTTTTTCATCCAGTTTAATGACACAGGGTGAAACTACAGAGAGAACAAGAAATTACAACATCAAATAAGGCTGATTGGTATTACAATCACAATCTGAATACACAAAATAAACCTAGGATAGTAGAATGAAACATTACTACTATAACTCAACGGTTCTATTACAATTTGAGGTAAGTATGATACAACAATCAAAAGTCTAACACATGAATGCCAGGGGAAAGACTAATAGCTAGCTACCACGGAGCTCCACAAAGTGCAATATATTAACTCATCTGGCCACAAATATCAAAAAATGGTGACATAGATCAAACGTAAAGAACATCTGATAAAAGGCTACTTACAGACAATGCCAACCAAGGGGGAAACTGAAAAGGACGGCTTTAGATACTGCAGAATCACCAGCCATGAATTCTGGCTCCCTCGTGGTTCTGTTTTTACTTTCACTTTCTAATAATGTCACATGACATAAATCAACAATAAGGAGGTAAGTAGTAAAACACTAGGGGGGAGGCAAAAACACAATACCAAAGTCTCATAGGAGACATAGCAATGACCATAGCGCACTGGTTCTGGGCTAGGGTGAGCCGAAGAGTCATGAGGCGCTCGTTTATACCAGAGGAGAGTCTCTGAGACACCCAATCAATTCATTTTTTATAGTGATGCCTACCCCATGGAGGCGATGTTCTTTTTCAGGTCAGCCTTTCCAGAAGAAGGTGTAGCCACCGCCTTGCTCCTTGAGCTGGCCTTCCCCTGCCCGCCGGCTCTCGCTTAGGGCGTCGATGTCAATGTCGAAACATCTGAGCTCCCAGGCAACGATAGCAGTACGGCATTCCGGTCTGTCGCTGTTGGGGTTGTCCATGAGGGTCCTGATATTCCAGGTCCCGAACTTCATTTTAAAGGGTGGAAGATGCCTGTGCGTGAATTCTTTTACCGTGCAGTGGCCATTGCACACCAGCTACCACACGGGCTTGACAGAGCAAGGCCTTGGTCCAATGGCAAGACAATTGGAGACCAGGCTCTGCTACTACAGCCGAGCACACACACACACAAACATACTGCTACTGTCCTCCTCCCTCCTTCCTGCAGGTCCTCTCTGCCTGGGTTTCGTAGGATGCAGTGTGGTCCTCCCAACCTCGCTGTTGGCCTGTGCTGCACCTTCCCTGGGCCCCGACCCCACTGCTGATCCACGCTGCGCCACTCCTGGGCCTTGACCTTGCTGCTGGGCTCGTCCTCGCTCCTGGGTCCCGGCCTCGGATATGAATGATGTTGTCTCTCACAGGATCAAATTAGCACTGACCATGTCTGTTCTTTGTTCTCATCAGTGAGCACTGGCCCTTCACTTAAACTTAGCTTCCAAATTCCCAGACCTCTCTGCCGTCAAGACTACACTTCTCCACTGGACTAGTGATCTAGTGACTAGTGGATTGCGAGTGGAGCTTGGAGCCAGGGATTGCAAGAATATCAATGCAGACTCCTCCATGCTCCTTGACACTGACTTGAGCCTCTCTGGCAGGCTTGACATTGCACCAAGCATTTCTATGTTTATGCCCATCACCCTTCTTCTGAAGGCCGCTCCATCAAAGTGCACAAAGGATTTGGAGACAGATAGCACTAGAGTAAGAAGTAGTACGGTATTAGGTGAGCTCAGCCTAAGAAAGAATACAAGAAGGTCTAAGATAGGTTCACAGTGCATGTGTATAAACGCACGAAGCGTGGTAAATAAGGTTGGTGAGATGCAGGCTTAAATTGCCACATGGGAATATGATGTCATGGTGATAACGGAGACCTGGCTCAAAAAAAGGCAGGATTGGGTTTTAAATATTCCTGGATATAAGGTGTTCAGGAAAGATAGTGAAAGAAAGAAAATAGGTGGGGAGGCAGTATTGGTTAAAGAGAATGTTACAGTGCCGGAGAGAGAGGATGTCCTGGAGGGGTCAAGGACAGAATCTATTTGGTTACAGTTAAGAAATAATAGAGGTGCCATTAAACTACTAGGTGTATTCTATAGGCCACCAAGTAGTGGGAAGGATATAGAGGAGCAAATTTGCAGGGAAATTACAGAGAGGTACAAAAACTATAGGGTAGTGATAATGGGGGACTTCAACTATCCTAATATAGACTGGGATAGTAATAGTGTAAAGGGCCGAGAGGGGGAAGAATTTCTCAAGTGTTTTCAAGAGAACTTTCTTGATCAGTACATTTTCAGCCCAACGAGGAAGCAGACATTGTTGGATCTGGCTCTGGGGAATGAGGTGCAGCAAATGTCAGTAGGGGAACTTTTAGGGTACAGTGATCATAGTATCATAAGGTTTAGATTAACTAAATGTAATAATTCTTAATTGGAGGAAGGCCACTTTCATTGGGTTGAGAATGGATCTGGCCCGGATAAATTGGAATCAAAATGTGGCAGCAAAACTGTAATCGAACAATGGGCTGCATCTAAAGAAGAGATGGTTTGGGGATAGTGGAGGTACATTCCCATGAGGGGGAAAGGCAGGGCAACCAAAACCTGAGCTCCCTGGATGATGAAAGAGATAGAGAGTAAGATGAAGCAGAAAAAGAGGGCGTATGACAGATATCAGGTTGAGAATACAAGTCAGAACCAGGCTGAATATAGAAAGTTCATAGGGGAACTGAAAAAGGAAATAAGAGGGGCAAAGAGTGTATGAGAATAGATTGGCATCTAAAATAAAAGGGAATACAAAAGTCTTCTATCGGCATATAAATAGTAAATGGATAGTAAGAGGAGGGTGGGCTGATTAGGGACCAAAAAGGAGACCTACACATGGAGGCAGAGGGCATGGCTGAGATACTAAATGAATACTTTGCATCTGTCTTTACCAAGGCAGAAGATGCTGCCAAAGTCGTAGTGAAAGAGGAGGTAGTTGAGATACTGGATGGGATAGAAATTGATCAAGAGGTGGTATTACAAAGGCTGGCTTTACTTAAAGTTGATAAGTCACCAAGACCAGATGGGATGCATCCTAGGATGCTGAGGGAAGTAAAGGTGTGAATTGTGGAGGTACTGGCCATAATCTTCCAGTCCTCCTTAGCTACGGGGGAGGTTACAGAGGACTGGAGAATTTCAAAAAAGGTGTAAGGATAAACCCAACAACTACAGGCCAGTCAGTTTAACCTCGGTAGTGCGGAAGCTTTTGGAAACGATAAACCGGGACAAAATTAGCAGTCACTTGGACAAGTGTGGATTAGTTAAGGAAAACCAGCACGGATTTGTTCAAGACAAATCGTGTTTAACTAACTTAATTGAGTTTTTGATGTGGTAGCAAGGAGGATTGATGAGGGCAGTGCGATTGATGTGGTGTACATGGATTTCCAAAAGGTGTTCGATAAAGTGCCACACAATAGGCTAGCCAGCAAAGTTGAAACGCATGGAACAAAAGGGACAGTGGAAGCATGGATACAAAATTGGCTAACTGACAGGAAACAGGGAGTAGTGGTTATCGGTTGTTTTTGGGCTGGAGGAAGGTAAACAGTGGTGTTCCCCAGGGATCGGTACTGGGATCATTGCTTTTCTTGATTTATATTAATGACTTGGAATTGGGTGTACAGAGCACAATTTCAAAATTTGCAGATGACATAAAACTTGGAAGTATAATGAACAGTGAGGAGGAGAGTGATAGACTTCAAGAGGACATAGACATAAGTGGAATGGGCGGACACGTGGCAGATGAAATTTAACGCAGAAAAGTGTGAATTGATACATTTTGTTAGGAAGAACGAGGAGAGGCAATATAAACTATAGGATACAATTCTAAAGGGGGTGCATGAACAGAGAGACCTGGGGGTATATGTGCACAAATCGTTGAAGGTGGCAGAGCAGGTTGAGAAAGTGGTTATAAAAGCATACGAGATCCTGGGCTTCATAAAGAGAGGCATAGACTACAAAAGCAAGGACGTTATGATGAACCTTTATAAAACACTGCTCCGGTCTCAGCTCGGGCATTGTGTTCAATTCTGGGCACCGCAATTAAGGAAGGATGTGAAGGCCTTGGAGAGGCTGCAGAAAAGATTTACAAGAGTGGTTCCAGGGATGAGGGAAGGGGAGTTGAGTAGAAGATCAGCGAAGATCCTGTTGAATGGCGGAGCAGGTGTGAAGGGCCTAATAGCCTCCTCCAGCTCCTCTGATTTCTTATGTTCTTAAGTTCTTATGAGGGACTTCTGTAGTGTATGTACCTTTAAGAGAGAACTACTTTTACAGCTCCTGTATACTGTAGTACCGGCAGTGGCCACACCTGTATATAAGCCTTGAGCATGCCTCTGTACCCCAGTCTTGAGACTACCCTACTCCAGTAAATACCTGTTGATTGTTAAGTTACAGCATCCGTGTGATATTGAAAAACATCATACTCTCAGAATCACGGATCTAACAGTGGCGACGAGTGCCGATTCGAATCTACCTGCAACTCTGCATTTCCCTTCGAGGATTCGCTCCGGGAGGGCGGTGGAAGAAAGTCGAGGCCAGAAACACGGGCGTCGACCACGAGCAACCGCCCAGTCGTCCGGCAGAGAGTGAACATCGCAGGGGAGGCTGTGGAGCGCCAGGCTTGGTTCCCCAGCCACGACGATCAGCAACAGACTGATGACAGGTACAGCGCAGACCCTTCCCGGACAGCGGCGGCTGGAGCTGACCGACGGCAGAGAAAAAGCCGAGCAGCGTCGACGGGGTAAGATAGAGGGTGAAGCGCACAGGGCGCAGCCGGGGGTTGAAAACCGAGCAGCGTCGAGGAAAAACAAAATGGAGAGAGAGAGGGTAAAGCAGCAGCCGGGTTCAGGACCGAGCGGTGGAAACGGGAAAGGCGCACAGAAAGAAAAAAAAAAAAAACGCGCAGAGCACAGCCAGGGCTCAAGGGCTGAACAGTGTCCGTGGGGAGAAGAAGGCAGAGCGCGGGAGACGCCATTGAGCTGCGGAGAAGAAGGAAGAGCGCGGGAGACACCATTTTTAGAAGCCGCAGCGGAGAAGAAGGGCGAGCGCGGGAAGGAAGGAAAGCGTGGGAGATGCCATTTTGTGCCAGCGGAGAAGAAGGGGAAGCACGGGAGACATCATTTTTGACAGTTAAATCACACCCAGGGATGCCGAAGAGTGGCAGTATCTCTACGTTCGACAATGAAGTCGAAGATTGGGCGACATATGTGGAACGTATTGAGGTGTACTGCAGGGCGAATGAAGTGCCAGATGCTAGGAAAGCACTGGTTTTGCTAAATTCCATGGGTGCGAAAACTTATGGGTTACTGCGAAACCTAATAACCCCAGAGAAGCCTGTGAACAAGAATTTCGAAAGCATAGTAGAAATCCTACAGGACCACTTAAACCCCACACCACTGCTGATAGCAAAATGATTTAAGTTCCATAAAAGGAACCAACACAAAGATGAAAGCAACGCTGAGTACTTAACGGAACTGTGCAAGCTATCGAAACACTGCCAGTTTGGAGTGGGACTAGCAGATACGTTAAGGGACAAGTTTGTGTGTGGGCTGCAAAGTGAAGGAACCCAGAAACGGCTTGCCAGAGCAGATTTGCTCTGATAATGGACCACAGTTTGTGTCCGAAGAGTTTCGAAAATTTATGAGAAGGAATGGGGTAAGGCATTACACATCCGCCCCGTGTCATCCAGCCACAAATGGATTGGCTGAGAGGTTCGTACAAACCTTTAAGAAGGCGATAAGAGCCATGTGCGACGATGAAATTCCACTACAGCATAAGGTGGACAATTTCTTATTAGCCTACCGAAACACGACACATGAGGTTACCAACCAGACCCCGGCCATGATGTTCTTTAACCGAAGGTTGAGATCTCGTCTGGACTTGCTCAGACCAAATGTGCGAAGAAATGTTGAGGATAAACAATTCCAGCACATCAATGAGAAGCCGACAAGGAGCTTTAACGTAGGACAACCAGTCTTGGCCCGTGACTACCGAACAGAGAAATGGCAACCCGGAACGATATGCACAAGGCAGGGGCCATTAATGTACACAGTGGATGTCGGGAAGAACATTGTGAGACGCCACGTTGATCAGATCTTAGCATCACAGGAACGAGCCAACCCCATGTCTTGCGTACCTGGGGATGAACCCAACATACCGGTAGCATCTACCTCCGAACCAGTAGCAGTGGAACCCGATGAACTAACCGATGAAAAGGGGCCAGAATCGCCTCCGCACCAAGAACAAGAACCTCAGGAAAGGCGCTATCCCGAAAGGATCAGGAAGCCGCCCCAAAGACTGAGGCCTAGAAATTCAGTACAGCCACTTTTGGGGCGGTAAAGTCGGGCGGCCGCTAAAGTTTGCGCCCGGCGCAAAGTCGAGCCCCCTTCACCGATATTCAGTTGCATCGCCCTAAGAGGTTGCTGCTGCGCTAAAACAGGCGATGCACGACTATCATTAGGCACTAAGCCGGCAGCCCGGGGCGCTAACACCGGATGCTGGGCGCAGGGCAGGTGCGGCGAGCTGCTGATTGCCGGCAGACACTCTGGCTCCGGTGAGCTCTTAAAGGGGGTGGGTGGATTTGTTTTTTTGAAAGGCCGAGACTAGTGTATTTGTGTTTTTGGGGAGGGCTTCTCTCCATCAGTTTGTTATGTGGTATCCTCCTCCTCCTCCTCCTCCTCCTCCTCCTCCTCCTCCCAAAGAAGGAGTGTTGCAAAACGGCTGCCTTTTCTACTGCAGGAGTGCCCTTTAATTTGCGTTCCCCACGGCCTGCATCGGCTGAGCACCGTTCGACTCAACAGTCGCTAGGGCCGCCAGGCGCACAATGAGGCGGCGCGAGTGAAGTTCCGGTTCCGGGCGCACAAAGGGCGTTGCACAACGAAATGACGTCATGATCTGCGCGCGCAGATGAGCGCGCGCAATGACTTTTCACTGGTGCTAAATGTCTACTGAAGTTGGGGCGAGGCGCAGATCGCGCTGCGCCCGGGCGCTAAGCGCCTAGCGCTCGAGATCTACTCCTCCTAAGGTGTTAACGGCTGGCGCAGCCAACTGAATTTCTAGGCCTGAATCTATAAATGGACTATTGTTGTTTAATGTACATGTTAAACTGTTAATTGTTATTTGAATATTATGGGTACTACTAATCTAAAAAGGGGAGGAACTGTAGTGTATGTACCTTTAAGAGAGAACTACTTTTACACCTCCTGTATACTGTAGTACCGGCAGTGACCACACCTGTATATAAGCCTTGAGCATGCCTCTGTGCCCCAGTCTTGAGACTACCCTACTCCAGTAAATACCTGTTGATTGTTAAGTTACAGCATCCGTGTGGTTATTGAAAAACATCATACTCTCAGAATCACGGATCTAACAACTTCAGTTACTTGGATAGATTTTTTTTTATTTGTTTATGGGATCAGGGCATTGCTGGCAAGGCCAGCATTTATTGCCCATCCCCAGTTGCCCTTGAGAAGGTGGTGGTGAGCCGCCTTCTTGAACCGCTGCAGTCCGTGTGGTGATGGTACTCCCACAGTGCTGTTAGGTAGGGAGTTCCAGGATTGTGACCCAGCGATGATGAAGGATCGGTGATATACTTCTAAGTCAGGATGGTGTGTGACTTGGAGGGGAACTTGGAGGTGCTGGTGTTCCCATGCTCCTGCTGCCCTTGCCCTTCTAGGTGGAAGAGGTTGTGGGTTTGGGAGGTGCTGCCGAAGAAGCCTTGGCGAGTTGCTGCAGTGCATCTTGTAGATGGTACACACTGCAGCCACAGTGCGCCGGTGGTGTAGGGAGTGAATGTTTCAGATGGTGGATGGGGTGCAAATCAAGCTGGCTGCTTTGTCCTGGATGGTGTCGAGCTTCTTGAATGTTGTTGGAGCTGCACTCATCCAGGCAAGTGGAGAGTATTCCATCACACTCCTTACTTGTGCCTTGTAGATGGTGGAAAGGCTTTGGGAAGTCAGGATGTGAGACACTCGCCGCAGAATACCTAGCCTCTGAACTGCTCTTGTTGCCACAGTATTTATGTGGCTGGTCCAGTTAAGTTTCTGGTTAATGGTGACCCCCAGGATGTTAATAGTGGGGGATGTGGCAATGGTAATGTCATTGAATGTCAAGGGGAGGTGGTTAGACTCTCGCTTGTTGGAGATCGTCATTGCCTAGCACTTCTGTGGCGCGAATGTTACCTGCCTCTTATCAGCCCAAGCCTGAACTTCTTCCAGGTCTTTTTGCATGCGGGCATGGACTGGTTCATTATCTGTGGAGTTGCGAATGGCGCTGAACACTGTGCAGTCATCAGCGAACATCCCCATTTCTGACCTTATGTTGGAGGGATGGTCATTGATGAAGCAGCTGAAGATGGTTGGGCCTAGGACACTGCCCTGAGGAACTTCTGCAGTGATGTCCTGGGGCTGTGATGATTGAACTTCAACCACCACAACCATCTTCCTTTGTGCTAGGTATGACTCCAGCCAGTGGAATGTTTTCCCCCTGATTCCCATTGACTTCAGTTTTACTAGTGTTCCTTGATGCCAGACTTGGTTAAATGTTGCCTTGATGTCAAGGGCAGTCACTCTCACCTCACCTCTGGAATTCAGCTCCTTTGTCCATGTTTGGACCAAGGCTGTAATGAGGTCGGGCGCTGAGTGGTCTTGGCGGAATCCAAACTGGGCATCAGTGAGCAGGTTATTGGTGAGTAAGTGCCGCTTGATAGCACTATCGATGACAGCTTCCATCACTTTGCTGATGATTGAGAGTAGACTGATTGGGCAGTAATTGGCCAGGTTGGATTTGTCCTGCTTTTTGTGGACAGGACATACCTGGGCAGTTTTCCACATTGTCGGATAGATGCCAGTGTTGTAGCTGTACTGGAACAGCTTGGCTAGAGGCGAGGCTAGTTCTGGAGCACAATAGCCGGGATGTTATCGGGGCCCATAGCCTTTGCTGTATCCAGTGCGCTCAGCTGTTTCTTGATATCACGTGGAGTGAATCGAATTGGCTGAAGACTGGCTTCTGTGATGGTGGGGACCTCGGGAGTAGGCCGATATACATCATCGACTCGGCACTTCTGGCTGAAGTTGGTTGCAAACGATTCAGCCTTGTCTTTTGCACTCATGTGCTGGGCTCCACCATCATTGAGGATGGGGATATTCTTGGAGCCTCCTCCTCCTGTTAGTTGTTTAATGTTCCACCACCTTTCACGACTGGATGTGCAGGACTGCAGAGCTTTGATCCGATCTGTTGATTGTGGGATCACCTAGCCCTGTCTATAGCATGTTGCTTCCACTTTTTAGCATGTGTTGCAGCTTCCCCAGGTTGGCACCTCATTTTTAGGTACGCCTGGTGCTGCTCCTGGCATGCTCCTCTACAGTCCTTGTTGAACCAGGGTTGGTCCCCTGGCTTGGTGGTAATGGTAGAGTGAGGGATATGCCCGGTCATGAGATTACAGATTGTGCTGGAATACAATTCTGCTGCTGATGGCCCACAGCGCCTCATGGATGCCCAGTTTTGAGCTGTCAGATCTGTTCTGAATCTATCCCATTTAGCACAGTGGTAGTGCCACACAACACAATGGAGGGTGTCCGCAGTGTGAAGACGGGACTTCGTCTCCACAATGACTGTGCAGTGGTCACTGCTGCCAATGCTGTCATGGACAGATGCATCTGCGACAGGTAGATTGGTGAGGATGAGGTCAAGTAGGTTTTTACCTCTTGTTGGTTCTCTCACCACCTGGCGCAGGCCCAGACTGGCAGTTATGTCCTTCAGGACTCAGCCAGCTCTGTCAGTAGTGGTGTTACTGAGCTACTGTTGGCGATGGACATTGAAGTCCCCCACCCAGAGTACATTCTCTGCCCTTACTACTCTCAGTGCTTCTTCCATGTGGTGTTCAACATGGAGGAGTACTGATTCATCAGCTGAGGGAGGGCGGTAGGTGGTAATCAGCAGGATGATTCCTTGCCCATGCTTGACCTGAAGCCATGAGACTTCATGGGGTTCGGAGAAGCTGGAGAATCAGGGTTTGTTCTCATTGGAGCAGAAAAGTTTAAGTTTAAGAGGAGATTTGATAGAGCTGTTCAAAATCATGAGGGGTCCCGACAGAGTAGATAGAGAGAAACTGTTCCCATTGGCGGAAGGTTCGAGATGCAGAGGACACAGAATTAAGGTGAATGGTAGAAGAAGCAAATACTACATGAGGAAAAACGTTTTTACGCAGCGAGTGGTTAGGACCTGGAATGCACTGCCTGAGAATATGGTGGAGGCAGACTCAATCGTGACTTTCAAAAGGGAATTGGATAGGTACCTAAACGAAAAATACTTGCAGGGCTACGGGGAAAGGACGGGGGAGCGGGACTAGCTGAAGTGCTCTTGCAGAGTGCCGGCACAGTCTCGACAGGCCAAATGGCCTCCATCTGTGCTATAACCGTTCTATTATCCTATGATTCATCTGAGTCCTGTGCAGCAGAACTTGTGTGTGACCTCACCCTCTGGGGAGCTGGCACATGTGCCATCTTTTCCCCCTGCCCTGGCTGCAGCCCACTCATGTCGGATTACTCACCACTGCAGATCCCGCCTCTATACAAGCCTCTAAAGTTCGCGCAGTGCCATTTTCTGAGCTGGTGCCTGGGAGTGTCAGATCGAGTGGCACTGCCTCTTCTTCTCCATCATTCGCCTCCTACAGTTCTTCCTGCACTGGCTGGGCTGCTGGCAATTCTTGGGTATCTGAAAGGGGAAAGGCACAAGTCTCGGGTTAGGGTGGAAAAGCAAAATGTGCATGCTTACACCATCAGCAGTTTGTAAGTGAGATGAGATTTTGCAATGAGGGGGAAGTGGGATATGAGAAGAAGGATTAGGTATGAACATGCCATGAATGCTTTCAAACTCGCCGCTCGCCAGGACCTCAGTGACGGCCCCTCCAAATATCTGCAGCACAGTCTCCTCCAGCGCAGTAAGGTTGTGCAGCCGTGCTTGCCGCATACTTGTCTGTTGCGGCTCACACCAGTTCTGAGCCACCTTGGCCTGCAAGAGAAAGTGAAATATGTCAGTGAGTGTGGTGCAATGTGTTTGAGTGATGCGCCTGTCATGGTTGAATAGCTGCCATTGTGTGCCAAGTGTGAGATGTGTGTGTAAGGCTTGTAACAGAGGTAAGTGTGTGAAGGGAGGTGAAACTATGATTGTGAGGTATGAGTTGTGATTGCTAGAGATTGTTGGTAGGTGAGTGATGGGGGTGTGATGCATTGAGCAGTGTTTGAGGCCAGTGGTGGGATATGGCATTTGAAGATGCATTCACTGACCTTGACCACTTGTGTGGGGTCATTAAACATCTTATGGCACTGCATCCAGATCCTCGGGGCAAAACTGGTGGCACTAACCGCTTGTGCTATCTCCTCCCACTGCCTTCTGATGGTGTGTCTCGAAGGCCTCCTGCCTCACTGTGGGTAGAGGACCTGTCTCCTTCTACAGACCCACTAGACCAAGGGCTCCACTGCTGTATCAGAGAAGCAAGTTGCCCTTCCTCTCCCCTGTTGTGCCATTGCTGCTGCTACAGTGGCAATGAGGTACTTCTGTAACAAAGCACCTCCTCCTTAAGAAGTGCAGACAGCCTTTCACTCTGCAGGCAAACTTTACTTGGAGTGCAGATTGCGCCCGATATTGGGCCACCTGCTGAGCTCTGCACCAACCAACAGTGCATTTAGCACTGGGCTCAGCACTGCAATCATGCTAATGAGTGGACAGCTCGAATTCTGCGTGCTGCCTGCATTACTTTCAACAGGCGTGGGCAGATCGCACATCGCAATCCTCCTGCCCGTTTTAGGGCCTAATCCAATTTCGCCCCCTGGGCCTTTTATTGGAATGTGTAGGGGTGTGTAACAAGTGGGCAGCGGGTGGAAATTCCTCTCACTAGAGCTAACATTAGAGTCAATACAGAGACAGCAAAAGACCAGCTCACTGCAAACACTTCACAGAACCTTCACCTGGGGTCAAGCTTCAGTTACTTTTACTGATAACAGAACAGGTTCAGCTTTGACTGCAAATTCTGAGCTCAGGGTTTGTCTGTTATTGATTATCACGCAGGCAACTGCACACAGGGAAATTAAAATTACAGTTGTTCTGTAAAATTAAAACTAAATCTGTTCAGAAATATTTAAAACTAATTTTATTAAAAGACTTTAAAGGTTTTTTTTTTAAACTCAGGAATTCCAGTGTATATTCCTCATAGTTTCTGACCACAGTTTGAGAAATGAACCTTTTTCATTAATGACACCTCAACTCCCTGTTTCAAAGTCCCAGGAGGAGTTTTTGATTTAAGGGCCATTTACGCCAGTTCTGTGAAAGGTAGGAGCTATTCCACAAGGATGGGCTTCATCAGAACAGGAAAGGAACTGATGATCTGGCACAATGGACACATAGGGAAATGAAGAGTCATTTAAACTGGGAAGGAAAAGGGACAGGTAAATAAGCGCAATCAGAAAGAGCAAGTAGAGAATGAATAAATGAAGGAGGTAAAATACAAATCAAACAGAATTTAACAAAAAGCATGCAAAGTAATGAACGGAGCAGAGCAGGAAAATTGAATAGTAATAAGCAGCAAAAAGGCAAAGCTAAAGGAATGCGATACCAAAGTAAAATACTATGGAAGCTGGAAATCTGAAATAAAAAGAGAAAATGCTGGAAACACTCAGCAGGTCAGGCAGCATCTGTGGAGAGAGAAACAGCCGACACTTTGAGTGGGGGATCTTATGTTCATTAATAAATAGACATTCTTATTATGAACACAGCTAGCTTTTGCTAGACACTTTATTGAGCCCATGTGGACTAGGTACAGTATCTGTAGAGGCTTCCATCTTGACTGCTGCCTTGTGGGTAGCCGAGTGCCTCATGGGTAATGTAGTCTTAAACACATACAGCTGGGTAGTGTAGTCTTATACAAACAGCTATATACAGCTCTACACAGCTCTACAGCTCCACCTAGTGTCCACTATAGAATGACATGTTATTGATCATTACATCCCCTTTCTTTGAGGTTTAACAAAATCAATATCAATCAACTTTCAAGAAAACAATAAAGATAATATCAGTAACACTTTTGTTAGTGCTCTATAAACATAAACATTTTCAAAACAGTCAACACATTTTCAAAGCATTACATTGTTCTCAAAGATTAAGTCTATCAGGCTCTTTTAGTTCACGTGTGGATCTTCTCAACACGGGTATATCTGATGTGTCTTCATGAGATTGTTCTGGTGGTGAATGACAAGATGCAGTTGTGGCATTGTCATCAATCTGCTCTTGTATAGATCGAGGTCTCCTTGCGATCTTTGCTTGGAGAGGGTTTCAGTGTTTCCTTCACTCTTCATGCCATAACTCTCAATGTAGTCAATGCACTCTCGAAAAACTGCTGGCAGCTGGATCCCATCATACAGCATAGTCCTCTCAGCAGCCTCGGCTAATGGAACACCAAAGATTGGCCTGAGGGAAGAAGGAGTATCCACCGGAACTGCTTCCTGCTCTGGTGCAGGCTTCTTCTTTTTCTTTTCTCTTTCCACTGCTTAACAACATCTGCTGCGGTTATATCTTTGGACTTTTTCTCCTTGTGTTTTTCCCCTTTGTACTTTTCTTCCTTTGGCTTCTCTTTGACCTTAAAGTCTTTTTCTTTCTTCTTGGAGAAACTAGGCTTTTTGAAGACATGGATACCCTTTGGCCTTTTTATCCTTGATGGGCTCTCTGCTTCATCACCTGAGTCATCTGGTCTGCTTATGGCACAGTTTATACGGTAGACTCTCTTGACCAGTTCTAAGTCTTCACAAGCTTTGTCACCCAGTATCGAATCAAATCTTTCAGCCACAACAGAAAACATGAGATGATGCACTTTGTCTTTGACTGTCACTTTAAGTCTGCATACACCTAAGCCATCTATTTTCTGTCCATTATAGCTCTTCAGTAGTACTGACTTTTTCTGTATTTTGGGCTTTTCTTTCATATTTTTTATGTCACTCATACTGATTAAGTTTGCTTTTGCCCCAGTGTCCAGTTTCAATGTAACTAATACTCCATTTATCTGCAGTGGGATCATCCATTTGTCCTCTTTTACTGCATTAACTTTATGTTCAGCATTGTCTATTTCTGAGGGCTGCACATTTTCTGTATCTTTTTTGATATCGTCACATGACACCATTCCTAAAAAAATGTCTCACTTAAATCAGTGTCCTCAATCACATTAACTTGTTGCCCTTTCATTGTTTTTACTTTTGAAAAGCATTGTTTGGCAAAGTGATTCTTTCCATTACACTTTGTGCACATTTTTCCAAACGCTGGGCATTGTCTTAACTGGTGTTTGTAAACACAGCGTTTACAATTAAAAATGTCATCCTCCGATTGCTTTTCATTTCTGTCCTGCCCATGTTTCTTCCCCTTATAGGACACAGCACCGACAGCAGCATTATCACTCATTACAATCGCATCATTATTGATTTCACTGAAAGTCTTCGCGTGCTTTCGAGCTAGCTCGCTGGCTTGGCATATTTTCACTGCATTTTCCAAATTTAGTTCGGTTTCTCTCAACAGACGTTCCCTGACTTTTTTATCATGAATACCAAACACAATCTGGTCACGAATCATGGATGATTTCAGCTCAGAGAAATTACATGTCTGTGCTTTCAGTTTCAGATCAGTTATAAAGCTATCAAAAGTCTCATTTTGTTGCTGTGTCCGAGAACGGAAGATGTATCTTTCATACGTCTCATTCTTTTTGGGAGAGCAATGTGCATCAAATTTTTTTAGCACATCTTCTAATTTTTCTCTGTTCCCCTCTGGATTAAATACAAATGTATTAAATACCTCTAACGCCTGTGGGCCTGCAACCGTAAGCAGCAACGCTATCTTCCTTGCGTCTGGCTTTGTACCGAATCCGATGGCTGCAATGTAGAGTTCGAATTGTTGTTTAAAAGTCTGCCAATTGTAATCGATTTTTCCTGTGAGTTTCAAACGCTCTGGTGGCTTCAAATTCTCCATTTCGCTTTTCACAATTTTCAGCAGATTTTCACCATCCTGCTACCATCTTATGTTCATTAATAAATAGACATTCTTATTATGAACACAGCTAGCTTTTGCTAGATGCTTTATTGAGCCCATGTGGACTAGGTACAGTATCTGTAGAGGCTTCCATCTTGACTGCTGCCTTGTGGGTAGCCAATGCCTCATGGGTAATGTAGTCTTAAACACATACAGCTGGGCAGTGTAGTCTTATACATACAGCTATATACAGCTCTACACAGCTCTACGGCTCCACCTAGTGTCCACTATAGAATGACATGTTATTGATCATTACAGGGGAGACGGTTCGGGTGAAGGGAATTTAGAAAGTCAAAGAGAAAGGAGAAGGCAATAGTGCAGGGTAGCGATAGTGGTAATGATAACCAGAGTGTGACAGGAAGAGACAGAGTGTACAAACTTAAGAGTGCACCAGCAAATAGAGTCAGAACAGGGAAAAATGGTAAAAAGACAAAATTGAATGCATGCAATATCCGTAACAAGATAGATGAGTTGACGGCACAAATAGAAATAAATGGGTATGATTTCATAGCCATTACAGGGACGTGGTTGCAAGGTGACCAAGGCTGGGAACTGAATATTCAGGGGTATTTGACATTTCGGAAGGATAGGCAGAAAGGAAAAGGAGGTGGGGCAGCACTGTTAATATAGGATGAGATCAGTGCAGTGGTGAGAAATGATATTGGCTCAGAAGATCAAGATGTAGAATCAGTTTGGGTGGAGATAAGAAATAGTAAGGGAAAGAAGTCACTAGTGGGATTAGTCTATAGACCCCCTAACAGTAGCTACATTGTAGGGCAGAATATAAATCAAGAAATAATGGGGGCTTGTAAGCAAGGTACTGCAATAATCATGGGAGATTTTAATCTTCATACAGATTGGATGAATCAAATTGGCAAGGGTAGCCTTGAGGAAGAGTTCATAGAGTGCATTTGGGATGGTTTCTTAGAAAAATAATCGTGGAACCGACCAGGGTGCAGGCTATTTTAGATCTGGTAATGTGTAATGAGACAGGATTAATTAATGATCTCATTGTAAAGGACCCAACTCTTTACAACGATTTGGAGGAGGGGACCGAGTGTAACATATCAAAGTTTGCAGATGATACAAAGATGGGACGGAAAGTAGTGAGTGAGGAGGACATAAAAAACCTGCAAAGGGACATAGACAGGCTAAGTAAGTGGGCAGAGATTTGGCAGATGGAATACAATACTGGAAAGTGTGAGGTTATGCACTTTGGCAGGAAAAATCATTGAGCAAGTTATTATCTTAATGGCAAGAAACTGGAAAGTACTGTAGTACAAAGGGATCTGGGGATCCTGGTGCACAAAACTCAAAAAGTTAGTATGCAGGTGCAGCAAGTGATCAAGAAGGCCAATGGAATGTTGGCTTTTATTGCTAGGTGGATGGAATATAAAAACAGGGAGATATTGCTGCAGTTGTACAAGGTATTGGTGAGACCGCACCTGGAATACTGCATACAGTTTTGGTGTCCATGCTTAAGAAAAGACATACTTGCTCTCAAGTCAGTACAAAGACGGTTCACTCGGTTAATCCCGGGGATGAGGGGGTGGTCATATGAGGAGAGGTTGAGTAGATTGGGACTCTACTCATTGGAGTTCAGAAGAATGAGAGGCGATCTTATTGAAACATATAAGAATGTGAAGGGGCTTGATCGGGTGGATGCGGTGAGGATGTTCCCAATGATGGGTGAAACTAGAACTAGGGGGCATAATCTTAAAATAAGGGGCTGCTCTTTCAAAACTGAGATGAGGAGAAACTTCTTCACTCAGAGGGTGGTAGGTTTGTGGAATTTGCTGCCCCAGAAAGCTGTGGAAGATACATCATTAAATAAATTTAAAGCAGAAATAGATAGTTTCCTAGAAGTAAAGGGAATTAAGGGTTAAGGGGAGCGGGCAGGAAATTGGACATGAGTCTAGGTTCGGAATGGTCATGGCCCTGTGGGTAGTGTAAGATTCGAAATTTTCAGTAATTTAATCACGCAAGAAAACAGGGTTAATAAGACAGTTTTATTGACCAAAAGAAGCTTGTACAGAAAAACCTTTGATAAAAAGGGCATACAAAATGGCCACCGGACCTCGTGATCAGTTTCTGGGACCATTTGATTTCTGTTACTGCAAGCCAGACAGGCTTGTGGATTGAGGACAGTAAGCCCGCGAAAGCCAGTATCGGGAAAACGAAACTCAGGGAACTGAGCATACATATTAATTGGATTCTAAGTACAGGACAGTTTCAGGTAACAGGATGGGGCCCATCAAGAAATGGGCGGACATTTGAACGAACACTTAAACCCATTTACTGTACAAAGGAAAACCGTTTAACAGCCGTCAAGGGCAATCTCCAGACCGATCAATATACGAACCGAGTTACGGTGACAAAGTAAAAGACATTATTGGCCAGGAAGGCCAGTTAAGCTATCACCAGCTCCCGTTGTAAGACAAAGTGCCCCTGCAGAGATTTCTGCCCGCCAAAAATATTACAAAGACAGGACTATGATTTGGCGGGAGATAAGACTGTCCCAAAAGGGTATAACTATGGATTTGAAAAGTCCATCAGTGAGTTGACGAACGGCAATTACGACTACGATTACGCTTCGCTTCACCTCGACCGCTACGATTCACAATTCATTTCTTCAGTACGATTCATAACTTCGGTGCGTAACGGAAAACGACGGGAAGACGACGAGGGTGGCCCGGGTACTGTTGTCGGGAGATCATCAACGACCCAGGCTGAAGGAGAAGACACCCTCAGGAAAACCGGCGAGCCAGGCCGGAGGGAGAAAGAAAAAGGACACTCCGGGCCTAGCACTCCCGTGCCTCAACATCCCATTCTCAGTTTTCCTTACTGGACTCTCCCATGTGCATCCAGTTATTCAACAGGTTTCAACTGATTTCAACCATGACGAGCGCTCATCAAGGCTGTATCTGCTGCTCCATCACGTAAGAAGAAAAACAAACTGCGCCAGAAGTTTCCAAATCCACGTGACGACGGAAAGCTGTGCCAAAAGGCTGCGAACCCCCCCCCCTTTTTGCGGATCTGAAAGTGGTGAGCATGAGCCCGAGTTCCTCAAGTCGAAACTTAGTTTAGGTCTAGGGGAGGGGGTTAAGGGTAATCATAATGTGTTTCCCCTTTTACGATGTGCCGTGTGTTCCCCATTTCCATAGAGTTAAGTTTATAGATATGTGCATGATTGTAGTTATTTTGATCTGTGCTTATGACATGTATTTTACAATGCTGCAAACTGTTTTATAATAAAAGCCTCCATTTCGTGCTATTCAACCTGGTCTATTGAGTTTTTCTCTGCACTACAGTTCCCTGCACCTAAGTCCAAGGTCTAGAACCGTAGGGAAGAGTGGGTTGAACCACTCAAGGGTAATTATTGCACAAAGCCTGGTAGGAGACCAGAACGAGCAAGAGAAACCCCCTACAGTAGTGGAGTGGGCCCAGGGGCCGTGTAGCCTGGTTCTGCTCCTCCTGTGTTCTAATTCTGTGTTAGATTTCAGGAGATGGTTTTATTCCTGTTCCTGGCTGGGGTGGAGATCGCCTTTACAGAAGGTAAGTACTGTAGAAAATATAGGGACAGAGTGATCTCCTGGAAGAATTTCGATCGCCTAGATGGGTCGGAGAGGAATTTCCCAGATTTTTTTCTCCCAAATTGGCCATTCGGTCTTTATCTGGCTTTTCGCCTCTCCCGGGAGATCACATGGGTTCGGGTGGATGCAGAGTGATAGAAGATTTGAGGTTAGGATCAGATCAGCCATGATCTTATTGAATGGTGGAGCAGGCTCGAGGGACCGATTGGCCTACTCCTGCTCCTATTTCTTATGTTCTTATGTTCTTATGATCCTCTAGGGAAGAGTGATCATAGCATGATTGAATGTCAAATTCAGTTTGAGAGTGAGAAACTTGAATCTGAAACTAGTGTCCTAAACTTAAGTAAAGGCAATTACAAAGGTTTGAAGACTGAGTTGGCTAACGTGAACTGAGAAAATAGATTAAAGGGTAAGATAGTAAATAAGCAGTGGGAAACATTTAAGGAGATATTTTATAATTCTCAGCAAAGGTTTATTTCAGTGAAAAAGAAAGACTCTACGAGAAGGATGAACCATCCGTGGCTCACTAAGGAAGTTAAGGATGGTATCATATTGAAAAAACTGCATACAATGTTACGAAGATTAGTGGTAGGCCAGAGGATTGGGAAATTTTTAGAAAACAGCAAAGGATGACTAAAAAAATAATGAGGGAGAAAATAGATTATGAGAGTAAACTATCAAAAAATATAAAAACAGACAGTAAGAGCTTCTACAGGTATATAAAAAGGAAGAGAGTAGCTAAAGTAAACATTGGTCCTTCAGAGGATGAGACTGGGCAATTAATAATGGGAAACAGGGAAATGGCAGAGACTTTGAACAAATATTTTCATGGTAGAAGCATCCCAATAATAATTCATAATCAAGCAGCTATAGGGAGGGAGGAACTTAAAACAATCACTATCACTAGAGAAAAGGTACTAGGCAAACTAATGGGACTAAAGTCTGACAAGTCCCCAGGGCCTGATGGCTGGCATCCTAAGGTCTTAAAAGAAGTGGCTGCAGAGATAGTGGAAGTGTTGGTTGTAATCTACCAATATTCCCTGGATTTTGGAGAGGTCCCAGCGGATTGGAATACTGCAAATGTAACCTCCCTATTCAAGAAAGGAGGGAGACAGAAAGCAGGAAATTATAGGCTAGTTAGCCTAGCATCTGTCATTGGGAAAATGCTGGAATCCATTATTAAGGAAGTAATAGCAGGACATTTAGAAAATCATAATACAATCAAGCAGAGTCAACATGGTTTTATGAAAGGGAAATCGTGTTTGAAAAATTTACTAGGGTTCTTTGAGGATGTAATGAGCAGGGTGGATAAAACGGAACCAGTAGATGTTGTGTATTTGGATTTCCAGAAAGCATTCGATAAGGTGCCACATAAAAAGTTACTGCACACGATAAGAGCTCACGGGGTTGGGGGTAATATATTAGCATGAATAGAGGATTGGCTAACTAACAGAATACAGAGAGTCGGGGTAACTGGGTCATTTTCAGGTTGGCAAACTGTAACTAATGGGATGCCACAGGGATCAGTGCTGGGGCCTCAACTATTTACAATCCATATTAATGACTAGGATGAAGGCGCCGAGTCTACTGTACCCAAATTTGTTGATGATACAAAGATAGGTGGGTTAGTAAGTTATGAGGAGGACACAAAGAATATGCAAAGGGATATAGATTGGTTAAGTGAGTTGGCAAAAATTATGCAGGTGGAGTATAATGTGGAAAAATGTGAGGTTATCCACTTCGGTAGGAAAAATAAAAAAGCAAATTATTATTTAAATGGAAAGAGACTACAAAATGCTGTGGTACAGAGGGATCTGGGGGTCCTTGTACATGAAACACCAAAAGTAAGCATGCAGGTACAGCAAGTAATTAGGAAGGCAAATGGAATGTTGGCCCTTATTGCAAGGGGGATGGAGTATAAAAATAGGGATGTCTTTCTACAGCTGTACAGGGCACTGGTGAGACCACATCTGGAGTACTGCATACAGTTTTGGTCTCCTTATTTAAGGAGGGATATACTTGCATTGGAGGCAGTTCAGAGAAGGTTCACTGGGTTGATTCCTGAGATGAAGGGGTTGTCTTATGTAGAAAAATTGAGCAGGTTGGCCCTATACTGATTGGAGTTTAGAAGAATGAGAGGTGATCTTATTGAAAAAGATAGAAAGAAAGACTTTCATTTATATAGCGCCTTTCACCACCACCGGACATCTCAAAGCGCTTTACAGCCAATGAAGTACTTTTTGAAGTAGAGTCACTATTATAATGTGGGAAATGTGACAGCCAATTTGCACACAGCAAGCTCCCACAAACAGCAATGTGATAATGGCCAGATAATCTGTTTTTGTTATGTTGGTTGAGGGATAAATATTGGCCAGGACACCGGGGATAACTCCTCTGGTCTTCTTCGAAATAATACCATGGGATCTATTACGTCCACCTGAGAGAGCAGGCAGAGCCTCGGTTTAACATCTCATCTGAAAGACGGCACCTCCGACAGTGCAGTTCTCCTTCAACACTGCACTGGAGTGTCGGCCTAGCTTTATGTGCTCAAGTCCCTGGAGTGGGACTTGAACCCACAACCTTCTGATTCAGAGAGCGAGTGAGTGTGCTACCCACTGAGCCACAGCTGACACTGTAACACTGCATTGAAACATATAAGATTCTGAAGGGGCTTGACAAGGTGGATGCAGGGAGGATATTTCCCCTCATGGGGGAATCTAAAACTTGGGGGCATAGTTTCAGTAGAAGGGGCCACCCATTTAAAATGGAAATGAGGAGGAATTTCTTCTCTCAGAGGGTCGTGTATCTTTGGAATTCTTTACCACAGAAAGCTGTGAAGGCTGGGTCATTGAATATATTCAAGGCGGAGATAGACAGATATTTGAGATACAGGGGACTCAAGGGTTATGGGGAGTGGGCGGGAAAGAGGAATTGAGGCCAAGATCAGATCAGCCATGATCTTATTGAATGGCGGAGCAGGCTCGAGGGGCCAAATGGCCTAATCCTGCTCCTATTTCTTATGTTCTTATGTTTCACTGGAGTACAGTGCCTCCCCCTCTGCAGCTGTCAGTTGCGAGATAGTTGGAGGGCCACTTTGGTTCTCTGCCTTTCCGTCGGGTTCTGTGCTCTTATTTCTGCCAATGCTAAACTGGCACTGAAGTTCATGGGCATCGCAGCATTCGACACACATGGGCGCTAACCCCTTAGCACACCAGCCAGGCACTAACGGGACGCGGTAACATAACGAATTTCGTAGCTATTGAGTACAAAAGCAAGGAAGTTATGATGAAACTTTATAAAACATTTTTTCGGCCTCAACTGGAGTATTGTGTCCAATTCTGGGCACCGCACTTTTGGAAGGATGTGAAGGCTTTAGAGAGGGCGCAGAAAAGATTTACTGGAATGGTTCCAGGAATGAGGGACTTCAGTTATGTGGATAGACTGGAGAAGCTGGGGTTGTTCTCCTTGGAGCAGAGAAGGTTGAGAGGAGATTTGATAGAGCTGTTCAAAATCATGAGGGGTCTGGACGGAGTAGAGAGAAACTGTTCGTATTGGCAGAAGGGTCAAGAACCAGAGGACACAGATTTAAGGTGATTGGCAGAAGATCAAAATGCAACATGAGGATAAACTATTTTAAGCAGCGAGTGGTTACGATCTGGAATGTACTGCCTGAAAGGGTGGTGGGGGCAGATTCAATTGTGACTTTCAAAAGGGAAATGAATAAGTACCTGAAGGAAAAAAACTTGCAGGGCTACGGGGAAGGGGCGGGGAGTGGGACTAGCTGAAGTGCTCTTGCAGGGAGCCGGCATGGACTCGACGGGCCGAATGGCCTCCAACTATGCTGTAACCATTCTATAATTCTATGATTCATCTGAGTCCTGTGCAGCAGAACTTGTGTGTGACCTCGCCCTCTGGGGAGCTGGCACGTGTGCCATCTTTTATTATTGTGGGAAAGCAAAATGTGCATGCTTACACCATCAGCAGTTTGTATGTGAGACGAGATTGTGCGATGAGGGGGAAGTGGGATATGAGAAGAAGGATTAGGTATGAACATGCCATCAATGCTTCAACCTCACCGCTCGCCAGGAACTCAGTGACGGCCCCTCCAAATATCTGCAGCACAGTCTCCTCCAGCGCAGTAAGGTTGTGCAGCCGTGCTGGCCCCATACCTGTCTGTTACAGCTCACGCCGGTTGTGAGCCACCTTGGCCTGCAAGAGAAAGTGAAATATGTCAGTGAGTGTGGTGCAATGTGTTTGAGTGATGCGCCTGTCATGGTGGAATAGCTGCCATTGTGTGCAAAGTGTGAGATGTGGGTGTAAGGCTTGTAACATAGGTAAGTATGTGAAGTGAGGTGAAACTATGATTGTGAGGTATGAGTCGTGGTTGCTAGAGAGTGTTGGTAGGTGAGTGATGGGGGTGTGATGCATTGAGAAGTGTGTGAGACCAGTGGTGCAGCTGGTAGGATATGGCATTTGAAGACTCATTCACTGACCTTGACCACTCGTGTGAAGTCATTAAACATCTTACGGCATTGCATCCAGATCCTCGGGGCAAAACTGGTGGTACTGACAGCTTGTGCTATCTCCTCCAACTGCCTTCTGATGGCATGTCTCGAAGGCCTCCTGCCTCACTGTGGGTAGAGGACCTGTCTCCTTCTATAGACCCACTAGACCAAGGCCTCCAGTGTTGTATCAGAGAAGCGAGTTGCCCTTCCTCTCCCCTGTTGTGCCATTGCTGCTGCTACAGTGACAATGAGGTACTTCAGCAACAAAGCACCTCCTCTTTAAGAAGTGCAGACAGCCTTTCACTCTGCAGGCAAACTTTAATTGGAGTGCAGATTGCACCCGATATTGGGCCACCTGCTGAGCTCTGCACCAACCAACAGTGCGTTTAGCACTGGGCTCAGCACTGCAATCATGCTAATGAGTGGACAGCTCGAATTCTGCGTGCTGCCTGCATTACTTTCAACAGGCGTGGGCAGATCGCACATCGCAATCCTCCTGCCCGTTTTAGGGCCTA
Organism: Somniosus microcephalus; assembly: GCF_052327205.1. Classification (NCBI taxonomy): domain Eukaryota; kingdom Metazoa; phylum Chordata; class Chondrichthyes; order Squaliformes; family Somniosidae; genus Somniosus; species Somniosus microcephalus. The sequence goes on along the minus strand of NC_140987.1, from coordinate 329,939,437 downwards.
ATCCAATTTTGCCCCCTGCGCCTTTTATTGGAATGTGTAGGGGTGTGTAACAAGTGGGCAGCGGGTGGAAATTCCTCTCACTAGAGGTGATGTTAGAGTCAATACAGAGACAGCAAAAGACCAGCTCACTGCAAACACTTCACAGAACCTTCACCTGGGGTTAAGCTTCAGTTACTTTTACTGATAACAGAACAGGTTCAGCTTTGACTGGAAATTCTGAGCTCAGGGTTTGTCTGTTATTGATTATCACGCAGGCAACTGCACACAGGGAAATTAAAATTACAGTTGTTCTATAAAGTGAAATCTTGATCTGTTCAGAAATATTTAAAAGCTCATCCTATTAAAAGACTTTAAAGGGTGATTTTTGAAACTCAGGAATTCGAGTGTACATTCCTCATTGTTTCTGACCACAGTTTGAGAAATGAACCTTTTTCTTTAATGACACCTTAACTCCCTGTTTCAAAGTCCCAGGAGGAGTTTTTGATTTAAGGGCCATTTACACCAGTTCTGTGGAAGATGGGAGCTATTCCACAAGGGTGGGCTTCATCAGACCAGGAAGGGTGCTGATGAACTGGCACAATGGACAAATAGGGAAATGAAGAGTCATTTAAACTGGGAAGGTAAAGGGACAGGTAAATAAGAGCAATCAGAAAGAGCAAGTAGAGAATGAATAAAAGAAGGAGGTAAAATACAAATCACACAGAATTTAACAAAAGCATGCAAAGGAATGAAGGGAGCAGAGCAGGAAAATTGAATAGTAATAAGCAGCAAAAAGTTAAAGATAAAGGAATGAGATACCAAAGAAAAGTACTGTGGCAGCTGGAAATCTGAAATAAAAACAGAAAATGCTGGAAACACTCAGCATGTCAGGCAGCATCTGTGGAGAGGGAAACCGCCGAGACTGCACTGGTGTCCAGCACTTCCTCCTCTGCAGCTTTTTTATTTTATTTATTTATGGGATGTGGCCATCGCTGGCAAATGCTAACATTTATTGCCCTTCCCTAGTTGCCCTTGAGAAGGTGGTGGTGAGCTGCCTTCTTGAAACTCTGCAGTCTATGTGGTACGCTCACAGCGCTGTTAGGGAGGGTGTTCCAGGACTTTGACCCAGCGACGACGAAGGATTGGCGATATACTTCCAAGTCAGGATGGTGTGTGACTTGGAGGGGATCTTGGATGTGGTGGTGTTCCCATGCATCTGCTGTCCTTGTCGTTCTAGGTGGAAGAGGTCACGGGTTTGGGAGGTTCTGCCGAAGAAGCCTTGGCGAGTTGCTGCAGTGCATCTTGTAGTTGGTACACACTGCAGCCACGGTACATCGGTGGTGGAGGGAGTAAATGTTTAAGGTGGTGGATGGGGTGCCAATCAAGTGGGCTGCTTTGTCCTGGATGGAGTTGAGCTTTTAGAGTATTGTTGGAGCTGCACTCACCCAGGCAAGTGGAGGGTACTCCATCTCACTCCTTACTTGTGCCTTGTAGATGGTGGAAAGACTTTAGGGAGTCAGGAGGTGAGACACTCGCCACAATACCCAGCCTCTGACCTGCTCTTGTTGCCACAGTATTTATGTGGCTGGTCCAGTTAAGTTTTTGGTCAATGGTGACCCCCAGGATGTTGATGGTGGAGGATTCAGCGATAGTAATGCCGTTGAATGTCAAGAGGCGGTGGTTAGTGTTATATCCGTGTATGTTAATGTTGTGTCCTTCAATAATCAGACAACAGACTGCAGGGAATGATCAACAGGTGTTTACTGAATGAAGGTTACTCTAGAACTAACTATACAGATCACTACTCAGGATTTATATACAGGTGTGGTCACTGCCGGTACTACAGTATACAGGAGCTGTAAAAAGTAGTTCTCTCCCTTAAGGTATATATATACATTACAATTCCTCCCCTTTTAGATTAACAGTACCATAATACTCATTTAACAATTAACATTTTTAATATACAATGTTATATGAAAATAGTCCGTTCATATATTCAGTCTCTGGGGAGGCTTCCTGATTCTTTCTGGATAACGCCTTTCCCGAGTGTCTCGCTCTTGGCGCGGAGGCGATTCTAGCACCCTGTCGTCAGTTGATTCATCAGCTTCCAATGCTATTGTTTCTGAGGTAGATGCGACCTGTACATCGGGTTCCTCACCAGGTACGTATGGCCGAGACATGGGGTTGACTCATTCCTGTGACTCTAGGATCTGGTCAGCATGGCGTCTCACAATGTTCTCCCCAACATCCACTGTGTACATTAGTGGCCCCTGCTGTGTGCATATCGTTCCTGGTTGCCATTTCTCTGTTCGGTAGTCGCGGGCCAAGACTGGTTGCCCTACATTGAAGCTCCTTGTCGGCTTCTCATTGATGTGCTGGAATTGCTTACTCTCAACATCTCTTCGTACATTTGGCCTGAGCAAATCCAGACGAGATCTCAACCTTCGGTTAAAGAACATCATGGCCGGGGCCTGGTTGGTGACTGCATGTGTCGCATTTCTGTAGGCTAACAGGAAATTGTCCACCTTATGCTGCAGTGGAATGTCGTCATCGCACATGGCCTTTACTGCTTTTTTAAAGGTTTGTACGAACCTCTCAGCCAATCCATTTGTGGCTGGATGATACGGGGCGGATGTGTAATGCCTTACCCCATTCCTTTTCATAAATCTTCGAAACTCTTCGGACACAAACTGTGGTCCGTTATCAGAGCAAATCTGCTCTGGCAAGCCGTTCCTGGCAAAAATGGTCCATAGGACTGCAATAGTTTTCTCCGTGGTGGTGGAGGACATTTTGATCACCTCAGGCCATTTCAAGTGCGCATCCACGGCTATTAAAAACATTGAGTCCATGAATGGACCAGCAAAATCAATATACACCCGTTGCCACGGAGATGAGGGCCACTCCCATGGGTGTAGAGGGGCATGTGGTGGTGCATTTTGGACCTTCTGGCATCCTGAGCAGCTCTTTGTCAGGTCCTCGATTTGCTGATCGATCCCCGGCCACCACACATAAGCCCTAGCAAGGCTTTTCATTTTCATCCCTCCCAGATGACCTTCGTGAAGCTCATTGAGCACTCTCTCCCTTAACTTGGGTGGAATTACCACTCGGGTTCCACACATCAAGGTCCCCTGGCATACTGACAGCTGTTCTCTTCTGAATGAGAATGCTGGCAACAGTGAGTCGCCATGTGCTGGCCATCCCTTCACCGTCAAATCATATACCTGAGACAGTGTCGGGTCATTTCGGGTCTCCTTCTCTATACCAGCGTTAGTTACTGGCACGCATTCAATTGTAGTCGAATGAAATATTTCGACAGGATCCACTGCTGTTGCTTCCTCTGCAGTAGGCAGTGGCAGGCGTGATAGCCCATCAGCGTTTCCATGCTGTTTCGTGCCCTTATACTCGATTTCATATTGGTGCGCCCCTAGAAAAATGGACCATCTTTGTAGCCGTTGCGCAGTCATCGCCGGAACGCCCTTCTTTGGATTAAAGATGGAGACAAGTGGTTGGTGGTCAGTCAGCAAGGTGAACTTCTGCCCGTGCAGATAGTGATTGAACTTTTTCACTCCCCACACTAGGCTGAGGGCCTCCCTGTCAATCTGGGCGCAGTTACGCTCGGCTGAGGTTAGTGACCGAGACACAAAGGCTACTGGCCTCTCCAAGCCGTCCGGGAATTTGTGCGACAGCACCGCTCCAATGCCATAGGGTGATGCATCACACGCCAACCGAATTGGTAGTGCTGGGTTGAAATGAGCCAACACCTCTTTTGATGTGATCAATGCTTTGCTCTTCTGGAAAGCTCGTTTACATTCGTCACTCCACTTCCATGGTGCCCCCGTTTGCAGTAGGGTGTTCAGTGGGTGTAGTACGGTAGACAAATTCAGCAAGAACTTATGGTAGTAGTTCACCAGCCTGAGGAACAACATCAGTTGTGACACATTTTCCGGTGCTGGAGCCTTGACTACTGCCTCAATCTTTTCAGGGGACTTATGTAACCCCTCTTTATCAATAACGTGGCCACAATACGAGATCTGCTTCTGGAAAAACTCGCATTTGTGGCAATTAGCTCGGAGCCCATAATCCTTCAATCTAGTGAGCACCTGCTCCAGGTTGGCGAGGTGATCACTGTCATTTTCACCCGTGACCAGGATGTCATCCAAATAACACTGGGCCCCTGGAATCCCTTGCAGGACTTGTTCCATTGCCCTTTGCCAAATAGCCGGAGCTGATGCTACCCCGAACACCAGCCGGTTGTATTGGTAGAGACCTTTATGAGTGTTGATCATGAGGTACTGTTTCGAGGCTTCTTCTACCTCCATTTGCAGGTACGCCTGGGCCAGATCAATCTTAGTGAAGCGTTTCCCTCCAGATAGCGAGGCGAAAATATCTTCAATCCGCGGAAGCGGATATTGTACAGTGTGAAGGATTGGGTTCACTGTCACCTTAAAGTCCCCACAGATACGAACGTTCTTTGGTGCCCCAGGCGTATTACTCAACTACCTCTTCATTACAGGATCGATGGGTGTAGCCCACTCACTCCAGTCCACTTTGGACAGTACTCCTGAACGTTCCAAACCTTCCAGCTCTGCTTCGACGGCTGGGCGGATCGCATAAGGTACCGGTCTGCCCTTAAAAAACTTTGGGCTTGCATTTTCCTCTATTTTGATCGTCGCTGTTATGCCTTTTAGTGTTCCGAGTCCATGCTGGAACACTTCTTGTGTATCAGTTAGCATTTTTGACAGTCGTCCAGGTGCGACGTCGTCATCCTTTTTGGCATCTACAGTCAGTTCTTGTATGGAATGCCAATCTAGCTGTATCTTCTGGATCCATTCACGTCCTAGTAGTGGTGGTCCTCCATCTGGCAATACATATAGGTCCATTTTTGGTGTTTCCTTGCCGTTATATATAACGTTCACCCTTATTTTTCCTTTGGGGTAGACTTTTTTGCCCCGTGTACGTCTTCAAGACAATCTTTGTATCTCTCAAGGGTATATGTGAGAATAGCTGCTTGTAGTCCCTTCAGTTTATAACTGTTAGGGCTGATCCTGTGTCCAATTCCATTTTCACTTTGACTCCTGCTATCTTGAGCGTGACCCAGATAGTTTGGTGATCCTCCATTTTGATCACATTATGTAGTTTCAGGCAACCCAGCTCCTTGCTTCCGGAGCCTGTATCACTCTTCTGTTCGTCTGAACTACTCTCCGTCACCTTATGTACCTTCTTGTACTTCTCCTGTGGAGATTTCTTGCTGCTGGTTTTCTTTCCTGACCTGCAGACTCTTGCTATGTGTCCTACTTTTCCACACTGTCTGCACACTTTGTCCTTGAACCAGCAATCCTTATGGTCGTGTGTTGTTCTGCCGCAGCGATAGCACTTCACTGTTCCGTATGCCATTTCATTTGTGCCATATTCCTATGGTCTCCATTGTATCCCTGCAGCGCCCCGTGCTGCTGCTTCATGTGATACTGCAATGCTGAAAGCCTTGTCCAGCGTAAGATCCTTTTCTGATAGAAGCCGCTTCTGGGTTCCTTCACTTTGAAGCCCACACACAAACTTGTCACTTAAAGTATCTGCTAGTCCCGTTCCAAACTGGCAGTGTTTCGATAGCTTGCGCAGTTCCTTTAAATACTCAGCATTACTTTCATCTTTATGCTGGTTCCTTTTGTGAAACTTAAATCTTTCTGCTATCAGCAGCGGTGTGGGGTTTAAGTGGTCCTGTAGGATTGACACTATGTTTTCAAAATCCTTTTCTACTGGCTTCTCTGGGGTTACTAGGTTTCGTAGTAAGCCATACGTTTTTACACCCATTGAATTCAACAATACCAGCGCTTTCTTGTCATCTGGCACTTCATTCGCCTTACAGTATACTTCTATGCGTTCGACATATGTCGTCCAATCTTCGACTTCATTGTCAAACGCTGTGATACTGCCACTCTTCGGCATTTTTGGGTGTGGTTAGACTGGCTTAAAATGGCGTCTCCCGTGTTTTCCTTTCTTCCCCGCTGTGGCTTAAAATGGCGTCTCCCGCGCTTTCCTTTCTTCCCCGCTGTGGCTTAAAATGGCGTCTCCCGTGCTGCTGCCAACGCCGCTCTCAGCGGTCCTCGTGGCAAATGGCGATGCCCTGTGGGTTTCGTGCGCTGCTCCTGCGCTGCTGCCAATGCCACTCTCTGTGGTCCTCGTGGCAATGGCAGTGCCTCACGTTTTCCTGCACGCCTCTCTCCCCCGTTGACGCTGCTCGGCCCTTGAACACCGGCTGCGCTCTGCTCTCTCTCGTCTCTCTCCCCATTGACGCCGCTCGGTCCTGAACACCGGCTGCGCCCTGTGCGCTCTGCCCTCTCTCTCTCCCCCATCGATGCTGCTCGGCCTTTTTCTGTGCTGCTCGGTCGGCTCTAGCCGCTGCTGTCCGGGAAGGGTCTGCGCAGTACCTGTTGCCAGCCCGTTTCGCTGGACCACCGTGACTGGAAAGCCAAGCCTGGCTCTCGACAGCCTCCCCTGCGATGCTCAAATCTCCGCTGGATGACTGGGCGGTTGCCCGTGGTCGACGCCCGTGCTTCTGGACTCGACCTCCTTCCACTGTTCTCCAGGAGCGAATCCCTGGGAGGTGATGCAGAGTTGCAGGTAGGTTCGAATCTGCGTCGTCGCCAATGTTATATCCGTGTATCTTAATGTTGTGTCCTTCAATAATCAGACAACAGACTGCAGGGAATGATCAACAGGTGTTTACTGAAGGAGGGTTACTCGAGAACTAAATGTACAGATCACTACTCAGGGTTTATATACAGGTGTGGTCACTGCCGGTACTACAGTATACAGGAGCTGTAAAAAGTAGTTCTCTCCCTTAAGGTATATATACATTACATACATTACAGTTAGACTCTCGCTTGTTGGAGATAGTCATTGCCTCGCACTTCTGTGGCGTGAATGTTACCTGCCACTTCTCAGCACAAGCCTGAACTTCGTCCAGGTCTTGTTGCCTGTGGGCATGGACCGCTTCATCATCTGAGGAGTTGTGAATGGAACTGAACACTGTGCAGTCATCAGCGAACATCCCCATTTCTGACCTTATTTTGGAGGGAAGGTCATTGATGAAGCAGCTGAAGATGGTTGGGCCTAGGACACTGCCCTGAGGAACTCCTGCAGCGATGTCCTGGGGCTGTGATGATTGACTTTGAACCAGCAGAACTATCTTCCTTTGTGCTAGGTGTGACTTCAGCCAGTGGAGAGTTTCCCCCCTGATTCCCATTGACTTCAGTTTTACTAGGGCTCCTTGATGCCACTCGGTCAAGTGCTGCAGATGTCAATGGCAGTCACTCTCACCTCACCTCGTGAATTCAGTAACTTTGTCCTTGTTTGGACCAAAGCTGTAATGAGGTCGGAAGCTGAGTGGTCTTGGCCGAATCCAAAGTGGGCATCAGTGAGCGGATTATTGGTGAGTAAGTGTCGCTTGATAGCACTGTCGATGACACCTTCCATCACTTTGCTGATGATTGAGAGTAGACTGATGGGGCGGTAATTGGCTGGATTGGATTTGTCCTGCTTTTTGTGGACAGGACATACCTGGGAAGTTTTCCACATTGTCGGATAGATGCCAGTATTGTATCTCTAGTGGAACAGCTTGGCTAGAGGCGTGGCTAGTTCTGGAGCACAGCTCTTCAGCACGATAGCCGGGATGTTGTCGGGGCCCATAGCCTTAGCTATATCCAATGCGCTCAGCTGTTTCTTGATATCACGTGAAGTGAATCGAATTGGCTGAAGACTGGCTTCTGTGATGGTGGGGACCTCAGGAGTAGGCCGATATGGATCATCCACTTGGCACTTCTGGCGGAAGATGTTTGCAAATGCTTCAGCCTTGTCTTTTGCACTCATCGCAGAATCACAGAAATCACAGAAACCTCACAGTACAGATAGAGGCCATTTCGTCCCATCGAGCCTGCACCGACACACATCCCACCCGATCCCCGTAACCCCTACACCAACACATATCCCACCCTATCCCCGTAACCCCACGTATTTAATCCCCCTAACACTAAGGGTCAAATTTTTTTATCATAGCCAATCAACCTAACCCGCACATCTTTGGACTGTGGGAGGAAACCGGAGCACCCGGAGAAAACCCACGCAAACACGGGGAGAATGTGCAAACTCCACACAGACAGTCACCCGAGGCCGGATTCGAACCCGGGTCCCTGGCGCTGTGAGGCAACAGTGCTAACCACTATGCCACCGTGCTGCACTCATGTGCTGGGCTTAACCATCATTGAGGATGGGGATATTCATGGAGACTCCTCCTCCCATTAGGTGTTTAATGGCCCACCACAATTCATGACTGGATGTGGCAGGACTGTAGAGCTCTGATTTGATCCGTTGAATGTGGGATCGCTTAGCCATGTCTAAACCATACTGCATCTGCTTTTTAGCATGCATGTAGTCCTGTGTTGCAGCTTCCCAGGTGGCACCTCATTCTCAGGGGCGCCTGGTGCTGTTCCAGGCATGCTCTTCTACACTCCTTATTGAACCAGGGTTGGTCCCCTGGCTTGATGGTAATGGTAGAGTGAGGGATATGCCGGGCCATGAGGTTACAGAATGTGGTGAAATACAATTCTGCTGCTGCTGATGGCGCACAGTGCCTCATGGCTGCCCAGTTTTGAACTGCTAGATCTGTTCTGAATCTAACCCATTAAACATGGTGGTAGTGCCACACAACACGATGGACTCTGTCCTCAGTGTGAAGACGGGACTTCGTCTCCACAATGACTGTGCAGTGGTCACTGCTACCAATACTGTCATGGACAGGTGCATCTGCAACAGCTAGATTGGTGAGGACGAAGTCAAGTAGGTTTTTCACTCGTATTGGTTCTCTCACCACCTGTTGCAGGCCCAGACTGGCAGTTATGTTCTTCAGGACTCAGCCAGCTCGGTCAGTACTGGTGCTGCCGAGCCACCCTTGGTGATGGACATTGAAGTACCCCACCCAGAGTACATTCTGTGCCCTTGCTACTCTTAGTGCTTCTTCCAGGTGACGCTCAACATGGAGGAGTACTGATTCATCAGCTGAGGGAGGGCAGTAGGTGGTAATCAGCAGGAGGTTTCCTTGCCCATGCTTGACCTGAAGCCATGAGACTTCATGGGGTCCGGAGTCAATGTTGGGGATTCCCAGGGCCTCTCCTTCCCGACTGTATACCACAGTGCTGCCAGCCCTGGTGGGTCTGCCTGCCGGTGGGACAGGACATAGAGTCATAACGGCACAGAAGGAGGCCATTCTGCCCATCGAGTCTGTGCCGGTTCTCTGTAGAGCTATCCAATCAGTCCCATTCCCCCGCTCTACCTCCCTAGCCCTGCAAGTTTATTTCCCTCAAGTGCCTATCCAGTCTTCCCATGAAAACATTGGGTGTCTCCGCCTCCACCACTTCCATCGGCAGCAATTTCCAGGTCATCACCACTTGCTGTGTAAAAAAGTTTTTCCTCACATCCCCCCTGTAGCTCTTGCCCAATACCTTAAATCTGTGTCCCCTAGCCCTTGTGCTGTCAACTAGTGGGAACATCCTTTCCCCGTCTAGCCTATCCAAACCTGTCATAATCTTGTACACCTCTAACAAATCACCCCTCAACCTCCTTTGCTCTAATGAAAACATATCCAGCTTCTCCAACCTGTCCTTATAGCTAAGTTCCCCCATTCCCGGAACCATTCTGGTAAATCTCCTCTACACCCTCTCAAAGGCCTTCACATCCTTCCTAAAGTGTGGTAACCTGTACTGGATGCAATACTCCAGTTGTGGCCTAGCCAGCACTTTATAAAGGTTCAGCATAACTTCTCTACTTTTGTACTCAATTCCTCTATTTATGAAGCCCAAGATCCAATATGCTTTGTCACCCACTCTCTCAATATGTCCTGCCACATTCAGGGGCCTATTTACATTAACTCCCAGGTCCCTCTGTCCCTGCACACTCTTTAAAACTGTGCCATTAAGTGTATATTGCCTCTCCCTGTTCCTTCTGCCAAAATGCATCACCTCACACTTCTCTGTACTAAATTCCATCTGCCACTTGTCTGCCCATTCTGCTAGCCTTTCTATGTCCTATTGCAGTCGTTTGATATCATCATTACTGTTTGCCACACCCCCAAGTTTGATGTCATCAGCAAATTTTAAAATTCTATTCAGCATTCCAATATCCAGGTCATTTATATATATCAAAAAAAGCAGTGGCCCCAGCACTGACCCTTGGGGAACACCACTGTCTACCATCCTCCAGTTGAAAAAACAGCCATTTACCACAACTCGCTGTTTTCTCTCCTTCAGCCAATTCCTTATCCAAGCTGCCACTGACCCACCTATTCCATGAGCCTCAATTTTGTTAACCAGCCTTCTATGTGGTACTTTGTCAAACGTCTTCTGAAAATCCATGTAGACAACATCCATTGCATTCCCTTCAGCAATCCTCTCTGTAACTTCATCATAAAATTCAATTAGATTCGTCCAACACGATCTGCCTTTTACAAATACATGTTGGCTCTCCTTAATTAGCTTAAACCTCTTCAAGTGCCCATTAATTTTTCCTTGTTTATTGTTTCTAAAACTTTACCCACCACTGAAGTTAAACTGACTGGCCTGTAGTTACTAGGATTGTCCTTATACCCATTCTTGAACAATGGTGTGACATTTGCCACTTTCCAATCCTCAGGCACCTCCCCCGCATCTAGGGAAGATTAGAAAATTATGGCAAGCCCTTCCGCTATCTCCTACCCCAATTCCCTTAGCAATCTGGGATGCAAGCCATCTGGACCAGGCAACTTGTCCACTCTAAGCATACCCAGCCTTTCTAGTACATCCTGTCCATCAATTTTCACCCCTTCCATTGCTTCTAACTTTTCCACATCTTCCGATATTTTGTCAGCATCCACCTCCTTAGTAAACATCGATACAATGTACTCATTGAGTGTTCTAGTCTTGCCCAGCGCCTCTAAGCACATATCACCTTCTTTCTCTCTAATAGGCCCCACCCTGTCTCTTACTACCCGCTTACTGTTTACATGCCAGTAGAATATTTTTGGGTTCCCTTTTCTGTTAACCGCCATTCTACTCTCATATTCTCTCTTTGCCAATCTTATTTTCATCTTCACATCCCCTCTCAACTCATTGTATTTGGAACGTCTCGAAGCCGGCGTCCCGCCCCAGGGGAAACACATCGGGAGATCATCGACCATCCCCAGGCCGTTGCCGGAACGAGAGGTCATCGACCCAACTTGGGAGAAGAGACAAAAACTTAAAGGTCCCAAGAGAAGAAACCTTCCAGCCACCCCGGCGTGGGAGAAGAGATAAAAAACTGAAGAAGCGATGGGAGCCAGCCCAAGGCTCCTCTGACCATGGTCGATCTGACGATCCTCGACCCCGCCGACATCCAGGCTCGCTGGTGTCCAGCCACCCCCGACCCCAACCTCAGGAGAGAGGTGTGGCGCAGCTCGCAGGGGCTCCATGATCCACGTGGAGACGAAACGCCTGAAAGAACCAAACACAGACTCGATTTGTTAGATCCGTGATTCAGAGGATATGCTGTTATTAAATAATCACACGGATGCTGTACATTAACAATAAACAGCTCCTTACTGGAGGAGGGTAATCTCAAGACTGGGGGTACAGAGGCATGCGCAAAGTTTATATACAGGTGTGGTCACTGCCGGAACTGCAGTATACAGGAGCTGTAAAAGTAGTTCTGACTTAAAGGCACATACACTACAATTCCTCCCCTTTTACATTAGTAGTACCCCTAAAATTCAAATAACAATTAACATTTCAACATGTACATTAAACAACAAAAGTCCATTTAGAGATTCAGTCTTTGGGGCGGCTTCCTGAAACTTTCGGGATAGCGCCTTTCCGGAGGTTCTTGTTCTTGGTGCAGAGGCGATTCTGACCCCTTTCCATCGGGTAGTTCATCGGGTTCCACTGCTACTGGGTTTGAGGTAGATGCTACCAGTATGTCGGGTTCATCCCCAGGTACTTGAGACATGAGGCTGATGCGTTCCTGTGACGCTAAGGTCTGATCGACGTGGCATCTCACAATGTTCTCCCCGACATCCACTGTGTGCATTAATGGCCCCTGCCTTGTACATATCGTTCCGGGTTGCCATTTCTCTGTTCGACAGTCACAGGCCAAGACTGGTTGCCCTACATTGAAGCTCCTTGTCGGCTTCTCATTGATGTGCTGGAATTGTTTGTCCTCAACATTTCTTCGCACATTTGGTCTGAGCAAGTCCAGACGAGATCTCAACCTTCGGTTAAAGAACATCATGGCCGGGGTCTGGTTGGTAACTCCATGTGTCGCGTTTCGGTAGGCTAATAAGAAATTGTCCATCTTATGCTGTAGTGGAATTTCATCGTCGCACATGGCCTTTATCGCCTTCTTAAAGGTTTGTACGAACCTCTCAGCCAATCCATTGGTGGCTGGATGATACGGGGCGGATGTGTAATGCCTTATCCCATTCCTTCTCATAAATTTTTGGAACTCGTCGGACACAAACTGTGGTCCATTATCAGAGCAAATCTGCTCGGGCAAACCGTTTCTGGCAAATATGGTCCGTAGGACTGCAATCATTTTCTCTGTAGGGGTTGAAGACATTTTTATCACCTCAGGCCACTTTGAATGAGCATCCACTGCTATTAAGAACATTGAGTCCATGAATGGACCAGCGAAATCAATATGCACCCGTTGCCATGGAGAGGAGGGCCAGTCCCATGGGTGTAGAGGGGCATGTGGTGGTGCATTTTGGACCTTCTGGCATCCTAAGCAGCTCTTAGTTAGGTCTTCGATTTGTTGATCGATTCCCAGCCACCACACATAAGCCCTAGCAAGGCTTTTCATTTTCACTCCCCCCAGATGACCTTCATGTAGCTCATTTAGCACTCTCTCCCTTAACTTGGGTGGAATCACCACTCTGGATCCACACATCACTGTCCCCTGGCATACTGACAGCTGTTCTCTTCTGGATGAGAATGCTGGCAACAGTGAGTCACCATGTGTTGGCCATCCCCTCACCATCAATTCATACACCCGAGACAGCGTCGGATCATTGCGGGTCTCCTTCTCTATATCCGCGTTTGTTACTGGCAATCGTTCAATTATTGACAAATAAAATATCTCGATAGGGTCCACTGCTGGTGCTTCCTCCACAGTAGGCAGTGGCAGGCGCGATAGCCCATCAGCGTTCCCATGCTGTTTCGTGCCTTTATATTCTATTTCATATTTATTCGCCCCTAGAAACAGGGACCATCTTTGTAACCGCTGTGCAGTCATCACTGGAGTGCCCTTCTTAGGATTAAAGATGGAGACAAGTGGTTGGTGGTCAGTCAGCAAGGTGAAATTCTGCCTATGCAGATAGTGGTTGAATTTTTTAACTCCCCATACTAGGCTGAGGGCCTCCCTGTCAATCTGGGCGTAGTTGCGCTCGGCTGAGGTTAGTGACCGAGACGCAAAGGCTACTGGCCTCTCCAACCCGTCTGGGAATTTGTGCGACAGCACTGCTCCAATACCATAGGGTGATGCATCACATGCCAAACGAATTGGTAGTGCTGGGTTGAAATGGGCCAACACCTCTTTTGATGTGATCAAATCCCTACACTTCTGGAAAGCTCGTCTATGTTCGTCATCCCACTTCCATGGTACCCATGTTTGCAGTAGGGTGTTCAGTGGGTGTAATACCGTGGACAAATTTGGTAAGAACTTGTGGTAGTAGTTTACCAGCCCGAGGAACGACCTCAGTTGTGACACATTTTCCGGTGCTGGAGCCTTGACTACAGCCTCAATCTTGTCAGGGGACTTATGTAACCCCTCTTCATCGATGACGTGGCCACAATACGAGATCTGTTTCTGGAAAAACTCGCACTTGTGGCGATTAGCTCGTAGCCCATACTCCTTTAATCTGGTGAGCACCTTCTCCAAGTTGGTGAGGTGATCACCGTCATTTTAGCCCGTGACCAAGATGTCGTCCAAATAACACTGGGTCCCTGGAATCCCTTGCAGGACCTGATCCATCACCCTTTCCCAGATAGCCGGAGCAGAGGCTACTCCAAACACCAGCCGGTTGTATTGATAGAGACCTTTGTGAGTGTTAATCGTAAGGTATTGTTTCGGAGCTTCTTCTACCTCCATTTGCAAGTACGCCTGGGCTAGATCAATTTTGGTGAAGCGTTTACTTCCAGATAGCGAGGCGAAAATATCCTCAATTCGTGGAAGCGGATATTGTACCGTGTGAAGGACTGGGTTCACTGTCACCTTAAAATCCCCACAGATGCGGACCTTCTTTGGTTCCCCAGGCGTATTACTGAACGACCTCTTCATTACAGGAATGATGGGTGTAGCCCACTCGCTCCAGTCCACTTTGGACAGTACTCCTGAACATTCCAACCCTTCAAGCTCTGCTTCAACAGCTGGTCTGATCGCATAAGGCACTGGTCTGGCCATCAGAAACTTTGGGCTTGCAGTTTCCTCTATTTTGATCGTTGCTGTTATTCCTTTTAGTGTTCCTAGTCCCTCCTAGAACACTTCTTTTGCGTCAGTTAGCATTTTTGACAGTTGTCCAGGTGTGACGTCGTCATCCTTTTTGGCCTCAACCTTCAGTGCCTGTATGGAATGCCAATCTAAATGTATCTTCCAGATCCATTCACGTCCTAGCAGTGGTGGTCCTCCATCTGGCAATACATATATATCCATTTTAGGTATTTCCTGGCCTTTATATGTCACTTTCACCCTTATTTTTCCTTTGGGGTAGAATTTTTGCCCCGTATACGTCTTCAAGACAATCTCTGTAGCTTTCAAGGGTATGTGTGAAAATAGCCGCTTGTAGTCTCTTTGATTTATGACTGTAAGAGCTGACCCTGTGTCCAATTCCATTTTCACTTGGACTCCGTCTATATTGAGTGTAACCCAGATAGTCTGGTGATCCTCCATTTCAGTTACTTTATGTAGTTTCAGACAACCCAGCTCCTTGCTTCCGGAGTCTGTTTCACTTTTCTGTTCATCTGAACCACTGTCCATCACCTGGTGTACCTTTTTGTACTTCTCCTGTGGAGATTTCTTACTGATGGTTTTCTTCCCAGACCTGCAGACTCTTTCTATGTGTCCTGCTTTCCCACACTGTCTGCACACTTGGTCCTTGAACCAACAATCTTTCTGGTCATGTGTTGTTCTGCTGCAGCAATAGCACTTCCCTGTTCCATAGGACATTTCGTTGGTGCCATATTCTTGCGGTCTCCGTTGTATCTCTGCAGCGCCCCTTGCGGCTGCTTCGTGTGATACTGCCATACTGAAAGCTTTATCCAGCGTCAGATCCTTTTCTGATAGAAGCTGTTTCTGGGTTCCTTCACTTTGTAGCCCACACACAAACTTGTCCCTTAACGTATCTGCTAGTCCCGCTCCAAACTGGCAGTGTTTCGATAGCTTGCGCAGTTCCGTTATGTACTCAGCATTGCTTTCGTCTTTGTGTTGGTTCCTTTTATGGAACTTAAATCGTTCTGCTATCAGCAGCGGTGTGGGGTTTAAGTGGTCCTGTAGGATTTCTACTATGCTTTCAAAATTCTTGTTTACCGGCTTCTTTGGGGTTATTAGATTTCGCAGTAACCCATAAGTTTTTGCACCCATGGAATTTAACAGAACCAGTGCTTTATTAGCATCTGGCACTTCATTCGCCCTGCAGTACACCTCAATACGTTCCACATATGTCGCCCAATCTTCGAGTTCATTGTCGAACGTAGAGATACTGCCACTCTTCGGCATCCTTGGGTGTGAGTTAACTGTCAAAAATGGCACCTCCCGCGCTTCCCCTTCTTCTCCGCTGGCACAAAATGGCGTCTCCCGCGCTTTCCTTCCTTCCCGCGCTCGCCCTTCTTCTCCACTGCGGCTTCTAAAAATGGCGTCTCCCGCAGTCTTCTTTCTTCTCTGCGGACCCTGTTCAGCCCATGAGCCCTGGCTGTGCTCTGCGCGTTCTTCTTTTTATTTTTTTTCAACGCCGCTCAGTCTAGAACCCGGCTGTTTCTTTACCCTCTCTCTCTCCGGTTTGTTTTCTTTTTTTCGATGCCGCTCGGTGTTCAACCCCCGGCTGCGCCCTGCGCTCTTCACCCTCTGTCTTACCCCATCGACGCTGCTCGGCTTTCTCTCCGCTGTCGGTCGGCTCCAGCCGCCGATGCTCGGGAAGGGTCTGCGCTGGACCTGTCGTCGGTCTCTTTCTGCTCGTCATGGCTGGGGAACCAAGCCCGGCTCTCCACAGCCTCCCCTGCGAAGTTCAATCTCTGCCTGATGGCTGGGCGGTTGCTCATGGTCGACGCCCGTGTTCCTGGCCTCGACTATTTTTTTTTAAAAGTTGCAGTTAGATTCGAATCGACACTCGTCACCACTGTTAGATCCGTGATTCAGAGGATATGCTGTTATTAAATAATCACACGGATGCTATACATTAACAATAAACAGGTCTTTACTGGAGGAGGGTAGTCTCAAGACTGGGGGTACAGAGGCATGCGCAAGCTTATATACAGGTGTGGCCACTGCCGGTACTACAGTATACAGGAGCTGTAAAAGTAGTTCTGACTTAAAGGCACATACACTACAGATTTCAAAACCTTGCACTTCCTAGTGGGATTGGTGAGCATGTTTCTGGCCCTTCACAATCAGATCTAGATACGTTTAATAAGGGGGTGGATTTTAAGGGTACAATTAACATGAGTTGTTGTCCCTCGATGTTCTATGTGTTTCCTTATTTCATGATGGTCTTTGTAGAGTATAAGATGCCTGTATTTGCTTTATTTAGTACTGTGTCGTTATGATTTGTTTGTGTGCTTTTCCCTCTCATGTACTCCCTTATCTGCTTGCATTTGATTTGATATTTTTCCTTATGCAATAAAATTTCATTTTGTTGCATCAAACTTGGTCTACAAGAGTTTTCTCTACATTGTAGTTCCTGCACCTAATTCCAGAGTATAGAATCTAAGGGGCGAGTGGGTCGAACCACTCAAGGTTTTACTGTGCAAGAGAGAGAGGCCTCTAGAGAGAGAAACCTCAGGGAAATCTCTCAAGGAAAACCCCTTACACTGACCCACCTCATTCCCCAGCACCAGATCCAGCAATACCTCTTTCCTAGTTGGGCCAAGAACATATTGGTAAAGGAAATTCTCCTGAACACATTTCAGAAATTCCACCCCCACCTTTCCCTTTACCCTAGCATAATCCCAATCGATATTTGGGTAATTAAAGTCCCCCAATAGCACCACTATATAGCTCTTGCATATCTCTGCGATTTCCCTGAAGATTTGCTCCTCTACCTCAATCTCATTATTTGGAGGTCTATAGAATACCCCCAATAATGTGATCATACCCTTTTTGCTCCTCAACTGTAACCAAATGGATTCTGTCCTTGTCCCTGCTGTATCCGTGTGTTAATGGAGACACGGAATGCAGGAGTTGGTTTCACAGGTGTTTACTGAACAAGGTCTGGAGGTGAACTAACAGATACAAGACACTATACAGACTTATATAGCCCGAGTGGCCATTACCGGCATTACAGTACACAGGGGCTCTTAAAGGCACATACACCACAATTCCTCCCCTTTTAGACAACCAGTACATAACATTTTTAAGTAATCATTAATTAACATATAACAAGAACAATAATCTACACATTTGCTGCAGTTAATCAATTATAAGTCAGTCTCTCTGGAAGCTTCCTGACTCGGTCCGGATAACGCCTCGGTGGTGTAGTAGTTTTTGGTGGTGTAGTAGGTTCTTTTGGCAAGGTCGATTCGGCTTGAATGCCAGTGTCGGGTTCATCTGGTTCCAGTACCACCGGATCGGAGGTAGATACTATGGGTATCTCTGCTTCATCATTAGGCGTATAGAGTTGTGGTGTAGGTTGTCCCTTTTCGGATGACTCTATGATCTGGTCAGCATGGCGCCTTATTATGCTTTCTCCAATGTCCACGGTATACATCAGCGGTCCTAGTCATGTGCAAATAGTCCCAGGCTGCCATTTCTCGGTACGGTAGTCTCGGGCCAAAACTTGTTGACCTATCTGGAAGGTTCTAGTTGGCCTTTCATTCATGCCTTGAAATTGTCGGTTCTCCACGTCCCGTCTGATGTTTGGCTTGATCAAATCCAGCCGGCATCTTAGGCTTCTATTGAAGAACATCATGGCGGGAGTTTGGTTTGTAACCACATGTGTTGCATTCCTGTATGCAAACAAGAAGTTATCTACCTTATGCTGAAGTTTTATGTCTTCATTACCCATGGCCTTTATGGCCTTCTTGAAGTTCTGGACAAACCTTTCAGCCAATCCATTGGTGGCGGGATGGTATGGGGCGGACGTGTAGTGCTTAACCCCATTGTTTTTTAAGAACTTCCTGAATTCTTCGGACACAAATTGCGGTCCATTATCAGAACATATCTGTTCAGGCAGCCCATTCCTGGCAAATATGGTCCTTAATACTGTTATGGTTTTGTCCGTGGTGGTGGAGGACATCTTTATTACCTCCGGCCACTTGGAGTGTGCATCAACCGCGATTAAGAACATTGAGTCCATAAATGGACCAGCAAAGTCGATGTGTACCCTTTGCCATGGAGATGAGGGCCACTCCCATGGATGTAGAGGAGCATGTGGTGGGGCGTTTTGGACCTTCTGGCATCCTAGGCAGCTCTTGGTCATTTCTTCGATGTCTCCATCGATACCTGGCCACCACACAAACGCTCTGGCTAGGTTCTTCATTTTCACTCCACCAAGATGCCCCTCGTGAAGCTCCTTTAGCACTTTATCCTGGAGTTTGGGTGGAATCACCATTCTGGATCCACACATCAAGGTTCCTCGGCACACTGACAGCTGTTCTCTTCTTTGTGAGAATGCTGGCAACAGTGGTTCGCCATGTGCTGGCCATCCCTTCACCGTTAAATCGTAGACTCGTGAGAGAGTCGGGTCATTTCTCGTTTCTTTTTCAATGGCAGAATTTGTTACTGGTAGACATTCCACTATGGTTGAGTGGAACATCTCCACTGGGTCCACTGTAGGTGCCTCTTCTACCATTGGCAACGGTAGGCATGATAAACCATCAGCATTCCCATGCTGTTTTGATCCTTTGTATTCTATGTCATATTGGTGTGCCCCTAGGAAAAGAGACCACCTCTGTAGCCTTTGTGCTGTCATAATGGGAACACCCTTTTTAGGGTTGAATATGGAGACGAGGGGTTGATGGTCAGTCAACAAGGTAAATTTTTGTCCGTGTAGGTAATGGTTGAATTTCTTCACTCCCCATACCAGGCTGAGTGCTTCCCTGTCGATCTGGGCATAGTTACGCTCAGCTGAGTTCAATGAGCGTGACGCAAAAGCTATCGGCCGCTCCGAGCCATCAGGGAATCTATGCGATAATACCGCTCCTACGCCATAAGGGGATGCATCGCACGCTAGTCTGATTGGCAGTGATGGGTTGTAATGAGCCAATTGGACGTGATCAAGCCTTTGCATTTATGGAAGGCATGTTTACAGTCTTCGCTCCATTTCCAAATTACTCCCGTTTGTAGCAGTTCGTTAAGAGGGTGCAGAAGAGTTGACAAGTTCGGTAAAAATTTATGATAGTAATTTATCAATCCCAGGAACGACCTTAATTGTGAGACATTTTCAGGTGCTGGGGCTTTTATGACCGCTTCAATTTTTTCAGGTGACTTATGCAACCCTCCCTCGTTAATTATGTGGCCACAATATGATATTTGTTTCTGGAAAAATTCGCACTTGGGGCGATTTGCTCGTAGGCCCTGTTCTCTCAGCCTAGTGAGCACCTGCTCCAAATTGGCAAGGTGCTCGTTGTCGTTTTCTCCTGTTACAAGGATGTCGTCTAGGTAGCATTGAGTCCCCGGAATCCCTTGCAGGACTTGCTCCATAGCTCTTTGCCAGATAGCTGGAGCTGATGCTACTCCGAAAACCAGTCGATTGTACTGGTACAGGCCTTTGTGTGTATTTATCGTGAGATACTTTTTAGAGGCCTCTTCAACCTCCATCTGTAGATATGCCTGTGCCAAGTCAATTTTGGTGAAACGTTTCCCTCCGGATAGTGAGGCGAAAATATCTTCTATCCTCGGAAGTGGATACTGTACCGTGTGAAGGACCGGGTTTACAGTTACCTTGAAGTCGCCACAGATGCGAATTTTTCTCTGTTCTTCAGATTTATCATTATTCAACGTTTTCTTCATGACCGGGACGATGGGTGTTGCCCATTCGCTCCAATCTATCTTGGATAATACGCCTGCCTTTTCCAAATTCTCCAGCTCTGCCTCGACTGCTGGACGAATTGCATATGGCACCGGTCTTGCCTTAAAAAACTTGGGAATTGCCGCATCTTCCACTTTTATTGAGGCGGTGATGCCTTTCAAGGTTCCTAGTTCCTGTTGAAACACTTCCTTGGCGTTGGCCAAGATGTCTTTTAATCGTTCAGGTATGACGTCATCGTCATTTTTTTTCTTACTGGTCACCGTCAGTGCCTGAATGGAGTGCCAGTCTAAATGTATCTTCCTGATCCATTCACGTCCCAACAGCGGTGGACCACCATCTTGCAGAACGTATAAATACAACCTCTGTATTTCCTTGCCGTTGTATACAACAGGCACCTTTATTTTCCCTTTGGGGTATACTTTCTGCCCCGTATATGTCTTCAAGATAATGGATGTGTCTTTCAAAGGTATATGCGGAAATAGCCGCTCGTAATCCCGTCGACTTATGACGGTCAGAGCTGATCCTGTATCTAGCTCCATTTTAACTGGGGACCCCACTATCGTGAGGGTAACCCAAATGGTCTGGTAATCTTCTTTGGCAATTACATTATGTAATTTGAGACAGCTTAGTCTCTTGATTGTGAAGTCACTATCGCTCTTCTGGTCTTCGGAGCTACTGTCCGTCATCATTTGTACCTTTCTGTACTTTTCCTTATTGATTTTTTTCCTGTCCGTGGATTTTTTTTTTCCAGATCGGCATACGTGCAATGTGTCCAATCTTTCCGCATTGCCTGCATGCTTTGTCCTTGAACCAGCAGTCCCTCTGGTCATGGGTGGATCTGCTGCAGTGATAACATCTCTCAAAACCCTGTGTCATTTCATGGGTGCCGAAGTCCTGTGGCTTTTTCTCTATCTCTGCAGCTCCTCTTGCGGCTGCTTCGTATGATACAGCCATACTGAAAGCCTTGTCCATTGTCAAATCTTTCTCAGAAAGTAGCCTTTTCTGTGTTCCTTCACTTAGAAGACTGCAGACGAATTTGTCTCGAAGAGAATCTGCCAGTCCTGCCCCGAATTGGCAGTGCTTTGACAGCTTCCTTAATTCGGTGAGGTAATCAGCGTTACTTTCATTCTTGTGCTGATTCCTCTTGAAGAATTTGAATCGTTCCGCTATCAGCAGCGGTGTTGGGTTTAAGTGCTCCTGTAAGGTATCAACAATCTCCTTAAAATTCTTGTCCTTTGGTTTGGCTGGAGTGATTAAGTTTCATAACAGCCCGTATGTCCTTGCGCCCATTAGATTTAGAAGTACTGATGCCTTTTTATCATCTTCTATTTCATTTGCTGTGCAATATACCTCCACTCTTTCCACATATGTGGTCCAATCCTTTATATCGCTATCGAAAGCATTAATATTGCCAGCCTTAGGCATCCTGAAAAAAGAATGGCGCCTCCCGCGCTTTCCTTTCTTCCCTGCAGAAAAAAATGGCACTTCCCGCGCTTTCCCACCGCTGCTGCTGCTGACAACGCTGTTCTCCGCGGTTTTTATTTACATAGGTTTTTTTTTCAATAGGTGGAGACTCGTTCCCGCCGGACTCTCTGGGACTTTTCCCTCCCTCTCCTTGGTCCAAACGCCGACCTGCTTTGCAGCGCCGGCCGTCTCCCGAGTGCTCCCCCCCTGTCTCTGTTTGCCTCCGCCTTTGCTGCTCGGCCCCGCTGTAGAGCCAACCGATGGAGCGCCAGCCCACCGCCCAGGAAGGATTATTGCAGTACCTGCCACCAGCTCGGCTAGCTGGTGAAACCACAGTTTTTTTTTCCTTTCTTGTTTTTCTTCGACTTCCGTCTGAGGAATCGATCTCCTTGAGGTGCATGCCGAATTGCAGGTAAGTCCGTTTCCAATTCGGCGCCACCGTTGTATCCGTGTGTTAATGGAGACACGGAATGCAGGAGTTGGTTTCACAGGTGTTTACTGAACAAGGTCTGGAGGTGAACTAACAGATACAAGACACTATACAGGCTTATATAGCCTGAGTGGCCATTACCGGCATTACAGTACACAGGGGCTCTTAAAGGCACATACACCACAGTCCCCTCAAGAACATCTTCCCTTTCTAAAACTACAATGTCTTCCTTAATCAGCACTGACACCCCACCTCCCTTTTTTGCTTCCCTATCCTTTCTGACCACCTTGAATATTAAGTGCCCAGTCATCATCGTTTTTAAACCACGTTTCCATTATTGCCACAAAATCATATTGCCACGCAGCTAACTGTGCTTGTAGCTCACCAACCTTATTCACCACATTTCTGCATTTACGTACGTGTATTTTAAACCCATTTTTGAATTTTTCATAGTCTTTCTTAGTATGTTCCTATCTAATATGGTACTACTACCACCTCTAACATACTCACTCTTTTATGCAGCTTATTCCTCTATTCTACTCCTATATGCTGGTGCCCATCCCACTGCCAAGTGAGTTTAAACCCTCCCCAGCAGCACTAACAAACCGTCCCGTGTGAATATTGCCCCCAGCTCTGTTGAGGTGTAACCTGTCCGGCTTGTACAGGCCCCTCCTTCCCCAGAAACGGTCCCAATGCCTCAGGAATGGTGATTGATGAGTTTGTGACATTGGCTGAAAGGTATGAATCCATAAGTATGAATATGTTAGGCTATTGCTTAACTAATCTGTGGGACAACTCTCCCAATTTTGGCACGAGTCCCCAGATATTGGTGTGGAGGACTTTGCAGATTCAACTGGGCTGGGTGTGCTGTTGCCATGTCCGCAGCCGATGCCGAGTGATCTGTCCGGTTTCATTCTTATTATTGTGTTTCATAACAGTTTGTTACAACTGAGTGGCTTGCTTGGCCATTTCAGAGGGCAGGTAAGAGTCAACCACATTACTGTGGGTCTGGAGTCACATATAGGCCAGACCGGGTAAGGATGGCAGATTTCTTCCCCTAAAGGACACTAGTGAACCAGATGGGTTTTACAACAATCCGATAGTTTCATGGTTCTATTACTGATACTAGATTTTTAATTCCAGATTTATTTAATTAACTGAATTTAAATTCCGCAGCTGCCATGTTGGGTCATTAGTCCAGGCCTCTGGATTACTAGCTCAGTGACATTACCACTATGCTACCATTCCCGTTAAGCTGTCATTTGCGAGATGATTGGAGGGCCCCCTTGGTTCACTGCCTCTCTGTTGTGTTCTGTGCTCTCTTCTCCACCAAGGAGGGAAAAGAGAGACCTATGAGTGACAGTAATGGCATGTGTTGAACGGATGGGTGGAGAGAATTTGTTGAGGGTGACTATGGGGGAGAGGCATGACATTGCATAAAGATGAGGGTGAGTGTCAGTGGTGGATGGCAGATGGGGATATGGGGAAATGTCCAAGAAGAGAGGGATGGGTGCACCTGTAAGGTAAGTTGGTGTGAGGAGTGATGTGTTGAATTAGGTTTAAGAATGCAGAGTGCCGGGCTTGCGTGATGTGCACAGCAGGTTGTCGGTGAATGTGCTGCTGTACTCACCTTTCCTGTCCCGCTTAGGTAATTAAACCGCTTTCAGCACTGTATCCAGGAGCGTGGCATCACACTCCTGCTGCTGACCTCATGGGCAAACTCCAGCCATGCCTTCTTGGTTTGACTGGCAGGCTTCTTTCTCCCATCAGTAGGGAACAGTATCCCTGCGGGCCCTCACAGCTGCCAGCAGCACATCCATAGAGGCCTCACTAAAACAAGGAACTGTGGCAGAGCCACCAAGGGGACTCTGATCTTATGTACATAATTATCTTTAACTAATTGTTAGCTACAGAATGAATCTGTATCTCTGTTCATATTATCGCATGTACATAGCGCGGTCCCTTTAAGATTGAGACCCAACGCGATGACGTCATCACGTTGATCACGTGTTCCTCCAGCGACGGGAAAACTTGATGACATCATGACGTCCGACCAGGGAGGAGCCCTAGTCAGTCCTCGTGGAGCTGGCAACCAGTACAGGCCTTTTATCCAGCTCTCCTATGTTTTAGTGTTAAACTCTGTTTATTAGTATTACACATCATTTGTTTAATAGACTGACTCAGTCTCAGTCCTTTAGTTAGGAATCTAGCCGTTCCTACAGTGGTGACCCCGAATTTTCGTGGACAATTTTCGCGAAAGAAGCGAAACGAAACATGGAAGCACACTCCGTGGCTTTGAAGCTCCCACAGTTTTGGGAACAACATGCTGCCTCCTGGTTCGTCCAAGCAGAAGCACAATTCGAACTCCGTAACATCATCATGGATCAGACCCGCTACCTCCACGTGGTCTCCGCACTCGACAGCTCCACGGCCGCACGGATCATCAGCCTGCTCGAAAACCCCCCAGAGGCCAGCAAGTATGATGCTGTTAAAGCGCGGTTAATACAGGTCTTCGGACTCACGAAGGCAGAGCGGGCCCGCCGGCTGCTTGCTATGCCCGGCCTTGGTGATTCCAAGCCATCTGAGTTAATGAGCCAGATGCTCACACTCCTGGGCTCCGAACCCGTTTCCTTTTTCGGGAGTTATTCCTGAGTCAACTCCCCAAACAGGTTCAAGCCGCTCTCGCTAGATCGGACGTCGCGGATTGCGCAGCACTGGCTGCAGAAGCAGGCACGGTTTATGCGGTTATGCACCAACACTGCACCGCCACGAGGCACCCCTTCCCTGCGGATGCTGCCCCGGCGCCTCCATCCCCCGGCTTGTGATTTTACCACGCCCGTTTCGGAGCGAAAGCCAGAAGCTGCCGCCCTCCTTGCAGTTTCGCGCCTAAAAAAAAAACATCAGCCCCGGCAGCAGCCCCAGAAAAGGAGGATCAAGTTTAAGGTATGGCCCGTGGCCGCGATGGCGATTGGGAATTCCGGGAAGCTCCTCTATATCACAGATTCCCTTTCGGGCCGACGCTTTTTATGCGACACTGGGGTGCGGTGCAGCATCCTTCCCGCCTCAGCACTTGACATCCAGTCTGGGAGGCACGGTCCCTCCCTCGAGGCAGCTAATGGCGGGGACATTCGTACCTTTGGCAAATGGCAGGTCCGGGTGTGCTTCGGCGGGCAACGGTTTCAGTGGGAATTCATCAAAGCCAAAGTTTCACAAGCCATCCTCGGCGCAGATTTCTTATGCGCCAACAGCCTCTTGGTAGATGTCCGAAATCGTCGACTGGTCAACGCGGCTACTTTCCATTCCATTCCGTGCTTCCGCAGTTCCGCACCGTCCCATACTGTCTCCTGCGCGTTACACTCGCCGGACGAATTCACCCGCCTATTAGGTGAATTCCCGGAGCTGACCAAGCCCACTTTCTCCACCTCGGCAGCTAAGCATGGTGTCCAATACCACATTACTACGACCGGCTCCCCAGTGTACGCACGAGCTCGGCGACTGGAACACAGTAAGCTCGCGGCAGCGAAGGCCGAGTTTGCCACGATGGAGCAGCTGGGGATTATTCACTGGTCAAATAGTCCCTGGTCCTCGCCCCTACATATCGTACCAAAGCCCGGCGGCGGATGGCGGCCATGTGGGGACTACCGTCAACTGAATGGCGCAACGACGCCCGATCAGTATCCGATCCCACACATTCAAGACTTTTCCGCCCATTTGGCGGGAAACTCAATCTTCTCCAAGGTCGACCTCGTCCGGGGGTACCATCAGGTCCCCGTACACAAGCAGGACATCCAAAAAACTGCGGTTATTACTCCCTTTGGACTGTTCAAGTTCCTCCGAATGCCTTTTGGGCTCAAGAACGCCGCGCAGGCCTTTCAACGACTCATGGACTCGGTCCTGCGGGATCTTCAGTTTTTATTTATCTATCTGGATGATATCCTGATAGCCAGCTCCACTAAAGAGGAGCACGTCGACCATCTCCGCACCCTTTTTCGGCACCTCAGCCAGCATGGCCTCATAATCAACCCGGCCAAATGCCAGTTCGGCCTACATCAGATCGACTTCTTGGGCCACCGCATTATCCAGGAGGGCGCAATCCCACTGCAGTCAAAGGTCGAAGCAATTTCGGCATTCCCAAAGCCACAGTCCACCAAAGCCCTCCAAGAATTCCTGGGCATGGTGAACTTCTATCACCGCTTTGTGCCGAAGGCAGCACAACTCATGCAGCCCCTCTATGAGGCCCTCAAAGGCAAGATGGGAAAGGATGCAATAACCTGGATGGTGGAAATGGACGATGCTTTCGACAACACAAAAACCGCTCTAGCCAATGCAACTGTGTTGGCGCACCTTCTACCAGGAGCCACCATCGCCCTCACCACGGACGCTTCCGACTATGCAATAGGCGCCGTACAAGCACAGTGGCTCAACGGGTCGTGGCAGCCACTGGCGTTCTTCAGCCGCCAACTCCGGCGCAACGAACGCAAATACAGTACTTTCGACCGTGAGTTGCTGGCACTGTTCCTGGCCATTCGCCATTTTCATTTTCTGTTGGAGGGACGTCCCTTCACCGCGTTTGTAGATCACAAACCACTGACATTTGCAATGGCCAAGACCGCCGAACCGCGGTCGGCTCGATCGCAGCGACAGCTAACTTACATTTCGGAATTCACGACAGACATCCAGCACATAGCTGGCAAGGACAATTTGGTAGCCGATTGCCTTTCTCGCGTGCCGTATGGGCAGTCCAGTTGGGCATCGATTATGCCCTCATGGCCACCGATCAAGCATCCGACCCTGAAACGCAGTCGTATCGCGCCGACACCTCTAGCCTCCAACTGGTCGATGTGCAATTCCACGCAGCAGGCACCGCGTTGCTCTGCGATGTCTCCATGGGGGATCCTTGCCTGATCATTCCAGCTGCCTGGCACCGCCAAGTCTTCGATGCCATCCATGGGCTTTCACACCCGGGTGTGAAAGCATCCCAAAAATTACTGTCGGCTAAGTTCGTCTGGAGAGGAATGCATAAGGATATCCGTGACTGAGCTAACACCTGCGTCGTCTGTCAAAAGTCTAAGGTGCAGCACCACGTCAGGGCTCCATTGGCCACGTTTGCTGTACCAGAATGGCGATTCGACCACATCAACGTGGACCTCGTCGGACTGCTGCCACCATCCCAGGGTTTCACACACATTCTAACCATGGTCAATCGTACTACCAGATGGCCCGAGGCAGTACCTTTGGCGTCTACTACGTCTGCTGATGTAGCCAGAGCGTTCCTCTCCTCGTGGGTCGCATGTTTCGGCGTTCCGGCGGATATTTCTTCAGACCACGGTCCACAATTCTCGTCTGAGCTCTGGAACGCTGTGGCCCAGGTTCTTGGCACCAAGCTCCACCGCACTACGGCATATCACCCACAGGCAAACGGTTAGTGTGAACGTTTCCACAGATCGTTAAAGGCATCGCTGAGAGCCAGCCTCCAAGGCACCGGATGGGTGGATAAGTTTCCATGGGTCATGTTGGGGCTGCGCACGGCACCCAAAGAGGACCTGCAATCATCCGCCGCAGAGCTCGTGTACGGCCAGCCGCTCCGCGTACCGGGAGGTTTACTGCCGCTTCCCACCACACCATGGTCTGCGGCCGACCAACTCAGCAACCACCAGGAAATGGCCAAGGCTTTCGCGCCTATTCCGACTTCGCATCACGGCCTGCCATCTTTGCACGTTCCAGCGGAGCTAAAAAATGTTGACTTTGTGTTCATTCGTCATGATGCCCATAGGGATCCGCTCAAGGCTCCTTACACAGGACCTTTCTACGTACTGGAGCCCGGCGACAAGAGTTTCTCAGTAGACATCGGTGGTAAACCAGACCACATATCCATTGATCGTTTCAAACCAGCGCACCTGGACATCGACCGGCCAGTAGTGTAGGGGGTTTCTCTTGCTTGCTCTGGTCTCCTGCCAGGCTTCTTGCAATAATTACCCATGAGTGGTTCGACCCACTCACCCCTACGGTTCTCGACCTTGGACTTAGGTGCAGGGAGCTATAGTGCAGAAAAACTCTATAGACCAGGTCGAATAGCACGAAATGGATGCCTTTATTGAACAGTTTGCAGCATTATAAAATACATGTCATATGCACAGATTAAAGCAACTACAAGCATGCACACATCTATAAACTTAACTCTATAGAAATGGGGAACACACGGCACATCGTAAAAGGGGTAACACATTACAATCACCCTTAACCCCCTCCCCTAGATCTAACTAAGTTTCGATTTGAGGGACTCGGGATCATGCTCACCACTTTAAGAATTGCGAAAAGGGGTTTGCAGCCTTTCGACACAGCTTTCCGTCGTTACGTGGGTTTGGAAGTTTCTGGCGCAGCTTGTTTTCCTCTTGGTTCTCCAGCGATGGCGGCGGCCGATGTGATGTTGAAGAGACTGGATGCACACTGACTCTTTATGCAGTCAGAATTGTCCTTCTGATGACTCTTTATACAGTCATAATGTCCTTCTGAGTTCTCCAACGGTGGAGCAACACCGGAGTACCTGGGTGTCTTCTTCTTCGGCCTGGGTCGTCGATGATCTCCCGACAAAAGTACCCGGGCCACCCTCGTTGTCTTCCCGTCGTGGCTGGGCCTTGCCTGCCCGAACACCGAACACGTTCCGAACCGAAGTGCTGTGTGAAGGTCTCTGATGGTCTTGAAGCGTTTATACCGAAGCGAACGTCTCTGAAGTGAAGGTCTCGATGGACTTTACTCAGTTCACAGTTATACTCTTTTGGAACATTCTTATCTCCCGCCAAATCATAGTCCTGTCTTTGTAATAATTTTGGTGGGCAGAACTCTCTGCAGGGGTGTTTTGTCTTCATAACGGGAGCTGGTGATAGCTTAACTGGCCTTCCTGGGCCGATAATGTCTTTGCTTTGTTACCGTAACTCGGTTTGTATATTGATCGGCCTGGAGATTGCCCTTGATGGCTGTTAAACGGCTTCTCTTTGTACAGTAAATGAGATAAAGTGTTCGTTCAATTGGCCGCCCATTTCTTGATGGGTCTCATCCTGCCACCCAAATCTGTCCTGTACTTATAATCTAATCAATATTCCATGAGTTTCGGCTTCCCGAAACTGGTTTCCGCGGTCTTTTAATGTCCTCAATCCACAAGCCTGCCTGGCTTGCAGTAACAGAAATTCAAATGGTCCCAGAAGCTGGTCACGAGGTCTGGCGGCCATTTTGTGTGCCCTTTTATCAAAGGTTTCTCTGTATAAGCTTCTTTTGGTCAATAAAGCTGTTTTATTAACCTATTTTCCTGCGTGATTAATTAATGAAAATTTCGCGAATTCTACAGTCACTCCTGTGATACTGATAGCTTGCCTAAAGTATCAATAATCATTGGTGAGCAAATTTTCCCGGATTCCCCACATCCAAACATTCCTGGTAATTAACTATCTATGACCCCCATGACACATGCAGTTCCCATTTCAGAAAAATTACATTGTGTACAGTTGGACAACCATAGGCAGTACTACCTTAAACTATAACACATTCATCTTTCAGATGCGACAGGGCCGATACACCTACACCGTCTGCATACACATCTTGCTAATCAAAAAAATAGAAAAACGATCAACGGTTATAACACAACAGTATTCATACACCTAAATCATATAGTACCCAAAACCAAGAGTGGAGGGATGCTTTATCCTTTAATACATAGCAGCCTAAGCGGGGGTCTCTTCACCCACTCGTACATAGTGTTCTCTCCATTCTCCTGTGTTCTCGTGCCTCTGGAGGCGTTTGCCTCTCATGCAATGCACGAACAGTAAAAATATTACAATCAAAACCTGACATACTACAAGGATGTGGGATGCTATTCTAATTCAGGGCGGGTTCTCTATATTAGTGAACAGGTCCCACCATGGTGGGGTGACTATGTCTAATATGTCTTTCCCTATCTCCAATGTCTTCTGCTCTAGTGTGTAAAAATGTTTCTGTGAGACTATTACGGCTTTTAAAATCTTGGTGAGGTGTTCGGGGAGAGGGGGAATGACATAACCAAAATGCGCAACGAATCGCTGCAAATCCGTGAAATTCTCTTTTACAGTGAGGTGAACAGTGGAAGGTACAGGAATGGGGACAATTCGTTGTTGTGCCACTTGAACTTCAGCCCTGGGTTTGAAACAGAAACTGCTGTCACTGACCGGACACCACCCGTGCTGTCTGTGGTGGTAGTGAGGCGCTGCAGTGGTGACGCAGTATGTCCCACCTCTGATATATGCCACCTGCGGGGGCACATGGTCTTTTGCCATTGCCTCCATGGTGCAATTTACCGGCTTCGCGCTAGCGGCTCTGAACCCGCACTGTGGTTTCAAAAAGGCATTCAAGTGCTGGGGACACAGGATGATGTGTGCTCCCCGGCTTCGACACCCCGAGAGGTCGGTGCTTGTCATCGTACGCTCCCATCTGATGATATAAAGCGGGACCACTGCGTAATGAATGTGCGCACCCCCCTGGATGACTCCAATGTTCTCCACCCTGTATACCGGGGCGGGTTTTGCTGTGGGACCCAACACCGGCATCCTCACCACTATTCCCATGATAGTGTGATTCGAGCGTCCGCAGTCCACTGGGACTGGGTACGCCTCTGCAGCTAGTCTCAGCTGGCACGGACTTAATGCGTTCTCAAAAGGGTGGAGCGCTTGCAAGTGCTTATTGCTGATCCAGGACGGGACCAAACCTTGTTTTAAATCCTCCAGATTACTGCGGCCCTCGCCCAGTAACCACGCCCCGTATATCACACAAGCCTCGTTCTCTGCAGCCTGATCGGACGCATTCCGATCCTCCCTAATGAGTGCATTTACCGTTCTAGCGTGTTTCTCCAGCTCAGCGATTATTTCTTTTAAGTGTAGTGTCATGGCCTGGTCCTCATGTAGCTCAGAACCCACTACCTTATTTTCGTTTGTCAGTATGTTCTTTAACTGGGCCTTTAGACCATTAACCTGTGTCTTCAGCTCCATGTTGTCTAGCGCGTTGACAACAGATGTCCCGGTACTAAAAGCAGTGAAGATGTCATTTACAGTACCCCTTCTTTGCCTCCCGACCCGATCCAAAACTTCCTGTGGTGTGGTGTACAATTTGGCTATGTCGATGTCGGCAAAGTCAAACTTATAAAATTGCCTGAACATCCTGGTTAACAGGACCTGGTACAATTGCTCCGTTTCCTTGGGACACCACTCCGGCAATCGTACCTCAGTGAGATTTAAAATCACTGAGGCCACCGCGTAGTATACCCCTTGGTACAGCATCTGACCGGTGGGTACCAATACTAAACCGTTCCCGGGTCCCTTTGTGGTGGTGGGGCACCCTTCCTTCTGGGCTAGTGCTACCGGAATCGTGGGCAGGGGCTTGCGTGGGCAGGTGATGAGTTCAGTGGCATTTACCGGAATCGGGGAGAATGGGACTCCGCACGCCCTAGTGCTGACGTCCCACCTCATCCCTTTCCCTTCATCCTGCCACTGCCTCTGGAAAAAGATGGATATGCCTTTGGGGCAAACGTACTTCGAACCCCACATGCAGACATATATCCCTTCATCTGGT
The DNA here is from genome assembly GCF_052327205.1 of Somniosus microcephalus. NCBI lineage: Eukaryota > Metazoa > Chordata > Chondrichthyes > Squaliformes > Somniosidae > Somniosus > Somniosus microcephalus. Next base: position 329,907,740 of record NC_140987.1, on the reverse strand, counting down.
TCCCACCACTTGTCCCAACACACACGTAATAGTCCGTGAGTCCCCGTAATTGTCCGATGGGTATTGTTACCCAGTCGCTCCCACTCGATTGTAGAGTTCTTCATATTCTTTCCCAGCTTTCGAAGCCACCACCATCTACTTAGCGGTACATTCCCATTACACATCAAACAGATCCTCTTTCCCACGGTAACGCTGACTCTGGGTGCAATGATCCTCACCCGAGGGCACAGTAATGAAGTCTCTTGGTAGGCAAACCCGGATTTGCTGGAGTATTCTGTAGAATTCGACCCCAGCCATCCTGGCCATCTCCCTTGGTGGAAGTAGGTGGTGGTTTCCTCAACCTCTCGCTTCCCCGTCCCATCCGTCGCAATGGGGGCTGTGTCCCCGGAGCATCCGAACATGACGACGTCCTTGGTGCGGCCTCGGTAGGCCAGCCCGCACCCGATCGCCGCGAGCACCACGAGAATCCTCTCCATTGTATTCCTGGTTTCTGTAACCGATAAGATGATGTAGCCAGGCTCCCAATAGGCGCTGGCCTAATTAAACGGACGCTCGGGTCCCTTGACCCCGCTTCCAAACAAACACACATACTGGGCAGACTTCGAAAACTACCTTTTAAAACATCCCCATCATCTTAAACTTTACATGCCTTAAACTAACATTAAAATTACTTAACTTAACTTATCATTACCTAAATTTATGTACAGCGCCGCCCTCCTTCGGGCAGCCTACCTAATTCCTGTGAGGGCTGCAGCGTGCCGCTCCCTGTGGCGGGGCTGCACTGACCTTCGGCTTTAAACCCCCGCAGCCTGTCGCTGCTAAACGGGAATCGTGTCTTTCCTGGACTATCCTGGATCAAGGTTGGGGGAAGTAAAGAGGATCTGACCAAAACTTTCTGGGCTGAGGCGTCCGAGCCGACCTACGAGGGGGCACCTTGGGCGAGGCTCCCAGGGCTAACGGACCGGGGATCGGGACCTCCACCGTCGCAGCCTGTGGTCCCACCACAGCTGCCGGCTCCGGCTCCCTTCCCTCAGGCTCCGCCCCCCTGGGGCTGGGATCCGTGGCATCCGACTCCACCCCACCTGTCCCTACAGGTGGTGAGTCTCTGCCCCCAATCTCTACCTCCCCTAAGCTTGAGTCGGGGGCGAGACCTTCGTCCTCCGACTCCTCCTCCTCCGTGATCAGTTCAGGGGCGGGGTCGAGCTGTTCGGGCTCTTCCTCGTCCGAATCCCAACTAACGGGGAGACCTCCCACTCTGATGGGATGACTCCTCCCCTCACGCAGGCTACAGTTCCAGCCTGCGTAGTCTGTGACCCTGTCTCATGCTGAGGATTTTTGTCCTCAGACCTGGCCCTTGTTGTTGGCCCTTGTGCACCCGGCTTAAACAGCTTACACTGGTTAATGTGAAACCATTTAGTACGTCGGGGCACCTTCACTGCATACACCATGGGGCTGGCCTTGTCTACAATGCTGTAGGGCCCCATGTATAGTGGTTCTAGACTCCCTACTCGGGCATAGTTCCTAACCATGACCTGGTCTCCGACTTCCCACTCTTGCATCTTGTGGGGTTCCAGCAACAGTCGATTGCTCTGATGCTGTCTCCCCATGTTCCCAGCCGCTTGCTTATAAACCTGTTTCAGGCGCTCCAAAAGGGTTTGGACGAACTTGTCCCGATTCACCTCTTGGAGCTGGCCCTCAGTGAGCACCGGGGCTAGTACATGGGTGGGTGTTTGCATGATCCTCCCAGTCATTAACTCGTGTGGGGAGTGCCCCGTACTTTTGGACTGGCTGGCCCGGATCCCCATGAGGACTAGAGGCAGGATCTCCGCCCACTTCTGGGGCGAGCCCATTGCCTCTTTCCTCAGCTTTTCCTTGAGGGTCCGGTTCATGCGTTCAACAATCCCGGATGACTGGGGATTGTGCGTTACGTGCCACTTCCCTTCAATGCCCAAGAGCATGAAGGTGTTCTGCATCACTTGGCTGGTGAAATGACTCCCTCTGTCGGACTCAACAAATCTGGGGAGCCCCCACCGTGAGAACACTTCCCGGACCAAGATCTTGGCAGTACCCAGCGCCATAGCTGTTCTACACGGGAAGGCTTCTACCCACTTCGTAAACGCATCCACCAGGACAAAGCAGTACTTATAGCCTCCCTGGGCGGTGGGCAGGGGCCCTATGTAGTCGATCTGTATCGACTGCCATGGTCCCTCTACCCTCCTGATGTGCCCCATGGGCACCTTCCTTTTCTGGGGGTCTGGGTTGTTTGCAGCGCACACAAGACAGCTTGCACAGAACTCGCGGACATCGTCTCGAAGTCCCGGCCACCATCCCGCCTGCTCTACCCGTTGCCAGGTAACCTCAGGCCCGGGGTGTCCTGCCCCTGGACCCTCATGGGCCAGTTAAAGGAATTCCCTTCGGTGCTGCTGCGGCAAAACCCACTGTTCCTCTCGGAACAACATGCCTTCCTTGACTGAGAGGGCTGCCGTACTGTATGGACCCTCTACCTGCTTGCCCTCAGCGATGGCATTGAGGACTGTTTTCAGGGCGGGATCCAGGGTCTGGACGGTCTTTAGGTCTAGGGGCGGTGTCACCCCTGTGTTCCCTGGAGTCCCCTCCCTGCCTCGGATCGCTGCCACGGGTCCGGGTCCATAGGGGTCCCAGAAAATGCCGTTGCGGGCACCCTCCCTGGCTAGCGCATCCGCCTGCTCGTTACCCTGACTGCGGGGTTCTGTGGTGGAATGAGCCTTCACCTTGTGGATGAACACCTCCCCTTCCTCCCCCACTGCTGCCAGGATCTTTTCCAGCAAGGGCTTAACTGTTAAAGGTCGTCCGTCCACGGAGGTGTACCCGCGGCGGGACCAGATGGCGAGGTATTCCATACACGAATTGTATGTGAACATGCTGTCCGAGCAAATCGTGTATGGGGTTGGGAAGATCTCGGGGTGTGTAACCACGTACGCCACCGCGGACAGTTCAGCTTGCTGTGCGCTCATAGTGCTGGGGAGCCTAATCGCCAGGGCAATGTCTGCCGCGGGGTCATAAACTCCACACCCTGTGAGTCGTTCGCCAGCAGATACCGTGCTGGAACCGGCTACGTAGATCTCGTGGCCTGTGGGGTGTATCCCGGCCCGTAAACCTATGTTGACCTCCCATACCCCTTCGACGGAACACCGATGGGCTGTTCCGGGATATATCAAGTTGGCCGCGAGCTTCGGCTCGCAAAGACCTTTAACTTTGAGATCCATCTGGGAAAGGAGGAGGATCCAGTGCGCAATCCGAGCGCTGCTTACGGTCCCATCCTTAATCCTTCCATCCAGAAGCATCTTTGTGGGGGTGTGATGGGTGAGGAGAGTGATGAGAGAGGTTCCTGTGACGATCGCTGATCTGTTCACAGCCCAATGCGTGGCCAGGAGATGCCGTTCGCAATTGGAAAAACTCCTCTCCACATCCGTAAGCACCCTGGAGGAATAGACCACTGGTCTCAGCTTGCCGTGTCTCTCCTGGAGCAGCACGGTGCTCAGGCTGTCTCCACTGGTGGCTACTTCCAGGAAAAACTCTTCCCCCCCATCTATGGCCCCTAGGGCTGGCGCGGTCTGCAGGTCCCTTTTCAACTTCTCGAATGCTGCCTGACAGCCCTCGTCCCAAGACCACTCGACTCCCTTGTGTAAGAGTCAGAGTAGCAGGGCTGCTGTGGCTGCATAGTCCTCGATGAAGTCTCTGCAGTACCCGGTCAGTCCCAAAAAGGACCTCACACCCGTTACTGTGTTAGGAATCGGCAAATCTTGCACCGATTCCCGCCTAGCCTTATCTATGGCTCTTTCCCCAGTGCGGATGGTCAGACCCAGGAATTTCACCTCCTGCTGGCCGATCCGTGCTTTCTTTGGGTTTACTTTAAAACCCTTCCTTTCCAGTAGCTCCAATAATTCGGCTAATAGTGGGCCGTGCTCCTCCCTTGAATCGGTGAACAGGAGCAAGTCGTCCACATACTGCACTATCTGATTGGGCTGGCTAAATTCCTTTAAACTTCCTGCCATGCACTGATGGAAATTGCTGGGGCTGTTGTGGAAACCCTGTGGCAAGCAGTTCCAAGTGTACTGTTGCCCTTTAAAAGTAAAGGCAAACTTGTACTGATCCTCCCGCCGCAGCGGAATGGACCAAAAACCATTCGAGATATCCAGCACCGTGAACGTGGTCGCGGATGCTGGAATACTCCCTATTAGGTCGGCAACTGCTGCTACCGTGGGCGCGCAGGCTGGGATGTTTCTGTTGAGGAATCTGTAGTCCACCGTGGCCCTCCATGAATTGTCCGGCTTCCTTACCGGCCATAATGGGGAGTTCACGTGAGTGGCTATCGGCCTCAACACGCCCTGCTGCACTAGTGAAGATATTGCTATCTCCATGTCGGGTTCTGCCTCCTTGGGGAAGTTATACTGCTTTTGGGGTCGGATCATGGGGTCCCCGTCTACGCTGACCTCAAACCCGGTGACCCTCCCACAGTCGTGCTTGTGGGTAGCAAATGCGGTCAGATTGTCCGACACACACGCCTGCAAGTCTGTTGGGACGTCCGCGACCATAAGCTCGAGGTCGTAACCTCCTGACGGCTTCATGGTGCACAGGGTCCCCTTTTCTCCCTTCACTGGGATCACGACTACCTTGCCTAACCCATTCTCGGCTCCCCAGAGACAGTAATTTCTAAGGTCCACGAGGATCCCGTGTTCCACCAAAAAATCAGACCCGAGGATGCCTTTACCACCCCCCTCGTTCCACTTCAACAGGATACACGTCCATGTGGTGTGGAGTGCTCCCAAATGAATGGAGAGCGGGATGGAGAACGCGCCAGCCTGTTCTTTGCCTGTGAAACTCGCTACTGAGAATGGAGCCTGGGTAGACAGAGGTGAGGCAAAAGGTTTAGCTGTGTGGATCACGGTACATGATGCCCCCGTATCCAACAAGTAACTACCCTTTTCCTTCTCTACCTCCATCTCCACAAGGGGTCTTCTCCACGCGTCATATCGGAGCGGACACAGGTAGACGGGCTGCGCGGGCTTTAGTCATTGGGGCACTGCGGTTTGGGCTGGGGGAGCAACAGAGCCGTTGGTGACTGCCACCTTCCCCTGCGAGGTCATTAGAGACCGCATTGCCTCTAAAACTGACTCGATCGCATCGGGATGGATCGACACATCGGCTCCTTTCTCCCGGATGGGCGTTTGGGCTGGGGCTGAGGGAGCTTTTCCCTTTAAATCCTTCCAGGTATTTTTACAGTCCCAGCGCCAGTGACCTTCTTTCCCACACCCGTAACAACTATTCTTGGCTTGGGGAGGGCGATTCCCCTCCTGATGTCATTCCCTTTTAACAGGAGTTGCAGGCCTCACCTCATGCACCTTTCCCTTCGGGGAAGGCACATCCCTACTCTTGCTGTTCCTGTAACCTATCGTGAGCTGATCAAGTACTAGCTCCTCCATGGAGCGGGGGTTATTGGGGTCAAACCATGTTTTGGCCTGCTCCCTCACCTGTGGCAAGCAATTGGTGACCAGGCACCGGAGCCAATGAGCCCTTTGAGCATCGTCCAGCCCGTTCCGGGCCGGCCCGCCCGGGCAGCTGCGCCGATACACTGGCCACAACCTTCCGGCGAAAACCCGTGGGGGCTCTCCCTCTAGCTGTACCGTCCTTTCCAATCGGAGGAATGGACTCCCATCACCCTCCCCCATAATCTCCAGGACCTCGTCCCGTAACTCCTCATACACCTTGTGCCCTCTCTTGCTCTCGTCAGAGAGACACTGGAGGAGCGAGCTGTCCAGGGAGAACAGCAGCATTCTGGACTGCTCGACCCCGTCGCAGTCATTAACTGCTGCGGTCTGCTCCACGTCCCTAAAATGGGCGGAGGGATCTCCTGACTTGGAGAGTTTTGGGATGTGGCTTATCATTCCCCTTAGCTGTTGTGCGCTATGGGGCATTATGATCTGATTCATGATGGGTCCGTCCTCGCCATCCGCTTGCTCCGGACCGAGCCTCCGGTGTCGAGCGGGACACATCGGTGCCGGCCTCGACTCTACTACCTGGGGTTGCTCCGCCTCAGGAATCTCTTCGTCTAACTCTACCGTTTCCTTCCCCGGAGTCCAAGACTCAGTATAGCTGGGAGGTGCCGAGGGCTCGGGGGTTGGTACCCCAACTGCCGCTCGTGGAATTGGTCTTTTGGATTCCCTGGCTAACTGTAGATGGCTCGCTGGTGGGTTTATGAGACACACCAAGCCGTTTGCCTTTGCTAGGGCCCTTCTCAGGTCCTCTAGCTCCCTGTGGCAAGCGCTATGGTCGGCGTTCTCAGACCTATCCTCGATGGCCATCTTGTACGCTGCTCTAGCTCCCAGAATACTCTCCTCCTGTGCCTTTACCTGCTGAGCTAGGCGGACACACTTGTCTCTTATTCTTCCTTCACAGGACTTGGCCTCAGTGACCTGACACTCCAAGTAATTTATCTTGGCCTCATGGCGATCGGTTACGGTGTGGCGTTCCTGATTCAGCGCGTTGAGCGATGCAATCAGCCTCTTTCCTCCCGCAACCTTTTCCTCTACTTCTGCTAGTAACCCTTTGATCTGGGCCGTCTGTGCTACAACGACTTGGTCCAAAAGCTGGACTTGCTTCTTGTAGCACATTAGCCAGGCCGCTTTTTCTACAGATCTTTTGTGCTCTTTGCTTTCTGTCCACTTGATGGCTGCGTCTAGCGGGCGCCTATCTCTGTAGGGGGTTTCTCTTGCTTGCTCTGGTCTCTTGCCAGGCTTCTTGCAATAATTACCCGTGAGTGGTTCGACCCACTCGCCCCTACGGTTCTCGACCTTGGACTTAGGTGCAGGGAGCTATAGTGCAGAAAAACTCTATAGACCAGGTCGAATAGCAGGAAATGGATGCCTTTATTGAACAGTTTGCAGCATTATAAAATACATGTCATATGCACAGATTAAAGCAACTACAAGCATGCACACATCTATAAACTTAACTCTATAGAAATGGGGAACACACGGCACATCGTAAAAGGGGTAACACATTACAATCACCCTTAACCCCCTCCCCTAGATCTAACTAAGTTTCGATTTGAGGGACTCGGGATCATGCTCACCACTTTAAGAATTGCGAAAAGGGGTTTGCAGCCTTTTGACACAGCTTTCCGTCGTTACGTGGGTTTGGAAGTTTCTGGCGCAGCTTGTTTTCCTCTTGGTTCTCCAGCGATGGCGGCGGCCGATGTGATGTTGAAGAGACTGGATGCACACTGACTCTTTATGCAGTCAGAATTGTCCTTCTGATGACTCTTTATACAGTCATAATAATGTCCTTCTGAGTTCTCCAACGGTGGAGCAACACCGGAGTACCTGGGTGTCTTCTTCTTCGGCCTGGGTCGTCGATGATCTCCCGACAAAAGTACCCGGGCCACCCTCGTCGTCTTCCCGTCGTGGCCGGGCCTTGCCTGCCCGAACACCGAACACGTTCCGAACCGAAGTGCTGTGTGAAGGTCTCTGATGGTCTTGAAGCATTTTTACCGAAGCGAACGTCTCTGAAGCGAAGGTCTCGATGGACTTTACTCAGTTCACAGTTATACTCTTTTAGAACATTCTTATCTCCCGCCAAATCATAGTCCTGTCTTTGTAATAATTTTGGCGGGCAGAACTCTCTGCAGGGGTGTTTTGTCTTCATAACGGGAGTCGGTGATAGCTTAACTGCCCTTCCTGGGCCGATAATGTCTTTGCTTTGTTACCGTAACTCGGTTTGCATATTGATCGGTCTGGAGATTGCCCTGGATGGCTGTTAAACGGCTTCTCTTTGTACAGTAAATGGGATAAAGTGTTCGTTCAATTGTCCGCCCATTTCTTGATGGGTCTCATCCTGCCACCCAAATCTGTCCTGTACTTATAATCTAATCAATATGTATACTCAGTTCCATGAGTTTCGGCTTCCCGAAACTGGTTTCCACGGGCTTTTAATGTCCTCAATCCACAAGCCTGTCTGGCTTGCAGTAACAGAAATTCAAATGGTCCCAGAAGCTGGTCACGAGGTCTGGTGGCCATTTTGTGTGCCCTTTTATCAAAGGTTTCTCTGTATAAGCTTCTTTTGGTCAATAAAGCTGTTTTATTAACCTATTTTCCTGCGTGATTAATTAATGAAAATTTCACGAATTCTACAGTAGAGACTGCACAACCGCCACGCTGTGGCCGCCCTCCCACTGCATCCACACGAGACCGAAGACTCCCATCCGCCAGCCCGCCCGCCGTTCAACAACGTTCACTCCGAGAATACAGGAGTCACTCTGACAGGCTTGTCAGACCTCCTAGTCGATTGACTTTTACTGTTAAAGACAATTCTGGGGGGGCACATGTGGCAGAGCCACCAAGGGGACTCTGATCTTATGTACATAATTATCTTTAACTAATTGTTAGCTACAGAATGAATCTGTATCTCTGTTCATATTATCGCATGTACATAGCGTGGTCCCTTTAAGATTGAGACCCAACGTGATGACGTCATCGCGTTGATCACGTGATCCTCCAGCGGTGGGAAAACGTGATGACATCATGATGTCCGACCAGGGAGGAGCCCTAGTCAATCCTCGTGGAGCTAGCAACCAGTACAGACCTGTTATCCAGCTTTCCTATGTTTTAGTGTTAAACTCTGTTTATTAGTATTAAACATTATTTGTTTAATAGACTGACTCGATCTCAGTCCTTTAGTTAGGAATCTAGCCATTCCTACAGCACAAACATTGAACATGAAGGCAGTGAAATTCGGCACCTTAGCGCCGGCTGATGAAGCTCGTTTCGGAGTAAAATGGCGGCAGCCTTGATTCCGCCCACTTCCGGCGCAGATTGCGCTGGCCGCCATTTTGGGCAGTTTGCCAGCGTGGCAGTTGTCTGCGCTCACTGGAAAAATGGTAATGAGTCAGATTGTGGCGTCAATGATTTGACGTACGACCTGCTATTTTGGCTGTCGCCTCAATCCTAGGGCCTCAAGTTGCAGTCCCCCTTGGGCTGCAGCATGACATGGAGATGGAGCAGGTGCAGCAACGGAGACAAGCTGCTCACAGAGAGAGAAGGAGGAGGGGGAAGAGGAGGAGGAGGAAGAGAAAGAAACAGAAGAGGAGGGAGCAGAAGAGGAGGAGGCAACTCAGACAGCCCCGTTCTGGCCAGGATATCCGGGATGGAATCTTCCATCTGTGGTCCAAGTGAACACAACCCCAATTCCTCTTTCAACATTAGTCCCACACCTTCCCTTCCCTCTGTTACTGACCATCACAGCATCCTCTTGGCTGCAATGCTGAAATAAAAGCCACCATACAGCAAACTTTCCAATCATACTTTATCCATATATGTATCCAATATTACATCAAAAAATCAACTAATCACCCTTGTGCATTTCTTTAGTGAGTGACTTGCGTGTGCCTTTACCCATCCTAGTGCTCCTAAGTAGTGCTACCCCAGTGGCTGGGGAATGAGGGACAAGTGGGATGTGAGAAGGATGATAACATATGAGGATACCAGTATCTTTCAGCCCCTTCATGGGTAAAGGGCTCATGCCCCTGTCAACAATGGCCAGCACCATCTTCTCCAAGGGCGTATGAGAATAGATGGGCAGCTAACATAAAAGGGAATCCAAATGTATTCTGTAGGCATATAAATAGTAAACGGGCAGTAAGAGTAGTGGCGGGGCTGATTAGGAACCAAAAAGGAGACCTATGCATGGAGGCAGAGGGCATGGCTGAGGCATTAAATGAGTACTTTGTATCTGTCTTCACCAAGGAAGAAGATGCTGCCAAAGTCATAGTGAAAGAGGAGGTAGTTGGGATACTGGATGGGATAAAAATTGATCAAGAGGAGGCACTAGAAAGGCTGGCTGTACTTAAAGTAGATAAGTCACCAGGGCCAGATGGGATGCATCCTAGGATTCTGAGGGAAGTAAAGGTAGAAATTGCGGAGGTACTGGCCATAATCTTCCAATCCTCCTTAGATACGGGGATGGTGCCAGAGGACTGGAGAATTGCAAATATTACACCCTTGTTCAAAAAAGTATGTAAGGATAAACCCAACAAATACAGGCCAGTCAGTTTAACCACAGCAGTGGGGAAGCTTTTAGAAAAGATAATCTGGGACAAAATTGACAGTCACTTGGACAAGTGTGGTTGAATTAAGGAAATCCAGCATGGATTTGTTAAAGGCAAATTGTGTTTAACTAAATTGATGGAGTTTTTTGATGAGGTAACAGAGAGGGTTGATGAGGTCAATGCAATTGACATAGTGTACATGGACTTCCAAAAGGCGTTTGATAAGTGCCACATAATAGATTTGCCAGCAAAGTTGAAGCCCGTGGAATAAAACAGACAGTGGCAGCATGGATAACAAAATTGGCTAAGTGATAGGAAAGAGAGAGTGGTGGTGAACGGTTGTTTTTCGGACTGGAGGATGGTATCCAGTGGTGTTCCCCAGGGGTCAGTACTGGGTCCACTGCTTTTCTTGATATATATGTTAATGACTTGGACTTGGGTGTACAGGGCACAATTTCAAAATTTGCAGATGACACAAAACTTGGAAGTATAGTGAACAGTGAGGAGAATAGGATAGGCTTCAAGAGGACATAGACAGGCTGGTGAAATGGGTGGACGCCTGACAGATGAAATTTAATGCAGAAAATTGTGAAGTGATACATTTTGGTAGGAAGAATGAGGAGAGGCAACATAAACTAAAACGTACAATTCTAAAGGAGGTGCAGGAACAGAAAGACCTGGGGGTAGAGGAGCACAAATCGTTGATGGTGGCAGAGCAGGTTGAGAAAGAGGTTAAAAAAGCATACGGGATCCTGGGCTTCATAAATAGAGGCATAGAGTACAAAAGCAAGGAAGTTATGGTGAACCTTTATAAAGCACTGGTTCAACCTCAACTGGAATATTGCATCCAATTCTGGGCACCGCACTTTTGGAAAGATGTGAAGGCCTTAGAGAGGGTGCAGAAAAGATTTACAAGAATGGTTCTAGTGATAAGGGACTTGAGTTACGTGGATAGACTGGAGAAGCTGTGATTGTTCTCCTTAGAGCAGAGAAGCTTGAGAGAAGATTTAATAGAGGTGATCAAAATCATGAGGGGTCTGGACAGAGTAGATGGAGAGAAACTGTTCCCATTGGCAGAAGGGTCGAGAACCAGAGGACACAGATTAAAGGTGATTGGCAGAAAATCCAAAGGTGACATGAGGAGAGCTTTTTTACACAGCGAGTGGTTATGATCTGGAATGCACTGCCTGAAAGGGTGGTGGAGGCAGACTCAATCGTAACTTTCAAAGGGGAATTGGATAAGTACTTGAAAGAAAATAATTCACAGGGCTACGGGGAAAGAATGGCAGGGGAGCGGGACTAGCTGAAGTGTTCATGCAGAGAGCCGGCATGGGCTCGACAGGTCTAATGGCCTCCTACTGTGCTGTCACCATTCTATGATTCTATGATTCTATGAAAGGGGTGAGGTGAAGCTAGGAATGGAAGGTGTGCCTCGTGTTTGGTAGAGATTGTTGGTAGGTGAATCGTAGAAGCATAGAAATTTACAGCACAAGAGGCCATTTGGCCCATCTTGTCCATGCCGGCTGACAAAGAGCTACCCACCCTGTTAGATCCATGGTTCAGTGGATAAATAATTACACGGATGCTGTACATAAACAAATAACAGGTCTTTACTGGAGGAGGGTAATCTCTAGACTGGGGTACAGAGGCATGCGCACAGCTTATATACCGGTGTGGTCACTGCCGGTACTATAGTATACAGGAGCTGTAAAAAGTAGTTCTGACTTAAAGCACATACACTACAATTCCTCCCTTTTTAGATTAATAATACCCCCTTAATATTCAAATAACAATTACATTTTTACATGTACATTCAATAACAAAAGTCCATTTATAGATTCAGTCTTTGGGGCGGCTTCCTGACCCTTGCAGGATAGCGCCTTTCCGGAGGTTCTTGTTCTTGGTGCAGAGGCGATTCTGACCCCCTTTCATCGGGTAGTTCATCGGGTTGCACTGCTACTGGGTCTGAAGTAGATACTACCGGTATGTCGGGTTCATCCCCAGGTACTCGAGACATGGGGTTGACGCATTCCTGTGATGCTAAGATCTGATCGACGTGGCGTCTCACAATGTTCTCCCCGACATCTACTGTGTACATTAATGGCCCCTGCCTTGTACATATCGTTCCGGGTTGCCACTTCTCTGTTCGATAGTCCCGGGCCAAGACTGGTTGCCCTACATTGAAGCTCCTTATCGGCTTCTCGTTGATGTGCTGGAATTGTTTGTCCTCAACATTTCTTCACACATTTGGTCTGAGCAAGTCCAGACGAGATCTCAACCTTCGGTTAAAGAACATCATGGCCGGGGTCTGGTTGGTTACTGCATGTGTCGCGTTTCGGTAGGCTAATAAGAAATTGTCCATCTTATGCTGTAGTGGAATTTCCTCATCGCACATGGCCTTTATTGCCTTCTTAAAGGTTTGTACGAACCTCTCAGCCAATCCATTGGTGGCTGGATGATACAGGGCGGATGTGTAATGCCTTACCCCATTCCTATTCATGAATTTTTGGAGCTCGTCGGACACAAACTGTGGTCCATTATCAGAGCAGATCTGCTCTGGCAACCCGTTTCTGGTAAATATGGCCCGTAGGACTGCAATCATTTTCTCTGTAGTGGTTGAAGACATCTTTATCACCTCAGGCCACTTTGAATGAGCATCCACTGCTATTAAGAACATTGAGTCCATGAATGGACCAACAAAATCAATGTGCACCCGTTGCCATGGAGAGGAGGGCCACTCCCATGGGTGTAGAGGGGCATGTGGTGGTGCATTTTGGACCTTCTGGCATCCTAAGCAGCTCTTAGTTAGGTCTTCAATTTGTTGATCGATTCCCGGCCACCACACATAAGCCCTAGCTAGGCTTTTCATTTTCACTCCCCCCAGATGACCTTCATGTAGCTCATTTAGTACTCTCTCCGTTAACTTGGGTGGAATCACCACTCTGGATCCACACATCACTGTCCCCTGGCATACTGACAGCTGTTCTCTTCTGGATGAGAATGCTGGCAACAATGAGTCGGCATGTGCTGGCCATCCCCTTACCGTCAATTCATATACCCGTGACAGCATTGGATCATTGCGGGTCTCCTTCTCTATATCCGCGTTTGTTATTGGCAATCGTTCAATTATTGACGAATAAAATATCTCAATAGGGTCCACTGCTGGTGCTTCCTCCACAGTAGGCAGTGGCAGGCGCGATAGCCCATCAGGGTTCCCATGCTGTCTTGTGCCTTTATATTCTATTTCATATTGATGTGCCCCTAGAAACAGGGACCATCTTTATAACCGCTGTGCAGTCATTTCTGGCATGCCCTTCTTAGGATTAAAGATGGAGACAAGTGATGGTGGTCAGTCAGCGAGGTGAACTTCTGTCCATGCAGATAGTGGTTGAATTTTTTTACTCCCCATACTAGGCTGAGGGCCCCCCTGTCAATCTGGGCGTAGTTGCGATCGGCTGAGGTTAGTGACCGAGACGCAAAGGCTACTGGCCTCTCCAACCCATCTGGGAATTTGTGCAACAGCACTGCTCCAATGCCGTAGGGTGATGCATCACATGCCAAACGAATTGGTAGTGCTGGGTTGAAATGGGCCCACACCTCTTTTGATGTGATGAATTCTTTACACTTCGGGAAAGCTCGTCTACGTTCGTCATCCCACTTCCATGGTACCCCTGTTTGCAGTAGGGTGTTCAGCGGGTGTAATACCATAGACAAATTTGGTAAGAACTTGTGGTAATAGTTTACCAGCCCGAGGAACGACCTCAGTTGTGACACATTTTCCGGTGCTGGAGCCTTGACTACTGCCTCTATCTTGTCAGGGGACTTATGTAACCCCTCTTCATCGATGACGTGGCCGTAATACGAGATCTGTTTCTGGAAAAACTCGCACTTGTGGCGATTAGCTCGTAGCCCATGTTCCTTTAATCTGGCGAGCACGTTCTCCAAGTTAGCGAGGTGATCACCGTCATTTTCGCCCGTGAACAAGATGTCGTCCAAATAACACTGGGTCCCTGGAATCCTTTGCAGGACCTGATCCATCGCCCTTTGCCAGATAGCCGGAGCCGAGGCTACTCCAAACACCAGCCGGTTGTGTAAGAGCCATGAAAGTTTAAGAAAATACTTTAAAATATTGGTTAAATAGTATAATACAATTAATTTACCTGACTGACTTATTATATTGAGAAACCCCCTATTTTCTTGCTCCAGTAGTATAGTCCGAGATACCCCCTTCATTCTTGCCACAATGGTACAGTCCTTAAGATCGTCACATGGTATGCAGCCATTTTACAGTTTAAACTCCACGTGGCTGGAGGAGGCAGAAGCTTGTGAGGGCTGGAGCAATACAGTTTTTGACCGTGTTCGTTTATACGTGTTTGCTTTGTAATTCTGTTTGTAAGGTGTTATAGTAAACAGTTTAAAAGACAAAGCTACGTTTGGGAACGTTTTATTTCGACACGCGTCTACTCATTGTTAAAAGCCCCAAAGCTCAGTGGCTGCCTGTTTGGAAATTAAGAAGCGCCACTACATTAGTCAAAAACTTGCTCCCTAAGAAGGAAAGGACGGAATTGCCGGCGAACGTATACATGAATGGTCACGGAGCCAGACGACAATATAAGAAAGCGAAGGTACAGTGACTGTTACTTGCTTTGTTCATTCTATTGAGAAGCTAAATAAGAGCTGCGGGTAAAATGGCCGCGGCCTTACGGAGCCAGGAGCTTCCCCCAGCCAGGAGGATTGCTGGCCAAAAGAGGGAAATAAAGCTCACCCCAAAGGCAATGGAAGAGAAGTTACATAGAAGCATAGGTGCAAGGAAGGCTAAATTAGCTCAGATAACTGAAAAAATGAAGATAATTGATTGTCTCATGGAAGATAATGCTAATATTAAGAAAGCTGAAGACATAATGCATTACGATTTCTCCAAGCTGCATGAAGAATTTAATGTACTCAATGAAGATGTATTAGCACTTTTGTCTGAAGAAGAGGGAAAAGCCGATCAGCACAAATGGTTTGATCTTAAATCATCCAGCATTAAGGACTCTGCCAAGGCCACAGAACAGTGGATGTTAAGGATTCGTCAAGATGCTGATACAGCAGAGAAAGATAAAGTTGACGATGAAGTTGGACCAGATGATAGCATTTCAGAGACTTCAGCCAGACTGAGCAAAAATCGAAAAGAAGGTAGCTCTGTTTCTGGACACGGGTCAGTCGCTTCTACCACAAGCTCGTCGCGACGCAAGAGGGAGGAGGTTGAACGGGCAATGTTGATGGCGCGTGCAGCATCTTTAGCGGAGAAGCAAGCCCTTGAACGGGAAGAGGCCCAACTGCAGGCCCAACAGGCCCAACTGCAGGCCCAACAGGCCCAAGTGCAGGCAAAGAAAGAACAGCTGGAGATAAAAACAGCTATTGCAGTCTCAGATGCCAAGTTGGGTGTGTATGCAGATTATGAAGGCTCACAGGATGGCGTGAGCGAATACTGCCAGTCAATGTTGTCACATAGAGTTGGATCCAGGGCACCTTCAAGAGTTACAAGAGAGTCCGAAGGCCATCTCCTGGCATTACAGCGTGGAAGAGTGGCCTCTCCACTAACAGGAGCACGTGATGCTACCCCAGACGTCAGACGGTCTAGACTAGACCCTGCTGATGACCACCAGAGGCCTGAAGACACAGGGAGAAGCCTATACCGAGTGATGCAACGTCAGAACGAAATTACAGAGATGCTTGTAAAACAACAGAATCTGTTCCGACTCCCTCAAAGAGACATACCAGTGTTCCAAGGCGACCCACTCAAGTATAAGCCCTTCATGAGATCCTTCGAACAAGCCATTGACTCCAAAACAGAGAGCAGCAGTGATAAGTTGTACTACCTGGGACAGTACACCAGTGGTAAACCACAAGACCTGGTCAGAAGCTGTGAACACATGAGACCGGACCGGGGATACATAGAAGCCAGGAAGTTGCTGCAGGAGCACTATGGTAACGAGCTGAAGATAGCCACTGCATATATTGAAAAGGCTACCAAGTGGCCACAGATCAGATCGGAGGATGGAGAGGCATTGAACGCATATGTTCTTTTCCTCATAGGATGTCGCAACACCATGGAGGATGTTGAATTCATGGAAGAGATGGACAATCCTACGACTATGAGAATCATCATCTCTAAGCTTCCTTACAGGATGAGAGAACAATGGAGAAGAACAGCCTTTGAGATAATGGAGAGACGGAAAAGTAGAGCCAGGTTTGCAGACTTAGTGAATTTCATAGACAAACAGGCTAAAATTGCTAGGGACCCATTGTTTGGAAACATCCAGGATGTCAGCCCGACTACTGATGGAAGAGTGAAAGCCAAGCCTGTTGAATCAAAGACTCTCAGGAAAGGTGGTTCCAGGGGAAGCAGCTTTGCAACTATCGTCACTCAGGCTGGGGAAGAAAGGTCTCAGAACTCATCTCCCAAAAAGAGCAGCACAGTGACGCCTGCTAATGCCTTTCAGAAGCCATGTTTATTCTGCCAGAAGAATCATACATTGGATTTCTGCAGTGACATCAAAGCACAGCCACTTAAGGACAGAATCGAATTCCTGAAGTACAATGGCCTATGTTTTGGATGTCTCTCTCAGGGGCACCTGAGTAAAAACTGTAAGCAAAGAACAACATGCAGAGAGTGCACTCGGAAACATCCCAGTCTGCTGCATATCCATAAAGAAGAACAAGTCTCTAAGAAGAGTGAAGAAAACAATACCGACGAGAAGGTTGTTTCAAGTGCTCTGGTGTCGCTAGAACCAGAGACTTGTGGATTCACTGGGGCCGGTGACAGTGATTGTATTCTTGCCATCGTACCAGTAAAGATCAAGTCTAAGAGGAGTGAGAAGTTTGTGGAGACTTACGCCTTCATGGATCCAGGTAGTTCAGCAACGTTCTGCACAGAATCACTCATGCAACAGCTGAACATTAGAGGCAGAAGAACAGAAATCCTATTACGCACCATGGGTCATGAGAAGTCAATGCAAAGTTATATCCTGTCAGACTTAGAAGTGTGTGGACTTGAAGAGAAGGACTTCATAGACCTGCCTAATGTTTTCACACAGAGGGAGATTCCTGTTAAAATAGGAAACTTAGCTCTGCAGAAGGATGTGTATAGATGGCCTTACCTAGAAAAGGTGCGTCTCCCATACATTGAAGCAGAAATTGGCCTATTAATTGGAACCAATGCCTACAAAACTATGGAGCCATGGCAGGTGATAAACAGCAAGGACGACGGACCCTACGCAGTCAGGACAGCCCTTGGATGGGTAGTCAATGGACCGGTAAGGTGCGATGATGGCAACAAGTCGAACAAGGAGCAACGACAAAACATAACAGTTAATTGTATCTCTATTGGAAGCATCGAAGAGCTGTTGATACAGCAGTTCAACGCAGACTTTTCAGAACGCAGCTGTGAGGAAAAGACAGAGATGTCACAAGAAGACCATCAGTTCATGGATTTGATGAGAAGGTCTACACAGTTCATTGATGGCCACTATCACATTGGTTTGCCACTGAGAAGACAGACCGCGAAGACGCCGAACAATCGCTGCATAGCAGAGCAACGCGCCATCAGTCTAAAGAGAAAGCTGAACAAGAACCCCGACTTTCACGAAGACTACAAAGGCTTCATGAGAAACATCATAGCGAAAGGCTATGCTGTAAAAGTGCCCGAGGAACAGTTGAACAGAGACGATGGAAGGGTCTGGTACATTCCTCATCATGGTGTGTATCACCCAAAGAAGAAAAAGATCCGTGTAGTGTTTGACTGCGCCGCCTCATTCAGAGGAACTTCACTGAATGACCAGCTGCTTCAAGGTCCTGATCTTACTAATACCCTCATTGGCGTCTTGACTAGGTTTAGACAAGAGCTCGTTGCCATGATGGCAGATATAGAATCAATGTTCTATCAAGTCAGAGTCCCTGATGAAGATGCTGATCTTCTGCGTTTCCTTTGGTGGCCAGATGGCGACGTTAGTCAAGCGATGGTGGAATGTAGAATGGCTGTACACTTGTTCGGAGCCACATCATCTCCCAGCTGTGCAAGCTACGCTCTCAGAAAAACTGCAGAAGATGGCAAAGGCAAAGCACCATCAGAGGCTGTGGAGACAATCTTCAGAAACTTTTATGTCGATGACTGTCTGAAGTCCGTGTCAACAGAAGACAATGCCATCGCACTGTCAAGAGACCTTAGAACTCTGTGTTCGAATGGAGGATTCCATCTGACTAAGTGGATAAGCAACAGCAGAGCAGTTCTAGCTTCTATCCCAGAAAAGGAAAGAGCCACTGAAGTCAAAGATCTGGACCTGAGCCACGATGTCCTTCCTATTGAGAGAGCTCTTGGTGTACAATGGTGCATTGAGTCAGACACGTTCAACTTCAGAATAATGGTGAACGAAAGACCATCCTCAAGACGAGGGATTCTCTCCGTGGTCAGTTCCATCTACGACCCTCTTGGATTCCTGGCACCACTCATTCTGCCGGTGAAGCTGATGCTACGAGAGCTGTGTAGAGACAAGAGAGGATGGGATGAAGATATCCCAGAAGGTCAAGCTCAGAGATGGCTCAGATGGTTGACAGATTTGCAACAACTTTCTAGCTTCAACGTCAGTAGATGCATCAAGCCTGTGAGTTTTGGAGTTACAAAGACGGCTCAACTACATCATTTCTCGGACACCAGTGAGGATGGCTATGGCACGGCTACTTACCTCTTGCTGACAAATCAACAGGGCCAGAAACATTGTGCCTTCCTCATGGGGAAATCCAGGGTGGCTCCGCTGAAGCAGGTCACCATCCCGAGACTGGAATTGACGGCAGCGGTTGTTGCAGTTAAAGTTGACCAGGTGATGCGGAAAGAGTTACAGTTCCCATTAGAAGAATCTGTCTTCTGGACGGATAGCACGACGGTGCTGAAGTATATAGAGAATGAGAAGATAAGCTTCAGGACCTTCGTAGCAAACAGAATCTCATCCATTAGAGAAGCTACACAACCATCTCAATGGAGGTATGTAAACACCTCATTAAACCCAGCAGATCAAGCCTCACGGGGATTGAAGGCTGAAAACTTCATGAGGAGGGAAACTTGGATACAAGGCCCAAGTTATCTGCTGGAAACAGAGAGATCATGGCCAGAAAGACCAGATATGCCAAGTCAGATTGCTGAAGACGACGTCGAAGTCAAGAGATCAGTCACAGTAAATCTCATAACTACGAAAGAGAACTTTGACACAGTGAACAAGCTTGTTAACCATTTCTCAGGATGGCACCAGTTGAGGAAAGCAGTTGCATGGTTTCTAAGGTTGAAAGAGTTGCTGCTACACCTGAGCAGTAAGAGAAAAGAGTATCGAGCCACTATCAGTCAGTCTGAAAGTAACCCTGATAAGCAGAGAATGCTTCTACAGCAGTATATGCACCAGAACAAGACCACATTGGGTAAGAATTCATTGACCGTGGAGGATTTGGCCAAGGCTGAGATGGAGATAGTTTGCTTCAGTCAAAGACAAAGATACCCAGAAGAAATCGAAGCTTTACAGCGAAATACTCCAATCAAGAAAGGTAGTCATATCTACAAGCTGGACCCTACACTGCAAGATGGAGTACTGAGGGTGGGAGGGAGACTAAACAAATCTGCTATGCCAGAGGAGGCCAAGCATCCTGCTATCCTTTCTAAGGACCTCCGGGTTGCTACTCTCATTCTTCAGCATATACACCAGAGTATTGGACACAGTGGGAGGAATCACGTGCTTGCGAAGCTAAGACAAAGATACTGGATTCCAGGAGCTAATTCTGTAATAAGAAAAATACTCTCTGAATGCATTGTTTGCAGACGGTTACACGCTAGAGCTGGGGAGCAGAAAATGGCAGACCTGCCTGAAGACCGTTTGTTGCCAGACAAGCCCCCACTTACAAACGTAGGGGTGGACTATTTCGGGCCTTTCGAGGTAAAGCGAGGACGGAGCCTTGTCAAGAGATATGGTGTGCTTTTCACTTGTTTGACCATCAGAGCAGTTCATATTGAGGTGGCACACACGCTTGACACTGATTCCTGTATTAACGCCTTGCGGCGCTTTGTCTGTAGAAGAGGACAGGTGTCCATTATGCGTTCTGATAATGGCACTAATTTTGTCGGAGCGGAGAGAGAACTATGGGAAGCTATTGAAGGTTGGAATCAGCTTAAAATACAGGAAGCCATGATGCAAACAGGAATTAAGTGGATCTTCAATCCTCCAGCTGCATCCCACCATGGAGGTGTCTGGGAAAGACAGATACGCACCGTAAGAAAACTACTCGGTTCTGTACTGAAGCAGCAAGTGCTTGACGACGAGAGACTCCAAACCGTTCTGTGTGAGGTCGAAGCCATCATTAATGACCGACCGATAACTAAGACATCAGATGATCCCAATGACCTCGAAACCCTGACTCCGAACCACCTGTTGTTGTTGAAAACACAGCCAGCCATGCCCCCGGGAGTCTTCAAAAAGGAAGATCTGTATGCCCGTCGGAAGTGGAGGCAAGTTCAGTATATGTCAGACCTTTTCTGGACCAGATGGACAAGAGAATACTTACCTCTGCTACAGGAGCGTCAAAAATGGTCCAAAATAAAGAGGAACTTCATTGTCGGAGACATCGTCTTAATCGTGGATGATTCAGCCCCTAGAAATTCTTGGTTGATGGGAAAAATAATTAAGACCATGCCAGACTCCAGAGGCGTCGTTCGTCGCGTTTGTTTGCAAACCAAGACCAGTACCCTGGAAAGACCGATCACAAAGCTCTGCCTGCTACAAGAAGCAGCGTGAAAAGTTCCTGAACGAAAAAAGTGGACACTTATATTGTAAATATGTTGAATTCATTAGTTTATGACTCTTAATGTTTGAGTAATTGATATGCTTCATGTGCCTAGTCAATTAGGGGCCGGAATGTAAGAGCCATGAAAGTTTAAGAAAATACTTTAAAATATTGGTTAAATAGTATAATACAGTTAATTTACCTGACTGACTTATTGTATTGAGAAACCCCCTATTTTCTTGCTCCAGTAGTATAGTCCGAGATACCCCCTTCATTCTTGCCACAATGGTACAGTCCTTAAGATCGTCACATGGTATGCAGCCATTTTACAGTTTAAACTCCACGTGGCTGGAGGAGGCAGAAGCTTGTGAGGGCTGGAGCAATACAGTTTTTGACCGTGTTCGTTTATACGTGTTTGCTTTGTAATTCTGTTTGTAAGGTGTTATAGTAAACAGTTTAAAAGACAAAGCTACGTTTGGGAATGTTTTATTTCGACATGCGTCTACTCGTTGTTAAAAGCCTCAAAGCTCAGTGGCTGCCTGTTTGGAAATTAAGAAGCGCCACTACAGGTTGTATTGATAGAGACCTTTATGGGTGTTGATCGTAAGGTAATGTTTCGAAGCTTCTTCTACCTCCATTTGCAAGTACACCTGGGCTAGATCAACTTTTGTGAAGCATTTACCACCAGATAGCGAGGCGAAAATATCCTCAATTCGTGGAAGCGGATATTGCACCGTGTGAAGGACTGGGTTCACTGTCACCTTAAAATCCCCACAGATACGGACCTTCTTTGGATCCCCAGGCGTATTACTCAACGACCTCTTCATTACAGGAACGATGGGTGTAGCCCACTTGCTCCAGTCCACTTTGGACAGTACTCCTGAACGTTCCAACCCTTCCAGCTCTGCTTCAACCGCTGGTCTGATCGCATAAGGCACTGGTCTGGCCTTCAGAAACTTTGGGCTTGCATTATCCTCTATTTTAATTGTTGCTGTTATTCCTTTTAGTGTTCCTAGTCCCTCCTGGAACACTTCTTTTGCGTCAGTTAGCATTTTTGACAGTCATCCAGGTGTGACGTCGTCATCCTTTTTGGCCTCCACCTTCAGTGCCTGTATGGAATGCCAATCTAAATGTATCTTCCGGATCCATTCACGTCCTAGCAGTGGTGGTCCTCCATTTGGCAATACATATATATCCATTTTAGGTATTTCCTGAACTTTATCTGTCACTTTCACCCTTATTTTTCCTTTGGGGTAGACTTTTTGCCCCGTATATGTCTTCAAGACAATCTCTAGCTTTCAAGGGTATGTGTGAAAATAGTCTCTTTGATTTATGACTGTTAGAGCTGACCCTGTGTCCAATTCCATTTCCACTTGGACTCCGTCTATCTTGAGTGTAACCCAGATAGTCTGGTGATCCTCCATTTCGGTTACATTATGTAGTTTCAGACAACCCAGCTCCTTGCTTCCGGAGTCTGTGTCAATTTTCTGTTCGTCTGAACCACTGTCCATCACCTGGTGTACCTTTTTGTACTTCTCCTGTGGAGATTTCTTACTGTTGGTTTTCTTCCCAGACCTGCAGACTCTTGCCATGTGTTCTGCTTTCCCACACTGTCTGCATACTTGGTCCTTGAACCAACAATCTTTCTGGTCATGTGTTGTTCTGCCGCAGCGATAACACTTCCCTGTTCCATAGGTCATTTAGTTGGTGCCATATTCTTGCGGTCTCCGTTGTATCTCTGCAGTGCCCCTTGCGGCTGCTTTGTGTGATACTGCCATACTGAAAGCTTTGTCCAGCGTAAGGTCCTTTTCTGATAGAAGCCATTTCTGGGTTCCTTCACTTTGTAGCCCACACACAAACTTGTCCCTTAACGCGTCTGCTAGTCCTGCTCCAAACTGGCAGTATTTCGATAGCTTGCGCAGTTCCGCTAGGTACTCAGCATTGCTTTCATCTTTGTGTTGGTTCCTTTTATGGAACTTAAATCATTCTGCTATCAGCAGCGGTGTGGGGTTTAAGTGGTCCTGTAGGATTTCTACTATGCTTTCAAAATTCTTGTTTACCGGCTTCTCTGGGGTTATTAGATTTTGCAGTAACCCATAAGTTTTTGCACCCATGGAATTTAACAGAACCAGTGCTTTATTAGCATCTGGCACTTCATTCGCCCTGCAGTACACCTCAATACGTTCCACATATGTCGCCCAATCTTCGAGTTCATTGTCGAACGTAGTGATACTGCCACTCTTCGGCATCCTTGGTTGTGCATTAACTATCACCACTGGCGCCTCCCGCACTTCCCCTTCTTCTCCGCTGGCACAAAATGGCGTCTCCCGCGCTTTCCTTCCTTCCTGCGCTCACCCGTCTTCTCCGCTGCGGCTTCGCAAAATGGCGTCTCCCGCGCTCTTCCTTCTTCTCCGCGGCTCACTGGCGCCTCCCGCGCTCTCCCTGCTTCTCCGCGGCTCAATGATGTCTCCCGTGCTCTCCCTGCTTCTCCGCGGCTCAATGGCATCTCCCCTTGCTTTGCCCTGCGGACCCTGATCAGCCCGTGATCCCTGGCTGTGCTCTGCGCGTTCTTCTCTTGATATTTGTCGACGCCGCTCAGTCTAGAACCCAGCTGTTTCTTACTCTCTCTCTCTCTCCGGTTTGCAGTATTTTTCCTCGACGCCGCTCGGTGATCAACCCCCGGCTGTGCCCTGCTCCCTTCACCCTTTTTCTTACCCCATCGACGCTGCCCGGCTCTCTCTCTCTGCCGTTGGTCGGCTCCAGCCGCCGCTGCTCGGGAAGGGTCTGCTCTGGACCTGTCGTCGGTCTCTTACTGCTCGTTGCGGCTGGGGAACCAAGCCCGGCTCTCCACAGCCTCCCCAGCGAAGTTGGATCTCTGCCTAACTGCTGGGCGGTTGCTCGCGGTCGACGCCTGTGTTCCTGGACTCGACTATTTTTTTTTTTTATGTTGCAGGTAGATTCGCATCAACACTCGTCGCCACTGTTAGATCCGTGGTTCAGTGGATAAATAATTACACGGATGCTGTACATAAACAAATTACAGGTCTTTACTGGAGGAGGGTAATCTCTAGACTGGGGTACAGAGGCATGCGCACAGCTTATATACCGGTGTGGTCACTGCCGGTACTACAGTATACAGGAGCTGTAAAAAGTAGTTCTGACTTAAAGCACATACACTACACAGCCTAATCCCACTTTCCAGCACTTGGTCCGTAGCCTTGTTGGTTATGGCACTTCAAGTGAATATCCAAGTACTTTTTAAACGTGGTGAGGGTTTCTGCCTCTGCCATGCTTTCAGGCAGTGAGTTCCAGACACCCACCACACTCTGGGTGAAAACATTTCTCCTCAAATCCCTTCTAAAGTTCCAACCAATTACTTTACATCTATGCCCCCTGGTTATTGACCCTTCTGCTAAGGGAAATAGGTCCTTCCTATCCACTCTATCGAGGCCTCTCATAATTTTATACACCTCAACTAGGCCTCCCCTCAGCCTCCTCTGTTCTAAAGAAAACAATCCCTGCCTATCCAATCTCTCCTCATAACTAAAATTCCCCAGCCCAGGCAACATCCTCATAAATCTCCTCTGCACCCCCTCTAGTGCAATCACACCCTTCCTGGTGACCAGAACTGCATGCAGTATTCTAGCTGCAACCTAACTAGAGTTTTATACAATTCAAGCATAACCTCCCTGCTCTTATATTCTATGCCTCAGCTAATAAAGGCAAGTATCCTGTATACCTCCTTAACCATATTATCTCCCTGTCCTGCTACCTTCAGCGATCTGTGGACATGCACTCCAAGGTCCCTCTGATCTTCTGCACTTCTCAGTGTCCTACCATTTATAGTGTATTCCCTTGCCTTGTTAGCCCTCCCCAAATGCATTACCTCACACTTCTCCATATTGAATTCCGTTTGCCACTATTCTGCCCACCTGACCAGTCCATTGATATCTTCCTGCAGTCTACAGCTTTCTCCTTCATTATCAACCACACGGCCAAGTATTGTATCAATTGCAAACGTCTTAATCATACTTCCTACATTCAAGTGCAAATCATTGATATATACCACAAAAAGCAAAGGACCCAGTACTGAGCCCTGCGGAACCCCACTGGAAACAAAAACACCCATCAAACATTACCTTTTTGTTCCTGCCTCTGAGCCAATTTTGGATCCAACTTGCCACTTTGCCTTGTATCCCATGGGCTTTTACTTTCATGACCAGTTTGCCATGCGGGACCTTATCAAAAGCCCTGCTAAAATCCATATAAACTACATCAAACGCACTACCCTCATTGACCCTCATTGTTACTTCCTCAAAAAAATTCAATCAAGTTAGTCAGACACGACCTTCCCTTAACAAATCCATGCTGACTGTCCCTGATTAATCCATATCTTTCTAAATGAAGATTTATCCTGTCCCTCAGAATTTTTTCCAGTAATATTTCCACCACTGAGGTTAGGCTGACTGGCCTGTAATTACTCGGTCTATCCCTTTCTCCCTTTTTAAACAATGGTACCATGTTAGCAGTTCTCCAATCCAGTAACACCACACCTATAGCCAGAGAGGATTGGAAAATGATGGTCAGAGCCTCTGCTATAACCTCTCTTACTTCTCTTAACAGTTTGGGATACATTTCATCCGGGCCTTGTGATTTATCCATTTTCAAAGATGCTAGTAAGTGATGGGGAATGTTGTGCATTGAGCATAGTTTGAGGCTAATGGTGCAGTTGGTAGGAAATGACTTTTGAAGATGCATTCACTCACTTTGACCACTCATCTGAGGTCATGAAACTTCTTTGGGCACTGGAACCAGGTCCTGGGGGGCTACACTGCTGGCAGTGACCGCCTCAGCAATCTGGTCCCACATCCTTATTTGTGGAGGGCCTTCTGGCCCCCTGTGGGTGGAGGACCTCTCTTCCAGTGTTCACCCACTGCACAAAGCTCAAGTGCTATGTCCTAGACGCTGTGTGCCATTTCCCTGGTTTGTTGAATCCTTTGTGTTAGTGCTGAAGCACTTTTACCATTGTTCATCAGCAGAAGGCAGCTCAACTTTAGAAGGTTCAGACTGCCTAGTGCTGAAACACATTTTAAAATTTTTCATCCGCAGAAGGCAGCTCCCCTTTAAGAGATGCAGACTACCATTAAGAGGAGCAGGCTGGCTTTAAGTAAATATAGCATCGCTCGAATAACACGAACATCGGCCCCCTGCTGTGCACACAGCCTGTCAGCAGTGTAGTGTATGTACCCGTCTACCTTTAAGGGAACGATTGAGTGTAACCGTTCACCTTTAAGAGAACTACTTTAGGTGTGGCACTATTTGATTGGCTTCTGTATACGGTAATACCGACAGTGACCACACCAGTATATAAGTGATGTTACAGGATAACTAGGGCAGATTCGCCCTGACCTCTGAATAGTAAAGACCTGTTTGTTTGTACTTCAAAAGTCTGTGTATTTATTTACTGCACAACCCACAGACTTTACAAGCAGCGCATTCAGCGCTAGGTTGTGCGCTGCAATCATTTTAATTAGCAGGCAACACAAAGTTGTCGTGCTGCCTGAGCTCTTTGAACGGGCGTGGGCATATATCGCATTGTGGTGCCCAGGCACCTTTTTTTTGTGTTATCCAATTTCTAGGCTAGGAGCTGTAATGGAGCAAAGGGGTTTAGTTGTTCAAATACGTAATCTCGAAAACCTGGTACACAAGTACAAAAAATAATCGGAAAGGCTAATGGATGTTTGGCCTTTATCTCAAGGGGGTTGGAAGTCTAAAGTGAGGAAGTGATGCAGATCCTTGGTCAGACCCCATCTGGAGTACTGCATTCAGTTTGGACACAGATTCACCAGAATTATATCAGGGTTTAAAGGGTTAAATTATGAGGATGGGTTGCATCAGCGTGGTTTGTAGCCCCTTGAGTTTCAAAGGCTGAGGGGCGATCTTGTGGTGTTTAATATGATAAAGGAACTTGATAGGGTAGATACAGAGAAACTATTGCCCCTGGTGGGGGAATCCAGAACAAGGGGTTCTAATCTTAAAATTAGAGCCAGGCCATTCAGGAGTGAAATCAGGAAGCTGCCGATTGTCTCTCACCCATTTTACATCTTTTCTGATTGACATAAATTTGAAATAAAAATGTGGAGAGAGGTAAAACGGGCTGCCGACTCACTATCAACCGTTTTACACTATCACACAAAGTCCAGGCCTGCTCGAGTGTGAGAGATTTGGAATAATCTGCCTGGTGTGGCAGTACAGACAAAGTGAAGTTGTTCAAAATACAGCTGGTGCTGTCCTGGGAACGTGAAGGCAGCAGGGCTTTGAGTTTCCAAAATCACTGAGGAGCCTGTAATTTTCCACATCATGAGGGTACATTTCTTGCACCAATGTAATGTCAGTGTGGAGATGTTCAGGGTCATGGGTTCTCAGCCCAGCTCGTCACAAAACACCAAAAGATGCTCAATAGTCATTGATTCTCCACTCAGGGGCATTAAGCACCAAGAAATTATCATGTTGGGAATCAGTAACAAAGTGTAAAAACAGAATCTGCCCAGCAACAACTGAGGTTGTTCCCTGTTTGATTCCCATTGGCCATCTGTCTAATCATATAAAAGGCTCTGTTCCAGGCTGTATTTCCAGTTCGAGCTGTGCAGGTGAGTTTCAGAAGGAGCAGCACCAGTCACTGTGGATCAGGGTGTTGACCGTGTTAGTCACCTGTATCTTTATCACAAACAGACTCTCACCCTTCAAGGAACCACTACAGGTAAGGACAAAGAAATGAAACAAACTGAATATATGGTTACACTGTGTTCCATAGATTTACCAGAATTACAGTTAATCTTTAAAGAGAGAGGCAGCTGTGGGGATACAGATACTTCCCCTCCACTGCCATCCATTTATCTCACCTTTCCCTCTCCCCTTCATTACTATCTGTTACAATTTCAAGTATGACGGAGATCCCTTCTCAGGTTCAGCTCTGCAACGTGCATTTGTGTACAGAACTCATATTTGGGGAACTGTCCCCACCCTGCCCATGTGTCCTGATGGTCTATTTCTCACACTTTCTGACCAATCAAACGGTTTGGTTTTTACCATTGATGTTACTTTAAGTTAATTAGCCCCTTGATCAATTATAACTAACTATATAATTAAAATCAGAGTGTGGATAATAAATTAAACACTTCTCTGAAGTTCCTCGGGCTCCGTCGCCCCTCTCTCTGTGTTGATGATGACATCACTTTTTCTAATTCTTCCCTCCGTTTGTTCTACCTCTGCTGCTGCTCCACGTTCTTTTTCAAGTATTTCTCTTTTGTTGTTGTCCCTCGGTTTAAATTATTCAGCACCTCCTTCCCCATCTGCCCCAGATTCCCACTCTCACCAACCTCCCGTTTTAAAGCCTTCACTCTGCAGTTGGCTCAGTTCGAAGTCAATACTCTGTGCTCACAGCTACTGAAAGATGCACTGAGCTGAGAATCAACTTGTTGTTGGAACATGGAGAAGGAAGTGACAGAGAGATTGATGGGAAATTAAGGCTAGCTTAACATTAACGTATGAGGCAAATAGCTTGATGTTTAAATTAGTATTCCCTTACAGCTAGAATAGTCATTAGTTTCAAGGGCCTAGAAATTCACTATGGCCCCGCCAGCTGGCTAACGGCCAAAAGTTAGCGCTGGGCGCGGAGCCATGTGCGACCGTCAAATATTCACTTTTTGCGCCCCAAGTCGGAACCGGGCGCTATTCCAGGGTGTGCCCGCCCCCGATTGGGGCGCTGAAACTGAATATCAGCGCTCTAAGTGCCGCTGCGCCACCCGATGCGGTGCGGCAGGCTGCGGTACTGCAGGCCTCCTCCTTCTCTTAAGGTGGAGGTGCCTGCAATGGGGAGATCGCCGCTGGATTGTGCCGGCAAATGAGCCCGGCACCACGGAGAAGTGCCGGGCTCGCGGAAAGCAGCCGGCAATGCCGCGGGGGGGGGGTGGAGGAGGCCGGGGAAGGAGGTGCGGGCAGGCGGCCGCCGAAAAAGCGGCCGGCCGCACCTCCACCTTTATGCGCCCCACTAAGGCTGCAGTAAGGCCCTGGTCTCCGGATGTTAGTAGCGGCCGCCACGGAGGAGGCGGCGGCAACTGAATATGGGCGTCGGGCCGGCATCGGGGCGGAAACGGGGCACTGCGCACACCGATGACGTCATCGGTGCCGGCGCAGCGCTAACGGCAACCGCCGCCATTACCGCCGATCTCAATATCAGCGCAACCTCCTATACTGGCGCAGATGCCCTCTTTAGGCGGTAACTGGGCGCAAAGCTTGCAGCGCCTTACTGAATTTCTAGGCCAAGGTCTCCATTAACTGTTGAATAAAGAAAGTTTGTAGGAAGCTAAAAACAAAGATAAGGGAACCTAAGCCTTGTCCCTGTCTAATTAGTCTTTGGGCTAGGCACAAGCGTGCACCATCATAATAATCCATAGACAGTGTGTGTGCAAGAGTTAATTGAACTGAAGATATAGGGAGGAAAATAACTTTACCATCCGGTGGAAATTAGCGCTGGTGACCCTGAAATTGAGTTTTAGCGCCCCAAGAGGGAAGTGGGGCATAAATCAAGCACTCCACTTCCTTCTTAGGGCACTGTAAGGGGTGGTGTGTGTGTGGTCAGCTTTGCCTCTGACTCCCTGAGCGGTTCGAATCACTCCCACTCCCTTGGTTCTAGACTTTGGACTTATTTGGGGGTTGTAATGAAATTGCAACAGACAATTGAGATGGTTAAAAGAACTTAGATTTTTATTTTTGAGATAGGAAAATATACAATACAATAAAACTTATCACTCTAAAGGGGGAACACTTTGGAATATGCAAGGGAGAATGACAATAGACAAAATACTTCACCCCTCCCAATCCCACTACACTAACTAGGTTGGATTTCAGAGGACCAGGGAAATGCTCACCAAACGACTTGCTTGACAGTTGTAGAGGTTCGCGATTTCGGGGTTCTCTTTACTTGTGGGGGTTGGGGCCTGCCGTACCCCAGACATGGTGGAAGACTTCACCTGCGTTGGGTTTTCAGTCTCTGCGTGTCCGCTGATGCGGTCGGGTGCGTATTTGGATTTATCTGGTAAGTACCCAATTTCCTTTGGTTAGGTATAGTTTTTAGAGTCTTTTGCATTAAATCTTATCCAGGGGTAAGTCAGACTAGCTTGTAGCGTGGAAACAAACTTGCGAATTTTCGGTTTCTTCCACGTTGGTTTCTTGTTGGTCGCGGTGGCCCAATATTACCTAGTTGTTGGTAATATTGTTAGTTGTTGGTTTCTTGGGGCCTTTGGTTGCCGCGATTCTTTTCTCCTTCCATTTCGTTCTCCTTTCCTCAAGTCTCCGATTCTACGATTGTGTGCGGTGATGATGATAATGAGTAGTACTCTTCTGAATCGAACTGAGCTGAATACTACTCCTTCTGAACCATACATTCTGAACTGCTCTCCTGTTCTGAACTTCTCAACTCCTCAACTTCGTAAAACTATGTAAAAGCAGTCCTCAATTATATTGTTTTGAGGCCTGGCTTATCTGCCTGCCAAATCTCCTCTGGCTCATTGTTAATTTTGGCGGGCTCATTAACTTTAATAGTTTTTAAAATTCTTATCGAGTTTCGAGCCGGTCCCATCTATCTTTAATTGACTTTTAACTATTTTCGGGATTGCTTCGAAATCAGTTTAAGTGTGTGAAGTGGTTTTTGGATGTTTCTCTAAGTGGTTAATCTGTTGTTCGATTGTCTTCTCCTGCTGGGGCCAGGGTCTCTTTTGTTGATTAGTGGCATGTACTGTATTATTCATGTACTTGATGGCCCTGCAGTTTTTGGCGGGAACTGTCCTTCCGTAGACCTAAATTGGCCTGAGGCGCCCAAGCGACGCAAAGTTTGCCTGGGCACTGGAATTTGCGCCGCGATCGCCGCATTAGCGATCGCCGCAAATTCAGTTGAAGTGCCCCTAGAGGGAGACGGGATGCGGCTCAAGGCGCTCCACGTCGCTCTTAGGGCGCTGAAAGTGAATTTTGCAGCACTACGTGCCGCAGCACCACACGCTGCGGCACGGCACGCTGTGGTACTGCAGGCCTTCCTCCCTCTGTTAAGGGGGAGGGGCCTGCAACAGCGCGAGCACCGATCGCGAGTGCCGGCAAAAGAGCCCGGCAGCAAGGAGAAGTGCCGGGCTCTCGGGAAACAGCCGGCAATGCCACGGGGGTGGGGGGGGACCAGGAGGCCGGGGACGGAGGTGCTGGCAGGCGGCCGCCGAAAAAGCGGCCGCCCCGAACCTCCACCTTAACTTGCGCCTCTGCCGGCGCAGCAAGGCCCCGTGAACCGGGCGCGGGTAGCGAACGGCGCTACAGCGGTGTTCGCTACCAAATATCGCGATCGGGGCGCGAATGGGGTGCTGCACACACCGATGACATCATCAGTGGTGGCGCAGCGCAAAAGGCTAACGCCACCATTAGCGCCCCTGCTGAATATCGTGGGAGGCGCAGCCAGTGGCGCTACAGCCACTGACTGCCTCTTTAGGCACTAACAGGTGGCGCTACTCACCCAATTTTTCCCCCTTTGTCTTTATGTGGAATGACTGAGACGGTCCAGAACATTCCCAGACAATCTGACCTTTGCCAATACTCAAACTGTTTGTTTCGGGGGCCCATCCCCCCTCCTTTTGGCCTTGGCATGCCTTTTAAAATAGTCAAAAATGCTGGGGTTTTGATTTTAAGCCCCTTTCTTGCCCAATATTCTTTTCAATAGTCCAAAATCTCTTCTTTTCTTAGTTTGGGGGAATCTGTAGAATTTTGCGAGCCTTACAGTGCTAATGTTGGAGAGCAGGGTGGAGACTTCAGCAGCGCTGTACACTGGGCCGTGCAGCGCTGCTGCGTTCAAAGGCTCCTTCCCTCACTTAAAGGAAAGGACCATCGCTGCAGGCCCTGCAATATAAAAAGTACCTACCTGGACCACCAAGGCAGCTGCGATCCCGTGCCATCAGCCCGGCAATCAAGAAGGAACTTGCGAGAAATACTAGAACAGGAAAGGTAATTTTTTTCCCACTTATCTCGGCCACCTCGCCTTTGATTATCATCCCTGAAGCGGCCGGCTGCCCGATGCACGCCTCCTGCAGCTGTCGGAGTTTTCGCCCGGCGGGGCTGCAGGGGGCGGAAATCAATTTCAGATCCGGGGTGGTACCAGGGCAATGCACATGGCGATGACATCATTATCTCCAGGTGAAGGAGATTGGGGTGCAACGCTGTAGCGCCGCCGCAAAACTCCCGTCGAATATGGCAGGAATCGTTATCAGTGCCACGTCCGGTCGCAAAGCAAAGGCCCCTAATTTCGCCCCCATTGTACCTGGACCGTAAAAATCCTCGCCAAATAAGAGCTTTTTAGATAGTTACCTGGAAATCAAATTGGACAAACAGCCGCAAGATAATATAACTCTTTTTTGATTCGTTCACGGTGTAAGATTCGAAATTTTCAGCAATAATCACGCAAGAAAACAGGATAAAATAAGACAGTTTATTGACCAAAGTAAGCTTGCACAGAAAAACCTTTGATAAAAGGGCATACAAAATGGCCGCCGGGCCTCGTGATCAGTTTCTGGACCATTTGATTTCTGTTACTGCAAGCCAGACAGGCTTGTGGATTGAAAACAGTAAGCCCGCGAAAGCCAGTATCGGGAAACCGAAACTCAGGGAAACAGCATACATATTCAATGGATTCTAAGTACAGGACGGTTTCAGGCAAACAGGATGGGGCCCATCAAGATATGGGCGGACAATGCATGAACACTTATACCTATTTAATGTACAAAGGAGAAACCGTTTAACAGCCATCAAGGGAAATCTCCAGACCGATCAATATGCGAACCGAGTCACGGTGACAATGTAAAAGACATTAAAAGACATTATCGGCCAGGAAGGCCAGTTAAGTTATCACCGGCTCCCGTTACAAGACAAAGCGCCCCTGCAGAGATTTCTGCCCGCCAAAATTAATACAAAGACAGGACTATGATTTGGCGGGAGATAAGACTGTCCCAAAAGGGGTATAAATATGGATTTTGAAAAGTCCATCAGCGCCTCTTCTACCTCGGTAGCTTCGGAATTCGATCAGGAAGTTTCGGACGGACATTTCGGAAAGGACAACGTGGTCGGTGTTCAGCCAGACAAGGCTCGGCTGCAACGAGAAGACGACGAGGGTGGCCCGGGTACCGTTGTCGGGAGATCATCGATGACCCAGGCCGAAGAAGAAGACACCCTCAGGAAAACCGACGATCCAGGCCGGAGAGAAAGGACATTCCGGGCCTAGCACTTCCGTGCCTCAACATCCCATCGAGGTGTTGTTCTGTTCCATGAACCCAAATCCACAACAGACTTAGTGGATTTCAGCCGTGACGAGCGCTCACCGAGGCTGTGTCCACTGCCTCATCGCCTGAGAGAGAGAGAAAAACAAGCTGCGCCAGAAGTTTCCAAATCCACGTGACGACGGAAAGCTGTGCCAGAAAGGCTGCGAACCCCTCCTTTTTGCGATTCTGATAGTGGTGAGCATGATCCCGAGTTCCTCAAATCGAAACTTAGTTTAGGTATTTAGGGGAGGGAGTAAGGTTAAATCGTAATGTGTTTCCCCTTTTACGACGTGCCGTGTGTTCCCCATTTCCATAGAGTCAAGTTCATAAATTTGTGCATGATTGTAGTTACTTTAATCTGTGCCTATGACATGTATTTTGTAATGCTTCAAACTGTTTAAAAATAAAAGCATCCATTTCGTGCTATTCAACCTGGTCTATTGAGTCCTTTCTCTGCACTACAGTTCTCTGCATCTAAGTCCAAGGTCTAGAACCGTAGGGGAGAGTGGGTCAAACCACTCAAGGGTAATTATTGCACAAAGCCTGGCAGGAGACCAGAACGAGCAAGAGAAACCCCCTACAACGGGATGTGGGTGTTGCTGGCAAGGCCAGCATTTATTGCTCATCCCTAATTACCCTTGAGAAGGTGGTTGTGAGCTGCCATCTTGATCCCCTGCTGTCCATGTGGTAAAGGTTCTCCTACAGTGCCGTTAGGGAGGGAGTTCCAGGAGTTTGACCCAGCGACGATGAAGGAACAGTGATGTACTTCTAAATCACGATAGTGTGTGACTTGGAGGGGAACTTGGAGGTGGTGGTGCTTCCATGGCCCTGCTGCCCTTGTCCTTCTAGGTGGTCGAGGTCGTGGGTTTGGGAGGTGCTGCCGAAGATGCCTTGATGAGTTACTGCAGTGCATATTGTAATGGTACACACTGCAGCCATGGTACACTGGTGGTGGAGTGAGTGAATCTTTAAGGTGGTGGATGGGTTGCCAATCAAGCAGGCTGCTTTGTCCTGGATGGTGTCGAGCTTCTTGAGTATTGTTGGAGCTGCACTCATCCAGGCAAGTTGAGAGTATTACCTCACACTCCTGAGTTGTGCCTTGTAGATTGTGGAAAATCATTGCGGAGTCAGGAGGTGAGATACTCGCTGCAGAATACCTAGCCTCTGACCTGCTCTTGTTGCTGCAGTATTTATGTGGCTGGTCTAGTTAAGTTTCTGGTTAATGGTGACCCCTAGGATATTGATGGTAGTGGATTCTGCGATGGTAATGCTGCTGAATGTCAAGGGGTGGTGGTTAGATGCTCACTTGTTGGAGACAGTCGTTGCCTAGCACTTCTGTGGCGCGAATGTTACCTGCCACTTATCAGCCCAAACCTGAATGTCATTCAGGTCTTGTTGCATGCGGGCATGGACTGCTTCATTATCTGAGGAGTTGTGAATGGCACTGAACACTGTGCAGTCATCAGCGAACATCCCCTCTTCTGACCTTATGATGGAGGGAAGGTCATTGATGAAACAGCTGAAGATGGTCGGGCCTAGGATATTGCTCTGAGGAACTCCTGCAGCGATGTCCTGGGGCTGAGATGATTGATCTCCAACCACCACAACTTTCTTCCTCTCTGCTAGGTATGACTCCAGCCAGTGGAGAGTTTTCCCCCCAATTCCCATTGACTTCAGTTTTATTGTGAGTTTTTTGTGCCTTAAAAGAATGTGGCCTAGAAATTGGGTTCTGGTCTTGCCAGGGCTGTAGCGCCAGAAAGTTTGCGCCAGCAGTAATGCGGCAGCGCGCGACGAAAATTCGGGTGCGCCGGGCCCAGACGGCGGCGGGCGCTAAAACCCTCCTTTAGCGCCTCAAAACGGGCGTGAACTTGGGTTTCCCGGCGCTAATCCCCCGCTGCGGCACCCGATGCGGTGCGGCAGGCGGGGGAACTGCAGGCCTCCTCCTCCTGTTAAGGAGGAGCTGCCTGCAGCCGACAACTGTCCGGCGGATTGACCCGACATCTGAGCCCGGCACCTCGGGGAAGTGCCGGGCTCGCATGAGGCACTGATCAGGGCCGCGGGGGGGGAATGCAGGAATCCGGGAAGGGAGGTGCGGGCAGGCGGCCGCCGGGAACGCGGCCGGCCGCCGCTCCACCTTTATGCGCCGGCGCACACTGGGGGAAGACTCTGTTGCCAGAGTCTTAGTTGCGCCTGCCACGGGCGAGGCGGGCGCAACTGAATTTTGGCTTGGGACCGGGTTACCACGGCAACCGGGACGCTGCGCACACCGATGACGTCATCGGTGCCAGCGCAGCGCTACCGGTGCAACGCCGATTTAGGGCCCCAGGGAATTTCTCAACTGGCCATAACTCCGGCGCTAGGCCCTCTAGCGCCTCAAATGCGGCGCTAAGCCTACCGAATTTCTAGGCCTGTATATTTGTTGTAAATTATGTATTAATTCTTTAAATGTTAGCCATTCTTCAGTACCATCATACCTTTAATGTATTTTCCCAATCTGCCTTAGCCAACTCACCCCTCATTTCTGCGTAGTTTACTTTGTTTAGATTTATGACCCTATTTTCATACTGAATTAAATCACTTTCAAACTCAATGTAAAATTCTATCATATTATGGTCACTCTTCCCTACAGGCCCTTTTACTACAAGGTTATTAACTCTTTCTCCCTCTTGTTGGTCAACCACTGGCTGGGCAGGCTGCATTTCTTGGGTGTGTGAAATGAGGAACACACAAGGGTGGAGTTGTGGTGAGGGGAGGGCAGGAAAGCAAGAGGTGCATGCCAGAAGGAGGATAACATATGAGGAAGCCAGCATCTTGTATCCTTTCTGTCCCACCGCTGGCCAAGGGCCCAGCCATGCCCTTGCCAAGAATGGCCTGCACCATCTCCTCCAAGGGGTGAGGTGAGACTAGGAATGGTAGGTGTTCCTCCTGATTGGTACAGATTGCTCTAGGTGAGTGACTAGGGGAGGGGGGAGCCGAGTGATGCAGTTGGTAGGTGAAGGCTTTTGAATATGTATTCACTGACCTTGACCACTGATCTGAAGTCATGAAGCTTCTTTGGGCACTGGAGCCAGATGGTGGGGGCGACACTGTTGGCAGTGATTGCCTTGGTGACCTGGTCCAACATTGTTTTTCTGGAGCGCCTCCTGGCCCCTGTGGGTAGAGGACCTCTCTTGCACTTTTAACCACCTGCACAAAGCTGGAGTGCTGCGTGTGAGAACCTGGGTGCCCCTTCCCTGGCTTGCTGAGACATTTGTGTTAGTGTTGAAGCACTGTTCCCATTTTTTGAGGTGCGGAAGGGAATTCAGCTTTAAGAGCTGAAAACTCCCATTTGGGACTTCTTTATAATGTTAATATTTTTTAAAGGGCAGTAACGGCTGCAAACTGCATTTTTTCCTTCATTTTTGTTTTTATTAGTTCAGACAGCATTGCTCTTTTAATGCATTGCTCTTTTAATGCATTGCCCTTTTAATGCATTGTCTTTTTAATTTCCCACAATGTCCAGTGAACTCTATTACCTTGGTTGCCGAGGCTGTTGGAAGATGGGACGCCGTTTCTGGACGGCAACTTCGCCTCCCATCCCTGCACTAATGCCACCAGGAGGGGGTTACATGGTAATTTAGTACTGGGCTAAAAATCTATAGGCCTCAGTGTGAATTTTTCTTTGTCTATTTTCAGCAGCCGTTAACCCGAGGCTGCGGTGACACCGGCAACTCTCGTGGCGGCCACGAATTTTTAGCCCAGAATCTTTCCATTTTCTTCTTCTGTATTCCATCATAGATTAATTTAGTGCTGTTTCTCTCAACCCAATTTACAATTTCTGATGTTTGCTACAATTAATTATAACCAAGACGTTCAGTTAACCTTCTGAGTCCTGTGAAATGGGCCAATGTAATCAATCTGAACATTTCTCCACAGGCCATGGATTCTGAGACATGGCTAGCAAGCTTTGGAAAGTTCAAATTTATCTAACACACTGCTTTTCACAGTTGCACAAGTAAGCTTTAGTCAAAATAAATCCACACCAGCGTCCTTAACTTAAAATGTAATTCAAAGTTTTCCCAATTCTGGGTGTACAATCTTAAATTAATCACTTAACAATCCCATTCACACTTTTATGCAATATAGAAATATTGATCCCTGTAATGGGTTATGAACTCAAAGTGCTAATTTTTTACATGCTATTCCCTGGTTGCGAGCCAAAGAAATATTCACACAGTTTAAATCAGTTCAAAACCAAAAGGATGACTCGAGTATCTCAAAAATGCAGGGAGACAGAGGAAAGGGAAGCAAGGATAGAAGCAAAAAACAGGAAGGAGAAAAGCAAAAGTGACAGTCAGAGAAATCATGGGTGTAAATCAAACATGGCCACACTAAATAATAATTCTAAAATGTCTAAGCGTGTTAAAAAAACAAGCCTGAAGGCTTTGTGTCTTAATACGAGGAGCATTCGTAATAAGGTGGATGAATTAACTACGCAAATAGATGTAAACGGATATGATATAATCGGGATTATGGAAACATGGCTCCAGGATGACCAAGGTCTGGAATTCAACATCCAGGAGTATTCAATATTCTGGAAGGACAGGCAAAAAGGAAAAGGAGGTGGGGTAGCATTGCTGGATAAAGAGGAGACTAACATAATAGTACAGAATGATATTAGCTCTGATGATCTGGAATCTGTATGGGTAGAGCTGAGAAATACCAAGGGGCAGACAACATTAGTGGGAGTTGTATACAGACCACCAAACAGTAATGCTGATGTTGGGGATGGCATTAAATAGGAAATTAGAGATGCGTGCAATAAGGGCACAGCAGTTATCATGGGTGACTTTAATCTACATATAGATTGGGCTAACCAAATTAGTAACAATACTGTGGAGGAAGAGTTCCTAAGAGTGTATATGGGATGTTTTCCTGGACCAATATGTCGAGGAACCAACTAGAGATCAGGCCATCTTAGACTGGGTATTATGTAATGAGAAAAGATTAATTAGCAATCTTGTGCGAGGCACCTTGGGGAGGAGCGATCATAATATGGTAGAATTCTTCATAAAGATGGAGAGTGAAGTATTTGACTCAGAGACTAGGGTCCTGAATTTAAATAAAGGAAACTATGATGGTATGAGGCACGAGTTGGCTAGGATGGATTGGGGGACATTACTTAAAGGGTCGATGGTGGATAGGCAATGGCAAACATTTAAAGATCACATGGGTGAACTACAAAATTTGTTCATCCCTGTTTGGCATAAAAATAAAAATAAGGTGACTCAACCGTGGCTAACAAGGGAAATTAGGGATAGCATAAGATCCAAGGAGAGGACATATGAATTGGCCAGAAAATGCAGCAAACCTGAGGATTGGGAGCAGCTAAGGATCCAACAAAGGAGGACAAAGGGATTACTTAAGAGGGGGAAAATAGAGTATGAGAGTAAGCTTTCAGGGAACATAAAAACTGACTGTAAAACTTCTATAGATATGTGAAGAGAAAAAGATTGGTGAAGTCAAGCATAGGTCCCTTGCAGTCAGAATCAGGGGGCTTTATAGTGGGGAACAAAGAAATGGCAGTCCAATTAAATATATACTTTGGTTCTGTCTTCACAAAGGAGGACACAAATAACCTTCCAGAGATGTCGGGAACATAGGGCTAGATTTTCAGTTGCTTGCGCCAGCAGTTAGCGCCTTAAGAGAAGTGATTTCCGGGCGCTATGCGTGTAGCGCCCGGGCGCAGCGCAGTTTGCGCCCCGCCCCAAATTAAGTTGCCCGTTAGCGCCGGCGCAAAGTTTAGCGCCCGCCCGGATGCGCGCGCAGAAAATGACGTCACATCCTCGTGCAACGCCCTTTGGCCGCCCCGATTGCAAACTTCAGTCGGACCGCCCCATTGTGCGGCGGGCGGCCGGAGCGTTTGGAAAAAGGAACGCAACACAACCAGCGCGGGCCCCGGGGGGCGCTAATTAAAGGGAACGTCCTCTCCAGTATAAAGGCCATCCTTTTTTCTGAAAACAGTCTTGTGCAACGCATTTCTGGAGACACAACAAGGAGGATAGCTAACTGGTTTCAAGCAGCAAGAGCCAGGTATTTTTGGACTCAGGCAACAGCGCTGCAAGTGGCCATTTGGAAATTAGAGTGTTTGCCAGGATTTGATGGGGGTTGCATGGGGTGCCAACGCGGAGCTGCAGCTCCATGTCCGTAGGGCTCGCAGACGCATTGTGAGAGGGGCAGCCCTGGCTAGAGGCAGAGGGGGCTACAGGCGTCGGCCACGTAGGCCTTACCCAGTCAGGCTATACCGCCAGCAGCGCTCCTACCTAAACATGAGTGCCGCGCGATGTGTTAAAAGGCTCCGATTCCGGAAGGGGGTGATTGCAGAGATCTGCCACCTGCTTCGCCGAGATCTGCGGCCAAAGCTCAGGTGCAGGACGTCTCTGTCGGTGGAAGTGAAGGTGACAGTGGCATTGAACTTCTATGCCACCGGCTCCTTCCAATACGCTGCTGGGGACATAGCAAACATCTCCCAGTACGGCGCGCATCGCTGCATCCGCCAGGTGACCGAAGCACTGTTCAGAAGGAGAAGCCAATTCATCTCCTTCCCCATGGCCCTGGAGAGCCAGCATCAGCGCGCATTGGGATTTTCCAGACTCGGGGAATTCCCCTTGGTGCAGGGCGCCATTGACTGTACGCATGTGGCTTTGCGGGCCCCTCTGGAGCATGGCGAGCAGTATCGCAACAGGAAGGGCTACCATTCTCTGAATGTGCAGCTGGTCTGTGACCACAAGCAGCGCATCATGGCAGTCAATGCCAGCTTCCCAGGCAGCAGCCACGATGCCTTTATCCTGCGGCAGAGTACTGTGCATGACATGTTCCAGGCACAGCCTCCCCCAAGAGGATGGCTACTCGGGGACAAAGGCTATCCTTTGTGCACCTGGCTCATGACCCCGCTCCGCGCGCCCAGGACCGCTGCTGAAGAGGCCTACAACGAGAGCCATCAAACCACCCGCAACATCATCGAGCTAACTATTGGGGTCCTCAAGCAGCGGTTCCGCTGCCTTGATCGCTCCGGAGGAGCTCTCCAGTATTCGCCGGACCGGGTCTCCCAATTTGTGGTGGTTTGCTGCATGCTACACAACCTGGCTATCCGCAGGACTCAGGCACTGCCACCTGACGTTGGACCAGCACCTCAGGAGGAGGAGCAGGAGGAGCATGAGGAGGAGGAGGAGGAGGAGGAGGAGGAGCAGGAGTACGTTCCCAGGAGGGAGCGACCAGGGCCAAGGGCCGCACGACGCCACCTTATTACACGGTACTTCTAAGCCCCCTGTCAGGGAATGGCCAGGGGCCATGAGGGAAGATGAATGCAGCCGCTCCGCAAGCCCTCAGCCGGCGAAGCCAACAAACACTAAGAAGAACAACCATGGAGACTGCATGAATAAAGATAATTTTTTATTACACAAAAATGAAAAGCCCTTCCCACATGAATCCCCAAAAACAATAAACGGGCCCCACAAAAAGCCCAACAAACGACTCACTCCCACAAACTGGGGAGGAGCCACTCCACCTTTATTGAAACCGGGCCTCAACGTCGGCCTAACGCAAAAAAAAAGCCCTCCAAAAGCACAACCATGGGCAAAATAAAGATGGCCACCGCCATATTAAAGGAAAGCTGGCCACACCCTCTACTGAGTGGCCCGCGAGGGCGAGACCTTGGCCAGCATTTTGCCTCCCCTGCCCTGCCTGCTGCTCCTTCGCAAGCTCTGCCCAGTGGCTGCTGCGAGGCTGGGGGAA
Organism: Somniosus microcephalus; assembly: GCF_052327205.1. Taxonomy (NCBI): domain Eukaryota; kingdom Metazoa; phylum Chordata; class Chondrichthyes; order Squaliformes; family Somniosidae; genus Somniosus; species Somniosus microcephalus. The sequence goes on along the minus strand of NC_140987.1, from coordinate 329,866,739 downwards.
GGCGCCTGAGGCTCAGATGCCCTTCCGCCAGATGCCGCTGGGGGGCGGCCTACACGGCGTTTGGGCCTCGAGGGGCCGTCTCCTGAGTGGCGCACCTGAGCCTGGCCACCATCAGCTGCAGCCGCTTGCCCTTGACGCCCCAGAGGGGGAATGGCGGCAACGGATGGCGCAATGTGGGCCAGCTGGCGTCTGGGATGCGCTGGCTGGTGCTGTGGCGCGGTGGCACTCGGCCGGGCCCGCACTGCAGGATCCGCAGCAATCAGCCGACGGCCGGCTTGCTGGGATGGTCCAGCGCGGCGCCTGCCCTGGCGATGCCTGCCTGAGACAGCGCGTGTGGCAGCAGTGAGTGGCCCTGTGGTCCTGGTGTGCGCGCGCATCACATCCGCCAGGGTCTTGACGGCATCAGTTAGCATGCGGCCAGTCGCGGCAGTTGCTGCCCCGAACTCGCGCACACTGGTCGCCAGCGACTCGATGGCCTCAGGCATGCGCCCCACCACGCTCATGAGCTCCGTGTGGCGCCGGTCCGAGTCGTCGGCCATCTGATCGAGCTTCCGCACCTCCTCCGAAGTGAAGGTGTCCGGACTGGAGTCGCGACTCTCCCGCTGGGGAGGAGGGGGCCGAACTAGGGGACCCTTGCCGCGTTGGTGACGGCGAGTGTGCCGAGCAGCAGCACTCCCCTCTGATCCTTCCCCCCTTTGGGGGGAAGGCCGCGGGCCACGCGCACGGCTGCTGGGTGGCTGGACGCCACTGGTCCCAGAAGCTGCATTGCCCTGCGACAGTTCCTCCAGGCACTCGTCCAGTGAGGAGGTGTCGAGCATTTCCTCCTCTCCTGCGGGACGTGACTGTTCCCCCGAAGGTCCGGCTTGCTCCTCCTCCTCCTTCTGGTTGGAGGTGCTGTCACTGGCAGCCTCAGGGTCCTGGTCGTCACCAGCTGAAAGCAGGAATGCACAAGAGTAGCTTCAGAGTGAGGAGACGGCGTCAGCGAGGGAGTTAGGACTGGTGGGATTCAGCGCATTGGTGGGACAGTGGCAAAGGAGGTAGCTCGGATGGGCCAGTGCGACGCGAGAGGGCCAAAAGGCGAGGTCCTTACCATTGCCGGGCAGTGGAGGGTCGGATACACCGCACGCTGTGGGGACAATCACACGTGCTCCCATGAGCACACACACGCGCTCCTCCAGCCGAGTGAGCTTCTGCAGCTTGGCGCGGCCACCCCTGGCACGGGCCTGGCGATTAAACGCTACTTTAGCCTGCAAGAGAAAGGACGGGCTGTAAGTGCGCAGTGAAGCCCTGATGTACTGTCCACTGCCTCCCATGGTGGAATAGCTTGGACAGAGTGAAGCCCTGATGTACTGTCCACTGCCTCCCATGGTGGAATAGCTTGGCCAAAGTGTAGAGTGCCGAATGGCCATTTGATGCTCATGACTGTCCCAATGCTGCTGGCTGAGGGCTGGCCAAAAGGACTTTCAGGTCCCTTTGCCCATCATGTCAGGTGTACATGCAAGAATGAGGAGGAGACTGGAAAGGCTACTCACCCTCACAATCCTGGTCAGATCGTTGTATTTCTTACGGCATTGTGTGTGGGTCCTGGGGGCCTCGCCGGTGAACGTCACCCTCTGGGCGATCTGCTTCCAGGCTTTGGTGTAGTCGTGGTGGGTTGGATTCCTCCCACTGTCTGGAAACAAGATCTTGCGCCTCACCTCCAGAGCTGTGACCATTATGTCCAGATCACCCTCTGAGAAGCGCAGGGCACGCTGACGGGCCTTCTCTGGCGTTGCCATGACTCCCTGGGGCTGAGCAGTAGTGTTGAGGCCTCTTTGCAAGGCTGCAGTGTGCAGGGCGTGGCAGCAGACCAATTCGTCCCTTCCCCCTTTAAGAGCTGGTCGGCACCACGGGGTCTGCTGTCAGTGCAAAAATGACCGCACCCGTGCTGCGCCCCGCCTGGGCGCTATCCCTCTGGACCGCCGGCTTAGCGCCTAAAGAGAGTAGTGGAACGCCTCTTTTAGCGCTCCACCAACCTCTTAGGGCGAAGCCACTGAATTCCCGGCAACGGGGCGCTACTTTGGGGCGGGCGCTAACTTCGGGCGGGCGCTAAGGTTAGCGCCCCAAAACTGCCTATACTGAAAATCTAGCCCATAGGGTCTAATGAGAGGGAGGAACTGAATGAAATCAGTATTTGTAGGGAAATGGTGTTAGGGAAATTGATGGGATTGAAGGCCAATAAATCCCCAGGGACTGATAATCTACATCCTAGGGTACTTAAGGAAGTGGCCCTAGAAATAGTAGATGCATTGCTGGTCATATTCCAAAATTCTATAGATTCTGGAACAGTTCCCATGGATTGGAGAGTAGCTAATGTAACCCCACTATTTAAAAAAGGTGGTAGAGAGAAAAAGGGGAATTATAGACTGGTAAGCCTGACATCGGTAGTGGGGAAAATGCTAGAGTCCATTATAAAAGATGTAATAGCAGAGCACTTGGAAAACAGTGACAGGATCGGACAAAGTCAAAATGGATTTGCAAAAGGTAAATCATGCTTGGCTAATCTACTGGAAATTTTTGAGGATGTAACTGGTAGAATAGATAAGGGAGAACCAGTGGATGTGGTGTATTTGGAGTTTCAGAAGGCTTTCGATAAGGTCCTGCATAAGAGATTAGCATGCAAAGTTAAAGCACATGGGATTGGGGGTAAAGTACTGACTTGGGTAGAGAACTGGATGGCAGACAGGAAGCAAAGAGTTGGAATAAACTGGTCTTTTTCTAATTGGCAGGCAGTGACTAGTGGGGTACCGCAGGGATCGGTGCTAGGACTCAATTATTCATTATCGGCTGAAAATTCAGTAGCCTTAGCGCCTCATTTGAGGCGCTAGAGGGCCTTGCGCCGGAGTTATGGCCAGTAGTGAAATTCCCTGGGGCCCTAAATCGGCGTTGCTCCGGTAGCGCTGCGCCGGCACCGATGACGTCATCGGTGTGCGCAGCGTCCCGGTTGCCGTGGTAACCTGCCCGAACTCCGAAATTCAGTTGCGGCCGCCTCGCCCGTGGCAGCCGCAACCAGCGTTTTGTCAGAGGTGCCTTACTGCAGTTAGCGCCGGCGCATTAAAGGCCCCGCGGCGGCCGGCCGCTTTCCCGCCGGCCGCCTGCCCGCAGCTCCCTCCCCGGACTTCTCTCCCCCCCCCCGGAACAGATGCAAGCCCGGCACTTGTCCAAGGTGCCGGGCTCATTTTTAAGCAGATTTGCGCGGGCCGCGGCCGGGTGCAGGCAGCTCCTCCTTAACGGAAGGAGGAGGCCTGCACTTCCCCAGCCTGCCGCACCGCATCGGGTGCCGCAGCGCCGGAATTGCGGCGCGAAACGGCAGTTAGTGCCCTTTTCCAGGCGCTAAGACCCTTCAGTAGCGCCGGCAGCCGTTTGGGCGCGGCGCCACTGAATTTTTGGCGTGCGCAGGGGACTTAGCGCCGGCACTAATTTCCGGCGCTAAAGCCCTGGCTAAGCCAAAACCCAATTTCTAGGCCATTATCTCCAAGTTTGCAGATGAAAAAAAGGTGGGTGGGCATGTGTGCTGTGAGGAGGATGCAGAGAAACTCCAGTATAATTTGGACAGGTTGGGTGATTGGGCAGATGCATGGCAGATGCAGTATAATGTGGATAAATGCGAGGTTATCCACTTCAGTGGCAAAAACAAGAAGGCAGATTATTATCTGAACGGCAATAGATTGGGAAAAGGGGAAGTGCAACAAGACCTGGGTGTCCTTATGCACCAGCCGCTGAAGGTAAGCATGCAGGTGCAGCAAACGGTTAAGAAGGCAAATGGTATGTTGGCCTCCATAGCGAGAGGATTCGAGTACAGGACCAAGGATGTCTTGCTGCAGTTGTACAGGGCCTTGGTGAGACCACACCTTGAGTATTGTGTGCAGTTTTGGTCGCCTTATCTGAGGAAGGATGTTCTTGCAATGGAGGGAAGATTCACCAGACTGATACCTAGGTTGGCAGGAATGACGTATGAAGAGAAATTGGGTCGATTGGACTTGTATTCGCTAGACTTTAGAGGAATGAGAGGGGATCTCATTGAAACTTATAAAATTCTAACAGGATTAGACAGACTAGCTGCAGGAAGGATGTTCCCGATGGTGGGGAGTCCAGAACCAGGGGTCACAGTCTAAGGATAAGGGGTAAGCCATTTAGGACTGAGATGAGGAGGAATTTCTTCACCCAGAGAGTGGCGAACCTGTGAAAATCTCTACCACAGAAGGCAGTTGAGATCAATTCATCTATCTATCTATCTAGCTATTTATCTTATATATATATAAACGAGTTGGTTTGTCTGTCTGTCTGTCTGTCTGTCTGTCTGTCGGCGAACACTCAAAAGTTATAGAGCGTACCTACACGCATGTTATATCAAAAGAAATCTTATCATTAGGGGAGTCTAATAGGCATATTTACTTTTTGGTCAGACAAAAATTGTTCGGACACTATACAAAAAACGTTCAAAAATCCTCAAAAATCCGCTCATTAGCGGTTGACCAATCCTACCGCTCATTAGCGTTGAGTGATGTGATGGTTGACCAATCCTACAGTTCAGTGGCCTGATGGTTGACCAATCCGCCGTCTGTGGGCGGGCCTAATCCTGCAGCCTCCCGACACTTCGCCGCCATTTTTTTCATCCCCACAGCGACAGCACCAGCCAAACAAACCCCCTCATTGCAGCTCCGGGAGCGGGACATGAGTTGGAGTCACTCGGGCCGGGTCTCACAACCGCTCAGCCCGAGACACAGAGCGGGTGGGGGACCGTCAGCAACCGTCCATAAACCGCGCTACCCGAGAGCCCGGCCGGGCCTGAACCGCCATGCCCCGCACGGCCACCGCGGCCGGGCTCAATTTTCAAAGCCCTTCCTCAGGTGCCAAAAGAAGGGGAGGGAGGGAGGGACAGAGGTCAGAGGGGGAGAGGTAGAGAGAGGGAGAGAGAGAGAGAGGGAGGGGACATACAGGGACAGAGAGAGAGAGGGGCAGGGAGAGAGAGGGGGAGGGACAGAGAGAGGGTCAGGGAGGGAAAGAGTGACACAGAGCGCGGGACCCGGCAGCACCCAGCCGTAGGGAGGGAGAGGAGAGGGGTAGAGGGAGAGAGAGGGAGGGACAGAGAGAGGGGACAGACAGGGGCAGGGAGAGAGAGGGGGGATACAGAGAGGGGGCAGGGAGAGGGGGGGGAAGGGAGAGAGGGGGGGACAGACAGAGAGAGGGTCAGGGAGGCAACGAGAGACACAGAGCATAGGAGCGGCAGCGCCCAGCCGTAAACCGCGCGACCCAAAAAAGCCCTGGCAATGCCAGGCACCCCCAGCTAGTTATTATTATTATTATATATATATATATATATATATATATTTATATTATATATATAAAAGGATAGTGGTGTCTGTCTGTCTGTCTGTCCGGGCATCACTCAAAAGTTATAGAGCGTACCTACACATATGTTATATCAAAAGAAAGGTTATGATTAGGAGGGTGTCCTAGGTATATTTACTTTTTGGTCAGACAAAAATTGTTCGGACAATAGACAAAAAACATTCAAAATTCCGCTCATTAGCGGTTGGCCAATCATACGGGGGAAATCCGCTCATTAGCATTGAGTGACGTGAAGGTTGACTAATCCTATGGGGGGAGCGCGCTGCGTCACGGGGGGCTTTTAATGGTGTGTGTGGGCGGGGCCTAATCTTTCAAACTGCCGTTAATTCGGCCATCTTTACCTCAGCTTTTACTTTTATTCACATTGTAACAGCTGCCACCTTCCTGTTCTATATGGCTTAATGCCAGATCATGTAGTGCAGTTGTCTTCTTAGCTATGGGGTGCTTAAAAGCCTGAACTTTAATAGAAGGCACTAAGGAAAAGAACAAATTAATTCAGTTTTAAATAGTATTTAGGAACAGTTAGAAATGAAGTGATCCATTTCACGTATGAAGGAACTCAGTTGTCTTCCAGGGAAGGTCTCCCCACCTTGTGAAGCTGGAGGCCCCAGCCTGGGACTGGGGCTTTCCCTCCCTCGGCCCGGTCCTCAGCTCCGTTTGCGGCCGGGGACTCAGGCTTTCCCCCCCTCGGCCCGGTCCTGGGGCTCGGCTCTGTTTGCGGCCGCGGGCCGGGGACTCGGCCTTTCCCCCCCTTGGCCCGGTCCCGGGGCTCGGCTCAGTGTCCGGGCCTGAGGCGCTAGGGAGGGAGAGGGGAAGGAGGGAGAGGGGAGGGAGGGACAGAGAGGAAAGCAGGGAGAGACAGGGGGAGGGAGAGAGAGAGGGGGAGGGAGGGAGAGAGGCAGGGAGAGGAGAGGGGGGAGAGGGAGAGGGGAGGGAGGGAGAGGGAGGAGAGAGAGAGCGGGGAGGGAGGGGGAGAGGGGAGAGACGGGCAGGGAGAGAGAGAGGGGGAGGGAGGGAGAGAAGCAGGGAGAGGAGAGGGGAGAGGGAGAGAGAGGGAGAGGGGAGGGAGGAAGGGAGAGGGAGGGAGAGAGGGTGGGGGAGAGGGCAGAGACAGGAGCAGGGAGAGAGAGAGGGGAGAGAGAGAGGGGCAGGGAGAGAGAGGGGGAGGGAGAGAGAGGGGAGGGAGAGAGAGAGGGAGAGGGAGGGAAAGAGTGAGGGGGTGGGAGAGGAGGGAGAGCTCGCCTTCTTCCTTCCTTCGCAGGGGTCCATCGAGCCAGGCCTGAGGCGTTCCTTCCCCCTCTCTGCCTCCAGGCTAATCCCGAACTAAATCCAGCAGTCTCTCTCTCTCTCTCTCTACCCCCCGTATCTCTCTTCTCCCCCCAAGTCTCTCTCTCTCTCTCTCTTCCCCCTATCTCTCTCCTCTCCCCCCAGTCTCCCTCTCTCTCTACCCCCCAGTCTCTCTCTCTCTCTCTCTTCCCCCCAGTCTCTCTCACTCCCCCGTCTCTCTCTCTCTCTTCCCCCAGTCTCTCTCTCTCTCTCTTCCCCCCCAGTCTCTCTCTCTCTCTCCCCCCGTCTCTCTCTCTCTCTCTCCCCCCAGTCTCTCTCTCTCCCCCCCCAGTGTCTCTCTCTCTCCCCCCAGTCTCTTTCTCTATCTCCCCCCCAGTCTCTCTCTCTCTCTTCCCCCCAGTCTCTCTCTCTCTCTCTCCTCCCCCAGTCTCTCTCTCCACCCAGTCTCTATCTCTCTTCCCCCCAGCCGCTCTCTCCCCCCCAGTCATTCTCTACCCCCTAGTCTCTCTCTCCCCCCATCTCTCTCTTCTCCTCCCAGTCTCTCTCGATCCCCAGGCCTCTCTCCCCCCTAGTCTATCTCTCTCTCTTTCGCTCTCTCTCTCTCTCTCTCTCTCCTTTCCACACAGACAGACAGACAGACAAACTCATTTATATATATATATAAATTATTTCTACTTTTTTCATAACAACATGCCCTCAAAAACCCTCGGCACCACCGGGCACGCCAGCTAGTTAAGTATATTCAAGAAGGAGTCAAATATACTTCTTAAGGCTAAAGGGACTAAGGGATATGGGAAGAAGGCAGGGACAGGGTACTGAGTTTGGATGATCAGCCATGATCTCATTGAATGGCGGAGCAGGCTCGAGGGGCCGAATGGCCTACTCCTGCTGCTATTTTCTATGTTTCTATGCTATAATATAAAATAACGAAGACATTATTATAAAACAGTGAAGACTCTATAATATAAAATAATGATGACAATATAATATAAAATAATGAAGATGCTGTAATATAAAATAATGAAGACACTATAATATAAAATAAGGAAGACTCTATAATAAAAAATAATGAAGGCACTATAACATAAAATAAAGAAGACTCAATAATATAAAATAATGAAGACGATATAATATAAAATAAAGAAGACATTTGATTAAAGCCTTGTTTTATACTCAACCAAGTGCTTAGTGATTTTTCTTATGTCAGACTCTATAATATAAAGCAATGAAGACTCTATAATATAAAATAATGAAGATGCTATTAAATGAAATAATGAAGACACTATAATATAAAATAATGAAGACAATATAATATAAAGTAGAGGAAGACACTATAATATAAATTAATGAAGATGCTATTATATAAAATAATGAAGACACTATAATATAAAATAGTGAAGACAATATAATATAAAGTAAGGACGACACTATAACATAAAATAATAAAGACAACATAATATAAAGTAATGAAGACAATATCATATAAAATAATGAAGTTGCTATTATATACAATAATGAAGACACTATAATATAAAATAATAAAGACAACATAATATAAAGTAAGGAAGACACTATAATAAAAAATAATGAAGATGCTATAATATATAATAATGAACACACTATAATATAAAATAGTGAAGACACTATAATATTAAAAAATGAAGGGCTAGATTTTCAGTCGCTTGCGCCAGCAGTTAGCGCCTTAAGAGAAGTGATTTCCGGGCGCTATGCGTGTAGCGCCCGGGCGCAGCGCAGTTTGCGCCCCGCCCCAAATTAAGTTGCCCGTTAGCGCCGGCGCAAACTTTAGCGCCCGCCCGGATGCGCGCGCAGAAAATGACGTCACATCCTCGTGCAACGCCCTTTGGCCGCCCCGATTGCAAACTTCAGTCGGACCACCCCATTGTGCGGCGGGCGGCCGGAGCGTTTGGAAAAAGGAACGCAACACAACCAGCGCGGGTCCCGGGGGGCGCTAATTAAAGGGAACGTCGTCTCCAGTATAAAGGCCAGCCTTTTTTCAGAAAACAGTCTTGTGCAACGCATTTCTGGAGACACAACAAGGAGGATAGCTAACTGGTTTCAAGCAGCAAGAGCCAGGTATTTTTGGACTCAGGCCATAGCGCTGCAAGTGGCCATTTGGAAATTAGACTGTTTGCCAGGATTTGATGGGGGCTGCATGGGGTGCCAACGCGCAGCTGCAGCGCCATGTCCGTAGGGCTCGCAGACGCATTGTGAGAGGGGCAGCCCTGGCTAGAGGCAGAGGGGGCTACAGGCGTCGGCCACGTAGGCCTTACCCAGTCAGGCTATACCGCCAGCAGCGCTCCTACCTAAACATGAGTGCCGCGCTATGTGTTAGAAGGCTCCGATTCCGAAAGGAGGTGATTGCAGAGATCTGCCACCTGCTTCACCGAGATCTGCGGCCAAAGCTCAGGTGCAGGACGTCTCTGTTGGTGGAAGTGAAGGTGACGGTGGCATTGAACTTCTATGCCACCGGCTCCTTCCAATACGCTGCTGGGGACATAGCAAACATCTCCCAGTATGGCGCGCATCGCTGCATCCGCCACGTGACCGAAGCACTGTTCAGAAGGAGAAGCCAATTCGTCTCCATCCCCATGGCCCTCGAGAGCCAGCATCAGCGCGCATTGCAGACTCGGGGAATTCCCCTTGGTGCAGGGCGCCATTGACTGTACGCATGTGGCTTTGCGGGCCCCTCTGGAGCATGGCGAGCAGTATCGCAACAGGAAGGGCTACCATTCTCTGAATGTGCAGCTGGTCTGTGACCACAAGCAGCGCATCATGGCAGTCAATGCCAGCTTCCCAGGCAGCAGCCACGATGCCTTTATCCTGCGGCAGAGTACTGTGCATGACATGTTCCAGGCACAGCCTCCCCCAAGAGGATGGCTCATCGGGGACGAAGGCTATCCTTTGTGCACCTGGCTCATGACCCCGCTCCGCGCGCCCAGGACCGCTGCTGAAGAGGCCTACAACGAGAGCCATCAAACCACCCGCAACATCATCGAGCTAACTATTGGGGTCCTCAAGCAGCGGTTCCGCTGCCTTGATCGCTCCGGAGGAGCTCTCCAGTATTCGCCGGACCGGGTCTCCCAATTTGTGGTGGTTTGCTGCATGCTACACAACCTGGCTATCCGCAGGACTCAGGCACTGCCACCTGACGTTGGACCAGCACCTCAGGAGGAGGAGCAGGAGGAGCATGAGGAGGAGGAGGAGGAGGAGGAGCAGGAGTACGTTCCCAGGAGGGAGCGACCAGGGCCAAGGGCCGCACGACACCACCTTATTACACGGTACTTCTAAGCCCCCTGTCAGGGAATGGCCAGGGGCCATGAGGGAAGATGAATGCAGCCGCTCCGCAAGCCCTCAGCCGGCGAAGCCAACAAACACTAAGAAGAACAACCATGGAGACTGCATGAATAAAGATAATTTTTTATTACACAAAAATGAAAAGCCCTTCCCACATGAATCCCCAAAAACAATAAACGGGCCCCACAAAAAGCCCAACAAACGACTCACTCCCACAAACTGGGGAGGAGTCACTCCACCTTTCTTCAAACCGGGCCTCAACGTCGGCCTAACGCAAAAAATAAGCCCTCCAAAAGCACAACCATGGGCAAAATAAAGATGGCCACCGCCATATTAATGGGAAGCTGCCCACACCCTCTACTGAGTGGCCCGCGAGGGCGAGACCTTGGCCAGCCTTTTGCCTCCCCTGCCCGGCCTGCTGCTCCTTCGCAAGCTCTGCCCAGTGGCTGCTGCGAGGCTGGGGGAAGGCGCCTGAGGCTCAGATGCCCTTCCGCCAGATGCCGCTGGGGGGCGGCCTACACGGCGTTTGGGCCTCGAGGGGCCGTCTGCTGAGTGGCGCACCTGAGCCTGGCCACCATCAGCTGCAGCCGCTTGCCCTTGACGCCCCAGAGGGGGAATGGCGGCGACGGATGGCGCAATGTGGGCCAGCTGGCGTCTGGGATGCGCTGGCTGGTGCTGTGGCGCGGTGGCACTTGGCCGGGCCCGCACTGCAGGATCCGCAGCAATCAGCCGACGGGCGGCTTGCTGGGATGGTCCAGCGCGGCGGCTGCCCTGGCGATGCCTGCCTGAGACAGCGCGTGTGGCAGCAGTGAGTGCCCCTGTGGTCCTGGTGTGCGCGCGCATCACATCCGCCAGGGTCTTGACGGCATCAGTCAGCATGCGGCCACTCGCGGCAGTTGCTGCCCCGAACTCGCGCACACTGGTCGCCAGCGACTCGATGGCCTCAGGCATGCGCCCCACCACGCTCATGAGCTCCGTGTGTCGCCGGTCCGAGTCGTCGGCCATCTTATCCAGCTTCCGCACCTCCTCCGAAGTGAAGGTGTCCGGACTGGAGTCGCGACTCTCCCGCTGGGGAGGAGGGGGCCGAACTAGGGGACCCTTGCCGCGTTGGTGACAGCGAGTGTGCCGAACAGCAGCACTCCCCTCTGATCCTTCCCCCCCTTTGGGGGGAAGGCCGCGGGCCACGCGCACGGCTGCTGGGTGGCTGGACGCCACTGGTCCCAGAAGCTGCATTGCCCTGCGACAGTTCCTCCAGGCACTCGTCCAGTGAGGAGGTGTCAAGCATTTCCTCCTCTCCTGCGGGACGTGACTGTTCCCCGGAAGGTCCGGCTTGCTCCTCCTCCTCCTCCTGGTCGGAGGTGCTGTCACTGGCAGCTTCAGTGTCCTGGTCGTCACCAGCTGAAAGCAGGAATGCACAAGAGTAGCTTCAGAGTGAGGAGACGGCGTCAGCGAGGGAGTTAGGACTGGTGGGATTCAGCGCATTGGTGGGACAGTGGCAAAGGAGGTAGCTCGGATGGGCCAGTGCGACGCGAGAGGGCCAAAAGGCGAGGTCCTTACCATTGCCGGGCAGTGGAGGGTCGGATACACCGCACGCTGTGGGGACAATCACACGGGCTCCCATGAGCACACACACGCGCTCCTCCAGCCGAGTGAGCTTCTGCAGCTTGGCGCGGCCACCCCTGGCACGGGCCTGGTGATTAAACGCTACTTTAGCCTGCAAGAGAAAGGACGGGCTGTAAGTGCGCAGTGTAGCCCTGATGTAGTGTGCACTGCCTCCCATGGTGGAATAGCTTGGACAGAGTGAAGCCCTGATGTAGTGTGCACTGCCTCCCATGGTGGAATAGCTTGGACAGAGTGAAGCCCTGATGTAGTGTGCACTGCCTCCCATGGTGGAATAGCTTGGCCAAAGTGAAGCCCTGATGTAGTGTGCACTGCCTCCCATGGTGGAATAGCTTGGACAGAGTGAAGCCCTGATGTACTGTGCACTGCCTCCCATGGTGGAATAGCTTGGCCAAAGTGTAGAGTGCCGAATGGCCATTTGATGCTCATGACTGTCCCAATGCTGCTCACTGAGGGCTGGCCAATAGGACTTTCAGGTCCCTTTGCCCATCATGTCAGGTGTACATGCAAGAATGAGGAGGAGACTGGAAAGGCTACTCACCTTCACAATCCTGGTCAGATCGTTGTATTTTTTACGGCATTGTTTGTGGGTCCTGGGGGCCTCGCCGGTGAACGTCACCCTCTGGGCGATCTGCTTCCAGGCTTTGGTGTAGTCATGGTGGGTTGGATTCCTCCCACTCTCTGGAAACAAGATCTTGCGCCTCACCTCCAGAGCTGTGACCATTATGTCCAGATCACCCTCTGAGAAGCGCAGGGCACGCTGACGGGCCTTCTCTGGCGTTGCCATGACTCCCTGGGGCTGAGCAGCAGTGTTCAGGCCTCTTTGCAAGGCTGCAGTGTGCAGGGCGTGGCAGCAGACCAATTCGTCCCTTCCCCCTTTAAGAGCTGGTCGGCACCACGGGGTCTGCTGTCAGTGCAAAAATGACCGCACCCGCGCTGCGCCCCGCCTGGGCGCTATCCCTCTGGACCGCCGGCTTAGCGCCTAAAGGTAGGAGTGGAACACCTCTTTTAGCGCTCCACCACTCTCTTAGGGCGAAGCCACTGAATTTCCGGCAACGGGGCGCTACTTTGGGGCGGGCGCTAACTTCGGGCGGGCGCTAAGGTTAGTGCCCCAAAACTGTCTATACTGAAAATCTAGCCCTTAGTTCGACTCAGGCAATCAAAACAACGTACTTTAATGGAGCAAAACAGGTTTTAACTAGAAACTGCTGGAATACATCGAATACAGGCCTGCTCTCTTTGAAGGCTCCACGAGGACTGCTCGGCTGGTCCGATGGCTGACGTCATGACATCATCACGTTCTTCCTGCCATTGGGGGATCACGTGATGAACGGCATGACGTCATCACGTTGAAACCGTGCTGTAAAGGTAACTAGACATAGTACAGTTAAACAGTGTAATTAAAGGTACAGACACAGGCTGTAACTACATTGCTGTTAAAGGAATTATGTACAACCACTCTGAGTCCTTTGGTGGCTCCGCCACATGCGCCCCCCCCCAGAATTGTCTTTAACAGAAAAAGTGAGATGAGGAAGAGGTCTGACAAGTCTGTCTGATCGACTTCGATAACCTGGCAGAGGAAGTTGATGACCGGTGGTCGAGCTGGCAGGCGACTGTGGCTGAGCTGGTGTGGCAGGTGTAGTCGAACTGGCGGGCGGCTGTGGTTGAAACGGCACGGCGGCTACGGGCGGACAGCCACATTTCGGTGGCTGAGCAATGAAGACTGGGCTATCCAATCTAGATGAGCCGGCTTCAAGCGGTCCACCGAAATGTGATCCGGCTTCCCTCCGACGTCGACCGCAAAGGACTTGTCTCCTGGTTCGATGACACAAAAGGGACCAGTGTAAGGAGGCTTGAGCGGGTACCAGTGAGCGTCATGCCGGATGAAGACGTACTCGGCGCTCTTCAGCTCAACCGGCATGTGGGAGCTCTGTAGGCTGTGGTTGGATGTAGGCACCGGGACGAAACACTTGGCCGCTTCCTGGTGGCTGATGAGCTGCTGGGAGGCGGACCATGGCTCCATGGGAGAAGGGAGGAAATCACCCAGAACTCGGAGTGGCTGACCATAAACAAGCTCTGCTGAAGAAGATTGCAGGTCGTCCTTGGGCACCGTGCGAAGACCCAACAGGACCCAAGGGAGCCTGTCCGCCCATCCCGCACCTTGAAGACTGGCCCGTAAGGAGGCTTTAAGCGACCTGTGGAATCGCTCGCACAGGCCGTTCGCCTGTGGATGATAGGCGGTGGTGCGATGAAGTTTGGCGCCGAGCCCCTGAGCTACAGCGTTCCAAAGCTCCGAGGTAAACTGTGGCCCATGATCGGAGGAGATGTCTGCCGGCACCCCGAAACAAGCCACTCAACAGGAGATGAAGGCTCTAGCGACGTCCGCCGAAGTGGTGGAAACCAAAGAAATTGCCTCTGGCCACCTGGTGGTGCAGTCCACCACGGTGAGGAGATGAGTAAAACCACGTGAAGGTGGTAGTGGTCCCACAAGGTCCACATGTACGTGGTCGAAACGATGCTCTGGAACAACGAACGGAGCCACAGGTGCTTTGACATGATGCTGGACCTTGGCCTTCTGGCAGACCACGCAGGTGTTGGCCCAGTCCCGGAGATCCAGGTGCATACCCTTCCAGACGAATTTCGTAGACATTAGACGTTGCGAAGCCCGCATACCAGGGTGCGACAATCCGTGTATTGCGTCAAAAAACTTCCGGCGCCACGCGGCTGGCACAATAGGTCGGGGAACGCCCATGGAGACATCGCAAAGGAGCGTGGTGCCCGCGGCCTGGAAGCTGACGTCGGCCGGTTGGAAACTCGATGGGACGGTTCTGTATGATTGAACCTCTGGGTCCGAAATCTGATCCTCAGCCATGCGAGCGTAGTCAATTCCAAGATGTACCGCATGGACCGTCGCGCGGGAGAGGCAATCTGCCACCAGGTTGTCTTTACCAGACACATGTTGAATGTCCGTAGTGAATTCCGAAATGAACGTCAGGTGACGTTGCTGATGAGCTGACCACGGTTCGGTGGTCTTTGACATGGCGAAGGTCAGCGGCTTGTGGTCGACAAAAGCCATGAAGGGACGTCCTTCTAATAAAAACCTGCAATGGCGGATGGCCAGAAAAAGGGCCAGCAACACCCGATCAAAGGTGCTGTATTTTCTTTCATTTTTTCTCAGCTGCCGGCTGAAAAATGCCAGCGGTTGCCACGTGCCATTGACCCATTGCTCCTGTACTGGACCTATGGTGTAGTCGGATGCATCTGTAGTAAGGGCGATGGTGGCGCCTGGAAGAGGGTGTGTCAACATGGTTGCAGCAGCCAAGGCGCTCTTGGTGTTCCCGAATGCCTGGTCCATCTCGGCCGTCCAGCCGATTGGGTCTTTGCCGGATTTGCCCTTGAGGGCCTCGTACAAAGGCTGCATAAGCAGAGCTGCCTTGGGGACGAATCGGTGGTAGAAATTCACCATCCCAAGGAACTCTTGGAGGGCCCTGGCGGTCTGCGGGCGCAGGAAAGAAGTTACAGCCTCCACCTTCGTCGCCAGGGGGACGGCGCCATCCGAGGTGATGCGGTGTCCCAAAAAATCGATGCTTTGCAGGCCAAACTGGCACTTGGCCGGGTTGATGATTAACCCATGCTGGCGTGTGAAAAGAGTACGCAAATGACCGATGTGCTCTTCCTTGCTAGCACTGGCGATGAGGATGTCATCGAGATAAACGAAAATGAAAGGCAGGTCTCGGAGCACAGAGACTATTAGTGGCTGGAAAGCTTGTGCAGCGTCCTTTAGACCGAACGGCATTTGTAGGAACTCAAAAAGCCCGAACGGTGTGATAACAGCGGTTTTTGGAACGTCCTGCGGATGAACGGGCACCTGGTGATACCCGCGGACGAGGTCGACTTTAGAGAAGATGGAATTTCCCGCCAAATGGGCCGAAAAATCTTGGATATGTGGGATCGGGTACCGATCAGGTGTAGTGGCGTCATTCAGGCATCGGTAGTTGCCGCATGGCCGCCGGCCGCCACCAGGTTTCGACATGATGTGGAGAGGTGAAGACCAGGGACTATTTGATCGTCGAATAACTCCCAGCCGCTCCATTGTATCAAACTCCGCCTTTGCAGCCGTGAGCTTGCCGGGTTCCAGCCTTCGAGCCCGTGCATAGACCGGGGAGCCCGTCGTGGTGATATGGTGCTCCAAACCATGCTTCGTGACCGAGGAAGAGAAAGTGGGCCTTGTCAGCTCCGGGAACTCCCCGAGGAGACGAGTGAATTCATCCGGAGATGGGTACGCGCAGGCAACAGACTACGACATAGCGGTGCTGCGGTGGCAGGGGATCGAGTGGAAAGTGGCCGCGTTGATCAACCGGCAGTGCCGGACATCGACGAGGAACCCGTTTGCACACAGAAAATCCGCCCGTAGGATGGTCTGTGAGACCTTGGCTGTGACGAACTCCCAGCAGAAGCGCTGACCGCCGAAGCACAGTTGGACCAGCCGCTTCCCGAAGGTACGAATAGCCGTGCCATTAGCTGCCTCGAGGGAAAGGCCGTGGCCCCCAGCTTGGAGATCAAGACGCGACGCAGGCAAGATACTACACTGCGAACCGGTGTCACAAAGGAAACAGCGACCCGATAGGGAGTCTGTGATGTAAAGAAGCTTCCCTGAAGATCCGATGGACATCGCAGTCGCGGTGCGCCCTTTAGACCCGGTCCTCCTTCGCGAAAAACGCTGCGGGAGCTTTGGGTTTTTTTGGGTGAAAAACTGCAGGGAGGACGGCAGCATCTGGCTTTCACGCCAAAACGGGCGTGGTAGAAGTACCAGCCCGCCGGCTGAGGAGCTGGAGTCGCGTCTGTGGGGGCTGGGCGCCTCATGGCCGCGCAGCACTGCTGGGTTACTGTGAAAATCTTATCTGCTTCTGCCGCGAGTTCAGCACAGTCTGTGATCGCAGAGCTGGCTAAGGCAGCTTGCACTGGTTCTGGAAGCTGGCAGAGGAACAACTCACTAAAAAGGAAGCATTCCGGTTTGGCACGTAAGAGTGTGAGCATTTGGCTCATGAGCACGGACGGTTTGGAGTCCCCGAGGCCGGGCATAGCGAGAAGTCTGCGAGCGCGCTCCAACTTCGAGAGGCCGAAGACCTGCAGCAACCGCGCCTTTAAAGTATCGTACTTGCCGTCATCCGGTGGGCTACCGAGGATGCTGATGATCCACGAGGCTGTGGCGCTGTCGAGGGCGGAGACCACATAGTAGTAACGGGTCGAATCCGCGACGATGTTCTGGATGGCAAATTGAGCTTCAGCCTGGATAAGTGGCTGGTTGTTGCTCCCAGAATTGTGGCAGTTTCAGGGTCACGGCGTTGGTTTCCATGATGAATATCTTCCACAAAAACTGTTCGTAGAAGTCGGGGCCACCAATGTAGGAACGGAGGTTCCTAACGAAAAGACTGAGTTCGACTCAGGCAATCAAAACAATGAACTTTAATGGAGCAAAACAGGTTTTAACTAGAAACTGCTGGAATACATCGAATACAGGTCTGCTCTCTTTGAAGGCTCCACGAGGACTGCTCGGCTGGTCTGATGGCTGATGTCATGATGTCATCACGTTCTTCCTGCCATTGGGGGATCACGTGATGAACGGCATGACATCATCACGTTGAAACCGCGCTGTAAAGGTAACTAGACATAGTACAGTTAAACAGTGTAATTAAAGGTACAGACACAGGCTGTAACTACATTGCTGTGAAAGGAATTATGTACAACCACTCTGAGTCCTTTGGTGGCTCCGCCACAATGGTATAATTTAAAATAATGAATCTGGTTTAATATAAAGAAATGAAGATTATATAATAAAAAAATGAAGACACTATAATATAAAATAATGAAGACACTATAATAAATAATGAAGATGCTATAATATAAAATAATGAAGATGCTTTAATATAAAATAATAAAGCTGCTATAATATAAAATAATGAAGATGGTATAATATAAATATGCAGGGTGGCATAGTGGTTAGCACTGTTGCCTCACAGCGCCAGGGACCCGGGTTCGAATCCGGCCTCGGGTGACTGTCTGTGTGGAGTTTGCACATTCTCCCCGTGTTTGCATGGGTTTTCTCCGGGTGCTCCGTTTTCCTCCCACAGTCCAAAGATGTGCGGGTTAGGTTGATTGGCCATGATAAATTGACCATTAGTGTTAGGGAGATTAAAATATGTGGGGTTACGGGGATAGGGTGGGATATGTCTTGGTGTCGGGGTTACGGGGATCGGGTGGGATATGTGTCGGTGCAGGCTTGATGGGCCGAAATGGCCTCTATCTGCACTGTGGGGTTTCTGTGATTCTGTGAAATTAATGAAGCTGCTATAATATAAAATAATGAAGAGGCTATAACATAAAATAATGAAGATGCTATAATATAAAATAATGAAGATGCTATAACATAAAATAATGAAGATGATATAATATAAAATAATGAAGATGCTATAACATAAAATAATGAAGATGCTATAATATAAAATAATGAAGCTGCTATAATATAAAATAATGTTGATTCTATAATATAAAATAATGTAGTTGCTATAATATAAAATAATGAAGATGCAATAATGTAAAATAATGAATAAGTGTAACCTAGAATAATGAAGACACTATAATATAAAATAATGAAGATGCTATATTATAAATTAATGAAGTCACTGTTATATAATATAATGAAGACACTAACATAAAAAATGAAGATGCTATAATATAAGATAATGATGAGGCTATAATATAAAATAAAAACACACTATAATCTAATATAATGAAGACTCAATAATATAAAATAATGAAGTCTCTATAATATAAAATAATGAAGCCGCTATAATATAAAATAATGAAGAATCTATAATATAAAATAATGAAGACACTATAATATAACATAATGAAGACACTATAATATAAAATAATGAAGAATCTATAATATAAAATAATGAAGACACTATAATATAACATAATGAAGACACTATATTATAAAATAATGAAGACTCTATAAAATAAAATAATGAAGACAGTAAAATATAAAATAATGAAGACACTATAATATAAAATACTGAATACACTATAACATAAAATAATGAAGACACTATTATAAAATAATGAAGACACTATAATATAAAATAATGAAGACTCTATAAAATAAAATAATGAATATGCTATAATATAAAATAATGAAGACACTATAACATAAAATAATGAAGACACTAACATAAAATAATGAAGACTCTATAATATAAAATAATGAAGACTCTATAAAATAAAATAATGAATATGCTATAATATAAAAAAAATGAAGATGCTATAATTTAAAATAATGAAGAGGCTATAATATAAAATAATAAAGATGTTATCACTTAAATAATGAAGCAGTTATAATAATAAATAATGAACCTGCTATAAAATAATGAAGATGGTATAATATTAAATAATGAAGACACTATAATATAAAATATTGAAAAGGCTATAATATAAAATAATGAAGACGCTATAATATAAAATAATGAAGCTGCTATAATATAAAATAATGAAGACTCTATAATATAAAATGATGAAGGTGGTATAATATACATAATAAAGATGCTATGATAAAAAATAATGAAGATAATATAATAGAAAATAATGAAGATGCTATAAAATAAAATAAGGAGGATGCTATAATATAAAATAATGAAGATGCTATAATATAAAATAATGAAGCTGCTATAATATAAAATAATGAAGGTGCGGTAAAATAAAATAATGAAGAAGATATAATATAAAATAATGAAGACTCTATAATATAAAATAATGAAGACACTATAATATAAAATAATGATGATGCTATAATATGAAATAATGAAGATGCTATAATATATAATAATGAACACACTGTGGTGGTACCACCGGTTGTCCCTTACATTGAGATATATAATTCCCTTTAACTTACCTTTAAATGTATCTGTTACTGCACTCAGGCTTCATTCCTGTACTCTGGTGATGACGTCATGACGTCAGAGCTCGGAACCCTCTGGCAGTAGAGTTCGGAACCTGCTAGCAGTTGAGCTCGGAACCTGCTAGCAGTTGAGCTCGGAAACTTCTAGTTAGTCCTCGTGGAGTCCCCGCTGGGGAAAGACCAACACCATGGTGCTCTTACAGTCAGCCATCTTACCTGCTACCTTATCTGTTGTATTTAACCTGTTCCTGTAAATTAACAACTTATTTATAGTTCGTCGAAGTCAAACTCGATTATTTAGTGGCGATGCACACGAATCGTTACATTGGTGACCCAACGACGTGAGTATGGGAGCTCATCAATTCCAACACTACAATTGGTGAACCAGTATCCGTGAACGATTTTCACGGTAGCAACGCGCGCCTGAACCTCGTCTTCCCACAAGACGACCGACGCACAACAGACAAACAACCACGGAACAGCAACCGCCTAACACCGATTCCTCCAAAGGCGACCCCGTTTTTGCGAACGTATTCGCAAGGTAAGCACAGTCTGGAGCAGATCCCGTTTGACACGGACAAAACTCAACCGGACCCCATTTTTTTGTGAGCAATTTTCACAAAAGAAGCACGCCATGGAAGCACCAGCCATTTTGCTGTCGCTACCGCAATCCAGGCAGCCACAGTCTCCCTCATGCTTTATAAAGGTAGAAGCCCCGTTCGGCGAGAACATTGATGCAGCGCCGACCACGCACTTGCTTACGGTCCACGTACTCGTCTTTCCTACCGCCACACGGATCGTCTGCCTCTACGTCCAAAGCAACAGCAAGTATACATCTCTCCAAGCGCGGGGTACAGCATGTTCGGGCCCACAAAATCGGAGCGCGCCCTGCGGGGATACCACGAGGAGTCACCCCCGCGAAACATGAGGACGCACGCCTCGCACACGAGGACCCATCCCTCGTGAACCACGAGGGCCTATCCCTCATGAAAAACGATGACTCCTTCTCCGCCGACGACGCACCAGCCCTTCAGCCTGCTGGTTGTGTTACCTACTACACAATTCGGTGTGAACAAAAAGCGTGCCGCCCTCCCGGCTGTGTTCACCTAAATCTACAATAGATACAAGTGTTGCCGCCCTCCAGGCAGAGTTGCCCCCTCCTGAAAGCAACAACAACCCGCACCGTTGCCGCCCTTTCTCCAGTTTTCCCTTTAACAAACGCAAACCTCTACTGACGCTGCACACATCGAGGATGGGTCCAACGGGCATCCTGCGGGCACGATCAGCCACGTGAAAGTTGCTGGCCTCACCGATCAACGCAGCAACTCTTCACCCTCTGTTGTGTTAACATCGTAGCACTATGGCATGCACCGTTCCGCGTGTTCCAGCCTCCTGAAGGTTTCACTCAGCTGTCGGCGAGTTCACCGACCTCGCCAGTCAAGTCCTTCTGGATCGCCCATTGGCGTTCCTGCAGATTTTGTCAGAACAAGGACTTGTTCCAACATCAACAGAGTCATCGCCCACGTCTGCCCAACCTGCCCGTCACTCTGACAAGGCCCGCTGTTTCGCACGTTTCCATGTTCCTTCGCCTGAGGATACACTTTATTCGCCACGACGCGTGTAAGGATCCGCTCATGAGCAGCATCTTCAGACCTCGCCTACCAAGTCGAGACAGCACGACCGCCGTGACCACCAGCTCGTCAGACCATCTCATCCTTGGACTTTCATTGAAGCGAATTCTGGGGGGGCCTATGTGGCGGTACCACCGGTTGTCCCTTACATTGAGATACATAATTCCCTTTAACTTACCTTTAAATGTATCTGTTACTGCACTCAGGCTTCATTCCTGTACTCTGCGTGATGACGTCATGACATCAGAGCTCGGAACCCTCTGGCAGTAGAGTTCGGAAACTGCTAGCAGTTGAGCTCGGGACCTGCTAGCAGTTGAGCTCAGAAACTTCTAGTTAGTCCTCGTGGCGTCCCCGCTGGGGAAAGACCTACACCACGGTGCTCCTACAGTCAGCCATCTTACCTGCTACCTTACCTGTTGTATTTAACCTGTTCCTGTAAATAAACAACTTATTTATAATTCGGCGAAGTCGAACTCGATTAGTTAGTGGCGATGCACACGAATCGCTACAAAACTATAATATAAAATAACAAAGACACTCTAATATAAAATAATGAAAATGCAATAATAAAAAATAATGAAGACTCTATAATTTAAAATAATGAAGACGATAAAGTATAAAATAATGAAGATACTATAATATAAAATAATGAAGATGCTATAATATAAAATAATGAAGACATTATAATATAAAATAATAAACACTATAATATAAAATAATGAAGAAACTATAATGTAAAATAAAGAAGACACTATAATTTAAAATAAAAAAGTGATATAATATAAAATAATGAAGACACTAATATAAAATAATGAAGAAGCTATAATTTAAAATAATGAAGCTGCTCTAATATAAAATAATGAAAGTGCTATAATAAAATAATGAAGCTGCTATAATATAAAATAATGAAAATGCTATAATTAAAAATAATGAAGACACTATATTATAAAATAATGAAGATGCTATAACATGAAATAATGAAGCAGCTATAATATAAAATAATGAAGATGGTGTAATTTAAAATAATGAAGACGTTGTAATATAAAATAATGAAGCTGCTATAATATAAAATAATGAATGCTATATAATATAAAATAATGAATGTGCTATAATATAAAATAATGAAGACACTATAATATAAAATAATGAAGACACTGTAATATAAAATAATGAAGAAGGAATAATATAAAATAATGAAGACACTATCATATAAAATAATGAAGCTGCTATAATAAGAAATAATGAAGATGCTATAATATAAAATAATGACGATGCTATATTATAGAATAATGAACACACTATAATATAAAATAATGACGATGCTATATTATAGAATAATGAACACACTATAATATAAAATAATGGATATGCTACTTTATAAAACAATGAAGATCCTATAATATAAAATAATGAAGACTCTATAATATAAAATAATGAAGACGCTAAAGTATAAAATAATGAAGGCACTTTTATATAAAATAATGAAGATGCTATAATACAAAATAATGAAAACTCTATAATATAAAATAGTGAAGACACTCTAATATAAAATAATGAAGACTATAATATAAAATAATGAAAATGCTATAATATATAATAATGAATACACGATAAAATAAAATAATGAAAACAATATAATATAAAATAATGAAGACACTATAATATAAAATAATGAAGATGCTATAATGTAAAATAAAGAATACACTATAGTATAAAATAAAAAGATGCTATAATATAAAATAATGAAGACACTAATATAAAATAATGAAGATGCTATAATTCAAAATAATGAAGCTGCTAAAATATAAAATAATGAAGATGCTATAATATAAAATAATGAAGACTATACATTATAAAAGAATGAAGATACTGTAATGTAAAATAAAAAATACACCATAAAATAAAATAAAACAACGCTATAATATAAAATAATGAATTCACTAATATAAAATAATGAAGATGCTATAATATAAAATAATTAAGACAATAATTTAAAATAATGAGGATGTTAAGGTATAAAATAATGAAGGCAATATAATATAAAATAATGAAGAGTCTATAATATAAAATAATAAAGATACTATAATACAAAATAATGAAGATGCTATAATAATGAAGACATTTTAACATAAAATAATGAAGACTATAATATAAAATAATGAAGTTGCTATAATATAAAATAATCAAGACACTAATATAAAATAATGAAGATGCTATAATTTAAAATAATGACACTGCTATAATATAAAATTATGAAGATGCTATAATATAAAATAATGTAGCTGGTATAATACAAATTAATAAAGATGCTATAATAATGAAGAAACTATAACATAAAATAATTAAGACTCTATAATATAAAATAATGAAGATGCTATAATATAAAATAATGAAGACACTGTAATATAAAATAATGAAGACACTATAATATAAAATAATGAAGATGCTATAATATAAAATAATGAGGATTCTATAATATAAAATAAAGAAGACACTATAATATAAAATAACGAAGACAGTATAATATAAAATAATGAAGATACTATAATATAAAATAATGAAGAAGGAAAATATAAAATAATGAAGATGCTATAATATAAAACAATGAGGACACAAAATGTAAAATAATGAAAATTCTATAGTAAAAAATAATGAAGAGGCTATAACATAAAATAATGAAGAAACTATAATATAAAATAACGTGGATGCTATAATATAAACTAATGAACCTGCTATAATATAAAATAATGAAGACACTATAATATAAAATAATGAAGATGCTATAATATAAAATAATGAAGACACTCTAATATAAAATAATGAATACACTATAATAGAAAATAATTAAGACACTATATTATAAATAATGAAGACTCTATAAAATAAAATAATGAAGACACTATAATATAAAATAATGAAGATGCTATATTATAAAATAATGAAGACACTATAATATAAAATAATGCATCTATAATATAAAAAAATGAAGGCACTATAATATAAAATAATGAAGACGCCATAAAATAAAATAATGAAGACACTATAATATAAAATAATGAAGATGCTATATTATAAAATAATGAAGACACTATAATATAAAATAATGCATCTATAATATAAAATAATTAAGACACTATATTATAAATAATGAAGACTCTATAAAATCAAATAATTAAGACACTATAATATAAAATAATGAAGATGCTATATTATAAAATAATGAAGACACTATAATATAAAATAATGCATCTATAATATAAAAAAATGAAGGCACTATAATATAAAATAATGAAGACTCCATAAAATAAAATAATAAAGACACTATAATATAAAATAATGAAGATGCTATAATATAAAATAATGAAGTCACTATAATATAAAATAATGAAGATGCTATAATAAAAAAAAATGATGATGCTATACCGTAAAATAATGAATATTCTATAAAATAAAAAAATGAAGCTGCTATAATATAAAATAATGAAGATGCTATAATATAAAATAATGTAGACACAAAATATAATATAATGAAGACAGTATAATATAAAATAATGAAGACACTATAATATAAAATAATGAAGACACTATAACATAAAATAATAAAGTTACTAATATAAAATAACGAAGATGCTATAATTTAAAATAATGAAGCTGCTATAATATAAAATAATGAAGATGCTATAATACAAAATAATGAAGTTGCTATAATAATGAAGAAACTATAACATAAAATAATGAAGACACTATAATATAAAATAATGAAGACGCTATAATATAAAATCATGTAGCTGCTATAATACAAAATAATAAAGATGCGATAATAATGAAGAAACTAGAACATTAACTAATGAAGATTCTATATTATAAAATAATGAAGACGCTATATTATAAAATATTGAAGACACTATAATATAAAATAATGAACATGTTATAATATACATTTTTTTTATTTTTTTATTCATTGATGGAATGTGGGCGTCACTGGCTAGGCCTGCATTTAGTGATCATCCCTAATTGCCCTTGAGAAGATGGTGGTGAGCCGCCTTCTTGAACCGCTGCAGTCCATATGGTGTAGGTACACCCACAATGCTGTTAGGAAGGGAGTTCCAGGATTTTGGCCCAGTGACAGTGAAGGAACGGCGACACAGGTCCAAGTCTGGATGGTGTGTGGCTTGGAGGGGAACTTGTAGATGGTGATGTTCCCATGCGTCTGCTGCCCTTGTCCTTCTAAGTGGTAGAGGTCGCGGGTTTGGAAGGTGCTGTTGAAGGAGCTTTGGCGAGTTACGGCAGTGCGTCTTGTAGATGGTACACACTGCAGCCACAGTGCGTCGGTGGTGGAGGGAGTGAATGTTGAAGGTGGTGGATGGAGTGCCAATCAAGCGGGCTGCTTTATCCTGAATGGTGTCGAGCTTCTTGAGTGTTGTTGGAGCTGCACTCATCCAGGCAAGTGGAGAGTATTCCATCACACTCTTGACTTGTGCCTTGTAGATGGTGGAAAGGCTTTGGGGAGTCAGGAGGTGAGACACTCGCCACAGAATTCCCAGCCTCTGGCCTGCTCTTGTAGCCACAGTATTTATATGGCTGGTCCAGTTCAGTTTCTGATCAATGGTAACCCCCAGGATGTTGATAGTGGGGGATTCAGCGATGGTAATGCCATTGAATGTCAAGGGGAGATGGTTAGAGTCTCACTTGTTGGAGATGGTCATTGCCTGGCACTTGTGTGGTGCAAATGTTACTTGCCACTTGTCAGCCCAAGTCTGAATGTTGTCCAGGTCTTGCTGCATATGGACACAGACTGCGTCAGTATCTGACGAGTCTCGAATGGTGCTGAACATTGTGCAATCATCAGCGAACATCCCCACTTCTGACCTTATGATGGAGGGAAGGTCATTGATGAAACAGCTGAAGATGGTTGGGCCTAGGACACTGCCCTGAGGAACTCCTGCAGTGATGTCATGTGATTGAGATGAATGACCACCAACAACCACAGCCAACTTCCTTTGTGCTAGGTATGATTCCAACCAATGGAGATTTTCCCCTTGATTCCCATTGACTTCAGTTTTTCTAGGGCTCCTTGATGCCACACTCGGTCAAATGCTGCCTTGATGTCAAGGGCAGTCACTCTCACCTCACCTCTTGAGTTCAGCTATTTTGTCCATGTTTGGACCAAGGCTGTAATGAGGTCAGGAGCTGAGTGGCCCTGGCGAAACCCAAACTGGGCATCAGTTAGCAGGTTATTGCTGAGTAAGTGCCGCTTGATAGCACTGTCAACGACAACTTCCATCACTTTGCTGATGAATGAGGGTAGACTGATGGGACGGTAATTGGCCGGGTCGGATTTGTCCTGCTTTTTGTAGACAGGACATACTTGGGCAATTTTCCACATTGCCGGGTAGATGCCAGTGTTGTAGCTGTACTGGAACAGCTTGGCTAGGTGCGCAGCTAGTTCTGGAGCAAAAGTCTTCAGTACTATTGCTGGAATGTTGTCAGGGCCCATAGCCTTTGCAGTATCCAGTGTCTTCAGCCGTTTCTTGACATCACGTGGAGTAAATTGAATGGGCTGAAGACTGGCATCTGTGATGCTGGGGACCTCAGGAGGAGGCTAAGATGGATCATCCACTCGGCACTTCTGGCTGAAGATAGTTGCAAATGCTATTATAAAATAATGAAGACACTGTAATATAAAATAATGATGACACTGTGGCGGAGCCATCATTGGGCTATGGACATTGTATATAATTCCTTTTTACAGCTCTGTTATATAGTCTGACGATGTACCTTTAAATGTATCTGTTACTGCACTCAGGCTTCATTCCTGTACTCTGCGTGATGACATCATGACGTCAGAGCTCAGAACCCTCTAGCAGTTCCAGACAGTTGGAGAGAGGGACATAGCTCGGAACCTTCTAGCAGTTCCAGGCAGCTGGAGAAAGGGTTCCAAGCAGACCAGACACGTTTCCAGTTCATCCTGTATTTGTTAACTTGCTTCGTTTGTTCATTAAAGTTTTTTTTTTGACTTCGTGAGTCGAACTCCATCTTTTGGTAAGGAACAGAGGTTCCGACATTGGTGACCCCGATTTTCTTCGAACGAATTCGTTGAAAAAATAACATGGACACGAATGCCATCACGATCAAACTACCACACTTTTGGGAGCAGCAGCCAGCCGCGTGGTTTTGCCAGGCAGACGCTCAATTCCAGATCCGGGGAATAACAGCGGATTCGACCCGTTACTACTATGTGGTCTCCGCTCTCGACAGTGCCACGGCCTCACGAGTCGTCAACCTCCTCGAAAGTCCGCCTACCGACGGCAAGTATGAAGCATTAAAAACATGCCTTCTCCAAATTTTCGGTCTGTCCAAATCTGAACGTACCCAACGCCTAATCGCCATGCCCGGTCTCGGGGACTCGAAACCCGCAGAGCTCATGAGCCAGATGCTCACGTTGCTCGGCTCGGAATCCCAGTGTTTTTTATTCCGTGAGCTCTTCCTCTGCCAGCTACCAGAGCCCGTGCAGACCGCCTTGGACAACTCCGCAATCACGGATTGTGCCGAACTCGCTGCGGTAGCGGATAAAATCTTTTTGGCCACCCAACAGTCCTGCGCAGCCACAAAATGCCGAGGCAGTCCGGAGCCCCCTGCTGACACTGACCCAATTTACCATGAGCTGCAGCCATGTTGTGCCACCACGAGTCGCCCATCCCCCATAAGGGCGAACCAGTCTCCTCTTCCTACATGTTAGTGCATTTACCATTCTCGTTTTGGCGCGAAAGCCAGGAATCGCCGCCCAACCTGCAGTTTCTTCCAAGAAAGAAAAAATCCTTTTTCAAGTCACCGGGGTTCGACACACCATTCTAATCCTGCTGCACACGCGGGGATCACGATGGCTGTGGGATCTGCCCGAAAACTCCTGTACATCACTGACTCCCTTTCAGGACGCCACTTCCTCTGCGACACTGGCTCCCAGTGCAGTATCCTGCCGGCGTCGAAGCTCGACCTGCAGTCCGGCGGCCAGGGTCCCTCCCTCGAGGCAGCTAACGGCGCAGCCATCCACACGTTCGGAAAGCGTTGGGTCCAATTAAGTTTTGGCGGCCAGCATTTTAGATGGGAGTTCATCACTGCAAGGGTTTCGCAGGCCATCCTGGGGGCGGATTTCCTCTGCGCTAATGGTTTCTTAGTCGACGTTCGACACTGCTGGCTCATCAATGCCTCAACTTTTCATTCGGTACCCTGCCATCGAAGCACTGCAGCGCATTGGTCTGTGGTTTTTGCAGTCCCCGCCGCCAATGATTTCTCTCGTCTCCTCAAAGATTTCCCCGAGCTCACCAGGCCTACCTTCTCTGCATCAGTAGCAAGACACGGTGTGATGCACCATATTACGACAACAGGGCCCCCCATTTACGCAAGAGCACGTAGGTTGGAACCCGTCAAACTTGCGGCAGCCAAGGCAGAGTTTCACACAATGGAACGCCTAGGCATCATCCGACGGTCCAATAGTCCATGGTCCTCGCCCCTGCACATAGTCCCTAAGCCAGGCAGTGGATGGCGACCATGTGGCGACTACAGGCGCCTGAACGAGGCTACTACCCCAGACAGATATCCAATCCCTCATATACAGGACTTTTCAGCCCATGAAGACGCTAAAATATAAAATAATGTAGACACAAAATATAATATAATGGAGACACTATAATATAAAATATTGAACATGCAAAATATAAATTAATGAAGACACTATAATATAAAATAATGAAGATGCTATAATATAAAATAATGAAAATGCTATAAAATAAAATAACGAAGACGCAAAATGTAAAATGATGAAGATGCTGTAATATAAAATAATGAAGACACTATATTATAAAATAATGAAGACACTATAATATAAAATAATGAAGACGCTATAATATAAAATAATGAAGACATATAATATAAAATAATGAAGACTCTATACTATAAAATAATGAAGACACTATAATATAAAATAATGAAGACTCTATAATATAAGATAATGAAGACACTATATTATAAAATAAGGAAGACACTACAATGTAAAATAATGAAGACATGATAATATAAAATAATGAAGACGCTATAAGATAAAATAATGAAGATGCACAATATAAAATAATAGAGACACTATAATATAAAATAATGAAGACTCTCTAATATAAAATAATGAAGACACTATAATATAAAATAATGAAGATGCTATAATATAAAATAATGATTCATAGATTCATAGAAGATAGGACCAGGAGTAGGCCATTCGGCCCTTCGAGCCTGCGCCGCCATTCAATGAGATCATGGCTGATCATCCAATTTCAGTACCCTGTCCCTGCCTTCTCCCCATATCCCTTGATCCCTTTAGCCTCAAGAAGTATATCCAACTCTTTCCTGAATATATTTAATGAACTGGCCTCCACCGCCCTCTTGGTAGAGAATTCCACAGGTTCACCACTCTCTGGGTGAAGAAATTCCTCCTCATTTCAGTCCTAAATGGCTTACCCCTTATCCTTAGACTATGTCCCCTGGTTCTGGACTCCCCGGCCATCAGAAACATCATTCCTGCATCTAGTCTGTCCAGACCTGCCAGAATTTTATAGGTTTCGATGAGATCCCCTCTCAATCTTCTAAACTCCAGTGAGTATAAGCCCAATTGACACAATCTCTCCTCATACGTCATTCCTGCCATCCCAGGTATCAGCCTGGTGAATCTGCGCTGCACTCCCTCCATGGTAAGAACGTCCTTCCTCAGGTAAGGTGACCAAAACTGCACATAATACTCAAGGTGCGGTCTCACCAAGGCCCTGTACAACTGTAGCAAGACATCCTTGTTCCTGTACTCGAACCCTCTTGCTACGAGGACCAACGTACCATTCGCCTTCTTAACCGTCTGCTGCACCTGCATGCTTACCTTCAGCGACTGGTGCACAATAACACCCAGGTCTCTTTGCACTTCCCCTTCTCTCAATCTATTGCCATTCAAATAATAATCTGCCTTCCTGTTTTTGACACCAAAGTGGATAAACTCACATTTATCCACATTATAGTGCATTTGCCATGTTTCTGCCCAATCACCCAACCTGTCCAAATCGTACTGGAGTTTCACGACATCCTCCTCACAGCTTACACTCCCACCCAGCTTTGTGTCGTCTGCAAATTTGGAGATATTACATCCAATTCCCTCGTCCAGAGCATTAATATATATTGTGAACAGCTGGGGTCCTAGGACCGATCCTTGCGGTACCCCACTAGTTACTGCCTGCCACTCGGAAAATGACCCGTTTATTCCAACTCTTTGCTTTCTGTCCGCCAACCGGTTCTCTATCCAAGTCAATACCTTGCCCCCAATCCCATGTGCCTTAATTTTGCACGCTAATCTCTTATGTGGGACCTTATCGAAAGCCTTCTGAAAGTTCAAATACACCACATCCACTGGTTCTCCCTTATCTGTATGATGATGCTATAATGTAAAATAATGAATACTCTATAATATAAAATAATGAAGCTGCAATAATATAAAATAATGAAGACGCTATAATATAAAATAATGTAGACACAAAATATAATATAATGAAGACACTATAACATAAAATAGTAAAGATACTATAACATAAAATAATGAAGGTGCTGTAATATAAAATAATGAAGATAGTATAATATAAAATAATGAAGCAGCTATAATATAAAATAATGAAGCAGCTATAATATAAAATAATGATGATGCTACAATATTAAATAATGAAGCTGCTATAATATAAAATAATGAAGCTGCTACAATATAAAATAATGATGATGCTACAATATTAAATAATGAAGACACTATAATATAAAATAATGAAGCTGCTATAATATAAAATAATGAAGATGCTATAATATAAAATAATGAAGATGCTATAGCATAAAATAACATAGACACAAAATATAATATAATGAATACACTAATATAAAATATTGAAGATGAAAATAATATAAAATAATGAAGGTGCTGTAATATAAGATAATGAAGAGGTATAATATAAAATAATGAAGCAGCTATAATATAAAATAATTAAGATGCTACAATATTAAATAATGAAGATGCTATAATATAGAATACTGAAGCTGCTATAATATAAAATAATGAAGCTGCTATAATATAAAATAATGATGATGCTACAATATTAAATAATGAAGACACTATAATATAAAATAATGAAGCTGCTATAATATAAAATAATGAAGATGCTATAATATAAAATAATGAAGATGCTATAGCATAAAATAACGTAGACACAAAATATAATATAATGAATACACTATAATATAAAATATTGAAGATGAAAATAATATAAAATAATGAAGGTGCTGTAATATAAGATAATGAAGATGGTATAATATAAAATAATGAAGCAGCTATAAT
Source organism: Somniosus microcephalus (assembly GCF_052327205.1). Taxonomy (NCBI): domain Eukaryota; kingdom Metazoa; phylum Chordata; class Chondrichthyes; order Squaliformes; family Somniosidae; genus Somniosus; species Somniosus microcephalus. Next base: position 329,835,136 of record NC_140987.1, on the reverse strand, counting down.
ATAAAATAATTAAGATGCTACAATATTAAATAATGAAGATGCTATAATATAGAATAATGTGGATGCTATAATATATACTAATAAAGATGCTGTATATAAACTAATGAAGCTGCTATAATATTAAATAATGAAGATGCTATAATAGAAAATAAAGACGCTGTAATATAAAATAATGCAGACACTATAATATAGAATAATGAAGTTGCTATATTATAAAATAATGAAGACACTATAATATAAAATAATGAAGACACTATAAGATACAATACTGTGGATGCTATAATATAAAATAATGAAGACACTATAATATAAAATAATTGATGCTATAATATAAAATAATAAAGAATCTATAATATAAAATAATGAAGACAGTATAATATAAAATATTGAAGATGCTCTAATATAAAATAATGTAGCTGCTGTAATATAAAATAATTAAGCTGGTATAATATAAAATAAGGAAGACAATATAATATAAAATAAAGAAGACACTATAACATAAAATAATGAAGGCACTATAATATAAAATAATGAAAATGTTATAATATAAAATATTGAAGCTGCTGTAATATAAAACAATGAAGATTCTATAATATAACATAAGGAAGACAAAATAATATAAAATAAAGAAAACACTATAATAAAAAGAAATGAAGAAATTAAAATATAAAATATTGAAGATGCTATAATATAAAATAATGAAGACGCTTTAATATAAAATAATGTGGATGCTATAATATAAAATAATGATGACTTTTTAATATAAAATATTGAATACACTATAAGATAAAATAATGAAGTCGCTATAATATAAAATAATGAATACACAATAAGATAAAATTAAGAAGTCAGTATAAGATAAAATAATGAAGACACTATAATATAAAATAATGAAGCTGCTGCAATATAAAATAATGGAGATGCTATAATTTAAAATAACGAAGAAACTATAACATAAAATAATAAAGACGCTATAATATAAAATAATGAAGATGCCAAATATAAAATAATGAAGACACTATAAGATACAATAATGTGGATGCTATAATATAAAATAATGAAGACACTGTAATATAAAATAATTGATGCTATAATATAAAATAATGAAGAATCTATAATATAAAATAATGAAGACAGTATAATATAAAATATTGAAGATGCTCTAATATAAAATAATATAGCTGCTGTAATATAAAATAATTCAGCTGGTATAATATAAAATAAGGAAGACAATATAATATAAAATAAAGAAGACACTATAACATAAAATAATGAAGGCACTATAATATAAAATAATGAAAATGTTATAATATAAAATATTGAAGCTGCTGTAATATAAAACAATGAAGATTCTATAATATAACATAAGAAAGACAAAATAATATAAAATAAAGAAAACACTATAATAAAAAGAAATGAAGAAATTAAAATATAAAATATTGAAGATGCTATAATGTAAAATAATGAAGACGCTTTAATATAAAATAATGTGGATGCTATAATATAAAATAATGAAGACTTTTTAATATAAAATAATGAATACACAATAAGATAAAATTAAGAAGTCAGTATAAGATAAAATAATGAAGACACTATAATTTAAAATAACGAAGAAACTATAACATAAAATAATAAAGACGCTATAATATAAAATAATGAAGATGCAAAATATAAATTAATGAAGACTCTATAATATAAAATAATGAAGACACTATAATATAAAATAATGAGAATTCTATAATATAAAATAATGAAGATACTATAAGATAAAATATTGAAGACACTACAATATAAATAATGAATTCACTATAATATAAAATAATGAGAATTCTATAATATAAAATAATGAAGATACTATAAGATAAAATATTGAAGACACTATAATATAAATAATGAATTCACTATAATATAAAATAATGAAGACACTATAATATAAAATAATGAAGACGCTATAATATAAAATAATGAAGATGCTAAAATTTTAAAAAGTGAAGAAGCAAAATATAAGATAATGAAGATGCTATAATATAAAATAATGAAGAGGCCACAACATAAAATAATGAAGAAACTATAATATAAAATAGTGAAGATGCAATAATATAAAATAATTAAAATGCTATAATATGAAATAATGAAGATGCAAAATATAAAATAATGAAGACACTATAATATAAAATAATGTGGATGCAATACTATAAACTAATGAAGATGCTGTATATAAACTAATGAAGCTCCTATAATATAAAATAATGAAGATGCTACAATATAAAATAAAGATGCTCTAATATAAAATAATGAAGACACTATAATATAAAATAATGAACATGCTATATTATAAAATAATGAAGACACTATATCATAAAATAATGAAGACTCTATAATATAAAATAATGAAGACTTTATAAAATAAAATAATGAAGACGCTATAATATAAAATATGGAAGACAGTATAATATAAAATAATGAAGATGTTATAAAGTAAAATAATGAAGATGCTACAATATTAAATAATGAAGACACTATAATATAAAATATGAGGCTATAATATAAAATAATGAAGGCGATATAATATAAAATAATGAAGATGCAAAATATAAATTAACGAATAAACTATAATATAAAATAAAGAGGATTCTATAATATAAAATAATGAAGACACTATAATATAAGATAATGAAGTATCTATAATATAAAATAATGAAGAAACTATAATATAAAATAAAGAAGATGCTACAAAGTAAAATAATGAAGATGCTATAATATGAAATAATGAAGACTCTATAATTTGAAATAATTGAAGACAGTATAATATAAAATAATGAAGATGCTAAAATATAAAATAATGAAGACGCTATAATATAAAATAATGAAGATACTATACTATAAATTAATGAAGCCGCTGTAATATAAAATAATTAAGTTGCTATTTTGTAAAATTGTGGGGGACTACGGTCTCCCGCGTAAAGAAATAGGCAACACAGCGAGCTACAAGAAATAGGTCTTTACTCCAACTCTCACAATACGGTACTGAATTCGTGAAGCCCGCGAACCTGTGATGACTCACGGATTGGTCACCTGCTGGAACCTAATTGGTTTTCCTTCTCTCAGCAGCAGGCAAGTCTGAACGTGCCTTATTCCTCTCAGCTTGCAACTGTCTTGCGGGGGGAGGGGAATACAGCAGTTAAAAGGGGATTATACAGGTTTATCTATATACACACAGAGTTTCCCCAATGTGGCAACGCCACATACGCCCCCCCAGAATCCTCGTTAACTGTAAAAGTCAGTCTCTGCGGAGGTTTGACCAAGCGGCCGCAGCGGCTGTAGTAGCCATCTGGCGTGTGAGGAGGGCTGTCTGGGAGGTCGGCCGGTTGGTTTGTCGGCTGGTCTGGCGGCTGGTCTGCCGGTGGGCTGGCTGGACGGGCTGCTGGCGAAGGTGGGGCGGCGGCCGGGAAGTAAGGTTCTGGCGTGTCTTGGTCCTCTTGTGGGGCTGCCGCCAACATGGGAGGTCTGCCCCGCCGTGGGGGAAGAGCCGGCCGAAACGGAAAGCTGAGGTCCAGGTGCGCCGGTTTGAGGCGGTCTACTGAAATAAGGTCCGGCTTCCCGCCGACGTCGATAAGAAAAGCTTTGTCCCCCTTCTCCAATACTGGGAAGGGGCCGGTGTATGGTGCCTGCAGCGGGCCTCTGTGCGCGTCCCGGCGCATGAAGACGAACTCCGCATGTCGTAAGTCTCGAGGCACGTAGGACGGCTGCGGGCCGTGTTGCGAAGTGGGCACTGGACGGAATTGCTGGGCCGTGTCCTGGTGCAGGGAAAGCTGTCTGGCGGCCGACCACGGCTCCGTTGTCAGGGGGAGGAAGTCGCCTGGTACTCTGAGCAGTTGGCCGTAGACCATCTCGGCCGTGGAGGCGCGGAGGTCCTCTTTGGGCGCGGTGCGCAATCCCAGGAGAACCCAGGGTAGTTTGTCGATCCAGCTGGTGTTGGCCAGGCTGGCGCGGAGGGAGGCTTTCAAAGAACGATGAAAGCGCTCGCAGAGCCCGTTGGCCTGCGGGTGGAAGGCTGTTGTCCTGTGCAACTTGGTGCCGAGGCCGGCGGTGATGGCATTCCACAAGTGGGAGGTGAACTGGGGCCTCTGTCCGAGGATATGTCGGTCGGCACGCCGAACCGGGCCACCCATGTCGAGACGAATGCTCGCGCGACGTCGGTCGTGGTGGTGGAGGCGAGGGGAACCACCTCGGGCCATCTGGTGGTGCGGTCGACGATCGTGAGCAGGTGTGTAAAACCATGCGACGGTGGCAAGGGGCCTACCAGATCGACGTGGACGTGGTCGAAACGCCTCTCGGGCACCGGGAAACACTCCAATGGCACCTTGGTGTGCTGCTGGACCTTAGCGCGCTGACACGCCATGCATGTGTTGGTCCAGTCTCTCACATCCTTGTGGAGTCCAGGCCAGATGAACTTGGCGGACATAAGTTTCTGAGGCGCACGCATCCCTGGATGTGAGAGGCCGTGGATGATGTCGAAAACTCACTTGCGCCAGGCGGATGGGACGACTGGCCTAGGCGAGGGGACTGAGACGTCGCACAGGAGGGTTGTACCGGCTGCGTGGAAGTGGATGTCGGCCAGGGTGAGGCTGGTAGTTGACGTCCTGAGGGCCTGGATCTCCGCGTCGGTGGCCTGGTCTCTCGCCATGCTGGTGTAGTCGACGCCCAAGTGCACTGCGAGGAGCGAGGGTCTTGAGAGGCAGTCGGCCACCAAATTGTCCTTGCCGGCGACGTGGCGGATGTCCGTGGTGAACTCCGAGATGAAGTTGAGTTGGCGCTGTTGGCGCGCGGACCAGGGTTCGGTTACTTTGGCCATGGCGAAAGTGAACGGCTTGTGGTCCACGAATGCGGTGAACGGCCGGCCTTCCAGGAGGAAACGGAAGTGCCGGATTGCCAGGAACAGGGCCAGGAGCTCTCTGTCGAACGTGCTGTAGGCCTGCTCGTTCTTGCGTAGCTGTCGGCTGAAAAATGCCAGTGGCTGCCACGCGCCTTCGACCCACTGTTGCTGGACGGTGCCGACGGCGTAATCCGAGGCGTCCGTGGTGAGGGCAGTCTTGGTGCCCGGGATGGGGTGGGCCAGTAGTGTGGCGTTGGCCAAGGCGCTTTTGGTCTGGTGGAAGGCTGTCGCCATCTCGCTGGACCAGATGAGTTGCTCTTTGCCCGTTTTGCCCCTGATGGCTTCGTAGAGGGGGCGCATGAGTGCGGCGGCCTTGGGCACGAACCGGTGATAGAAATTGACCATCCCCAAAAATTCCTGCAGCGCCTTGACCGAGGTGGGCTGGGGAAAGTCCGCCACCGCCTGCACCTTGGAAGGTAGGGGAATGGCTCCCCTTGGCGAGGTTCTGTGGCCGAGAAAGTCAATTTGGGCTGCTCCGAACTGGCATTTGGCCGGGTTGACGATTAGCCCGTGTTGGCTGAGGCGCTGGAAAAGGGAGCGCAAATGCGCGATGTGCTCGGCCATGCTGGTGCTGACCACGAGGATATCGTCCAGCTAGACGAACAGGAAGCTCAGGTCCCGTAGGACGGAGTCCATGAGCCGTTGGAAGGCCTGTGCGGCGTTCTTAAGCCCGAAGGGCATGCGCAGGAACTCGAACAGTCCGAAGGGGATGATGATCGCCGTCTTCTGGACGTCAGCGTGGTGGACGGGGACCTGCTGGTAGCTGCGAATCAGGTCGACATTGGAAAAGACGGACTTTCCTGCTAGGTGTACCGAGAAGTCTTGGATGTGCGGAATGGGGTATCTATCGGGCGTGGTGGCGTCGTTGAGCCATCTGTAGTCGCCGCAGGGGCGCCAGCCACCACCCGGCTTGGGCACAATGTGGGGGGGACGACCAAGGGCTGCTCGAGCGGCGGATGATGCCCAGTTTTTCTATCGTGGTGAATTTTTCCTTGGCCACCGCCATCTTGGCTGGGTCCAGGCGTCTGGCTCGAGCGAACACTGGTGGTCCCGTAGTGGTGATGTGGTGCTCGACCCCATGCTTGGCTGCCGCGGCTGAGAAGGTCGGTTGTGTGAGCCTCGGGAAATCTGCGAGTAGGCGGGCATAGTCGTCATGCGCCGGGGCGGAGCAGGACCCGACGAGGGCCGGGCTGTTGCTCTGCTGGCAGGCCAGTGAAGCAAAAGTTGCTGCGTCGATCAGGCGCCTGTCACCGACGTCGACCAGGAGTCCGTGGGCGCAAAGAAAATCGGCGCCCAGCAAGGGATGTGCCACCGAGGCCGTCACGAAATCCCACGTAAATCGCTGGCCGTCGAAACAAACCTCGGCCCGTCGCTTTCTGATAGTAGTGATGTCTGCGCCATTTGCCGCCACGAGGGGTGGGCCGCTGCGGCCTGCCTGGATGTCGAGCTGGGAGGCAGGAATTATGCTGCATTGGGCTCCGGTGTCGCAAAGGAATCTGTGCCCTGAAAGAGAGTCAGTTATGTACAGCAGTTTACCTGCGATGCCGATGGCCATCGTGGCGGCGGGGGTGCGGTCGAGCGGGCCTAGGTGGCGGCGCGGAGCTGGTGCTTTGGGCTGGGCGGCCATCTTGGTTTGATCGAAAGAGCAGGGTGCTCTGCAGTGTTGGGCCTTGTGGTCGAAACGCGCGTGGTAGTAGCATAGTGCTGCGGCCTGGCGTGGCGGCGCGCGCTCGGTGGTGTTGGGGAGCCTCGCGGCTGCACAGCCAAGTTGGGCGATGGCGAAGACTTTGTCCGCGGCGGCTGCCAGTTGGACGCAGTCCGTGATCGGGGACCCCGCGAGGGCAGTCTGTACCTGTTGAGGAAGCAGGCTGAGGAAAAGGGCCCGAAACAAGAAGCACTGCGGTTCAGAGCCCAGGAGCGCAAGCATCCGGCTCATCAACTGGGTCGGGGTAGAATCGCCGAGGCCTGGTAGTGAGAGAAGCCTGTGGGCCCTCTCCTCCCTGGACAGGCCGTAAGCCTGCAGCAAGCGGCCCTTAATGGTTGAGTACTTGCCGGGCTGTGGTGGGTTTCCCAACAGGTCGAGAACTTCGGCGGAGGTAGAGCTTGCTAGTGCTGAGACTACGTGGAGGTACCTTTCTTCATCATCTTGAACCCTGCGAAGGGTGAATTGGGCCTCCGAGTGCGCGAACCAAGCTGGTGCTTGGTGTTCCCAGAAGGTGGGGAGCTTCAAGGACGCGGCGCCGGCCGACATCAGGCTGCTGCTGGTTGCCATCGGGTCGTTGCTGGCCTCTGTACAGCTGCGTGAGTCGGGGGTTTCGGCCGCCGACATTCGGGGTCACCAATGTGGGGGACTACGGTCTCCCGCGTAAAGAAACATAGAAACATAGAGATAGGAACAGGAGTAGGCCATTCGGCCCTTCGAGCCTGCTCCGCCATTCAATGAGATCATGGCTGATCTTCATCTGAGATCTTAGCTGATCTTACCAGTTCAGTACCCCGTCCCCGCCTTTTCTCCGTAACCCTTAATCCCCTTAGCCTTCAGAAATATATCCAATTCTCTCTTGAAAATATTTATTGAATTAGCCTTCACAGCCCTCTGTGGCAGGGAATTCCACAGGCTCACCACTCTTTGAGTGAAGAAATTCTTCCTCATCTCTGTTTTAAATGATTTGCCCGCTATTTTTAGACTGTGGCCCCTGGTTCTGTGCTCCCCTGCCATTGGAAACATTCTCTCTGAATTCAGCCTGTCCAGGCCTGCCATAATTTTATATGTTTCGATGAGATCCCCTCTCAATCTTCTAAACTCCAGTGAGTACAAGCCCAAACTATTCAATCTCTCCTCGTAGGTCATTCCCGCCATTCCAGGTATCAGCCTGGTGAATCGCCGCTGCACTCTTTCCATGGCAAGAACATCCTTCCGCAGATGGGGCGACCAAAACTGTACACAATACTCCAGATGCGGTCTCACCAGCACCTTGTACAGCTGTAGTAAGGTATCCCTATTCCTATACTCGAACCCCCTTGATATGAAGGCCAACATACCATTTGCCTTCTTAATCGCCTGTTGCACCTGCATGCTCTCCTTCAGTGACTGGTGCACAAGAACACCCAGGTCCCTCTGCACTTCCCCATCTCCCAATCTATTGCCATTTAGATAATAATCTACCCTCCTGTTTTTACCCCCAAAGTGGATAACCTCGCATTTATCCACATTATAGTGCATCTGCCACGTATCCGCCCATTCCCCCAACCTGTCCAAATCGCACTGTAGCCTCCTGACATCCTCATCAGAGCCCACCCCTCCTCCTAGTTTAGTGTCGTCAGCGAATTTGGAAATATTGCATCCAATCCCCTGATCCAGATCATTTATATATATTGTGAACAGCTGGGGTCCCAGGACAGATCCTTGCGGCACCCCGCTGGTCACTGCCTGCCACTCCGAAAACGAGCCGTTTATTCCAACTCTCTGTTTTCTATCCGCCAGCCAGTTCTCTATCCACGTTAATACTTTGCCCCCAATCCCATGAGCCTTAATTTTGCATGATAATCTTTTGTGTGGAACCTTATCGAAGGCTTTCTGGAAGTCAAGGTACACCACATCCACTGGCTCTCCCCCATCTATTTTACCAGTTACTTCCTCAAAAAATTCCAGCAGATTAGTCAAACACGATTTACCCTTTGTAAATCCATGTTGACTCTGTCCGATCCTTTCCCCATTTGTCAAGTGCTCCGCTATTTTATCCTTAATAATGGACTCTAGCATTTTGCCCACAACCGATGTAAGGCTTACTGGTCTATAATTCCCTGCTTTCTCTCTACCCCCCTTTTTAAATATTGGGGTAACATTAGCTACCCTCCAATCCACGGGTACTGTTCCCGAGTCAATGGAGTTCCGGAAGATGATCCTTAGAGCATCTGCTATCTCCAGGGCCACCTCCTTAAGTACCCTAGGATGTAGTTTATCAGGCCCCGGGGATTTGTCGGCCTTCAGTCCCCTCAACTTACCCAACACCATATCCCTAGAGATACTAATTTCTGTCAGCTCCTCCCTCTCATTAGTCCCTATGTTTGCCGATATTCCTGGGAGGTTATTTGTGTCCTCCTTTGTGAATACAGAACCAAAGTATGAGTTTAATTGGTCTGCCATTTCCTTATTCTCCATTATATATTCTCCCGAATCGGACTGCAAGGGACCGACTTGGGATTTTACCAGTCTTTTCCTCCTGATATACCGATAAAAGCTTTTGCAGTCTGTCTTTATGTTTGCTGCAAGTTTACTTTCGTATTCTATTTTCCCCTTCCTGATTAATCCCTTTGTCCTCTTTTGCTGTATCCTGTACTGCCCCCAATCTTCCGGTCTGGTGCTTTTTTTTGCCAGTTGATATGCCCTTTTTTTTGATTTTATGCTGTCCCTAATTTCCCTCGTTATCCACGGCTGAGCCACCTTTTTAGGTTTATTTTTATGCCAAACCGGTATAAACATGTTCTGGAATTCTTCCATTCTATCTTTGAATGCTTGCCATTGTCTATCCACTGTCAATCCCCCCAGAAACACCACCCAATCAATCTTACCCAATTCCCGTCTCATACCCTCGTAATTCCCTTTATTTAAGTTCTGGACCTTAGTCTCTGATTCAATTTCCTCACTCTCCATCTCGACTGAGAGCTCGATCATATTATGATCGCTCTGACCCAAGGGGCCTCGTACAAGAAGATTGTTGATAAGTCCCTTCTCAAGGAATAGGCAACACAGCGAGCTACAAGAAATAGGTCTTTACTCCAACTCTCACAATACAGTGCTGAATTCGTGAAGCCCGCGAACCTGTGATGACTCACGGATTGGTCACCTGCTGGAACCTGATTGGTTTTCCTTCTCTCAGCAGCAGGCAAGTCTGAACGTGCCTTATTCCTCTCAGCTTGCAACTGTCTTGCGGGGGGAGGGGAATACAGCAGTTAAAAGGGGATTATACAGGTTTATCTACATACACACATTGTTTCCCCAATGTGGCAACGCCACAAAATAATGAATATACTGTAACATAAAATCTTGAAAACAGTATAATATAAATAATGAAGACACTATAACATAAAATCTTGAAGACACTAGGCCTAGAAATTCAGTGTAGCCACTTTTGGGGCGGTAAAGTCGGGCGGCCGCTAAATTTTGCGCCCGACGCAAAGTCGCGCCCCCTTCGCCGATATTCAGTCGCAACGCCCCAAGGGGTTGCTACTGCGCTAAAACAGGCGATGCACGACTATCTTTAGGCACTAAGCCGGCGGTGCTGAGCGATACCCCCGAGGCCGGGCGCAGCGCAGGTGCGGCGAATTCTTGATTGACGGCAGACACTCTGGCGCCGGTTATCTCTTAAAGGGGGAGGGTGGATTTGTTTGCCTGCCATGCCCTGCACACTGCAGCCCTCAACCTCGGCCTGACCACTTCAGCTTCACCTGTACAACGCCCAGGACTATGGAGAAGGCCAGGGAGAGAGCGCAGCGCTTCAGCGACGGAGACCTGAGGGTGCTGGTTGGCGGAGTGGAGCGCAGGCACCATGTTTTGTTCCCAGAAGGTGGCAAGAGGCCGCTGCCCAGTGCCTACCGGAAAGCCTGGAGGGAGGTGTCCAACAGGGTGTCTTCCAACAGCGTGGTTGCCAGGACTCCTGTGCAATGCCGGAAGAAGTTCAATGACCTCACTCGGGTTGTCAGTGTGAGTACCCTTTCCAGTGTCCTCCTCATCCTTGCATGTGCACCTCACATTATGGGCAAAGGGACCTGAAAGCCCTAATGGCCAGCCCTCATCCAGCAGCTATGGGACTGGCATGAAAATCAATTGCACATTCAGCACTTTACACACTGTCCAAGCTATTCGACCATGTGAGGCATTGCAGACAAGATCAGGGCTACACACTGTCCAAGCTATTCGACCATGGGAGGCATTGCAGACAAGATCAGGGCTACACACTGTCCAAGATATTCGACCATGGGAGGCATTGCAGACAAGATCAGGGCTACACACTGTACAAGCTATTCGACCATGGGAGGCATTGCAGACAAGATCAGGGCTACACACTGTACAAGCTATTCGACCATGGGAGGCAGTGCAGACAAGATCAGGGCTACACACTGTACAAGCTATTCGACCATGGGAGGCAGTGCAGACAAGATCAGGGCTACACACTGTACTTAGAGGCCGTCCTTTCTCTTGCAGGCCAAGGTTGCGCACAACCGGCGCAACCGCACTGACACCGGCAGAGGCCGTCCTGACCTCAAAGAGCTCTCCGACCTCGACCAGCGTGTGGAGCGCATTATGGGAGTCCGGCTGATTGGCCCCGTCGCCAGTGGAGATGCCGACCCTGTTCTGGGCACCAATGGTAAGGGCATCACCTTTTGGACCTCCCTCGTTCCACTTGCGCATCAGATCAGCATCCTTTGCCACTGTCCGACCAATGCGGTGAATGGCACCACTCATGCCTCCCTCGCTGCCGCCCTGTCCTCACTCTAAAGCTACTCTTGTGCCTTCCTGCTTTCAGATGGTGAATCGCCAGGTGAGGAGGCGGGCCCTCAAGCTGCCACTGTCAGCCCTTCGGAAGACGAGGAGGAAGAAGAGGAAGCCGGCCCATCAGTGCCACCCTCAGCCACGCCAGCCCATGGCGATGTAGGGGACACGTCTTCCCTGGAGGGGAGCCGGGGGGAAGGGTCGGAGGAGAGTGAAGCTCCGGGGCCCAGCGGCCTGCAGCAACGCGGGAGGGGTGGGGAAGCTCGGCGGACTTCTCCCCAGAGGGTGAGTGCGGCCTCCAGTCCTGCGATGGTCAGCGCAGAGGAGGTGCGCCTCCTAGAGGATATGGCCGTCCAGGCTGAGCGCAGGCACACTGAGCTCATGGCTGCAGTGGCAAGGATGCCTGACTCCATAGAGTCACTGGCAAGGAGTGTGCAGGAATTCGGGGCAGAACAGGCCAGGAGTCTGCAACAATTCAGTGCAGAACAGGCCAGGAGTCTTGAACAATTCAATGCAGCACAGGCCAGGAGTCTGCAGGACATCGCGGCAGCACAGGCCAGGAGTCTGCAGGACATCGTGGCAGCACAGGCCAGGAGTCTGCAGGACTTCGCGGCAACACAGTCGGCTTCTAGCCAAGTGCTCAGTCGTGCCGTCCATTCACTGGCTGGTGTCATGCGGACACAGACCAGGGCCACACGGGCACTAACTGCTGCCACCCTCGCTGGATCAGCCAAGCATCGCAAGGGCACTCGCCGCGCAGCAGCAGCCCAGCAGTCTGTCCTTCAACTGTTTGCTGCGCATGCTGCAGTGCTGGCCCGTGCGAGTGCCAGTGTCTCAGGCGACCAGCGAGCACCTGCGATCTGCCAGGTTGCCACCATTCCTGCAGCCGACACTGCCACTCCGCCATTGCAGCTGCCACGAGCTGCTGGACAGACTGCTGCCGCCCAGCCAGAGTTGGAGCAGTCAGCAGCCGGCCACTCCAAGGCCAGAGCTGGTGCAGGCCGACCCCCAAGGGCATCTGCCGTCTCGCCATCTGCCCCTCAGCAGCCTTCCCCCAGCCTTGCTGCAGCCACTGGGCTCGCATTGAGGAGGAGCAGCAGGGCGGGCAGGGGCCAGGCAAGGATGAGCAAGGCATCGCCCTCGCAGGCCAAAAAGTAGAGGTATGCACAAATGCCTGGTGCTTGTTGTAAGGCCGACACTGGTGCAGTTGTTTTTGTGTAAGGCCGAGACTGGTGTCTTTATTTCTTTATGTAAGGCCGAGACTGGTGTCTTTATTTCTTTTTGTAAGGCCGAGACTGGTGTCTTTCTTTCTTTTTGTAAGGCCGAGACTGGTAGTTTTGTGTTTTTGGAGGGGGCTTCTCCACATGAGCATGTAATGTGGGAAGGGCAGAGGTTCTCAATAAATTATTGTTGTTAAATTGCAGTGTGCATGGTTTTTTGGTTAAGTCCTGGTTGCCCTGCTTGGCTGAGGGCTTGTGGAGTGGCTACATTCATCTGCTGACATTGGCACATGCCAGTCCCTGAGAGGGGGCCTAGAACCGACGTTCAATAAGCCGGCGATGGGTGGCCCTTGCACTTTGTGCCTCCCTCCTGTGCTGGTCCTCCTCCTCCTCCTCCTCCTCAGGTGGTCCTCCAATCTGTGGTGGCAGTGGCTGAGTCCTGCGGATAGCCAGGTTGTGCAGCATGCAGCAAACGACCACGAAATGGGAGACTCGCTCCGGCGAATACTGTAGGGCTCCACCAGAACAATCCAGACAGCGGAACCGTTGCTTCAGGAGGCCGATTGTTTGTTCGATGATGTTCCTAGTCGCTTGATGGCTCTCGTTGTATCTCTCTTCAGCAGGGGTGCTGGTCGCACGGAGCGGGGTCATCAGCCAGGTACACAAAGGATAGCCTTTGTCCCCAATAAGCCATCCGCGTGGGTGAGGCTGGGCCTGGAACATGTCTGCCACAGAAGTCTGTCGCAGGATGAAGGCATTGTGGCTGCTGCCTGGAAAGCGGGCATTGACAGCTAGGATGAGCTGCCTGTGGTCGCACACCAGCTGTACGTTCAGCGAATGGTAGCCCTTTCGGTTGCGGTAATCCTCGGCATTCTCCAGAGGCGCCCGCAAAGCCACATGCGTGCAGTCAATGGCGCCCTGCACCATGGGGAAGCCCGCGAATGCTGCAAGGCCCATTGCACGCTGTTGCTGCTTGGCAAGGGCCATGGAGAAGGAGATGAACTGACGTCTCCTTTGGAAAAGGGCATTGGTCACCTGGCGGATGCAACAATGCACGGCGAACTGGGAGATGTTGGCAATGTCCCCAGTAGCGGCTTGGAAGGAGCCGGTGGCATAGAAGTTGAGAGCCACCGTCACCTTGACTGCCACTGACAGAGACGTCCTGCTCCTCAGCTGTGGCTGCAGATCACCGCCAAGCAGCTGGCAGATCTCTGTGACCACGTCCCTTCTGAATCGCAGCCTCCGAACACACTGCTCCTCAGACATGTTGAGATAGGAGAACTGCTGGCGGTATACCCTGGGTGGGTAAGGCCTCCTTTGCCGACGCCTGTTGCCCCCTCTCCGTCTAGCCAGGGCTGCCACTCTCTCACGGCGTCTCTGAGCCCTTTGGATGTAATTGAGGAAGCCTGCGTTGACACCCATTGCAGCCCCCATAATATGCTGGCAAACAATGAGATGTCAATGAAGGCAAAGACTAGTGGAAATCTGTGGCCTGAAGCCAGAAGTACCTGTCCGAGTGTTGGGCCAAAGCAGAAAGCTATCTACCTTGGTCTCTCTCCAGAGATCCGTTTCGCAAGAGGGAGTGCTGCGAAATGGCAGCCTTTTATATTGCAGGAGGAGTGCCCTTTAATTTGCGCCCCCCGCGCCCCGCATCGGCTGAGCACCGTTCCACTTAACAGTCGCTAGGGGCGTCAGGCGCACAATGGGGCGTTGCCACTGAAGTTCCGGTTTGGGGCGCACAAAGGGCGTTGCACGAGGAAATGACGTCATGATCTGCGCGCGCAGCTGAGCGCGCGCAAAGACTTTGCGCTGGCGCTAAATCTCGAGTGAAGTTGGGGCGAGGCGCAGTTCTCGCTGCGCCCGGGCGCTTCCCGCCTAGCGCCCGACATCTACTCCTCCTAAGGCGCTAACGGCTGGCGCAACCAACTGAATTTCTAGGCCTATAATATAAAATAATGAAGAAGCTAAAATATAAAATAATGAAGACGCTATAATATAAAAAATGAAGCTGCTGTAATATAAAAATGAAGATGCTATAATGTAAAATAATGAATACACTATAATTTAAATCTTGAAGACAGTATAATATAAAATAATGAAGATGCTAAAATATAAAATAATGAAGACGCTATAATATAAAATAATGAAGATACTATACTATAAAATAATGAAGCCACTGTAATATAAAATAAGGAAGATGCTATAATATAAAATAATGAATACACTATAATAAAATCTTGAAGACAGTATATAATCTATATATATAAATGGGTCTGTCTGTCTGTCTGTCTGTGCGTATGTCTGCGGTAAACTCAAAAGTTCTAGAGCGTACCTACACATATGTTATATCAAAAGAAAGCTTATGATTAGGGGAGTATCATAGGCATATTTACTTTTTGGTCAGACAAAAATAGCTCAGAGAGTATACAGAAAATGTTCAAAAAACGGACAAAATCCGCTCATTAGCTTTGAGTGACGTGATGGTTGACCAGTCCTACGGGGGAAGCGCGATGCGTCACGGGGGGCATTTCATGGCATGTGTGGGCGTGGCCTAATCCTGCAGCCTGCTGTGAGTGCAGGAGCGGGATAACAGATACACAGACATAGACAGAGACAACCACGCGGCCCGAGAGACAGCGAGCATTCACACACAGAGACAGATACACCCGCGTGGCCTGAGAGCCTGAAAGACATCAAGCGGGCGAGCGGCTGCGGCGGGCCGGAGCACAGATACACCTGAGCGGCCTGAGAGCCCGAAAGACATCGAGCGGGCGAGCGGCGGCGGCGGGCCGGAGCGCAGATACACCTGGGCGGCCTGAGAGCCCGAAAGACATCGAGCGGGCGAGCGGCAGCGGCGGGCCAGAGCACAGATACACCTGCGCGGCCTGAGAGCCCGAAAGACATCGAGCGGGCGAGCGGTGGTGGTGGGCCGGAGCGTGAGCTGAGCTGGGGTCACTCGAGCCAGGCCTGAGGTGGTACGCCATACACGGGGGCTCTGGTTCACCAAGGCCGGGCTCTGAGCCCAACCCCTTCCCCGGGGTGTCTTCCTCTCTTCTCTATCTCCTTCCCGCACTCTCTCCTTCCCTCTCTCTCTCTCTCTCTCCTCTTCCCTCTCTCTCTCTCTCTCTCTCCTTCCCTCTCTCTCTCTCTCTCCTTCCCCCTCTCTCTCTCTCTGCTTCCCCTCTCTCTCTTTCTCCATCCCCCTCTCTCTCTCTCTCCTTCCCTCTCTCTCTCTCCTTCCCCCCCTCTCTCTCTCTCCTACCCCCTCTCTCTCTCTCTCCTTCCCCCTCTCTCTCTCTCTCCTTCCCCCTCTCTCTCTCCTTCCCCCTCTCTCTCCTTCCCCCTCTCTCTCCTTCCCCCTCTCTCTCTCTCCTTCCCCCTCTCTCTCCTTCCCCCTCTCTCTCTCTCTCTCCTTCCCTCTCTCTCTCTCCTTCCCTCTCTCTCTCTCTCTCCTTCCCCCTCACTCTCTCCTTCCCCCTTTCTCTCTCTCTCCTTCCCCTTCTCTCTCCTTACCCCTCTCTCCCTCTCCTTCCCCTCTCTCTCTCTCTCTTTCTCTCTCTCTCTCCTTCCCCCTCTCACTCTCTCCTTCCCCCTCTCTCACTCATTCTCCCTCTCTCTCTCTCCTTCCCCCCTCTCTCTCTCCTCCCCCTCTCTCTCTCCTTCCCCCTCTATCTCTCTCTCCTTCCCCCTCTCTCTCTCTCCTTGCCCCTCTCTCTCTCTCTCCTTCCCCCTCTCTCTCTCTCTCCTTCCCCCCCTCTCTCTCTCTCCTTCCCTCTCTCTCTCTCTCTCCTTCTCCCTCTCTCTCTCTCTCTTCTTCCCCCCTCTCTCTCTCCTTCCCCCTCTCTCTCCTTCCCCCTCTCTCTCCTTCCCTCTCTCTCTCTCTCCTTCCCTCTCTCTCTCTCCTTCCCCCTCTCTCTCTCTCCTTTCCCCCTCTCTCTCTCTCCTTTCCCCCCTCTCTCTCTCTCCTTCCCCCTCTCTTTCTCTCTCCTTCCCCCTCTCTCTCTCCTTCCCCCCTCTCCCTCCTTCCCTCTTTCTCTCTCCTTCACTCTCTCTCTCTCTCTCCTTCCCCCTCTCTCTCCTTCCCTCTCTCAATTCAATTTCAATTCAATTCAAATCGCTTTATTGGCATGACAAGTTACATCTTATGTTGCCAAAGCATCGGAAAACATTCATGTTTGTTCACAAAAATACAGATCTATCCATACAGTGTATAAACAGATATATCCCTGAGTGTATAAATATACTTTCATATAATTTATATATACTCTTATCTTTAGTGGTTGTCCCTCTGTTTATGGCAAGCTGTAACATAGTGTGCCGCTAGTGTTATGCAACTTCTCTCTTTCCCTAGTAGGTATGGGAGTTTTTGGTCGTCATTCAATTTTCTGAATTCCGGGCATATTTTTGTGAATTTTGGGTAGAAATTCTCCCTTATGCCCTGATATTTTCTACAAGCTGTGAGGAAGTGCATCTCTGTCTCCACCATTCCCTGACTGCAGTGAGAGCATGTCCTGTCCTCTCTTGGTAGCCGGGTCTGCCTGTGTCTACCTTTTTCGATGGCCAGGCTATGTTCACTAAGTCTGTACATTGTCAGGATTTATCTCAGTTTGCTGTCCTTTACCATGGTCAGGTAATCAGCCATGTTGTATTGTCTGTTTAGGGCCAAGTAGCAATTGAGTTTGCTTTGGGTTTTTGTTGTTTCTGCCTAATATGTCTCTCTCTCTCGCTCCTTCCCTTTCTCTCGCTCCTGCCCTCGCTCTCCTTCCCCCTCTCTCTCGCTCCTTCCCCCTCCCTCTCTCTCTCTCTCCTTCCCTCTCTCTCTCTCCTTCCCCCCTCTCTCTCTCCTTCCCCCTCTCTCTCTCTCTCTCTTTTTCTCTCTCTCTCCTTCCCCCTCTCTCTCTCTCGTTCCCCCTCTCTCTCTCTCCTTCCCCCTCTCTCTCTCTCCATCCCCCTCTCTTTCTCCTTCCCCCTCTCTATCCTTCCCTCTCGCTCTCTCTCTCTCTCCTTCCCTCTCTCTCTCTACTTCCCCCTCTCTCTCTCTCTTTCCCTCTCTCTCTCTCCTTCCCTCTCGCTCTGTCTCTCCTTCCCCCTCTCTCTCCTTCCCTCTCTCTCTCTCCTTCCCTCTCTCTCCTTGCCCCTCTCTCTCTCTCTCCTTCCCCCTCTCTCTCTCTCTCTCCTTCCCCCTCTCTCTCTCTCTCCTTCCCCCTCTCTCTCTCTCTCTTCTTCCCCCCTCTCTCTCTCTCCTTCCCCCTCTCTCTCCTTCCCTCTCTCTCTCTCCTTCCCTCTCTCTCTCTCCTTCCCCCTCTCTCTCTCCTTTCCCCCTCTCTCTCTCTCTCCTTCCCCCTCTCTCTCTCCTTCCCCCCTCTCCCTCCTTCCCTCTCTCTCTCTCCTTCCCTCTCTCTCTCTCTC
The DNA here is from genome assembly GCF_052327205.1 of Somniosus microcephalus. Taxonomy (NCBI): domain Eukaryota; kingdom Metazoa; phylum Chordata; class Chondrichthyes; order Squaliformes; family Somniosidae; genus Somniosus; species Somniosus microcephalus. The sequence continues at coordinate 329,817,078 of NC_140987.1, read as the reverse complement.
TCTCTCTCCCCTTCCCCCTCTCTCTCCTTCCCTCTCTCTCTCTCTTGCTCCTTCCCTTTCTCTCGCTCCTTTCCTCGCTCTCCTTCCCCCCTCTCTCTCTCTCCTTCCCCCTCCCTCTCTCTCTCTCTCCTTCCCTCTCTCTCTCCTTCCCCCACTCTCTCTCTCCTTCCCCCTCTCTCTCTCTCTCCTTCCCCCTCTCTGTTGTGTATGTAACCTGTTCCACCTTAAGAGAGCTTAAGCCTGTTCCACCTTAAGAGATGTACTACTTTCTCAGGCTGCTGTAGACGTAATACCGGGGGTGAACACACCGGTATATAAGCACTGTGCAGTAATCTTGTATTCAGTATAGTCCCTACCTCCAACCAGTAAAGACCTGTTTTTGATTGTTATTAATTAGTCTGTGTCTTAATTAACTAGATAACTCACAGATTTAACACTGGCGACGAGTCTGATTCGGACCCTGCGGCAGTCACTCCACAGCAGCTTCGTCCACAGCCAGGACGTTACAGAGAGGTTTCCACCCTCTCCACCCCACTGGAAGACATCCTGACCTCGGAGCCTCCATCGGCGACCGTCAGCTTCTTCTCCAGCTTGGTGGTGGGTAAGCCGTTGTCTGAGCCGGGCAGCGACGCGACAGGCAGTCGACCGCGTTGGCCGCACGAACGGGGCTGGGGGAGCCGGAGGAATAGGGCGCGAGAGCCGCTTCGAGCGGGAGGCGTTTCAACAGAGCGATCGCATCTCCTGATAAGGGCCGAGAGCCGCGAGAGCGATCGCATCTCCAGATAAGGGCTTTGGAGTGCGAGGCGCAGCCGGGTCATCGATCGCAAGCACTGATAAGGGCCGGGCCGCTTTCAAGTGCGAGGCGCAGCCGGGCCATCGATCGCATCCGCTGATAAGGGCCGCACTCGGGTGATCGCGGCGAAGATAAGGGCCGCACTCGGGGGCTGAAGGGAGACGGCGTCGGGGGACGGGTGAAGACCGCCAAGCGCGGGAAAACCGCCATTTTGTGGGCGGAGGACGACGGCAAGAGCGGGAAGCCGCCATCTTTGATAACAAGTAAAGAAAAGAAAATCTGAGAAATTGCAAATCTACAATGCCTAAACACGGGAATATTAGTACCTTTGATAGTGACCTCGAAGATTGGGCCATATATGTTGAAAGAGTAAAAAATTATTGTAAGGCCAATAAAATTTGTGACCAAGGTAAAGCTCTAACATTATTAAATTTAATGGGTGCGAAGACATACGGGCAATTGAAACACCTGTTATCACCAGATGAACCGGCGGATAAGACGTTCGATGAGATTGTTACTGTCCTGAAAGATCATCTAAACCCCACGCCGCTGATGCTAGCGGAACGATTTAAATTTTACGACAGAAGGCAGCTACAGCATGAAAGCAATGCTGAATATTTGCTGGAATTGCGTAAATTAGCGAAATATTGCCAGTTTGGAACGGGACTGACAGATGCACTACGAGACAAATTTGTGTGTGGTTTATTTAAACAGGATACACAAAAGCGACTGCTCGAGGAGAATGAGCTGACGCTTGAGAAGGCGGTCACGATGGCAGCAGCACACGAAGCCGCAGCGAGAGGCACGGCAGTAATGCAGCTACGGTCACCGGAGCTCAGTGCACACAAATTGGGTGTGAGTTCTGTTAAATGTTATCGTTGTGGAAAGACAACGCATGATCAGAACCAGTGTTGGTTTAAAAACCAAGAATGTAGAACTTGTGTTAGGCTTGGACACATAGCTAGAGTATGCAGGTCAGGGAAGAAGACCAGCAACAAGAAGTCACCGCAAGGAAAATACGCAAAAGTACACAAGGTGGCCGAACAGGAGTCCGATTCAGACGCTAGCAGTATTGAACTGGCTAGCTTAAGGGTACTCAACGTTGGTAAGGGTGCAGACCTCCAGACAATTTGGGTTACTCTTCAGATAGAAGGAGTCCAAGTAAAAATGGAATTGGACACTGGATCGGCATTGTCGGTCATGAATAAGAAAGATTACAGAAGGTTATTCCAACATATTCCCCTACAGGATACGGAGATTATATTGACAACCTACACGGGGCAGAGAGTGTACCCCATCGGGACAATAAAGGTTGCAGTGGCCAACAAGGGCGAAGGAAGTCAAATAATGGACTTATATGTGCTACCGGAGGGAGGTCCACCACTACTAGGCCAGGAGTGGTTTAGAAACATAAACATGGACTGGCATTCGCTAAAAGCCATAAAGAGTGAGAACTCGGTGCAGATAATCAGCCCAGACTCTAGAACTGATGATGGTAAGACCAACCCATGTGCAAAAGACAAAGTTTCAGCACAGAATTCCACTGAGCAACAACAACATAGTTTAACAGAGAACTCTGAGTCTGTCAAGTCTACTGATATGCACATTTTTGAGGGACACTGGGCTCGAACTCAACTCCATTTCAAACTACAACAGCAATTAGAACAAATGATTCGCCGTTTTGAGCAAGAGATGAATGAAATAAAAAAGTTCTTTGTTACAGAGTGGGAGAATCTGGAAAGGCAACAGAAGCAACTGATGGAGAAAATGGAGCAGGAGCACACCAACCGTCTGCGCGAGGAGGCCGAATGAATCAAAGCTGATTCAGGTTCTGAAGGTGCGTGCCATAATCTGGTGTCAGAAGAGTTAACGGTCAGCCAACTCCTTCATATGCTGAGGGACAAGACTCTGAAATGGGAAAAACTTGAACACGAGCTGCGATCTTCAAAGGAAAAGGGTTCGGAGCTCTCAAAAGTCATTGAGATGGCTGATGTGACGACACAGACTGAAACGACTGCAACAGAGCAGCCATTGGATGCCAAAAGTACGCTGACTCACGTCAATGTAGAACAACAGACCGCTGAAACAGCTGCTCCGGTAGAGGGATTGCATAGTCCGATCAATCAATCTCCAAAGGAAGTTGAAGGATTAAAATCACAAATGAGGTCACTAGTAAACGACTTGCTGAAAGCCCAGAAAAAGCTGGATGCAGAGGTACACATGAAGAAGTCTCTTCAGGAAAGGTGTCTGGATTTGGAACAAGAGCTGGCTAACGTCCAGCTGGGTATGGAGGAAATAGACGACCCTCTCACTGGTCTAGCTCAGGACGACACCGAATATTACCATGACCTGGTGGACGACACCGAATATTACGATGTCCTGTCCTGCCCAGCTTGTAACTTCGACTCCCAAAGTGCAGAAATCATGGAGGAGCACCAAAAGTCTACGGAACATCGGGAGAAGCTGGCTCTACGACGGAAACAGGAGGAAGAGAAGGAGGAACTGCGCATGCAGCTGGCAGCTGTGGCAGCTGACAATGGAGCCCAGAGAGTCTCCAAGAAGCAGAAAAGGAAAAGTAAAAACAGAAGATGACCCATCTGAACCATTATCACCTCTACCAGATCACACACGTGGTCCCTCCGAACGGAGCCAAATCAGTTTGGAAGTTCAAGCTGTTAAATCCATGAAAGGACTATTGAATGAGTAACGTGAACCGACTACACCACAGAGATTGAATCTGTGAACTGTTTTCCGCAGAGACTGAATCTGTGATATGTTACGTTAAACATGAAGTTATATATGTATATATGTTATTACGTTATGTTAAATGGGGGGGATGACTATAAAGCTAAGAAGGGAGGAGTGTTGTGTATGTAACCTGTTCCACCTTAAGAGAGCTTAAGCCTGTTCCACCTTAAGAGATGTATTACTTTCTCAGGCTGCTGTAGACGTAATACCGGGGGTGAACACACCGGTATATAAGCACTGTGCAGTAATCTTGTATTCAGTATAGTCCCTACCTCCAACCAGTAAAGACCTGTTTTTGATTGTTATTAATTAGTCTGTGTCTTAATTAACTAGATAACTCACAGATTTAACACTCTCTCTCTCTCTCCTTCTCCCCCTCTCTCTCTCTCCTTCTCGCTCTCTCTCTCCTTCCCTCTCTCTCTCTCCTTCCCCCCTCTCTCTCTCCTTCCCCCCTCTCTCTTTCTCTTTTTCTCTCTCTCTCTCCTTCCCCCTCTCTCTCTCCTTCCACCCCTCTCTCTCTCCTTCTCCCCCTCTCTCTCTCTCTCTCTCCTTCCCCCTCTCTCTCTCCTTCCCCCTCTCCCTCTCTCCTTCCCCCTCTCTCTCTCTCCTTCCCCCTCTCTCTCTCTCTCTCCTTCCCCCTCTCTCTCTCTCCTTCCCCCTCTCTCTCTCTCCTTCCCCCCTCTCTCTCTTTCCTTCCCCCCCTCTCTCTCTCTCTCTCTCTCCTTCTGCCTCTCTCTCTCTCTCCTTCCCCCTCTCTTTCTCCTTCCCCCTCTCCCTCCTTCCCTCTCACTCTCTCTCTCTCCTTCCCTCTCTCTCTCTCCTTCCCCCTCTCTCTCTCTCTCCTTCCCCCTCTCTCTCTCTCCTTTCCCCTCTCTCTCTCTCTCCTTCCCCCTCTCTCTCTCTCCTTCCCCCTTTCTCTCATTCCCTCTCTCTCTCTCTCCTTCCCTCTCTCTCTCTCCTCCCCCCCTCTCTCTCTCTCTCCTTCCCTCTCTCTCTCTCCTTCCCTCTCTCTCCTTCCCCCTCTCACTCTCTCTCCTTCTCCCTCCCTCTCTCCTTCCCCTCTCTCTCTCTCCTTCCCCCCTCTCTCTCTCTCTCCTTCCCCCTCTCTCTCGCTCTCCTTCCCCCCTCTCTCACTCTCCTTCCCCCTCTCCCTCTCCTTCCCCCCTCTGTCACTCTCCTTCCCTCTCTCTCTTTCCCTCTCTCTCTCTCCTTCCCTCTCTCTCTCCTCTCTCTCTCTCTCTCTCCCCTTCCCTCTCTCCTTCTCTCTCTCTCTCTCCTTCCCTGTCTCTCTCTCCTTCCCCCCTCTCTCTCTCTCTCTCCTTCTCTCCTCTCTCTCTCTCTCTCCTTCCCTCTCTCTCCTTCCCTCTCTCTCTCTCTCTTTCTCTCCTTCCCTATCTCTCTTCTTCCTCCTCTCTCTCACCTTCCCTCTCTCTCTCTCTCCTTCCCCCTCTCTCTCTCCTTCCCTCTCTCTCTCTCTCCTTCCCCCTCTCTCTCTCTCCTTCGCCCTCCCTCTCTCTCTCTCCTTCCCTCTCTCTCTCCTTCCCTCTCTCTCTCTCCTTCCCCCTCTCTCTCTCTCTCCTTCCCCCCCCTCTCTCTCCTTCCCCCTCTCTCTCTCCTTCCCTCTCTCTCTCTCCTTCCCCCCTCTCTCTCTCTCTCTCCTTCCCCCTCTCTCTCTCTCCTTCCCTCTCTCTCTCTCCTTCCCCCTCTCTCCTTCCCCCCCTCTCACTCTCTCCTCCCCCCTCTCTCTCTCACCTTCCCCCCTCTTCTCTCTCTCTCTCTCTCCTTCCCCCCTCTCTCTCTCCTTCCCCCTCTCTCTCTCTCATTAATGTCAATGATAACATTGCAAAATTATAATTCTGCTTGCTACCTCCAAAGTCACATAGAAGGAAAACTGTAAAACCTGGAGCATATGGCTACTGGCGATCCCCATTAACAAAAAACGAAGTTAAAGAACCACCTCCTGGGTGCTTAGCAAGAGTTCTTCAATCCCAACAGTTTTATAAACATGGCAGAGGGTTCTTCAGTTCCCTCGGCAATGCCGGGTACTCCAGCAAATATATAATAATGAAGACACTGTAATATAAAATAATGAAAATGCTATAATATAAAATAATGAAAGCGTTATAATATAAAATAATGAAGACACTATAATATAAAATATTGAAGATTTATCATATAAAATAATGAAGACGCTATAATATAAAATAATGAAGATGCTATAATATAAAATAATGAAGATTCTATAATATAAAATAATGAAGACACTACAATATAATAGAATGAAGACACTATAATATAAAATGATGAAGACGCTATAATATAAAATAATGAAGATGCTATAATATAAAATAATGAAGACGGTATAATATAAAATAATGAAGATGCTATAATATAAAGTAATGAAGACACTATAATATAAAATAGTGAAGATACTATAATATAAAATAATGAAGACACTCTAATATAAAATAATGAAGATGTTATGCTTTCCTACATCAGTGAGTCACCATACTTGTCTTAAAGAACATTTCAGCATTACACCAATTGCACTGTCTGTGCTGCCTCTGCTCCACTACTGCCTGGTTCAAATTCCAGCCTTCCTGCTGGTTTCTGTATCTCCCTGCTTCCCCTCTCACTGTTCACACTCAAAGAGATTAAAGATTCTCAAACACAATGGCTGGAATTTTTATTTTCCAATGTGCTGGCAGCAGGGGAGCCCTGGGTCGCGTAGGGAACCCCAAAGTTTCAGCAGCGCATTTTACAGTGGATTTTTAACAAAGCCATTGCATTTGCATCTGGCTTCCGGGTTTCCCAACCAATTAACAGGAGCGAGCGTGATGATGTCACGCTTGTGTCCGATTCAGCTCAGTTATTTAAAGGGATAATGCAAAGGTGACAGTTGAAGCTTGGTGGAGGTTGCAGAGACATTGGTGGGAGAGAGAATGGTTTAGTTGGAGAGAGATTGGTCTGTTTTGAGAACAAAATATGCAGACTCAGCATCCGAAAGTTGCCCCTTGTTTTAGTGATGCCTCCCTTGAACTCCTGCTACAAGGAGTTAGGGCCCACAGCAAGGTCCTATTCCCTGCTGATGGGAGGAAGAGGCCAGCCTCAGGCACCAAGAAGTCATGGCTGGAGATTGCAGATAATGTGAGCAACAGGAGAGGCAGAGAACCAGAGGTGGCCCTCCAGTCATATCCGCGCTGACTGCAGCAGAGGAGGAGGCACTCGAGATAACTGGAGTATCTGCACTGATGGTGGTGTAAGATGGAGCTCCCAGCTATCTGGTGACAGAATTAAATATCACACAGCCACATGCCATACAATAGTCACTGATGTTGACTTGATGTCAGCAGCCAGTGAAATATGATCATCTGCATATTGTTCACTCAAAACATTCTTACGAAGTAAGTTCTAATTCATGTCGAGCCATAGGAGGAAGACGACTCCTCAGAGGAGGTTGCTGATTCTGGTGGTGCACTGTCACAGGACGCAGGCACACCAAGCACCAGCACAGATACACACATGTCGGTGGGACCATTAAGTCAGATAGTTGTGTTGTCACCTGGTGTCTCACAGATCACATGTGATGCAAGAGCAGATGGTGCAGACAGGGACAGCAGTCGAGTGTCCTCTTCAGAGGGCACAGAACGCTCCAAGCTCTGCTCAGCTGGACAAAGATGCTGAACCTCGAGGGCCATCGACAAAGAGGATGATTCTGGAGGAGCAACAAAACTGCGTGAGGCTTTGGCAGGATTTCCAGCCGCGATGTGCTCGCTTGCAGGGAGAATGGAAGATTCCATCTCCAGCATGACTGGCATGATGTCGCAGGCCACGGCTATGATGTGTTTGTCCATGGAAAGGGTGGCCTCCTGCATGGAGCATCAGACGTGACATTCAAACAAGTGCATGCTTGCTCTCTCCAACAGCTTGAATGCCACCTTAACAAGGATGGATAGAAACCCAGACTTGGGCACTGATCACTTCACTGCTGTGCAGCAAGGTGGACTCCAGCTCCTTGCTAGCAGGGAAGTGAGGGTGGCCAATGAAAGGGGTGATGTTGAGAGAGGACATGGAAGTGGAGGCTCTTCTCAAAGTGCTTCCAATTCTCCCCCGTTGCCCCCCACCCCCACCTCAGTCAGAGCCCCACATGCTGCCTCATGTCCCAATGGCCGAGTCTACCCCTTCACAGGGGCAGAAGGAGCAGTCTTTGGCGGGGCCCTCACGGGCTCCAAAACCCAGAGACGTTGGCCAAAAGCATCTCAGCAGTCAGCACAGGGAAGTGAGCAGCCTGCCTCTACCTCTGCTGAACCCGCAGGGGTTGCGCAACGTAGAAGTGGTAGAATGAGGAATTGGGACGAGCTGAAGTGCTCTTGCAGAGAGCCAGCTTGGGCGCGACAGGCCGAATGGCCTCCTTCTGTGCTGTAACCATTCTGTGATTCTATCGATGATTCTATGAAAGAATTTGAGATGCACAAGTGTTTGCACATGGGTGTGTTAGGCAATGTTGCACTGTTAAGGTTATGTTGGTATTTGGAGGCACATAAAATTATTTCTTTGCACCATTCTCCCATCTGTCCAATTTTGCCTGCTGCCTGGCAAATGACCTTGTCACTAGTAATGAATGGTAAGACATGACTTAACTGCGAGCAATGGGTGTCTGTGAAAGGAATGGTTTGGTCATTGTGGACTGCTTTGTGGTTGGGGTGGCGGGGAGTGAGGTTGTGGGGGGTAGGGAGGGGATGGGGGGTGGAGGGTGTGGGGGTGGAGGGTGGCGGGGAGGGAGGGGATGAGGGGTGGGGGGTGGTGGGTGGGGAGGGGGTGATGGGTGGCGGGTGCTGGGGAAGTGTGTTCAGGACCTGAGTGCCAGATGGGTGCACTGGTGCAACCTAAATAAATCATGCCAATCTGAGGCCAGCCCAGGGAGCAATGTGCGTCGCTGCTGGTGCCATGTCCACATCAAGTTCCTCTTCCTCATGTACCTTGTCCTCCTCCTATTTCTCCTCCTCCTCCTGTTCCTCCTCCTCCTGTTTCTCTTCCTCCTCCAAAGAGGCTCTGCATGCAGAGCGCAGCATACCACGATCATTCTGGTGACCCTGGCTGGTGCATATTGAAGGGCTCCTCCAGACCAGTCCAGGCATCTGAAGCCCATCTTCAGCATCCCGATTGCTTGCTCTATTACACATTTCATCATCATTTGGCTTTGATTGTTGCGCTCTTTGGCCTCATTGCTTGGCCTCCTCAAGGGTGTCTTCAGCCACGTCTTCAGTGGATGCCCCTTGTCTCCAAGCAGCCAGCTGGTAAGCCTGGTTGGAGGTGCAAAGAGCTGAGGGAAGGTGGACTGGCACAGTATGAATGAATAATGACAGCTCCCTGGGAATCTGCCACATACCTGTATGATGAGCTTTTTCTGGTTGCAGACAAGCTGCACATTGATGGAGTGGAAGCCCTTGCAGTTCACAAACACTCCTGGGTGATGTGTGCAGTCGATGATACCCTGTACCTGTGGGAAGCCAGCCAGAGACGCAAAACCGAACACCCATTCATTCTGACTGGTTTCATCAGTGACAAAGTGTACATAAGTGCCTACCCTGGTAAACATGGCATTGGTCACCTGGGTGATGCATTTATGGGCAGCTGACTGGGAAATCCAGCAAATATCTCCTGCAGATCTCTGGAAGGAGCCTAAGGCAAAGAAGTTGAGGGCAGTGGTCACTTTGACAGATATAAAGTGGAGATCTGACACACAATCCTCCAATATAGTGAGAGTGACCTCCAGTGTACTGAGAGTGACCTCCCGTGTACTGAGAGTGACATCCCGTGTACTGAGAGTGGCCTCCAGTGTACTGAGAGTGGCCTCCAGTGTACTGAGAGTGCCCTCCAGTGTACTCAGAGTGAACTCCAGTGTACTGAGAGTGACCTCCAGTGTACTGAGAGTGACCTCCAGTGCAGTGAGACTGACCTACAGTGTACTGAGTGTCCTCCAAAGTTGCAGAAATTGCCTGCAACCTCCTGAAAGCAAATTCTCAGAACAAGTAGTGGGAGCAAAAGCCTTTCCATTAAGCAAGGAAGCAGGTGTGAGGTCTCAGTATTTGTGGAATGTTTTAACTCATTTGTTCAGCCTCCTCAATTGCCGAACTGCTCTCGCCTTGTTTGCACTGGCGAGGTTCAGGAAGCCCGGGAATCCCATGGACACACAGTAAAAGTTAAAACCCCAGGTAAAAAAGGCTCTCAATAGCCTCTTAACTAGCTGTTAATTGTTTTAAATTGCTAACCCACCTTCTCCTGGGGGGGGGGGGAGGTTTCTTGTTCTTAGCCGAAAACGCTCCAGTTAAATGCGGAAAACTACAGGTTGAAGCCGGCTTCCTGATGCACTGTCACTTTCAGCAATTTTAACCTGCCACCCACTCCCAAACACACTGGGGTCAATTTTAACTCAGGTGTGGGGAATTGGCGGGTTCCCCGAATTTAGTGATTCTGACACGATTCTAAATGGGCCTGTGAGACTGATGAAATCTTAACTCAATTGGCCAATTGATTTCCAGCGTGTGGGAAGCCTTGGCAATTGAGTATTTCCAGTCAGAAAGTCACAGAATATGACGTCATCATTGTTCCTGCTTCTAAGGTCCATAGCAAGCCTTGCTTCCTCTGCAGACTCCCAAACTTCACCATTAAAATGGTACAGGAGCCTGCCGGAGCAACGGCCAGTGGGAGGGCCATATCTGCCCCCAAATTTGATGAGGCTTCACTCCAGGCATTACTGGATGGTGCTAGGGCCCACAGGGAGGTCCTCTTCCCTTCTTCAGGGAGGAAGAGGCCTCCCAGTCAGACCAAGGCTGTGTGGCTACAGGTGGCAGGTCAAGTCAACTCCTTGGGGCTCACACGAAGAATGTGATTGCAGTGCAGGAAAAGAGAGCTCACAATAAAAGAGAACAAGCGAGGACAGGAGGAGGGCCACCATCAGTAGCCCACCTCACCCCCTGGGAGGAGGCGATCATGGAGATCGTGGGATTGGAGGATGAGGCGCAAGTGGGGGACGGACAGACGGGTGCATCACAGCAAGCTGGTGACAGAATAGTTTTCCATCTCTCTCATTGACATTGCATGAGTCACTGATAATGATTCTGAAGCTATAACAAATGGACCTATGATCATCTGCAATATGCAATGTGCATGTAACCTTGACCTCACATCTCTAACTCTTTCCTCACTCCCCCCACAGGACCATCGCGAGCCCCCGTCCCCACTGTCCAGGAGGAAGAGCCTGAGCTTCCAAACTCCTCAGAGAAAGCTGCAACCTCTGACAGCGCAGTGTCAGCAGAAATAAGCGCACCCAGCACCAGCGCAGACACTCACACCTTGGTGGGACCTTCGGGACATAGAGTAGTGTTGTCACCTGGTGTATCACAGCTCACAAGTGAGCATCAGCAGATTGTGGAGACAGGGACAGCAGTGGAGAGTCCTCATCGGAGGGCGCAGGACTCTGCCAGCTTGGCTCAGCTGCATGTCGACCCTCTGCCTCTCAGTCCATCCATAAGATGAGAGGTGATGGAACTCCAGGAACAGATGCAGGAGTCTCTGGCAGGTTTTGTCTCTAGGGTCGCTGTGAGTATGGAGCAAATGGAGGAGTCCATAGCGAACATGAGCAGAGCCTTTGTGGAGTCATTGGCACATGAACGCATCACCATGGAAAGGATGGCAACCTCCATGGAGGAGATAAGTCGCCAGGGTATGGAAAACATGGTGAGTGCTCATACTAGAATGATGTCTCTTGAGGAGCGATGGGCATCTATTGAACAGAGAAACCAGACCTTCATGGAAGTCCTTCTGAGCAGGACTGCCAATGCAGATATGGGTCCCCATGGCCCTCTGAAGTACAGCAAGGTGCTCTCAAGCCACTTCCAAGCGCTGGCCCCTTCTGGCCTGTGCAGCTTCAGGTGGGTGAGCAGCAGCCTGGTGCTCCTGTTGCTGCTGCTGTTGTTCCTGGTTCTGCTGGTGCCGCGGCTGGTGTTTGAGCTCATCTAATGCCCAGAAGCGAAGGAAATAAATGGCTCCCATGCTTCTGGTGTATGACTCCGTTGAGGAAGCGCTGAGTGAGGGTGGCGAGAGGGGTTTCCCAGGAGGTCACACTGGAGATGTGTGTGAGGCTCCAACCTTCCACAGGTGTCGTTAGGTCTGGTAAAAGTTCCCCCAGACCTGAGACAACAAAGTCCTGCCACCTGCAAATGATGACTGATTAAATATCCTCTTTAATGTTGGACCTGCAGCTGATAATCAACAAGCCAATAGTGTTCACGCCAGGTTTCACAGGCATGATCCCCACCAGGCGTGTTGTACGTGAGAAAAGGGTTAAACAGGCAAGGGCCTGTTAAAATGGGATTATGAAGGCTAATTAGTGCTGTTTAAGGGCCCTAAAGACCAGTTACCTGTTGCAGGCGGGACTGAATCGGGTCAATCAGACACACCTAGGTTAAAATGGCGTGGAGGCGGGAACCAGGCGGGGGGGGGGGATGCCGACCCCCAGGTTTTGCGATTTTAACCCCCCGCCCGCCTCAAAGCCCGCCTCACGGCCCAATGAAAATCGAGGCCACTCACTCTTTGTAGTTAAAATTCCAGCCAATGGGTGTGAGATGTTTAGCAATTGACTGAGACAAGCTAATGAGTTGCTTGTTGTTTATAGTTTTTATGGAAACCAACTTCAATTAATATATTGACCACCTTTCATCTAAACTAGTGAGAATCCACTTCACTGTAAAAGAAAACAAGGTTAAACGTGTTTTACTTGTTTCACTAATCCTCCCTGTGGAGAAATGATCAAAAGTGCCAAAACATCCATTTCCTCTTTCCTTCCTCCTCCTTTACAATCCATTTCCTCCTTTCCTCTTCTATTCATTGCCAAAATTTCCCATTTCTCTCTACCCCAATGGCATCAATTTCCTCCTTTCCCTCTGTCCTTCACTTTCCCCTTCCCTGTATCATTCATTGCCCCCATTTCCCTCAATTAACTTTTCCTTCAGTCCCACTTCTATCAGATCACTGCCCCTAATCGAACTGTATACTGTAGGTGGGAACTACTAAAGTTACGGAAATTCCTGCCCTCGCAGTCTATCTTTGTCACCACTGTCTGAACTCCTTCTCTCCCACCTTCAAATAAAGGACTGATCCTTCAATCCAGTTCCCATCCTACAACATGACAACACAGCAGTGCTCTTTGCCCCTACATGACAGTGTAAATAATAATACAGGAAACTCTCATTTAAACAGCACCTAATTATCCAGAATTCTCTAATAACCGGCAAAATTCTGGAGTAGGTTTTGAGGCTGTAAGATTCGCAAAATTCCTACATTTCCCCAAAGGTTATTATTAATAAAAGGGACCCTGCATGGACATTTTAAAAAGGGTGCCCAAAGATGGCGTCCACACCTCGTGGCCAATAGCCTGCAAGATTTTAAAAGCTTGGACTCTGTGGCACAAGCAGCTTTTGGGGAAATCGAAACCAAAGCTGCAGTTTCTGTGAAGAGATACTTTTGTATTTTGAAAAGCAGACAGGACTTTGAATTATGCATTAAGCCAAATCGGAGACAGATCAAAACCAGTTAGGCCTATACTTAAGGCCATCAAGTTGTTTGCATAAATAATCGGGAACAGCTTAGGGAAGCCATCAAGGCTGGTCAGGCCGATTAAGATGTATTAATAACAAAACAACTCAGAAATCAGGCCAGTAGGTGCAATTACCGGCCATCTAAAAACAGTTAGTTTAGATTGCTACAATTATTTAAACTAGCCCGCCAAGATTGGGACAAAGAACTAACCTGATTTGGCGTGCAGATAAGGGTTATCGTGAGGAGTATAACTGAAGGCCCTGGGTAGCAATCTCTCTCTCTTGCTCTTGCCCTTGACTCTGCTCTCGTGGCTCCGGCCTCTTGGGCTGCCGCTTGTACTCGTGCCCTGGCCTCGTGGCGGGTTCTCTCCCCAGAGCAGATTTTCAGTAGCCAGTAACACCATACCAACTGCTAGGAAGGTGAGCGAGGCCCAAGTCAACAGCCATCCAGGATGCCCAGGCCGCAGAAAGGGGCGAGACGAAGTTGAGCAGGTAGCCAAGGACTGGTATAGTAGTCCGGCGAGACATGACAAGTGGAGACAAAGAAGACGATAATAACTCGATAAGGGCAGAGCAGGGCAGCGAAAAACGTATCAATAAGTAAACCAAGCGCCTAGTTATAAGCTGACGCTTGGGGAAGAAAGTCCTTGAGGGTGGTGAAGACAAACACCTTGTTGAACAATGCGATAACGCAGGTGTCTATGCCACAATGAATATACAGGCGTTTGATGCATGGCTAGTAAAATCTAAACGGTAACGACTGATGACTGTCCGATAAATATAACGTTACCGCTGACGACCGCCCGAGGGAGAAGAAGAGGAGAACCCATCGAGACGAGATGACGACGGTAGCGGAGGGGAGAAGGTGTGTCGCAGCAGCTGACCCAGCACCGCACCCCTGAAGACCACGTGGCGACGGGATACCTAGAAGGACCAGAAACCAGACTCAAAACTCGCACTCGTTAACAGTTGGCTTTTATCTTTGGATTGGTGAGCATGAATTCTGGCCCCTCATAGCTTAATCTAGTTAGGTATAAGGGGTGGATAAGGATAAGGGGATTGTTAAGATAGTTTGTTTTCCCTCGATGTGCCGTGTGTTCCCCATTCCCTGTAAAAATATAGTTATTTTGTATTTGCCTGTAATTTTACACTAGTAACTTTTCATAAGACTGTGTTAATTTCTATTTTAATAAAATCTTGGTTTTCTCACATCCAAACCACCTGTCTACTCGAGTCTTTTCTGTATCGCCGCCTGTACCTACGTCTGGTGTCTAGAACCCAGGGGCGTGGGAGCGATTCGAACTGCTCACAAACAGTCAGAGGCATAACTGACTGGGCGTACGCGCCACCCCACACCACCCCCTACAAGGCTTCTGTATACTGTATATTTGTGGCTGTGTAACCGGGGTTCTTGTACCTTTTGCCGTGTAACCATGGCTCCTGCACCCCTGGTTGTGTTTCCGGGTCCCATGTACCTCTATCTGTGGAATGGGACTCCAGCACTTGTGTCTGTGGACCGGGGCTCCAGCACTTTTGTCTGCGGAACGGGACTCTCGTACCTTGGGCCATTGTCACTCCATGTCCCTTCTTCGTTATCCAGAATTTTTAATCAACTGGCACCATCCCAGTCCTGTTGGTGCTGGATACCAAAGAGTTTCCTGTAACCTGATTGGCTCCGTCAGCACTAAATACATGCACTGCCCTGTATGACTCTAATCTTCATGAATATCAAAGCACAATATAGGTGCACATTCTATTTTAATACAACAAACTCCAAAGTGAATACAAGGGGGGAAAGATTGGGTGGTGCCCCCTTTGGGGTGATAACTTTGCCGAGGCACTACTTCTAGCGGCCCAAAAACGTTAGCGCTCCCGCACCCAAAATTGAATGGTAGCATCCCAAGCAGGAGGCGGGACACTACTGGAACCGCTCCCCCTCCCTCTTGGCATGCTCCCACTGAATAGCGCGGCGCTACGTGCAACAGTGCCACGCGTGTCGGCACACAGCGCCGCGGTACTACAGGCCTCCCTTCCCTGATTAAAGGGGAGGGGCCTAGTGCAGCGTGCACCGGGCTCTGCTGGACCACCGGGGAGTGGGTCGTCAGCAAAAGAGACCAGCACTCAAGAGGAGTGCCGGGCTGCCCGATCGTGGCTGGCACCCCGCAGGAGGAGGCCAGAAGGGGCAGGTGCTGGCAGGCGGCCCAAAGAAAAATGGCCACCCAGCACCAGCCCTTTAATTAGCGCCGCCCCGGCCGCAAACACGGCACCCCGACCCTGTGGGACATCGTGTTCGGTGGTAGGTCAGGGGGCGCGAGCCATGTTTGCGGCCAGGGCGCGTGTGGGGTGCTGCGCATGGTAATGATGTCATCGCCAGAGGTGCAGCACCACAGGGTGCTACCGGCTATTGCTGCCGCTAACCTCCCGCTGAATTTCACAGAAGGCGTTAGCGGCACCGCGCCCGGGCACTAGTCGCTTTGCGCCTCCCATTAGCGCCACCTCGGGGCATAACGTGGCACAAAGCAACCAAATTTTTCCCGCCAGCTATTGAAATGTCAGGAGTACCTTTACAGCACATGTCACAGGAGTATCGAGAGTAGGACTGAAGGATGGGGAGAGAGAGATCAGTGATGTTACAGGCTCCCAAGTCCCTTTGCTTTCAGCTCCATGCATCTTTCAGTGGCTGTGAGTGAATTGTTCCACCGCAGTGATTTCTGCTTTAAATCACAAGTTCCGATTGTAGATTTCCTTCAATCTTTGACTAAAGACACACAAACATTGGAGAAATTATACACAGTGTCTAATAATCATTCTTTTCTACAGAGATCAGATGGCTCAGTCTCCAAGCTCTACAGCCTTCAATCAGGAAGAGTTCAAAGAACTGAAGTCCGCTTATGAATTGGGTGGGCTGGAAAAGGCTGCGACTCTGATACAGAAGAAGGTAAAGGAGCTGGAGAATGTAAAGCTTAACATTGCAGTGACGGGAGAAACAGGCACCGGGAAATCCACCTTCATCAATACTATGAGAGGGCTTCAGAGAAATGATAGGGGAGCAGCTGAAGTTGGGAACACAGAAACCACAATGAAGCCAACCCCATACCCAAATCCCAGCCTGCCGAATGTTTGCTTCTGGGACCTGCCAGGAATTGGAAGTACAAAATTCCCAGCCGATGAATACCTGAGGGAAATGGACTTTAAAAAATTCGATTTCTTCATCATAATCTCAGGCTGTCGATTCACAAAAAATGATGCAAAACTTGCCAAAGAGATTAAACAGCTGAGGAAGAATTTCTACTTTGTTCGATCTAAAATTGATAATGATCTCCGTGCTCTTGAAATGGATGGTGGAACGTTTAACAAAGATAAAGAACTGGAAAAGATCAGGAATGACAGTGTCAGCAACTTGAAAAAGGCAGGGATTCCATCACCCACTGTTTTCCTGATATCGAGCTATAAAGTGAATGAGTTTGATTTCCCAACATTAAAGGAAACCCTTGCAAATAACCTTGATGATATAAGGAAGCATGTTTTCTTGCTGTCACTTCCAAACACAACGTTGAAAATTATAGAGACTAAAAGAGAATTGCTAAATAAACGAGTCTGGGAGTTGGCAACAATTTCCGGAGCAATGGGAGCTGTGCCCATTCCTGGCCTATCCTTTGTTTGTGACATTGGGATACTGGTTACAGCAATAATACAGTTCCGTCAATATCTGGGTCTGGATGATGCCTCTCTTCAAAGACTGGCCAACACGGTAAGGAAACCTGTGGAAACTCTGAAAGCAGTGGTGGAAACTCCTCTGATGGGTGAAATAAATGAGGAATTTGTGAGAAGAATGTTGCTGGGTTCCGTCTTTGTTGGTATTTCAGTAATTGAGGCTGCCCTCAACTTCATACCAGTCGTTGGTTCCCTCTTTGGAGCAGGAACATCATTTGTAATGACCCACAAGCTGCTGAATGATGCATTGGATGAGCTTGTGAAGAATGCACAGAGAGTGGTGAAGGCTGCATTTGGGACTGATTAAAATGGTCTGCACTAAAATATCATCACACTGAGCTCCTAAAAATCACTAAAAGTTCAAGAATAAAACAGAAAGTAGTGTTGATGTTGCATCTTCCACATCCTCAGGACATCCCACATTATTCCACAGACAATGAATTATTTTTGAAGTGTAGTCAATGTTGTAAGGGAGGCAAACACGGCAGCCAACTTGTGCACATCAAGGTCCCAAAAACAACAAATGAGATGAATGACCAGTTAATCTGTTTTTAGTGATGTTGGTTGAGGGATAAATGTTGGAGAAAACACTGGGAGAACTCCCCTGCTCTTCTTCAAGTAGAGCCATAAGATCTTTTACATCCACCTGAACAGGCAGACGGGGCCTCGGTTTAATGAATGAATCGAAAGTCAGCCCCTCCGACAGTGCAGCACTCCCTCAGTAACCCTGGATTATGTGCTCAAGTCTCTGGAATAAATGGGAGTAAATTCCAGAATTGCAGCAATTCCACTCCTGACATGATCTGCTTTCTCTCCATTTCACCATCCTGAATGTTCCTCGGCCAGTCCTGATTTCTGTGGTCAGCGCACTCGGTGTTTCTCTCATTTTGGTATTGTCACTGGTTCTTCAGTTCATAGCAGTTTCCCTGACAGGAAAAGCATCATTGCTAAAATGAGAGCATCACAGGGGAGATTGTTCTATTGGAAACAGCCGACATGGACTTTGTGTTCTCTGTTCAGAGTGTTGGCCATCTTTATGCTGATATAGTGCCTGCTGAACTCTCAGGCTCTCAGTAGTTGAATGGTAAATAAATGTTAAGTTAAACAGTGCAATATGTGTTTAACACAATGCCACAGGCTGACTGCAAGAGCAGTAAAAACATCAATTGGGACAGTTATCGGGAATCAGATCCAGTTCAATTACAGACCATATTTCCAATATTATCAGACCTTTATGTTCGATGGGGGTGAATTCCGAGGAGATTCTACAGCTCGTCTCTGTAACTTCGGTGGAAGAGCAGTGGAAACCCTAGAAAAGCAGTGTCAATACCAAGTGTGACATTTTCCGGAGTTTTTACGGATCTTCTGATGTAGTTATGGTGAACTAGTGGGAGAAACCCTCGGAAATTCACCCCGATACGTCACACTTGCCCCACATTCCATTCTGGTCACTGGACTGGAGTTCAGCGTTACATTTGATGCTGAAATTTAAAGGTCTCACTCCAACTAAATCAGCACTTGTCTTCTCAGAGGAGGACTCGGAAGCCACAACAACACAGCAATGGAAGGAAAGAGATGGAGCCAGATTTTACTCCCACTCCCACCCCCAGTTTCTCTGTAAAACCCAGGTCATCGACCTGAACCGTTAACTGTTTCTCTCTCCACAGATGCTGCCTGACCTGCTGAGTATTTCCAACAGTTTCTGTTTTCACTTCAACATATTTACCTGTATGAGAAAAATGGAAACTCACCAAAATGAATCTTTCAAAGCTCTCACGGATTTCAGACTGGCTATTACTCAAAGATTATCAATAATTACTAATGTTTTTGGGACATTGGATTATTGGATTGTTTCAGTTCCCGTTACCTGAGCACTGTAACATCTGTTACAGTGACTGCACCAAATCGGACTATAAAGGGTGAACTTCTCCACTGAGTACTGGGACCACCTGGACCAGTGAAACACTGATGGTGAGACACTCAAAACAGATCAGAGCACGGCTTTGTCTCTTTGAATGAAAGACCGATAGAAAGAATGTACAGAGGTTGCAAAATCAATGATTGATTAGTTAGACTGCAAGAATTTCATGCTTTAGTTATAATTGCAGTATAGCAAGACTTACATTTATATAGTGCCTTTCACAACCTCGGGACATCCCAAAGTGCTTTACAGCCAATTAAGTACTTTTGAAATGTAGTCACTGTTGTAATGTAGGACAGAGCTAATTGTACCGTAATCTAATAGTATAGAGACAATTACAGTGTAATCTAATAGTATAGAGACAATTACAGTGTAATCGAATAGCATAGAGACAATTGCAGTGTAATCTAATAGTACAGAGACAATTGTAGTATAATCTAATGCTATGGAACCAAATTGAACTCAGCCAAGTCTGTGTGCCTGTAATTCTGAATGTCCATTTCTTGCTATGTTTTCAGTGATTGTTTTGACCATCGGAGTTTCCTTGAAAGGGAGAATCAATTAAATAAAGTTCTCATTAGCATCACATTGAATTGTGTCCTGTCCAGTTCATGATGTCTGTCCTGTAGCTCAGTGTTTAAGTGGTAATCCTACCAGTGCTGTACTGACTCCTGCTGCTCAGACTGTGGCTGTATAGGTTAAATTAAATTAATTGGTGTAATTGCCTCGAGAACCAAATTAAGCTTCACGATAGGCCTCGGATACAAACCCAGATCCTGTCCAATGTCTCCCTTCGTCTGTAATATCCTCTGTGTTTTCACATTGGAAAAGCAGCGTCTCACTGTCAGTGCCCATTCCAAAGCAGCCTGAGGATTTGAATGGGTCCCAGTGTACTCAGTTATTTCCTCTCACTCATTTCCTGCCAAGCCATGTGAAGACCGCACACGATACAGCTTGTTCATTGCTGACCCATTGGACACACATCACAATTGGATCTTTGTTGGCTCACTCGCATCTTCACTGGCATCACGGATAAAAGCACGAGAGCGCGACCAAGCTGCAAGAAGCGTGAGACCCTCGCACATTCACCGAAACAGACTCAGCAACACATGGGTTCAATACTCCAGGATCATTTATCACTCACACACTGGGACCCTGAAATCAGGCTCCTCAATCAAAGGCAGTCATTCTCCTACACCCTTTTCTTTCTTTTAAGACAGACTTTCAGACAAAAGAAATACTATAACTTCTTAAACATTCATAGTCAGGAAAACTTTCACATTTTAACACACACTTTCACACAAAATGAAATTCCAGCATTTTTTTAAAGGTTCCTTTCACTCAGCAACCTTGTGTTTTATTTGTCTCGGCACAGACGTTAATAATTTCCATGTCGGTAAATCTTTAGGTTCCTCTCTCTTTTTTTTCTTTTTTTAAATCGGCGTCTCAGCAGCTTAGGGGTTACTTGAGTTCTAGTTAGGACACTAACTGCTTTCTCAATATATGTGGAACGGTCCAGCAGAGGTTTTTCCATGTCACTGCTGACATAGGCTACGGGGGCTGAGGAAGAGAGTGTTTGAAGACCAGGGCCTCAAACCCAGCACTAAGCTCATGGTCTACAGAGCAGCAGTGATACCCGCCCTGCTGTATGCGTCAGAGACATGGACCATGTACAGCAGGCACCTCAAAGCACTGGAGAGGTACCACCAACGCTGCCTCCACAAGATTCTGAAATTCCATTGGCAGGATAGGCGCACCAATGTCAGTGTTTTTGCTCAGGCCAACATCCCCAGCATCGAAGCTTTGACCACGCTTGATCAGTTCCAATGGACGGGTCACATTGTCCGCATGCCCGATAAGAGACTCCCAAAACAAGCGCTCCACTCGGAGCTCCGACACGGCAAGAGAGCCCCAGGTGTGCAGAGGAAATGCTTCAAGGACACCCTCAAAGCCTCCTTGAAAAAGTGTAACATCCTCACTGACACCTGGGAATCCCTGGCCCAAGACCGCACAAAGTGGAGGAGAAGCATCCGGGAAGGCGCCGAACACCTCGCGTCTCTTTGCCGGGAGAAAGCGGAAGCCAAGCGCAGGCAGCGCAAGGAGCGCATGTCAACCCAAGCACCCCACCCACCCGCCCCTTCAACCACCGTCTGCCCCACCTGTGACAGAGACTGTAGGCCCCGCATTGGACTCATCAGTCACCTGAGAACTCATTTTTAATGTGGAAGCAAGTCACCCTCGGTTCCGAGGGATTGTCTAAGAAGAAGCTGTCGAAGCACCGACCTGGTCCTGAAGAACCTCATTTTGTTTCTGAAAAGCTTCATTCTTACTTTTTAATTCTACAGCTTCTTTTTCCCAGTTTGACTTCTCACCAGTTAACTTTAGATTCTCTTCTATCAGCCGTAGCTTGTCTTTTTCTAATTTATCCTGATTGTCCTCTAACTTGGTTTTACTATTTTCCATCTCTAGGAGGGTCTCTTTATCTTGCTCCACACAATACACTGCAGCATTATGCCCATCAGCTGCACTGCCCTATCTGGCTTCCTTCCATCTCCTTAACTTGTTTCTCAATGAACGCAACAACGTCCTCAAAGGATACTCTCTCATCCTTTGCTAGACATTCTACTGCTAACATCTATAACTGTGCATCCTTGCACTTCTTCATTAACTTCACTTTAAAGGCCTAGAAATTCGGTGGGCTGCGCCACCAGTTAGCGCCCAAAGAGGACGCTTAGTGGCTTTAGCGCCACTGGCCACGCCCCCCGTGAAATTTAGCAGGGCGCTAATGGCGGCGTTAGCCTGTAGCACTGCACCGCCTCCGATGACGTCATCAGTGTGGGCAGCGCCACGCTACCGCCCTGATCACGATATTGGGTCGTGCCCCCTGCTGTAGCGCCGGTCGCAACCTGCGACCGGTTCATGGGGGCCGACCTGCGGCGGTAGTGGCACTAATTAAAGGGGAGGTGCGGGGTGGCCATTTTTTTTGCTGGCCGCCTGCCAGCAGCTCCCCACGCCGCCGTCCCCGGCCTCCTGAGCACCCCTCGGGCAGTGCCGGCTGTGTCCCAAGTGCCCGGCACCTCTCCTCGGTGCCGGGCTATTTTGCCGGCACTCGCGATCTCTGATCGCGCTGGTGCAGGCCCCTCCCCTTTAAAAAGGGGAGGAAGGCCAGCAGTACCGCAGCGCGCCGTGCCGCAGCGTGTGGCGCTGCGGCATGTTGCGCTGCGATATTCAGTTGCAGTGCCCCAAGAGGGACGCGGGGCACCTCGAGCAGCGCCCCGCTTCCGTTTGGGGCGCTGAAACTGAATATCGTGCTGGCGCAAGCGGCTCCGTCCGGAGTGGTAATTCCGGCGCCCAGGTGAGCTTGGCGCCATCGAAAATCTAGGCCAAAGTCTACAAAAAAATTCTCACTCGACATTCTGCTGTAAGTTAAAGAGACACTGGCCTAGAAATTCGGTGGGCTGCGCCATCAGCTAGCGCCCAAAGAGGGCACTTAGTGGTTTTAGCGCCACTGGCCATGCCTCCGGCAAAATTTATCGGGGCGCTAATGGCGGCATTAGCCTATAGCGCTGCACCGCCACTGATGACGTCATTGGTGTGCACAGCGCCCCGCTACCACCCCAATCACGATATTGGGTCGCGCCCCCCACTGTAACGCCAGTCGCAATTTGCGACCGGTTCAGGGGGGCCTACCTGCGGCGGTAGTGGCGCTAATTAAAGGGGAGGTGCGGAGAGGCCATTTTTTTTGCTGGCCGCCTGCCACCACCTCCTCGTGCCGCCGTCCCCGGCCTCCTGAGGCCCCCCCCCCGGGCAGTGCTGGCTGTGCCCCAAGGGCCCGGCACTTCTCCTCGGCGCCGGGCTCTTTTGCCGGCACTTGTGATCTCTGATCGCGCTGGTGCAGGCCCCTCCCCTTTAAGAAGGGGAGGAAGGCCTGCAGTACCGCGGTGCGCCGTGCCACAGCGTGTGGCGCTGCGGCACGTTACGCTGCGATATTCAGTTGCAGCACCCCAAGACGGATGTGGGTTGCCTCGAGCAGCGCCCCGCTTCCGTTTGGGGCGCTGAAACTGAATATCGGGCTGGCACAATCGGCTCCTTCCGGGGCGGAACTTCTGGCGCCCGGGCACCAGTTAATTTCTAGGCCACTATCTGTTAGATAACCTAACTTTCCACAAGGACTTTCATTGATCAGACGAAAATCCAAGCAAAAATCCAAGTACATGCCTTATGCACAATGGACCTGGGTTCAGTTAATATTCACAGCCCCACGTTGGGCGCCAATTCTGTAGCTTTTAATAGCTCTGAATTAATTTGTCCATGACTACACTAACCACTCTGGGTACAGGTATATTGTGTGAAAGCAAAACAGGTTTATTAAGCATTAAACATCCAGTACAAAGAAATAATACTTAACAAGAAGATATTTGCAGTTTGTTCATTGAACCCCCGGCATTCCGTCTGAGTGACTGTGGTGCGGTTTCTTTATTCTAGCTGTGTTCTGTTGACTGAAGCTTCTCATCCTCTGGTTTTGTGCTGCTTTCGATGTTCAATAGCTGTTCATTTATACCTTTTTTTCCTCCGTTTTGCCTATGTGGCAGTTAGTAAGCAAGCTCTCCTTATCTGAGAACAACCTTCACACTTACTTCTCACAGATGTCTTTCTGCTTGGCGGAGCTGAGCGGTGGACCTGTGAGAGGCACAGAGTCAGCAAGAGCAGGATAAAAAGAGCGCGGAAAGGAGGCCAGGGACCGGAGCTGAGCGGCGGACCTGTGAGAGGCACAGAGTCAGTGAGAGCAGGATAAAAAGAGCACGGAAAGGAGGCCAGGGACTGGAGCTGAGCGGCGGACCTGCGAGAGGCACAGAGTCAGTGAGAGCTGGGTAAAAAGAGCACGGAAAGTAGACCTGGGACCGGAGCTGTGTGGCGGACCTGTGAGAGGCACAGAGTCAGCGAGAGGAGAGAGAGAAGTAAAAAGCAATCAAAGTGTGATGTCACCAGAAAACAGGTAAGTGATTGGTTGGTGAGTATTTCTCTCTTTCTCGCTTTTTTCCAAACTTAAATTTTGTGGTTTATAGTTTCTAGGGTCTCTGTTATGTAGCGGGGAGTGCTGGTAAACAAGGGCCCTTGAGTATATCATTTAATTGTAGTGTAATTACTGGTATTGATTTGATTTAATTTAATTTGAATTAATTAAAGGGTAAGTCATGGCAGCACAGCTCATCCCCGTGGCATGCTCCTCCTGCACTATGTGGGAAATCAGGGACACTTCCTGTGTCCCTGGCAACCATGCGTGTGGAAAGTGTATCCAGCTGCAGCTACTGGCAGACCACATTGCGACGCTGGAGCTGCGAATGGATACATACTGGAGCATTCGCGATGCTGAGGATGTCGTGGATATCACGTTTAATGAGTTGGTCACACTACAGGTAAAGGCTGCACAGGCAGGAAGGAAATGGGTGACCACCAAGCAGAGTAGTAGGCGCAGGCAGGTAGTGCAGGGGTCCTCTGTGGCCATCCCCCTCTCAAACAGATATACCACTTTGGATATTGTTGAGGGAGACGGCTTATTGGGGGGAGACAGCAGCAACCAACTTCCTGGCACCGTGGGTGGTTCTGCTGCACAGGACGGGAGGGAAAAGAGTGGGAGAGCTATAGTAATAGGGGGTTCTATTGTAAGGGGACTAGATAGGCAGTTCTGCGGCTGCAAATGAGACTCCAGGATGGTATGTTGCCTCCCTGGTGCAAAGGTCAAGGATGTCTTGGAGCGGCTGCAGAGCATTTTGGAGGGGGAGGGTGAACAGCCAATTGTCGTGGTGCATATAGGTACCAACGATATAGGTTAAAAACTGGGATGAGGTCCTAAAAGCTGAATATAGGGAGTTAGGAGGTAAATTAAAAAATAGGACCTCAAAGGTAGTAATCTCAGGATTGCTACCAGTGCCACGTGCTAGTCAGAGTAGAAATAGAAGGCTATTTCAGATGAATACATGGCTGGAGGAATGGTGCAAGGGGGAGGGATTCAAATTCCTGGGATATTGGAACCGGTTCTGGAGGAGGTGGGACCAGTACAAACTGAACGGTTTGCACCTGGGCAGGACCGGGACCGATGTCCTAGGGGGAGTGTTTGCTAGTGCTGTTGGGGAGGGTTTAAACTAAAATGATAGGGGGTTGGGAACCTGTGCAGGGAGACAGAGGAAAGGGAAACAAGGATAGAAGCAAAAGACAGGTAGGAGAAAAGCAAAAGTGGTAGTCAGAGAAATCAAGGGTTTAAATCAAACATGGCCACAGTAAATAATAATTCTAAAACGTCTAAGAGTGTTAAAAAACAAGCCTAAAGGCTTTGTGTCTTAGTGCAAGGAGCATTTGTAATAAGGTGGATGAATTAGCTGCGCAAATAGATGTAAACGGACAGGTAGGGGTCGATTTTAACTGAGCCGTGAGGCATGCTTTGAGGCATGCGGGGGGTTAAAATCGGTATAACTGGCGGGCGGGACCCCCCTGCCTGGTTCCTGACCCAGAGCCATTTTAACCCAGGCGTGTCTGATGGTCCCGAATCAGTCCCGCCTCCAACAGGTGGGACTGGTCTTTACGGCCCTTAATCCGCAATAATTGGCCTTTATAATGCCATTTTAACAGGCCCTTGCATTTTTAACCCTTTTCCCACGTAAAACACGCCTGGTGGCGAAATGCTTCTGACCAGGCTGCGCAGAATGAGGTGTGCGTGTTATACGGGGCGTGGTTACTGGGCAAGGGCCGCAGTAACCTGGAGGATTTAAAACAAGGTTTGGTCCCCTCCTGGATTAGCAACAAGCACCTCGCAGCCCTCCACCCTTTTGAGAATGCATTGAGCCCATGCCAACTCCGGCTAGCCTCCGAAGCCTACCCACTCCCCGTGGATTGTAGGAGGTCCAACCACACAATCATGGGAGTAGTAGTTAGGATGCCGGTCATGGGTAGGACAGCCCGACCCGCACCGGTATACAGGGTTGAGAACATTGGAGTCATTCAAAGGGGGTGCACAAATTCATTTCACAGCGGTCCCGCCTTACGTCATTAAGTGGGAGCAAGCTATGACAGGTACCGACCTCTCAGGGTGCCGGAGCCGGGGAGCACACATAATCCTGTGCCCCCAGCACTTGAATGCCTTTTCAAGACCGCAGTGTGGGTTCAGAGCTGCTGACGCGAAGCCTATAAATTGTACCATGGAGGCAATGGCACAAGGCCATGTTCCCCCGCAGGTAGCATATATAGGGGGTGGGACATAATGGCCCAGAAATTCGTGTCGGGGGCTTCCCGCTGGTGCAAGCCCCCGACCTACACTTACCTAGCGCACCGACAGTTGAAGCCTGGGCCTGCGTGGATTTCCTGTCTGTGGCCCGGTTCAGCTCCCAGCGCACAGTGCTTGCGTGACCCAGCGGCGTACTTAGTGCGATGCGTCAGCTGGGATCACGTGAGCACTTGGCAACCAATCAGAGGATGCAAAAGTTCATTCATGAGTTTGACAGTAAGAACTGCCAAACTCCAGGCACCCAAAACAGTACTTAAACTTGAAATAAAATTTAAAAAAACATCACACTATTTAAATGAACTATAAATAACTTTAAATAACTGTTTTAAACAATAAATTAAATTTTTGAAAAAAATAATTTTATAAAAAATCGCGGCTAAAAATACACCTACCTTACTGTAAAGTCTTTAAAAATAATAAACCTGTGGAAAAAAAATTATAATTCTAATTATTAGACCACTTACCTTTTAAAATTAAGTCCTTACATCTGCTTTTTTCAAGTGTAAAAAGTGCAGGCCTTCACGTACGGGCAAACCTGGAAAAAAAAGGAAGTTCAATGCGCACGCGCAGACTCCTGCGCACACGCGTTCGACCTCTGAACCCCTTGGTTCAGAGGATCGGAAATGCCGGTTTCCCGCGCATGCGTAGTGCATGCAAGATTCCGGCACTTCCATTGGGTCCACGCGTGAGTACTCCGTCCGTACTCACGTGTTGGGACCCGAATTTCTGGGCCAAATGTGTCAGCACCGGCACGTCCCACTATCAGCATGGACAGCATAGCTGGTGTCCGGTCAGTGAAAGCAGTTTCTGTTTTAAACCTGAGGCAGAAGTTCAAGTGGCCCAGGAGCAAATTGTCCCCATCCCTGAACCCTCCACTGTTCACCTCACTGTGCAGGAGAATTTTACGAACTTGCAAAAGTACGTAGCGCACTTTGGCTACGAAATTCCTCCTCTCCCTGAACATTTGACCAAAATTCTAAAAGCCGTTATAGTTTCACAGAAACATTTTTACACTCTCGAGCAGAAAACAGTAGAGATAGGGACTAAGATATTGGATATTGTGACTCCACCCTGGTGGAACATTTTCAATAATATAGAGGTCCCTTCGTGGATCAGACTGGCTTCCCACATTCTCGTGGTTTGCCAGTTAGGGATAGTGCTGTATTTAGTTTGCATTCAGTGTAAGGGAAAAGGTCGGTGGTCAGAATTCCGAAACCAGAGCTTTTGTAAAGAACATTATGTAAAGGTGGAGCAAGATACACCGGTTTAAGTTTTTTTCCCTGTATTTCGATTAAAGAATTGTTGTTTCTTTGTGTTTGTTATTTTTAATTAAAGGTTTTCTTTTGTTGTCTGCGTTGCAACACGGTTTAATAAAGATATGTGTACCAAGTGGTGCAGGGGTGTTAGGCCCCCTCCATGCTTGGATGCGTGTGTAAAGTATGTAATTTTACTCTCTGTATGCTGATGTATGCTACATTTTCATGGAATGGGAAGTGCATGTGTCGTGGGTATATTAGATAGATAATTACAGGGGAAGGTTGACTATGGAGGGTCAGAAAAATTTTGCTCACTGTAAATATGATACTTAAGCAAGTTTTAGTATCACAGGGAGGACTGTAAGATTTGCAAAATTTCTGCATCTCCCCGAAGGTTATTATTAATAAAAGGGACCCTGCATGGACATTTTAAATTAAAAAGGGTACCCAAGATGGCGTCCGTGCCTCATGGCAGAAAGCCTGTGGGATTCCAAAATGGATTCTGCAGCGCAGACAGCGTGGGAGAAATCGAAACTAAGGCTGCAGGTTTTCTGTGAAGAGAAACTTTGTGTTTTGGAACGAGACAGAACTCTTAATTATACATTAGACTGAATTGGAGATGGATCTAATTGCAGTTTAGGCCTATAGTTAAGGCCATCAAACAGTCTGCATACATTATCGGAAACAGATTAACACAGCCATCGCGGTTGGACAAGCCCATCAAGGAACTTTCAGGACAATACAAGTCAATTATCGGGCCAGTAGATGCGATTACCGGCCATCTAAAACCCGTTAGTATGAATTGCTACCATTATTTTAAACTAGCCCGCCGAAATTAAAACAAAGAACTAACCTGATTTGGCGCGAAGATAAGGGTTTTCGACGAAGGTATAATTGAAGGCCCCGGGTAGCATTGAGTTGGGGCAGCTAGTTCGTTCGGAGGAGGAGGTCCGTAGAGTTCGTTGGTTGGTGTGCTGGTGCTGCTCCTCGGGCCCCTCGCCCTTGTGGCTGCCGCTCTTTCCCCGTCCCGCGCTTACCTCCTGGCCTCTGCCCGTGCCCTTTTCCCACTCCATCTGGAACTGCCCCGGCACCGGGTCGGGCAGACATGGACAGATTCAGGCCAGGCGAGGCGGGGCGCGATGAGGGGAGAAGGGAAAACCACCGAGGGGCAGACCGGCTGGAGAAGACCAAGAGAGGGGAGGTTTCGAATCATCGGGCCTTCAGCCTCAGCCGACCTTCGAATATCTGCACATTAACACATACTGGCAGCTGTCGACGAAGAATCATCCCTGCAAGGTAAAGTACCCAAACAGAGACTTTAACTTTGGGGTACTCGAACCTGGACAACGCCCTTGCAGCACCTGGAGGCCACGTGATGACGGCAGGCTCCAGAGAGCACCAAGAGCGAACCCCGAACCCCACCGCTGTTTTGAATTGAGCAAACCCCGTTTTTGATTGGTGAGCATAGATTCTGACCCCTCATAGCTTAATCTAGTTAAGTATAGTGGGTGGGATAAGGATAAGGGGATTGTTAAGATAGTTGTTTTCCCTTGATGTACCATGTGTTCTCCATTCCCTGTATAAGTGCATTTGCCTGTAATGTTATAGTGGTAACTTCTTTTAAGACTGTTAATTTTTCCTGTTCAATAAAATCTTAGTTTTTGCTTGCATCCAAACCACCTGTCTACTCGAGTTTTCTGTATCGCTGCCTGTACCTAAATCCGGTGTCTAGAACCCAGAGGCGTGGGAGTGATTCGAACCGCTCACAAACAGTCAGGGGCATAACTGACTGGGCACACGCGCCACACCCGCCACCCCCTACAGCTAATGTAACCCCACTATTCAAAGAATATGTTAGAGAGAAAACGGGGAATTATAGATCGGTAAGCCTGACTTCAGTAGTGGGAAAATGCTAGAGTCCATTATAAAATATGTAATAGCAGAACACTTGGAAAACAGTGACAGGATCGGACAAAGTCACCATGGATATACAAAAGGTAAATCGTGCTTGACTAATCTACTGGAATTTTTTGAGGATATAACTGGTAGAACAGATAAGGGAGAACCCGTGGATGTGGTGTATTTAGACTTTCAGAAGGCTTTCGATAAGGTCCCGCATAAGAGATTAGCGTGTAAATTTAAGGCACATGGGATTGGGGGTAAGGCACTGACTTGGATAGAGAACTGGTTGGCAGACAGGAAGCAAAGAGTTGGAATAAACGGGTCCTTTTCCGAGTGGCAGGCAGTGACTAGTGGGGTACCGCAGGGATCAGTCCTTGGACCCCAGCAATTCACAATATATATTAATGATCTAGACTAGGGAACTAGATGTAATATCTCCAAGTTTGCAGATGACACAAAGCTGGGTGGGCATGTGTGCTGTGAGGAGGATGCCGAGAAACTCCAGGATGATTTGGACAGGTTGGGTGATTGGGCAGATGCATGGCAGATGCAGTATAATGTGGATAAATGCGAGGTTGTCCACTTTGGTGGCAAAAACAGGAAGGCAGATTATTAACTGAACGGCAATAGATTGGGAGAAGGGGAAGTGCAACGAGACCTGGGTGTCCTTGTGCACCAGTCGCTGAAGGTAAGCATGCAGGTGCAGCAGGCGGTTAAGAAGGCAAATGGTATGTTGGCCTGCGTAGCAAGAGGGTTCGAGTACAGGAACAAGGATGTCTTGCTGCAGTTGTACAGGGCCTTGGTGAGATGACGCCTTGAGTATTGTTAGGGATTATATATATATATATTTTAATAACATAGATTTTAATATGATTAAAATCTAATGATTTAAAGAAATCAGATTATGCTTAAGCTGACCACATGCCAAAGGATGGTGTGATGTATCAGATCCAATCACAGCTGGTAACGTCACATCGGCTGACTTAGAAACTGAGAACAATGAAAATGCTGATTTAGCTTAAACTGTGAAAGTGCTGATCTTAGCTTAAAACTGAAAGTGATGATTCTGCTTAACTAGAGAACAAAGGAATGATTGATGTATCAGAGATCCAATCAGTGTGATGTAGTTGAACCAACCATAGCTCTGCATGCATGCTGCTGAGCCAATGGTAATAAAGGGGGTGGGTACATCTGCTGCTGTATAAAAACCAGCCATTTTGAATATGATGTTAGTCGGATAAAGGAAGTCAAACAGTGTAAATCAAGTGATGCAATAAATCGACTATTTAAAACTTACCACCGGACTCGCAAACTTTAATTTTAGTGTGTTGACCTCAGATCAGTGTGGTCCACTGAAATTAATTACCTGATCTAACAATTATTGTGTGCAGTTTTGGTCGTGTTATCTGAGGAAGGATGTTCCTGCCATGGAGGGAGTGCAGCAAAGTTTCACCAGGCTGATACCTGGGATGGCAGGAATGATGTATAGGAGAGATTGGGTCGATTGGGCTTATGCTCACTGGAGTTTAGAAGAATGAGAGGGGATCTCATTGAAACATAAAATTCTAACAGGACGAGACAGACTAGATGCAGAAAGGATGTTCCCGATGGCGGTGGAGTCCAGAACCAGGGGTCACAGTCTAAAGGTAAGGGGTAAGCCATTTAGGACAGAGATGAGGAGGAATTTCTTCACCCAGAGAGTGGTGAACCTATGGAATTCTCTACCATAGAAGGCAGTTGAGGCCAATTCATTAAATATATTCAAGAAGGAGTTAGATATATTTCTTAATGCTAAAGGGATCAAGGGATATGGGGAGAAGGCAGGGACAGGGTACTGAGTTTGGATGATCAGCCATGATCTCATTGAATGGTGGAGCAGGCTCGAGGGGCCGAATGGCCTACTCCTGCTCCTATCTTCTATGTTTCTATGTTGGATGCAGAGTAAAAGGTTTCTGTGCTCTGTGCCAACAATGTGCCTTAACCTCAACTGCAGGAAATCCCCTTCCTTTCCCACTGCAACAGTTTGAACAAAAGCCACAACACTTGCCAGTTACAAAGTGGCCACCAGTTACTGGTATAAGGCATTACTCTTCTGATGCTTTCCCTTTCCTCCTCTTGTGGACTTTGATTCAGGTACAAAGGTGAAGGGATAAATAAAGCTGCTCCACAGGAAGTCTGGGAGTGTCTAAAACCACTGCCCGATGGGCTAAGAGTGAAGTGGGACAAAAATGTTAAAATATTTGAGCTGATTGAAACTATCGATGATGTAAGTTTTTTGGCCATGATTGACTTGGCTTGCAAGAAGAATTTGGTTTTTAAATGAATTTAGCACTCGATTTTTATTTATACAGTTGAACGGCAATTATATTTGCTTATTCAGTTTGTAAGACCCATGAAGTGAGTGTCAGCTGTGGCTCAGTTGGTGGCACCCTCACCTCTGAATCATGAAGGCTGTGGGTTCAAGTCCCACTCCAGGATCCTTTGCGTCCACCTGAGAGAGCAGACGGGGCCTCGGCTTAACGTCTCGTCCAAAAGACAACACCTCAGACAAAGCAGCACTCCCTCAGTACTGCACTGGAGGTTCAAGCCTAGTTTTTTGTACAGCTAGATTGCATA
Organism: Somniosus microcephalus; assembly: GCF_052327205.1. Taxonomy (NCBI): domain Eukaryota; kingdom Metazoa; phylum Chordata; class Chondrichthyes; order Squaliformes; family Somniosidae; genus Somniosus; species Somniosus microcephalus. Next base: position 329,785,250 of record NC_140987.1, on the reverse strand, counting down.
TGATGACTCAACCGAGACAAGCCAAGTCAGATGAAATATTTTCTTTCATCAGTTTATGATGGCGTAGTCAACAACTCTATTTCTCTGAATGGAGAATTTTACAAAGTGCTCTTCCATTGATAATTTGGAGGGTGTATGGCACCCACAATCTGAGGTCTGTTATGAACTTGCAGATCCCGAGTTATCAACAAATAGTGCCATGGGATCTTTTATGTCCACCTGAGTGGGCAGAGGGGGCCTTGGATTAACGCCTCATCTGCAAAACCGCATCTCCGACACTTGCCTCAGTATCGGCACTAGGAGTGTGAGCCTAAATTCTGTGCTTAAGTCTCTGGAGTGGGACTTGATCCCTCAACCTGCTGACTCAAGCGAGAGTGCTACCCACTAAGACATGGCTGACACTTTGGTTAGAATAGCCTAATGCACATTTGCTTATAATGTCAACCCAGGCTTGCCACTTAAATTGACAATATAAGCAAATTTGCACTTCAGATTATTTTAACAATTAAATGAGGGCTGCTACCTATGTTAGTAAAATCAAAAAGGATGCTACTTACCAGGCCATTTGTGGCATAGGTTCTGACAACACATGTGCATTGACCTGCTTCCTCCAACGTTACACACAAATTGACTCAGATTGATCATTATATCGATAAAAAATCATGCATTGCTTATAAGAACATACATAAGAATTAGGAGCAGGTGTAGGCCATATGGCCCTCGAGCCTGCTCCATCATTCACTAAGATCATGGCTGATTATCAACTCCATTTTCCCACCCGATCTCCATATCCCTTGATACCCCTGGAGTCCAGAAAGCTACCTATTGCAGCCTTGTATATACTCAACGACTCAGCATCTTATGATAGAGAATTCCAAAGCTTCACAACCCTCTGAGTAAAGAAATGTCCTCATCCTCTCAGTCTTAAATGGCCGACCCCTTATCCTGAGACTATGCCCCCTAGTTCTATACTCTCGAGAAAGGGGAAGCAACCTCTCAGCATCTACCCTGTTAATCCCCCACAGAATCTTATATGTTTCAATGAGATCACCTCTCATTCTTCTAAACTGCAGAGAGTATAGGCCCAACCTGCTCAATCTCTCCTCATAGGACAGCCCTCTCATCCCAGAAATCAATCTAATGAACCTTTGTTGCACTGCCTCTAAGGCAAGTACATCCTTCCTTAGATCAGGAGACCAAAACTGTGCACAGTACTCCAGGTGTGGGCTCACCAAGCCCTCTACAATTGCAGCAAGACTTCCTTACTCTTGTACTCCAACCCCCTTGCAATAAAGGCCAACATACCATTTGCCTTCCTAATTGCTTGATGTACCTGCATGCTAGCGTCCTGTGTTATAGTGAATCAGACTGTGTTGCGCGGGAGGAGTGCACATTTTCAAGTAGAAAATTTGGAAATAAGTTTGTAGGAGGTCTCCCCAGAGACAGTCAAGTGAGTGCCTGTTTGGTTGGTTTCTACCAATTACTAAAAGACATGAATTTGTTTCCATATATATCACACCTGGATATGTAAATAAACCTCTACACATAATATGGGGCAACAGGTTTTTTTATCCTTACTCCATCTGTTTAGGATGCAGCTTTTTATAGTGCAGGCCAAAAATAACTAAGACTTTAGCTTAATCTTATTTGTATCTTTCCTTCTTTACCGGATATCTCTTGATGCTAATTTATGGGTTGAAATTAACATTTATAAGATACCAAACTCAGCAAAAATTAATCAATTCGAAATAAAATTGTTCTTCTGCACATTTTCTAAATTCGTGGAAAACATTTTCTCCATGAGGCTTACTCCTGCCTATTCACCCTCATCCTCTATTTACACTGGGTTCTACGCCTTCCCTGGCACCCCTAGTCTCTTCCCAATTCCATTTACAAATCCCATCTCCTGTAAACGCACACTTCGCTCAATCTAAGCAATGAAGCCCCTCGTTCATCTACTCAGAGTCCCGCTTGCCCGCCGAGTCTCTTGTGCTCATCTCTGTGGCAGCCACTGCCGGCTTGCTTGCCTGAAATCCCACTTTTTCACCAACCCGCCCAAAGCCCTTCTGACCAGCTGTGAAGTCCACTTCCTCCACGTCCAGTTGGAGATCTGGTCTCCTTTGCAGCAGCTGATGGTCGGCTCCCCCACCCAACATCCCACTCACCAGCTCGGTTTCCAGCATTGACCCCCATCGCTTTGTCACCCACCAAGCAACTCACCCCATTACCCAGTCTCTCCCCATGCTGCTTACACATCATACATCACCATCACATGCCTCACTGCAGGGGAAAAAATCAGTAAAAATAAAATTCTGCTTATGTATTGATCCTATATTAAAAGTCTTGTACTTCTTGTAAATGTAACACTTACTTTATTTAACACTATTGTCACATTTTCAGTCATCCCTCTGTCACTCTTAATCGTAGTCAAATTTATTATAATAATAATCATAGTCAAATTTATTATAATAAACCCAAATTTATTTAAACCTAGGCACATGTTTCAGTTATTCTCTCTTGATTGGCCCTCAGCCTCAGATCCAGTTAACAACTATAGCAGCCCACAGAGAAGTTACTTGAAGCAAACTTTTAAAAACAGCTTGGTTAAAACGGAGAAAATCTTTTTGAATAATAATTTTTATAATTAGGATGCATTAATCTTTCTACCTCCTGCACTTGGCTCTCTTTCTTGTGGATGCAAAATAGCATAAAATGTCATATGTTTCAGCTGCCTCTCCAAGAGCAAACCAGTTCCACAATGTCTCCAACAACTTAATCAACATCTCAATCGAAGCCATTCATTCAGACTGCAGAGCAGTGCACTTTAAGCCTTAAAGGAACACTCACAATGCCCTGTCCTTATAAAACTGTGCACCCCTGACCATCGCCGTGAAAGATTTGTTGCTTGTGTAGGAACGGGAGTTCCTAGCGAAAAAACTGAGTTCTGCTCAGGAATTTAACAACGAACTTTAATGGAAGAACTTATTTTAACAGTAAACTATAGGAGACATCGAGTGTAGGTCTTTTCTCTTCTGAGGTTCCATGAGGACTGATTAGGAAACCCCGTAGCTGACGTCATGACGTCATGACGTCCTCCCGCCATGCGGTGATCACGTGACGCACGGCATGACGTAATCACGTTTTGTCGGGGCTGTTAAAGCAACCGTGCTCTGTTAAGTTAAGGGTACAGATAATGTTACAGACAAGGTTGTGGCTAACAATCTGTTAAAGGCATTATGTACAGATGGTCTGAGTCCGTTGTGGGCTCCACCACATGCGCCCTCCCCAGAATTGTCTTTAACAGTACAAGTAAGACGATGAGGAGGTCTGACGGGTCTGCCCGAATGACTGTGAGAAATCGGCGGAGGGAGCAGACGAACGACGGGCAAGTCATCAGTTGTTTGAGGACGAGTTGATGCGGAGGCTGTTGTTGGATCTGTGGACGGCTGAGGCTGGTCGGGGATGGCGGCTGCGGCTGGTCGACCACGTTTCGGCGGTTGAGCGATGACAAATGGCCGGTCCAGGTCCAAGTGCGCAGGCTTCAATCAGTCTACCGATATGTGATCTGGTTTTCCCCCGACGTCGACAGCGAAAGATTTCTCACCTGATTCGATCACTCAGAAGGGTCCGGTGTACGGAGGCTTGAGTGGGTTACGATGAGCGTCGTGACGAACAAAAACGTATTCAGCACTCTTCAACTCTGCCGGCACGTGAGATGTCAGAAGACCGTGTTGCGAGGTAGGCACAGGGGCGAAACAGCGGGCCGCTACCTGATGACTGACAAGCTGTTGGGAGGCGGACCAGGCCTCTGTAGAAGAAGGGAGAAAATCACCTGGAACTCTGAGCGGTTGACCGAAAACGAGTTCTGCCGACGAAGATTGCAGGTCTTCCTTGGGCGCCGTACGGAGACCCAAGAGGACCCATGGAAGACGGTTCACCCATCCTGTTCCTTGGAGACTGGCCCGTAATGCGGCTTTAAGCGACCTGTGGAATCACTCACAGAGGCCGTTGGCCTGCGGATGGTACGCGGTGGTACGATGAAGCTTGGTGCCGAGACCCTGAGCTACGGTGTTCCACAGCTCGGAGGAGAATTGTGGCCCGCGATCTGCAGAGATGTCGGCCGGTACCCCGAAACGGGAGACCCAGCAGGAGATGAAAGCCCGGGCAACATCCACCGAGGTGGTGGAAACGAGGGGAATTGCTTCTGGCCACCTGGTGGTGCGATCCACAACGGTGAGGAGATGAGTGAAGCCCTGCGATGGCGGGAGTGGTCCAACCAGATCCACATGGACGTGGCCGAAACGACGCTCTGGAACAGTAATCGGAACCACCAGAGCTTTAACGTGACGTTGAATTTTCGCCTTTTGACAAACAACGCAGGTGTTGGCCCACTCACGAACATCAACGTGCATGCCCTTCCAAATGAATTTCCGTGACATGAGACGCTGGGAAGCCTTCATACCTGGGTGTGATAAACTGTGGGTTGCTTCAAACACCTTCCGGCGCCATGTGCCAGGTACAATAGTACGAGGGAAACCCATGGACACGTCACACAGGAGCGTTACGCCCGCAGCTTGAAAAGGCATGTCTGCCACTTGGCGGCTGGATGGTTCAGTTTTGTAGGACTGGACTTCGTCATCTGCTAGCTGATCCGCTGCCATGAGGGCGTAATCGATCCCAAGATGGACAGCCTGGACCGTTGGGTGGGAGAGGCAATCCGCAACAAGGTTATCTTTTCGAGAGACGTGTTGGATATCCGTGGTGAACTCGGAAATAAACGTCAGATGACGTTGTTGACGAGCTGACCACGGTTCTGTGGTCTTGGCCATGGCGAATGTATGCGGTTTATGATCGATGAACGCTGTGAATGGCCGTCCCTCCATTAAAGAAACGGAAATGGCGGATGGCCAGAAAAAGGGCCAGCAACTCTCGGTCGAATGTGCTGTACTTGCGCTCATTCTTCCTTAACTGGCGGCTGAAAAATGCCAGAGGCTGCCAACTTCCGTTCACCCATTGTTCTTGTACCGCGCCGATGGCGTAGTCTGACGCGTCTGTGGTAAGAGCAATGGTGGCACCCGGGAGCGTGTGTGCGAGCATTGTGGCATTGGCCAAAGCGTCCTTGGTGTCGATAAATGTCTGTCGCATTTCGGGCGTCCAGCAGATGGGGTCTTTGCCGGACCTGCCCTTCAGGGCTGCATACAAGGGCTGCATGAGTTGAGCCGCCCTAGGGACGAAGCTATGATAAAAATTGACCATCCCCAGGAACTCTTGCAGGGCTCTGACAGTCTGTGGCTGTGGAAAAGAGGTAACCGCCTCTACCTTTGTCAGTAAGGGCACGGCTCCTTCTGAAGTAATTCGGTGTCCCAGAAAGTCGATCTGGTGTAGGCCGAACTGGCACTTGGCCGGGTTGATGATGAGGCCATGCTGGCTGAGGCGTGTGAAGAGGGTTCGCAAATGGTCGACACGCTCCTCCTCGCTAGCACTGGCGATGAGGATGTCGTCGAGGTAGACGAAAAGGAAATGCAAATCCCGGAGGACAGAATCCATCAACCGCTGGAAAGCTTGAGCCACGTTCTTCAAACCGAACGGCATCCGTAAAAATTCAAAAAGCCCAAACGGGGTGATGACCGCGGCCTTGGGAACATCTTTCGGGTGTACTGGGACCTGGTGATACCCGCGAACAAGGTCGACCTTTGAGAAAAAGGAATTTCCCGCCAAATGGGCCGAGAAATCCTGTATGTGCGGGATCGGGTACCAATCAGGCGTCGTGGCGTCGTTCAGGCGTCTGTAGTCGCCGTAGGGTCCCCAGCCGCCGCCAGGCTTCAGAACGATGTGTAAAGGTGAAGACCAGGGACTATTCGACCGGCGAATAATTCCCAACTGCTCCATCGTGTCGAACTCCACTTTCGCAGCCGCGAGCTTGCCGGGTTCCAGCCGACGAGCCCGTGCGTAAACTGGTGAGCCGGTGGTGTTGATGTAGTGCTCAACCCGTGCTTTGTGGCGGAAGAGGAGAAGGTAGGCCTGGTGTGTTCCGGGAACTCCCCGAGAAGATGAGAGAAAACATCCGGAGGTGAGGCAGTGCACGTAATCGAGCGCGCCACGGTGGAACCGCGGTAGCACGGGATGGACTGAAAGGTAGCCGCATTGACTAACCGGCGGTGTCGGACATCGACAAAAAGATCGTGGGCACACAGAAAATCTGCCCCTAGGATGGCCTGCGAGACCTTGGCCGTGACGCATTCCCATTGGAAATGTTGACCACCCAAGCACACCTGGAGCTGCCGCTTCCCGAACGTTCTAATGGCCGCGCCGTTAGCTGCCTCAAGGGGGAGACCGTGGCCGCCGATCTGGATGTCGAGATTCGACGCAGGGATAATGCTGCACTGCCCCCCGGTGTCACACAGAAACCGCCGCCCTGACAGGGAATCGGAAATGAAAAGGAGTTCCCCTGAAGATCCTACAGCCATCGCAGCCGCCGAGCTCCCTTTAGACTCGGCCCTCCTTCGCCTGTGGCCCCGCCGTCGCCTTGCTGTTTTTTTTGGGGGGGGAAAAACTGCTGGGTGCCCGGCAGCATCGAGCTTTCACGCCGAAACGGGCGTGGTACGCGCACCAGCCTGCTGGAGTAGAAGACGAGGCTGCATCTGTGGGAGAGGGGCGCCTCATGGCAGCGCAGCTCTGCTGCATTACGGCAAAGATTTTATTGGCTTCTGCCGCGAGCTCCACACAGTCCGTGGTTTCAGAACTGGCAAGTGCTGTCTGCACTTGTTCTGGCAGCTGGGAGAGGAACAACGCTCTGAACAGGAAGCATTGTGGTTCCGAGCCCAAAAGTGTGAGCATCTGACTCATTAGTTCGGACGGTTTTGAGTCCCCGAGTCCAGGCATGGCTAGTAGCTGGAGAGCCCGTTCCAATTTAGAGAGACCGAACACTTGGAGTAGCCATGCCTTAATGGTGTCATACTTGCCGTCCACGGGTGGGTTACCGAGTAGGCTGACGATCCACGAGGCGGTGGCGCTATCGAGGGCGGAGACCACGTGGTAATAACGGGTCGAATCCGCGGTGATGTTCCGTATAGCGAACTGAGCTTCGGCTTGGATGAACCACACAGCTGGTTGTTGCTCCCAAAACTGTGGAAGTTTGAGTGACACGGCATTCGTATCCATTACGAAGAAAAATCCATGAAAATTGTTCGCAGAAATCGGGGTCACCAATGTAGGAACGGGAGTTCCTAGCGAAAAAACTGAGTTCTGCTCAGGAATTTAACAAAGAACTTTAATGGAAGAACTTATTTTAACAGTAAACTATAGGAGACATCGAGTGTAGGTCTTTTCTCTTCTGAGGTTCCATGAGGACTGATTAGGAAACCCCATAGCTGACATAATGACGTCATCACGTCCTCCCGCCATGCTAAAGCAACCGCGCTCTGTTAAGTTAAAGGTACAGATAATATTACAGACAAGGGTGTGGCTAACAAGCTGTTAAAGGCATTGTGTACAGACGGTCTGAGTCCGTTGTGGGCTCCACCACACTTGTATATTAAAAGGCTTGAGTATAGTGTGCATTGTCACACACTTTCGGTAATCTGTCATTCCGTCTGTCTGTCTGTCTGCATTGTATAAACTCGAAAGTTATAGAGCGTACCTACACGTGTGTTACATCGAAAGAAAGCTTACGATTCCAGAACCGTCATAAGCATATTTACGGTTCGGCGAGACAAAAATTGCGCCCGCGGTATCCAAAAAACATTCAACATTCCGCTCATTATCCGCTCATTAGCATCGAGTGACGTCGAGGTCGACCAATTGTATGGTCGAGCGACCCGATGGTCGACCAATCGCTGCGTGGCGGGGACGGGTTCCTGGCGCGTGCGGGCGAGCCGTCCTAGAGTCGAGTGACGGGACAATTGACCAATCCTACGCTTCGGTGACCTGACGGTCGACCAATCGGTGCTTGTGTGGGCGGGCCTTATCGTTCTGAACCGAGGTGAGTCGCCGCCATCTTGATTCCAAACTTTTCATTTCTTTTTCCCGCTTTCTGCGTGTTTCTTTTCAAATCTACATTTCCAGCAAAAAAAAAGTTGCTTTTAAAAGACAAATTGTTTTTAAAAAAAGTTAATTAATTTGTAAATCTTTTCTCTAACCTGTATAATTTTCCTACCTTTCACCGTTTTTCCAGGCCTCAAAGCCTGGGCGTCTGTTGACCAGCCACGCCTGAGCTAGGCGCCTCCCATCGCGATCGACAAAAGGCCAGCGATCACCGCCATTTTTGTGAAGGCTGGAGGGGGCGGGCCTGAGTCGAGCGTCACCACTGCCGCCATCTTAGTAAAGGCGGGTGGGGCGGGAGTCAGTGTCCGCGTCATCTACCGCCCGGAGCGCGACTTGAGTCCGGCCGGGCCTCATGCGGTAGGTTGCGCGGCGGCGTCTCTCTGGTCTTGAAGCCAGCTCGGGCGGGGGGCGGGGCTCGGGAAGGCGGAGCTCGGGAGGGCGGCAGCGTGGGCTCGGGAGGGCGGCAGCGTGGGCTCGGGAGGGCGGGGCTCGGGAGAGCGGGAGGGTGGGGCTCCGGAGAGCGGGAGGGCGGGGCTCCGGAGAGCGGGAGGGCGGGGCGCCGGAGAGCGGGAGGGCGGGGCTCGGGAGGCTGGTGCTCGGGAGGGCGGGGCTCGGGCTGAGCCATGTCAGTGCGTGGGGCAGCATGGAGCTCCGCGGAGCCATCGTGTCTGCTAGCTCCCCCCCTCCCTTTCTCCCCCCACAGCCTCCCCCTCTCCCCCTCCCCTCTCCCCTTCCTCCACCCCTCCTTTCCCCCCTCCCCCTCTCCCCTTCCCCCCTCTCCCCCCTCCTCTCCCCCCACACCCCCCAGACCCCACACCCTCCTCCCTCCCCACATCCCCCCTCCCCTCCCCCCGATTCCCCCCGTCCCCTCCCCCCATTCCCCCCTCTCCCCCTCCCCCTCCCGTCCCCCTCCCCTCCCCCCCATTCCCCCCTCCCACTCCCCTCCCCCCCTTCCCCTCCCCTCCCCTCCCCCTGCCCTCCACCCCCTCCCCCCCAGTCGCTCACTCTCTTCCCCCCAGTCGCTCTCTCTTCCCCCCTGTCGCTCGCTCTCTCTCTCTTCCCCCCAGTCGCTCTCTCTCTCTCTCTCTTCCCCCCCAGTCGCTCGCTCTCTCTCTCTCCCCCAGTCGCTCGCTCTCTCTCTCTCCCCCCCAGTCACTCGCTCTCTCTCTCTTCCCCCGTCGCTCGCTCTCTCTCTCTCTCTCTTCCCCCCAGTCGCTCTCTCTCTCTCTTTCCTTCCCTCTCTCTGTCTCTCTCACCTTCCCTCTCTCTGTCTCTCTCTCCTTCCCACTCTCTCCTTCCCTCTCTCCCTTTCTCTTCTCCCCCCAGTCTCTCTCTCTCTCTTGCATCACGGGGGGTGTTTCATTCCATGTGTGGGTGGGCCTAATCCTGCAGCCTCCCGAAACGTCGCTGCCATTTTTTAAATACCGACAGCGATAGCACCAGCACAACAAACCCCCACAGTGCGGCTCCGGCACAGTATCCCGCTCCCGGCCCGCCGGAGCGGGAGGTGAGTTGGGGTCACTCGGGCTGAGCCTCACAACTGCTCAGCCCGAGACACAGAGCGGGGGAGCGGCAGCGGCCGGCGGTAAACTGCGCGGCCCTGTAAACTGCCATTTTACAAAAAAGCCTTGGCAACGCCGGGCCCCCCCAGCTAGTCTATATATATAAAAGGATACATCTGTCTGTCATTCTGTCTGTCTGCATTGTATAAACTCGAAAGTTATAGAGCGTACCTACACGTGTGTTACATCGAAAGAAAGCTTACGATTCCAGAACCGTCATAAGCATATTTACGTTTCGGCGAGACAAAAATTGCGCCCGCGGTATCCAAAAAATGTTCAACATTCCGCTCATTATCCGCTCATTAGCATCGAGTGACGTCGAGGTCGACCAATCGTACGGTCGAGCGACCCGACGGTCGACCAATCGCTGCGTGGCGGGGGCGGGTTCCTGGCGCGTGCGGACGAGCCCTCCTAGAGTCGAGTGACTGGACGATTGACCAATCCTACGCTTCGGTGACCTAACGGTCGACCAATCGGTGCTTGTGTGGGCGGGCCTTATCGTTCTGAACCGAGGTGAGTCGCCGCCATCTTGATTCCAAACTTTTCATTTCTTTTTCCAGCTTTCTGCGTCTTTAAAAAAAGTTGCTTTTAAAACACATAGGCCTAGAAATTCAGTTGTTTGCGCCAGCCGCTAGCGCCTTAGGAGGAGGAAATGTTGGGCGCTAGGTGGCTAGTGGCCGGGCGCAGCGCGATCTGCGCCTCTCCCCAACTTCAGTAAAGATTTAGCGGCGGCGCAGCCTTTGCGCACGCTCAGCTGCGCGCGCAGATCCTGATGTCATTTCATCGTGCAACGCCCTTTGTTCACCCCAAACCAGAAATTCAGTGGCGCCGGCCTATTGTGCGCCTGGCGCCCCTAGCGACTGGTAGAGGGGAACGGTTCTCAGTTGCTGCGGGGCGCGGGGGGCGCAAATTAAAGGGCACTCCTCCTGCAGTAGAAAAGGCTGCCATTTTGCAACAATCCTTCTTTGTGAGAGACGGATCTTTGCAGAGAGACAAAGGTAGAGAGCTTCCTGGTTTGGCTCAACACTCGCACAGGAACTTGTGGCTTCAGGCCACAGCTTTCCACTTGTCTTTAACTTCAGAGCCATATCATTGATTGCAAACATATAATGGGGGCTGCAATGGGTGCAAACGTTGGCCTCTCCATTGCATTCAAAAGGCTCACAGACGCCGTGAGAGAGTGGCAGTCATGGCCAGACGGAGAGGGGGCAACAGGCGTCGGCAAAGGAGGCCTTACCCACCCAGGGTATACCGCCAGCAGTTCTCATATCTGAACATGTCTGACGAGCAGTGTGTTCGGAGGCTGCGATTCAGAAGGGCGGTGGTCACTGAGATCTGCCACCTGCTTCGCGGAGATCTGCAGCCACATCTGAGGAGCAGGACGTCTCTGTCGGTGGCAGTGAAGGTGACGGTGTCTCTCAACTTCTATGCCACCGGCTCCTTCCAATCCGCTACTGGGGACATTTCCAACATCTCCCAGTTTGCCGTGCATTGCTGCATCCGCCAGGTGACCAATGCCCTTTTCAGAAGGAGACGTCAGTTCATCTCCTTCTCCATGGCCCTTGTCAAGCAGCAACAGCGTGCAATGGGCTTTGCAGCATTAGTGGGCTTCCCCATGGTGCAGGGCGCCATTGACTGCACGCATGTGGCTTTGCGGGCACCTCTGGAGAATGCCGAAGATTACCGCAACCGGAAGGGCTACCATTCGCTCAACGTGCAGTTGGTGTGTGACCACAGGCAGCTCATCCTAGCTGTCAATGCCCGCTTTCCAGGCAGCAGGCACGATGCCTTCATCCTGCGCCAGACTTCTGTGGCAGACATGTTCGAGGCCCAGCCTCACCCACGAGGATGGCTTCTCGGGGACAAAGGCTATCCTTTGTGCACCTGGCTGATGACCCCGCTCCCTGCGCCCAGCACCCCTGCTGAAGAGGGATACAATGACAGCCATCAAGCAACCAGGAACATCATTGAGCAAACAATCGGCGTCCTGGAGCAACGGTTCCGCTGTCTGGATCATTCCGGAGGAGCCCTACAATATTCGCCTGAGCGAGTCTCCCATTTCGTGGTCATGTGCTGCATGCTGCACAACCTGGCTATTCGCAGGACTCAGCCACTGCCACCAGAGATTGGAGGACCACCTGAGGAGGCGGAGGAGAAGGAGGAGGAGGAGGACCAGCACAGGAGGGAGGCAGAAAGTGCAAGGGCCGCCCGTCAGTGGCTTATTGAACGTCGGTTCTAGGCCCCCTCTCAGGGAATGGCTTGTGCCAATGTCACCAGGTGAATGTAGCCGCTACACAAGCCCTCAGCCGAGCAGGGCAACCAGGACTTCCAAAATAAAGCATGGACAGTGCGATTTAAGAACATTTATTACTTGGAAACCTCTGCCCTTCCCACATTACAAACTAATGGAGAGAAGCCCCCCCAAAAAACACAAATCGACCAATCTCGGCCTTTCAAAAAATACACATTGACCAGTCTCGGCCTTTCAAAAAACACACATCGACCAGTCTCGGCCTTTCAAAAAACACAAATCGAACAGTCTCGGCCTTTGCATGTGAAGCCAAACATTTGGGCACACCTTCTACTTTTTGGACTGCGAGGGTGATGCCTTTCGCATCCATGACTGGCCCCTGCCCGCCCTGCAGCTCCTCCTCAATGGGACCCCAGTGGCTGCAGCAAGGCTGGGGGAAGGCTGCTGAGGGTCACATGGTGAGATGGCAGATACCCTTGGGGGTCGGCCTGGACCAGCTCTGGCCCTGGAGTGGCTGGCTGCTGACTGCTGCAACTCTGCTTGTGCGGCAGCACCCTGTCCAGCGGCTGGTGGCAGCTGCAATGGAGGAGTGGCAGTGTCGGCTGCAGGAATGCTGCCAACCTGACAGATCACAAGTACTCCCTGGTCGCCTGAGACAGTGGCACTCGCACGGGCCAGCACTGCAGCATGCACAGCAATCTGCTGAAGCACAGACTGCTGGGCTGCTGCGGCGCAGTGAGTGCCCTGGCGATGCCTGGCTGATCCAGCGAGGGTGGCAGCAGTTAGTGCCCGTGTGGCCCTGGTCTGTGTCTGCATGACACCAGCCAGTGAATGGACGGCACGACTGAGCACTTGGCGAGAAGCCGCCTGTGCTGCCCCAAATTCCTGCACACTCCTTGACAGTGACTCTATGGAGTCAGGCATCCTTGCCACTGCAGCCATGAGCTCAGTGTGCCTGCGCTCAGCCTGGGCGGCCATATCCTCTAGGAGCCGCACCTCCTCTGCGCTCACCTTCGCTGGACTGGAGGCCGCATTCACCCTCCAGGGAGAAGTCCGCCGAGCTTCCCCACCCCTCCCGCGTTGCTGCAGGCCGCTGGGCCCCGGAGCTTCACTCTCCTCCGACCCTTCCCCCCGGCTCCCCTCCAGTGAAGACGTGTCCCCATCATCACCATGGGCTGCCTTGGCTGAGGGTGGCACTGATGGGCCGGCTTCCTCTTCCTCCTCCTCGAATTCAGAATCACTGACAGTGGCAGCTTCAGGGCCCGCCTCCTCACCTGGCGATTCACCATCTGAAAGCAGGGAGGCACAAGAGTTGCTTTAGAGTGAGGACAGGGCGGCAGCGAGGGAGGCATGAGTGCTGCTATGCACTGCATTGGGCCGACAGTGGCAAAGGATGCTGTTCTGAGGCGAAGGTGGAAAGAGAGAGGTCAAAAAGGTGATGCCCTTACCATTGGGGCCCAGAACAGGGTCGGCATCTCCACTGGCGACGGGGCCAATCAGCCGGCCTGCCATAATGTGCTCCACACGCTGGTCCAGGTCGGAGAGCTCTTTGAGGTCAGGACGGCCTCCCCCGGTCTCACGCTGCTGCCTCCGGTTGTGCGCCACCTTGGTCTGCAAGAGAAAGGACAGCCTCTAAGTAAAGTTTGAAGCCCTGATCTTGTCTGCACTGCCTCCCATGGTGGACTAGCCCTGACAGTGTGAAGCCCTGATCTTGTCTGCACTGCCTCCCATGGTGGACCAGCCCTGACAGTGTGAAGCCCTGATCTTGTCTGCACTGCTTCCCATGGTGGACTAGCCCTGACAGTGTGAAGCCCTGATCTTGGTTGTACTGCCTCCCATGGCCGAATAGCTTGTACAGTGTGTAAAGTGCTGAATGTGCAAGTGATTTTCATGACAGTCCCATAGCTGCTGGATGAGGGCTGGGCATTAGGGCTTTCAGGTCCCTTTGCCCATAAACTGAGGTGCACATGCAGGGATGAGGAGGACACTGGAAAGGGTACTCACCCTGACAACCCGAGTGAGGTCGTTGAAATTTTTCCGGCATTGCACAGGAGTCCTGGCAACCACGCTGTTGGAGGTCACCCTGTTTGACACCTCCCTCCAGGCTTTCCGATAGGCGCTGGGCAGCGGCCTCCTGCCACATTCAGGGAACAGAACATGGCGCCTGCGCTCCACTGCGCCAACCAGCACCCTCAGGTCACCGTCGCTGAAGTGCTGCGCTCTCTCCCTGGCCTTCTCCATAGTCCTGGGCATTGCACAGATGAAGCAGCAGTGGTCAGGCCTTGCTCAGGGCTGCAGTGTGCAGGGCGTGGCAGGCAAACAAATCCACCCTCCCCCTTTAAGAGCTGACCGGCGCCAGAGTGTCTGCCGTCAATCGGCAACTCGCCGCACCTGCGCTGCGCCCGCCCTCGGGGGTATCGCCCAGGGCCGCCGGCTTAGCGCCTAATGATAGTCGTGCATCGCCTGTTTTAGCGCAGCAGCAACCTCTTGGGGCGATGCCACTGAATATCGGCGAAGGTGGAATGAAGTTGCGCCGGGCGCAAACTTTAGCGGCCGCCCGGCTGTTGCGCCCCAAACGTGGCTATACTGAATTTCTAGGCCATATTGTTGTAAAAAAAAGTTAATTACTTTCAAAATCTTTTATCTAATCTCATTAATTTTCCTACCTTTCCCTGTTTTTGCAGGTAGGCCTCGAAGCCTGGGCGTCTGTTGCCAGCCATGCTGGACCCTAGGCAATTGTTTTGTGGCAAGCTCCTCCCACCCCTCACCCCCCCACCCCCCCCGCTGGGCCCGATTCTGAACCAGCGGCCAGCCATCTTGGTAAAGGCTGGCTGGGCTCACTGTAACCTCCTCGTGCTTCATTCGGGGGGGGGCGGGGCTCGGGAGGGGAGGGGGAGCGGAGAGGGTTACCCCGGCAACTGGGCTCGCCAGCGGCAATCGGCCGCTCAGGCCCAGGCCCGCAGATCAGGAGGCGGAGAGGGGAGGAGGGTTACCAAGGCAACCGGGCCCGGCCAGACACAATCGGCCATCTCAGGCCCAGTCCCGGAGATCGGGAGGCGGAGAGGGGACGAGGGTTACCAAGGCAACCGGGCCCGGCCAGCCGCAATCAGCCGTCTCAGGCCCGGTCTCGGGAGGGCGGGGCTCGGGCTCACCGGGGCGCTGCGCTCGGCATGTCAGTGCGTGGGGCGGCACGGAGCTCAGCGGAGCCATCGCCGGCAGTGGGGAGAGCGTCTGCTGGCACCCCCACTCCCTTTCTCCCCCCCATCCATCCCCCACCTCCTCCACCCCTCCCCTCTCCCCCACCCCTCCCCTCTCCCCCACCACTCCCCTCTCCCCCTCCCCTCCCCTCTCCCCCCTGCTATTCCACTCCCCCCTCCCCTCCCTCCCCTCCCCTCCCCCCTTCCTCCCCTCCTCCCCCCTCCCCCTCGCATTCCTAACCCCCTCCCCTACCTCCCCCCCTCCCCCCTCCTCCTCCTCCTCCCCCACTCCCCTCCCCTCCCCTTCCTCCACCCCCTCCCCCCTCCACTCCCCCTCCCCTCCCCCTCCCCTCCCACTCCCCCGCCCCCTCCCCTTCCCCTCTCCCCTTCCCCACCCCTCCCCCTCCCCTTCACCCCTCCCCCCGCCCCCTCCCCTCCCCCTCCCCTCCCCATCCCCTTCCCCCTAGTCACGCTCTCTCTCCCCCCTCCTTCCCCCCCTTCCCCCCTTCCCCCTTCAGCTTCCCCCCCTTCCCCCTGCCCTTCGCACCCCACTTCTTCCCCCCTCCTTCCCCCCCTCCTCATACCCACCTCCTTCCCCTCTTCCCAGCCGCTCTCTCTCTTCCCCCCCAGTCGCTCTCTCTCTTCCCCCCCAGTCGTTCTCTCTCTTCCCCCGCAGTCGCTCCCTCTCTTCCCCCCCAGTCGCTCTCTCTCTTCCCCCCCAGTCGCTCTCTCTCTTCCCCCCAAGTCGCTCTCTCTCTTCCCCCCAAGTCGCTCTCTCTCTTCCAACAACAACATGCCCTCGAAAAGGCCTCGGCACCGCCGGGCACTCCAGCTAGTCTATATATATAAAGCGGTCAATCTCTCTGTCTGTCATTCCGTCTGTCTGTCTGTATTGTATACACTCGAACGTTATAGAGCGTACCTACACATGTGTTACATCAAAAGAAAGCTTACGATTCCAGAACCGTCATAAGCATATTTACGGTTCGTCGAGACAAAAATTGCGCCCGCGGTATCCAAAAAACGTTCAACATTCCGCTCATTATCCACTCATTAGCATCGAGTGACATCGAGGTCGACCAATCGTACGGTCGAGCGACCCGACGGTCGACCAATCGCTGCGTGGCGGGGGCGGGTTCCTGGCGCATGCGGGCGAGCCCTCCTAGAGTTGAGTGACGGGACGATTGACCAATCCTACGCTTCGGTGACCTGATGGTTGACCAATCGGTGCTTGTGTGGGCGGGCCTTATCGTTCTGAACCGAGGTGAGTCGCCGCCATCTTGATTCCAAACTTTTCATTTCTTTTTCCCACTTTCTGCGTCTTTAAAAAAAAGTTGCTTTTAAAACACTTAGGGCTAAAAATTCAGTTGGGCGCCATTTGGGGGCACCAAGCACGCCTGGGCGCCAGAATTACCGCTGTGAGCGGAGCCACTTGCGCCATCCCGATATTCAGTTTCTGTGCCCCAAACGGAAGCGAGCCGCTACTCGAGGCTCCCCGCGCCCCGCTTGGGGCGCTCACCCTGAATATCGGCGCGCTAAGGGCCGCAGCACCACACGCTGCGGCACGGCACGCTGCGGTACTGCAGGCCTTCCTCCCACTGTTAAGGGGGAGGTGCCTGCAACAGCGTGATCCCCGCTCGCGAGTGCCGGCAAATGAGCCCGGCTCCAAGGAGAAGTGCCGGGCTCTCGGGACACAGCCGGCAATGCCACGGGGGGGGGGTTTAGGAGGCCGGGGATGGAGGTGCTGGCAGGCGGCCGCCGAAAAAGCGGCCACCCCGCACCTCCACCTTAACTAGCGCCACCACCACCACAGGTAGGCCCTGTGAACCGGTCGCGATTTGCTACCGGTGTTAAAGAGACGGGCGCGACCAAATATGGTCATCGGGGCGGGAGCGGGGTGCTGCGCACACCGATGACATCATCGGTGGCGGCGCAGCGCTACAGGCTAAAGCCGCCATTAGCGCCCCGCTAAATATCGCGTGTGGTGTGGCCAGTGGTGCTAAAGCCACTGAGTGCCCTCTTTGGGTGCAAACTGGTGGCGCAGCCCACTGAATTTCTAAGCCATATTGTTTTTAAAAAAAGTTAATTACTTTCAAAATCTTTTATCTAATCTCATTAATTTTCCTACCTTTCCCTGTTTTTGCAGGTAGGCCTCGAAGCCTGGGCGTCTGTTGCCAGCCATGCTGGACCCGAGGCAATTGATTTGTGGCAAGCTCCTCCCACCCCTCACCCCCCAACCTCCCCGCTGGGCCCGATTCCGAATCAGCGGCCAGCCATCTTGGTAAAGGCTGGCTGGGCTCACTGCAACCTCCTCGCGCTTCATTCGGGGGGGCCGGGGATCGGGAGGGGAGGGGGAGTGGAGAGGGTTACCCGGCAACTGGGCTCGCCAGCTGCAATCGGCCGCTCAGGCCCAGGCCCGCAGATCGGGAGGCGGAGAGGGGAGGAGGGTTACCAAGGCAACCGGGCCTGGCCAGACGCAATCGGCCGTCTCAGGCCCAGTCCCGGGGATCAGGAGGCGGAGAGTGGAGCAGGGTTACCAAGGCAACCGGGCCCGGCCAGCCACAATCAGCCATCTCAGGCCCGGTCTCGGGAGGGCGGGGCTCGGGCTCTCCGGGACGCTGCGCTTGGCTGTCAGTGCGTGGGGCGGCACAGAGCTCAGCAGAGCCATGGCCGGCAGTGGGGAGAGCGTCTGCTGGCTCCCCCACTCCCTTTCTCCCCCCCCTCCTTCCCCCACCTCCTCCACCCCTCCCCTCTCCCCCACCCCTCCCCTCTCCCCCTCCCCTCCCCTCTCCCCCCTCCTCTCCCACTCCTCCCCCTCCCCTCCCCTCCCTCCCCTCCCACTCCCCCCTTCCTCCTCCCCTCCCCGCTCCCCTTCCCCCCCTCCCCCCTCCCCTTCCTACCCCCCTCCCCTTCCTCCTCCCCTCACCCCCTCCACCCCCCTCCTCCCCCCTCCCCTCCCCTCCCCTTCCTCCCCCCTCCCCCTCCCCTCCCCCTCCCCTCCCCCTCTCCTCCCACTCCCCCTCCCCCTCCCCCTTCCACCCCTCCCCTTCCCCACCCCTCCCCCTCCCCTTCCCCCTCCCCCTCCCCTTCCCCCCTCCCCCTCCCCTCCCCTCCACTCTCCCCCTCCGCCTCACCCCTCACCCCCCTCCTCCCCCCCTCCCCTCCCCCTCCCCTTCCCCTCCCCTCCTCCCCCCCTCCCCTCCCCCTCCCCTCCCCCTCTCCTCCCACTCCCCCTCCCCCTCCCCTTCCACCCCTCCCCTTCCCCACCCCTCCCCCTCCCCTTCCCCCCTCCCCCTCCCCCTTCCCCCCTCCCCCTCCCCTCCCCTCCACTCTCCCCCTCCGCCTCCCCTCCCCCCTCCGCTCCCCCTCCCCTTCCCCTTCCCCCCAGTCGCGCTCTCTCTCCCCCTCCCCCCTCCTTCCCCCCTTCCCAGCCGCTCTCTCTCTTCCCCCCCAGTCACTCTCTCTCTTCCCCCCCAGTCGCTCTCTCTCTTCCCCCCCAGTCGCTCTCTCTCTTCCCCCCAAGTCGCTCTCTCTCTTCCCCCAAGTCGCTCTCTCTCTTCTCCCCCAGTCGCTCTCTCTCTTCCAACAACAACATGCCCTCGAAAAAGCCTCAGCACCACCGGGCACTATAGCTAGTCTATATATATAAAGCAGTCGATCTCTCTGTCTGTCATTCTGTCTGTCTGTCTGTATTGTATAAACTCGAAAGTTATAGAGCGTACCTAGACGTGTGTTACATCGAAAGAAAGCTTACGATTCCAGAACCGTCATAAGCATATTTACGGTTCAGCGAGACAAAAATTGCGCCCACGGTATCCAAAAAACATTCAACATTCCGCTCATTATCCGCTCATTAGCATCGAGTGACGTCGAGGTCGACCAATCGTACGGTCGAGCGACCCGACGGTCGACCAATCGCTGCGTGGCGGGGGCGGGTTCCTGGCGCGTGCGGGCGGGCCCTCCTAGAGTCGAGTGACGGGACGATTGACCAATCCGACGCTTCGGTGAGCTGACGGTCGACCAATCAGTGCGTGTGTGGGCGGGCCTTGTCGTTCTGAACTGAGGTGAGTCGCCGCCATCTTGATTCCAAACTTTTCATTTCTTTTTCCCGCTTTCTGCGTCTTTAAAAAAAAGGTTGCTTTTAAAACACATAGGGGGAGAAATTGGGCGAGTAACGCCACCTGTTAGCGCCTAAAGAGGAAGTCAGTGGCTGTAGCGCCACTGGCTGCGTCTCCGGCGATATTCAGTAGGGGCGCTAATGGTGGCGTTAGACATTTGCGCTGCGCCACCACCGATGATGTCATCAGTGTGCGCAGCGCCCCATTCGTGCCCCGTTCGCGATATTTGGTAGCGAACGGCGCAGTTGCGCCGCTCGCTACCCGCGCCCGGTTCACGGGGCCTTACTCTGCCGGCAGTGGCGCAAGTTAAGGTGGAGGTGCGGGGCCTCTGTCCCCGGCCTCCTAACCCCCGCCCCCCCCCCGCGGCATTGCCGGCTGTTTCCCGAGAACCCGGCACTTCTCCTTGGTGCCGGGCTCATTTGCCGGCACTCACGATCGGGGATCGCACTGTTGCAGGCACCTCCCTCTTAACAGTGGGAGGAAGGCCTGCAGTACCGCAGCATGCCGTGCCGCAGCATGTGGCGCTGCGGCACGTTACGCTGCGATAATCAGTTTCAGTGCCCCTCGAGGAGACGTGGCAG